>NC_139145.1:75528111-77928111 GCF_964270905.1 Leucopleurus acutus | reverse complement strand
TGCCCACAGAAACATTTTGTTTTTTGTGGTACGTGGGCCTCTAACTGTTGTGGCCTCTCCTGTTGCGGAGAGGCTCCGGACACGCAGGCTCAGCGGCCATGGCTCACGGGCCCAGCTGCTCCGCAGCATGTGGGATCTTCCCGGACCGGGGCACGAACCCGTGTCCCCTGCATCGGCAGGCGGACTCTCAACCACTGCGCCACCAGGGAAGCCCCACAGAAACATTTTACACATAAAAATTATGGAAGTGGTAATAGGGATGTTGAGTCTGTTTTTAAAAATGAGCTTAATAGAGAAATTAAGAGAATTTAAAATCAATAAAATGAAACATCAGTCAATATCCATCCCACTGGATGCTTGAATTCCTTTTTTGATGTACCTGGTGGGTATTTGTGCAGCCTTTTCTTGGTTACCTCTAGTGATAGAGAACTCTGTTTTCCCTAAGGCAGGGAGGGACTTCCTTAGGAAAACAGGCTGTGCTAAGTGTTACATAATTGAGTGCAATGATGTAATATGTTTTCTGGTATAATCTGTTGATTTTTGTTTTTGCTTAATGAAGCAGGAGAGATTAAATTTCTCCTGTAGAGTTGGTTCAAATTGTTTTCAACAAACTTATGGTTACTGAATGGGAAAGGGGGGTAGGGGAGAGAGATAAATTAGGAGGTTGGGATGAACATATACACACCACTATATATAAAATAGATAACCAACAAGGACCTACTGTATAGTACAGGGAATATACTCAATATTTTGTAATAACCAATAAGGGAAAAAGAATCTGAAAAAAATAGATAGATATGTATGTATAACTGAATCACTGTGCTGTACACCTGAAGCCAATACAACATTGTAAATTAACTATATTTCAGTTGAAAAAAAAGATACATTGTACAACGCAGAGAATACAGCCAGTATTTTGTAGTAACTGTAAATAGAAAGTAACCTTTAAAAAGTGTATAAAAATTAAAAAATTAAAATTTTCACAAGAACTAATAAAAATAAATACATACATAAATACACAAAATCAAGCCACTCCCCCCCCCAAAAAACCCACAAACAAATCCTTTTCAAAAGGGAGGGAATATGAACTAAGGGGAACAATGTTAACCTTGGAGTCAGGAGGCCAATCCCAGCTTCACACAGTGGTGGGTCTGAGAGCCAGTCCTGTGATTCCTGAGCATCCCTCCTCTTGGCTGTTTTCGTGGTGCATCTCTTGGGGTTGTTTTAAGAGTTAGATGAAAATGAATATGAAATATGTTTTTTAAAAATAGATCTTTATTGGAGTATAATTGCTTCACAATAATGTGTTAGTTCCTGTTGTACAACAAAGTGAATCAGCCATATGGATACATATGTCCCCATATCCCCTCCCTCTTGAGCCTCCCTCCCACCCTCCCTATCCCACCCATCTAGGTCATCGCAAAGCACCGAGCTGATCTCCCTATGCTATGCTGCTGCTTCCCACTAGCTAACTGTGAAATATGTTTTAATAAGACCACTTTAGAGTTCTGTGCTTTATGAGTCATTAAATTGGGAGAGACAATGCTCTAAATGTAGTCAGATGAGTGTAGAGTTCAGTGATGCAGGCGCTTTGCTTACTTATACAGGGGTTGTCAGGGCCTGGAGCACTTGCAGGCAAGAGTTTGTCTGTGTGGGGTGTGGGGTGGGTCCTGGTTGTCAAAGATCTGATGCCAGGAGAGGGAGCATGTGCTCCAGTCTACCTGCAGACGGGTCAGATCTTTCTTTCGGGTAGGAGATGCTCCCAGCTTCCCTTCCCTGAAGCTCTCTGTCCCAGATTCATTCCATCAGCCCCTGGGGACTTCCTACAACGTATTGGCTGGTTCCCTTGAGGGCTGAGGTCCTGATCTGATTTCAGCAGGTTGATCATGGCTATGGGACCCCACCCAGCTCTGTTCACTTTTCCTAGGGTGAGACTTTACTCCTCATCTGATGGTGAAGGGCCTGCCCTTATGTGGCAGATTTCTGGGACTCACCCGTTACCCATCTGCTTTCTATCATTGCTAGCTAGTTGTCTCAACCATATCTTCTGTGTCTCGGATTGGATTCACCTAATACCAAACCATTTCCCAAACATGCCTCTGTTTTCTAAACTTCTGAGACAGTATGTCTTAGACCTGTGGTTTTCAAAATATGGTCTCTGCAGGCTCTTCAATAAGTGGTGCTGGGAAAACTGGACAGCTACATGTAAAAGAATGAAATTAGAACACTCCCTAACACCGTACACAAAAATAAACTCAAAATGGATTAAAGACCTAAATGTAAAACCGGATACTATAAAACTCTTAGAGGAAAACAGGAAGAACACTCTTTGACATAAATCACAGCAAGATGTTTTTGACCCACCTCCTAGAGTAATGGAAATAAAAACAAAAATAAACAAATGTGACTTGATGAAACTTAAAATCTTTTGCACAGCAAAGGAAACCATGAACAAGACAAAAAGACAGCCCTCAGAATGGGAGAAAATATTTGCTAACTAAGTGACCGCAAGGGATTAATCTCCAAAATATACAAACAGCTCATGCAGCTCAATATCAAAAAAACAAACAACCCAATCCAAAAATGGGCAGAAGACCTAAATAGACATTTCTCCAATGAAGACATACAGATGGCCAACGAATGCATGAAAAGATGCTCAACATCACTAATCATTAGAGAGATGCAAATCAAAACTACAATGAGGTATCACCTCACACCGGTTAGAATCAGCATCATCAGAAAATCTACAAACAATAAATGCTGCAGAGGGTGTGGAGAAAAGGGAACCCTCTTGCACTATGGGTGGGAATGTAAATTGATACATCCACTATGGAGAACAGTATGGAGCTTCCTCAAAAAACTAAAAATAGAACTACCATGTGACCCAGCAACCTCACTATTGGGCATATACCCTGAGAAAACCATAATTCAAAAAGACTCATGTACCACAATGTTCATTGCAGCTCTATTTACAATAGCCAGGTCATGGAAGCAACCTAAATGCCCATTGACAGACGAATGGATAAAGATGTGGTACATATATACAATGGAATATTACTCAGCCATAAAAAGGAACAAAATTGGGTCATTTGTAGAGATGTGGATGGACCTAGAGACTGTCATACAGAGTGAAGTAAGTCAGAAAGAGAAAAACAAATGTCGTATATTAACGCATATATGTGGAATCTAGAAAAATGGTACAGATGAACTGGTTTGCAAGGCAGAAATAAAGACACAGATGTAGAGAACAAATGTATGGACACCAAGGGGGGAAAGGTGGGTGGTGGGATGAATTGGGAGATTGGGATTGATATATATACACAAATATGTATAAAATAGGTAACTAATGAGAACCTGCTGTATAGCACAGGGAACTCCACTTCGCTGTACAGTGGAAACTAACACAACATTGTAAAACAACTATACCCCAATTAAAAACAAACAAAAAAACTAAAAGTAAAAAAATAAAAACAAAATATGGTCTCTGGACCAGCAGTATTAGTGTCTACTGGGAATTTGTTAGAGAAGCAAGTTTTGGGGCCCAACTTCAGACCTATTGTATCAGAAACTCTTAGGATAGGGTCTCGCAATCTCCCTCCAGGGGATTCTGATGCACATTACTGTTTGCACACCCCGTCCTGGACTGTCTGGTTGGCCTCCATGA
The DNA here is from genome assembly GCF_964270905.1 of Leucopleurus acutus. Classification (NCBI taxonomy): domain Eukaryota; kingdom Metazoa; phylum Chordata; class Mammalia; order Artiodactyla; family Delphinidae; genus Leucopleurus; species Leucopleurus acutus. Next base: position 77,924,447 of record NC_139145.1, on the reverse strand, counting down.
AGGCAGATTAGGCCACTTCATCTCCCCCTCCTCCCTGTACTAGTCCGAGAGTAGAATTTCTGCCTGGGGTCAGTTTCACTCTATCTCTACCATCCTGTTGCTCAAATCCATCAAAAGGATCATGATTATTTCTACATATAAGTAGTCCAGGTTAAGATTACCATGGGAGCATAACGAGCCACATATTCTGGTGCTGTGATTTACAGACATCCATCCTGACCTGAACTAGCTGGGTACTAATTCTGCAATGGCAGACAACATGCAATTTTTTAAAAAACAAATGCCACAGGAGGGAGTGGTGGGGATGGTGGAGGAGCTCAAGGGTTTGAAGTCGGCTAGAATATTACCCTATATCACACTCAGGATAACTTCCCTGTACTTCCTTTTTCTCACCTCTTTTTTTTTTTTTTTTAAACATTTCCTTTAATGAACTTGGAAGGGCTTGCTTTTTACTTTAAATTTTATTTATTTATTTATTTATTTTTGGCTGTGTTGGGTCGTCGTTTCTGTGCGTGGGCTTTCTCTAGTTGCGGCAAGTGGGGGCCACTCTTCATCACGGTGCACAGGCCTCTCACTATCGCGGCCTCTCTTGTTGCAGAGCACAGGCTCCAGACGCGCAGGCTCAGTAGTTGTGGCTCACGGTCCTAGTTGCTCCGCGGCATGTGGGAGCTTCCACATGCTTCCCAGACCAGGGCTCGAACCTATGTCCTCTGCGTTGGCAGGCAGATTCTCAACCACTGTGCCACCAGGGAAGCCCTCTCCTCTTATTTTTTCCTTCTGTTCTAGTTCTGATTTTCTTTCTTACAGGAACAGATGAGTAGTTTGACAATGGTACTAGCTAATGAAAAGAAGAGAGCATTACCTTATTTATAGACTTTGGGCATTACTACCTAGCGGCTTAAATGTGAAAGCTGAGGTATGTCTTCATGATTGCTACTTAATTTTCTCAGGAATAACTAAGTGGGAGCTACAACATCTTTGTTTAGCAGCTATGGTTTTCATTAAATTTAATTAAGTCTCCCAGAAGCTTTAAATTTAGGGTAACTTCAAAATTCTGGTGGCTTCTGCTAAGTATAATTATATTCCCTTTACAGCTGCCATGGTTTGGGAAAGCTGGCCTGTCAGGCTTAAAAATCTTTAACAAGTTCACCAGTACTTTGGTTTCAGAGAGTCCATTTCCAAGCTCAGCCCTCCCTTCCCTCTCTCCTTTCCTCCCTCCCTCACTCCCTCTTTCTTTCTTCCCCTTTTTGCAGAAGGCTGTGGCTAATGTGAACTTAACAAAAGCTGCCCAGTTATGCTTACAACCTCAGTAATGAGTTGAGGTCAACATTTCTGAGGTTACTTTTGCCAGAAGGATTCTAAGACAGTCTTGGTTGACCACTGGGGTAAGTTGGGGTCTCTGAGTTCACTAGATTCTGTGTCCAAAGAACCAAGTGCACACAAGGCCTGGAGAGGATGAGAACAAGGGTCTGAGGCTGCCTTAATGGCAAACACTCACTGCCAGAGTGGAAGGAGACTTAAGTGCCTGGAGCTTCCCCCTCACCTTCTGTTTAATCCTTTTTCCTTTGAAATAAGTACATCCTTTTTAAATCTAGATTTAGAAAGGACTGTGCAAATTTGCTGTGAAGGTAGTGCAGTAACATTGCAGAAAGCCTTTTGATGTAACCATCAGTGTTTTCCAAATGACAAACTGTGTCATGAGAAGGAATTTGCTCCAGGTCGGTTTTCTGAGCCCTCACCTGTGCAGTCCTGCAAACTGAGGTGGGCATAGGGAGGAGGAGAAGGAAGAGGAGTTATTAAACAGCTACAGTGTGCAAAACTGGTCCTCCAGGCTCCAAGATTTTCTTATGAAAAGAGTTCTTCCTCAGAGGTCCCAGAACAATTGCATTTTTGTACTGGTGCTGTAGTTTCATATCAGCATTTTTCTCGCCTAGCTAAGAGTATAGTGTATCATTGCAAAGGTAATGAGAGAAGGTTGTCAGGAGTTTGATGAAGTTCAAAATTTTTTTTGTACCCTTGGTATCAACTACACTTCCCTGGGTCTGAACGCAGATTATCCAGGTCAATTCTATTTCTTTCGAAGTAAACAATTTTCAAGTTGCAAGCAGATTTCTGTACTACTTGTGTGCATTCTGTTTGTTTCCAGCTGTAATCCTGGGCACATTTAATGACATGCATAATTGTTATGATGATCTGTTGTCGCTGGGGATAAATATCAAGCAGTTGAATAAATTGCCTTAATTAGTATTGTTTTAATACAGCTAAACAAACCAAATGTTTTTAAGTTTCGTTTCCCTTTGATGTTCAGTATCTATAATCATATTACTATAATCATTTTTTCGATATTATTAGCTTTCCTGCTATCCATACAAAATAAAAATATTTCTCTCCAGTTCAGGATTGAATATGGACTGGATGTTAGATGATATCAAGGAATTTTATTAAGGGTAGCAGTGGTATTGTGCTTATGTAAGAAAATGTTCTTATGTTATAGAAATGCACACTGAATCATGTAGGACTGAAGTGATATGCTAGTTGATTATACTATTTTTTTGTGCATATTTGAACATTTTCATGATAAAAAGCTCATGGATTGGAAGAATTAATATTGTTAAAATGACCATACCATCCAAGGTAATCAACAGATTTGATGAAATCCCTATTAAAACACCACTGGCATTTTTCATGTGACTGGAATAAATAATTCTAAATTTTGTATAGAAACACAAAAGACCCTGAATAGCCAAAACAGTCTTAAGAAAAAAAGAACAAAACAAGAGGTATCATGTTCCCTGAGTTCAAGCTAAATTACAAAGCTTTAGTCATCAAAACAGTATTGCGCTGGCACAAACACAGGCACATAGATGAATGGAACAGAATGGAGAGCCCAGAAATGAATTCACACTTATATGGGCAATTAATCTATGACAAAGGAGGCAAGAAGATAGAATGGGGAAAAAGACAGCCTCTTCAATATATGGCGTTGGGAAAACTGGACTACTTTCTCATACCTTATACAAAAATAAACTCAAAATGGATTAAAAACTTAAATGTAAGACCTAAAACCATAAAACTCCTAGAAGAAAACATAGGTAGTATGTTCTTTGACATTGGTCTTAGCAATATTTCTTTGGCTATGTCTCCTCAGGCCAGGGAAACAAAAGCAGAAATAAACAAATGGGACTACATCAAGCTAAAAAGCTTTTGTACAGTGAAGGAAACGATCAACAAAATGAAAAGACTGCCTATTGAGTGGGAGAAGATATTTGCAAACGATATATCCAATAAGGGGTTAATATCCAAAATATACAAAGAATTCATACAATTCAATATCAAGAAAACAAACCACCCAACTAAAAAAGGGGGGAGGACCTGAATAGAAATTTTTCCAAAGAAGACAAATAGATGGCCAACAGACACATGAAAAGATGCTCAACATCACTAATCGACAAGGAAATGTAAATCAAAGCCACAATGACATACCACCACCTCACACCTGCCAGAATGGCTATCAAAAAAACAACAAATAAAAACTGTTGGTGAGGATGTGGAGAAAAGTGAATCCTTGTGCACTGTTGGTGGGGATGGAAATTGGTGCAGCCACTATGGAAAAGAGTATGGAGTTTCCTCAGAAAAATAAAAATACTGTATGATCCAGCATTTCCACTTCTGGGTAGTTATTCAAAGAAAATGAAAAATTAGTTCAAAAAGATGTATGTACTTCACTGTTCATTGTAGCATTATATACAATAGCCAAGTTATGGAAGCAAGTACCCATGAATAGATGAATGGATAAAGAATATGTGGTATATATATATACAATGGACTATTACTCAGCCATAAAAAAGAATGAAATCTTGCTATTTGTGACAACATGGATGCACCTAGAGGGTATTATGCTAAGTGAAAAAAGTCAGACAGAGAAAGACAAATACTGTATGATTTCCCTTTATGTGAAACCTAAAAAACAAAACAAATGAACAAACATAGCAAAACAGGAACAGAATCATAGATACAGAGAACAAATGGGTGGTTGCCAGAGGGGAGGGAAGAAGGGGGATGAGAGAAATAGGTGAAGGAGATTAAGAAGTATGAGCTTCCAGTTACAAAATAAATGAGTCACAAGTATGAAATGTTCAATGTGGGGAATATAGTCAATAATAATGTAATATCTTTGTATGGTGACAGTTGGCAACTAGACTTATTGTGGTGATCATGTTGAATGTATAGAACTATTGAATCACTGTGTTGTGTAATGGGAACTAACATAGTGTTGTAGGTCAATAATACTGCAAACCCAAACAAACTCATAGAACAAGAGATCAGATTTGTTGTTACCAGAGGTGGGGGGATGGGGAGAGGGGGCATCTGAAGGTGGTAACAAGGTACAAACTTCCAGTTATAAAATAAATAAGTACTAGGGATGTAATGTTCAACGTGATACATATGATTTAACACTGCTGTATGTTATATATGAAAGTTGTTAAAGTAAACCCTAAGAGTTCTCATCACAAGGAAAAAATTTTTTCTTTTATTTTGTATCTATATGAGGTGATGGTTGTCACTAAACTTATTGTGGTAATAATTTCATAATGTAGAAGAGGCAAATCTTTACGCTGTACACCTTAAACTTAGTGCTGTATGTCAATTATATCTCAATAACATTGGAAGGAAAATAAAATTAGCCCCTTCATACGCGTGCGCGCCATAATGCAAAGCTACCGCCTTTGATCCGCACACATAGAGTGAACCTGACCCCCTCTACCCAGTTTGAAAAGATGAGCAAGGAAGTCTAGAAAATGCTAGGGTTACTCCGCAGTCCTTGTGACAACCAGAAACACCCCCACGTGTCCAAGTGAGCCTAGGAGGCTGGCATCTGAGTACTTGGTGCAGGGCTGGGTGGGGTCAAAGGGTGGGAAAGGAAAGGAAAGCCTCTGCATCCAGGCTGAGACTGCATGAGATATTCGTGCTGGGGAAAGAAGGGCTCCAGTCCCTGAGGCTGTGTTTCTGGGGCACTGCTGTCCTGTGGCTCTTGCCTCCTACCCATCACATTCCCCTCCATTTCCACAAAGTGGTTCTTAGGTGCTCCCTACAAACTCCATCTACTTGCTGTTGGCTAAAATCCCGGTAAGAGGAGAAAGCATTTCAATCTCTAATCCATGATAAGATATATAAAAGTAAACACCTGGTTGAGATGAAGCATTGGCATTCATTTACCCTGAGGTCTCATCAGTCAACAAGCGTTAAGGATTGAAATGAGAGCTTTTCCTAACGAGAGGGGAAGAAGGTGGTGAGGACGGTGCCTGGAAAGCGGAAGAGGCCGCTCCTGACTCATTCTGATCTGTGTGTGGACTGACAAAGGCCTTTCTTGCTTCTGTGGCCTCTGGTGCCTGAGGTACGGAAGACCCTGAGGGAAACCCCGAGGTGTGCTTTTGAAGCAAGAAGCCTTCCTGTTATATTTGGCCAATGGAAATCAATTTCATTGCTCTACAGTATGAGGTTTTCTTTTTTCCAAATGTGACAGGGGAAGAGGCCTTAGAGGTTCAGAGATGGCAAGTGTAAATTAGGGAGCTAAAACCAGACAATGGCAAGCATGGCTGACACGTGTTCTCTGTCTACTTAGGTGCTAGGATGGCCACATCATTTTGGATATTGTAACAACTGAGTTTTCCTCTCTGACTCTGTTACATGGAGACTGGGCTGCACAAGTGAAACAGGTGATCTCTGATATCTAATACAGTGTGTTTTTACCTTGTATTAACAAGGTACTTTTAAATCCTTGCTTTTTACCATAAATTAATTGTAGTTGTTAATATGCTTTGGCATTGTCTTAAATCATTGTGTTAGCTGTGAGAAGAGCATTCAGAAAGGGTTTTCTGTGGTTTTTTTTTGTTTTGATAAAGATTACTCATGACTGCTCCCTGAACTATCTCACATACAGTATTAGACATAAGGTAATCAGTACATGATTTTGCTCCATGACCAAAAAAACAGTGCTTTGTGGAAACCTGCTTTGTGCCAGGGACTCTAATAGAGCCTAAGCTATGTTTTAAGTGTATTGTAAATGGCTTGGAATGCAGAGGAATAAATTAAGATGACTAAGGGGATGTGAGTCCAGCCACATTCCCACCTTTCCTGCCCTTATGCTGTCTCTATTGCAGTCGTTAGTCTACTGAGGACGTGTTTTTACCTCTCAGAATTGTTCACAAACTATTAAAGTGTTTGCAATAAGAGAGGCTAATACCAGACTGCCCCCTCCCTGAGTATGGAGAGGTTTTAAAATGAAGAGGGACTGGGCTTCCCTGGTGGCGCAGTGGTTGAGAGTCCGCCTGCCGATGTAGGGGACACAGGTTCGTGCCCCGGTCCTGGAAGATCCCACATGCCACGGAGCGGCTGGGCCCGTGAGCCATGGCCGCTGAGCCTGCGCGTCCGGAGCCTGTGCTCCGCAACGGGAGAAGCCACAGCAGTGAGAAGCCCGCGTACCGCAAAAAAAAAAAAAAAAAAAAAAAAAGAAGAGGGACTTACTGACTTGCTAATAAATGTTGAACTCTTAAAAGTGCTTTAGAGAAATCATGACCTGGTCAGCAGTTTGCATCTGCCTTCAGAAAAGGAGCCAAGTTTTTCCTTCATTGGGCTTTTATCCGAATCAGAAGATCAGTAACAGTAATGTGATCCTGAGACAAGGGCAACAGTGGTCTAGTAATGAAGCAGAGGGAATGTGGAAAATTCTGAAAATCTTGGCAAGGGAAAAGGATCCAGAATCCAGAAGGCCATAGTATCAGTAGCAGTGACTTTAGCAAGTGATTATGGAATCCAGGATCTCTAGAGTAGGTGAGGGCTGCAAACGAATTCTTGAGGGTTTTAGCTGTTTTTCTAATCTTTTTAACCTTAAAGTTGGTGTGTGTTGAGAAAAGTCAGTATCTTTCCAGACTGGAGGTTAATGCACAGGGATTTATGCAGCGGTTTTCAGATCATGGTCATGGCATCAGCAGCATCAGCGTCATACAGGAAATTGCTAGAAATGCAAATTCTTGGGCCCAGATCAGACCTACTGAATCAGCAGTTTGTTTTAACAAGTTACCAGGTGATTCTGATGCCTGCTTAAGTAGGAGAGCCACCTGTCTACATCCTTTCAGTGGATCCCACCCATAGGTGTGTGGGATTTCCAGAACTCTTTGTGAATTGGTGAGATTAGAGCTTGGTTTGTAAGCTCTCCTGTAGTGAATGAGTAAACAGGAGGTTGAGTTTTGGCAGCTAAAGTTGGCCACAGATTTAAGAACAAAATTTCTTTTCCTAAAAATCTTGGAGATATTTTGCCTCTTCAGAATAAAATATTCCTGAAGCTAAGAAGGAAAGTACTGACTTAAAGAGGAAAAGGAATAAAGGGTGATTCTGGGAAACACCAAGACACACACCTGACTGGTTATTAGTTGACAATATGAAAATCACTGTGCCCCAAAGAAAACTTATTTGATGATATTAAATGAAATTTTATCCAAATGAAAGCATATAAAAAGGAAATATGGATGGATAATTACCATGAAATTGTTGAATTTCAGCAACGGCAATTTTTCATTTGTAGAAATTACATTTTTAACTCTGTACCAGCTCAGAGAAACCATCAGCAGGAAGAGTCATGGGGGTTTTAGTCATTTTTAGCCTTGGATCAGTTATATAGCATGTTTGTGATGAGAATCAAATGGTATAAAGATTAAATATGAAGGCCCTCTTGCAAATCATTATATGTGTAATGTGTTCTTCACGTTAAGGTCAGTTCATTCGGTAATATAAGGAATTCCAATTGGAATATGGAATTTTATGAATATTTTCTTTCATCAATGTGACCAGAATTTAGGTGGCTACCATGTGGACAGAATAGTAATAGTGTTCTCACCCTTCCTCCAAATAATGTTAGGAAGAGTCAGCCACATTCAGGGGGTGGTGGGATGAATTGGGAGATTGGGATTGGTATATATACACTATGTATAAAATAGATAACTAATAAAAAAAGTTGTATAAAAAAATAAAATTAAAAAAAAAAAGAAAGAAAAGAGAAAGAGTCAGCCACATTCATATGAAGGGTGAATAAGATTTTTTGACCACAGAGTTACACCGCTATGGAAAAGATACAAAATTAAAAGTAACCGAATTTTACCTCAAGCCGAACCAAGGTTTTTGAAAATGAAATTTTCAAATTTCAAAAATTTCAAATTTCAAATTTCAAAAAATATTCAAAAATAAACCCTTATATGCATAAAGGAGAAACCATATACAAAAGTAGAAATATCACCTTAGGAATGCCTTCCCTTTGAGATATGGGGCTCTTAATTTTCTAAAATTACCCCTTCCCTTGTGTGGATATTATATGCTGAGCTAACGATTCCTTATTGAGCTTCCCCATCAAACTATCCCAGAATGGTCAAGACTGAGATAGATTTTTAGAAGATTGGGTATATCAGACACTGACTAAAAAAGGATTCCCCAGTTCCTCATATGTCCACTCTATGACTTATTCTTCCCATTATATGTTTTAGAAATCAATTGTGAATCAGGTTTCTGAGAGTCACTTTTGTAAACAATAGTCTTTTGAATCTTTTTAATAAAATATGTGCTTTCTGCTACTAGATGTCTAGAAAAAAATGGAGTAATATATCTTCCTCGAAGCTCTAGTGAGGATTCTTTTATGTTAATATTCTTTTAAACAAATGAAGCTTCAGGATAAAAGTTCATTCAGCAATGTCTATGGGAAATAAATGATAAGCCACAGGCCATATTCAGAAATGCAATCAGAGGGCTTCCCTGGTGGCGCAGTGGTTGAGAGTCCGCCTGCCGATGCAGGGGGCACGGGTTCGTGCCCCTGTCCGGGAAGATCCCACATGCCGTGGAGCGGCTGCGCCTGTGAGCCATGGCCGCTGAGCCGGCACGTCCGGAGCCTGTGCTCCGCAACGGGAGAAGCCACAACAGTGAGACGCCTGCGTACCGCAAAAAAAAAAAAAAAAAAAAAAAAAAGAAATGCAATCAGAAAAGAAGGCTAACTTTTAACTTAGGGCTGTTTTTTAACTTTGTGGGACATAAGTCATGCTAGAAGGCTGGCGATAGATAACTACATACATACATAATATTTATATATGTAACTAGGCAAAGGTGCTTCTTCCCGTGGCAGGCCAAACAAAGTCAGTATGGGAAGAAAACCTTCATTATATTTAAACAGTGAGAATATGTGAGATTAAGACTTTGGAAGGCAGAATGTGGGAATAAACATTAAAATGAGAGGAGGAGGATCTATTATTTCAACTATAAGCCGAGTGTTTGTATACATTATATCATATAGTTCTCAAAAGAAGCTTCAAGGATAATATCTCCAGTTTACAGATGAAGTACGGACGGATCAGGAGTATCCTCAAGATCATGGACTAAAAATAGGGGTTTATTGCAGAAATCTTATCGAAGACCCCAATCTTCGGTGCTGGGATGGTAAAGTCCAGGCAATGCCAGAGCCCTGATGGGATAAACAGTTGATAAAAACATACATAAGCTGACTGGCACGATTCCTCATTTACTGCCTCCTCTCAATGCTGCTGTTCCCTGAGTTTACTCATAAAATCTTGGCCAAAGAAATTGTTCAAAGGAGGTGGATAAAAGTCCAGTAGCCAGAATATATAAGTAACTCTTACAAATCAACAATAAAGAGACAAATAACCCAAATAAAAACGGGCAAAGAATTTGAATAGACCATTATCCAAAGAAGATATACAAATGCCAATAAGCATGTGAAAAGATGCTCAACGTCATTTGTCATTAGGAAAACTCAAATCAAAACCATAATGAGATACCTCTTCATAGCCACTAGGATGTGGAGAAATTGAAACCCTTATTCATTTTGCTGATGGGTGTGTAAAATGGTGTTGCCACTGTGGAAAAGTTAGGCAGTTCCTCAAATAGTTAAACGTAGATTTATCACATGACCCAACCACTTGACTCCTAGTTATAGACTCAGAAGAACTGAGAACATGTGTCCACACAAAAACTTGTACATGAATGTTTGTAGCAGTATAATTCATAATAGCCCAAAAGTAGAAACTCAAATGTCCATCAGCTCATGAATGGATGAACAAAATATGCTATATGCATGCAATGGAATAATATTCCACCATAAAAAGGTAGAGGCACTGATATCTGCTACAACGTGGGTGAACCTTTAAAACATTACGCTGGGTGAAAGAAGCCAGCCATAAAAGGCTACATATTGCATGATTCCATTTATGTGATTGATCCAGGATAGGAAATTTATGGAGACATAAAGCAGATCAGTGAGCAAAAGAAGGAAATGGAAAATGATGACTAATGTATATGGGTGCTCTCTTGGGGTAACAAAAATGTTCTGAAATTAAATAGTGATAATAGTTGCACATTCTTGTAAATATACTAAAAGACCAGTGAATTGTACACTTGAAAAAGGATGAGTTTGATGGTATATGAATGATATACTAATAAAAAAACCCTTTATAGCTCAATAAAGCAATGGAAAAATTAACAAAATCAAAGGCTGTTTCTTTGACTAGATAAATGAGATTGACAAACTCTAACAAAAGTGTCAAGGAAAAAGAAGGTCGATAAAATTAAATATGATGCAGAAAGAGAATGGTCAAATAAATACAGATACAACAGGAATATTAAAAAAAAAATAAAAGATTACAGAAACATCTTACAATAGTATGAGCTTGATATATCAGGATTGATGACGTATCCTGCCCGTGTTCTCAAATGGCTGTGGGCTTTTCTGGGAGGGCCATGTTGAGGGTGTGAGGGTAGGGTTGGGGGGCAACAGCAATCTTTGAAGGGGCCTCAAAGGGAGAAGGAGTCCCTTTAGGCCAAATCTGCAGCAATGGGCAACCAGCGAACTGGGAAATTCCTAGCATTTCTGCCAGTGACCTGGAAGTTTTGGCTAACCTGAGTCCTAGCATTGTTACCATCTATAATGAAGCCCTAGTGGACAATAACCACTAGATGGCATCATAATGCAGCTAGCCAGGATGAATTTGAACTGTGCAACTCTGCAACTCTCGGTCCATGGTTATAGAAGCTTGTGCTGGACATTTCATTTAGTCTCACAATTAAACACCTCTTCATTTACATGGCTAATTTCTAATGTTTGCATTCTACTTATCCAATTATGGCTTTTTCTCTACTGTGAATGACTGTATGTGAGTGAACTCAAAATGTAGATGAAGTGGATACATTCCTTGAGAAATATAAAATGTCACAACTAGCACAAATATAGAAAATTGAAATAGAATCATACATATGAAATAAATTGAAATGGCATTGAACAACTTCCCCTCCCTGGAACCCCAAGCTTAGATTGTTTTACAGGTAAATTCTAAGAAACTTTCAAGAAACAGTTGTTTTCTAACCTACACTGGATATTCCAGACAATGGAAGAGAATAAAAACTGCCTGACTCATTTCATGGATCCAGAGTAAGAACTAAGCTTCACAGTGTGTCTGTGAGCGCACCCTCTGCCAGGAGGGGCGGCTCCCTCAGCACCGGGCAGACCTTGGAGCCTGGCCTTTGCCCACTGAGTCCAAAGATGTGCCACCACGGTGCCAGGTTCTTCCCGCTCCCTTCTTCCTCAACCTCCCCAGCAGACGAGAGCTCTGTGTACTCAGGATTGGAGGCCTCGGCTGGTATGCGGAGACTCAATGTCACACCAGGACCTCCTGATTAGAGGAAACTGAGGCAGAGAGAAGGGACTGCACCGCTCCCTCCTAGGGCAGCTGGGTGAGAAAGCCCTTCCTTGGTCTGAGTTGAAATCTGCTTCCCTGGGGCACTCCCTGAGAACAGGACCTGCTTGAACTGCTCAACTGGGAAGGTAAACAACTGGCTGGGAAGAAACAGGGTCTTCTGATCTATCTGTGGTGCTAGGGTTAAAGACTGAGGTCTAGGGAGGTACTGGCTACCACACACTGGGGACCTGAAGCAGATGAAGGACAGACCAAGATAGTGAAGGGTCTTGACTGGAGGAGCCAAAGGCAGCTGGGTTAGCTGTTTAGCATACAGCTGCTGTGGCTGGATAGCACAGGATATGAACGGTGTTGGGAAGATCCCATATTAGCCAGAGGCTTCTCTGTTATACTGATATCATTTGTCTGTCAGTCCATATGTAGGAATTTCTGCAAGACAGACTGTATCTAGGAGTTAATTTATCCAAGACTATGCACATGCTCTATGGGGAAAAAATTAAAATGTAAAGAAAAGGCATAGAAGATGATCTGAATAAATGGAGAAAGATTTCATGCTCTTGGATGAAATGACTAATATAATGAAGATGACAATTTTCCCTAAATTATCTATAATTTCAATTCAATCCTGATAAAAATTCTATTTGGATTTTTTGATGAATTTGATAGCCTTTACTTGAACATTTATACAGAATAATGAAAGTCCACAAATAGTAAACCAATATCTTTTTAAAAATTGTAAACACATGAGATCTATGCTCCTAACAAATGTACGGTACAGTATTGCTAACTATAAGCAGAATGTTGTACAGCCGATCTCCCGAACTTTTTCATAGTAAGCCAATCTTGCAAAAGAAAAGTAAACGGAATAACATTCCCTGGCGGATGTTAAGACATGCTACAAAGCCATAGTAATGAAAACAGTGTGATATTGATACAAGGACAGACAGGTCGATCAATGGAACAGAATAGAGAGCTCAATGTGATTTGTATATTGATTGGAAATTAATGTATCATCAAGGTGGCACCACAAGTCAATGGGGAAAGGAAGGATTGTGTAGTATACTACTAGATGAACAGGCACATTATACAGAGCAGAATAAGATTGACCTTGTTATAACACCATATACAAAGGCAGATTCCAGAAGAATGAAAGACCTAAATGTGAAAGTTCAAACTATACAGTTATTAGAAGAAAATGTACAATTTCTTTGTGATCTTAAGGTGGGGAAGGATTTATTAACTAAATCCTCAAATGTGAAATCTTTAAAAAAAAAAGTTGATTTCGATTACACCTGGGCAATGTTATTGTTGATACAAAGATTAGAATGTTAACGGACATGATAAATAAAGTGCTAATGCCAACAAGGGACTGATATCTGAAAACTATTGCAAATTAACAAGAAAGAGGTACAAACTGTAGGGGAAATGGTGAAGTATGGGAAAAGAAAATTTACAGAATACACACAAAATTTTACAAGAACATATGCAAATAAAAGAATATACATTGTTTACGAAGAGGCAGAGAAATGCTGGTGGGCCATGGGGATTTACAAATATACATGTGAAGAGACAAAGAAGTTAATGAATAAATAAGAGAGGAGTCTGTGTGGACCAGTAAACTGAGTCCCACCAACTGAGGCGTGTAATCATCTCAGTCTTTGAAGGAGACCCAAAAAGAAAAGGAAAGCAAAAAAATTGAAGATACCTGTCTTTTTTAAAGCTCCAAACCCACCCCTTCTTTCTAGTTTTATCCCTTGAGGCTCTGTAAATATCTTCTCATTAATTAGGTAACTTCAGAGGCTGTCTTTTTTTTTTTTTTTAACATCTTTATTGGAGTTTAATTGCTTTACAATGTTGTGTTAGTTTCTGCTGTATAACAGTGAATCAGTTATACGTATCAGAGGCTGTCTTGATGATTATCTGAAGTGATGTATGTAGGGTAGCTGGCACAGAGTACATACTCAAATGCTAGTTTCCTCTTCCTCACTTTAATGCTTTCTTTTTCATCGGCCTTCCCCCTACCAGTTCTTTATTTGAACCTTCAAAAATCTTTCACTGTTGGGTTCATTTCTCTCTGTTTTTCTCTATTGCTTTTGAAGCGTCATCACCTATTCTCTCCTACGGGTGTGTCTCCTGATTAACCCTCTTCTGGAGATCTCATGTCTATGGATGCAGCCTGGGAGAGCACGAGGGGTTTCGGCAGCCACATCACCCTGATGACTCAGGTGGAGTTAGTGCCCCCCAGCCCTCCCTCCCTACCCCAGAAATCTATCACGGAACTCCTGCTGCTAACGCCCTTTCTCTCCCATCCTCTCCTTGTGCTATACTTTCTTAGCCCCAAGGAAAAAAGGTTGTGGATACCTGTTGGATTTCATTTTGTTCAATTTGCCCTCAGCCTGTCAATTGTGCTATCAAAGCAGCTCTCCAGGTTTGTATCATTCCAGAATTTGATATACGTATTGGGTAGATTTCCATGGTGCTCCTGGGCAGAACAAGGACATATTGAGGGATGGTACAAAACTCAGCTTTAACTTCAACGTAGGGAAAACTTTGAAAAATCAGAATGGTCTCAACAGGGAACGGGTTTCCATGGAAGGTAGTGAATTCCTTGTCAGCGGAGATGTTCCAATAAAGCTCCCTGTGCTTGTCCCTTTCCCTCATTTAGTCTTCTTTAATTGGTTTGACATGGGAGCAGACATCAGATTTAAAGCTTAAAACTCCCCAGGTGATTCCAATGTGCCCCCAGAGCTGAGAGAGTCTACTGTAGAAAAAAATTAAAGTTATGAAAGTTGGGTCTGACAACCTAAAACTCTTCCTTTCATCTTGGGAATGATATTATTTTAACTTCCTATTTGGTATCGAGTCGGTGCTTAGGTGCTTTTTGATGCTGAACTCCTTTTCCTCCCCATGTTTTCTTTCAACTAAGCTCTCCCCTGTGTCCACCCAGAACAGCTTTGTGGAAGGCAGGTGGCTGCCTCTCCTGTGGCCGCTCTTCCTCTTGGGTGCTGGTGTGTTTTGCTCCCTTTGAGATCAATTGCCTTAAAGTGCTCTGTTGCCCTCTCACACTGGAAATCACAGCACTTTCTCCAGAGGGACAGTTTTCTGTAGAACTGGCTATTTTAAATAGTAGCACAAGATTGAAGAAAACACATTAAACTGTGAAAAAGCCATTGACAGTAGCCGTAAGTGTAAATTTTCTTTTTTGGCCCATATGTTGAACTGGTTTAGAAAGCCCCAGATTCTTGTTAACTTAGTTGGAAAACACATTAAGGAATGATGACAGGGGCCTCCATTTAGGGACGCTTGTTAATTACCTGCTTCCTGCAGAGAAAAGATGAGGTTGGGTGGAGGAAGGGCATAAGGGGAGAGAGAGAGACAGACAGAGAGAGAGAGAGAGAGAGAGAGAGAGAGAAATCAACTGCAGGATCCCAGCCTGTAATAGAGGTAATGACCTGAAGTCCCCTCATCACAGAGTCTATATCCTGTTTTTCTGTCAAGGGAACTTATCTTGAAATCTGGGATGCCCCTTCCCCTCTGTCCTTTTCAGACTTGCTGTCTGCTCTTTCGTTCTTTTTAGCTGCCCTGAAAGCACTGTGACACAGTGCCATTCTATAGAGTTAATTCTTATGTCTCTTGCCTCCTTTCAAGAAAAAGATCAGGACTTGACATTATGGCAGGTCTCCTCAAAGACCTGTGAGAGGGTCAAGTTCTTTAAAATGTAATCATTTGCTTCTAGGAGAATAGCAGCAATTCTTGTTCCCAGACTTTAACCTTCCAACCATTAAATGTTAAATGTAAACAAGATAAACCTTTATATTGCCTTAAATACCTTCCTTTAAAAAATTTCCTCTCAGATAAATTTTCCCACCTAGTTTCATGGATTTCTTTCCTTAACCTGACAGTTGGCCATATTTACTCCTTCCTAAATTCTTTTTTTTTAATTGAAGTATAGTTGATTTACAATGTTGTGTTAGTTTCAGGTGTACAGCACAGTGATTCAGCTCTCTGTTTTTTCAGATTCTTTTCTCTTATAGGTTATTATAAAATATTGAGTATAGCTCCCTGTGCTGTATAGTAGGTCCTTGTTGGTTATCTATTTTTTAAAATTTTCATTTATTTTTTAAAATAAATTTATTTTTGGCTGCATTGGGTCTTCGTTGCTACGCCCAGGCTTTCTCTAGTTGCGGCGAGCGGGGGCTACTCTTCATTGCGGTGCATGGGCTTCTCATTGCAGTGGCTTCTCTTGTTGCAGAGAACGGGCCGTAGGCACGCGGGCTTCAGTAGTTGTGGCATGCGGGGTCAGTAGTTGTGGCTCGCAGGCTCTAGAGTTCAGCCTCAGTAGTTGTGGCATATGGGTTTTGTTGCTCCGCAGCATGTGGGATCTTCCCATACCAAGGCTCGAACCTGTGTCCCCTGCATTGGCAGGCGGATTCCTAACCACTGTGCCACCAGGGAAGCTGCTATCTATTTTATATATAGTAGTGTGTACATGTTAATACCAGACTCCTAATTTATCCCCTGCATCCCCTTTGGTAACCGTAAGTTTGCTTTCTATGTCTGTGGGTCTGTTTCTATTTTATAAATAAGTTGATTTGTACCTCTTTTTCTTAGATGGCACATATAAGTGATATCATATGATATTTTTCTTTCCCTCTCTGGCTTGCTTCACTTAGTATGATAGTCTCTAGGTCCATTCATGTGGCTGCAAATGGCATTATTTCATTTTTCTTTATGGCTGAGTAATATTCCATTGTACATTGTATATATGTACCACATTTCTTTATCCATTCATCTGTCTATGGACATTTAGGTTGCTTCACTCTTTCCTAAATTCTTAAAATGGGGTGCATGGGAGTATAGTTTTTAAGCCACAAAGAACATTTTGTTTGTCTGTTACCTCACTGATAAGCGCTTCTGTTTTTGCTGGGTCGGCTCTATTGAGCTAAGGCTGAGACGCGATGCTCTCCACTCAGCCATCTCATTGCCTTCCTGGAACCGAAGTTACTACGTCACCCTTGGCTGGAACTCCGGATTCAGAGGAGGAGAATCTGAAGGATGGGAACAGGGGCTTTGTAGTTATGGAATTATACCCTTTCCTTAAGTGAATAGAGAAAAACACAAGCTCGTGTTTATGTGGGTCGTTTTTAACTCATATCCTTTTTGGGGGGACGTTAACATGCTGCTCATGAAACACAGAAGTGCTAGGCTTCAACTGTGTGCCTTCAGCACAGTTGGCTGACATGCAGTGCCCAGCAGGCTTCCAGAGCAGAGGTCCCAACCATTTTGGCACCAGGGACCGGTTTCGTGGAAGACAGTTTTTCTACGGACCGGTGGCGGGGGGGTGGGCAGGAATGGTTCAGGCAGTAACGCGAGCCACAGGGAGCAGCAGATGGAGCTTTGCTTGCTGGCCCAGCACTCACCTCCTGCTGTGAGGCTCGGTTCCTAACAGGCCACGGACCAGCTGGGGAGCCCTATTCCAGAGAACAAACCAGGATGATGGGGTTGAGGAGTTTCACTTTTGGCTTAGCTTTATTTGACATCCAAAGATTTCATTTTAGAAGTTTGATGCCCTAAAGGTCTAGAGGTGGATAAATGTTTATGGCTCCAGGAAGTTCTCACCGGTTCTGAGCTCCCTTATGAATCATTTGTGTGACGGTAAGAAGTAGGCTTAAAGAACTTCCTAGGCACAAGTCAGTACCCCTTGGCCTGGTGGAGGCTGACAATGTTGGCACGACCATGTGACAGATGCACTGCCTCCTTAAAGCTTTTGGGAGCCTTTCCTCGGTAGAAGGTGCTCTTACCCTGGAGAAATAGGGGCTATTAAATTAGGAGGAATTGTGGTGTCTTGGCCCAGCATCCAGTAAGAGGTCCTCAGAGCAGCGCAGCTACCCCCCCCCCCCCCCGGGTCCTGGCTGCCTGGAGCTTTTGGTTCACTTAAAAAAAATGACCAAACAAAATCACACACACAGATTAGCTCATGCTGAATGGGTGGCAGCTGACAGGAATCATGTTAGCAGATATGATGGAAATGAGTTTTATTAATTACATAATTTTGAACTATCTGAATTCAGCTAGTTACACCAGACCCATTTGATGAATCAAGAGATCATGAGTATGAATAATGCCTTGGTATACATTTGCTGTATTTCTGAGTAAAGTCCATGTTTATATGATAATCATTGATCTTCTCTAGCTACCATTATCAACAGTTCAAACAGTCTTCCCAATTATGTTTTTATTTTCTTGTGACCTACTTCTGAAAAAATGTAGATGCCTTTGGTCTAGACTATGATGGTCTTGGACCTGCTCTGCCTGAGTTCCTTTTCTTTTGTCCTTCTGCTGCTGTGTTCTCTGTCACGGAGGGGCTGACCCATGAAGGCTGTGGTTTACCAAAGTCTTGTGTTTGCTAGCTTCTCACTGACTTTAGCCATCGGAGGCACTGGTGAGAGCCCCAAGGGAGGCTGGGAGAAGCCAGGGTATCTTCCCTCCTCCCTCTGCCTTGGGCTGATGCTCTGGCAGCAGGTGAATTTATCACGCGGCTCCAGCTCCCACTGTACAGGCTCTCCGTGCTTCAGGCTTTGTTGGCTGATGGACTGTCCTGAGTTCCAGCAGTACCACCTCTTCTCTTTGTTCTCCACCCTAAAGGTGGTATTGGCTTCCTGTTGTTGCTAATCTGGGTTATGACACATCATCACCTGTTCAACTCTCAGCTTCTCCATCACGTGTGTTACCCATTCTGTGCCTTCAATCCCCTCTGTTTTAAATACTTGCAGTGGTACCTAATCAACCTCCTCATTTTGTAAAGAGGAATTTGAAGTCCAGAGAGATAAAAGTGTGCTTCTTAAGGCTATCTGGAAGTCAAACTTCTAGCATTTCAAGCACTGACAATGCGGTTAAGAATCCAGCAGTAAGAAAACAGTAATTTCTTTGATGTGAGTAGCTATCTGAAAATTCTTACACTAAGGCCCAAACATCAGCCCCCCAAGCAGACACTCATTAAGCCTATTATTTCTGTTTTTTGGCAAACAGTTATTCAAGTTGTTGTCACTAAAATTCTCCTGGGAAACTGGTGCTTATATTTGCCTGGTGACAGCTTTGCGCCCGGTCTGTTGTTTCATTGACTTAGAGCTCTCATAGCCTGGAATGGTGGTGAATGTGTCTCCCCAGGCCCCTAATTTACTGTTAACTAGAGACTCGCCCAGTGGAATCTGAGTTGATAATTTATAGAAACACAGAGAACTGAAACCCCCAAACACAGGACTAAATAAATTAGTGGTTTCATTTTCCTGACACAATGAGAAGCCAGAAATGGGGAGTTGCCGGCAGTAATCCCAGCTTAACGATGTCAGGGCTGAGACCTTCACTGTGGTGCTGGCCATGCAGGTCTACCACTTAGATCTTCCTTCAAGGAAGAATTTGCCATCTTCAGAGACTCCAAACGTAACGCTTTCAGGATCTGCCTCAGCTTTTGATGCAGGGCCACACTTTTCCCAGGCAGCCCCCAAATAATGACTGAGCATAGCAGAAGACACTTGGCCATGGCCATTCTCTCTGATATAGGATTCATCAAATGGACAGTCTCTGCTCTGGAGGTTCCTGTTGGCTTTGTTGAAATTTTGCGAGATTTGCATCTTAATTCAAGGCTCCTCTTGTTCAATACTGCCTTCTTCCCCCTTTCCTCTCATAAGCGTGGTCAGATTTTCAAGTCAGAAAATCTGAAGGCCTTTGTGGCCCAATCCCCTACCCCCCTCCAATACCACTTTTGATCTTTACCCTCCCAATAATGCCAGAGTTGCACTCCTAACTCTGATTCAGTGTCTGCTTCCTGGAGGTCCTGACAGCGCTTCTCTTGGCCCTTCCCTACTATTTTTTTAAAATTAAATATAGCTGATGTATAATATTATATAAGTTACAGCTGTACAATATAGTGATTCACAATTTTTAAGGGTTATACTCCATTTATAGTTATTATGATATATTGGCTATATTCCCTATGTTGTATCCTTGTAACTTATTTTATTTTTCCATTAAAAAAATTTTTTTAAATAAATTTATTTAATTTTTGGCTGCATTGGGTCTTTGTTGCTGCACACGGGCTTTCTCTAGTTGCAGTGAGCGGGGGTTACTCCTTGCTGCGGTACACGGACTTCTCATTGCGGTGGCTTCTCTTGTTGCAGAGCACGGGCTCTAGGCACGCAGGCTTCAGTAGTTGTGGCATGCAGACTCAGTAGTTGTGGCTCGCAGGCTCTAGAGTGCAGGCTCAGTAGTTGTGGCGCACGGGTTTTGTTGCTCCGCAGCATGTGGGATCTTCCCGTACCAGGGCTCAAACCCATGTCCCCCGCATTGGCAGGCGGATTCTTAACCACTGCACACCAGGGAAGTCCCAAAATTTTTAAAAATTTTATATTGGAGTATAGTTGATTTACAATTTTGTGTTAGTTTTAGGTGTACAGCAAAGTGATTCAGTTATATGTCTACATGTATCTATTCTTTTTCAGATTCTTTTCCCATTTAGGTTATTGCAGAATATTGAGTAGAGTTCCAGATACAGTAGGTCCTTGTTGATTATTTTATATACAGTAGAGTGTATATGTTAACCTCAACCTCCTAATTTATCCCTCCCCTTCCTTTCCCCTTTGGTAGCCATAAGTTTGTTTTCAAAGTCTATGAGTCTGTTTCTGTTTTGTAAATAAGTTCATTTGTATCATTTTTTTTATATTCCACATATAAGTGATATCATATGATATTTGTCTTCCTCTGTCTGACTTACTTCACCTAGTATGATTATCTCTAGGTCCTTGTAGCTTATTTTATACATAACAGTTTGTACCTCTTTGTCCCCTACCCCTATATTGCCCCTCCCCCTTCCCTTTCCCCAGTGGTAACCACTAGTTTGTTCTCTGTATTTGTGAATCTGTTGCTTTTTTGTTATATTCACTAGTTCGTTGTATTTTTTAGGGTCCACATATAAGTGATATCATACAATATTGTCTTTCTCTGTCTGACTTACTTCACTTAGCATAACATGGATCCAAATCCATCCATGTTGTTGCAAATGGCCCTTCCCTTCTATTTACTTGAGGCTGTAGAGTGGTGCTCCCACCTCCAGCATCTCAGCACTGTGCCCATGCTTCAGCAGAATGCAGCACTACCAACTGATTCTGTTCTCCTTTTAGGAAATTTTACTGCTTTCATTTCTTAGGCCAGAACTGTGTCGTATAACTATAGCAACCACAAGGGAGGTGGGGAAACGTTTTTTGTTTTAGCTGAACATATCACAGTCCCAACAAAATTGAATTCTGCTACTGAGAAAGAATAGGTATTTTGTAGGCAACAAGTAGTTTTTGCCCCACTTTCTTTTCATTTCTGGAAAACATTTTTTTAAATTGAAACATAGTTGATGTATGCTATTATGTTAGTTTTAGGTTACTACATAATAATTTGACATTTGCATACATTATAAAATGATCACCATAACTCTAGTAACCATCTGTCCATGTACAAACTTTTTACAATATTACTAACCATATTCCTTATGCTGTATATTATATTCCTGTGGCTTATATATTATATAACTGGAGATTTGTTACCTCTTACCTTCTACACCTGCTTCACCTCCCCACCCCTCCTTCTGGCAACCACCTGTTTGTTCTCTGTGTGCATGATTCTGTTTTCATTTTGTTTTGTTTGTTTTTGTTTTTTAGATTCCACATATAAGTGAGATCAGGTGGTATTTGTCTTTCTCTTTCTAACTTATTTCACTTAATATAATACCTTCTAGGTCCATCCATGCTGTTGCAAATGACAAGATTTAATTTTTTTATGGCTGAGGAATATTCCATTATAATTTTGTAATATTCCACATCTTCTTTATACATTTGTCTATGTCTGTCTTAGGTTGCTTCCATACCTTGGCTATTTTAAATAATGCTGCAATAAACATTGGAGTGCATATATCTTTTCAAATCAGTGTTTTTGTTTTCTTTGGATAAATACCCAGAAGTGGAATTGCTGGATTGTATGGTAGTTCTATTTTTAATTTCTTTAGGAACCTCCATACTGTTTTCCATAGTGGCTGCACCAATTTACAGTCCCACCAATGAGGCGTGAGGATTCCTTTTCCATATCCTTGCCGTTACCTGTTATTTGTTATCTTTTTGATGATAGCCATTCTGACAGGTATGAGGTGGTATTGCATTGTGGTTTTGATTTGCATTTCCCTGATGATAAGTGTCGTTGAGCATCTTTTCATGTGTCTGTCGGCCATCTGTTTCTCTCCTTTGGGAAAATGTCTATTCAGGTGCTCTGCCCATTTTTTTAATTGGGTTATTTGTTTTTTTGATGTTGAGTTGCATGAGTTCTCTGTATATTTTGGATATTAACCCCTTGTCAGATATATTGTTTGAAAATATATTTTCCTATTCAGTAGGCTGCCTTTTTGTTTAGTTGATAGTTTTCTTTGCTGTGCAAAAGCTTTTTAGTTTGATGTAGTCCCATTTGTTTTTTATTTATTTTTGTCTTTGTTTCCCTTGCCTTTGGAGACATAACCAAAAAATTATTGATAAGATCAGTGTCAAAGAGCATATTGTCTATGTTTTCTTCTGGAAGTTTTATGGTTTCAGGTCTTACATTTAAGGCGTTAATCCCTTTTGAGGTTATTTTTGTATATGGTGTGAGAAAGTAGTCCAGTTTAATTCTTGTTGCATGCAGTTGTCCAGCTTTCCCAACACTATTTATTTAAGAGGCTATCTTTTCCCATCATATTTTCTTGACTCCTTTATTGTAGAATAATTGTTCATATACATGTAGGTTCATTTCTGGACTCTCCATTCAGTTCCACTGATGTATGTGTCTGTTTTTGTGGCAGTACTATACTGTTTTCATTATTATAGTTTTGTAGTATGGCTTGGAATAAGGGAGCATGATACCTCCGGTTTTGTTCTTCTTTCTCAAGATTGTTTTGGCTATTTAGGGTCTTTTGTGCTTTCATACAAATTTTAGAATTATTTGTACTACTTCTGTGAAAAACGCCACTGGTATTTTGATAGATATTGCATTGAATCTGTAGATTGCCTTGGGGAGTATGGTCAATTTAACAATATTCATTCTTCCAATCTATAAGCATGGTATATTTTTCCGTTTGTTCGTGTTGTCTTCAGTTTCTTTCATCAATGTCTTACAGTTTTCCAAGTACAAGTCTTTTACCTCTTTGGTTAGATTTATTCCTAGGTATTTATTCTTTTGATGCAATTGTAAATGGGATTGTTTTCTTAATTTCTCTTTTTGATAGTTCATTGTTAGTGTATAGAAGCACAACAGATTTCTGTATATTAATTTTGTATCCTGCAACTTTACTGAATTTATTTATTAGTTCTGATTTTTTTTGGTGGCATCTTTACGATCTTCTATATATAGTATTATGTCATCTGCAAACAGTGATAGTTTTACTTCTTTCTTTCCAAGTTGGATTCCTTTTATTTCTTTTTCTTGTCTGATTTCTGTAGTTAGTGCCTGCAATACTATGTTGAATAAAAGTGGTGAGAGTGGGCATCCTTGTCTTGTTCCTGATCTTAGAGGAAATGGTTTTAGCTTTTCACTGTTGAGTATGATGTTGGCCGTAGGTTTGTGATATTTGGCCTTTATTATATTGAGGCTATTCCCTCTCTACCTACTTTCTGGAGAGTTTTTACCCTAAGTGGATGTTGAATTTTATCAAAAGCCTTTTCTACATCTATTGAGATAATTGTATAGTTTTTGTTCTTCAGCTTGTTAATGTGGTGCTCACCTTATTGATTTGTGGATATGGATGCATCCTTGAATCCCTGGAATAAATCCCACTTGATCATGGTGGATGATCCTTTTAATGTAGTGTTGTATTTGGTTTGCTAATATTTTGTTGAGGATTTTTGCTTCTGTATTCATCAGTGATATTGGCTTGCAATTTTGTTTTTTTGTGGTGTCTTTGGTACCTGGTTTTGGTATCAGGGTAATACTGGCCTCACAATGAGTACCTTCCTCTGCAGTTTTGGGGAATAGTTTGAGAAGGATAAGTGTTAACTCTTCTCTAAACGTTTGGTAGAATTCTCCTGTGAAGCCATCTGTTCCTGGACTGTTCTTTGTTTGGAGTTTTGTTTGTTTGTTTGTTTATTACTGATTCAATTTTATTCCTGGTAATTGGTCTGTTCATATTTTTTATTTCTTCCTGATTCAGTCTTGGAGGATAGTGTGTTTCTAGGAATTTATCCATTTCTTCTAGGTTGTCCATATTTTTAGCATATAATTGTTTGTAGTAATCTCTTATGATACTTTTTATTTTGGTGATGTTTATTGTAACTTTTCTTTCCTTTCTGATTTTAGTCACTTGGGCCCTATCTTTTTTTCTTGGTTAATCTAGCTAAAGGTTTATCAATTTTGTTCATCTTGTCAAAGACCAGCTCTTAGTTTCATTGATCTTTTGGTTTTTCAGTCTCTATATTTCATTTATTTCTGCTCTGAGATTTATGATTTTTTTCCTTCTATTAATTTTGGGTTTTGTTTTTTCTTTTTTTAGTTCCTTTAGGTAAAATTAGGTTGTTTATTTGAGATTTTTCTTGTTTACTGAGGTAGGCTTGTATTGCTATAAACTTCCCTCTTTTGCTGTGTCCCATAGATTTTGGATCATTGTTTCCATTTTCATTTGCCTCCAGGTATTTTTTGATTGCCTCTTTGATTTATTCAGTGACCCATTGGTTGTCTAGTAGCCTATTGCTTAGCCTCCACATGTTTGTGTTTTTTTGTAGTTTTTTTCTTGTAGTTGATTTCTAGTCTCATAGCATTGTGGTCAGAAAAAATGCTTCATATGATTTCAATATTCTTAAACTTGTTGAGACTTGTTTTATGCCTAGCATGTGATCTATCCTGGAGAATGTTGCACGTGAACTTGAAAAGATTGTGTATTCTCCTGCTTTTGCATGAAGTGTTCTATAGATATCTATTAAGTCCATGAGGTCTAATGTGTCATTTAAGGTGAGTGTTTCTTTATTGATTTTTCTGTCTGGATGATCTGTCCATTGATGTATGTGGGGTGTTAAAGTCCCCTACTATTATTGTGTTATTGTTGATTTCTCCCTTTATGTCTGTTAATATTTGCCTTATATATTGAGGCGCTCCTATTTTGGGTGCATATATATTTACAATTGTTGTATCTTCTTCTTGGATTGATCGATAATCATTTTGTAGTGTCCTCCTTTGTCTCTTGTAACAGTCTTTATTTTATTTATTTTATTTTATTTTTTATCTTTTTATTTTATATTGGAGTTTAGTTGATTAATAATGTTGTGTTAGTTTCAGATGTATAGCAAAGTGATTCAGTTATACATATACATGTATCTATTCTTTTTCAAATTCTTTTCCCAATTAGATTGTTATAGAGTTCCCTGTGCTATACAGTAGGTCCTTGTTGGTTATCCATTTTAAATATAGCAGTATGTACATGTCAATCCCAAACTCCCTAACTATCCCTCCTGCCACCCTTCCCCCCTGGTAACCATAAGTTCATTCTCTAAGTACGTGAATCTGTTTCTGTTTTGTAAATAAGTTCATTTGTATCATTTTTTAAGATTTCGCATATAAGCAATATCATATGATATTTCTCTTTCTCTGTCTGACTTAGCTCACTCAGTATGACAATCTCTAGGTCTGTCCATGTTGCTGCAAGTGGCATTATTTTATTCTCTTTAATGGCTGAGTAATATTCCATTGTATATATGTACCACATCTTTTTTATCCATTCTTCTGTTGATGGACATTTAGGTTGCTTCCATGTCTTGACTATTGTAAACAGCACTGCAATGAACATTGTATCCTTCTGAACCATGTTTTTCTCCAGGTATATGCCCAGGAGTGGGATTGCAGGATCACATGGTAGCTCTCTTTTTAGTTTCTTAAGGAACCTCCAAACTGTTCTCCATAGTGGCTGCACCAATTTACATTCCCACCAACAGGTTCCCTTCTCTCCACACCCTGTTCAGCATTTATTGTTTGTGGATTTTTAACAGTCTTTATTTTAAAGTCTATTTTGTCAGATTTAAGTATTGTATTTTGGCTTTCTTTTAATTTCCATTTACGTGTAATACCTTTTTCCATCCCCACACATTTATTCTGTGTGTCATTATATCTGAAGTGAGTCCCTTGTAGGCAGCATATATATGGGTCTTGTTTTGTTTAATCCATTCAGGTACCTTATGTCTTTTGACTAGAACATCTAGTCCATTTATATTTTAAGTAAGTATTGATAGGTATGTACTTTTCGTCATTTTCTTAATTGTTTTGGAGTTGTTTTTGTAGTTCTTTTTTTTCCTTTCTTCTTTTGCTGCCTTCCCTTGTGATTTCATGGCTACCTTTATATTGTGTTTGGACTCCTTTTTCTCTATTTTTGTATCTATTTTTGTATCTGTTACGGGTTTTTGTTTGTGGTGACCATATATATATATATATATATGTTTATTTTAAGTTGATGATCTCTTAAGGTTGAGTGTATTCTTACAACCCTGCATTTTTACTCACCCGCTGTTGCCCTGTGCATGCTTAATGTTTTTTACATCATATTTTACATCTTTTTATGTATCCCTTAATTATTTATTGTGGATAAAGATGATTTTTACTACTTTTGTCTTCAACCTTCCTACTAGCTTTATAAGTAATTGATCTCCTACCTTTACTGTATGTTTGCCTTTACCAATGGAATTTTTCCTTTTATAATTTTTATATTTCTGATTCTGGTCTTTTCTGCTTAGAGAAGTCCCTTTGACATTTCTTGTAAGGTGGGTTTAGTGGTGCTGAGCTCTTTTAGCTTCTGTTTGTCTGTAAAACTCTTTATCTTTCCTTTATATCCGAATGACAGCTTTGACAGGGAGAGTATTCTTGGTTGTGTTTTTTCCTTCATCACTTTTTTTTTTTTGGCTGCGACGTGTGGCTTGTGGGATCTTAGTTCCCCGACCAGGGTTTGAACCCAGGTTCTCAGCAGTGAGAGCATGGAGTCCTAGCCACTGGACTGCCAAGGAACTCCCTCCTCTCATCACTTTGAATATATCATGCCACTCCCTTCTGGCCTGCAAAGTTTCTGCTGAAAAGTCAGCTGATAGTCTTATGGGAGTTCCCTTGTGTGTAACTAGCTGCTTTCCTCTTGCTGCTTTTAATACTCTCTCTTTATCTTTAATTTTTGCCATTTAAATTACAGTGTATCTTGGTGTGGACCTCTTTGGGTTAATCCTGTTTGGGACTCTCTGTGCTTCTTGGAACTGGATGTCTGTTTCCTTCCCTCAGGTTAGGAAAATTTTCAGCTATTATTTCTTCGGATAAAGTCTCTGTTCCTTTCTCTCTCCTACTTCTAGGACCCTTATAATGTGAATGTTTATACTCCTGATGTTGTCCCAGAGATGTCTTAAACTATCCTCATTAAAAAAAAATTCTTTTTTCTGTTCACCTTCAGTGATTTCCACTACTCTGTCCTCCAATTCACTGAGCTGTTCCTCTGTATCATCTGATCTACTGTTGATTCCTTCTAGTGTATTTTTATTTCAGTTATTGTATTCTTTAGCTCTGTTTGGTTCTTCTTCATATTTTCTAGCTTTTTGTTAAATTTATCACTATGTTTCTCTATTCTTCACCTGAGTTCGTTAAGCATCTTTATGATCATTACCTTGAACTTTTTATTGGGTAGACTGCTTATCTCCACCTCATTTAGTTCTTTTTCTGATGTTTGTCTTGTTTATTCATTTGGAATATATTTCTCTGTCTCCTCATTTTGCCTAATTCTCTGTTTATTTCTATGTATTCAGTAGATTGGTTATGCTTCCCAATCTTGGAGAAGTGGCCATATTAGAGACATACTATGGGGCCTAGCAGCACGTTCCCCTGTGGTCTTCAGAGATATATGCTTTAGGGGTACCCTTATGTGGGCTGTGTGGGCCCTTCTTTATGGTGGGGCTGACTGTTGTGGGTGTGCTAGTAGACAGGGTTTGACCTCCACACCCCCCAGCCAGGTTGGCTGCCAGGCTTACCTTGTGCAGTGGATGCTGACCTGCTTGTGGGTGGGGATAAGTCTCAACATGGCTGGCTGTGTGACCTTGTGGGTCCTGGGGCCAGTGTTGGCTCTCTGATGGTCAGGGCTGGGTGCCTACTAGGCTGGCTGTGGGGCCAGGGAGGCTCGGGGCTGGCACTGGGTGGGCCGGTAAGTCCCTGGCACTAATAATCTAGCAGATGGACTCCAAAGTGGTGCTCACCAGTTCCAGTGTCCTCATGGTAGAACGAGCTCCCCAAAATGGCTGCCACCAGTGTTTATGTCCCCAGGGGGAGTCCCACTAGCCTCTTGCCTCTTTGGGAGGCTCTCCAAGGTCAGCAAGTGGGTCTGACCCAAATTCCTTTCAAATTACTGCTTCTGCACAGGGATTTGGAGCATGGGAAATTTTGCATATGCCTTTTAAGCTATTTCCCAGAGCCCTCTGGCTCTCCCATATACAAGTTCTGCTGACCTGCAAAGCCAGTTCTTCTGGGGGCTCATCTTCCCAGTGCAGGACCCCCTGGCTGGGGAGCCCAATGTGGGGTTTGGAACTCTTGCTCCTTGGAGGGAACCTCTGTAGTTGTGGTTATCCTTCCAGTCGTGGGTCACCTACCCCAGGGGTATGGCTCCTGAGTTTACTACATCTCCACTCCTCCTACCCAACTCATTGTGATACTTTTTTTTTTTTAAACTTATTTATTTTTGGCTGTGTTGGGTCTTCATTGCTGCATGCAGGCTTTCTCTAGCTGCGGTGAGCGGAGGCTACTCTTCGTTGTGGTACGCGGGCTTCTCATTGCGGTGGCTTCTCTTGTTGCAGAGCACAGGCTCTAGGCACGCGGGCATCAGTAGTTGTGGCACGTGGGCCTAAGTAGTGGTGGCTCACAGGCTCTAGAGCGCAGTCTCAGTAGCTGTGGCTCGTGGGCTTAGTTGCTCTGCTGCATGTGGGATCTGCCCAGACCAGGGATCGAACCCGTGTCCCCTTCATTGGCAGGTGGATTCTTAACCACTGTGCCGCCAGGGAAGTTCTCATTGTGATTCTTTATATATTTAGTTGGGAAATCTTTTCTGCTAGTCTTCAGGTCATTCTCATCAATAGTGGCTCTGTAAATAGTTGTAGTATTGGTGTGCCCATGGGAGGAAGTGAGCTTAGGGTGAGCTCACCTCTTCCTACTCCATCATCTTAGCTACACCTCCTCATTTCTGGAAAATCTTGAGTTTATGAAAGCAAAATGTCTGTTGATAATATAGATGGTAGTCAGGCGTGAGGAAGAGACAGTTGACCATTGGCTCTTTGGTATAGTTTGGGGAAAGGTTTTTGCCACTGGAAAGCAGAGGAAAGAAAAAATGATGAGTCTCCATTAGTAAGTTCATGATTATGACAGGAATCTCTTGGTCTAAGCTAATAACCTTCTTTAACACATAAGGAAATTGAGGCCTAGTGAGAGTAAGCCTTCTTACTTGAAGTGTTTATTGAGCACCTATGAGTATATGTTGTAAATGCTTAGGATTCATTAATGAACAAAACAGAGTTCTCTATCTCAGGTGCTAAGGCCCCACCAGCAGGGGCAGGATGGGTGTTGGAAGCCAGGTGTCTTAAATGCCCATTGCTGTATTGCTCAGGGCCAAAAGGACCGTAGCTTTAAGGTTATTTAAAATTCATGTAATGTAACTATTATGACTGGAAACCATCAGAGGTTTGCCTGGTTGATTTGAGAGGTATTGGGAGATTATGAAACAATCCTTTTGCCTTGTGAATCTGATTGACCTCCAGGCCATTGATAATATCTGCTGACTACCTCCCATATCCCAACCCCCAATCTTGTCTTGTCTTTTTCTTCTCTCAGGTTTTTTTCTACCCTGTAAAGGGGAGGGAGCCAGAGCTGACAGAGTAAGTCTCATTTCTCCTTTCAAACAATACTTGAAAGGGAAATAACCCATTTGGTAGGTAGGTAGGTATCTTTAGGAATTTGCCTTAAGTTGACAAGTTACTTTTGAACAAAATGTGAAAAAAGGGATTGAGAACTATTTTGAACAACCATATCTAAATGTTCATAACAAAAAGTTTAATTTGTCACACTCTTTTTGGAGAAAGATATCTTTTCTAATGATGCTACCATTATTTAAAACACTTTGGAATTCTTCCTATCTTACTGGTTTTGGAACCACTTCATAAGTTACACAAGAAAGTTGGTGTCATTACTTCACAGGAAGATTCCAAGTGATCAAAAGGCCATTTACCTTATTTTCCAGATCTGGCTCTGAATGTCTCTGTCTATTCTCCAAATCAAATCTACCCATAAATGATGAAAAGTTGTCACCACTGAGTCTATGTCATAAACTAAAGTTTATGTCATAAACTAAAGAGGTGTTCAGAAATATTTTGAATAAAGGTGATATTGTTGGAGTAAAGTTATAGACTCCCGAGGTGTCTAGTTGGAAGAGGTGTACCCTTTATTTTGTCAGGTATTGAATCACCTACTCTATGAGCAGTCCAAATATATATTCAGGTAATCTTCCCTATTCAAATCTAAGTGAATATTTTTTAAAATTAAAAAAATTTAAACTATTTTATCGAATGAAAGATTCTTTAAATTCTACAATGCTTTACAATTTTCAAAAGTTTCATACACATGATTTCATATAATCCGATAATAACCCCATATTTAATCCCCTTCCCCTATATTGCCCCTCCCCACTCCCTCTCCTCACTGGCAACCACCAGTCCATTCTCTGTATCTGCTAGTCTGACTTCTTTTTGTTTTATTCACTAGTTTGTTGAATGTTTTAGATTCCACACATAAGTGTGGAAATCTTTACTTAACTTTGTTCCATTAACATTTCTCATTTTTTAATGAAACACCTATTAATATCCTTCAGCACATTAGTTTGAGAGACATACCATTAAACTGATTCTTTATTTCTATCACAGATTGAAGGGGCTGTTCTAGAATTTGATGAAGTTAAGAAATGTTATACAGTTAAACATGTCCATTCCCAGCTTGTAAAAATATTCCAGAGAAGCTAATTCTAATGCTAGAATCAGAATCTGGCAAGGATTAAATGATGTAGAAGTTGGCAAGATGTTATGCTATAGTAATTAAAAGGTTTTTCCATGTTAAGCACAAATCATTTTCAGAAAACGCTGAGAAGTATTTGTTTTGAATTCCATGGAAAATTAAAGAAAATGTAATTATAATATACTCAAAATGTGCTTCAATTTTGAATAATTTCTCTAGGGATATTATATAAATGTAGTATTTGATCTATTGCTTCAAGATAATATTTATTGCTGCTGTGAAAAGAGAGAGAGAGATTTATAGTAATGATATCAGTGTTATTTTACATTAAATACACTAATGTCAAATTGGTTATTACCAGAGTCAAATTAGCATATCAGGAGCACATGGAATGGAAACTTCTGGAAATGAAGACTAAAAACAGCCATGGGAGCTGGCCCTCCCTTCTGTAATTTCTGTATAGCATCATTCCTCCTTGGAATCCCCACTCTTCCCCAGTCCCACCACGCTGTTCTCCCTGTCTATGTGGATTGACGTATTGTCCAAAGCCTAATTTATCACAGTTACCACCTCCTCCATGGAGTCTTTTCTGATCTTCTCCAGGGGCCTGTTACTGCACTGGGGAGTTTTGTATTTCTGTTTGTCTTATGGCATTTCATTTTGCCTTGGTTATGGTATATGTAATCTTGTCAAGAACCTTTCATGCAACCCACATGCCACCTTGAAATCCTTGTTTGCATCTCTTATATTTAGCCAACACACAGCTAGTGTCCAATATTTATGAAGTGAATAGTGAAAAAAAAAAAAAACCAAACACCCAGCTACTTCCTGTAAGTACTCTCATATTGAGAGCAACTGGTAAAAACAAAATGGGCATCTGAGGACAGTCCCCTCATTGTTCTGTGTTGGCGTTAGCATTAATTGGTCTCCCCAGGACACCAGTTTGTACTCGAGAAAGAACTTAAAGTCTGTAATTTCATCATTGTGTCTCTAAGAGTCAGTTCTAATTTAGCCAGCAGAATATTTCTCAGTATTTCTGTGGCAGGGACTGTTTTTTTTTTTTTTTTAGTGTGTTATCTTAAGATGTGTAAATTCTTGGCAGCTGTCTGGATTAAATAAATAAACAAGAACAAAGGATGATATGAAATAAGAACATTTAAAAGGTCCATTACCTCTTGACTTTGAGCAATTGCCTAATTACCTCAAGTTCAAAGCTAATTTATGGAATTCCACATAATAATGACTTACATTTGTCTAGCGATAGGAGGTTTCTAGGGTGCTTTCATCTGTGGCATTCATTCAATCAATCAACTAGTCAGTCAATTAACAAATTAATCCTTCAACAGACATTTCTTTAGAGCCTATTACATAACAAACATTGGCAAGCATGGTTTGGGGATTTCTAAAATAAATAAGACAAAGGTACTGCCCTGTAAAAGTCTTCAGTCTGGTGAGGGTAGACAGAAATATAGACAAGTAAATGAGGGAATTCCCTGCTGGTCCAGTGGTTAGGACTCTGTGCTTCCACTGCAGGGGGCCCAGGTTCCATTCCTGGTCGGGGAACTAAGATCCCCCCACAAGGCGCACGGCCAAAAAAAAAAGCAAGTAAATGACGGAAACGTTGTGATCAAAGCTTGTATACACCTCAGTGGTGGAGGCAAAGGTGGCAAGTGGGCCATTCTCATTAAGGGACGGGTAAAGTGGACAGCATAGCATTCATAGAGGAGCAGTCATTGAGTGAAGTCTTATCTGATTCTTACTAGTGTCACTATTATACATGGCTTACAGTTGAGAACCTGACTTGGGTGTGAAGCATCTTCTCTGAGGTGACTCTGCTCTTAAGATTTCAGAAGCAACTTGCATCCCACTGCACAGCATCTCTCCTGCACCCCCTGAGATTCCTGGAGTGTGACTCTCATGTTCTAGTAGTGATGAGAAAGGGAAGGTAAAGCCAGAGAGCCTGAAAATCTCTGGCTTTATGCCAGAGAGGATTATGTTTATGCAAAATGAGCTTGGTTCCCAGAGTAAGAAGAAAAACAACTTGATTGAAAATGTTATTCATCCATAAAGAAAGGGAGAAAGCCAAACCCAAAGGCAGGGTTTAGAGCTGGAAACAATGGCTTTGTTAAGATTTACAGGCCTGTGGGATTTCTCAGTTGCATAGGGTATTAAGGAAGGTTATTTGAAAAATATTCAAATTACTTTGACATCGTTTTCCCTAGGCAATATGGAAACTCACTTTTTGGTGGTTGGGCCTCTTTAACATAAAACTTCGGAGGAAATGAGGTTTAAAAGGATGACCCACTTCTTCTGCTGTCACCACCCACAGACTCCAATTTAATTTCTTCCTTATTCTGTTCACTAAAAGTCACTAGTTTTTTTCATGGGCTGGATGCTTCTCTCTAGTCGTACTTTTGGTGTGGGTGGCCACATTTCACTAGGTTGGTGGCATATTGATTTGTATAAAGTGCCTTAAGAAGACACCCACATTAATTTAAGACAACAGTGGCAAGAATAACTTAATATTGGCACATATTTTCTTTATTCTCTGAAAGAAAGCTTAATATCGGATGTTAGAATGTAATATCATACAGAGATTTCTAATATGAGCCAGAACTGCCCAGATACTGTGATTGAAGGGGATTTGGTCTTTTTCTTTTCTTTGCCTTTGTACTTCATGTCATCACATAAGAATTAGGAGCTGGAGTGATACATTTTATAAATTATTAAATTGTAAATTTAATAATTAAGGAAGCAGGTATTTTAACTTACCTGAAAACAAAGTTCCATTACTCCAATGGACTAGGTGGCCCCTTCTTTTTATAGTAGAAAATGTTAGAAAATGTTTCAAATACTCTCTTTTGGCCCTCACAAGAACTCCAAGGGGTGGCATATGAAATCTTTTTAACTGCAAATTTTTTTTTAACTCAGAAAACTGAGACCCAGACAGGTTAAGGCTAGGCGCTAGCTAATAATAATGCTTTTTGGTGTATCTTCTGGACTAGGGTTGCTTAGTTCTGTTAAAAGATAAACTGAGGCATATTCAAATTTTAAGAGTTTATTTCAGCAAAAATTGATCTGAATCAAGCAGCACCGAATGGGAAATGGTTAGGATGCTCCCCATACGGGAGCTGGGAGAAAGACTTCTGTAGGGAAGATGCAGGGGAAGCAAAGCAAGGGAAGTATCTGATTGGCTGAAGCAGTTGCCTTATTTGGAAAAGCTGAATTGGCTGTCTGCGATTGGTTGTCCTTAGGTTTCACTTTCTTACCCTTGAGGCATTACAGGCTTAGGTTTTGGTTTGCTTATGTAGGCTAATGTATTAGAGCTGCCTCAGTCTAATGGTCTCCTTGTTTAATTGATTTAACTGTTCTTTATATTATATTGCTTCTTTGCAGAGAAATTGTCTCATGGACACACACGGTGCCTCTAGTCCTGACCTGCTGTTTCTCAAACGTGTGTGATTAGTTGCAAGGGAAGCTTCGTGAGAAAATGCATGATTCTTTACCAGCCCATCCCACGTATAGGAAAAGTAATACAAATCATATACCCCAGTGGTACAGTAGTTTGAATTACTTTAATATACAAAGAGCAGCACATAATTAAATTCTAAGAATCAAGAATCGTATTTCTTTTACTGGGAACACCTGCATCAGAAGAGATTTAGTCTGGATGAATACAGCCCACTAGGGATCCTCGTTACAACACTGTGTGCAGATTAAATTGTAGAGAAATAACAGGAGGAGGTGATATTACCAATGTCAACCCATTTTCTCAGGCCACGCTAGCCTGGAGTTTTCAAAGGGGTCACAGCAATGGTAATAACCCGTATTTTTAGCTTTTTATCTCTTTGGCTATTACAAATCTCCATGTCCTCCCCACCCAGCCCCAGCGGAGTCCCACGGGTTGTCTCCTACATGCGCTCCAGTTCTGTCCACCTCCTGTGGGTTCCATGATGCGTTGCCTTCCTCCCCCGCTTCAGCCCCCGTGGTGGTAGGCTGGTTGCCCTCATAGGGGACACAGATTTTGCTCTCAGTTGGGCAGCCTTCCCTGGTACCGTTCTTGCCTCTGCCTCTGATTTCTCTCTTGGAGTTCTTGATGTGAGCCGGGCAGAAGCAGGACATGCAGTCTTCCCCCTTTTGGGATATGCATGGATCTCATAGCAGGGCAGGATTGTTAGTATGCCTTCTCTTTATTTTTAGATGGACAGCCTTCTCTTTTTAGCACTGAGTCCATGAGGGTAGGTAGGCCATGGACAGAGCTGGGGAACATTAAAACTGTATTAAGACCCGCACCTTGTCCCCCCCTTGGTTCCTCATGAAAATACTTATTAGCGTTTTTTGGCAGACGTTTATACCTATTAGCTGCCAGAGGAGCCCAGAATTTCAGCACAAAATAGAGCCTAGACTCAAGCTTAGGGGACCCCAAATATCAATATTTGTGTTCACCCTGGGGCTGATTTTTTTCCCCTTCTATTTTTCTGTGCTCTCTTTCTTGTACTCTTGGCTTCTGTTTCTTTGGTTACTTGAAAAAATTTTAAAAATCTTAGTTATTGAAGTGAAAACTGCTTTGAAAGGCAGAACACCCTAGGTGAGATCTATCTCCCTGATGGAAGGGAAAGAAATGAAGGAGACCCACTGAAATAAAGTGAGTATTTCCAATCAGAAGAGGAATATTCTACCTCCCTCCGTGGTGAGTGACACCAAATCAGCTGGAAAGGGCTCTCATTCCTAGAGCTAAGGAATAAGGAATCTGGAGCTCACTGATACTGTACATACAAAACAAAACAAATCTAAACTGCGATATAAAAGCAGCGTTTAAAATTAACCAAGGGAGGCAGAGCTTCCTGGATTTGGATTTGTGGGTGGCAAGTATCTGGGTGCACTGCCCTTATTTTACTGTCCAGAGTGAGGTAAATAGTCCCTGCTCTGAATTGGGATTTTTTGGGGGAGCCATTCTCTCCCTTTACATTCCCAGCATCTTCCTAAACCATCCTGAGTCCACGTCTTTTCTTTATTCTCATTTTATTGGAACCTCAAAGAAGATCAGAGGTCACCTGACAATTTGAACTCTGTTTGTAGGAAGGTGTTTCTCAATCAAGACAACACTTAAAAGGCAGCATGACCTGGGGAAAAGAAGGTAGTCATCTGGGTATCAGGAGATCTGGAATTTTCTTTTCTGATAACTGTGCCACCTTACCAGGGAAGCTCCCTTCTCTACCTCTAATCCCTGCTCTCCCTGTCTACGTCCGTCGGTCTGTTTCTTTGTAAACGGGTTTTATCTACGTGATCCCTCTTTCTCTAAAGTTCTGAGTATATAATTTTTTGGGGGGGGGGTGGTATGCAGGCCTCTCACTGTTGTGGCCTCTCCCGTTGCGGATCACAGGCTCCGGACGCGCAGGCTCAGCGGCCATGGCTCATGGGCCCAGCTGCTCCGCAGCATGTGGGATCTTCCCGGACCAGGGCACGAACCCATGTCCCCTGCATCAGCAGGCGGACTCTCAACCACTGCACCACCAGGGAAGCCCTGAGTATATAATTTTGAAAAGCTCCTCCCACCCAAGGAGTTTCTTCAGACCCCAAGGAAAAGTCTCTAGTTGGGAGGGGAGATATTTTCCCATACATTTATTGAGCACCTCATGTGTAACAGGTGCAAGTCACTATTCAAAGCATCCTTTATGTGTGTCATTTAATCCTTAATGATGATGATAACACACACTTATATAGAACTTCCTCGGTGCCAGACTCTGTTCTAATTAGTTTACATACATTTACCCATTTAAATCCTCATCACGAAGTGTATGAAGTTGGTAATATTATGATCTTCCTTTTGCAGGTGACCATTGAACCTTAAAGGAGAAACAAACATAGTGCCCTAGGGCCTAGGGCTGATCTCAATATTCATAAACCAGGACAGGACAATCATCTTCTCTTGACAGATGAGGAAGATGGGGTTCTAACAGGCTAAGGAAAACTGCCCACAGTCACAGAACAAGTAAGTAGCACACTTGGAAATCAAACTCACGTCTAATTTGTTCCAGAGCCCACATTCTTTCCATTTTGCTGCTTTGCCTCCCAGAGACGGTTTTACTTTGTCATAAACCGCAGAGCAGAGCGTGGCACTTTTAATGAAGGAAGAGTTTGCCAAATGAAAAGCAGATTAATGAGATATTTGGGATGCTTTGCAGTAAATAAGTCTCTTTCAGAATTCTCATCTTCTCCCACTCACATCATTAAAGCCATAACAGTAACAATTACCTCAGCCTGGTTGAGGCCGTGTGGGAGTGTCTGTCGCCCTGGGAAGACACTGGGGACCCACAAAACTTCCCTTGAGCTGACTGAGCCATAGGTCAGAAATTGGATATATCAGAGGTTGGCTTTCCCTGTCAGAGCCTCATCTTGCCCCTCCTGTTTTCTGGTTGTGTCTTGAAACACGGTTACTTGAGGAGAGAAATAGAGCTTAAAATTGGGTCAACATTAAGAATATTAGAAATGTCAAGGTCAACCTGTTCTCCGAGACTTAGAGCACCATTTGAACATGATTGCCCAAGACTTGAGTAGAGTCTATCTTTTTTCTTTTTTATAATAGGTAATCTTAGCTATTCCCTGGGAATTAAAAAAATATCCCTTTGAAACTGAGAGGCCAGAGCAGAAATGTAATTATTTCTATATGATATACAACTGAATTTAAAGCCAAATGCTCACATTTATATTCAAGAGGAATGTGTGTCTGCTTACACTGGTGTTGAGGGTCTGGGGGATGTGAAGACAAGGAAGTCCCAGGCCCTTTCTCTAAGAGCTAGGAATCTACTAAGGGAAATGGGGTGTAAGCTGTAATAATCTGTGCTGCGAGGGGAAGCATATCATTTACTGCCCATCCGCCACAGACCAGGCATTGTGTCAAGTACTTTATACAAGGACATGGCAAGATGGATGTATTAGCCCCATTTCTAGGGGAGGAAAGCAAGACTCAGAATAAGTTGTCCTGGGCCAACAGCACTTTATGAATATGGCTGCGATTCAGACTCAGGTGGCTCTAATGACATACTTTCCCCTAGGATTTACTGTTAGTTAGGCAGGATCCATTTAATGGTTTAACGTATTAGGTATCCTTCATGGTATTTAAAGATTCATGAAATTAGCTCACCAAGTTGCATGACGTTTTGAGATGACAATTTTTGACCTGGGGTATTTTGAGGAGTCATGGGCAAATCAAATAATTTTCAGCTTTTTCAAAGGAATGTACAAAACAGAAAACTTTACCCATTTCTTGTGCTTTTATGTTGGTGGGGTGAGGCTTACGGATGGTCTTTGGGTGAGGGATAGAAGAGGTCTGGATAACCCGGATAGCTACATTACTTGGTAAGAAATAATGGTTTTGAAGTATGACTTGGCTACTTTAGAGTGGCTGTATCAGCTCAGTAGGAGTTAGCAGTTTGATGTGGCTACCAAAAAGCCGGTCTTAAGAGAAGTATCTCTGGTGGGGGAGGTAAGAACCCCACTCTACTTTGCCTTGGTCAGACCTTAGTTGGAATACTGTGTTAAGCTCTGGGGAATGTAGACTAAGATAAATATAAAGCAACTAGGACACATTCAGGAGAAAGTTTGGATCACAATGTGGAAATGAAATCTGGACGTTTAGGGAAATAGGGCTGTGTAGCTGAAGAAAAGACCTGAAGGGCTGAGATAACAGTCTTCAAATATTAGAAGGATTGTCTTATGGAAGAGGAATGTTGATTTTTTGTTTTTTCTGTGGCCCTAAAAGATGCAACCAGAAGCAACAGGCTCTGGGGAAGTGGATTTGTCCTTACAAGGAAGAATTTTTTGTTATATCCGCCTAAATATGTTTTATCTGCCTAAATATGTTGAGTTTATTTTTTGTTTTGTTTTAGAAAGTGGTGGATTCCCAGTCCCTGAAGGTCCTAGGACGTGTGCCAAGTAATTACTTGGTGGAGCCATGGCAGAGGAGATTCAAAGGTACCACGGACTGGATTTCACAAGCATCAAAGTCCTTCCCAACCCTGGGCATCTCAGTACTTGTGGACTGTCCTTCCAGGCTTTGCCTCCACCTTTGTCACTAGGGTTGGGGTATGTTTTGGAGGGACGGGTAGATGGATGGGTGACAGGGGATAGGAAGAATGTACAATGGCAAAGCAGTTACTTGGTCCATTCAAATTCGGTCTGCCTTTCCGATATGCTCATTTGCTTGCCCTGAACTCTGGGCACCTGGAGGCCTTTGCTGTAACTGTTTGTGATCCTCAACATAGTACCCCATCTCATGCAACTGGGTTCTTATAAATGTTATTTGACAGTGATTTTTATCAGGTATCAAGTATTGTCAGGCTCCAATAGTAAGCGAATCTAACTTTGCCGTACGTACAAACTCTAGGTTTGTAAAGCTTGTGGCTGCCTCCCCTCTCTGGGGAAAGACAGAGCCTGAATTCTTTTCCAAATTTCAGTGAGATGGAAATTTCGGGACACCCATGAGACAGAGAACCAGTCAAAGAGCTTCACACTTAAAAGTAGCCTTAAAAATTACCCATATGCTAGTTGCACTACTCCCAGCTCCCTGTCAGGTAGCAATCTTCAACTGTTTTGAAAGATCTCTAGCTCTTTTTATCCCATTAAGGACTGAAAGGGATTGACAGAAGGTTTTTGCTCATAGTCTACAGCTGAACTCTTGTGTCAACAGTAAATATTCTAGCAGAAGGAGTGGTGGGGGTTTGATCGTTTCACTGCTTTCTGCAGGGCAGACTCTGTGGGCTCCTGGCAACATCTAATCTTCAGTGACCCCGGTTGTCACACCCAGGAGTAGGTTTCTCTCTAATCCTTTTCAGAGCTATGAACAGCAGGGAAACATGATTTATAGACCAAGAGGCATTTTAATCATGGGATTTGTGAGCGTTTCATATTCCTTTCCTCATTATGGATACACTGCCCATCCTTTGGAAGATACACTAAGATGTTGGTCAGATCCTGTTAACCTCATTTACTTCCATGAATTCATGTCAAGTGTATTACGTTCATGGAGGAGATTTTCAAAACCCTACCAAATGGGTTTAGAGGAAGATGGGGCTAACTTCAGATTACTTCTTTAGGCCAGAGGTTTTCCTAGGCACCAGTAATCTTCTGATTCTGCTTTCTAAGGCTGCTTCCCTTACTTACAATTCATACATAGAAGCTAAGTCCCTGATGGAAAGGTGTTCTTTACAGTTGTGGGTTTTACCTCAATCTCTGGGCTCCTTTAAAAATAAACTTCGAATATTCTTCTCAACCCTAGTTATTTGAACTCTCTGAGTCTCAGCTCAGTTTATTAACATTATTAATTTGAAGTGGATCTGTATGTCTTATGTCCTTAATACATTGCTTCACAAAGGGGTACCAGCTCAGGAAGACTTCGTCTGTTGCAAATTTATGAGGAAGTTGAATATTTATTTTTGGTACTTTTTCACCACCTCCCCAACATCTACCTCCTGACCAGATACCAGTTCTTCTTTTTCCTGTCTCTACATTTCCAATCCCATTAAAAAATGGCCCAATTCTCAGCCTGTTTTCCCCTAGTCCTTGCTAAAACAATGGCTGATGATGGTTTAAGTTAAGGCACCACTTCTCATGAGGTTACTTGTATTTTAATAAAAATCTTTGAAGGGTAAATATTCAAAGTACTGCTTCTCTATGGTTAAATTTTAGGCAGTGTAAAAAATAGTTTTAGATGGAGATGAAAGGAGTTGGGTGGATTACACAGGACATGGGATGAACAGGGCTGTCACTTTTGTTCAGTTACATGAGCATGGTGACAGGCAAGCATAAATGCAGAGATGGCATTCCTGTGCTGGTATGGGGAAAAAGAAGAGAGGCCACTGGTCAGGACATTGTTTGGCCTAGGGAGGAAGAAGATCCAGTACTTTGGCAATTTATTTAAGCTTTTGTTTTTTTGCGGGATAGGGGAGCTCATACTTGAAGCCGAATCCGGCCTCTGTACCCTAACACTGAATTAAATCTCAAGACAGAGTTTTGGGTGAAGTAGAAAAGAATAGCTTTGTTGCTTTGCCAGGCAAAGGGGGGCTAGAGCAGGCGATTGCCCTCAAAACTCTGTGGCCCTGACCTGGAGAGGGTAGTGAGGAGTTTTATAGTAATCGGTCAGAGAGGAGGGCGTGATCAGCTCATGGACATTCCTCTGATTGGTTGGTGGTGAGGTAAGTGGGAGTCAGCATCATCAACCTTACGGTTCCAACTGGTTCTGGGGTCTGCGTGTTTGTGGGTAGTACACCATTAACTTCTCCCAACTAGTGGGGGTTTCAGTATCTGCAAAACAGCTCAAAGATATTGTTATGTGTGTCCCTTGAGGGGGAACCAAGACCCTGCCCCAAGGCTGCACTATTGTTTCTTTTGACTATTCCTCCCTTGTCTCACATCCCCTCCCTTCTCTAATTAGCAACTGTTTGAACCTGCTCATTGGAACTCAGGGAAGGTCATGGAGGCTGAATGAAGCCTATTTCCTGTAATCAAGAAATGGGGGACACTTTGTGCCCAGGAGCCCCCAGGGTCCTGCTAGGGATCATGCTCAGTGCAAGGAGATGTGGAAAATCCAGAGATAAGGAATCTTGGCCTCTACTTTCCAAGGGATCCTGCTCTATGTTGTGGGGGAAATCAGACACATTCGTTAAGAGTCTGCCCGAGTGAAGAATGTGAAAAGAGTTATCACAGAGGTACAACTTACATGCTGGGAAGATGTGTGGTCCATTCTCACTGGGATATCTGGAAGGGCTTCTTGTAGAAAGTGGGATTTTAATTGGACTTAAAAACAAATTGTACTTTGAAAAATTATACTTTTGAAAGAAATGACTCAAGCAAGCGCCTGTCCTCTGATAGAGGGAGGGAAGTCTGGCCTAGTTGAGTGGAGGCGGGAAGGTGAGTGTTATGTTTAGTCTGGAAAACTCGGCAGGGTCTTCAACCCTACGGGGCTTTGAATGTTCGGTTGAATATTTTAGGTTTTATTCTTCTCGCGTTGGGAAGCCATTTAAGATTTAAGCTGGGGAATAATATTCTTAAAGAAAATACCTATGACCAGGATGAATTGAAGGGAGGGAGAAACGACATACTCATTTATCTACAATTTGGGGAAGAGAGGAAGATCATCTCTAATTCATTAGATGTGCATTGTATCAGCAGGAGCGAAATAAGCAGCATATCTTGATACATAAATCCTCCTCCCATATATGCATTCTTTTTCACCAGGGAGCAAGTATTTGGCAGCCAAGTTATCTTTAAAGTAATAATAAGAAAGCTATTTGGAATAAATGTTTCAGAACCATTTGTTACTTTGCACAGACCTATGAGCAAATAGGATTGAGCTAAAGCATTTACAGTGGTATGTGGTTCTGCAGGGGCCGCCACACTATTACATATACTTTTATCTTGGCTAAACTCTAGCTGTTGCCACTGCTATTACTCAAAGAACTGAAGTGTCAACAAGCTAATCAAAATGGCAAAATGGGAGTCAAGAGTTTTTCCCCCTGTTTCTTAAAGACTTAGGAAGATTGTTTCCTTTTTATTCCCTATATTCAGAACATAAAAGCCTCCCAGACATCTAATCTTGACTAGGTCAACCACTTCAAAAGGCAGTGGGATTATTTTCCAGTTGCTTTTCAGTTTAAGGCAAGTGTTTTAGGGGCTTCCAAAGCCTCCCTCCTGAATCAATTTATGAAAAAAAACAAAAACAAAAAATGAAGTAAAGGCACTATTAACCCAACCACATTGTCTTGGTATAAAAATCCTAACATAGCATAGTGGAAAAAGGTTCTGAATCATGACCTAAGAGATCTGAGTTCTAGACCCAGTTTTGTGAATGCATAGCTTGATGGTTTTGT
The DNA here is from genome assembly GCF_964270905.1 of Leucopleurus acutus. NCBI lineage: Eukaryota > Metazoa > Chordata > Mammalia > Artiodactyla > Delphinidae > Leucopleurus > Leucopleurus acutus. The sequence continues at coordinate 77,881,780 of NC_139145.1, read as the reverse complement.
CAAGTCTTATCTTTAACAGGGAGGGATTAGAATTGTTCTGTATGGTTTCTGTACTATTCAGTAGTATTGTTCACAATTACTTTTCCCTAAGGAGTTTAGAAAATGGAGAGACGTATGATAATGTTGCAGGAAGAGGGACCTCTTCCGGGGCCCAAGAGTGGGCTCTTGTCTACCACTCAGAAAAGAATTTTCTGAGGAGACACACGTGCTGACAAAGCAAGAGACTTTATTGGGAAGACATGTCCGGGCAGAGAGCAGCAGGGTAAGGGAACCCAGGAGAACTGCTCTGCCCTGTGGCTCGCAGTCTCAGGTTTTATGGTAATGGGGTTAGTTTCTGGGTTGTCTCTGGCCGATCATTCTGACTCAGGATCCTTTCTGGTGGTGCACACATTGCTCAGCTAGGATAGGTTCCAGCGAGAAGGATTCTGGGAGGTTGGTAGGACATATGGACTGGAGTCTCCTCTCTCCTTTTGACCTATCCCGAATTCTTCCGGTTGGTGGTAGTTTGTTAGTTCCGCGTTCCTTACCAGGACCTCCTGTTGTAAGATAACTCGTGCAAGTGGTTACTATCGGGCCTGGTCAGGGCAGGCGGTTTTGGGCAGTGGTTTCCCTAAAAATAAAATTGTGGTCAACAGTTTTGGGTGGAAGTGATGTGTGTTACTTTGGGGCCAGAACTCACACTGCCAGTGTGAGGCTCCAGAATTCTTTCTCTCTACAAAGATGACTGAGAGAGGTGGCTTTGTCAAGCTGGGGGCAGGAATAAGGAAAATGAAGAGCAGAACTCCTAGGCAGCCCATGATGGGCATGTACAAGGAGCGGGAAATGAACCTTTGTTGTTTTAAACCACTGAGATTTGGAGGAATTATTTGTTACAATAAAATTTCAAGCTTATTCTTTTTTTTTTACATCTTTATTGGAGTATAATTGCTTTACAATGGTGTGTTAGTTTCTGTTTTATAACAAAGTGAATCAGTTATACATATACATATGTTCCCATATCTCTTCCCTCTTGCGTCTCCCTCCCTCCCACCCTCCCTATCCCACCCCTCCAGGTGGTCACAAAGCACCGAGCTGATCTCCCTGTGCTATGCGGCTGCTTCCCACTAGCTATCTACCTTACGTTTGTTAGTGTATATATGCCCATGCCACTCTCTCGCTTTGTCACAGCTTACCCTTTCCCCTCCCCATATCCTCAAGTCCATTCTCTAGTAGGTCTGTGTCTTTATTCCCATCTTACCCCTAGGATCTTCATGACATTTTTTTTTTCTTAAATTCCATATATATGTGTTAGCATATGGTATTTGTCTTTCTCTTTCTGACTTACTTCACTCTGTATGACAAACTCTAGGTCTATCCACCTCATTACAAATAGCTCAATTTCGTTTCTTTTTATGGCTGAGTAATATTCCATTGTATATATGTGCCACATCTTCTTTATCCATTCATCCGATGATGGACACTTAGGTTGTTTCCATCTCTGGGCTATTGTAAATAGAGCTGCAATGAACATTTTGGTACATGACTCTTTTTGAATTATGGTTTTCTCAGGGTATGTGCCCCGTAGTGGGATTGCTGGGTCATATGGTAGTTCTATTTGTAGCTTTTTAAGGAACCTCCATACTGTTCTCCATAGTGGCTGTACCAATTCACATTCCCACCAGCAGTGCAAGAGTGTTCCCTTTTCTCCACACCCTCTCCAGCATTTATTGTTTCTAGATTTTTTTGATGATGGCCATTCTGACTGGTGTGAGAAGATATCTCATTGTAGTTTTGATTTGCATTTTTCTAATGATTAATGATGTTGAGCATTCTTTCATGTGTTTGTTGGCAGTCTGTATATCTTCTTTGGAGAAATATCTGTTTAGGTCTTCTGCCCATTTTTGGATTGGGTTGTTTGTTTTTTGTTATTGAGCTGCATGAGCTGCTTATAAATTTTGGAGATTAATCCTTTGTCAGTTGCTTCATTTGCAAATATTTTCTCCCATCCTGAGGGTTGTCTTTTGGTCTTGTTTATGGTTTCCTTTGCTGTGCAAAAGCTTTTAAGTTTCATTAGGTCCCATTTGTTTATTTTTGTTTTTATTTCCATTTCTCTAGGAGGTGGGTCCAAAAGGATCTTGCTGTGATTTATGTCATAAGGTGTTCTGCCTATGTTTTCCTCTTAAGAGTTTGATAGTTTCTGGCCTTACATTTAGGTCTTTAAGCCATTTTGAGCTTATTTTTGTGTATGGTGTTAAGGAGTGATCTAATCTCATACTTTTACAGGTACCTGTCCAGTTTTCCCAGCACCACTTATTGAAGAGGCTGTCCTTTCTCCACTGTACATTCCTGCCTCCTTTATCAAAGATAAGGTGATCATATGTGCGTGGGTTTATCTCTGAGCTTTCTATCCTGTTCCATTGATCTATCTTTCTGATTTTGTGCCAGTATCATACTGTCTTGATTACTGTAGCTTTGTAGTATAGTCTGAGGTCAGGGAGGGAGCCTGATTCTTCCAGCTCCGTTTTTCGTTCTCAAGATTGCTTTGGCTATTCGGGGTCTTTTGTGTTTCCGTACAAATTGTGAAATTTTTTGTTCTAGTTCTGTGAAAAATGCCAGTGGTAGTTCAAGCTTATTGTAGTTCAAGCTTATTGATATGGTCTTCAAAGAGTATAACTGGAGCTTCCCTAGTGGTGCAGTGGTTGAGAGTCTGCCTGCTAATGCGGGGGACACAGGTTTGAGCCCTGGTCTGGGAGGATCCCACATGCCGCCGAGCAACTAGGCCCGTGAGCCACAACTACTGAGCCTGCGCGTCTGGAGCCCGTGCTCCACAACAAGAGAGGCCGCGACAGTGAGTGGCCCACGCACCGCGATGAAGAGTGGCCCCCGCTTGCCGCAACTAGGGAAAGCCCTAGCACAGAAACAAAGACCCAACACAGCAAAATTAAATTAATTAATTAATAAACACCTACCCCCAACATCTTCTTAAAAAAAAAAAAGAGTATAACTGGGATACATAGGGAAAGCCCTATGGATATAGAAGGTCCTTCTTTTTACTGAATTAAAGTTTAAGTTTTCTATACATAAATGTCAAAGCTGCTTTGAGGGGAATTGTTTCCTATCATTGGAAATACTGAAATATGGACTGGGCAACCTCTTGAAGGCAGTGCTGTAGAAATTGAAGGTGGTTTTGTGATATAATAAGAAATAGATATTTGGTCTTCAATTGTTCTGGCGCAGAGCTCCTAAAACCCTTGGAATTTCCTAAGTGCCGAGGGCAATAAAGGTGTCTAAGGACGGAGGCTTGTTGCTAGTAGAGCCAACCAAGTGATTAGAGGGTTGGAACTTCCATTCCCACCGCTCTGAAGTGGTCAGAGGGGCTGGAGGTTGAATCATTCACCGAAGGCAAATGATTTAATCATGATGCTTATGTTAATAAGCCTCCATAAAAACCCAAAAGGAGGGGGTTTGGGTTGCTTCTGAGTCGGTGAACATGTGGAGATACGAGGAGAGTGGCATGCTCAGAGGCCATGAAAGATTTAGACACTTTCCCTATGCTTTTTACCTTATGCGTCTCTTCCATCTGGCTGTTCCTGAGTCTATATATATATAAAACTTGTAATATGTAGTAAGTAAAATGGTCATCTAGTAAGTAAAATGTTTCTCTGAGTTCTGTGAGCCCGCTTTGTGTGAATGGATTAATCAAGCTGAAAGCAACATCTGGTTGGTCAGAAGCAAGGATGGAAACCTGCATTATTTGCTACTGGTGTCTGAATGTGTGTGTGTGTGTGTGTGTGTGTGTGTGTGTGTGTGTGTGTGTGTGTGTGTGGTAGGAGCAGTCTTGTAGGACTGAGCCCTAATCTGTGGAATCTGACGCTATCTTTGTGTAAATAGTGTCAGAATTGAGCTGCATTTGTACAACCCTCAGGTGGTGTCTGATAATTGCTTGGTGATACGGGGAACCCCCTGTGCCTCCACACTAGACTTGGTACTACAGCTGACTCTTGAGCAACGTGGGTTTGAACTGCGTGGGTCCACGTATAGGTGGATTTATTTCAGTAAATACACATCCTTAGATTCAACCAAATGTGAATCAAAATTTCTATCCATGGTTGGTTAAATCTGCATATGCAAAACTTGTAGGTAAGGAGGGCTGAGTATATTATGCCATTTTACATAGGGCACTTGAGCATCCGTGGATTTTTGTGTCTGCAGGGGCTCCTGGAACCAATCCCCTGAGGATACTGCGAAACGAGTATAGAATCTTAGGTTGGAACAGAGAAGTTCACGGTCCATTTGAGGTTAAAAGTATTCAGAATTACAGCTCCTGAGGGTAACTGTTGCGCCTCACCTTTGTGCAGCTTGTATGGTTTATGAAGTGTTTTCTCCAGTGTTAACTTACTTGCTCTTCCGTGGATAGCAAAATGTTTATTCACTGTACCTTTCATAGTGACTTCGCAGGTGCTAAGAAAAATTTGTTTGGGGAAATAAGCTAATTTTTTACCTGGATCCCATAGCTATTCTGATAGATGAGTAGTGGTATCTCATTATGGTTTTCATTTTCATTTTCCTAATGGCTAGTGCTATTAAACATCATTTCATGTGCTTATTTGCGATTTGTATATCCTTTTCAATGAAGAATCTCTTCATATCTCTTGTCCATTTTCTAATCAAATTGTTTATTTTCTTACTGTTGAGTTTGAGCGTTCTTTATATGTTATAGACTTACTTCTTTGTTGGCTATGTAGTTTGTAAATATTTTCTCCCAGTCTCTAGCTTGACTTCTTATACTCTTAAAAGAATCTTTCACATAGCAAACGATGTTAGTTTTGATGACGTCTAGTTTACCTAGTTTTCCTTTTATGGTTCATCTCTTTCCTGGTTTATTGCAATAGGCCCACTGTTCTCTCTGATTCTGACCTTGCCTTCCAAATGTCTGTTCTTAACAAAGCAATTAGAGTGATCTTTTAAAATGTAATTTCTCATTTGAAACTCTCCAAGCTTCCCACGTCACGCAGAGTAAAAGCCAAAGTTTTAACAGTAGCCTATAAACCCTATATAATTTGGTTCATCATTATCCCTCTGACTTCCCCTCTTACCACTCTCTCCCTCCCTCAGCCACGCTGGCTTTCTTCCTGGTATTCAAACACGCCAAGCAATCCCTGACCCAGACTCCAGTCTCTTTTTGCCTAAAAAATGTAACCTTGGCTCTAAGCTCCCTTATTGCCCTCAGGTACTACTGAGATGAGGCCCTTTTAGTGAAGCCTTCCATGATCTCCCATTCAGCATAGAAATTCCCCTATTTCCTATGTCCCATATCCAGTTTCTTGTTTTATTTTTCATCACGGTACTTGCAAATATCTAACCTACTAGGTATTTTACTTATTTTTAAAAGAATTGTCTATCTTCTCCTCTAGAATTAAGCTCCTTGAGAGAAAATCTTTGTATCTCTTTTGTTCTTAAATGTTTAAGTACAGAATCTAGAGAGCCTGGCACATAGGAGGGGCTAAATAACTGTTTATATCATGAAGAATGGACAGAGAAATGAAGGAATGACCAAAGTATGTCCCAACCTAGCTGGGGCTTGCTGTGATGAATCCATTGCTTCTAGGTTGGACAACCTGAGCTGGTACGTTTGGCATCGTCTTTCCTTTTCTGAGGGGAGGTTCATTTCTTTCAGAAATTCAGGGTCTAAGAAAGATGCCTAAAGAATCGTCCTCCTTGGAATGATGGAATTAGAACTTCTAATGAAAGTTCAACTCCTAAGGAAGTGGTGATCATCAATGGTTGTTATGCTCTTTGTTGAAAGGTTGGTGAGGAGCATTGTGGTTCCTCATCATTATGGATGGAGGGACCAAGCTGACAGTACCTGACCTCACCGATCAACCTTAACTTCATTAAAAATCAGACAGGGCTTCCCTGGTGGCGCAGTGGATGAGAGTCCGCCTGCTGATGCAGGGGACGCGGGTTCGTGCCCCGTTCTGGGAGGATCCCACGTGCCGTGGAGCGGCTGGGCCCGTGAGCCATGGCCGCTGGGCCTGTGAGTCCGGAGCCTGTGCTCCGCAACGGGAGAGGCCACAACAGTGAGAGGCCCGCGTACCACAAAACAAACAAAAAAACGGACAACTTTTTGTACTTCCTGTTGCAATGCAATAGGAAAGTACACAGCATCACTTATAAAATAATCTTGTAGTAAGATGAAATCGAATCTAAATCTAATTAATTCTCTAGCTGTAACTACCTGTTTATAAGAAAATAGAGGTAATAGGGAACATCTTAAATGACATCACAGGAATACAATCAACAGATTCCTGTGGAAAATTCTAAAGGATAAATTACTTAGTTTCTTCAACAAATCAGTGCCAAAAAAAAGGGAGGGAGAACTGTTGTAGACTAAAAGACACATTGACATATTGCAAGGTGTGGACCTTCTTTAGATCTTGATTTCAATAGATCATGTATAACAAAAGACATTTAAACACATTTGGAGGAAATTGAGTATGGCTTAGTTATTGTGGTAAGAAAAAATGATAATTAAATTTGTTGGGTGAGATAATGATGTTATGTTAGAAACAAGTTTTTATCTGTTGGAGATAAATACTATGGCATGTAAGGAGAAATGACATAATGTCTGAGATTTGCAATAAAAAACAGCACTTGTCCCACCCTCCCCAAACTCCTAAACCAAAATAAATACACAAAAAACTAAAAGTGTGCGAGTGAGTGAGTGTGTTTGTGTGTGTGTGTGTAGCAGAACAAGAATGGCAGACTTTTGATAATTGTTGAAACTGGGTGATGGGTAAATGGTGCTGCATTCCTTTTATATCATTCTCTTTACTTTGTGTATGTTTGGAAATTTCTACCCCCAAAAAACTAAGAAGAAAAATCCTCCTTGCCCCATCTTTTCTAGGGATTCTCCAAGAAGCAGAAAGATTTAATCTCATCAGCAAACCCTCACAAGGCTGAAGTTGTCCTCTCTTCACTCTCCTGTTGCCTGAAACCTTAAGTCATTCTGCAGTGCCCTTTCAAATTGGGACCCGCCTCAGTCCATGTGGTATTTCTAATGAAAGCAGTGACTCCTGGGAGTCTACCTCGTCCCGTGCACCAATAATCCCACTGGATCCTGGCCACTACCTCAAAATGAGGTGTCTCTAATTCTAGAGTGGAATCAGGAGGATCCAGATGCATTGCCACTTATAACTGGTATAAATTACAGCCCACAAGCAGAGGTGTGCAAGAAACAGTACAAATTTTTTTTTTTATAATTCCACGTAATTTGTATTTTAAGCCTCGATCCTGCTGGTGTCCTGTTGGGATTTCTGCCATCCCTATTTGGAAGTCATACAGGGCCAAGCTTTTGAGGGAGTGGGTGGAAGCATGATCATTGTTGACTGGAGCCCACAGTTGTAAGTGTAGACGTCCATCAGCTCGGGGGCCATGCCTCCTTTAGGTTTGGTGGCTGCTGTGCCAGGCATGGGACAGGTTGCCATGATTCTGCTTGTATGCATACTATAGCCATCTCCTTTTAGAGTTTTTGCCCCGTTTACCCCTCCAGCCACACTTGAGAGGCCTTTTCTCCTCCAGGATTTGCAGACATCTCTCTCTGACTTAATTAGCACATTTCAACATTCCAGTAGGGAAACAAGACAGTACCTAATTTCAAAAACCTGCTTCTGTTATGTTTCTGCTCAAGTATCCTCTCTTTTCCATGGAGTTTGTGATTTTAGAAATAAAAGCCAAGATCTTCAGCATGCTATTTCTGCTATGCCCTGCCAGGCTCTTCCACTGGCCAGAGAACATAGGGTCTGCTACCCACCTGAATGCAGAAGGGAAAGGGTGAAATAAAGGAAGAAAAGAAAATAAACAGGAACAGATTAACATCTCAAAATATCCTGCCACATTGGAAAGATGTGAGAGTTGAATTCACGGGAAAGGTTCTACTGGGAAAAAGGAAGTGTTCTTGAAAATGGGGTCTGTGCTGTTGCAGAGACTGTTGAACCTAGGTCCACAGAATGCTCTGAGGTCATCCTTGAGGTCAGAGAACTCTGTTGTGGCCGTGGCAACCTTTGAAACTTAGCAGCCCTGGTGAGCGCTAGGCAGTACTGCCGGTTCACTAAGTGGTCTAAGTTCTTCAGCCATTTAGGAGACTTGACTATTTTTATTTGTATTGAATCATTTCAACGGATTTCCCAAGAGCCAAGAAGGGCCAAGCTGTAGGGAAGAGGAGGAGTTGGAGGTGAGGCATCTTCTAAGGGAGACTTCTAGTTGGTACGATGAAACAGCGACAAAAGAGGAAACATCTGGAAAATGAAGAGTCCCAGGAAACTGCTGAGAAGGGAGGAGGTATGTGGGGGGGGCAACTTGTCTGGGGCACATGGGTTTCTGCCAAACTGAACCTTCTCTAGGAAGGGGGGGTTACTGAGAACGTGTCACCTGTGAAGCAGGGAGCGAGAGACCTTGTCTCACTGATGCTGCCGTATCCATCCGGAGGGTCCCTGTGGTGTGAGACGGCACAGAACGGGCCAGATGCCCCTGGGAGATGGGAGGTCAGCTCCGCCGGTCTGAGGACTCTCTCCTGGGGCTGCCGGGCCTGGAGCTTTGTCGGACTCACAGCAGGCTGCATCCTGCTCGCACAGACCTAGAGGTGCAGCTTTTCTCAGTCCCCGAGTTGTCTCTTATTCTCTTTGATCTTTCCCTGGGGTCATGAGGTGTGGGATGTGAAGGATGCAAGGATGCTGAGAGAGACCCATGAGTTGGTTGGCCCCTTTTACCAAAGTGGAAAGAGAAGCCCCATGAGTTGAAGGCCTTGTTGAAAAATACCTTGAGAAGTGGAATGCAGTTCAAAAGAAGATTGTTTGTCTAGGGATGGTGTCATATTGAAAGCAAGGAAGTTTTATTCCTTCAACAGGAAGAATTTCCCAAAGGAAATCAAGGGAAGGGAAGGGCTTTCCAGAGACTGAGACCACGTGGGCAGGGGTGAGAAATGTCCTCAGGGTCCTGCGGGGAGCTCTGAGAGCCACGTGCCACGTGGTGCCTGCGTGCATTAAATGTAGGCGAGTAGCTTGCCCTGGGAGAGGGGTGGTCATGTGAGGAAGTGGAGCCCACCCCAGAGTTCCAGCTAGAGGCCTCTGCCCCAGATTAGAGCCCAGTAGCTCCTACCGGGCCCAGGGCCCTGGAGACTGTAGGATGGGCCCTGGGAATGGAGGTCTAGACAGCAGGCAGATTTTCAGGCAGTGGCTGGGACAGGCTGGGGAAGGCAATGACTGCCCCTGCCCCCACCATTCAGAATATTTTTCTCTATGTTCCTGTGTGTGTGTGTGAGAGTGTGTGTGTGTGTATGTGTGTGTGGTAGTGGAGAGAAGAGCGGGATGAATGGGGGTAGAGTGCTTATCAGATATGAAGTCTGCGTGGTAAAGTTCTTGTCACCCTGCCTGGACCTGGGTGACACTCGGTGTATGTAAGAGTGTATACAGAATTATTGTTAGGGGTGTTTTATGAGACAGTAACTCATACACCCATGTACACTCTGATACAGCAAAAATATCACACACCCCACATATGACTTCCTCATTAAACCACACACAGCACATGTAGGTGTATACAGGCATCACTCCTGTACTACATTCTCATACAACCCACCCGTATCACAATCCTCTCCTCCAACACCAAACGCTGGAGATGAGATATGTATATAGACACACACACTATATATATATGACACACACACACTATATATATATGTATCTCCTCCACTCTCGCACAAACACAGCTAACTTCAGCTATCTCTAAATACCTCTATAAGAACCAGTCACATGTCATACACACCACACTTATAACACATTCTTGAGTAATGCCAGACCCGCTTTGTACAAACCACAGTAAACCACAGTCTCACTAACCCATGTCAGGGTTGCCAGATAAAATATGGACTATCCAGTTAACTTTGAATTCCAGATAAACAACAAGTAATTTTTCAGTAGGAGTATGTCCCAAATATTGTATGGGCCATACTTACACTAAAAATAAGTAAGACCAAATAGTGCATGGGAATACTTACACTAAAAAATTATTCTGGGTTTATCTGAAATTGAAATTTAACTGGGTGCCCTGTATTTTTGTTTGCTAAGTCTGGCAACCCTTATATACTTACCACCAGCTGATGTATTATATATTTATTGTATTTTTGTTTAGTGTTTGTCTTCCCCTACTAGAATGTGCAGCATTACCAGAGACTAGAACAATGGAAGAGTGCCGGATACATAGGAGCAGCTGCTTACTGAATCTTGGTGAATGAAAGAATGAACACACACCATAAATACAAGCCACACCATGAAATGAGGAAAAGTTACATGTCCCAGAATTCCTGACTTGTGAACAGAAACCATGCACACAAAGGCCACAGACACAGATAGACACATCTGCACTGTGCTCCCCACGCCAACCCCACACTTACCACAGACTTAACTGATACACATCACTCACTCTTCCCTCATACTCAGTCACCACCGAGGCCTACATTACCAACAAGACACTGACAGAATAAGTATTGATTTGAATTAAATACTGGAGTATCCGCTGGGAACCACACTCTCAACTGTGTGTATTCGCTGCACCTGACACGTGTCAGACACTCAGTAAATATCTGTGGACAGAGGACTGATGAACCCACCCTGAGCCTTTCATTCCTCGCTCAGGAATCTTGAAGTCACAAGAGGATCCCCCTCCGCTTGGATCCACTGTGGTGGCCCAAGGCTGCAGCCCAGGGTCAGGGGAGGTCTCCTCTGCCTCTGAATACTTCTCCTATGCTTCTTCTCCACGCAAGCTCATCTGCAGTGGTAAGGGCGCGGGGCTCCTCAGGTGAGGGGCTGCTTGGCTGTGAGGCAGGAGGCACACAGATCCCAGGGAGGCTGAGAGGAAACCCAGGGTCATCAGAGGTGATGAGGGCTCTGTGGAGGAGCCTGGGCAGGATGGCTGAGCTGTTACGAGGGCAGGGGTCCCAGCTGAGTCTGGGGGGCGTGTGAATCCTGGTACCACCATGGTGGGGAAGTCAAGGAGCAGGGGCCGGAAAGGTCTGGGCTTGAGGTGGAGGGCAGAGGGACCGGATTAAGCATCTTCAGGGGGAAATGTAGGGTTTGTCTTTGCCCTTCATCTATGAGTTCTTCATCATAGACCTCCAGCCTGAGAGCAGGACCATCCAGCTGAGGTCCACACAGCTCACACATACATCCGCCCTCCAGACACAGCCCTTCTCAGTGCACACATAAACCCCAGGCACGTGATCCACAGTGCTCTTCTCCTGCACCACAGCCCCATTCCACAAGTAATGCACCACCGATATTCCCAAACTCACACTCCTTGTCGTACACGCATCCTTCCGCATCCCTCACATACCACAGCCCTCACCACCATACTCCACACCCCTGTATACAGACACCGCTCCGGTATCCCCCCACGCGCAGATGAAAAGCCCACAGATGACACCAGATACACCACTCCATCCTACGGCCAACAGACACCAAGCTCATGACACAGCTATGTCAGGCAAATGTCCCTCCCTCGTCTACCACACCTGCTCCCTCAGCTTCCGGCATGGCCCATGCATGTTATTATGTTTTTAATTTCCTTTTTCAGAAATCCAGAGATTACATCGAGACACTGCCCAGCCTAGAGCACCCCTAGCCCAGGTTCAGGAACAAGGGGAGACCACTCCCCCATCACAGTATGTCTCCTTCTCATCCTCTTCATCCTATGAGGACTCTCTGTATACAGACGAAGAGGAAAGGGGCATGAAAATATTCTACATGCGGGTACAAGTGAACAAGGGTGTAGCTGTCTCCTGGATGATGGAGAAACCCTTGGAGTTGCTAGAAAAGCAGCTGAGGAGAGAAGAAGTGACCCTTCCTGAGCATGTGTGGGTAGGCAATGCCATCTCTCATGTGTCCACCAGAAACCTGTCTGACAGTGAGCCCACTGGGGAGGAGAATGAGTGTGAGGAAAGGGCAGAGCCAGACAGCCCATCAGGGTCACCCGCAGTCAAGGAGACGCCCAGGGCCAAGACACCGGACTGGCTGGTGACCATGGAGATGGGCTTCAGGTGCATGGCCTGCTGCCGGGTCTTCCCCACCTTGGAGATCCTCCAGCAGCACGTGCAGTACAGTGTCCAGGACGGCTTCAGCTGCCATATCTTTCATCTCGCCATGTCCCAGCTGACGGACAATGTGGAATCCGAGAGCACCTCTGAGGAGGAGAAAGAGGAGCAAGAAGAAAAGGAGAATGAGGGGCAGCAGCCCATGGGGGAAGACCTCTGCCCGAGGAGCCGGTGTCCAGTCTATGTGTTTCATTCTCCGAAGGACAGGAAGTGAGCAGGGGCTGGGGCTGCGGAGGGAGCTGTACCTTCCCTGAGCCAGTCCCGTCTCACCACCCCAGGCTCATGCTTCCATAAGGGAGAGTTGGGGGCTTTAGCACCTCAGGGGACAACTGAATGGGAGAAAACTGGCTCCCGTGCTTCTGGCCCAGTCATTTAATAATAAAGTCATGACTGTAAGTGGGAATTTATCCTGAGCTTTTCAGCTCCCACAGGAAATTCTCTTTAGCTAAGAAGTGTTTTTCTCTCTTTTGATTTCCACACAGCAACTGAGATTCATGGGACAGAAGATCCCGGAAGACGGTGTGGCCTTCTCTTGGAAGAGGTAAGGCTGGAGGCTGGCACAGTCTTCTGAGCCTATGTCACGAGGGCCCAGAGGAGTCTAAGGGAAGGGGCTGCAGAGATGTGCTGGTTTACCTAATGGCTGTGCAGTTGCGTCGACTTGGGGACACACCCAGCACTTCCAAAGGAATTGACCTCTGTTGACTTAAACAAGAATGTGGAGCGTTTTGACTAGGAGTTTTCTCAGGCCCTGCACGGTGGACCTCAACTCTAAGAGGATGTACTTCCAGCAGCTCCTTCTCGGCAGAGAGAGCCAGGAGTGGTCTGAAGAGAGGACAGGGCCCCTTGCAGGACCAGAACTTTGAGGTCTGAGAGCCTTTGGCCTGAGCTGAGATCTCACCCTGACCACTGTACCTAGCCTTCTGGGACAAAGGGGAATGTGAAAGAGAGTCACGTGGAAATGAGGTCCCCCGAGATATGGAAATGTTCCAGAACCTTCGTTGTGCGGTAGTTGATCTGGAGCCAAGCTCACTGTGCTGTGTGTGGCTCTGAGCTTTAAGGCAACGCTGGAGGGTAACCCTGACCAGCAGAGCTTATAGTGCTTCTTGTCTCTTCCTGTTCTACCTCATTTGTTTTCTCCATTCCAGGGAGAAGAAAGGACCCTCAGGATAGTAGCAGACAGAATGCCGTGGTCTGAAGGAGGATGAAGGGACCAGCACTCAGTCTCACATTAATATAATGTTATAAACATCATATGCAATAAAGGGCATTTTCCAAACCTTTCCTGGATGTTTTATTTAATTACATTTTTCTATCTATGCATCTATCTATCAGTCATCTACATCTGTATCTTTCAAGGTTTGTGAACAAGCTTTCGCATAAGCACTAGAGACGTCCGCCAGCATTTTCCAGAAGGAGGCCTGGAAATTGCTGGGGACTTCTCACACATAGGGAATGGCCACAACCCTTGCCACACGGACTGTGTGCGTGGCCCTCCTGACTTACTCCCACTCTCTCTCTGAATTTCCTGAGGTCTGAGATGGGGGTGCTGGCTGGAGGTAATGGTCACATGCAGGCTGAATCTTCTCCAGATTCTGATTCTCTTCCTGGGCATATCGTCCTCAAGCACAGTTTCTATGTCCCTGGCCACACTGATCTCTCTCCTTCAGTCCTTCCCTCCCTCCCTCTCCTGCCTCCCAGTGCAGAGAATACTTTTTACATTTGAGACGAGATTTATTTTTTTGTTCACAGAATTCTCACCTGTTCTACTGTGGCCTCCGTTTTTAACATTCCAAAGCTGAGAATTTTCTTTTTTTCTCCCTCATTTCTGCTGAGTCTTTACCTTCCTAATGCAGTGAACTCAGAGTGCCTAGCTGACTGGATGGGGAAAAAAATCCAGGGAGCAAAGAGAAATAATAAAAAATATATCAGTTAATTTTTCATAGTGTTATCCAACTATATATTTTTAAAATTTAGGAATAATATTAGGAATATTCTCTTTATAAAAAACTGAATTATTGGGCTTCCCTGGTGGTGCAGTGGTTAAGAATCTGCCTGCAAATGCAGGGGACATGGCTTCGAGCCCTGGTGTGGGAAGATCCCACATGCCATGGAGTAACTAAGCCCGCGCGCCACAACTACTGAGCCTGCGCTACAGAGCCCGTGTGCCACAACTACTGAGCCCACGTGCCACAACTACTGAAGCCTGTGCGCCTAGAGCCCGTGCTCCGCAGCAAGAGAAGCCAGTGCAATGAGAAGCCTGTGCACCACAGCTAAGAGTAGCCCCCGCTCACTGCAACTAGAGAATGCCCACTGGCAGCAACAAAGACCCAATGCAGCCCCAAATAAATTAATTAAAAAAAACTGAATTATTTTAAAGGGTACAATGTATAAAAGTACAATAAAAGTCCCCCTTCATAACCCCCCAACCCCACTCTCAAGACTACTTCCTTTTGTAGAGATTATTGATCACTAGCTGTCTGATTTCAAGACTTTTGGTTCATGAATTTACATATGTAGGTGCTTTATATGTGATTTATAGCTTTATAGAGATTTTTTATTTATAAATTATATCATACCATATCTATTCTAAAATTAACATTTTGATTGGAGATATTTTAATGTCTTTAATATAGAGATTTAGTATAAATCTTTGCTGTAGGTCTATCCCATCTTTTAGGCAAATGTTATTTATTTACTTCTAGTGACAAATCATAATATAATTATTCCCTTATTGATGGACATTTCGAGAAAGATACTCTTTTTCTCCTGCAATTGTCTTGTGACTTTACCTGTTAACCAGATTGTGTTTCTTCTAAGTATTTTTGATTTATAAATTGTGCCATACCATATCTATTCTAAAATTAACATTTTGATTGGAGATCTTTTAATGTCTTTTATATAGAGATTTAATATTAATATTTTAAATAGTCTCCAGTTTCCCTGTGGATTATTGACCTTTTAAACTCTGTACTTCAGTTTTCCCTCAATACCTGTAATTTTGTCATGGCTATTTCTGTACTTAAAGATGAGTAACTATATGATTGATTTCTTCATTTTTTTTCCATCTCTTTCCAAGGTACTGAAGTTGATTGTGTCTTATGAATTAGTGAAAAATGCTAGTCCTTGAGTCAGGACATTGGGCCCTTTACCAAGTAACTCAAACTTCCTGGGCTTCAGCTTCTGTATGTGTGATCAAGAGGCTTGGACTAGCTGACTTTTCAAATGCTGTGTTTCTTTGATTCACTCTCACTTACTGATCTGCTACTTAAGAAGAGGGTCTGTTCTCATAAAGTAAGAACGGTCTTTTTTTAATCCTTGGGTTGGGCAGAGTTTAATTGGTCATACTTAGTTTGTTAGTTCTATTTACTTTTACAT
This sequence comes from Leucopleurus acutus, assembly GCF_964270905.1. Lineage (NCBI taxonomy): Eukaryota > Metazoa > Chordata > Mammalia > Artiodactyla > Delphinidae > Leucopleurus > Leucopleurus acutus. Next base: position 77,866,281 of record NC_139145.1, on the reverse strand, counting down.
ATGCTTAGCTCTAAATAATTTATATAGCTCTTGTAACTATTTTTAGATTTTTTTTTCTTATTTTCTTTTACAGTTTCTAATTTCTTATCACCAGTGTAGAGGAGCCTGATTGGTTTTTAAAATTTATTGATCTTGTATCTGTCTGCCTTGTTGAACCATCTTATTAGTTCCTACTAGTTTATCTGTGGGTTCTTTTGGGTTTCCTAGATAAATGAGCAAATTAAATGTAAATAATGTGTTCTTTGGATAAAGTTTATTTTCTTGCATCTATATATATATATACAAGCAATATGTTGAATTGATTTAAATATTTAAATACTTACATACCTGTTATCATAATCTAACATTCTTTATCTTATTTTCTTTCAATCAATATTATGTTTTCAAGATTTATCCACGTCAATCCATATAGATCTAGGTCTTTTATTTTTGACTGTTTGATATTATTTCGTCACATGCGTATAGCATCATTTATTTTCCATTCAAGCATTATTGGACAATTGGATTGTTTCCCTCCCTTCTCTAGAACAAACAATGTTTCCTAGAATCTCCCTGAAGATGTTTGACAGTCGAGAAGGGCCAGGCTGCCCGAAGGATTCCTACTTGCTTTTAGCCACCTTCCAACAGGCCATCTCCAGCCAGCAATTTGAAGCACAGATGAAATGAAAACTCCCCCAAATGTGGAGATCTTAGGAGCTTCCTAGAAGGTGGGAGGTTAATGATAGGCATCCTGCTGGGATCCCAGCGGAGTCTGAGCTGGCCTGAACCTCTTCCTCCTCCTCCATCTCTCAAGAGAAGTGTGGAGGAAAGACTTCAAAAACCGTGAGTAGGCAGAGGGAGAGATATTGGGGGCCGAAGCTGTAACTGAGGTCTTTGAGTGGGCTGTGAGGACGCAGAGCCTCTAGAGAGCCAGGCTCTGCCTTCTGAGAACTTCTCCCCTAAGGATGCTCATGATGAAGGTGATACCAGGCATATACAGCCGACTTGGTCCACACTGTCACAGAACGCCTTATCAGAATCTCTTCTTGTTCATACACTCTTGTGTCTGTTACTTGGTTATTGCCTTTGGTACTCCACTGATGTGAACCACAGTCGCTAGGCGATGGAGGACACTAGTGACCCATCTTGCTCTGTGGCATTAGTCCACAGCTTGAGGGTAAGGGAGGAGGCCAAATGAAGCTCAAGAAGGAAAGATGGAGTTTGAAGAGAAGACCTGAGTTAAGGGTGTCTTCTCAAGTTTTGATGAATGAGATGTAGCTCCAGTACCTGAAGTCCTGCTTGTTCTCAAGTCTGACCACGGGGCTGGGTGCACTCAGTGAAGGAACCGTATACACTTAGTATTTCATTGCTTGCTCACACTTGCCCTCCTCTGATACACACTGCAAGACTGATATTCCCCTGAAACAACGTTTCACCTGCTACTGTCATCTCATGAACACTTGCTTCCCCTTCCTAGTGTCCCCCTAGAATGCCATTGCAGGAAATTAATAATTTGATAATCATGTTTCTTACCATATTCTCAGCAACTTCTGATAAATTTTATTCACTTTATTCCATAGTCCTCACACATCAATAATCTTCCTTAACTTCCTAGCTGCAGGTTAACCCATTCGGAATCATTTCTTTTTCTTTCTCCTCTTTGGCAAATCCTTTCTATTTTTTAAGGTCCTTTTCTTGTCTCTCTACCATCCTGCCTTCCTGAACTTGTTTTTCTGTTTAAGTAACCTTTCAATCTCCTTCCCCAATTTCCTCATAAACATTTAGAGTTTATTCCTCAAAAGTCAGACAGCGGTTTATGAATGGCCAGGCATAATGGACTCAGAATGAGTTGGTACCCCCGAGGTACCTGTCTTGCTGGGGAACCACAGGTGAAGGGCTGGCTGCTGGACATATGTTTGCATGGAGTCAGGCTGAGTGGCCTCAGGGTGTTTGCTCTGCACTTGTGTGTGTTTCTCCCTAGTTGGTTTCCTTGTCCAGCCACCTCTGACCTCCCTCCATCCAGCCCAAGGAATCCTTCTCATCACAGGGGTAGGATGTTTGTCTCATTTTCCATCACATACTTTCCAAAAGTTTGGTTGTGAGTTGTTCCCATTCCAAAGACCTTTCCTCTTTTAAGAGAAAAGAGAAAATCTTTTCTCTCCTTTTCTCTCACTTCACTTCTGCTCTATTATCTCCTCCGTCCAGAATGGCCCACTGACTCAAATGGGTGTAGATCCGAAGATGACAAGAAATGCCAGCAATTCTGAAATAATAATACAGATGTATCAGGAAAACTTGAAAACCTTTATCCCGCCGCATTAAAAAAAATTGCACTTCCAGTGTATTAAAAGTCTCAGTGTAGAAACACAAATGATATAGAAATTGAATTACACTCAATCTTTTCTTCTTTCCTGATTTATTCTAATCCTCAAAGTTAAGATGATTGACTATTTGTTATGTAAACTTTCAGACATTTTCTACACATACACACTTTTCTTTTTTTCACATAAGAGTGTGAACTAGGTCACTTTCAACATGCTGTGATTCTGTGATTCACTCTCTCCCACCGAGTCATCCACTGATAAAGTAATCTTTTTCATGGAGAAATATTTCCAATAGCTAATAGCCAATGTCTGTGGAGTGCTTACTCTGTGTCGGTTTCTTCTAACTATTTTACAGATAATTTGTACAATATACCCATGGACTAGGTACAATTATAACCCCCAAGTGACAGATAAGTGCAGATAAGTACAAATAAATACAGAGGCCAAGTGACTTGCCCAAGAAACTGGAGCAAATCAAAATCCATGCCTCTGTAATCATTTTGCTCTATTGCCTCTGTCTGGAAGGCTTGATGATTTTGCAACTAAAACCTTAAATATCATGTTACATTTTTATATCTCTGACACAAGGGTGGGGTTGTGATATGGGGTAACTAACCTGACTACTTTTGAAAACCCTTATGCACCTGGATGAAAGTAAGCCAGGGACTGCAAGCTATAGATTTAAGATTTCCTACCAACTTTTAAAAATACCTTCTTGAATGCAATTTATGTAATGTCAAGTCTAGGATGTAGTCCAAATAGTAACAGAAAAATGGAGATATGTAGAAAAATACTTAAAGTTGACAAGTATTGGGAGTATAGTATTTTTGGGGCCAACGTGTAGACCACAGGAAAACTTGCTGCTTCCATCCCAAAGGGAAGAGCTCTATGTTGCAACTGCCAAGGTCCCTGGGGCAGCAAGTCTGCTCACTGCTTAGTGAAGAAGCCTCCTCAGTTTGATAGAGTCATATGGGAGCCTTACATTTGGTTAGCAGTTCTACATCCTTGATGTAATAATATTTTCAGGGTGTGGGAGAGTATCAAGCTATGAAAATACCCTTGGAGAGATTTGCTTATTAAGTTTGGCTTTTTCAATCTCCCTAATACTTCTTTACTAAACACCAGGCAGTTTCCTTCACTTTTCAGAATCGTGTTGTTTTTCCCTTGTCTAATGAACTTTCAAACACTTTTTGATGAGCTATTAAGTTTGGAGAAAAATAAACATCTCTTTAAAATAAGGAAGATAATAACAATGACAAGTAGAAAAAGCTCTAAAATTGGGAATATACTCCATTATAGCCAATTAATGGGAGTGGAAAGTTCGTGCTCACTGTCCAGGACATATAAATAAAAGTTGCGGATGCTCTGAGGCATCTCTTGGATCGCTATAAGCCTCCATCATTTCTGATGAGTAGGGCTGACAGATAAAATATAGGCTGTTTAGTTCCATATGAATGTCAGAAAAACAATGAGTACATTTTTAAGATAAGTATGCCCCAAATAGTACATAGGATATACTTATACTAAAAATAATGATTTATTATTCATCTGAAGTTCAAGTTTAACTGGGTATCCTGTATTTTTATTTACTAACTCTGACAGCCCTATGCATGATCCACAATGGAGGCAGCTCAGGAACGGTACATGCTGGCTCTCGGACAGTCAGAAATTGCTTCAGCAGAGCCAGGTACAGTATGAAATTCTTTTCGGACATAGCTCAGAAGCCACGGGCAGCCCTTGACTGCAAGTACTTCCTCGGGTTTCCCTGAGGTGGGGTAAACCTTCCTCTTAATGGCCTTTTGGTAAGTCTGGAAGACCATATCCAAGGGGAGCCCCAAAGTCAGTTTCATCCTCACAACCATGTTTCCAGTTCCTGGAATTGGCTGCATGTGACTCACAAGAGATGAGGAGGTTTGTGAAAATTGGGAGTGTCATAGCTTTAACACTTTGTAGGTAAAGTTTTGCTGTTCTGAGAGTTTTAACAGGAGCAATGTGAAAGACTCCAGGTCCCCAGGTAGATAGAAATAATCCTGTTATACTTCTGTGTATGTGACAAGTCTCTAATAGTTCACAGAGCAAATATATGGTCTTAGAAAGACTGATCCAAGCTTGGATGTTTCTGGTGACAAGGCAAGGTCCTGAGTTGCAAGTTCACCTTTTATGGTTGAGGAGACAATAAGGTTGTCAGAAGGGAAATCATGGAGGAGACCTTGGCTTCATCCATTGTTCAGGCTTTTATATTTGGTTCTATCTAGATTGTGTTTCAAAGGTGGAGCTTGTTTACAACTATGAACATTCTCTGATGTGCTTTTTGGACCTTCATTCCCAGAGTGAGAGAAGTGCTGAGGCTATAGAAATGCCATGGATATTCTGAAATGCCATGGATATTCAATGGCATTTCCCAGGTACTGTTCCCTTGGTGCTGCTCCTTGAAATGTGCAAAGGGGTTATCATCTGTTTTGTGGCCTGTCCTAGCATCGTGAAAGGAAGCTGCTGCACCTGGCTCAGAGGATTTAGGATGTGGTGGGAGAAGACGGGCCACATTTAGGTAACTGGTGTTACTATAGCCAAGGAGAACAAATTATTGGAAGTGGAGGTGTCTGGGATGGGAATGATGTTGCTGTAATTTCACAAATGCTCCAGGACCAGGGAAGACATCCAGAAGTACTGGGCTTTGTTTTAGGTTGCAGGTAAGAGAGGGAGGGATGGACTAGAGATTGACCTCATACAGCTGGTCAGTGTGTTGTTCTTTCGTTCATTCATTCATTCATTCATTCATCCAACACATATTTACTGAGTTACTGTCATGTGTCAGTTACTCTGTTAGGTTTTTAGATATGATAGTGAAGAAAACAAATTCTCAGTCTTTAAGGAGTGTATAGTTCAGTCAGAGAGACTGATAAAGAAATAGGTAATTACAACATAGGAAATAAGTCATTTGATAGAGGAAGTGGGTCTTTGTGGGTGTACACAGGAGGCTAAATTTAACTAAGCCCAGTGGTGGAGGTAGGGAATGGGAGACCCAGAGGGACTTCTTGAACGAAGTGATAGTGGAGATCAGCAGGGTGAGTAGAAATTTTCCAGGACCTTCCCAGGCAAAGATGGAAGGAAGAAAGAAAGTTTCAGGCAGAGGGACCACTCTGTACAAAATCCTTAAGATAAAGAGAATATTGTATGTTCTTCAGTATGGCTGGGGCATGAACTCTGAGAAAGGGGGTTGATAGGAGATATGGCTGGAAAGAGAGCCATGGCTCTGTCATTTAGAGTTTGTTCTGTAGGTGATGGAGATTCACTGAAGGTGAAGGCAGAGGAGTGACTCCATCAGATTGTGTTCTAGAAAAGTCACTTAGGTGACTGTGTATAGATAGGGTGGGTTTAACTGAGCCTCAGCATGGACAGTAAGCTCAAATTTTTCTATGTGGGACCAGTGTCACACATGGGACTATGTAGGTCACCAGATTCAATGGGGCAATGAATTTTTTTGGCTTTTTCCTCCTTTTTTATATGAGGCTAGGCAGATGATGCCATGCCTTCATTCCATTAAGAGCAATGTGAAATCAGTGAAATCTCCTAAGATTCTGCAAGGCAGATTTTTCTTTGTATTATTTAAAATTACCTCAAGACCTGAAAGGGCCATTGCTGTAGAAAAGGGGTCTGGTACATGTAACACCTGGATGGAAATAACAGCTTATGGGAAAAAAATGGAATTTGAGGAATTCTGGGGCAGGATGTTGGAAGTAGATGACCGCTAAAGGCCTTTCCAACTCACAGCCCCCAACCTCATGAGGATGAAAGTGTACTCTAGAGACCTTTGATCAAATTCTGCCCACAACACTCTGTGGTTTGAAAGTTACAAAATTCCCTGAGAAGTGGTAAGCTGTCTATCTTCCTTATTAGTCATTTAGTACCATTTATAATTTCCAAACAGCTACTGTTTATAGAGCCCTCTTGCTTTCCATTTCTGAGTGTGTTTTATCATTATTCTTTTTGGTCTTGGAAATGTAATCTTTAACAAACCACCAATTAACCATGAAATGTCACTACAGCAAAACATATCAGTATTCTCCATGGGATTTGTTGTACTTGGATTTGACCTTCATTGTTAATTCTTGGACTGTCTTCCTAGTTTGTGGCATATTTGGATTCACATTTCTTCTTTTTGTTGATTACTTCAAAGCTTTTGTGTAGAAATTAAGCTGGTAAAATAACATAGAAGGCTTTTCCCCCATGATAGTCCCTTTCTTTTGATACCAATAATTAAAAATGTGCTGTGATAGCATTAGAGGACGTAAAGTTTGAAGGTTTTAAGAATGACTTGGAGACTCAGGAGTAAAAAGGGACCAATACAAGTGAGTATGAATTATTATTTTGCTCAAAATGCTATTTAAAATAGATTAGAATTTAGGTTTATTGAAGAAAATGGTTATATTTGAGCTATTTGAAGTTCTAACAGTCAGATATTCTTTGAAAATCTATTTTAAAGATCTAACTGGTGATCTTAGAATAAAATTGCCACTTGATGGAATGTGGAATGTGAAGAGGTGAAAGAAAAGTCAGACTGGAATGATGCTACAAAAAAAGAAACTTCCCATCCATGACCAGGCAGAGCAAATGGAAATCAGACGGGAAAGGAAATAGAAGCAGAGATGATTTTGTAATTCATGGAGCCTGCAGCTCTTTGAAAGTGCTAACCACCAAGCAGGTGCAGAGCACTAAATGAGAGCTTCTCGTAAAAGTCCATGCGGTAAAAACGGCAGGGGCACCAGGTGAGAAGTCTCTCCATTTTTGGTACACAGGCTGGAATTTCAAAGATATGAAGACACAGGTCTTTCTCTGAAAAGTGGGGGACTGTGATGTTTTTTAGATAGAATTTCCAGAGCTAATGACATACTCAAGCTAAAGAAAATATATCTGTACATCTAGGGACATTGAAAACAGTGGGAGGCAGAAAGAAAAAATATTTTGGCAACTGAGAGACCTGGGCTGGTGTCTGTTACTTCAGTAAATTACTTAATCCCTCTGAGTCCAGCTTCCTCATCTATAAACTGGTGATGTAGTAATAGGATTGTTGTGGGCATTAAATGAGATCATGGATGTTGGGCCATTGGTACAGTACCTGGCACAAAAGAACTGTTTAATAAATGGAAACCAGGCCTTCCCTGGTGGTGCAGTGGTTGAGAGTCCGCCTGCCGATGCAGGGGACACGGGTTTGTGCCCTGGTCCGGAAAGATCCCACATGCCGTGGAGTGGCTGGGCCCGTGAGCCATGGCCGCTGGGCCTGCGCGTCCGGAGCCTGTGCTCCGCAACGGGAGAGGCCACAACAGTGAGAGGCCCGCGTACCACACACTCACAAAAAAAATGGAAACCAGCACTCATTATTCAAATGATAAGAATAGTGCATCTCAGGGCTTCCCTGGTGGCGCAGTGGTTGAGGGTCTGCCTGCCAATGCAGGGGGCGCGGGTTTGTGCCCCGGTCCGGGAAGATCCCACATGCCGCGGAGTGGCTGGGCCCCTGAGCCATGGCCGCTGGGCCGGCGCGTCCGGAGCCTGTGCTCCGCAACGGGAGAGGCCGCAGCGGTGAGAGGCCCGCGTACCGCAAAAAAAAAAGAAAAAAAAAAAAGGAAAGCAGCACTCATTATTCAAATGATAAGAATAGTGCATCTCAGGCTCTTGTTGAGAGAGGTTTCTTATTATCCATTCTAATTGCTAAGATCACTTGTGAAGCCATCTGAATTTGCATTTGACACTTGCCTGCTATTGGAAATTTGTTCAATGTCCCTCCTATATTTCTTAGACCCTACCATTTTGTGCATGTGGCAAACTTTCAACTGCCATTATTTGGCATTTTCCAGCCCAGGAACTTCTGAAGCTGTTGAAGTCTGCTCTGCCTGTGTAGATGGCAGGGAGGAAGTGAGGGGAATTAATAGCTTCCCAGCAGCAGTCCTCAACCAAGGACTGATGGGAGTGGGTATCTAAATGCCCCAGCTCCCTGGCCCTTCAAGTTGGAAGCTTGTGTTTCCCAGAGTTTCTCTGTGGATTACCTCCACTTTTCCACACTGTTACATGGCTATAACACAGTATTTAATGCTTGCCTTCTCTTCCCTATCTCACTTTCCTATTGGAGTTTCATCCATTTCTCATATTAACTATTTGAACTGGAATGTTTGTGATTGGGTTTGATTCTGGGAGAACCCATAGGAAGTCATTTTCTTGAGAAAAAAAAGTTGTCAAGTTGCCTTCTATGAAAAGATATTAAATAATAGAAAAACTTAAGTTTTCTTTACAGTTGATTCATTTTTCCCTATGCACATTAATTGGCTACAGTATTGTTTAAATAATTATATAATATAGAGTGATACAAAAATCAAAAGGACACTGCTGATTTTAGAATATTTGCTTTCATGTTAAGCATCTAAGACACATCAGTTATGTGAATGAAAACATGATGACCCAAAACCTATGGGATGCAGCAAAAGCTGTTCTAAGAGGGAAGTTTATAGCAATACAATCCTACCTCAAGAAACAGGAAAAATCTCAAATAAACAACCTAACCTTACACCTAAAGCAATTAGAGAAAGAAGAACAAAAAAGACCCAAAGTTAGCAAAAGGAAAGAAATCATTAAGATCAGATCAGAAATAAATAAAAAAGAAATGAAGGAAACAATAGCAAAGATCAATAAAACTAAAAGCTGGTTCTTTGAGAAGAGAAGCAAAATTGATAAACCATTATCCAGACTCATCAAGAAAAAAAGGGAGAAGACTCAAATCAACAGAATTAGAAATGAAAAAGGAAAAGTAACAACTGACACTGCAGAAATACAAAGGATCATGAGAGATTACTACAAGCAGCTATTTGCCAATAAAATGGACAACCTGGAAGAAATGGACAAATTATTAGAAAAGCACAACCTTCTGAGACTGAACCAGGAAGAAATAGAAAATATAAACAGACCAATCACAAGTGCTGAAATTGAGACTGTGATTAAAAATCTTCCAACAAACAAAAGCCCAGGACCAGATGGCTTCACAGGCAAATTCTATCAAACATTTAGAGAAGAGCTAACACTTCTCCTTCTCAAACTCTTCCAAAATATAGCAGAAGGAGCAACACTCCCAAACTCATTTTACAAGGCCACCATAACCCTGATACCAAAACCAGACAAGTATGTCACATTGATAGAAAACTGCAGGTCAATATCATTGATGAACATAGATGCAAAAATCCTCACCAAAATACTAGCAAACAGAATCCAACAGCACATTAAAAGAATCATACACCATGATCAAGTGGGGTTTATCCCAGGATGCAAGGTTTCTTCAGTATATGCAAATCAATCAATGTGATAAACCATATTAAAAAATTGAAGGAGTAAAACCATATGATCATCTCAATAGATGCAGAAAAAGCTTTCGACAAAATTCAACACCCATTTATGATAAAAAGCCTCCAGAAAGTAGGCATAGAGGGAACTTACCTCAACATAATAAAGGCCATATATGACAAACCCATAGGCAACATCGTTCTCAATGGTGAAAAACTGAAACCATTCCCACTAAGATTAGGAACAAGACAAGGTTGCCCACTCTCACCACTATTATTCAACATAGTTTTGGAAGTTTTAGCCACAGCAATCAGAGAAGAAAAAGAAATAAAAGGAATCTAAATTGGAAAAGAAGAGGTAAAACTGTCACTGTTTGCAGATGACATGATACTATACATAGAGAATCCTAAAGATGCTACCAGAAAACTACTAGAGCTAATCAATGAATTTGGTAAAGTAGCAGGATACAAAATTAATGCACAGAAATCTCTGGCATTCCTATACACTAATGATGAAAAATCTGAAAGAGAAATTAAGAAAACACTCCCATTTCCCACTGCAACAAAAAGAATACAATACCTAGGAATAAACCTACCTAAGGAGACAAAAGACCTGTATGCGGAAAATTATAAGACACCGATGAAAGAAATTAAAGATGATACAAATAGATGGAGAGATATACCATGTTCTTGGATTGGAAGAATCAACATTGTGAAAATGACTCTACTACCCAAAGCAATCTACAGATTCAATGCAATCCCTATCAAACTACCACTGGCATTTCTCACAGAACTAGAACAAAAAATTTCACAATCTGTATGGAAACACAAAAGACCCCGAATAGCCAAAGCAATCTTGAGAACGAAAAATGGAGCTGGAGGAATCAGGTTCCCTGTCTTCAGACTATACTACAAAGCTACAGTAATCAAGACAGTATGGTACTGGCACAAAAACAGAAAGATAGATCAATGGAACAGAACAGAAAGCCCAGAGATAAACTCACACACATATGGTCACCTTATCTTTTATAACGGAGGCAAAAATATACAGTGGAGAAAAGACAGTCTCTTCAATAAGTGGTGCTGGGAAAACTGGACAGGTACCTGTAAAAGTATGAGATTAGAACACTCCCTAACACCATACACAAAAATAAGCTCAAAATGGGTTAAAGACCTAAATGTATGGCCAGACACTATCAAACTCTTAGAGGAAAACAGAGGCAGAACACTCTATGACATACATCACAGCAAGATCCTTTTTGATCCACCTCCTACAGAAATAGAAATAAAAACAAAAATAAAAAAATGGGACCTAAGGAAACTTAAAACCTTTTGCACAGCAAAGGAAACCATAAACAAGATGAAAAGACAACCCTTAGAATGGGATAAAATATTTGCAAATGAAGCAACTGACAAAGGATCAATCTCCAAAATTCACAAATAGCTCATGCAACTCAATATCAAAAAAACAAAGAACCCCATCCATAAATGGGCAGAAGACCTAAATAGACATTTCTCCAAAGAAGATATAGAGATTACCAACAAACACATGAAAGAATGCTCAACATCACTAATCTTTAGAGAAATGCAAATCAAAGCTACAATGAGGTATCACCTCACACCAGTCATAATGGCCATCATCAAAAAATCTACAAACCATAAATGCTGCAGAGGGTGTGGAGAAAAGGGAAGCCTCTTGCACTGTTGGTGGGAATGTAAATTGATACAGCCACTATGGAGAACAGTATGGAGGTTCCTTAAAAAACTAAAAATAGAGCTACCATATGACCGAGCAATCCCACTACTGGGCATATACCCTGAGAAAACCATAATGCAAAAAGAGTCATGTATCACAATGTTCATTGCAGCTCTATTTACAACAGCCAGGACATGGAAGCAACCTAAGTGTCCATCAACAGATGAATGGGTAAAGAAGATGTGGCACATATATAAAATGGAATATTACTCAGCCATAAAAAGAAACAAAATTGAGTTATTTGTAGTGAGGTGGATGGAGCTAGAGACTGTCATACAGAGTGAAGTAATTCCGAAAGAGAAAAATAAATACCGTATGCTAACACATATATATGGTATCTAAAAAAAAAAAAAATGGTTCTGAAGAACCTAGGGGCAGGATAGGAATAAAGACGCAGATGTAGAGAATGGACTTGAGGACATGGGGAGTGGTAAGGGTAAGCTGGGATGAAGTGAGAGAGTGGCATGGACATATATACACTACCAAATGTAAAATAGATAGCTAGTGGGAAGCAGCCGCATAGCACAGGGAAATCAGCTCTGTGCTTTGTGACCACCTAGAGGGGTGGGATAGGGAGGGTGGGAGGGAGACACAAGAGGGAGGAGATATGGTGATATATGTATATGTATAGCTGATTCACTTTTTTATAAAGCATGAACTAACACACCATTTTAAAGTAATTATCCAAAAAATATCCAATAACTAATCCAATAAAGATGTTAAAAAAAAAGAAAAAAAAAAAGATTGAATCAGACCAGAAGGCTAAGAGCGTAGCTGGAACCCATGTGGAATCACAGCTCAGCATTTAACAACTGCTTTAATTCCTTATCATAAATATAAAACCAGGCCAGAGGCATCCAATATTTATAATAAATATCAGTGACATGATAGTATCATCATGAGACCTCTGTGTATTCTTTCTGTTTCAGATGAAACCCAAATTTTGTGTCTCCCCACAAAACTTACTTTTTCTCTTTTCATGCATTGACCGCATATTTGATTTTGGAGAGCTGTTCCATCTGTGTTTTGAGTTGGGCTGAAGTAAGCAGTCTCCCTCTCAGTGGGGATGCCTACTCATAACTCGGACAAAATACAGCATGGAATACACTTTGGATGTTTTGGTTCTACCTATCAGGTTGATTTACAAATGATGCCAGTGGTTGTATCTTCAAAATAGCAGTTTTCAAACTTTTTTTCCCCCAGTGATTGATTCCTTTTACAAATATAATTTTCTCTAGAACTCCAAAGTATAAACTATATTATAAAAATACTGATTTGACAGGCAGGTAGTTGAAAATGGTAATGGACTTCTGTGTGCTCTCAGGACACTCTGCAGTTTTTACCCAGAAACCCATGGGAGGTATAGTAAGAAATTCCATTTCAAAATTGCATCACCAACAATACCTAACTACTGCTTGTATTTTTTTTTTTGCGGTACGCGGGCCTCTCACTGTTGTGGCCTTTCCCGTTGCGGAGCACAGGCTCCGGACGCGCAGGCTCAGCGGCCATGGCTCACGGGCCTAGCCGCTACGCGGCATGTGGGATCTTCCCAGACCGGGGCACGAACCCGTGTCCCCTGCATCGGCAGGCGGACTCTCAACCACTTCGCCACCAGGGAAGCCCTTGTATTTCTTATCATAAGCATCAAAGTCAGAGAAGAAGCACACAAAACTTCTAATAAGTACTAAAAGATTTATAATTAAATAATATTAAAACATTATCTGTTGGAAATTAGTTATTGGGTAATTGACTGTTATGTGATAAGACTGTGTTCCAGGTAGATGAATCTGAATTTTACATGGTATAGAAATTGAAGGGGCATGTTATTGTAGAACTGTTACTGATATGGGAAAACTGAGTTCTCTTATTATATAAATCTTAGAGAAGGGACAGTTTACTGTGATAAACTTAAATGATATGCACTTAGCAAATTGTACCTATAGGCCAGTCTGTGAGATGTTCAAGGAACATGGATTTTCCATTCTCTGAGGTCCTATCCAGTTGCATGAAACCCAGAATGGTGTCTCATCTAACCCTTTATGATCCCCAAAACTGTTTTTCACCCTGAAAATCCAGCATGATTCCCCAACATGATTGCAAAATCTGCCATTAATCAAACAGCCCTTGTAACCTGGCTCTAGTAGTTTCTCAATATACCACTAGCACCATCTTGCCTCATTGCCCAAAGATTGCATGATAAGACTAGGTACTGCACATGCCCAATATGGACTGGTTTAGCATGTAGGCTTTGACAAAGGCTTTCACATACATGAGGACTTGATTACACATCTTTAGAAATGAGAGCAAACCAGGTACTGCCGTTTTAAAAAAATGACCAGGGCTAATCTACACACTTACTAATAAATAACATATTTAAAGTAAGGTCATTTATATACACAAATTTGGTAGGAGTTTTACACTGAGATTTGAAGACAAGAATGAGTTAACCAGACATATCTTGCAAGGGGGTTCACCAAAATGTGTTAAATCTAATATATATCACTTGTGAGTTAGTGACTCCTAGAATATTCCCACAGTGTTAAAATATACATTAAAAATAAAAAATTTGGACTAAATTATTTATATGTAACACCTGAAACAACTATGCAGAATTTTAGGGCTTCTAGAAACATAGCTTAAAAATAAATCCTAAAATGAGGTCCCTGACTTGGAGAATTTGGATTATTGCCATTTTACAAATGGAGAAAAAGCAAACAAATCAAAAAATGACTCAGGCATGATTACATAGTAACTCAATGGCAGGCCTGAAGAGTGGAACTCAGGGTTTCTGTGCTGAAATCCAGGAATCCAATGAGCTAAACCTCCAGTAAGTAGAGTATAGCACTGAAGTTCCAGACGACAGCTATATCATTGAGTTTGGTGTAAAATAAAATTCATTTCATTCAAGTGAGAACTGTTAGTTGCTCAAAAATAATATTGGGATATAACTTCCTATTACTTTGACTTTTCTCCTAATCCATGTCTGATGGCTTGGTAATGATAAAAAATCAAAGTGTAAAGTTATGTGCAGGAGTAATCATTAGGCTTGGAAGACAGAACCAGTAATGGGAAGGAATTGTAGGCTACTGTCTTAGGCTGTGAAGACATTCATAATAAGTTTCTTATTAGCTTTTGGGCCATCATGTTGTACTGAATATCAAGCGTTCATCAACTCAACCTGTAGCCTGTAAAGTGTCTATAGGAAACAAAGTGTCATTTGTTTTTCCCTAAAGTGATGCTGAAGCACATTGCCAATAGATTAACATTTTAAAGGACCATCATTTAAAGAAATCCTTTTCCTCAAAGAGTGAAATTCAGAACAACCTCTTCTAGCCTTAAAGTTCGGATGGGAACTTTGCATCCAAATTCTTTGCATCCAAATTCATTCTGATGGGAAATTCTGGACAGTCCCCTTCCCTCATTGTGGAGAGTCAGGGGGAGCTCAGTTAAGGTGCTTGCCTTGAAAATGCATGATGAAGTTTGTGTAGTGAAGGAGGAGGTAGGGGTGAGTATTCACTAAAGGCATTTAGTTTTCTCATTCAGAAGATAAGTTCAGATTTTCCCAAAAGATAGGAAAAGATCTAGAAATGGAAGACAAAGCTGAGAGTAGAAGTAGGACAATGTGAGATCAGGTGGGCATGGAGCATGGAAGGATCTCTTTTTCTCTTTGTTGATTTTCAATTGGTTTATTGGCTTTACTGGTGTATTAGTTTTGGAGAGAAGGTGTGAACATAGGCTTCGTGTATGTACAATCTTCTCGTTTCCTTTTACTGAGAATCTCTGGTATAGGGTGGGATTAGGATCAGTGATAGTGGGTACGAGTCAGCAAAGGAACAGATCTCAAGAAATAGTTCAATTGAAGAATTTTAATAACGAACTAATAATTTCATAAGAAGATAGGGCATGTTTCAACCAATGCATACACACAAAGGGAATATTTTATTGAAAAATACACTCTCTCCATAGTATATGCTTGTACCCACTGGGGTAATTCTGGGAGTAAGATAATACTTTGAAGTTAGTTGGGTGGTTTGAAGGTTCCTGAAAAGGTTTTTTTCATCTTTCTTTTTGATAATAATGCTTGCAGGCTTTGTAGAGTAGATACAACGATGCAGAATACACTCAATAGATAGAACAAATAGGTAGCTAAAATACCTCTCAGTGGAAGGGGACCAAATGCATTGTGAATAACCAAGTGTTCATTTTATTCCAAAGAGGGGGTTGGGTAAATGACTCCGGTTCTGTGCCAGATGTTGTTTAACAACTGGAGCTAGTGGCGATGGAGTCTTGCTGTGTCACTTCAGAAAGGATGTGTTGACTACCATTGTCAGTCTATCTGGTGGCAGTCTTTGTCATCATTCACCACAGCCGAGAAGGCAGGCGTCTCACACAAAGTTGTTTAGTTGACAGATGTTTCTTGCGTGGAAGCTCCGAGTTAGCTACCTTTGTAGAGTTTCCTATCCAGCTCAAGCTGGGATTATAGGAACCATTCAGCAAATGAACACTGACTCTACCAGCTGTTCCATCTACAGCACACGGAGGCTCTTCAGCTTGTCTGAAGCCTGGAACAATTTGTCTGCACAGGTGCTGCAGGTGGAAAGGTATTAGACTTTCATTAGTGCTGGCATTTCACTAGAGGCATTCAAGCCTCCCAGAGCTGGAAAGGGTTGCACTGTTAAATGTTAGGATTCAAAGGACATTCATATCTTAAGGAGAGAAGCAGGAACATGTAGGCAATGACCCTCTTTGTTTATAAGGTCTCTGAACTCATTCAGTGTTTTGTCCTCCCCTGCCCCTCTGGATGCTACCATGCCAGATCCATTAACTGATTAACCCTCCTTTTCATTTTCACGTGAAATGATTCTAACGTTTAAGGAATGAACCCTGGTCTCACTGGTGTGCTGCTGACCTTGGGCTTGTTTTGAATTTGCTAGTTGGCTGCAGTTTACTCTTCAAGCCTTGCCTAAAGTTATCATTCTGTGATGAGATATGAAGAAAATCGATCAGAAATGGTCCAAAAGACTGAACCAAGACAGGAATGGATGATTTTTTTCACCCAAACAGAGATGGAAGAGAGGGAAGTAGGGTAAATACATCTTAGTGGGACATGGCATGTCTGAAGTGAATGGGAAAGGGAGACGAATATGGAAATTCTTTAGCCTTGCAGTAGAGACTGGGGGTAGAGGGATAGCTTTAAATTCCCTTTATTTAAGAAATGATTTTATCGTCACATCTGAATGGTCTGAGTACAAATCCAAGTTACTTACAGTGGAACCCGTTGGACTCCTGATGTTATGGTGGGAGTCCTATACCTGCTTTATGAGTTGGCTGCATAAGATGGGTCTTTGATTCTATTCTGTGTTTCTGTTAGAAAGGATGTTAGGATAGTGACATATCTTAGGGATATCAGTGCATTGTGCTGTGATACTCCTTCTTTTCTTCCTTCTCTCCCCATCCTCTTCCTTCTCCTCAGAACATATAGAAGCCAGAAATTTCCTAACCTCTTTTTACCTTCAATTTTTAAAACATGGACCATGTCCCTGGCTCTGTGCCAGGTAATGTTGATTTCATTACCCCATTTAATATCCTCAGCAAGCAGCAGAAGTAAGCATTATCAGAACCCTGTTACAGACAGAAAATTGAGGCTCAGAGAGGTAAAGACACTAATGTCAGGTCATGTAACTAATAAGTGATAAGGCTGAGATTCAGATCCGTATTTCACTACAAAAGCCGCCTTTCCCCCACATGACTGATGTGCATTCACTTTGAATCTGTGTTTTCTTTAAAAAACTTTGGAGAGAGACCAAGTCCTTGACTTGGGTTAGAAAGGAGTTTCATAGACCTGAATCTCAAAACGCTTAAATTACTGAAATAACGAACAGTAAGAAGTCTAGACCTTCTCCACATTTGGAATCGTTGTTCTTCCCATAGTCTTGTGTCTGTTTCATCAAATATGAGTTGATTATGTTTCAATAAAAAAGGCCACTGAAACATAAAGCTGGGCGATTTAAAGTCATCTTTTGAGGCTTGACAGTCAGTGAATGTTTTATTCTCCTCTGTTGCTATGTCACAAGGACAAACGTAGATCTGGTTATAAAATGCAATTGTATTCCTCTCCATATTCTACACAGAAAGTGTCATTAAGCCGTGGTGACCTTTACTCACAAGAAACGTGGTTGGCGAGTCACAGAAAGTGTGAGCAATTGCTCCCCCATGAAGCCCTGCTCCTGTGAATGGAGAGATGTCTTTTGGGTAAAATGTAGCCATCTAGGAGGATTTAGGAAGGTTGAATACTGAGAAGTAAAGTGATGTGGGTCTTATGGTTGGTTGTTGTGAAGTAGATCATTTGTCTAAATCCCAAACCCTGAAAGGCTATCTCTATGAAATGGAACACAGCTTTTAAGATATGAATATTCAGTGACCTGACATCAATAACAAGAGGAACAAAAAGAAGAAAAGCACATAGGTCAATTACATCTTGCCCACCTGGACAGGCTTTTGCCTCTGAAGCTTGGCGTGTCTTTGGACACAGAACATCTTTCTGGTGTGTGCTTCAGGCATTGTGCGCAGGTGTCTGGCTCCCACTGGGCTGCCAGTGGGCTGGGGGGCCACTTGGCTGATGGAGCTCATTGGCAGCTCTTTGTGTATCTTCCAGCTGTTCTTACCTCCCATGAAGTGTCATGTCTTTATCTTCTTCCTTCACTGCCTACCTCAGGCACAGCAGGGGCTTGGATCCTCTAGCACCACCCTGAACTTGAGAGCTTTGCCTCTGCTCTTAAATCTTGCCAAAAGCTTAATTGACATGTTTTCTTGAAAATTCTTTTTTACATTATAACTAAATCTTTTGGAGCTTTTTCCAGGTTACTTTGTTGGAGTTTTCTCTTATTTGCTGTGAATTTGCTATTCTCAATTCGTGGAAGTATCAAATTTGGTATGTCTTTTATTCATTGTTAATTTTATGTTATTCATTATCCATTGATATTTAAACTCCTTTAAGCCTATTTAATGGTGGTACACGTCATGCCAAACAAGTCTGAGTTTCTCAGATCCATCTGAAGCAGAGAGGATGAAAAAAAATCAGAATCTTCACTTTTCCAGTGGAAGGGAGGCCAGACCTTCTAATATTGTAAAATGTGTGAAATCATTGCTGTCTCCAAGCACAAGATTGTTTCAGCATCCATGAGGCAATTTTATGTGTTTTTGGAGTGAGATCCTTTAGTTTCTCTCTGTATTACATTTAGTGTCTGATAAACAATCCCTACTGTCTACACTTTTGTCCTGTTAGTAGTCTAAAGACTTCATTCTCACAAACTGTACCAGTTGACTTTTATCTCCCCTGTTACAATAAGTAGTTTGATGTCTATTATAAGTAGCTTTGCCAATAATATTCAAGAATCATCAGGTTCACTAAAATCCCTTTGGCCTGAAATGTTTTCAGTATTCCTGCTCACCTCATTGTGTTCAACCAGCCCTTCTAAGCTTTCCTTCTTGTTTCCATTGATCTCCTTCTCTAAGTCACAGTCCCTATGACCAGTCCTGCCATTGCAGGTGCACTCAGAGTTCACCCTGGTGGATCACAGATTCTCATGTCTATCAAATGAAGTGGGATGATATTGTAAAGAAGAAATATGTTAAGTCAGTATGGCTGGCATCTCATGAAACTCACTTGGCACGTGGACTAATATGCTTTCATGATTGTTATAGTCTTTGTTTTTAAAAAATGTTTGAAAACATTGTGGTAAAATATACATAACATATAATTTACCATTTTAACCATTTTATAAAAAGGTATACACTTCAGTGGCATTCACACTGTTGTGCAACCATCACTACTGTCCACTTCAAGGACTTTTTTCATCTCGTAAAATGGGAACCCGGTACTCATTAAACAATAACTCCTCTTTCCTCCCTTCCCCCAACCCCTGGCAACTATCATTCCACTTTCTGTCTCTATGAATTTGACTATTCTAGGTATTGTATATAAGTGGGGTAATACAGGATTTGTCCTTTTGTGACTGCCTTATTTCACTTCACATAATATCTTCAAGGTTCATCCATGTTGTAGCATGCGTCAGAATTTCTTTCCTTTTTAAGCTTGCATAATATTTCATTGTAGGTGTATACCACATTTTCTTTATCCATTCATCTGTTGATGTGCAACTGGGTTGTTTCCTCCTTTTGGCTATTGTGAATACTACTGCTGTGAATGTGGGTGGGCAAATATCTTTTCACATCCTTGCTTTCAATTCTTTTGGGTATGTATCCAAAAGTGGAATTGTTGGATCAGATAGTAATCCTATTTTTAATTTTTTGAGGAACTGCCATACTACTTTCCACAGTGTTGCACTGTTTTATATTCCCACTAGCAGTGCACAAGAGTTCCAATTTCTCCACATCTTCACCAATAGTTATTTTCTGTTTTTTTGATAATAACCATTCTGATGAATGGGAAGTAGTATCTCACTGTGGTTTTGATTTGTATTTCCCTAATATTAGAGATGTAAAGCCATCTTTTCATGCGCTTATTAGATATTTGTATATTTTCTTTGAAGAAATTCCTATTCAAGTCTTTGCCCATTTTTAAATTGAGTTATTTGTTTTGTTGTTGAGTTGTAGGAGTTCTGTTTATATTCTTGATATTAACCCTTTGTCAGACATATAATTTGCAAATATTTTTTTTATTCCAAGAGCTGCCTTTTCACTTTGTTGATAGTACAAAAGTTTGATGCATAAACGTTTTAAATTTTGATATAGTCCAATTTACCTATTTTTTTCTTTTGCTGCTTCTGCAGCCTTTGTCTTTTTATATTCAATCTTTTATAGTGTTTTTATCTTGAAAGAATAATCTTGGTTATTTTACTCTTTCCTCAAGATTCATGTTATAGACCTTTACTTAACCTCACTGCTAAGCATGCTTTTCACTCTCACAGACACTAAAATCTAGCCTGGAGTGTTGCTCCACGCGGAAGGTCAGTGAGCAGGCTGCACGGGACCTTACATCCCCATGCTTTCACTTAGGCTTTCTCTAGGTTGAAGTTGTGTTATAAACACTCACATATGATTTGGTTTGTTGGATAGCCTCAGAATTCCACTTTCTTTTCCATCTATTGATTCACTGTTCATTGGTGCTTGTATTTTCTATTTGTGCAGTTATTTTTCTATTAGTGTTATCTGAAAAATTAATGAGTATTCTAGATACCCTCATCTAGGTCAGGGTTTTTTTTTTGCGGTACGCGGGCCTCTCACTGTTGTGGCCTCTCCCGTTGTGGAGCACAGGCTCCGGACGCGCAGGCTTAGTGGCCATGGCTCAAGGGCCCAGCCGCTCCGAGGCACGTGGGATCCTCCCGGACCGGGGCACGAACCCGTGTCCCCTGCATCGGCAGGTGGACTCTCAACCACTTCGCCACCACGGAAGCCCCTAGGTCAGGGTTTTTTAACTTCTTTCTTTAAAGCACTTGAACCCCTTTTCTAACAAAAGCTTAAGTAGAAGCTCAGTACAGTGGGTAAGAGCAGTGGTTACTCAGGAGCAGGGTATGAAGATGTTCAGCTCACTGCTTTGCCTCCTCCAGCCCTTGAACCTTTCCCTTTGAACCTGGATGGAGGCTCTGTGGAGCCGAGTTTACTCAGGACAGAAAAGCCTGTTGATAAGGCAGGAAATGAATTATAGTCATTCGCTTCCCACTTCTCCAGTCCTACTTACATCAAAGCAATTCAGCTTTTGTATGGTAAATGTATTTAGGAATCCATGTACTATTCAGCTTAAACTATAGGGTTCTCTCAAACTGGAAATCAAATAAACAAACATCCCCCCACCCCCTCAAAAAAAACAGGTTTCTCTGCCTGAAATTGTTGTTCAAAAACCTCCAGTCTAGTTTATTGAACAAAACGATAACCCACACATGCTAAGGACTTGTAACCATGATACACTTCTTGGGACACCCCATTGTGCATAGTGACCCATTTTATTGATGAGTACTTCACATAGGAAGATTCAAAAGCCAGAGGAGAGTCCCCTGGTAAGGAGGCCACCTACTGAGACACAGGAAACTTAATTTTGATCCACAGACATTTTAAACTAGAAAGGAACTTGGAGATCGGTAGCCCAAGAGGCAGCAAGTGGTGTATTTGGTTTGCACAGAATTTAAAAAATTAGTTGCCAGCATTAAAAAAAAAATCAGCAATGTTTATATAAACACTAAAAATAAAGATAAAAATCTTGATTTTAGCCTCTCTTGGAAAAATCATAACATCTGACACTAGGCCCATGGTCCTGTATGGCACTGATGAATTACAGAGGGCCTTTAAAAAATATCAGTGTCCAGTCTGCATCCCAGACAAATTAAATGATATTCTCTGTGGTTAGCACTCAGACATCAGTATATATTTAAAAAATTGTAGTAAAAACACAGTGATTATCATCTAAGTCATTTTAAACGTACAGTTTAGCATTTTAAGTGTATTCACATTGTTGTGCAACAGACTTCTAGAACTTTTTCATCTTGCAGAACTGAAACTCGATACCCATTAAACACTAATTCCCCCACCCTCCTTCTTCCAGCCCTTCCTTGGCAACCACTTTCCTACTTTCTGTTTCTATGATTTTGACTACTCTATATACTTCATATGAGGGGAATCATACATTTCTCTTAAGTTTAGTGGTGTTGAGCATCTTTTCATATGCTTGCTGGCCATTTGTATATCTTCATTGGAGAATTGTCTATTCAAGTTCTTTGCACTTAAAAAATCAGTTATTTGTGGGGTTTTTTGTTGAGTTGTGGAAGTTCCTCAGATATTTTGGATATTAATTCCATATTAGATATAAGATTTTCAAATATTTTTCCCATTCCAATAGGTTGCCTTGTCATTCTGTTGATTGTTTCCTTACCTGCATGGAAGTTTTAAAATTTGATGTAGCCCTATTTGTCTACTTTTGCATTGTTGTATGTGCTTTTAGTGTCATATCCCAGAAATTATTGCCAAATGTAATGTCCTGAAATTTTTACCCTATGTTTGCTTCTAGGAGTTTTATAGTTTTGGTCCTGTACTTAGTTCTTTAATTCATTCTTTTGCAAGTAGATATCCAGTTTTCCAATATCATTTAAGAGATTGTATTTTCCCCATTGTGCATTTTTGGCACCTTTGTCAAAAATCATTTGGCCATATAAGCAAGGGTTAATTTCTAAGCTCTCTATTCTGTTAAATTGGTCTAAATGTTTTTCTACCAGTACCATACCACTTTGATTACTGTTGCTTTGTACTGTGTTTTGAAATCAGGAAGTGTGAGGCTTCTAATTTTGTTCTTTTTCAAGATTGTTATGGCCACTTGAGGCTACATAAGAATCATAAGATCTTTTTCTGCTACTGGGATTTTGATAGGAATTGCATTCAATTGTAGATTTCTTTGGGTAGCATGGCCATTTTAACAATATTCCAATTCTTGAGCATGGGATGTCTTTCCATTTATATACAAATACAATCTTCCTTGATATCTTTAAGCAGTGTTTTGTAGTTTTCAATGTACAAGTCTTTCACCTTCTTGGCTAAGTTTATTCCTAAGCATTTTCTCCTTCTTGATGCTGTTGTAAATGAGATTATTTTCTTAATTCTCTTTCAGGTTGATCATTGTTAACGTATAAAAATGCAACTGAATTTTGTATGTTAATTTTATATTCTGCAACTTTGCTAAAATTATTTCTTGGGTTTAACAGGTTTGTGTGTGTGTGTGTAATCTTTAGGAATTTTTGTGCCTAATATGTCATCTGTGAACAGAGATCATTTTACTTCTTCCTTTCAAATTTGGATGCCTTTTATTTTATTTTTTTGTGTGTCTAATTTCTCTGACTAGGACATTTAGTACTATGTTGAATAGTAGTGATGAGAGTGGGTATCTTTTCCATCTTCCTGGTCTTAGAGGAAAAGCTTTAAGTCTTTCACTGCTGTGGGTTTTTCATATATGGCTTTTATTATGTTGAAGTACTTCCCTTCTATTAATAGTTCGCTGTGTTTTTATCATGAAAGGGTATTAAAGTTTGTCAAATGTTTTTTCTACATCAGTTGATATAATCACGTGGTTTTGTCTTTCCTTCTGTTAATTTGCTGTATTACAATGATTGATTTTCATATGTTAAATCATCACTGCATTTCACTTGGGCATGGTGTATAGTACTTTTAATGTGCTGTTAAATTCAGTTCTCAAACTTTTGGGGGTTGTGAATCCCATTGAGAATCTATGAAAGACATAGACTCTCTCTCGGGTAAATGAATTGCAGCACATAGAATATTTTAGAAATAACTTTGAAGGCTTCATAGAGCGCCCTGAAGTTCTTCTTGGGGTCCTCTAAGGACAACTAACCTTTGTTGTTTGATTACCATGCTAAGAACTATGTGATGCATGTTACCTGAGTCATCTCAATTAATTCCAGCAATGACCTGATGAGACAGGTTCTATGTTATACTCATTCTATAAGATGAGGAAATGGAGGAAGTAAGCAGAGGAACTGAGATTAAAACCTAGGCAGTCTGGTGCCAGAGCTGGAGACCCATGGAGTTCAGTTTGAGAACCCTTGATTTGGAGAATTTGATTTGATTCTAGGCTGAATTCTAATCTGAAGGAGCATCAAGAGTATTGGACAATTATGGGGGTTCTGAGTCACCAAGGGACTCAATGGTGTGATCCATAGATCAGCAGCTTTTGACATCACCTGAGTGCTTGTTACAAACGCAAGCACTCAGTTAACACCCCAGAACTATAGAATTTTAACAAGATCCTTCAGGAGATTTGTGTGCACATTAAAGTTTGAGAAGCATTGGCTTAGGCCCTGTAGCATTAACAATTTTGACACCCTCTGAAACCATTTCGAACTTAAAATTAAATTTTTGGTAGCTTTGGGTAATATTGCTTATTGGTTCCTGGTGAACTGACTGATAGTGATGGTTGTGGGGAAGGTGATATTGGGAGAGGTGGAGTCAGCACTAAATGAGTGTGCATGACAGCAACATATTTGCACCCAGTATGTCCCTCTTCTCCGAGGTCACTGTAAGATCTCTTTCGAATATTCTTTTAAAATGATAGCATTCTAGAATTGAGAAACAAATGGATGAAAGTGCCATTCTCACTTGTTAGCTGCATGCCTTCCAGCAGCACAGGATGATTCTGGGTAGTACTAGGCTATGGAGAGCCATCAAAGCTTCGAAAGGAAAAGCTTTCATCTCTCGTGAATATTTCCTGCCAGGCACCATTGCTGTGGTAGGTCTTTAAGGACCAGTGGGGGTGTGTCACTCCTGGGGAGCAGGTGTCCTCTGAGCTGATTGCCTGCTGCCCCCTCCTGATACCCTTACTCTATGACCCGATTTCTGACCTCCAATGTTGGCTATTCTCTTAGAGCCCTGCTTAGCTTTGGCATCAGTGCCTCCCTTGGAATCAATTGCCTCTTGGATTGTTACCATCTTCAATTGGATTCTGCAAGTAATCCTTTCTTGTTTTTGAACTATAGTAACTTGAACTTCCTATGGCTAAATGATGGCATATCCCTAAGCCAGAGCTTTTACCAAGCAGTAGTTCTTACACTCAGACCTCTCCTCACGTGGGACCTTCTTTGTCATCGAGAGCAGTCATTATGATTAATTCACAGGATCACAGGAAAGGACTTTTTTTTAACCCTTTCAGGTACATTATGGAATGTAGGAACATCCTGTAGAATAGTGAGGTTAAATGACTACAATGTCCTCACAGACAGGCTTTTTTGGTGAGAACTCGAGTCCAGCAAAGATTTTGTAGTTAATTTAATAGGTTCTGGGATAGAGATTGGACTTTTGTGATGATCAGTGAAGAGATTATTATTTGGATATTAGGAGAGCTGTGTGTGCTTTTCTTTCTCTGAGCATGGAGCATGAAATCTAGTTAGAGGTGTAACCATCAGCCAGAAATGAGAAGTCTCTTAAAACAAGAAAAAAAAAGGCGCTGCTAACAATTTTGATTCCTGTACCAAGAGTGCTCTGTAAAAGTGGTGCTAAGAGTTCCCCTTTAAAAACATCTTATTTCATTATATTTTAAAGTTCGGTACAACTTCTTCAACTGATAAAGCTGGAGGACACAATGTTTCAGAATGTTTAATATGGGGTTCTACATTTGAGTTAACTAGACTGGGAACACACAGAGAAAATTGAAATTATAGACATTTATATGATTACCACTGAAGTATATTGATATTTGGCATGAAAATATTATCTCCTAAAATGCAAGGATATGCACATCCTTGACGTTAGACAAACACAGATACCATTGAATATGTGGGTCCTGAGAATTTTGCTTTTCCTTTAATTACTCATTTGAAACAAGTGATGACTGAAAGAGCAAGCAATATGTAAACTCTTCAGCTGGGGGAATATTTCAGTGTGAGATGTGGATCCATTAAGGTCTTTTGATGTGTAGATTAATTTTTTTATTAATTAACCATTGTGCAGAAGTCAGAGCAAATGGCTGTTTTCCACAGGAACAGAGGAACCAGTGCAAACCTTGGAAATGTCAATGTGCCAACCACCTTGAAAAGGTTGTTCGATGGAAGGTTTTTTTTTTTAATTTTGGTATAGTTGATGTACAATATTACATAAGTTACGATGTAGTGTTTCACGATTTTTAAAGGTTATACTCCATTTACAGTTATCATAAAATATTGGCTATATCAAAAGGAGATCCTAAACTGCAAGTTTACTTACAGTGCCTGGGAATGTTTCTTCATTGGGAAATACCTAATATAATTAAAATAAATTAAATTAATTCATACTCGGCTTAGTTCCAAAGAAGAGTCCAGCTGTTATAGATGTTGCTTTCCTAAATTAACTTAGGATAATTCAAGGTTGCCTAAGGAGACAGAGTGCATCAGTTGTGGAATCATCTATGTGTCATCTGCTGATGTTTCACTAGTGATCATTGAATCATTCAGAATTCTATAAAAAATATTCTTCCACCAGGGGAAAGAAGTCCGCACTGCAGTTCACTGTTTCTTGGCAGTTGTGAAAAATGCAATCAGAGAAGTTATCAGGGACCTTAATTAAAGCTCCCTGAGTGAATCTTTTGCATATGCAAATTATCCTCATTGGTATCATTTGTGAGGAAAGTTAAGGTGAGTTAGTACTTATGCTATTAATTAAAAGAAAGATGATCTTGTTAGTGAATCAAATAAAGAGTTTATTTTATTTATTTATTTATTTTTTGCTTGTACCTCAGACTGTAAGCAGCACCCACAATGCAGGGAAATCCTTTTCTTGATCCCTTTTGATCACTGAGAAGCCTCTGTTTACATACTGAAGGGTCTGACAAATACTGATTGCAACTGTCCATGTATTTTGGGGTGTTTGTCTCAAGTACCACAAATACGTTTATTCTGGTGATATTCTGAAGGGAATGGTATGAAAATAAACTCTCTAATGTTTCACAAGCTGATCTGTCAGCAGCCTTGAAATTGAGAAAAATGAGCTTTGAAAGGAAGAAATGGGTAAAGTTGGAGCAGGTGATTGGGGACCAGGAACAAGGGAAAGATAAAACATCAGTGAGTCACAGTGGTGGAAGGGCAGTGACATTTTAATGGAAGAGGGTCCAAGAAAAAAGGAAATTAGAGACACAAAGATAAATTAACAGAAAAGAAGTATTTGTCAATTTTTAAATCAGGATTTAAACTTTTTAAAAAGTATTTTTCTTTCCTTTTTGCGTTAATGTTTATAAGCACTGTTTATGCAACTGGCACTGTACTAGATGCTTTATTTAAAATTTTATTATTACAACCCTGTGAGGAGGCTAATAGTGTTTAAATGTGTTTAATAATGATTAAATGTGTGAGCCCTAGAGTTTGAGCGTCTGGAGTTGGAATACCTGAGGTGCCACTTATTGGCTCTATGATCTTGGGCATAGTAAGCTTTTTGTACCCCAGTTTCTTCATCTGCAAAATGCTGACAATAATAATGATATATAATAATAATTATTAATAATAGAATACCAACATTATTATATAATTATATAATATATAATTATATATTATTAATATATATTAATATTATTATATTAGTAATACTATTATTAATATTATTATTACTATATCTCGCTTTCCGGGCGGCGGGGACGGAGGTGGGCTTGGCGGGTCCGCGCGGCCTCGGGGCCGGAACCCGGGGTCCCCGCCCGCCCCAGCGCCCGTCGCGCGCCCGCCCCCGCGCCCGTCGCGCGCCCGTCCCCGCGCCCGCCGCGCGCCCGCCGCGTGCCGAGCACCACGCCCCGCGCTTCCGTCCTGGGTCGCGGTGGCCGGAGGCGTGGCCGGAGGCGCACCCGGGTCCGCGGGACAGGCGGGAGCAGAGGTCGCTTGTGTTGGGGGTAGTGGTGCGGCGAGGACCCGGCGCCTCCGCGGAGCATGGCAGGTCCGGGGCTGGGGGCGCCACGGCTTGCTATGCCCTCCGCACTTTCCCGGCTCTGAAGCCTCGAGAACACGGCCAGGCAGCGGTAGTTTAATGGGGAGTTTGCCTGCTGGGAACTAGGGGCCTGCTGGGGTCTCAGTTCTTGGCTGGCCCCGAACACGAGGTTGCCAGGCCTGTGATGGCAGCAGGTAGGAGTGAGCCACTGGTGCAGTGATGAGCAGGGAAGGAAGGACACTGGCTGTTGGCCTGTGAACCTAGGCAAGAATGACCAGCCAACACAATCCAGACCAAGGTCCGTGGGCCCAGCTCGGTCCTGTGCGGCTGGTCAGTGGAATAGACCTGCAGGTGTGGCTCTTGTCACTCTAGGGCTGGCTTCAGGACAGATGAGCCCAGGGAACCATCCTCGGTTCTCCAGGAGAGTGCCCCGGAGTGGAGCCAGGGGTGTGTGCCCGACTCAGCACAGCGGCCACGCACATCCAGTCTGCCGGCAAGGGCAGTGGGGAGCCGGGGGAAGTCATGACCTTGGGAATCTCCTCTGCTGAAAAAGAACCCGCAGGCTTATAAAATAACTTTTGTGTGGAATGTTGGTGTGTTGAAAAGCAGTTCTGTGTGCTTTCCCCCCTTAGTGTGGATCAGCAGTGCTGAGGCAGCAGGCGTCGTACAGAAGTGTGAGCAGAGACCGTCTGGAATCGCAAACTCCAGGGAAACTAGAGGTGACAGCCAGCCTAGTGAAGAGGACAGGAGCTGGGGGCGGTGGCGCTGGCGGCAGTCCAGCAGGCACCCCTCGTCTCAGGGCCCTAGTCCTGGATCCAGCCGGGTGGTCAGCGGAGCTGCAAGGTCTTCTGGGCGAGCAGAGCCCACAGTCCTGAGCTGTTCTTCGCTGTGGTTGGGTCATCTCCCCCCATCCAAGGGGAGAAATCTAGATGAGGTTTAAGAATCAGTGCTTTGAGAATGTGGATCTCATAGTTGAAACCTCAGAACACATGTTTTCAGCACAAGGTGTTAAAGTGAATGGAAGGATTCAATGCCTTTTCAAGGAGGGTGTCTCCATGTGGGCAGAATTAGAGAATAAATGGGTCTTGAATAAAAATATATATATATATATATATATAATATATATATATGTCATAAGGTTACGGTGAGGATTAGAAGGTTAATATATGCGAAGAGTGTACACATGGAAGCACTCAATAATGACTGGCCATTGTTATTATCATTTATATTAATATTCCGATTAAGTGGTTGAGCATCAGAAAAATCAAGTCACATTCTTAAAGTACACCAGTTAGTTTCAGACCCAGTTGAATGTGACTTTAGTGCCTGTGCTTTTAATCACATCCCATAAGCAGACGGAAGACCTGTTTTCTAACTGCAACATTAACTGACTCTTTTTTAAGTTACTTAAACTCTCTGATTTTGTTTGGGTTCCCTTCTAAAGCAGATTCTATGACAAGGGCTTGATGAATAGTCCCCAGGGAATGTGATTTTTCTTGAAGTATATATTAACGATTTATTAATTAACTACTGTAGCCAAATCTGATAAAGCAGGATAAGCACAGCAGATTGGGAAGAGTGGAACAGGGAAGAAAGGAAGCGAATCCAAGGATGCAATTTTAAGAAGGTGGCTGCGTGCAGCTGGGGCTCAGTGCTAGCAGGGCCCCACTGGAGTTATACAGAATGTGCCTCAGAATCGTCCACCAGGGACGGGGAAAGGTGAGTGTTTATTTCCCAGTTCCTAGCCTATGTTAATCAAGGGTTGCTCCAGGGGTGTTAATTTCCTTGTACTTACAGTTTTGCATATGACCCATCACAGCCCAGAATCTCAGTGGACAGAGAAGCTTGGGCCAGAAAGCAAGTGACGGGCAGTACAGCAGAGGTGTGTCATTTTGTCAAAGGTTATATCTGCGGCACAGCTGGCTGCCACAGCCATTTGAGCAAAGCCGTGCACCAAGGGGTTATAAAGGTGTTTAGCACCCTCTGCCTACTGGAATACACATATTGATTACATGAGATATTTGCTTCACGTTTGCATAGGTAAATTTTCTGTTATTCACACTCAGTTATTGAGGTGAGTCAATGAGATGTGTATAAAAGTGCTCTGAAAAATATGTCATGTAGACTATTACACTACACATGTGATATTGAGATCTCCAAAGCTGAAGGTCAAACAGTGGTTGAACAATTTTTTTAACCCATTAGTCTATAGGTACTTTTGAACTCAACGCCTCTCTCATTTCATGTAAGTAATAAACCTTTCATACCTTCTTGTTGTGTGTCATCAGTCTTGACGTTCCAACCAGATTTTGGGTGGGGGGTTTATTCTGTTTCTTCAGAGTGGTTACAACACAGAGAAATCTGGATTTCAGCCGAAAAAAATCACCTCAAGACCGCAACAGGGCATACTTCACTGAATTCCAAACTGATTGTTGATATGATCCTTTGGATTGGAAAAGTCCAAACAGTTCTTCTGCCCCATCCCTGGTCATTTGGCTACTGGCTGTCTTGGATGCTGGACCCTAATATTCTAAGGTAAAAATAGAAGAGAAGAGAATAAAAGTTTATGCTGATTAGGTTAAAATCTGAGCCAATCTGGCGCTTTCTATCTTTAGTGGAAATCAATCCGTGTTCTACTTTCAGAGCTAAAATACAGTAATGAAATGTTGAATTTTCTTTTTTTAAAAAAATATCTATCTTTTTATTTATTTGGCTGTGCCTGGTCTTAGTTGTGACCTGCGGGGTCTTTGTTGCGGTGTGTGGGGGATCTAGTTCCCTGACCAGGGATCGAACCTGGGGCCCCTACACTGGGAGCACAGAATCTCAACCGCTGGACCACCAGGGAAGTCCCGAAATGTTGAATTTTCAATGTTATTTTTCTGCTTTGTGTTTGAATTCTCACTTCTTCACTTACCTGCCGTGGGATGTTGGTCACATTATTTCACCTCTTTGGGCTTAAATTTCCTCATTGCAAACTTGAGATAATATTAATATTAAATCCAAAGAACTGTTACGAGGATGACTATAATGTGTTTGGAACATAAAGACATTCAATTCATGTTAGCTGCTAATATTATTGTTTTATCATTATATGTTTTGACAAAGATCTGTAGCTTTATTTTTTGAGTGTTTAAATATAATGGTTATTTCTATTAATTCAACTTAATGATGAGCTGCTCTAATCTGACATTTATATGAAATATAGAGGCTCTTAGAATTATCTTGATGTCTTGACTGAGAGACAAGTTTAAATGCTTTTGACCCTCTGAGGAGCCCTCTGACATCATGAAAGCACATATCCTTTCTAAAGTTGATTTTCTAAACAGAAAATTGATAGCTCTGTCCATAACTGATTTAGAAACAATTTGAAAATGTCAAGTAACTTGCAAAGGAATAATGATTTTTCTGCTGCTACTGTGTATTAATAGAGGTTGTTTCCCACTTAAAGAGCTGGAAGTGCCTTGTGTTCTTATTCCAGGTACTTCACATGTACCCTGTGGAGGTGATTTGGGCGCACATGGTACCTATGTAACAGATCTCTATCTCATAGACTTATGTAAAAGAATGTAAGTGTAGCCCAGTGTAATAGTCTGACCCCATTTTTAAACATTTTAAAAACATTTTAATTAATTTATTTTTTTAAAATTAAAATAACTTTTTAAAAATTTTCTATTTTTAAAGTTTTTTAAATTAAACAAATTTAAAAAATATTTAAAATTTTATCTGACCCCATTTATTTGATGTTTGCTGACATCTTAAACCTCATCCTTCCCTCCTCCCCTTCTGCCCCACTTCCGGGAAATCTGATAAGAAAGTCTGAGTGAGGGCTTCCCTGGTGGAGCAGTGGTTGAGAGTCCGCCTGCCGATGCAGGGGACGCGGGTTCGTGCCCTGGTCTGGGAAGATCCCACGTGCCGCGGAGCGGCTGGGCCCGTGAGCCATGGCTGCTGAGCCTGCGCGTCCAGAGCCTGTGCTCCGCAATGGGAGAGGCCACAACAGTGAGAGGTCCGCGTACGGCAAAAAAACCAAACAACAATAACAACAAAAACAACAACAACAACAAAAAAACCTTGGACAATTTGAGCATTGAAAAGAATAATGATGGTAAGAGATTATATCACATTGAACATAAATCTATAGTGATAGAAAGAAGAGGGGAAAGAGAGGGAGAGAGAAGAAATAAGTAGGAAAGCTCTTCTTTACAGAAGATTATAGTAAATGTAGAAAAAGGAGAGAATTCTTTAAAAAATCACCATTTTGCACCTGAATGCAATTCAAGCAAAGATCATCAAAGAATACTAAAACTTTTGAGTAAAATGTTGTTGGAGGTGGCAAGAGGTATTATCCCATGGATTATGTGTTTTCATTGCCAAGGAAAATTAACCTTTAGAATAGATACCTGACACAATGGGAGGTATACAGCATCCCCTGTGTGCTATGTAGTACTTATGACAAAAATATTTAACCTGATTCTCGTGGTGAAGAACAATTAAATGCAGAATGTGGGGCATAATATAGGACAACTGTCCTGAATTTTTCAATGTTGTGAAAATAGAAACAGAAACAAAAAGAATGCTCTTCAGGAAAAGATTTAAGATACTAAAAGACATGTGTGAACCTTGATTTGATTCTAGATTGAAAAAGTAAAACAATTAAAAAAACAATTTTGGTCAACTGGGGAAATTTGAATGTGGGTATATGAAAGTGATACTCTGATTATATAGGAGAACACTCATTCTTAGCAGATGTGTGATATTTAGGGATGAACTGTCATGGTGTCTGGAACTTATTTTCAAATGGTAGAGCAAGAAAGTATATATATTCTTACATTAAAAAATATGATTAGTCCAGAGATAGGCAAGAAGGAAGGAAATGTTAACACAACATTGTAAATCAATAAAATAAAATAAAAAAGAAAATTCCCAGAAAAAAAAACCAAGGGTGATAAAATATTAATATTTTGATGAATTTAGATGAATGGTATTTATTGTTCTCTTCTTTCAGCATTTTTGTAGGTTTAAAAATTTTTAAATAAAATATTTAAAGTTAAAAGCCCGATGGAACAGCAATAGAAACAACAAAAGAACTTCCGAGGACTGCTTAAGCCAGCAAAACTCTTGTTACTTCCCCTGAAAACTTAATAGATTTGAACAGATTGTAATATTTGTACCTGGAAATTATTTTTAGTGTACAAAACAAATAGCAATTATTATTACGTCAAAAGACCTACTGCACAGGTCTTTTGTCCATGAATCAATGCTATCTTCCCCTATCTCTGGCATCTATATGAATTATTTTGCTCTGAAAGCTGAGTAAATATGTGCTCTCTGACAACAAGGACAAATAGACAACTGACTTAGAGATCTAAAGATTTATGGTTGCTGCAAATCTCCTTATTGTGGGATGTCGTTAATACCAGATTTGATTTGAGAGCATCATGCTTGAACTGAAAATGAACCCTGACTTCTGTGATTGGAGAGCCACTGGCAAGACTCACCTGTGATTAACATCTCTCTGCTCAAATATCCTTAGACTGCTTGACGATGACATTTCTGACTTGTCTGGCT
This sequence comes from Leucopleurus acutus, assembly GCF_964270905.1. Taxonomy (NCBI): domain Eukaryota; kingdom Metazoa; phylum Chordata; class Mammalia; order Artiodactyla; family Delphinidae; genus Leucopleurus; species Leucopleurus acutus. The sequence goes on along the minus strand of NC_139145.1, from coordinate 77,832,940 downwards.
TGTGTTATTGTGTCAGAACACAGCAGTAATTCCTCGACCTGCTCCTGTGCCCTGAGAAAATAATTGGTGTGCTCATTATCTTTTAAGAGCCTGGAGGAATTTATCCTATTAAGTTGGTGGGCAAATGAGTGGTTACCCAGCTCTCTTTGACTTTGTAATGCCTTCCCATAATGGTTATTGTGCTGCCCTTTGACAAATCTTTGTCCCTTTCTATAGTACTTTTTTTCTTTTTTAAGATGACAACTCATTTTTCTTTTCCTCTGCCGAAAGACTCTCATTATGAAGAGAGATTGCCAGTCAGTGTAGTACTATGAACTCAGCGTAAAATGCAATGGTAAAAGAATTCTCCAGCATTACATATTCCATCCTCAGCCAATGTGAGATGTAACTATTACAATCATATTCCATGTTTTTTTTTTCACATTTGTAACATAGTAGTTTTTGGTACTTGGTTTTTAAAAAAATGTTCCTTGGATTTCAACCTTTATTTTATCACACATCTTTTCTCCCTAGTAGAGAACATAACTTGCTCTACATAAAAATGAAAAACCATAGGCTAGTTTAATGTATTCAGTGAGTTTAAGGAATATGAGTTTTGGTAAAAGTAAAATTTCCTTATAAAATGATTATTCATCTCTGAAAACTGGAAAATTCCTGTTGAATGCATACTTTCAAAATGAAACCAAACTGTTATTTCAGTATCATACGAGTGTTTCCAGTCATCTAAAAGAGAAAAGCGTACAGTCAGATTCAGATGACACAGGTTTGAATCCTGATGTTGCTACCAGCTTAGGGTAGACTTTGAACAGGCTGCGAGGCTTCTTTGAACTGCAGTTTTGTGAAATGGGTACAGTAATCCCCACCACACAAGGCTATTGTAAGGGTTAAATTATGATGACATCCATCAAGGAGCCTGGAAGTATTAGGCATCCAATTCATGTTGTCTGAATTTGAATCTATTGAGAATCCCTAACACCCAAATAATTAGTGTGGAAAGGAAATTCACACCCTGACTTACTGTAGCTAAACAAATAGTTTTATCTTTACCTAATAGGAAGTCTGGAGGTAGGTGTTGCTCTTCCTCGGTTCAGAGGTTCGATACTACCAGGGTTGGCTGGCAACTCTATAGACCCCCTGGCCTTTCCTTAATAGTCATCACAAGATGAGGGCTACATCGCCTGTCATCAAATCTGTGATCATGGCAAGAGGAGGAGGGGAAGATCAGTGACTCATGTTTGTCCCTTTGATCGTGAAAGCCAAGATTTTCCAGAAGCTCCAGTCAGCTTCTGCTTTCACTTCTCTGGCCGGAACTGTGTCACATGGCCTGCTCTGGAAGTGATGGAAGCTGGAAAGGGAGAGTTTAGTTTTCCCAACCCCTGCCATAGAGTGGAGCAAGGGAGGAGAGGGCTGGGAATGGGACTGGGGTTAACTGAAACATGGTGCTGTCCCACAGGGTTACTTGAGGAACTGGGGAAGCAGTATAAGAGCATGGGTTTTAGATGGTCTTGATCAGCTTTGCCAGTTACCACCTGGTGGCCTTGAATGATTTACTTAATATCTCTGAACCTCAGCTTCCTTATCAATATTAAAAGGTGAATAATAATCTTTCAGGGTTGTGGTAAAGATTATAATGTATACTATGTGTATATAATATACACTGGATATATAGTATGCACACATGTACACATACTGGATATATCCTAAATATTGCATGGGACATGCTTATACTAAAATAATATCCATTGTTTACCTGAAATTTAAATTTAACTGGGCACCCTGTATATTTATTTGCCGAATCTGAGAACACTGCCACAAGTACATCTTACAAGCAGCTTCATCAGTTATAGGAACCTGCTTGTCCTCCAGACTCCAAAGAGAAAGCAAAAGCCCTGATGAGATATCATTTTGTATTTCTCACTTTTCTGTGATAACAAATTGGTCTTCCTTTGTAGATGTGAGGGTAGCAAAAATCAAACCTCATGTGAATACTTACCCTATTAGCTGATGAACATTTCTTTGCTATGATCAATTTTATTTTTTTCTGAACTTCTAGGTAATAAAACGACCTGGAGGATAGGGGCAGAGAGACACACAAAAGTTTCTGCCTCAGAAAATTGTACCAGGTTTCAAGGCATAAGAGCTGAATTTTTGACAAGGAGCCACCACAACTAATGTTGTGACTTTGTACGATGCGCTTACCCTTTATATATTTATTTTCTTCAATATATAATGGGCATAGCACTTAACTTACTTAGAATTTTAGTGGATATTAAATGAGGTCATTTATGTACACAACATAAATATGAATTTTATTGAGAGTCAGAAGCTAAACCTAGGATCAACCTCAAGGGAAGTATTTGTAAAATTAGGGCTAATTTTGGCATTTGATAATTTTCTAGGAATTTATCCACTTTATCTATCTTTAAAAATTTATTAGTGTATAGTATCTAGCTGTTCATTAATTGCTGATATTGTAATTGTGTACTTAAAAGAACTAATAGAATCCAGAGACAACCTATTAGAACCAGTATGTGTTTAGCAAAGTTGCTTTATACAGCATCAACTTACAAAATCAAAAATATTTCTCTATACCAGCAATAATTAATCAGGAAACTCCAGAAAAATAATATTCCATTCATAATTGCAGTACAACTATAAACTATCTAAGAGTTAAAGTAACCTAGAATATGTAAGACCTTTATGAAGGAACTCACCAAAGTGTGCTTTTCAAAAAGTTAAAACCATGACTTTCATGCAAATATAAAATCAACATGTTAAAGATTTTAAACCCATTAATTAATTAGGGGACCAATAAGGTGTATGGCCAGTTCAAAGAGAACTTAAGATGCCAGGGATTTATAGGCAGTTTAGCAGAGAAATATCGGGACTGCTGAATTAGTTATAAAACTAATGTCCCAAACACAGACCATAAATCTTTGGAGTCATCTCTTTCATTAGACACAAAATTATTTGCATCTACTGGAAAAAATTCTAGAAGTTAACATGTAACCTCACTAAGTTTGAGACCTTTTATTAATGGTAAACAATGAGATAAACTAAATACATTTCATAACTATACTTTTGTGACCTTTGCCCTCATGTGATATTGAAAGGATATCCCACTCACCTTTTTGTGGTCTTATTTCCAAGTTTCAAATAATTTTCCTGTCACACTTTAAAATTTGGGTGAAGGACATGAAAGATGCTATGAAGAAAGAGAGTGACATTTCATGCTCTTGGATGGGATGAATTCATATTATTAAGATAGAGATTTTCTTTAATTTAGTATATAAATGCAATGCAATTTCAGTAACAATTCCAGTTAGATATTTTAGGGAAACTATTAAATTTGCTGTAAAATTTGTAGAGAGAAATAAAAGTTCATGGCTGTCTGCTGCTTAAAGAGAAGTCGTAAAGATGAAGAGCTTGCCCTGCCAGATATTAAGACATACTACAAGGCCAGAGTAGTAAAAGCAATGTGCTATTGGTATAAGATCAGATAAACAGATAAGTGGAAGAAAATGATACACTCAGAATGAGACTCATATATCCATGGGAATTTAATAAACTTTAAAGGAATTACCACAAATCAGTAGAAAATGTTTAGTTGAAGTTTTTTTGGGAAATTGTCTCACTATATGGAGAAAAATTGGATCCCTACCTAAGACTACATAATGAGTTACCTCCAGATAGATTAAACATGTAAGTTAGAAGGGAAAAAAATACAGCTGATTTAAGAGAATGTATGAGATAATCTTTACAATCTAGGAATGGGGAAACACTTCAAAAAATTTCAAAAGGAAAAACAAAGCAAAAGATTGCTAAATACAATTATATCAAAATTAAGGCTCCCCCTGCAAATATGCTGTATAGATGGGAGAATTTTATTGCATGTAAGTTATACCCCAATAAAGAAAACAATCAGAAATATTGTGGGAATGTACATTTTGGATTGGTTTGTACCAGCAAGAAATATTGGTTACCAGCAAGATACTTACTCATATGCATATCTATGTAAAATCTTCCAGATACTGACTTTTCGGAACGATCCACTGGGAACAATATGGAGATTGAAATCATGGAAATTGAAATCATGGAAAGAGAGTGACAAACAGCTTCCGTTGCTCCACCCCACTGCAGCCCTCCCTCCCTGAGCAAGAAGGATTTTTCTTGTACGCAAACCAAGTAAGTCGTGGGGAACTGTGCACCTTAAAGAATCCAGGAGGTGAAATGACCTCTCCATAGCTCTGGGAGACTTTCTAACTTCATTCGTTTAGCACTTATATATAATGGCACTAACCCTGGTCCAGGCATTGTTGTAGTTGTGCGGAAAGAGCATCAAACAAAACTGATCCATCCTCTGTACTTGAGCAGCTGTCATTCTGTCCCCAGCACCCTCAGGTGAGACTTCAGGCAGGGAGAGGACCACAGGGGAAGATATCCAAGGATGAGAAAGTTAGAAAAGAAGAAATAATCTGTGAAAGCTTCATTATGCTCAGGAAAATTAAGGTTTTTCATTCATGAAGAACACTATGGACCAAATTAATAGATGACTAAATGGGAGAAGGTATTTTCAATGTTCAAAACTGGAAAGGAATTAATAATTAGCAGGGAATTTCTGTAAATTGACAAGTCAGTTACTGCAATAGGAAAACAGGTAAAGACTATGAGAGAGCAATTTACAGGAAAGAAAACTCTCAAAACCAAGTCCTCAAAGGCATGCTGAAGATAGTAATCAGAGAAATTCAGGTTAAATTAACAGTATTAAATTGGCAAAAATTAGAAAACTGGATAATGCTGAGTGTTGTCAGGGAAGCAGTTATGCAGAAAGCTTCATGGGGAGTAGATTGATACAGCCATTCTGAAGAACAGTCTGGCATGATGTAGACAAATTAAGTGTACATACATACTATGACACAGCAATTCTGCTACTGAGAATTTATCCCACAGAAAATTTCAAATGTTTTTATAGTGTGAAATATATAAAGATAGCTATTACAGTAATGTTTACAGTGGTGGGAATTGGTGGCAGTTTGGGTAGAGTAAATAGGCAAGACTTGGAGAATACATACCATGGGTGGTTATGGAGCTTTAGGAGGGACATATCTGATGTACACATAGAAATAAGATTGGATCTTAAAAAGATAGTACTGAGTCCAAAAGAGTAAGAAAATGAATGAGATCTATAAGGATTTACGTAGTTTAAAATAAATGCTAACAAAATCACACAACACATTTTAGAGCACTTTAAAATAAAAAGAAATAAATAGGGCTTCCCTGGTGGTACAGTGGTTAAGAATCCGCCTGCCAATGCAGGGGACGCGGGTTTGAACCCTGGTCTGGGAAGATCCCACATGTTGTGGAGCAACTAAGCCCGTGCGCCACAACTACTGAGCCCGTGTGCCACAAATACTGAAGCCCGCACGCCTAGAGCCCATGCTCCGCAACAAGAAAAGCCACTGCAATGGGAAGGCTGTGTACCGCAATGAAGAGTAGCCCCTGCTAACCGCAGCTAGAGAAAGCCTGCACGCAGCAATGAAGACCCAACGCGGCCATAAATAAATAAATAAATTAATAAAAAAAAAAAAAGAAATACAGCAGAATGGTTACCTTGGATATGTGGATAAGTAGAATAAATAACTGTTAAAACTAGAGAGACTCATATGGATCGATGATTATAAAGTGCCTTGAGCTGAGGCGTATTATTAATTCCGCCCTGTATATCTGATAAACAGCTAATAAAATGAAATGAAACATAGTGCACCAAAAGAACCTGAGCATACATGGCTGTTGAAGAGATATGCCTTGCTTACTCCTGGACTCTGTTTAAATTTACTGCCACGATTGCTTTCTGGGGTGTGGCCCAGCTGGGAGGCTGCTGGAGGCTGATCCAGGGTTTTCACATGCTCTAAACTCAGAGACCAACAAGGAAAATCCCGAAAGAAGGAACACAGGCACAGTCAAAACAGTTCCGGTCTCTACTTTCGTGCGTATTCTTAAAATGCTGCAAAATTTTTGAATATTTTCTTTGCTATGAAGCACCCCAGTGTTTCTGCATTTCCGAACCCTGTTTATTTAGTAAATCATTTTCATGTTTATGCTTCTACACTTGTCTAGCATGCGAGTCACTTTGATGAAATAGCCTCTTATTTTATCTTCATTACAACTCAGCTGGAGGCCCTCTCTTTTGCAGTTGAGAAAACAAAGGCTAAAGACTCCAATAACTTTCAAAATGTCATATATCTGGGAAGTGATGCAAACAGAACTTAACATCAAGTCTCCTGGCTTCAAACCACACTTTTTTAAGCTAATACTTCAGGCTGCTTTAATGCAAAGAAAGCTTCAGTTCTAACCAAATTTCAAGTAATTGAAGAAAAAATTAATGAAGTTCTTATAGAGCTTTCTATTGCTATTTATGCAGAAATTAACTAAGAATTAATTGGCGAAGAGACAGTAGATCAGACGACCAGGGAAAGGCAGTTTTCAGGTGGAAGTCTGAAAAGCAGCGCTAAATACTGTAATTCCCTGGTCATCCACTACTATTTGGAAACCATAATGCCTTTTATTATAAATTCTGAATTTCAAGGAATTTCAACTTAGCCAAATGCATTAGGCTATGAATTGCAAATGCTCTAGAGTGTCATCAGAGATGCAGTTTCCAAAAAAGGAATATTTATGACATTAAACTTTTCAAAATCAGAAAATGTTTTAGGCATGTATGTAATTCAATTTTGCAAAATAACAGTTATAGCAAAACTGATTAAAACAGAACTTACACACGCCGAAGAAAAAGCAACAAGAATCTACTGTAAAGTGGCTGGTGGGTTTTCTCCAAGTGTCTTGTAAGAGGTGAGACTACAATCACCTCCCTCCTGAACCACATGTTGTCTCCAGCCTCCCAGTGCTCAGTTGACACAAAATTATCAGAGAGATCTGATTTGAGTACTCTTGCACTCCCCTTCCACATTTGCTTTCAGAATGAAGACATAAATATTGCCTCATCTAGCCCCATCTACCTCTCAAACCTTATTTACGCAACTCTTTTCCCACCCTAACCTTAATCTCAAGTAAATACATGGTCCTTCCTCCTCCTCAAACTTGCTGTGTTCCCTCTCATCACAGCTGTCTGCGTATGTGCTTCCCCTGAATGGAATGTTCTGGAATGTTCTTCAATTCCCTTCATCAGTTTAATTCTTATTCCTTCTTCAGATCCCAGGTCAGAAATCATTTCCTTAAGAAGTCTTCTGGATCTCCAGTTGATACGAGCTCTCAGAGAACCAGAACTTTCTCCTTTGGATCACTTATGCGGTTGGTAGTTATACATTTATTAATGTGATTATTTGCTTAATTTTTGTCCTGTCTTCCCCAACAGACTAAAAATTCCACAAGAATTTGTTTCTTAACATGTTATTTTATTTTTCTTTAACACTTTCTCACCCAGTATCTAATGCCCTGTCGCTTTGGCAGGGGTGGGTGGGTGGGCAGTGGTCATTTGATTCCTCAGCACCTTTGTATACCTTTTTTTGTGTGTGGGGAGTTCTTCGCCTTATTAGCCCACCGCTCACAGTGGCAGAGCCCATAACCTTACTTTTCTAGCCATCATGCTTTGCAGCCAAGCACAAACATTGACGCAGGCCAAGACATCCAGCCTTCCAGAGGCACAGTCCAAAAGACTCCAGGAGTTGTCTCTAGTACCTGGAACCACCAGTGCAAACTGTGATGTTGTACCTGGTGGTAGCCCTGGTGCTGGAACAGCCTTGTGTCTTATTTTGGAGATTGTTCTTGGAAGAGTGAACATCAAGCCTGCTTCTGGGTCTTTCCCAGAGATTCTGAAACTTATATCCTTTTAATGAAGTATTTTTTTCTGCTTTAATGAGCTAGAACAATTTCTCTGGTTTGTAACTGAGAATCTCAAGATGAATAAGTGAATAATGGGATCTCTTTGCCGCCGACACAAATTATATGTTTTAATGCCTGTGCTGTCCTATGAAGTTATTGCAAATGGGACTTAAATTATAGAAGTGAGCTTTGTCTGGAGGCTTGTTGTGGCTCAGTATATTTCAACTGTAGGAGGCTACAAAAATGTTCTTAGATTCATGTAAATATATGCATTACCTTCCTAATAGCTATTGCTTAAAATCTTCTGACAAGTATTTTGGAGTTCTGTGTGACCAATTTCAGAATAATTCAGCTCTTAATGCTTTCTGTTTGTTGTTTTATTGTACATTGCTAAGCTGAAAGAAAAATGTTAGATATTTTTGTGTCAGTATTTGTAAATACTTCATCCATTGTTCTGTACTGAGAAAAGATATTTCAAGCTAAACAAATAAGCCAAAAAAGAGATGTATGTATGCTGTGATTCTGTGAAACGAACAGAAAAGATTCTATGAATATACATATTTTATAAGAAGAGAGCTATTGGGACTGCATATTTTTCTGATCATGAGCTTTGGAATGCTGGATGAAAGGCCTGGAAGAACATGAAATACAGCATAGCTTGCTTTTTATTAAATGTGTTAATTGGGGTATCAGGAAGAGTGACCTACAGTTTAATTGGCCTTTCCTTGAATCATCTACCACTGGACCCACCTCATATTCACTTATAGCAGAGGCTTTCAAGCTCAAATGTCACTGAGTCACAAAAATGTGAAACACAACTGTTAAAAGACAATTGAGAGTTGTGGGGACTGTGAAGGACTGGCGTGTTCATGCTGTTAAAAGAGTAATTGAGGCATAGTAAACATTTTGAGCTTATTTGAGCAACCAGAAGTGTTTAGGAATGGTCCACCAGTAAAAGCTTGGGGAGAAGCTTTTATAGAGAAGAGGCAGAAGCAAAGTAAGGAAATTAATTATTGGCTATAACTTAAAGCCTAGTTGACTGTGATTAGTTGTCCTCAGTATTTTGATTTTGTAGTCTTGAGGCATTTATAGGCTGAGATTTTGGGTTGCTTATGTAGGTCACCACAGCATTAAAGCCACATCAGTCTAATGCCCTCCTTGTTTATTAATTTAACAATTCCACCCTTTTGTTCATCCTCTCATACATGAGAGATTGACCAAAAATTGGTATTAGCCCACTCTCAGTAACCATCAGAGTTAAGTTCCTTCTTGTCTCCTTGTAAAAGTTTTAGGTTATAATGCCAGATCGTGAAAGAATTGTTCTTGCTGTTCATCTCATTGTTTGTTTTGTGTCTGTTTTTCCAAGTGCAGCGAGACCATTTGATGTACTGCTGATGGCTGCAAACATGCATTTAAGACCTTTGAGAGAATATAGCACACCAGGGAAACTATAATGATAGCTATTAGGAGGATAATACCAAGAGACTGAGTGTACTCCTTAGCCAGGGCCCCCAAGAATCAAACCAATTGGCATCAAATAAATCAAAGAATGTACCTGAAGGAGCATCAACCTGTTTTAGCCAAGTGGCCTGTTTGATAATTTCTTGTATTTGTTGCAATACCAGAGGTGTCTATGTAGGTGCAGTAAGAGATATTTACTATGAAACAGACTCCTTCTAGTTCTGCAATTTTATTATCTAAACCACCTTAGCAAGAAAGTTTTAAGGACTTTTGTTGTGCAGCTATGACCTTAGCAGTACATTCAGTGAAAGATACCGGAGATAAGGAACCTTATCTTCCTGTACATTAACAGAGAGAAAAGGCAAGTAGTGAAAAAGCAAAAGGAATAAAGCTTTCATATTGGAGGTTAAGATCTTGATCCACGATCTTGGGAGAACTGTCCACCTTAAGATGCCAACTGCTTCTATAGAGAAACCTCCCTAGGTCAGTTTTAACTTCAGATCTCCAGCTCGTTCCAAGAGCCTGCTGTAACCCTTTTTAATTGGGGGATGTGAACCAAAGGTTCAAGTCCCTGAAGGGGGTCTGGGTCTGATCCCAGACCCAGTCTGGTTTTTAAATCACACTTAGTCTGACACCACTGGTTTTCAGACCCAGTCTGGAAAAAGAAATGCTCAAATAAAGTCTGAAAATGCATAATGCAAGAACTACGGAGCTAAGATCATAGGGGGACTTAACCAATACCTCCAGAGGCAGCAAGAAATCTGAGAGCTCAAGGGCCTCAACAGGTACCTACACCTTCCCCTTTCTAGTCTTTCTGGGGGACCCCAAGAGGAAGGTTATCTTACATAAGATTTGTGCCTCTCTTTGTGCCTCTGCTTCTGTGTGCTGTAGCCACTGCTCCTGTTATCTCTCCAGGATGCTGTACAAAACATGTGCTGCTGCTGTTGTCTGCACTGGCCTGCTGTGCCACTAGCACTCTGTCCTGGTTACCCATCTAGTGACCTTGACTCACCCTTGACCTCTCAAGCTCCTTGTGGTCTTTTCTCTGTACAAATCCAGGACTATGAGTCTTCACCAACTTTCCTATGAATCTCACATGCTCACCCCTTTATCTGGCCAATAGGAAATACTTATGCCATGTTGTGTCCTACTCGTTTTTAGTGCTGGTAGGAGGGGATTCTACTGTAGAAGTCTTAACTTCTCAGTAACGTTATTTCTTTAGGCTTACTCACCCTCCCCCATGAGAGGGCTTGTTTGGTAAATTGAAGTTCAAGCTTCAACTTTATGGGAGTTTTCCCACCCTACTAACAGGCAGACCCTGAAGCTGAGTCTGGTCTCACAGGCGAGGCCAGTGGGTAGGAGGGGACCTCTTAGTAAGTGAACAGATCAGCGACCCAATAATATCTCCATCTCAGCAGGGTCTTCCTGGCCTCTGCTTGTTTCAGTGTAGGCAGTGATACTGAAGATGACTATATGCACTGTGTACAGAGACATCCTGAAGATAATAATCTGAGAGCATAGTGTTATCACTTACAAGGTTTTATTAAGCTTTGTTCACACCCAGGTGCGGGGTAACTACTTTAGCGATCTAATAGAAAAAAAAAATTGCTTAGTGCCAGGAGCCATCTTGAGTTTTCTCCCTGCATAATGAATTTCTAAGTGACTTCTCTAACTTCTCAGTGAGAACATTCAGTCCATAAAAATTATTAAGAAGAATGAACTACTGATGCATGCTCTTCCTCCTTTTGTTCTGATAATAGAGTCTCACAAAAGCTGCTCTGCAGCTTTCTTCTCCAATATAGTGTTTCAAAAAAGAAAAGAAAAGATGAACTATAGCTTGTAGGGAACAGTCACTTGGAGTGAAGTGTACCCAGGCACTGCAGGCTCAGGGTAAAGGAGGAAAAGAGTCGTGGTTCTGGGAAAGCACTGCCTTCAGCTCCATCTGTGAAGAGATGTGTGCCGTCCAACAGCGAGGATCAACCTCTCACACCAGGATAAAATGTTGTTGGTCTTCAAATTATGGGGAAAAATGGGCTTTGCTTGGCCTAAGGGGCCTTTCTTTTCAAAGCTGGAAAGGTCATAAAACAACTGCTAGCGTTTTTCTAACCTCTGTCCCCTTCAAGGCATAGGACTGAGAGTCATTTTGTTTTGAACCATGATAAAATATGACAACTTCTTGTTTCTCAGTCTCTGTGTCATTTATGATGTCCAATATTTTCCAGGTTCTGGTTGTTTATCGTGGTGAACCTGACTTATGAGCTAAAGCTTTCCTTCTGAAACAGTATATTATAGATGGCTATGTTTGACTATTCTTTGATAGCTTCTTACTTTTGTCTCAAGAATGACATTCATCTTAAATGTCTGTTTTGTGCCTATTGAAACATCTTTACTCTTTTACAAGGTTTGCCTGGCTTTTATTGTTATACGTTTTTTTTATGATGGCAGTAGTATTGAATGAATGGCTATAGTTTCTACATTTAAATAATCTTTTTTAACCTCCTTGTTTATATATATGAGTTTTCATAATGTGATGGTTTCTCTTTTTCTTTTTGATGTGTCTACTTGGCTAAGCTACATGCCCAGTTATTCAAACACTAATCTGGGTATTGCTGTGAAGGGAATTTGCAGATGTAATTGAAATCCTTATTCAGTTGGCTTTAACTATGGGAGATTATCTGGGATGTTCTAGGGCCTGATTAAAGCAGTTGAAAGGCCTTAGAAGCAGGGCTTCTAAGGTTTTTCAACTGCTTTTTAACTGTGTGTGTGTGTGTGTGTGTGTGTGTGTGTGTGTGTGTGAGAGAGAGAGAGAGAGAGAGAGAGAGAGAGAATAAATTCTGCTTGTGTTTTAAATTTTTTTCTATCTTTACCAAAATATAATTTTCATATAACATTGTGTAAGTTTAAGACATACAAATATGATGATTTGATATATGTATATATTGCAAAATGATTACCACAATAAGGTTAGTTAACACATCCAGCACCTCACATAGATGTTTCTTTTGGTGCGTGTGGTGAGAACCTTTGAGATTTACTCTCTTAGCAATACAGCATTGTTAACTGCAGTTACCATGCTTTATATTGGATCCCAAGAACTTACTCTTTTTTTTTTTTTTTTTTTTTGCGGTACGCGGGCCTCTTACTGTTGTGGCCTCTCCCGTTGCGGAGCACAGGCTCTGGACGCACAGGCTCAGCAGCCATGGCTCACGGGCCCAGCTGCTCCATGGCATGTGGAATCTTCCCGGACCGGGGCACGAACCCGTGTCCCCTGCATCGGCAGGCGGACTCTCAACCACTGCACCGCCAGGGAAGCCCCACTTACTCTTTTTATAACTGGAAGTTTATACCCTTTGACCACCTTCATTCATTCCCCCATCCCCTGCCCCAGGCATTAACCAGTATACACTCTGTTTCTATGAATTCAATGTTTTTAGATTCTACACATAAGGGAGATCAGATCATAGAGTATATCATTCTTTTTTTAAATTTGTTTAAATTTTATTTTATTTACTTTGTTATACAGCAGGTTCTTATTAGTTATCCATTTTATACATATTAGTGTATATATATCAATCCCAATCTCTACATCTGTGTCTCTATTTCTGCTTGTTCTCTACGTCTGTGTCTCTATTTCTGCCCTGCAAACTGGTTCATCTGTACCATTTTTCTAGGTTCCACATATATACAGTAATATACGATATTTGTTTCTCTCTTTCTGACTTACTTCATTCTGTATGACAGTCTCTAGATCCATCCACATCTCTACAAATGACCTAATTTCATTCCTTTTTATGGCTGAGTAATATTCCATTGTATATGTGTACCATATCTTCTTTATCCATTTGTTTGTCGATGGGCATTTAGGTTGCTTCCATGACCTGGTTATTGTAAATAGTGCTGCAATGAACATTGGGGTGCATGTGTCTTTTTGAGTTAATGGTTTTCTCTGGGTATATGCCCAGTAGTGGGATAGAGTATTTGTCATTCTTATTTCACTTAGCATGAAGCCCTCAGGTTTCATTAATGTTATTTTTTGCAAATGGTAGGATTTCCTTATTTTTAATGACTGAATAATATTCCATTGTATGTATAAAGAGAGGAGATAACAATCTGGCAAGGATGTAGGAAAAGGAGAATTCTTATGCATTGTTGGTGGGAATGTTAAAAGATATATATATATATATATATCTCAACATTTTCTTTATCCAGTCATCTGTTGATGGACTCTTAGGTTGTTTCCATGTCTTAGCTGTTGTGAATAATGCTGCATTGAACATGGGGGTGCAGATAAATCTTTGAGATCATGATTTTATTTCCTTGAATATATAGCCAGAAATGGGATTGCTGGATTATAGGGTAGTTCTATTTTTAATTTTTTTGAGGAAGCTCCATGCTGTTTTCCATAGTGGCTGCACCAATTTACATTCCTACCTTTTTATTGACCTCTTATCAAATGCATGATTTGCAAATATTTTCTCCCATTCCAAAGGTTGCTTTTTCATTTTTGTTAATGGTTTCTCTTGATACTCTGACACTTTTAGTTTGAAGTAGTCCTTTAAAAATTTGTGCTTTTGTTGCTTGTGCTTTTGGAGTTATATCCAAAAAATCATTTCTAAGACCAATGGCAAGGAGCTTACCTGCTCTATTTTATTCTAGGAGTTTTACAGTTTTTAGGTATTACATTTACTTTTTTAAGTAATTTCAAGTTAATTTTTGTGAGTGGTGTAAGATCAGGATCCATTTTCATTCTTCTGCATGTGAATATCCTGTTTCCCCATCACCATTTTTTTTTAACACCTTTATTGGATGCTTTACAATGGTGTGTTAGTTTCTGCTTTATAACAAAGTGAATCAGTTATACATATACATATGTCCCCATATCTCTTTCCTCTTGCGTCTCCCTGCCTCCCACCCTCCCTATCCCACCCCTCTAGGTGTTCACAAAGCACCGAGCTGATCTCCCTGTGCTCTGTGGCTGCTTCCCACTAGCTAGCTATTTTATGTTTGGTAGTGTATATATGTCCATGCCACTCTCTCACTTTGTCTCAGCTTACCCTTCCGCCTCCCTGTATCCTCAAGTCCATTCTCTAGTAGGTCTGTGTCATTATTCCCGTCTTCCCATCACCATTTATTGAAGAGAATATTTTTTCCCCATTGAGTATTCATGGCTCCCTTGTCAAATAATAGTTGATCTTATATATGGGGGTTTATTTCTGGGCTCTTGATTCTGTTCAATTGGTCTATGTGTCAATGTATAGGCCAGTACCATACTGTTTTGATTACTATAGCTTTTTAATATAGTTTGAAATCAGGAAGTGTGATGCCTCTACCTTTGTACTTCTTTCTCAAGATTGCTTTGGTTATTTGTGGCTCTAAATGAATTTTAGAATAATTTTTTCTATATCTGTAAAAAAATGCCTTTTTTTTCTATAAAGATTACATTGAATCTATAGATGGCTTTGGGTAGTATGAAAATTTTAATAATATTAAATATTAAGAAGAATACTTCTCTCCAGTAGAGACAATTACAGGGTCACTGCAGAGAGCGTGTCTGACCTCCTCCAGTGTGTCCTCAAACAGTAGTGACTGGAAACGTCTTCTACTCTCAGCTTCCTCCAAACTGTCAAACCCCCTAAGTGTGATAAGAAATAGCCAAGACTACAAGGCAGGATAAATCTCTCTCTCTCAACCCCAAAGCATGAATTCCTATACTCTGTGAACATTGGCAATGGAGAACAATAGCCCTGACAATCCAAAAATGTTTAATAAACTTTCTAAAATCCAAAACAAGAAGAATATAATTCTTCTCATGAACAGGAAATACCTTTCCATTTTTTTGTATCTGCTTAATTTCTTTCATCAGTGTCTTTATAGCTTTCAGTGTACAGATCTTTCATCTCCTTGGATAAATTTGGATGAGACCACTGTCCATGCTCTGAAGTCAGGGCAGTTACTGCTGGTTGGACTCCACAGTTGGTTGGGCCTGCTGGCTGGGCTCCACATTCAAGTGGGGCCGCTGGGTGGGCTCCCTAGTCTGGCGGAGATACTTGCTGTGCTCTGCTGTCAGGTGGGGCCACCAGCTGGGCTCTGCAATCACCTCTGGTTGGGCAGTATCACAAGCTGTGTTTCCTGGCAGGGTGGTGCCACTGGCTTGACTCTATGTTCAGGTGGGGCCACAGACAGGGTACTAAGTTGGTGCAGGGCCTCAGGCTGTGTTGTGTGATCACTGGGGCCAAGAGCTGTACCCTGAAGATGTGAAGGTTGCAGCCTAGGCTTCACTACTGGGTAGATTGCTGGCTGTGCTCCACTGTTGGTGTGATAGTTGTGAGAATTTGTGGGGTGGAACTATAGAAATATCCTGTTTCTCACCAAACTCACTCACCACCCTTATCACCCAAGACTAATCTATCAATTAGCCTTATCTAAATACATTTTTATCATGATAGTTGCATGTGATTTTCAAATTGGATCTTTCCAGATTTATTAGTTGGCATTCTAGTTAGAAAGATCTATCTATACCATTTATTTATTTATTTATCAATCATCTATTTATTGTCAATATGGATTATTATTTTATTCAATGGGTTATAATATGTTATGGACATTGTTTATTTTGATGCTTAAATTGTCTCTGACTTGCCCAGTGGGAATGCCTTTGAGCTGGCTCTATGTGTCCTTTTGACATGTCAATTTTTTTTTTTAACTTTTAGTGTATTTTTAGCAGTTCCTTACTTTCTGGCACAAAATGTTCAGGTTCATCTTGTACCTTCCCCGCACCAACCCTGGAACCTGTCATTTCTCCAGGGTTACCTGATTCTTTTTAATAGAGAATGGTATTTAGGAATAAAGATCTGGGTGTTGGGTGTGCTAATTGCTCCGGGGGTGTAATTACTTCTGGGCTTCTAGGACCTTTCAGTGGACAGAGCTGGGAAAAAATTAAATACCTCTTAAACCTGAATATTAAGTCTTATTTTAGAATCCAGCTACATTGAATCTTTTTAAGTGTATCTTGAGCTGGATAACGTTTGTTTCCTTATTCTGTTGCATTTCAGTGCATATTTCTACTTCCTCATTTATTAGCACTTTATTTCCTTGGGCTTTCTCAGCCTTCCAGAATCAAGTGAAATTTTAAATTTGATCTTCAGTGTAGATTCTCAAAGACTTATGTGTTTCCCTGATACATAACTTAAAGTCCCACTTTACACTTCTATTCCCTATGCGTTAGTTTATCTTTTCAGAGCACACACGAGTTGATAAATATATAACTGACCCTAATATTTGAGTGAAGATTTTGTGGGTTGGTGAAACAAATGATAGTGGATGATGTTTTCATCATTTGGATTCTTTTTCAAAAGTCTAGTCAAAGTACACTTGTCTAACAAGTTTATCTTGTAATTTAATTTACTCTAATACCAGCCTTCCCCAGACGAGTTGTTATGTGTTAAACAACCAAAGGGATCTGTAATTACTACCGTAGCCTCAAATCCTAATCTGACCTGTTGCTTCTTTGATGGGTTATATTTGAAAGTATTTTAAAAGCCTTGCAAAGGACTGCAGACAATGTGCCTTAGACAGTTATTTTGGTTATAGGGTAAAAAAGTTTTTGCAAGAGGAATAAAAGCCATTAGGGCCAGGGCATCAGAGACACTTGTGGTTTTCATTCAGCTGGGATATTTTTTTCCATTACTTCTTGCTTTACACATCAAGGGAGAAATCCGATGCTGTGCCTAAGAGCAAGTTCCACATGGGAGATTCGTTTCTGGTACTTTAATCTCTGGGAAAATAAATCCCAATTTTTATTTATTGTACTTGGATCTATAATAGGGAAAAATCCTATAATTTATAACCCTAAAGGTTTCTTCTTGTCTTGGATTTATTCGTCTTATATAAATTAGCTCCTAAATATCTTCTTCCATGAGTTACTTCTCTTTAGCTGCAAGATCCAAGCCATACATGGGAAATCCCATTCAAGAAGTGACCAGAAAACAAAACAAAAAAGAAGTTTGCTTCCCCTCTAGAGTTGTCCTTTCCGTTCATCACCAATCCACTTTATCAGGAAAGAATTATGAGAAGTTGATAATGGAATCTAAAGATATATAAAGAATTATCAAACCATGTATACCCTAAGGAAGTTCAAAATTAATTTTTTAAATTTGCAAATTATTATAATCATTATGATTTGATGAAACCAAAGAACAGGGATTTGTTCAATAGGAGAAAATGCTTTAAGTAAATGTATCAAAATGTCTTTGATGTATTAAAAATAAATAAATATATAAATATAAATGTATATATGTAGATATATTAAAAATATTTCTCTCTCAGAATTCATGAATACATAAGTGAATTTTTTTTTTGGTGGTTGCTTAATATCAAAGACAACTTTATAAAAAAAATTAATTAATTAATTAATTTTTGGCTGCATTGGGTCTTCGTTGCTGTGCACGGGCTTTCTCTAGTTGCGGCAAGCGGGGGCTACTCCTCGCTGTGGTGCGCGGGCTTCTCATTGCGGTGGCTTCTCTTGTTGCGGAGCATGGGCTCTAGGCACGTGGGCTTCAGTAGTTATGGCACACGGGCTCAGTAGTTGTGGCTCGTGGGCTTAGTTGCTCTGCGGCATGTGGGATCTTCCCAGACCAGGGCTCAAACCAATGTCCCTTGCATTGGCAGGTGGATTCTTTTTTTTTTTTTTTTTAACATCTTTATTGGAGTATAATTGCTTTACAATGGTATGTTAGTTTCAGCTTCACAACAAAATGAATCAGTTATATATATACATATATTCCCATATCTCTTCCCGCTTGCGTCTCCCTCCCTCCCACCCTCCCTATCCCACCCCTCCAGGCGGTCACAAAGCACCGAGCTGATCTCCCTGTGCTATGCGGCTGCTTCCCACTAGCTATCTACCTTACGTTTGGTAGTGTATATATGTCCATGCCTCTTTATCGCTTTGTCACCGTTTACCCTTCCCCCTCCCCATAGCCTCAAGTCCATTCTCTAGTAAGTCTGTGTCTTTATTCCTGTTTCACCCCTAGGTTTTTCATGACATTTTTTTTTTTTAAATTCCATATATATGTGTTAGCATACGGTATTTGTCTCTCTCCTTCTGACTTACTTCACTCTGTATGACAGACTCTAGGTCTATCCACCTCATTACAAATAGCTCAATTTCGTCTCTTTTTGTGGCTGAGTAATATTCCATTGTATATATGTGCCACATCTTCTTTATCCATTCATCCGATGATGGACACTTAGGTTGTTTCCATCTCTGGGCTATTGTAAATAGAGCTGCAATGAACATTTTGGAACATGACTCTTTTTGAATTATGGTTTTCTCAGGGTATATGCCCAGTAGTGGGATTGCTGGGTCATATGGTAGTTCTATTTGTAGCTTTTTAAGGAACCTCCATACTGTTCTCCACAGTGGCTGTATCAATTTACATTCCCACCAACAGTGTAAGAGGGTTCCCTTTTCTCCACACCCTCTCCAGCATTTATTGTTTGTAGATTTTTTGATGATGGCCATTCTGACTGGTGTGAGATGATATCTCATTGTAGTTTTGATTTGCATTTCTCTCATGATTAGTGATGTTGAGCATTCTTTCATGTGTTTGTTGGCACTCTGTATATCTTCTTTGGAGAAATGTCTATTTAGGTCTTCCGCCCATTTTTGGATTGGGTTGTTTGTTTTTTTGTTATTAAGCTGCATGAGCTGCTTATAAATTTTGGAGATCAATCCTTTGTCAGTTGCTTCATTTGCAAATATTTTCTCCCATTCTGAGGGTTGTCTTTTGGTCTTCTTTATGGTTTCCTTTGCTGTGCAAAAGCTTTTAAGTTTCATTAGGTCCCATTTGTTTACTCTTGTTTTTATTTCCATTTCTCTAGGAGGTGGGTCAAAAAGGACCTTGCTGTGATTTATGTCATAGAGTGTTCTGCCTATGTTTTCCTCTAAGAGTTTGATAGTTTCTGGCCTTACATTTAGGTCTTTAATCCATTTTGAGCTTATTTTTGTGTACGGTGTTAGGGAGTGATCTAATTTCATACTTTTACATGTAGCTGTCCAGTTTTCCCAGCACCACTTATTGAATAGGCTGTCCTTTCTCCACTGTACATTTCTGCCTCCTTTGTCAAAGATAAGGTGACCATATGTGCGTGGGTTTATCTCTGGGCTTTCTATCCTGTTCCATTGATCTATCTTTCTGTTTTTGTGCCAGTACCATACCGTCTTGATAACTGTAGCTTTGTAGTATAGTCTGAAGTCTGGGAGCCTGATTCCTCCAGTTCCTTCTTTCGTTCTCAAGATTGCTTTGGCTATTCGGGGTCTTTTGTGTTTCCATACAAATTGCAAAATTTTTTGTTCTAGTTCTGTGTAAAATGCCAGTGGTAGTTTGATAGGGATGCATTGAATCTATAGATTGCTTTGGGTAGTAGAGTCATTTTCACAATGTTGATTCTTCCAATCCAAGAACATGGTATATCTCTCCATCTATTTGTATCATCTTTAATTTCTTTCATCAGTGTCTTATAATTTTCTGCATACAGATCTTTTGTCTCCTTAGGTAGGTTTATTCCTAGATATTTTATTCTTTTTGTTGCAATGGTAAATGGGAGTGTTTTCTTGATTTCACTTTCAGATTTTTCATCATTAGTATATAGGAATGCCAGAGATTTCTGTGCATTAATTTTGTATCCTGCCACTTTACCAAATTCATTGATTAGCTCTAGTAGTTTTCTGGTAGCATCTTTAGGGTTCTCTATGTATAGGATCATGTCATCTGCAAACAGTGACAGCTTTACTTCTTCTTTTCCGATTTGGATTCCTTTTATTTCCTTTTCTTCTCTGATTGCTGTGGCTAAAACTTCCAAAACTATGTTGAATAAGAGTGGTGAGAGTGGGCAACCTTGTCTTGTTCCTGATCTTAGTGGAAATGCTTTCAGTTTTTCACCATTGAGGATGATGTTGGCTGTGGGCTTGTCATATATGGCCTTTATTATGTTGAGGAAAGTTCCCTCTATGCCTACTTTCTGCAGGGTTTTTATCAAAAATGGGTGTTGAATTTTGTCAAAAGCTTTCTCTGCATCTATTGAGATGATCATATGGTTTTTCTCCTTCAGTTTGTTAATATGGTTTATCACATTGATAGATTTGCGTATATTGAAGAATCCTTGCATTCCTGGAATAAACCCCACTTGATCATGGTGTATGATCTTTTTAATGTGCTGTTGGATTCTGTTTGCTAGTATTTTGTTGAGGATTTTTGCATCTATGTTCATCAGTGATATTGGCCTGTAGTTTTCTTTCTTTGTGACATCCTTGTCTGGTTTTGGTATCAAGGTGATGGTGGCCTCGTAGAAGGAGTTTGGGAGTGTTCCTCCCTCTGCTATATTTTGGAAGAGTTTGAGAAGGATAGGTGTTAGCTCTTCTCTAAATGTTTGATAGAATTCGCCTGTGAAGCCATCTGGTCCTGGGCTTTTGTTTGTTGGAAGATTTTTAATCACAGTTTCAATTTCAGTGCTTGTGATTGGTCTGTTCATATTTTCTATTTCTTCCTGATTTAGTCTTGGCAGGTTGTGCCTTTTTAAGAATTTGTCCATTTCTTCCAGATTGTCCATTTTATTGGCATAGAGTTGCTTGTAGTAATCTCTCATGATCTCTTTTATTTCTGCAGTGTCAGTTGTTACCTCTCCTTTTTCATTTCTAATTCTATTGATTTGGGTCTTCTCCCTTTTTTTCTTGATGAGTCTGGCTAGTGGTTTATCTATTTTGTTTATCTTCTCAAAGAACCAGCTTTTAGTTGTATTGATCTTTGCTATTGTTTCCTTCATTTCTTTTTCATTTATTTCTGATCTGATTTTTATGATTTCTTTCCTTCTGCTAGCTTTGGGGTTTTTTTGTTCTTCTTTCTCTAATTGCTTGAGGTGCAAGGTTAGGTTGTTTATTCGAGATGCTTCCTGCTTCTTAAGGTGGGCTTGTATTGCTATAAACTTCCCCCTTAGAACTGCTTTTGCTGCATCCCACAGGTTTTGGGTCGTTGTGTCTCCATTGTCATTTGTTTCTAGGTATTTTTTGATTTCCTCTTTGATTTCTTCAGTGATATCTTCATTATTAAGTAGTGTATTGTTTAGCCTCCATGTGTTTGTATTTTTTACAGATCTTTTCCTGTAATTGATATCTAGTCTCATGGCGTTGTGGTCAGAAAAGATACTTGATACAATTTCAATTTTCTTAAATTTACCAAGGCTTGATTTGTGACCCAAGATATGATCTATCCTGGAGAATGTTCCATGAGCACTTGAGAAAAATGTGTATTCTGTTGTTTTTGGATGGAATGTCCTATAAATATCAATTAACTCCATCTCGTTTAATATATCATTTAAAGCTTGTGTTTCCTTATTTATTTTCATTTTGGATGATCTGTCCATTGGTGAAAGTGGGGTGTTAAAGTCCCCTACTATGAATGTGTTACTGTTGATTTCCCCTTTTATGGTTGTCAGTATTTGCCTTATGTATTGAGGTGCACCTATGTTGGGTGCATAAATATTTACAATTGTTATATCTTCCTCTTGGATTGATCCCTTGATCATTATGTAGTGTCCTTCTTTGTCTCTTCTAATAGTCTTTGTTTTAAAGTCTATTTTGTCTGATATGAGAATTGCTACTCCAGCTTTCTTTTGGTTTCCACTTGCATGAAATACCTTTTTCCATCCCCTTACTTTCAGTCTGTATGTGTCTCTAGGTCTGAAGTGGGTCTCTTGTAGACAGCAAATATATGGGTCTTGTTTTTGTATCCATTCAGCCAATCTGTGTCTTTTGGTGGGAGCATTTAGTCCATTTACATTTAAGGTAATTATCGATATGTGTGTTCCTATTCCCATTTTCTTCATTGTTTTGGGTTTGTTATTGTAGGTCCTTTCCTTCTTTTGTGTTTCTTGCCTAGAGAAGTTCCTTTAGCAGTTGTTGTAGAGGTGGTTTGGTGGTGCTGAACTCTCTCAGCTTTTGCTTGTCTGTAAAGGTTTTAATTTCTCCATCAAATCTGAATGAGATCCTTGCTGGGTAGAGTAATCTTGGTTGCAGGTTTTTCTCCTTCAACACTTTCAATATGTCCTGCCACTCCCTTCTGGCTTGCAGAGTTTCTGCTGAGAGATCAGCTGTTAACCTTATGGGGCTTCCCTTGTGTGTTATTTGTTGTTTTTCCCTTGCTGCTTTTAATATGCTTTCTTTGTATTTAATTTTTGACAGTTTGATTAATATGTGTCTTGGCGTATTTCTCCTTGTATTTATCCTGTATGGGACTCTCTGTGCTTCCTGGACTTGATTAACTATTTCCTTTCCCATATTAGGGAAGTTTTCAACTATAATCTCTTCAAATATTTTCTCAGTCCCTTTCTTTATCTCTTCTTCTTCTGGAACCCCTATAATTCGAATGTTGGTGCGTTTAATGTTGTCCCAGAGGTCTCTGAGACTGTCCTCAGTTCTTTTCATTCTTTTTTCTTTATTCTGCTCTGCAGTAGTTATTTCCACTATTTTATCTTCCAGGTCACTTATCCGTTCTTCTGCCTCAGTTATTCTGCTATTGATCCCATCTAGAGTACTTTTAATTTCATTTATTGTGTTGTTCATCGTTGCTTGTTTCATCTTTAGTTCTTCTAGGTCCTTGTTAACTGATTCTTGCAATTTGTCCATTCTATTGTCCATTCTATCTCCAAGATTTCGGATCAACCTTACTATCATTATTCTGAATTCTTTTTCAGGTAGACTGCCTATTTCCTCTTCATTTGTTAGGTCTGGTGGGTTTTTATCTTGCTCCTTCATCTGCTGTGTGTTTTTCTGTCTTTTCATTTTGCTTATCTTACTGTGTTTGGGGTCTCCTTTTTTTTTTTTTTTGCAGGCTGAAGGTTCGTAGTTCCTGTTGTTTTTTGAGTCTGTCCCCAGTGGCTAAGGTTGGTTCAGTGGGTTGTGTAGGCTTCCTGGTGGAGGGTACTAGTGCCTGTGTTCTGGTGTATGAGGCTGGATCTTGTCTTTCTGGTGGGCAGGTCCACGTCTGGTGGTGTGTTTTGGGGTGTCTGTAGACTTATTATGATTTTGGGCAGCCTCTCTGCTAATGGGTGGGGTTGTGTTCCTGTCTTGCTAGTTGTTTGGCATAGGATGTCCAGCACTGTAGCTTGCTGGTCGTTGAGTGAAGCTGGGTGCTGGCGTTGAGATGGAGATCTCTTGGAGATTTTTGCTGTTTGATATTATGTGCAGCTGGGAGGCCTCTTGTGGACCAGTGTCCTGAAGTTGGCTCTCCCACCTCAGAGGCACAGCACTGAGTCCTGGCTGCAGCACCAAGAGCCTTTCATCCACAGGGCTCCTTAATTTGGGATGATTCGTTGTCTATTCAGGTATTCCACAGATGCAGGGTATATCAAGTTGATTGTGGAGCTTTAATCCGCTGCTTCTGAGGCTGCTGGAAGAGATTTCCCTTTCTCTTCTTTGTTCTCACAGCTCCCAGGGCCTCAGCTTTGGATTTGGCCCCGCCTGTGCGTGTAGGTCGCCGGAGGGCGTCTGTTCTTTGCTCAGACAGGACGGGGTTAAAGGAGCCGCTGATTCGGAGGCTCTGGCTCACCCAGGCCGGGGGGGTAGGGAGGGTCACAGAGTGCAGGGCGGGCCTGCAGCGGCAGAGGCCGGCGTGACGCTGCAGCCTGAGGCGCGCCGTGCGCTCTCCCGGGGGAGCCGTCCCCGGATCCCGGGACCCCGGCAGCGGCGGGCTGCACAGGCTCCCCGGAAGGGCGTGTGGCTAGTGACCTGCGCTCGCACACAGGCCTCCTGGCGGCGGCAGCAGCGGCCTTAGCGTCCCATGTCCGTCTCTGGGCTCCGCACTCTTAGCCGCGGCTCGCGCCCGTCTCCGGAGCTCTCCCAAGCAGCGTTCCCAATCCCCCCTCCTCGTGCACCAGGAAACAAAGAGGGACGTAAAAGTCTCTTGCCTCTTCGGCAGGTCCAGACCCCTCCCCAGACTCTCTCCCGGCCAGCCGCGGCGCACCAACGCCCTGCAGGCTGTGTTCACGCCGCCAACCTCAGTCCTCTCCCGGCGCTCCGACAAAAGCCGGAGCCTCAGCTCCCAGTCCCGCCCGCCCCGGCGGGCGAGCAGACAAGCCTCTCGGCTGGTGAGTGCCGGTCGGCCCGATCCTCTGCGCTGGAATCTCTCCGCTTTGCCCTCCACACCCCTGTTGCTGTGCTCTCCTCCGCGGCTCCCAAGCTCCTCCACTCCGCCTCCCGAAGTCTCCACCCGCGAAGGGGCTCCTAGTGTGTGGACACTTTTCCTCCTTCACAGCTCTCTCCCGCTGGTGCAGGACCCGTCCCTATTCTTTTGTCTCTGTTTAGTTTTTTCTTTTGCCCTAACCAGGTACGTGGGGGGTTCCTTGCCTTTTGGGAGGTCTGAGGTCTTCTGCCAGCGTTCAGTAGGTGCTCCGTAGGAGTTGTTCCACGCGTAGATTTATTTCTGGTGTATCTGTGGAGAGGAAGGTGATCTCCGCGTCTTACTCTTCCGCCATCTTCCGCTACAGTTCGGCAGGTGGATTCTTAACCACCGCGCCACCAGGGAATTCCAAAGACAACTTTTAATCTAGGAGATTAGCTATGCATATATACTAGGATTCTAGAATACATTTCTAAATCATTGTATAGCATAATAACATATCAGAATTTCTACCAGACTATGATCTCTTAAAGAGAGGATACTTAATTCTACTAGGTACTGGATAAACAAATGTGATAAACTTTCATTTAGAAAAGAAAATGTGAGGTTTGAAACTAGAAAAGCTATGCTTCTTTGTCTGACCTTCAGATGCATTGGCAGAGAATGGATTGTTTCTGTAGAAATAAAGCCCTAGGGCTTCCCTGGTGGCGCAGTGGTTGAGAGTCCGCCTGCCGATGCAGGGGACATGGGTTCGTGCCCCGGTCCGGGAAGATCCCACATGCCGCGGAGCGGCTGGGCCCATTAGCCATGGCCGTTGAGCCTGCGCGTCCGGAGCCTGTGCTCCGCAACTGGAGAGGCCACAACAGTGAGAGGCCCGCGTACCACAAAATAAATAAATAAAAGTAGAAAAGAAATAAAACCCTAGCCAGTCCTTCACAGGTGGCAATGGCAGGGGTAACTTATTAACCCAGTGCTCCACAGGCAGATGTGCAGCTGAACGGAACAAGAGTGGTTTATCTTATGCAAGTACAGAAATAGCAGAGCCTCATGCCAATTTTTGAAAATTAATTATTTGGAAAGAGGAAAACCACATCACTTTAGCCATTTCCTGGAATATGCAGGAGGCCTCCATGGAGCTGCTCTCCTCATCTGATCTCGGAGACATGCAACGTGACTCCCCAGAATACTCAGCTTCCTGCCCGGGGGCCTGATTGTAGCCAGCAACCCAGGGGGCATCGATGTGAAAGAAAACCCTTATACTTCATCATCAAAGCTGAGGGTAGAATGTGATGATATTCAAGAGAAAACTGCAGGTAGAAATGCACATCCTCTGAGGAAAGAAAATCACAACTTTTCCTTACATTTATAGTTAGTTTCTGTCATAACTATAAGCTACTAAAAACATTGAGCAAGGACTCTATAAAGACTCCAAATGACTATGTAGAACTTGAAAAATATGCATTTGTGTGTGATTTGATCATAAGTTTAAAAAGAAATTGTGTGTTAATTTTTAACTTTTTTTTTTTTTTAAACCAAGAGAAGCATTTAGTTGGGCTGAGGTAAATTCTTCTTTGGGAATTCTGCTCGGTGGAGACAGCAGAACAATGGGCTTTTGAATGTATTAAGAGCTGTAACATATGTATGCTATTTTTGCTTGCCCAGCATCTATTCCCCCTCTACAGGAAAAAATATGCCAATTTTCCTTTGGGAAACTGGATTACCTATTCTCTGGCCAAGAGTCCAGATGAGACTCTACAGCATGAAAGCTGTGACCCTGATTTCCCAGGGTATAGTGTTTGTTTCAGGGAAAGTCACCTGACCTAAGTGAGCCAATCAAAGTAAATTATTTGGGTTCTAAGATGAGCTTTCTAAAAGAGATGCTCTTTATATTTTCTGCTGGACTTGAACATGAAAGGTGTGGATTAATTATCTTGCCTCATTGACATCACATTAAGCCATCACATTAAGGAACAGGGTGGAGAGAAGGAGAAAGCCTGGTTATGCTGACATAGTTCAAGCCCTGGCCTCAAGTCATACATGAATTTTTAATCCATGTGATTCAATAACTTCCTTTATTTGCCAAGTTAGCATCCGTAAAGTGTCTATTCTGCAACAAAAGGTGACTTAACTAATATGGTAACTGAATAAAAAGCAGGCTCCTATTCTTATGCCCCATTGAACACAGTGAAGTGTTTACATGGAAAAACTAAAAGAAAAATTATCAGGTTACCATGCCTTACAAACCGAAAAGGTCACACAAGTACATGATTGCATTGAATGTTGGCACCAGCAAAAATGAAACTAAAAGATCTGAAGAGGGTATTGATAGAAGCATTTATGGGATACTTATCTTGCAAAACAAGCTTAATAAAAGATAATGTTAATTAAAAAATTTAAACACGAGGAAAGTGTTATTTCCCACCTTTTTAAAGGTCTCCCCTTCTCTCGTTTATAATTCTTATTCCAAAACCCTTTGTAAAATAATTGGTTATAGTTTAATTTCCCTAAACTGTTAAAGGCTAAATAATTTTCTGCAGGTATAGAGGCAGAACGTTTTCCCTCTTTCCCCTTTAGGTTTTTAAAGTAATTAAAATTGAAATAAGTAATTAAATTGAAATAAGATCGATTATCAAGAGAAATATTTAATTTTGTATATATGGGACCCCCAAAGATTTGAGCCCCAAGAGCAAGTTGGGCAGTTGAGGATTATATGCCATACTGAGCTAAAGAATGGGGTAGGGGCCTGGGGCTTCAAAGGGGAAGAGGGAAATTCACAGGAGACTAAGAAGAGCAGATGCTTGGTAATTAGATGTTTGCCCTGCCTACGTTTGGTCTTTCGGATAAAAAATTATCTTTGGTAATAGCTATATTTCTGGGCCAGGTCTTCCATCTAAATTCTTTTAGGTAATTAAGGGAGTAAAAGTTGCTTTTTTTTTTTAGGTCTGCTGGGTCTTGTTTACCTTCAGCTCAAAATAATCCACATGCCAAGGTGACATATTTTGGGGTCACATATTCTGCTCCCCTCACAGGCAGCAAGCTGTCATGGTATATTTTTCTGGGCTTACAGCTTTACTTGAAGCATATCCTATGTATGTCCCTGAAAAAAAAAAGGAACATGGAAAATAATTTTTTAAGAATAATCAAAAAATGTTTTCAGGAGACTTTCACACTTGAATCAAGCTACTTGGATATACAATTCTAGATTGAAAAACAATTTCTC
Organism: Leucopleurus acutus; assembly: GCF_964270905.1. Taxonomy (NCBI): domain Eukaryota; kingdom Metazoa; phylum Chordata; class Mammalia; order Artiodactyla; family Delphinidae; genus Leucopleurus; species Leucopleurus acutus. Next base: position 77,805,247 of record NC_139145.1, on the reverse strand, counting down.
TCAGAGTTTTAGAAATATTATTCCATTATTTTCCAGCTTTTAGCCATGCTGCTGAGAAATATAATGCCATTTTTGGGCGCAATTCTTGGCATTTTACCTGTGCCCCACTCCCTCCCTCACCATTCATAGTGACAAAGACCAAACTTCAGTCAGGCTCCTCTGAGTCTTCTTTTTGACTAGGCCTCACTCTTGGGCCCTGCTGTTGATCAAATTTTAGAAGTATTCCTGCTGGTTCAGCTTAGTGAAAACCCTGCACTCTTTTTTTTTTTGTCATTTTTATTTACTTATTTTTTTTTTATACAGCAGGTTCTTATTAGTCATCCATTTTATACATATTTGTACATATATGTCAATCCCAATCTCCCAATTCATCACAGTACCCCCCCGCTCCCCCCACCCCCCCGTTTTCCCCCCTTGGTGTCCATACGTTTGTTCCCTACATCTGTGTCTCTAGTTTTGCCTTGAAAACCGGTTCATCTGTACCGTTTTTCTAGATTCCACATATATGCCCTAATATACGATATTTGTTTTTCTCTTTCTGACTTACTTCACTCTGTATGACAGTCTCTGGGTCCATCCACGTCTCTACAAATGACCCAATATGGTTCCTTTTTATGGCTGAGTAATATTCCATTGTATACATGTACCACATCTTCTTTATCCATTCGTCTGTCGATGGGCATTTAGGTTGCTTCCAGGACCTGGCTATTGTAAATAGTGCTGCAATGAATATTGGGGTGCATGTGTCTTTTTGAATTATGGTTTTCTCTGGGTATATGCCCAGTAGTGGGATTACTGGGTCATATGGTAATTTTGTTTTTAGATTTTAAAGGAACCTCCATACTGTTCTCAATAGTGGCTGTATCAATTTATGTTCCCACCAACAGTGCAAGAGTGTTCCCTTTTCTCCACACCCTCTCCAGCATTTGTTGTTTGTAGATTTTCTGATGATGCCCATTCTAACTGGTGTGAGGTGATACCTCATTGTAGTTTTGATTTGCAAATCTCTAATAGTGTTGTTGAGCAGCTTTTCATGTGGCTCTTGGCCATCTGTATGTGTTCTTTGGAGAAATGTCTATTTAGGTTTTCTACCCATTTTTTCATTGGGTTGTTTGTTTTCTTAATACTGAGCTGCATGAGCTGTTTATATATTTTGGAGATTAATCCTTTGTCCATTGATTCATTTGCAAATATTTTCTCCCATTTGGAGGGTTGTCTTTTTGTCTTGTTTATAGTTTCCTTTGCTGTGCAAAAGCTTTTAAGTTTCATTGGGTCCAATTTGTTTATTTTTGTTTTTATTTCCATTACTCTAGGAGGTGGGTCAAAAAAGATCTTGCTGTGATTTATGTCAAAAAGTAATCTTCCTGTGTTTTCCTCTAAGAGTTTTATAGTATCTTACATTTAGGTCTTTAATCCATTTTGAGTTTACTTTTGTGTATGGTGTTCTAATGTGTGGGGAGTGTTCTAATTTCATTCTTTTACATGTTGCTGTCCAGTTTTCCCAGCACTGCTTATTGAGAGACTGTCTTTTCTCCATTGTATATCCTTGCCTTCTTCATCATAGATTAGTTGACCATAGGTATGTGGGTTTATCTCTGGGCTTTCTATCCTGTTCCATTGATCTATATTTCTTTCTTTCTTTTTTTTTTTAAAGAAGATGTTGGGGGGTAGGAGTTTATTAATTAATTAATTTATTTTTGCTGTGTTGGGTCTTCATTTCTGTGTGAGGGCTTTTTCTAGTTGTGGCAAGCGGGGGCCACTCTTCATTGTAGTGCATGGGCCTCTCACCATCGCGGCCTCTCTTGTTGCGGAGCACAGGCTCCAGACATGCAGGCTCAGTAGTTGTGGCTCATGGGCCTCGTTGCTCCGCGGCATGTGGGATCCTCCCATACCAGGGCTCGAACCCATGTCCCCTGCATTAGCAGGCGGATTCTCAACGATTGCGCCACCAGGGAAGCCCCCATTGATCTATATTTCTGTTTTTGTGCCAGAACCATATTGTCTTGATTACTGTAGCTTTGTAGTATAGTCTGAAGTCAGGGAGTCTGATTCCTCCAGCTCCGTTTTTTTCCCTCAAGATTGCTTTGGCTATACAGGGTGTTTTGTGTCTCCATACAAACTTTAAGATTTTTTGTTCTAGTTCCGTAAAAAATGCCATTGGTAATTTGATAGGGATTGCCTTGAGTCTGTAGATTGCTTTGAGTAGTATAGTCACTTTCACAATGTTGTTTCTTCCAATCCAAGAACATGGTATATCTCTCCATCTGTTTGTATCATCTTTAATTACTTTCATCAGTGTCTTATAGTTTTCTGAGTACAGGTCTTTTACCTCCTTAGGTAGGTTTATTCCTAGGTATTTTATTCTTTTTGTTTCAGCGGTGAATGGGATTGTTTCCTTAATTTCTCTTTCTGATCTTTTGTTGTTAGTGTATAGGAATGCAAGAGATTTCTGTGCATTAATTTCCTATCGTGCACCTTTACCAAATTCATTGATTAGATCTAGCAGTTTTCTGGTGGCATCTTTAGGATTATCTATGTATAGTATCATGCCATCTGCAAACAGTGACAGTTTTACTTCTTTTCCAATTTGTATTCCTTTTATTTCTTTTTCTTCTCTGGTTGCCGTGGCTAGGGCTTCCAAAACTATGTTGAATAATAGTGGCAAGAGTGGACAGCCTTGTCTTATTCCTGAACTTAGAGGAAATGCTTTCAGTTTTTCACCATTGAGAATGATGTTTGCTGTGGGTTTGTTATATATGGCCTTTATTATGTTGAGGTAGGTTCCCTCTATGCCTACTTTCTGGAGAGTTTTTATCATAAATCTGTTGTATTTGGCAAAAGCTTTTTCTGCATCTATTGAGATGATCTTGTGGATTTATTCTTCAATTTATTAATATGGTGTATCATATTGATTGATTTGCATATATTGAAGAATCCTTGCATCCCTGGGATAAATCCCACTTGATTATGGTGTATGATCCTTTTAATGTGTTGTTGGATTCTGTTTGCTAGTATTTTGTTGAGGACTTTTGCATCTATATTCATCAGTGATATTGGTCTGTAATTTTCTTTTTTTGTAGTATCTTTGTCTGGTTTTGGTAGCAGGGTGATGGTGAACTTGTAGAATGAGTTTGGGAGTGTTCCTTCCTCTGCAATTTTTTGGAAGAGTTTGAGAAGGATGGGTGTTAGCTCTTTTCTAAATGTTTGATAGAATTCACCTGTGAAGCCATCTGGTCCTGGACTTTTGTTTGCTGGAAGATTTTTAATCACAGTTTCAATTTCATTACTTGTGATTGGTCTGTTCATGTTTTCTATTTCTTCCTGGTTCAGTCTTGTAAGGTTATACCTTTCTAAGAAGTTGTCCATTTCTTCCAGGTTGTCCGTTTTATTGGCATAGTGGTGCTTGTAGTAGTTTCTTATGATGCTTTGTATTCCTGCAGTGTCCGTTGTAACTTCTCTTTTTTCATTTCTAATCTTAACTGATTTGAGTCCTCTCCCTCTTTTTCTTGATGAGTCTGGCTAAAGGTTTACCAATTTTGTTTACCTTTTCCAAGAACCAGCTTTTAGTTTTACTGATATTTGCTATTGTTTTCTTTGTTTCTATTTCATTTATTTCTGCTCTGATCTTTATGATTTCTCTCATTCTACTAACTTTGTGTTTTGTTTGTTCTTCTTTCTCTAGGTCCCTTAGGTGTAAGATTAGATTGTTTATTTGAGATGTTTGTTGTTTCTTGAGGTAGGATTGTATTGATATAAACTTCCCTCTTAGAACTGCTTTTGCTGCATCCCATAGGTTTGGATCGTCGTGTTTTCATTTTCATTTGTCTCTAGGTATTTTTTGATTTCCTCTTTGATTTCTGCAGTGATCTCTTGGTTATTTAGTAACGTACTGTTTAGCCTCCATGTGTTTCTGTTTTTTACGTTTTTTCCCTGTAATTGATTTCTAATCTCATAGCCTTGTGGTCAGAAAGGATGCTTGATATGATTTCAATTTTCTTAAATTTACTGAGGCTTCATTTCTCACCCAAGATGTGATCTATCCTGGAGAATGTTCCATGCACACTTGAGAAGAAAGTGTAATCTGCTGTTTTTGGATGGAATGTCCTATAAATATCAATTAAATGTATCTGGTCTGCTGTGTTATTTATAGCTTGTGTTTCCTTATTAATTTTCTGTTTGGATGATCTGTCCATTGGTGTTAGTGAGGTGTTAAAGTCCCCCAATATTATTGTGTTACTGTCGATTTCCTCTTTTACAGCTGTTAGCAGTTGCCTTACATATTGAGGTGCTCCTATGTTGGGTGCATATATATTTATAATTGTTACATCTTCTTCTTGGATTGATCCCTTGATTATTAAGTAGTGTCCTTCCCTGTCTCTTGTAACATTCTTTATTTTAAAGTCTATTTTATCTGATATGAGTATTGCTACTCCAGCTTTCTTTTGGTTTCCATTTGCATGGATTATCTTTTTTCATCCCCTCACTTTCAGTCTGTACGTGTCCCTAGGTCTGAAGTGGGTCTCTTGTAGACAGCATATATATGGGTCTTGTTTTTGTATCCATTCAGCAAGCCTGTGCCTTTTGGTTGGAGCATTTAATTCATTCACGTTGAAGGTAATTATCTATATGTATGTTCCTATGACCATTTTCTTAATTGTTTCGCATTTCTTTTTGTAGGTCCTGTCCTTTTCTTCTCTTGTGTTTCCCACTTAGAGAAGTTCCTTTAGCATTTGTTGTAGAGCTGGTTTGGTGGTGCTGAATTCTCTTAGCTTTTGCTGGTCTGTAAAGCTTTTGATTTTTCCGTCGAATCTGAATGAGCTCCTTGCCGGGTAGAGTAATCTTGGTTGTAGGTTCTTCCTTTTCATCACTTTAAATATATCGTTCCACTCCTTTCTGGCTTGTAGAGTTTCTGCTGAGAAATCAGCTGTTAACCTTATGGGGATTCCCTTGTATGTTATTTGTGGGTTTTTTCCCTTGTTTTTAATAATTTTTTTTGTCTTTAATTTTTGTAAATTTGATTACTATTTGTCTTGGTGTGTTTCTCCTTGGGTTTTTTCTGCCTGGGACTCTCTGCACTTCCTGGACCTGGGTGGCTATTTCCTTTCCCATGTTAGGGAAGTTTTGGACTATAATCTCTTCAAATATTTTCTCGCGTCCTTTCTCTCTCTCTTCTTCTGGGACCCCTATAATGTGAATGTTGTTGCATTTAATGTTGTCCCGGAGGTCTCTTAGGCTGTCTTCATTTCTTTTCATTCATTTTTCTTTATTCAGTTCTGTGGCAGTGAATTCTACCATTCTGTCTTCCAGTTCACTTATCCATTCTTCTACCTCAGTTATTCTGATATTGATTCCTTCTAGTGTATTTTTCATTTCAGTTATTGTATTGTTCATCTCTGTTTGTTTCTTCTTTAATTCTTCTAGGTGTTTGTTCTTTAATTCTTCTAGATCTTTGTTAAATATTTCTTGCATCTTCTCTATCTTTGCCTCCATTCTTTTTCCGAGGTACTGGATCATGTTCACTATCATTATTCTGAATTATTTTTCTGCAAGGTTGTCGATCTCCACTTCATTTAGTTGTTTTTCTAGGGTTTTATCTTGTTCCTTCATCTGTTACATAGTCCTCTGCCTTTTCATTTTGTCTATCTTTCTGTGAATGCGCTTTTCGTTCCACAGGCTGCAGGATTGTAGTTCTTCTTGGTTAATGCTGCTAGTGTTGGAGGGTCTCCTGCAGAGGCGGGGGGCAGCTGTGGCTCAATGTGGGGACAAGGACACTGGCAGCAGAAGCTCTGGGAAGTACTCCTTGGTACAAGCCCTCCTGGAGTCCACTATTAGCCCCACCAAAGAGAAAATCCTGCACTCTTGATATCTGATCAAAATTTTCATCTCTTAGCTTTGGCATCTCACCAAATTCCTTATCCTTCACTCTAGATATCTTATCACCCTGGCCTGCCTTCAGCAATATTCCTGTCAAATTGATTATGCAGAATCTCTCCTTACTCCTGATGTTTCCTCTTAGTAATTTTCCATCCACTGATTTCCACCCTGCTCTTTGCCTATATATTTCCACTTTTTCTTGCTCTATTCAGAGTTGACCCAGTCTCTATCCCCCACTACAAACCCCATTGTAATAGTCTCCCTGAAAAAAGTCTTTCACAAGTGTCAGAATAATCTTTTTATTTAATAGGCATTTTCTTAATTCCTTGTTTTCAACATACACCTTGTTCTCACTCTGTTAAGCCTGGGTGTGTCTGAGTCCCAAGTCTTCCTGGACTCAGTTTCTCTAAAGAGTACATTTTCTCTTTTCTTGAGGGCATGGGGAGGGAAACTCACTTGGTGCAGGGTAGAGGAGGTATGTAGTATCAAATGAATCCTTATGTAGCCCCATCCTTTTCTCTGCCTCCCAAGATACCTGGTGCCTCCAATTCTTGAGAGCTTTCCAGGGTTCTAAAGAGAGTCTTAATCTACTTGTCATCATTATCATTCTCTGCAAGTTTCAGCTTTCTTTATGCTTCAAGTCATTTACCACTTCCCAATCTGTTTTCCACCCTCTGAAGTTTTAATAAAAATATCTTGTTTGTCGTTGCCTTTTTTCCCATTTCCTTTGTCCTTTAAAGTTTATAATGTTTTTTATTCTTTTATGTTATGCTAAAGTTGTTTCAAGAAATAAATCCATGGAATCAAACCACCATTTTATGTAGAACTTCCTATTTGCTATTTAAAGAATGACTTTATACATATATTCATTCTTTACAAAGTCCGTTGAGGAGGTAGACACTGGTTGACATCTTTTGGATCTCTAGTTCCCCAAACACTGCACCTTGTGTTGTAAACTCAAAAGTGTTTAGCATTGATGAGTTAGTTTTACACATTCTGATTCTTACGTTCTCATTCACCACATTCCTGTAATATACCCAATATGCATAAGGGGCAGAGGCAGTGTGTAAGTATTTGCCTGCGTGTTCATATGTGTCTGAACTAGAAATACGGCATACTCCCTGCCTATAAGTGACTCATTATCTATTTAGAAAAACAAAACTTCTATTCGTAGAATGTTAAAAACAAGATGATAATTAGAAAACAATAGGATAAAAGTAAAGAGATATCACAAGAGGGAGTTATTTGTCAAATGAGAGATCAGTGTTTGTATTCAGAAGCTGGCCAGATCTTTATCTGACTGAGGTGGAATTGAAAATTTTCATAAAAGAGCTGGATTTGAGTGAAGGCTTGGTGGATGCATAGACTTAAAACTATTTAAATTCTAGACTCATGTGTCAAGGACTGTCATGTATTCATGAAACCCAATTTCCTAATCCACTTATTTCCTATCCTGGGCCCATGGCTAGACTATATTTCTGAGTTGGGTGGGACCATGAAAAAGTTTGATAGAAGTGATGCACTCCACACTCATCCTGTCCCTTAAAACACTCCTCAACCCTCAAGTGATCACTGTATGTTCTCAGCCTTCCCTAGTCTGTGGCCAGTCTTTGTACTCTCGTTCCTATCCAACTTGACATATGGTTGTAAATCTCCATGTGCTGTTCTCTTCTTCCCTAACTACACTTGTTTCCTGCTGTCTCCTGGCTTCCTCACCTCATTGCCCCTAGGACGTGGCCTGACACAAATTGAATTGAAAGTGGTGGCAAAACACTCAACTGTCCAGTGGGCACTTAGCCTGTGGGCACTCCATTAGGAAGTTGGAGGTGTAAACTGATTTCCACTTTGAATATTTTTCTGGATTTTAAACCCCTGAACTGACTGACAGGGTCCTAGAAAGGGTGGTTTATATTGGCTTTGAAGTGAAGCATTTGATTGAAGTGAAACTTTTTTTTTTGAGCCAATAGCTGTTTTCTGGGAGGAAATGTCATTCTTTTTACAAATCCTAAGTTTCTTGGCACTCATCAATTGCATGGACCAATACAGATCTAAAAATTGTAGAAACACCTTGGCTGCAGGGGTTTATTTCCTTGGTAAGACTGGCCATGTACTGTGAACATCTGAGTGCCAGAGGCAGTGAGGCCCTTATGATTTGGGGCAGCTGTGAGGTAAATCTGACCTGTGTGGTGGGCATGAACTACTGGATGGAATCAACTTTAAAAAACAGGCAATCGGGGCTTCCCTGGTGGCGCAGTGGTTGAGAATCCACCTGCCGATGCAGGGGACACGGGTTCATGCCCAGGTCCGGGAAGATCCCACATGCCGCAGAGCGGCTGGGCCCGTGAGCCATGGCCGCTGAGCCTGCGCGTCCGGAGCCTGTGCTCCGCAACGGGAGAGGCCACAACGGTGAGAGGCCCGCGTACTGCAAAAAAAAAAAAAAACAACAAAAAAAAAACCCCAGGCAATCGTAGGCCGTGCACAGCGCTCAGGCTCTACCTGCTCAATGTGAGTATTTGGAAGTAATGAGTGCATGAAGAGAATAAGATTGATTTGGGTTCTTCAACATAACTTGCTCCATATGAGCAAGTCAGCTATGCATAGCTCTTAATTCAGTTAGTTGTTTTCACATTAATTAACTCCTGCATATTAAATTTCCCCCCAATCATGACTAAAATGTTAACCTGTCTTTAATTTGTGCTATTAAGAACCACATCATGGACTGCATTTTCCATCCACTATGCACAGATTGCCTCCAATGACAGGCAAACCAAAGGGCTGTAGTTAGAGCTGCAGAAAAAAAATTCAGGGATCTTTTGAATATTGCATAAGCACATATGGGATTCTCTGCTTTAGCATCCTATGAGAATGAGGGTGATCAGATTGTTTTGAAGGAAACAAATTACAGGAAAGCTTTTGCTAGAATCCATTGAAATCATCTTCTGTTACCCAGGGACTGTTTCTTTATTCCAGATGCTTGGAATTAATTCCACATTCAAAGCCTGTTTTCTAGAGGAAGAAAGATAGGCTTCTTTATAATTTTTTAAGAGGTTAAAGGTGGGAAAGTTTCTTAATTTATTTTCTTGGAGGAAACAAAATATAGCAAGCAGCATTATAATCCCTTTTAAGGATTTATTGAAATGTCAAACTCTGGGGGACTGAAGCTGTGAGGAAAATGAATAAACAGCAGATTAGCATTTAGACAATATTCTTTTATTGTTTGACTATAGGAAATAATGCTCAATAGAATTAATTTGGATTTTGGCAGGAATTTGAATAGTAGAGGTAAAGCATGCAAATAATTGAGTAAATTTGAGTCTTGTAAGAACATTTATTGGAAAAAATTAAGGAATAACATGATGACAATAATTCTTTTGGAGGCTATAAGTACCAAAAAAGTAAGAATTTTATACTTATTCAATGGTTTTATGGAATTTAAAATAGGAAGGTCTCTTTTTCTTTTTCTTTTGAAATCAGGACTTCTTAGCACTAGTGCAATTGAGAACTAAAATACATCACTGGTATTGAAAACCATCATTTTTTTTTTTTTTTTTTTTGCACTACGCGGGCATCTCACTGCTGTGGCTTCTCCCGTTGCAGAGCACAGGCTCCGGACGCGCAGGCTCAGCAGCCATGGCTCACGGGCCTAGCCGCTTCGCGGCGTGCGGGATCCTCCCGGACCGGGGCACGAACCCGTGTTCCCTGCATCGGCAGGCGGACTCTCAACCACTGTGCCACCAAGGAAGCCCGAAAGCCATCATTTGTCACTGAGTTGTCTAGGCTAGAAAGTAAAATGATTTCAAATACTGTCTGCCCATTTTCAGTCAGGAATAGAGAAAGAATGACCCTCTATCTAGTTATTGGGAGTCTTAGTGTCTCTTTATATAAAGAAAGGGTATATCATTTTTTAAAAAAATAAATAAATTTATTTATTTATTTTTGGCTGCATTGGGTCTTCGTTGCTATGCGTGGGCTTTTTCCAGTTGTGGCGAGCGAGGGCTACTCTTTGTTGTGGTGCACGGGCTTCTCTTTGCGGTGGCTTCTCTTGTTGTGGAACACAGGCTCTAGAGCGCAGGCTCGGTAGTTGTGGCTCACAGGCGTAGTTGCGCCGTGGCACGTGGGATCTTCCCGGACTAGGGCTTCAACCCATGTTCCCTCCATCGGCAGGCGGACTCTCAACCACTGCACCACCAGGAAAGCCCCCGAGAAAGGGTATATAATTTTTAACATAAAGTTTTCTTCTGTGCAAGAACTATTCTGATAATTTAATTACTGTAGTTTATTGAGCATAAATTGTGAACATTTCAGCTATTTTATCCACTTTCATTTTAGATCTAATTAGAACTAGATAGCCTATTTAAATGTATACATGCAGAAATACTTATTTAATGGAGAAGCTTAAGAATATCCTAAATTAGAAAGCCATTTATTTTACTGATGAGCTCTCCAAACTGTGCCATGTTGATCAGCTCATACAACTAAATGGAATTAATTTACTTCATTCATTCTCCTTCCTATATGGTGAGACCTTTCAGGGCATTGTTGGGAAAGCTTCTTCATTATATGTATTAAGATTCCTGGGTCTATTATCAATTCCAGTGTAGAAAATAGTGGTTCCATTTTCTTTCTTAGGCACTCAGTCTGGTAGTCTACAGAGAGAGGAAGTGGGGCTCCGCTGAATATAGTCAGGAGTAACTAAAAGGCCAAGGAGATTATGTGGGGACAGTCTGAGTTCTAGAAGGGCAGTGATGGGAACAAAACCACAGCTGGCCAGAAAGTTGTTTAGATGAGAAGTCAGAGTCTTAAGAATATTGCCCTACCTTTGCATTCCTTTCTCTCCACTCCTATTCCTTTGAGTGGGCACCTTGTGATGAGGATATCCTTGTTCTGCCTATTTTCAGATAAAGAGCAGGCTTGGGATCGCAGGAGCCTGGGCTACCAATGTGGTTGTGGTTGGTGTGGTTAACTGAGAGCCATAATGTTTCCCCTGTTGGCAGTGTCCCCAGTTGCTTAAGAAGAAAATTTCCAAAGAGAACAGGCATCACCTTCCTTGCACGGATCCTGTGCCATCTTACTACGGCAACGCACCAATAACCCAGAGGACCACTGTGTGCGGAGAGCAATGAGAGGTGATAGGTGCCTGACCCCAGCTCCTGTTCTCTCCCTGTTTCCCTCCCTCCTTCCTTTCCTGACTCTCCTCCTTTCCCTTCAGTCTCTTTTCTAATATTCCTTTCTGCTCCCTCTCCACTTCTCTTCACTAACCAAATGGCTGTTTTGTGATATAGACCTGATCTACTACAAACATATAATAAAACTTGCCCTTTATTAAAAACAGCTCTCTTTATGACTGTAATAATCTCATGACCTAATCTGATACTGCAGTCTATGTCCTTTGAGTGCAATGACATTATTTAAGCATAATAATAGTAATTTGAATTTAAAGATCTCCTAAAGCTGTGAGTAGCATTAAACACCTATCCCAGTGTAGAACTCTCAGCATAAAAAAGCCTTCTGAGGGACATGTCAAGGCCCAGTGGTTTTTTTTTTTAATTGAAGTATAGTTGATTTACAATATTGGGTTAGTTTTAGGTGTATGGCATAATGATTCAGTATTTTTGCAGATTATGTTCCATTATAGGTTATTATAAGATAATGGGTATAGTTCCCTGTGCTACACAGTAAATTCTTGTGGCTTATCTATTTTATTTTACTTTACTTTTTTTTTGTTTTGTTTTTTGGCCGTGCTGCACGGCATGTGGGATCCTAGTTCCCCAACCAGGGATTGAACCCATGCCCCCTGTGGTGGAAGCATGGAGTCTTAACCACTGGACCGCCAGGGAAGTCCTATCTGTTTTATATATAGTAGTTTGTTATGTGTTAATCCCAAACCCCTAATTTGACCCTTCCCCTTTCCCTCTTCTCTTTGGCAACCACAATTTTGTTTTCTGTGTCTGCGAGTCTGTTTCTGTTTTTGTATACACATTCATTTGCATTATTTTTTAGATTTCATTTAGTATTTGTCTTTTTCTGTCTGACTTATTTCCATAAGCGTAATATCCTCTAGGTCCATCTGTGTTGCTGCAAATGGCAAGGCTCAACAGTTTTTCCTCAGCATGTTTGAACATGAAGTGACCAAATATCAGCATGTATATTAGATTATTTAAATGCTGAGTATAAAATTGAGAACATATTTAATTTCCTTAAGTATATTCAGGGGCACAAAGCAATTAGAGTTTTGCAAGGCTAACAGATATCTCTCCTCTTCGATCCAAAAGAAACTGTTGTTTGAATATGTATTACTAGTAAATGCTAGCCAGGCCTCAGATGATTTATCATGAATGATCTAAAGATTCACCCTCCTGTTTTGGGGCATGAAATACCTCCCTTTGTAAGGGATGCTTTGATGTTATAATGGAATATCTTTTATCCATTCACAGAATCCCTATTATTTTCCAGTTTAGTGAAGCCCCTTAACACTGACTTCTAAGTCCCGTCATATCTTGAGAGAATCTCTAATTATGAGTAGTCTTGGTGGAGGCAGTGTCCACTTCCCAATATGGAAATGCAAAAGGTTAGGCCCTTATCTTGATAATACTGCTTGGGCATGACCTATACTCAGCTGACTGGATGCTCCTGCCAGGTATTTAAAACCTTAAATTAGGAAATACGAGAAAGGACAGCTGGGTTCACCGGAGTGGCAGTGACATAGAGTGTCCAGTGGTGGCAGTATCCTGGCAGATTATTACTGCTAAAAATGATTGTTGTGCTTCCAGCTCCTTGGGTTTTAGAGATGTTTATTTTATGAGCCTGATCATTAAGTTTCCATCAATTGTGTGAGTCCTCAGTACGTTTCTAATAATTTTATTTTTGGTAAATAGAGCCAGATTTAGTATCTGTGGTAGATAGAAATACCAACCTTGGTCCTTAACTTCTCTTTATATTCAAGCTCCTTGCCATGTGACTTTGCAGTCCTCTCCATTAGAAATGGTGTGCATTTCCTCATGTCTTGACTTTGATACTGTGTCAGTTCTGAGTTAGACCTTAGTAGGATCACATTTCTGCCTGCCTTCTTGGGCTTCTGCTATTGACATGAGAAAGCTTCTTTGGGTACCTTGTGCTCCTTTAGCCTGTGCCCCAGAATGAATGCATATTGGATAGACCTCAGCCCAACCTGCAGTGAGGAGCAAAGTCCAGCTGAACTCTGAAGCAGCACCACCTAGCCAAGCCCAGCCTGGATTAGCTGCCTATCAAAAGAAACACAGGTCCAGCTGAGATTAATAGAACCAAATATCTTATGTTAACCTGCAGCTGTCTCAGAAATACATGATTTTTGTTTTATGCCACTGAGATTTTGTGCTTGTATGTTTTGTAGCACACAATAGCTAACATACATATCTGCTATTTGCAATTGAAAGTTTTCTAATCAATGGAATATATGGATGTTGATGGTATGAGGGAAGCATGTGTGTATGATCCTATCCTTAGCCCTGTGAGGTAGATCATGTCCAGCCTTAGCAATCATGTTTTCCTATTCTTTTTCCTGTTTTGGTTGAAATGAGCATATAACTTAGTTTTCACATTAATGAGATGTATGGGAAATCTTGTGTGTGTGTGTGTGTATGTGTGTGTGAGTGAGTGTTTTTCCTTTCCTGGTAAAAGAGGATACGTTGGAAGAGAGGTTCTCTGTTCTTTTGTTCTTCTCTCTTTCTTCCTGGAGTTGAGGAAACTGTGTCCATCGAGGAACACCTGAGTATAGCAGAGAGGGAATGAACCTGAGTGCCTGATGCCAATGTGCTACTCAATTAATCAACTCTGGACTGTCTTACCTCTGAGTTTTGTATCATTCGAAAGAATACATTTTTTTTTTCTGTCAGTGGATATATATATTTTTTAACATCTTTATTGGAGTATAATTGCTTTACATTGCTGTGTTAGTTTCTGCTGTATAACGAAGTGAATCAGCTGCAAGTAAAGAATACATTTTTATTTTTAAGCTGATTGGTTTTTTTTTTTTTACTTGTTAAAAGTGTCTTAACTGATGTGGATGTGGTGTGTATGGAGCATGAGGAGGACTGAATGTGGTAAAAGTTTGGGTAAAAAGAAGAAAATAGTTCAAGTCACCCTTTATGAAACTGTAGGTACACAGCAGCAAGTGTTAAGTGGGTACAGGTGGAAAGCAGCCCACATCTACCTGGTGTTTCCTCTGTACCTTCTGCTGTGGCTTTATTTGCTCTGTATGCATCCCAAATGATGGGAGACATACCTTAATTGCTGACTCTTTTTTGCAGAGTCCATATCTAGAAGACTCTGAGCCATAAAACACTTACCCTACCTTTCACTTTTGGAAGGAAGTTTGGCAGGTCAAATTGGCTCTATATCTCATGTGAAATCAGGTGGTGTATTGTTTGAACATAATTTTTACTCAATCCTGATGTCCAGGCTGTATCCCACACCAATTAGATCAGAATCTCTGGGGTTGGGAACCAAGTGTGAGTGTTTTTAAAGCTTCCCAAATAAATTCCAGTATGCAGTCACAGTTGAGAACTCACTCTTCCAACTTTTGTCGTCCTATGAGTGAAGCAAACCCCAAATCAAATGTGTAGACAAGGGGAAAGAAGGCATAGGAAAGAAAAGACTATGGAGGTATTCATTATCTATTGCTACGTAACAAATTACTCCCTAATTTAACAGCTTAGAGCAACAACCTTTCTTATTCTCATTTCTGTGGATTAGGAGTCTGGGAACAACTTAGCTGGTTGTCGTGGCTAAGGGCCTCATGCAGCTGCAGTCAAGCTACTGGCCAAGGCGGCAGTCATCTGAAAGCTTGAATGGAGCTGGTGAATCTTCCTTTAAGATGCCTAGCCCCATGGCTGTTGATAGGAGGCCTCCGCTCTTTGCTAGCTGTTGGCAGGGGGTATTAGCAACTTGCCAAGAGCTTTTCTCTCTAGAGGTGTTTAAGTGACCTTGAAACATGGCAGCTGGCTTCCCCCAAGCAAGTAATTCAAGAGAAAGCTTCGAAGTCATACACCATCATTTCCGCAATATCCTATTGGTTATACAGGTCAGCCCTATTCAATGTGAGATGGGACTACAAAGGTCTGGAGTCTGGAATCATTGGGTCTATCTAGGCTACTACACTGGGATAAAAATACACAAATATTTGTCTTTATTTTAAGGGTGGATGTCTGTTAAGCTGAATAATATGAACCCAAGCTTGTGGCTTCCTTGAAGACCCTTTGTCAGAATCAAAATGCTCTAGAGCAGCCCTACCAATTTCTCAAACACAAGGTGGCTGGGCAGAGCCTTTGGGTTATCTTAAAGGACATTATTCAAAGGCACAATGCTCTTTACCGAAGTCCAACTCTCCCGTTACTTGAACTAATTTTGTCCAGATTCAGATCAGCTGAGGCTAGTAGCTGGTGCTTAGCAGCAAATAAATAAGATGTGAACTTCACTAGCACTGATTCCTCTGAAAATGATACTACTTAATGATAACTACCAATTGCATATAGCTACAAAAGAGACCTCTGACATTAAGAAGCATGACTGAATGATTTGAAATTGAGTCTTCTCCCTCACCTTTTGGATGTGGAATAACAAGGGTCTTCAAAGCAGTCTTCTTTATAATCCCTTACCAACAGAGTCACTTACTGTATCCCAACCAGATGCCACCTATATACTGATATTGCCAAATATGCGTTTCTATCCCAGATTTCTCCTACCAAATGCCAGACTTGCATAGGCAACTGCCTATTTGACATCTCCTCTTGAGTGACTAATGGGAATCCCAATTTTATTTGTCCAAAACCAAATTATGTTTTTAAATTAAAAAATGTCCTGCTTTATTGAGATATAGTTGACATTAACATTGTGTAAGTTTAAGGTGTACAGTGTGATGATTTGATATACATATATATTGTGCTGTATTTACCACAATAAGGTTAGTTAACACATCCTTCATCTCCCATAATTACCATTTTGTTTTTGTTGTATGGTGAGAACATTAAAGCTCTATTCTCATAGCAACTTTCAAGTATATAATACAATATTGTTAAATGTAGTCACCATGCTGTAATTAGATCCTCAGAACTTATTAATCTTATATTGAAAAATTAAACCCTTTGACCAACATCTCCCTGTTTTCCCCATCCCTCAGCCCTGGCAACCACCATTCTCTCTCTGTTACCGTGAGTTTAATGTTTTTAAAGTTTACATATAAGTGATATCATACAGTATTTATCTTCCTCTGTGTGACTTATTTCACTTAGCATAATACCCTCAGAATTCATTCATGTTGTCACAATGGAAGGATTTCCTTCTTTTTTTATGGCCGAATAATATTCCGTTATTTATCTATACACCACATTTCCTTTATCCATTCATCCATCAACAGACACTTAAGTCATTTCCATGTCTTGGCTACTGTGAATAATGCTACAATGAACATGGGACTGCAGATATCTCTTTGAGATGGTGATTTCATCTCCTTTGGATATATGCTTAGAAGTGGAAATGCTGTATTGTATGATAGTTCTATTTTTAATTCCATACTGTAAAATCAAATTCTTAATTTCTTTCTCTACCTTTGTTCCTCTATTTTCTTCTCTTTCTTAGTATCTGCAATTCCATTCTTCCAGTTGATCATGTAAAAAATCTGGAGTCATCCTTACCTCTCTTTCTCTCATACCCCACATGCAACAGTCTATCCGCAACCTTCTTCTTTCTCCTTTCAAATTATTTCTTGAATCAAACTATTTCTCACTACCTCCACCACTCCTATGCTGGTCCACCTCATCTATTGCTTAGAAGTGCAATAGCATTTTAATGCATCTCTCTGCTCTAACCCTGCCCTTATAACCTCTTTTCCATAGAGCATTAAAAATGAGAGACAGGTGTTGTCAGTTCTCTTTTCAAAACTTTAAGATGGTTTCACATTTAAAAAATTCTTGCTCTGGTCTACAGTTCCTAACATCTTCTACCATCTCCCCTTACACTACTCCACTCTACTCCAGTCCATTCCACTCTACTCCATCACACTGGCCTCCTTGCTATTCCTTGCACATCAAGCACACTCATTCGTCCCTCAGGGCCTTTACACTACCTCTTCCCATGTCTGTAATTTTCTCCCCCATGTATCTGTTCAGTGTGCTTTCTTCTTCCTTTTAGAACTCAGCTTAAGTATCTTTCTAAATAGGAGGCTCTTCCTTATCTTCATATGTAAAGAGTATTTTTTTCAACCTCATCTATCCCTTTACAATGCTCTAATGAAAAATAGACTCATCTTAGGAAACATACCCAAAAATACAAGCATAGTGATAAGTCAGAAAGATTTATTTGACAGCAGGTGGTGTCTGTAAGATATATCAGGAAGTACAATCAATTCTTTCCACAATTATACTGGAAGCAAAATTTGTTTTCATGTTATTGGGAGAAAACCAATTAGCCTAGGGTTACTGATCTGGAAGGACAAGTCAGTCAGCAAACATGGTAAGCCAAGCACCAAACTACTTCCATCAGCAGGGGCATGATAGTACAAAAGGTGGATGTGTAAAGCATATTTGCTCATGGAAATAAGGGGCTGGCATCACTATCCTTGTTACTGAATCAAACTTGGGTCCACTTGCCTGTGCACAGTAAAGCCAATCTGCTGACACAGGGTTGTGGTGAAGGAAAGTGCTGAATTTAATGCAGGGCGCCAAGCAAGGAGTCCAGGCAGCTAGTGCTTGAAAGACCTGAATTCCCTGAAGGCTTTCAAGGAAAGGTTTTTAAAGACAGGGTGAGGAAGGGGGTCATCTGATGGACATTATTCTGACTCGTTGTTGGTGAGGTAATTGGGAGTCAACATCATGAACATTCTGGTTCCAACCAGTCTGTGGTCCACTGCTTGTGGGCAACCATACAGTTAACTTCTTCCACCTGGTGGGGGTTTCAGTATCTGCAAAACAGCTCAAAGAACCTGGCTTAGAATATTATCTAGAGCCCTTAGGGAGGAATTAAAGGTCCTTGACTTTAATGGCTAAACTATTATTTTTTTTGTCTTTCTTGACTGTTTTCCTTTCTTTCTGCATTTTCTCACTTCTCTGATTAAATTTATTCTTTGACTAAAGTTTTTGTACAGACAAAAGGCAGGTGGAGGACATGGTGAAGAGTCCTGTTCTGGGAGAGCCCCATAGGGTCCTTCTCGGTTACACCCTAAGGGAGGTAGTCCCAGAGAACAAGGATAAAGTCAAAGAAGGGACAAGGAAGGGAGGGGCTTTGGTTTTATATAAATTTATAAAACTAAGTGTGCCTTTTTGAGGATGTCTTAGGCTGTTGCAAATCTACTTCCTTGTTGTTTTGCCTTCTCTACCAGTTGGTAGAGCTTCGAGGCTAATTCTTAGACTAGGAGATGGTGGAGTTTGCTCCCTTTTTAAGTTGGTGAGTTGAATTGGGCTGCTGTGGTTATGATATGCTGTGAGCTACTGGTTTCTAACTCAGCAACGATACAGGTTGTGTCTATACAAACAAACAAGTTTTAGAGGTCAGTATCCAAAGAAATTAAGTAAAATAATTTAAAATTTGAACTAATTTGACATTTTTGGTCTGATGTATCCATCAATCCTATAAAGAGTTCACTTGTTTATGTGTATACTATCACAATTTCAGGCACTGTTATTTCCCATGATCCTGCTCTATCAGTGATTTCAAGAACCAAGGTAAATGGGGAGAGAGAAGAATGAAGAATGGACTTTTAAAAAATTTTTGGCAGACTGTAATGTGACTAGGGACAACTTTATTTTGTAATGATCCATTAGCCTTCTCTTCCTTTTTTTTTTTTTTGCGGTACGTGGGGCTCTCACTGTTGTGACCTCTCCCGTTGCGGAGCAGAGGCTCCGGACGCGCAGGCTCAGCGGCCATGGCTCACGGGCCCAGCCGCTCCGCGGCATGTGGGATCTTCCCGGACCCGGGCACGATCCGGTGTCCCCTGCATCGGCAGGCGGACTCCCAACCACTGCGCCACCAGGGAAGCCCTCTTCCTTTTTTTTTTTTTTTTTTTTTGCAGTTATTTTAATAGAGAAGATAGACTGGGCAATCTGTGGCTCATTCTTTTTTTTTTTTTTTTTAATGTTTTTCTTGGAAAAGAAATTAGCCTGAAACAGGTACATGAAATTGTTTTATTTTTCTCTCACTATTTCTGTTATTTTCATTGCATCAGTAATGCGGAAAGCATTGTCAGTTTTTCTTTCTCATTTTCTTTCATCTCTCTATTTTTGCTTTAAAAAGAGGTAGAAATTTAAAAAAATAAAGAGGTAGAAATGAGTTAACCTATAAGCATGTAAAGAAAGTGGACATTTAAGTGGAAAAATACAAAGTTCAACCTTAATTGTATTTTAACCTTATATTGCTAAAATGCACTAGTCTATTCTTAAGCCTGAAAGATTAGCAAGCTGATAGAATGGTAATGATTTTAATTTTAGAATTATGATTTTAGCATTAGAGATTTTTTTAACATTTTTATTGGAGTATAATTGCTTTAAAATGGTGTTTCTGCTTTATAACAAAGTGAATCAGGTATACATACACATATGTTCCCACATCTCTACCCTCTTGCGTCTCCCTCCCTCCCACCCTCCCTATCCCACCCCTCTAGGTGGTCACAAAGCACCGAGCTGATCTCCCTGTGCTATGTGGCTGCTTCCCACTAGCTATCTGTTTTACGCTTAGTAGTGTATATATGTCCATGCCACTCTCTCACTTTGTCCCAGCTTACCCTTCCCCCTCCACATATCCTCAAGTCCATTCTCTAGTAGGTCTGTGTCTTTATTCCTGTCTTACCCCTACGTTCTTCATGACATTTTTTTCCCTTAGATTCCATATATATGTGTTAGCATACGGTATTTGTCTTTCTCTTTCTGACTTACTTCACTCTGTATGACAGACTCTAGGTCCATCCACCTCACTACAAATAACTCAGTTTCATTTCTTTTTATGGCTGAGCAATATTCCATTGTATATATGTGCCACATCTTCTTCATCCATTCATCTGATGATGGACACTTAGGTTGCTTCCATGTCCTGGCTATTGTAAATAGAGCTGCAATGAACATTTTGGTACATGACTCTTTTTGAATTATGGTTTTCTCAGTGTATATGCCCAGTGGGATCGCTGGGTCATATGGTAGTTCTATTTGTAGTTTTTTAAGGAACCTCCACACTGTTCTCCATAGTGGCTGTACCAATTCACATTCCCACCAGCAGTGCAAGAGGGTTCCCTTTTCTCCACACCCTCTCCAGCATTTATTGTTTCTAGATTTTTTGATGAGCCATTCTGACCAGTGTGAGATGATATCTCATTGTAGTTTTGATTTGCATTTCTCTAATGATTAATGATGTTGAGCATCCTTTCATGTGTTTGTTGGCAATCTGTATATCTTCTTTGGAGAAATGTCTGTTTAGGTCTTCTGCCCATTCTTGGATTGGGTTGTTTGTTTTTTTGTTACTGAGCTGCACGAGCTGCTTGTAAATTTTGGAGATTAATCCTTTGTCAGTTGCTTCATTTGCAAATATTTTCACCCATTCTGAGGGTTGTCTTTTCATCTTGTTTATGGTTTCCTTTGCTGTGCAAAAGGTTTTAAGTTTCCTTAGGTCCCATTTTTTTATTTTTGTTTTTATTTCTATTTCTGTAGGAGGTGGATCAAAAAGGATCTTGCTGTGATTTATGTCATAGAGTGTTCTGCCTCTGTTTTCCTCTAAGAGTTTGATAGTTTCTGGCCTTATATTTAGGTCTTTAACCCATTTTGAGCTTATTTTTGTGTATGGTGTTAGGGAGTGTTCTAATCTCATACTTTTACATGTACCTGTCCAGTTTTCCCAGCACCACTTATTGAAGAGGCTGTCCTTTCTCCACTGTACATTCCTGCCTCCTTTATCAAAGATAAGGTGACAATATGTGCGTGGGTTTATGTCTGGGCTTTCTATCCTGTTCCATTGATCTGTATTTCTGTTTTTGTGCCAGTACCATACTGTCTTGATTACTGTAGCTTTGTAGTATAGTCTGCAGTCAGGGAGCCTGGTTCCTCCAGGTCCGTTTTCGTTCTCAAGATTGCTTTGGCTATTCGGGGTCTTTTGTGTTTCCATACAAATTGTGAAATTTTTTGTTCTAGTTCTGTGAAAAATGCCATTGGTAGTTTGATAGGGATTGCATTGAATATGTAGATTGCTTTGTGTAGTAGAGTTGTTTTCACAATGTTGATTCTTCCAATCCAAGAACATGGTATATCTCTCCATCTATTTGTATCATCTTTAATTTCTTTCATCAGTGTTTTATGATTTTCTGCATACAGGTCTTTTGTCTCCTTAGGTAGGTTTATTCCTAGATACTTTATTCTTTTTGTTGCAGTGGTAAATGGGAGTGTTTTCTTAATTTCACTTTCAGATTTTTCATCATTAGTGTTTAGGAATGCCAGAGATTTCTGTGCATTAATTTTGTATCCTGCTACTTTACCAAATTCATTGATTAGCTCTAGTAGTTTTCTGGTAGCATCTTTAGGATTCTCTATATATAGTATCATGTCATCTGCAAACAGTGACAGCTTTACTTCTTCTGTTCCGATTTGGATTCCTTTTATTTCCTTTTCTTCTCTGATTGCTGTGGCTAAGACTTCCAAAACTATGTTGCATAAGGGTGGTGAGAGTGGGCAACCTTGTCTTGTTCCTGATCTTAGTGGAAGTGGTTTCACTTTTTCACCATTGAGGACGATGTTGGCTGTGGGTTTGTCATATATGGCCTATGTTATGTTGAGGAAATTTCCCTCTATGCCTACTTTCTGCAGGGTTGTTATCATAAATGGGTGTTGAATTTTGTCGAAAGCTTTCTCTGCATCTTATTAAGATGATCATATAGTTTTTCTCCTTTTGTTAATTTGTTAATATGGTGTACCACGTTGATTGATTTGCGTATATTGAAGAATCCTTGCATTCCTGGAATAAACCCCACTTGATCATGTTTTATGATCCTTTTAATGTGCTGTTGGATTCTGTTTGCTAGTATTTTGTTGAGGATTTTTGCATCTATGTTCATCAGTGATATTGGCCTGTAGTTTTCTTTCTTTGTGACAATCTTGTTTGGTTTTGGTATCAGGGTGATGGTGACCTCGTAGAATGAGTTTGGGAGTATTCCTCCCTCTGCTATATTTTGGAAGAGTTTGAGAAGGATAGGTGTTAGCTCTTCTCTAAATGTTTGATAGAATTCGCCTGTGAAGCCATCTGGTCCTGGGCTTTTGTTTGTTGGAAGATTTTTAATCACAGTTTCAATTTCAGTGCTTGTGATTGGTCTGTTCATATTTTCTATGTCTTCCTGAATCAGTCTTGGCAGGTTGTGCATTTCTAAGAATTTGTCCATTTCTTCCAGGTTTTCCATTTTATTGGTATAGAGTTGCTTGTAGTAATCTCTCATGATCTTTTGT
Source organism: Leucopleurus acutus (assembly GCF_964270905.1). Lineage (NCBI taxonomy): Eukaryota > Metazoa > Chordata > Mammalia > Artiodactyla > Delphinidae > Leucopleurus > Leucopleurus acutus. Next base: position 77,782,931 of record NC_139145.1, on the reverse strand, counting down.
ATTTCTACAGTGTGACTTGTTACTTCTCCGTTTTCATTTCTAATTCTGTTGATTTGAGTCTTCTCACTTTTTTTCTTGATGAGTCTGGCCAATGGTTTATCAACTTTATTTATCTTCTCAAAGAACCAGCTTTTAGTTTTATTGATCTTTGCTATCATTTCCTTCATTTCTTTTTCATTTATTTCTGATCTGATCTTTATGATTTCTTTCCTTATGCTAACTTTGGGTTTTCTTTTGTTCTTCTTTCTCTATTTGCTTTAGGTGCAAGGTTAGGTTGTTTATTTGAGATGTTTCCTGTTTCTTAAGGTAGGATTCTATTGCCATTGTATTGCTAAACTTCCCTCTTAGAACTGCTTTTGCTGCATCCCATAGGTTTTGGGTTGTCGTGTCTCCATTGTCATTTGTTTCTAGGTATTTTTTGATTTGCTCTTTGATTTCTTCAGTGATCACTTCGTTATTAAGTAGTGTATTGTTTAGCCTCCATGTGTTTGTATTTTTTACAGATCTTTTCCTGTAATTGATATCTAGTCTCATAGCGTTGTGGTCGGAAAAGGTACTTGATACAATTTCAATTTTCTTAAATTTACCAAGGCTTGATTTGTGACCCAAGATATGATCTATCCTGGAGAATGTTCCATGAGCACTTGAGAAAAATGTGTATTCTGTTATTTTTGGATGGAATGTCCTCTAAATATCAATTAAGTCCATCTTGTTTAATGTATCATTTAAAGCTTGTGTTTCCTTATTTATTTTCATTTTGGATGATCTGTCCACTGGTGAAATTGGGGTGTTAAAGTCCCCTACTATGAATATGTTACTGTCGATTTCCCCTTTTATGGCTGTTAGTATTTGCCTGTGTATTGAGGTGCTCCTATGTTGAGTGCATAAATATTTACAATTGTTATATCTTCTTTGGTGATCAATCCCTTGATCATTATGTAGTGTCCGTCTTTGTCTCTTCTAATAGTCTTTATTTTAAAGTCTATTTTGTCTGATATGAGAATTGCTACTCCAGCTTTCTTTTGATTTCCATTTGCATGGAATATCTTTTTCCATCCCCTAACTTTCAGTCTGTATGTGTCCCTAGGTCTGAAGTGGGTGTCTTGTAGACAGCATATATATGGGTCTTGTTTTTGTATCCATTCAGCCAGTCTGTGTCTTTTGGTGGGAGCATTTAATCCATTCAAATTTAAGGTAATTATAGATATGTATGTTCCTATTCCCATTTTCTTAATTGTTTTGGGTTCGTTATTGTATGTCTTTTCCTTCTCCTGTGTTCCTTGCCTCTAGAAGTTCCTTTAGCAGTTGTTGTAGAGCTGGTTTGGTGGTGCTAAACTCTCTCAGCTTTTGCTTGTCTGTAAAGGTTTTAATTTCTCCATCAAATCTGAATGAAATCCTTGCTGGGTAGACTAATCTTGGTTGTACGTTTTTCTCCTTCATCACTCTAAATATGTCCTGCCAGTCCCTTCTGGCTTGCAGAGTTGCTGCTGCTGTTAACCTTATGGGGATTCCCTTGTGTGTTATTTGTTGTTTTTCCCTTGCTGCTTTTAATATGTTTTCTTTGTATTTAATTTTTCATAGTTTGGTTAATATGTGTCTTGGCTTGTTTCTCCTTGGATTTATCCTGTATGGAACTCTCTGTGCTTCCTGGACTTCGTTGACTGTTTCCTTTCCCATATTAGGGAAGTTTTCAACTATAATCTCTTCAAATATTTTCTCATTCCCTTTCTTTTTCTCTTCTTCTTCTGGGACCCCTATCTTTCGAATGTTGGTGCGTTTAATGTTGTCCCAGAGGTCACTGAGACTGTCCTCAGTTCTTTTCATTCTTTTTTCTTTATTCTGCTCTGCAGTAGTTATTTCCACTGTTTTATCTTCCAGGTCCCTTATCCGTTCTTCTGCCTCAGTTATTCTGCTATTGATCCCATCTAGAGTATTTTTAATTTCATTTATTGTGTTGTTCATCATTGTTTGTTTCATCCTTAGTTCTTCTAGGTCCTTGTTAAATGTTTCTTTCATTTTCTCTGTTCTATTTCCAAGATTTTGGATCATCTTTACTATCATTATTCTGAATTCTTTTTCAGGTAGACTGCCTATTTCCTCTTCATTTGTTAGGTGTGGTGGGTTTTTATCTTGCTCCTTCATCTGCTGTGTGTTTTTCTGTCTTCTCATTTTGCTTATCTTACTGTGTTTGGAGTCTCCTTTTTGCAGGCTGCGGTTCGTAGTTCCCATTGTTTTTTGTTTCTGTCCCCATTGGCTAAAGTTGGTTCAGTGGGTTGTGTAGGCTTCTTGGTGGAGGGGACTAGTGCCTGTGTTCTAGTGGATGCGGCTGGATCTTGTCTTTCTGGTGGGCAGGTCCACGTCTGGTGGTGTGTTTTGGGGTGTCAGTGGAGTTATTATGATTTAGGCAGCCTCTCGCTAATGGGTGTGGTTGTGTTCCTGTCTTGCTAGTTGTTTGCATAGGTTTTCCAGCACTGTAGCTTGCTGGTCGTTGAGTGAAGCTGTGTGTTGGTGTTGAGATGGAGATCTCTGGGAGACTTTTGCCATTTGATATTATGTGGAGCTGGGAGGTCTCTTGTGGACCAGTGTCCTGAAGTTGGCTCTCCCACTTCAGAGGCACAGCACTGAGTCCTGGCTGGAGCACCAAGAGCCTTTCATCCACATGGCTCAGAATAAAAGGGAGAAAAAGTACAAAGAAAGAAAGAAAGAGGATAAAATAAAATAAAGTAAGATAAAATAAAGTTATTAAAATAAAAAATAATTATTAAGAAAAAAAATTTTTTTAAGTAAAAAAAAATAAAAACAGACGGACAGAACCCTAGGACAAATGGTGAAAGCAAAGCTATACAGATGAAATCTCACACAAAAGCATACACATACACACTCACAAGAAGAGGAAAAGGGGAAAAAATATTATATCTTGTTATCAAAGTCCACCTCCTCAATTTGGGATGATTCGTTGTCTATTAAGGTATTCCACAGATGCAGGGTACATCAAGTTGATTGTGGAGATTTAATCCGCTGCTCCTGAGGCTGCTGGGGGAAATTTCCCTTTCTCTTCTTTGTTCGCACAGCTCCCGGGTTTCAGCTTTGGGTTTAGACCCGCCGCTGCGTGTAGGTCACCTGAGGGCGTCTGTTCTTCGCTCAGAGAGGATGCGGTTAAAGGAGCAGTTGATTCGGGGGCTCTGGCTCACTCAGGCCGTGGGGGAGTAAGGGGTATGGATGCGGGGTGAGCCTGCGGCGGCAGAGGTCAACATGATGTTGCACCAGGCTGAGGCATGCTGTGTGTTCTCCCTGGGAAGTTGTCCCTGGATCACGGGACCCTGGCAGTGGCGGGCTGCACAGGCTCCCGGGAGGGGAGGTGTGGATAGTGACCTGTGCTCGCACACAGGCTTCTTGGTGGCAGCAGCAGAGGCCTTAGCGTCTCATGCCCGTCTCTGGGGTCCGCGCTGATATCTGCGGCTCGCGCCCGTCTCTGGGGCTCTTTTAAGCAGCGCTCTTAATCTCCTCTCCTCGCGCATCAGGAAACAAAGAGGGAAGAAAAAGTCTCTTGGCTCTTTGGCAGGTCCAGACTTTTCCCCGGACTCCCTCCCGGCCAGTCGTGGCGCACTAACCCCCTGCAGGCTGTGTTCACGCCGACAGTCCTCTCCCTGCGCTTCGACCGAAGCCCGATCGTCAGCTCTGAGCCCCGCCCGCCCTGGCGGTTGAGCAGACAAGCCTCGGGCTGGTGAGTGCTGGTAAGCACCGATCCTCAGTGCGGAAATCTCTCTGCATTGCCCTCTACACCCCTGTTGCTGTGCTCTCCTCCGAGGCGCCGAAGCTCCCCTGTTCTGCCACCCGCAGTCTGCGCCCGCGAAGGGGCTTCCTAGTGTGTGGAACCTTTCCTCCTTCACAGCTCCCTCCCACTGGTGAGGTCCCGTCCCTATTCTTTTGTCTCTGTTTATTCTTTTTTCTTTTGCCCTACCCAGGTACGTGGGGAGTTTCTTGCCGTTTGGGAGGTCTGAGGTCTTCTGTCAGCGTTCAGTAGGTGTTCTGTAGGAGTTGTTCCACGTGTAGATGTATTTCTGATGTATCTGTGGGGAGGAAGGTGATCTCCGCGTCTTACTCTTCTGCCATCTTCCCCCTCTCCTGCCTTCTGTGTTGTTTTTAAATCTAGGACGAGAGTAACAAAATAAAGAAAAATTGTGACTGATATTGGATTCATATCAAGTATGCTCATATTCAGACTTCAAATGATATGAAATGCAAATTTCATGGCAATTAAGATTAGCATATTCAGAAAACAACATATTCTGAGATTATTATCCTTCACATTTTAATACTTAGACATGTAATACATTTTGAGTATATAATCATGACATTGCCAGGTTTTTATGCATAAAAGGGAAAACTTCATCTGTTATTTATAACTACAAATACCTAATAATCTTTTTTGTGTCTTCCCCTAGTAAAAGAAATATCCATTCCTTTGACTTGGTGATCAGTGTTTGATGATTTACCATTTCTTTGTCCTTTTTGAGCAAATACTATACTTTCCATAGAAAGAGCTGGGATAAATTATGAGAAGCAGGATGACATGTCAAGCAACAAATAAGGAAAGTAAGTTAGGGTTTTCAAGGGTCTATCTTCAGTGTGGGAGCGGGTTTTCCTTCGGTCTCTGGGAAACACATTCTAATCTTTAGCTGGAATTGTGGCATGTTTCCTCTTGGTAACTAGAGTGAGGCAGGCTTTAAATTAGATAGCAGAGTACTTTCAGGATGGGGGCCTCGTGCTATGCATAGGGAGTTGTTTTTTTTCTCTGCTTTGGCCCTTTGTGGATGAGTTAGGCTGGAGTGTGCTCCTTAATTCTCCATTCTATAAACAGAATGCACTCACTCATATACAGAGCTTTGTTAAAGCTAAGAACACTTTCAAGAACTTATTGAAATGATTACATGAAACTTTAAAGTATTATCCTTTACCTTAAGTCTGGCTCGTTATCAGTGTCCACCTATTTTGAAAAAGAACAATGTTTTAAAGACTAGTACCATGAAAAGAATTGGCTCCAAAAACAAGTTACAGTCTTTCTTGCTCCAAAAATATTGGGAATTCTTGGCAAACTGGGTCCATGAGTGAAAGCTGCCGATAGGAAGAGAAGTTTGAAACAGCCCACCCAATAAGTCAGAATGACGGTCCAACAGGAATGACATTTAAACAGCCCGCCCAATAAGTCAGAAATTAACCCTGGATCAACAAATTAAGAGATTTCTGCCCTAAATTAGGACTAACTGGACTCAAAAGTCATTTATATCAATTCATATCCACCCCATCCCCCCACCTCCCCTCTCAGCTACAGTTCAGGGCTGTAAGCTGAGCGCTTGGATGATACCGGTGTATGATAACTGAATCAAATTGCTTTTGTGACACTTCAGGAATCAGTAAATCTGTGTGAAAACTGGTTCAGGCACTAGCTAGGTTACATCAGGGAAAATCACTTAATTATTATGAGCCTTATTTCATCTATAAAATAGGGTACTCTGTCACAGAACTGTTGTAAGATTGAGTTTAATATACAAAACACTTAATACTCTGAGTGACCTCTAGCAAGAATTAAAAACAGGTAGGTATTACTGTTGTCATAGTGGTTAATACCTATGTCATCCTAAATATTAACTGAGTTAATATTGGCTACACTTGTACATTTCAGGACATTTTATTTCTAAAAATGATTCACTACTCTTATTTTTCTTGTCTCTCTTGTTTTCTTTCAACACTTTCCTTAAAACTTCTGCCTACATTGCTTGATTTTTTTCTGATTCTTTTACTAATTGTTTAGTCAATTATGCCCAGTGTTGATAGTTAAGACAAAAGTTTATTTAAGTTTAAAAGTTTATATATGCTGTGCTGTGTCTCCCTGTTTTCACAAAATGATGGTAAATGGGCAGATGGTTGAGCCCTTCCTAAACTGGGAAGGCCATTGGTGGTTGTAAGAAGGGAGATGTCAGTCGTTCTTAACTCTGCTGCACGGGAAGATAGCCTGTCTGGGCTCCACCCTTGAAGATTCTGAGTTAGTGGACCAGGTAGATACTGTGTTTAGTGGGTTTTAACAGCTCTCCAGGTGCCTTTAATATGCCACCAAGATTGAGACTCACTGGGCTGTTGGGAGGGAAACTTGGGTTTCTGCAGAATAGCTCTTAGCAAAGCATAAATCTCTGAATCTCTGTATGTTTTCCATAGAGGTTAAAGGGCAGTAGGGAGTAAGCACTTGGGAGTAAGTCTTATTAATTTTTTTATGTTGCTTTAGTCCAACCCCCACCGGGGATTTCAAATTCAATTGTGACTTTTAAGGAAAGTCCCTTTTTTACTATTTACATTATGGTTCATAAGTGAAAGGCTCCTACCTCAAATGTGAGAGTTAACTGGACTTGTTCTCAGTTATTGAGCTTGGGGCCCAAATTTAGACAACCAGTAAAAATGGACCCTAGTCAGTGTGGACCCCAGTGGTAGTTTGTCATCCTTTTGCTGTCTTGCTAATGCTACCTAAACTAAATTATTTTAGAAGTACATGCTGTTGCATTTCTTTCACTCTTTGGTTAGTGAGTTTTCCCTCAAGCACAGGTGAGATCACCTTTAGTGATGGATAAATCCACAGATGAAGAGAATGTGCGAGTTCCCCAAACCTTCCCATCGGTCCTATGTTGGTCCGTCTCTGCCTCTACATCTTGTTCACGCTGTGGCTGTATGAGAGGGGCCCTTCGTCCAGGACAAACTTGAAGTCTACCTCCTCCATAAACCCTTCTTCCCTCTGACTAATGCAGCCTTTGTGACCCCATCCTCCTCCGCATTCCTGTGTTCACTTACCCCGCGATCTACAACTACTGTGGGCGATTGCTTATACTTTTTTGTGTGTCTGCATCGGTCTTCACTGCAAACTTTAAACTGTTTCAAGCTTAGGAACCTGAAGCCTGATGACTTCAGGAATAAGGTCCTGCCTTTCAGTAAGTACTCAATAAATGTGTGACGGTGGTGGTGAAGTAGAAATCACATTTGAGAGAGAAGGGAGGATGTGGGCTGGATTTATTAGGGAAGATCACAGAGAAGGTAGACCTTGAACAGGGATTCAGGATTGGATAGAATTTCGATGGTTGGAGGAGAGAGCCTTCTACAAAATGTTATTTTTGGTCAGATTTGAATAATCTGTGTAAAACAGACACATATGTACCTGTGGAACCCTCTGAATTCCTAGACCTTCTTAATACCTTCAGAATCTGTCCTAAAATATATATAATATATATAAAATATATTAAATTTTTGCATATTTCAGGTATTACACATATTATATATTAAATATATAATATATGAAAATTTTACACATTTCAGGTATTTTATATGTATATATATGTATATATGTATGTATATATGTGTGTGTATATATATATATATATATATATATATATATATATATATACACACATATATATATATAATTTCCAGTCTCCATGATGAGGGCAAAACATACATCATTGAGCCTTACTACTAAATACAAGCAAGGGAATACATTCACTTTTCTTATTTGTACACTCTCAACGGGAGGGAATTCTAAAGGTTGTTCACTATCACTTTTCCATAATGTGATTGGGGAAGAAGAAGTACTAGTATTATCTTATAACCTTATCATTTGCTCTTTCAAAATGTATAGCCCAAGCCCCTCACCCACGTGCATTTTGAACTAGCTGTCAGAAACATTGTACTGGAATTGAGAGCTCCAGTGATCTTATTCACTTAAAAAGTCTGTTCAGTATTGCATGTGAAATAAGAACCTTTTAAATTTAACTGTGTATCACAGATTTGTGATGGGGGCCTTGTCATCACTCCCCAGCTCTGACAGTTACGTTAGATGAGTTATTGGAAGAGGACGTTCAAGAGGAGGGATGACAAAATCAGCCAGTAACCAGTTTTCAGTTATTATGACATTGATGTCTGACAGTGACAAGGTCACAAAACCATTTTCTTGTGTCCATTGGGTTTGGGGCACTAGATTTTTCTGTCCAGCAAGACATTTATTTATTCAAAATTTAAAGCTTAATTTCAGGTTGGGTGCTTTTTAAGTAGGCCCAACTTTTTTTCCCCCTTTAAGGATCACTCAGTTTTCTTTACAACATATATGACCTTGAATCAGGTCTTCCTCTTAAATCTTTCTGTGCTTTTATATTCAGCGTTAGCTGACTCCTCAGTAAATTCAGAGTGGCCAGTTACTTTTCATAATGAAGCTCATGTAAATTGGAGTAGAGCAGAGGTTTTATTAATGAAACTGATCTGTTATTAAAGGTGCTTTGATCATCCTTTCTGAATAGTGAGATAAAAGTCAAATAATATAATGTCCCTTGTCAACAGGCTTGACGATGAAAATGAAGCTTGGAAAATTTACACATGTCAATTTTTTTTTGAGCAAGGCAGAGCAGTTTATTTCAACTCCTATTTCAGTATTTTATAATCTTTTGTAGAAAATCAGGATCTTCTGTAGGTGGATCAGTTTGACCTAATGAAAATTTTATTCATGTGCAACATGAAACTGAATGGTGGTGTTTTTCAGAGCCCATGAGGAGTGGATTTTCTAGGATTTTCTTACACTGTCATATTTTCTCTTTTTCCCCATGGATATACTCATGGATGTCATGCCATAAATTTGGATTTTTAGTGTGCAAAACTTGGGCAATGTGTTTACTGTCCAGCTCACTTTTTAAAAATCAAATGGCAAGATTATTATTACTTTATTTTCATTTTTAAAAATTGAAATATAGTTGATTTACAATGTTGTATTAGTTTCTGGTGTACAGCCAAGTGATTCAGTTATACATATATAGATTCTTTTTCATATTTTTTCATTATTGTTTATTACAAGATATTGAATATAGTTCCCTGTGCTATACAGTAGAACCTTGTTGTTTATCTATGTTATATATAGTATTGTGTATATGTTAATCCCAAACTCCTGATTTATCCCTCCCCCTCCTCCTTTCCCCTTTTGTAACCATAAGTTTGTTTCCTATGTGAGTTTGTTTCTGTTTGTAAATAAGTTCATTTGTATCACGTTTTAGATTCCATATATAAGTGATATCATATGGTATTTGTCTTTCTCTGACTTACTTTGCTTAGTATGATAATCTCTAGGTCCACCTATGTTGCTGCAAATGGTATTATTTCATTCTTTTGTATGGATGAGTGATATTCCATTGTGTATATCTATATCTATATATAGATATATATCAAATGGTAAAATTACTAATGGTGGTTTCACAGGCGCTAGGATAGAAATGAGGTGGTACAGTTAGGAGGTCAAGTGGGGGCCTTCTAAGTCCTCATCCTACACTAGCTACTTGCTCTGCCTATTTTAGAATCACCGATTTGCAGAATATGGATCTCAAAGCCCCCATCAGTGACCTTATTAATTTATATGTTTGCTGTGAATTACTTCTATATGTTTTATTGTGTCTCTATTTAAAATAATTTAAAAATTTAAAGCATATTTTGGGAAATATGAAAGAAGCAGACGGACTTAAAACATGTTCAGGGATGAATCAACATTTGAAAAATGACATTGCACAGTGCACTGGTAGATAGAGAGAAGTTGAGGATAATTAGAATAAAGCCCAAAGGTGTTTCTGGACTTTGCAGATGAAGGTTATCTATCAGGCCCTGGAAAGAGGCGTGATAATGACAGCTGCAGAGCAGAGGAGGAGGCCAGGCTGACACTGGTCATTGGTTAGAGAGGAAGGCGGTTGAAGAGCATATGGTGCCCCATGGCATACCAGCTATGAATCTTTTCATTTGCAAGGGAGAGAAAATCAGTTTCTTTTTTAAATATAAAAAAGAGGGAATTTATTAACTTACAAACTGGCTTAATTAAAAAAAAAACTGGCTTACATAATTAAAAATCCAGAGAAGTCGTGAATCCAGGTGCACAAGTAGTTATGTCAGAAATCTTTCTCCACCTCTTGTTCTGCTTTCCTGTATTGGTTTCCTCTTCAGGTCCCCCCCGCAGCCCCGCCATCAAGAAATGTCTAAGCTATATCTTTCCTGTTTAGCAACCCAAATGGAAAGAGAGTACCTTTTCTAAGGATTCCCACCAGTCCCTGGCCTGATTCTTGTGAATTCAACTTGATTCATTATTCCTTTGTGAACTAAACACCGTAGTCAGGAGATAAAATGATCTGACTTCTCCGGCTGGAACGTGCCCATTTTTGGTGCTTAGGGTAGAGTCAGCTCCACGAACCCAGACCACAAGGACTGAGGGTGTGGAGAAGGGAATTTCCCCAAAAGAAAACAAAAGAATGGGCTATGAAGAAGATAGGTGAACAAAGCAAAACTGAAAAGCAAACAAAGAGGTCCACTGCATATGGTTACAAACAATATCACGATGGAGAATGGTCCTTGCGGAGTGAGAGCTTCAGGGAAAAAAGAAAACAGGCGTTGATGTCATTAGAGGAGAATCTGATGAACATTATTCAAGAAATTATAATGCTAATACTCAGTTATGGTTATTAAGAAAATGAATAGCTAAATCAAAGAACATATTTTCATGCAGCTGTCCCAAATAACCAGAAAAACATGGAGGAAGATTGATCAAACTAAAGGATTTTTTCAAAGTTTTCTGGGGGAAACTTTTAGATCCAAATTATTCATTATCAGCAAGAGTGGGTGTTTTTGTGAAAACAGAAAACCTCCTTGCAAAACAACATTCGTTTTTCAGTCTCTACATCATATATGTGCCAATTAGTAAAATTGCAATGCAGACACAAGGAGCTACATTTTGCTAACAAAGTACTGCATGCTTGTCTAGAATAACTTAATTTTTCTGGGAGAGAAAAATGTATTGTTACCAAATCCCTTAAGATGAACTATAGACACAACTTGTCACTGTTACAGGGACTGGGTTAACATTTCTAAGTTAAATATTGTTTGTGAATTAATCTAGTTTTCTTTAATTATTTTCTAATGTTTTAAAAAAATGAAAATTGTGCCAAGATATAGAAGGTATATACGGCACGGCTTTTGGATTTTTGATAGTCTTTGTTTAATTTTAGAAATAATTTTCCCTGAAAATTTGATATGCATATCAGAAAACTCAATGCAACACAATGCAGTTCAGACATTATTTATTGAAGACAGATGCTGCGGAGGATAAAGCAAATAGGACCTTTCCTACTTTCAAGCAATTGAAATTTAGCACAGAAAATATTTCTGTATTTTAAAATCAGGAGTATAATACATAATACATTATTATGATATAAAATAGTTATTATACAAAATAATATAATACATAAGAGTAGTACATGATTATAATGCATAGTACATGATTGTAATACGTACTAGAGAACAAGTCTATAAGAGTTGTGTAAGTCAGATATTCAGAAGAGGAGGACATTTGGCTGGGGAAAGAAAAGAGGGAAGAGTTTTTGAAGGAAGTGCACTTGCCATGTGTCAGATAGGATTATTGGGCAAAGGTTTTTCTATTAGAGTAAATAATGTAGAGGCAAGGCATGCATTATAGTGTGAGAATAGGATGACGATAATGAAGAGAAGAGGTGAGAGACGAGGCTGGAGAGGAAGACTGAAACCCGCAGGAGAATATATACAGTGATTCGCCCTCTGGATTTTCTGTGTGGCAACAGACTTAGACCTGGGGTTTGTGGGAGAAGGTAGTAAAAAGATGCCTGAACTCGTGAGCGTGGTGGAACGGGAGACAGTTGATGCCACCAGTATAAAGGCAGGTCAAGAGGAATGGCCAGTTACTGTGAGAGGATAAAGATATGATAAATTTGGGATGAGTTAATTTTGAGTGGCAGGGGATATCTAAGCAGTTAGGGCTGTAACTGAAGAGTAAAGTTTAGGTTAGAAAAAGCCTTTTGCATTATTCTGTCTGGAAGTGATAGTTGAAGGCTTAAGAAGAATGGTTATAAAATTATACAATGGGAGAAAATCTGGGGATAGACACTGGAAGACTTGGAAGAAAGAAGAGTGAGAGGTGGTCTGTAGATCAGTGGAGGTCAGTTTTTCTGCACTCCGTCTCTGACCCTGTGACCAATCCCTTCTACCGGTGTTTTTGTCACAATTTACTACCTTTCTCTCCCATCAGTTTGTTGGCTTCAGTTTGTCTTAGAATAAGCATAGTAGAGTTTCCTTATTTAATGCAATCTTGTATCAGAATCAGGTTTTTAGTTTGGCGCTCAGATTGCTGGTAACTTGATTTATTTTTTGCCTTGCGTTTCAGGATTTTCATCTACTTTGCCTTAGATACATGCTTCTTCTGAACTTGTGATCTGAGGTGTCAGAGTCCATGCAGCAAACCGATGGCAAGTTCAAAGTGGTAAGTAAAAAAGCAGCTTAACAAAGGGGCAATTTGCAATGGTGTCAGTAGGCTTAAGGGAACTGACAAAGCATGGTGAAGCATTCTTTGGTGAAGCATGCTACACCTGCACCTGAATGGACAAAAGGAGGTGGTAGCTATGAAAAGGTGGGGAGAGTTGCAGTCAGAGGAGGGAGTGCATGTGATAGGAGTTGCCACCTTGGGGACAAGAACATAGCCACAGCCAAGCATCACCAGGGAGGGATGCAGGGGGGTACCTCTCCCTTCTCCCACCCTCCATCTCCTACCAGTGCCAACCATTAGCAAACCAGTGTGGAAGCCAGAGGGCAAGGGGCCCAGGTGGTACCGTCTGTAGAGGTCAGCTTGCTGGGAAAAAAGGCAGGGTAGAGTGGGTGGAGAGTATGCCTAGAAGGGCAGAAGGGGATACCCATCATGCTTGACTTCCTGGCTTCCTCTTCTCTTTTCTCTTCCTGACTTCTCATAAGAAGATGTTGCTTTACTCTTGCTTGTGCTACTTAGAAAGTGGCTTCTTGCTTCTTATGATCTCTAATAGATAAGAATGGGCGTTTCAAAGGCACTACAGACTTGTCAGAAGCTTCTCCCTTTTCATTTTCCTTTACTTTTCCTTCTCCCTCTTAAGCTGTGGAGTGTTAAGAGAATTTAAAGGGAAAAAAGCAGAAGTCCAAAAGATAGGAAGAGGTGCATAGAATATCAAGCTTCTTTCTATGTCTGTGCACAAAAAGCTGATTCTAAACATGACTAAGGCTATTTACAGTTTGACTATTACATATGGTTAAGAATTGGCTTCAGAGTTCTGTATTTTAGCTCAGTTTGATTAGAGGAAATTTTTCTTTTAAAGCCACCTGTAAATACCTTCCTTGTTGTGGGCACTCCTGGCTGCCTACCCAACATCATTCCCATCCTTCTTCCTTGCTAACAGACTCTCATTTTGATCCAATATTGGTGGCCAAGGGCTTTTGAAAAGACTGGCCCTTCTCAGCACCAGGGGTGAATTTTGATTAGTCCAAGAATGGAATTGAGATAGTGTAGGAGGCTAAGTACTACTTTTTTCATGAGTTTCATAATGGTAATTCTGAAACTGAGGACAAAGAGTGTTCAGGGACGATGTATTCTAAAGAAAGGTTGTGGATCATCTATGAAGAACTTCAGATGATTGATATTCAAAACAAATCTGGTGACTCTGAGTCCATTACCCACATCAAGAGTATATAAGAAGAAATAAGGGTACTCTTAGAGAGAAGATTGTATTGGAGAGTGTATTTGTCTTCTAGTGCTATCATAACAATATACCACAGACTGCGTGGCTTAAACAGCAGGAATTTATTTTCTTACGGTTCTGGAGGCTAAAGGTTCAGGATAAAGGTGCCGGCAGGTTTGGTTTTTGGTGATGTCTCTCTTCCTGGCTTGTAGATCGCTGCCTTCTTGCTGTGTTTTCACATGGCCTTTCCTGTCTGTGAATATGGAGAGCTGTCTGCGTTTCTTCGTCTTCACCAAGCTTATTGGATTCAGGCCCTACCTTTATGACCTCGTTTAAGTTTAACTACCTTCCCAGAGGCTCTATCTCCAAATATCATCAAATTGGGGGTTATGACCTCAACTCATGAATTCTAGGGAGGGACACAATTCAGTCCATAACAGAGTGGGTTATTGAAGCTGTACTTCTGCTCACTTCAAGCTGAATGAGTAGAGGACTTGAGTAAACTACTCATAGAGTGTGAGGATGTTTTCAGGGGGAGAAATGGAGCTAGGGCAGTCACAGAGGCCTGGGAGCAGTCAAGTGACCAACACAGAGTACAGGGAGATAGCTCTGTGAGAACCTAATATGGCCCCCATTGATTTGGGAAGTCAGGCATTGCAGATGAGAGTCTCATTGGAGCTATCCAGTAAAGTGACTGGAAAGGGTTTCAGTGCATATGAGTTGTTTCCTGTTGAATCAATGTATGTATCTGTTTTTACATTACTTTGGTGACATCATTGACCATTGGTAGTAAGAGACCCACTCGTATTCGTAAGTATACCTGATTTCATTCTGGGAAATGTCTTTTAAAAGACAGACTCTAATACAGAAAACATAAAGGAAAATTCTGATATCCCTGTGTACACAAAAACTTAAGACTCTTCAAGTCAGTATCAATGATGAATCTAAAAAATTACAATATAGGAAAATCAAAAGGTTAATAATGTTAATGAATCTCCCCCCCAGCCAGATGTTCAAAAGACAGGCAAAATTGATTCATAAAAGAAATACAAAAATATATTTTAAATATATGTTTATTTTCATATATTTGAAACTTGAGAGTAACAACTCTTCTATACTGCTGGTAGGAGTACAAATTGATAAACCCAATTTAGCAATAGGTATCAAAATATGTACCCTTTGATACACTATCTACAATAATAGCATTTTGTCTAAAGCAAATAATCAGAGATGCATGCGGAGAAATCTGTGAAAAATATTTATAATTGTATTATTTATATTGATGAAAAATTGAAATGCCTGATATTTCCACAAAATACTTTTTTTGCTGAACTACTATGTAGCTATTAACAATCATATTTTAATAAACTGGGAATAGTCTTGTGATATAAGTTTATTAAAAAATAAAAGGACACACATAGAACACAAAAAACACTACTTATAAAATAAAAAAGTAGTAAACAGGATCTTCATAGAAATTAAAATATTATTGCCATTCTTGTTAAAACAAAAATTGGTAGTAAAATAAAAAGGCAAGCCATAGACTGGGAGAAACCACCACAATACATATGTCTGACAATTGCTACAACTCAGTAGTGAGAAAGAAACCAACCGAATAAACAATGGGCAAAGAACTTGGATACTTCTTAAAAGAAGATATAGGAATGGCCAATACTCACCTTAAAATGGGCTCTACGTCAGTAGTCATCAGAGAAATGAAAATTATGAGCACCGTAAGATACCATAATATACCCACTGGAATGGCTAAAATTAAAACGACTGATAATGCCAAATATTGGCAAATATAAGGGACTACTGAAACTCTCATACATGGCTGGTAGGAGTGTAAAATTGTACAACTATTTTGGAAAACTGACAGTTGCTTTTAAAGTTAAATATACACTTCTACTATGATCCAGCAATTCTGTTCCTAAGAATTACTCAAGAGGAACAAAATCATTTGTCTACAAAAAGACCTGTGCAAGAATATTCTTAGAAGCTTTATTCATACTAACCAAATACTGGCATCAAAACCAATATTCATCAACAGGAAAATGGATAAACAAATTGTGATATATGTCCATAAAATAGAATATTATTTAGCAGTAAAAGGAAATAAACTACTGATAAAAGCAACACACTGGATGAATCTCGAAAACATTAAGTTGATCAAAAGAAGTCAGACACAAAGAAGACATAAGTATGATTCTATATATATGAAGTTCAAGGCCTGGCAAAGCAAATCTGTGGTGACAGAAATCAGAATAATGGTTGCCTCTGTGTGGGAAGGACAATAAACTGGAAAGGGTATGAGAAAACTTCTAGCAATGATGGAATTGTTATCTTTTTTTTTTAATTGAAGTATAGTTGATTTACAATGTTTCAGGTGTACAGCAAAGTGATTCAGTTATATATATGTGTGTGCGTGTGTGTGTATGTATAGAAATGCTGTCAGATTCTTTTCCACTATAGGTTATTATAAGATATTGAATATAGTTCTATATAGTAGGTCCTTGTTGTTTATTTCATATATAGTGGAATAGTTCTCTTGATTAAAGTGGCATTTATGTGGGCTTATAAAGTTATCAAAACATATCGAGCTGTACACTTAAAATAAATACAATTCATTGTTTGTAAATTAAAGCTCAATTAACAAAATTAATTCTAATTGTCAAGAAGTACTCAAATTTTCCTTTAGCTGAGATCCCACAGAAAGAGATCATTCACTAGTTGACTTTGTGGGTGTTTCTCATAGTGGAGATCATCACAGACTGATGATTCTTGTGCCCCAGTGATCATCCAATCCACCTACTTCCCGTTGCACTGACTGTATGTTCACTGTGAATGTTCTCATTGTAGCTGTTGTTTCCCAACGTAGATATTCTTGTTGGAGAGAGGAGCTGATCAGTAGACACGTGCTAGGCTGCTAGGTTTCAAGCCACAGACTGACAAGTGGATATTCTCCTTAATATATTGGTTAACATCAATGGATCCTTCTTAGGAAAATTACTTTCATTAACCTTTCATCCTGATCCTGCAGTATCCCTGGAACAGGTGGGTACCTACAGAAGCCCTACCTGGATGTCCACAGGCCTCTTTTTAAAAAAGTCAATTCTCTCTGCTCAACAGCTTTGTGAAATAGTTGTTTGATTGTGGTGTACACACGCCTTCTCATATCTTTAATCTCTTTTTGAGAGTTTGGCTTGTTATATATCAGAATCAGGTACGTCCCAGTTGTGATGCTGATTCTAAATTCAAGCAGGATCCTGAGCAGGTAAGGGGTTGTAGGGTTCGAGAGGGCTGCCTTCCAATTTGAAATGTATCATATTTTTGACAGTAAGTGACTTTTCTAACATAGTGGGTTAAAGGCTTAATGTTTCTGTTGTTCACTGACGTCTCACTGTAGTTGGTGCCCACTGCATTCATAGAAATAAAGGGGATGCTGTTAAAGTGATGAGGGTTAATGGAAAGACGGGGACACTGTTTTGATGGGGGGAATGAGAAGAGGGAAAGCAATAACATAAGAAGTACTTCAGAGAGGCAGAGAGGCATTCTTTTCCATTTATTTTCCAACTGTAATTTAAAATAAATTGCCTTAAGAAGAATCAAAAGAGAAGTTAGTTTATTATTGCTTTCAGATAACCTGGTAATTTACCATTAAATGAACAGAAAATAAGAAGAGTATGAACATTAATAAAAGCTAAGTTTGGGAAAAATTGCTTTGTGCAGAAAGAAAATTCTGTAATTTACCCCATGTTCAACTCACCAGATTCATAGCAGGATGTAATCCTTGTCCACTACATACCCTTCAGTGTACCTAAACTTGTAAGATATTTTTCTTTGTCCTTTAAGATGAATCGTGCAGCTCAAACACTATTTTATTCTTAGAGCTAACCGAGTGTATATAAAAAGAGCACAAAATATTTACAAATACACAATATGTTCTACC
Source organism: Leucopleurus acutus (assembly GCF_964270905.1). Classification (NCBI taxonomy): domain Eukaryota; kingdom Metazoa; phylum Chordata; class Mammalia; order Artiodactyla; family Delphinidae; genus Leucopleurus; species Leucopleurus acutus. Next base: position 77,765,420 of record NC_139145.1, on the reverse strand, counting down.
TATAGGTATAGGGGAAAAAAGAGCATTTAATATTTTAAAGATGCTCTATGAGAGAAATTTTGAATATGACAGACACAATCAGAAGTTGCTCTGTGTTGAAAAGACATTTTATGCTTATACAAATTTTATATGTATATAAATTATTTGGATTATAAAAATGTTCTTTTCAAATTTCATGGAAAATTTGAAAAGCACCGAGTGACTAGTATAAGAAGGTAAAAAACACCTCAAATTCAATATCCAGAGATAAGTGCTGCTAACATTTTAGTGCATTTCCGCGTCAATTTTTTCAGTTTAAAAATCTTTTCCATTTAACATTATATGGTGGCATTTTCAACTGTCATAAATATAATTCAAAAACATTATGTTAAATGACTACCTAAGGTCTTGAGATGACATCATCAAGATTGTGACATAGGTTGTTCCTGATTTCACTTCTCCTCACAAGATAAGCAACAAGCAACTATCCACAGACACCACTGTGAAAATCCCAGAACCTGGGAGTGAGGCTGAAGCACCCCCTGGGCCATAGACCAAAAGGGCCACATTGAAAGGATCAGTGGAGGCTACACTCTGACTGCACTGTCCCTCCCCCAGACCTGCGCAGTGCACTCCCCCCGCCCAAGGTCTACAGTTTCTCCAGTTGGAAAAGAGAGCCCAAGGTGAACATCCAGCTTCTCCAGTGTTGAGAGATGCATCCCAGAAGGCTCACTCTGGTTTCGCCTCAAGAGGATCACTGGAAAAACCTGTGGGGTTCTCCTCTTGGGGATCAGAAGTAGACAGGGAAGGGGGGCAGGGCTTACAACAACCAGCACTCAAATCTTGGCTGGACACATTCCTGCTTATAGTCATGCCTGAGCAGAAATGCCAGCCAGTGGCTCTACCCATTTGCAGAGCCAAGTCAGTGGCTCCATCTGGTCAGTTTGTTCAGTTGGCAGTTCTGCCACATTTGATCCCCAGTCAATGGGCTTTAATGGCTGTGGTATATACCCAACAGCGAGATACTGCTGGAGGACCTTCTGACCAGCGAGCCAGGCCAGCGACAATGCCCAATGGCGGAGCACAGCCAGTGGCCCATAGCATCTGTAAGCCCAGTCTGTGGCCCTGTCCAACTTCAGGACACAGCCTGTAGCCTCACCTGATTGCACAGCACAACCTGAGGTCCTGTCCGACCACAGTGTCCTGCCTGTGGGCCCACCTGCATCTGCAGCACCATTTGGTTAGGAAACACAGCCTGGTAACCCACCTGATCAGGAGGGATTGTGGGGCCCAGTTCATAGCCCTGCCCAATCACAGAGTGCAACCAATGGTACCATCCTGCCAGTGAACACAGTAGTCTGCCCAGTCCAACCAGGGGTGATTGCGGCATCCAGCCAGTGGCCTCACCTGACTGCAGAACAAAGCCAGCAGTCCTGCCTGACCAGGCAGCCTACCCAGAGCCCCACTTAAACATGGAACTCACCCAGCAAGCCCACCCAGCTAGATACACACACACATATATATATATATATATATATACACATCTCACACACATAAAATTATTCACAAAGATTAAACATAAAAAGTTCGTCTTACTGGAAAACAATTTTTAAATTTATTTTTAAATTTTAAATTAATTAAAATGTTTTTCTGACGCAGGCAGGAATTTACCTTAATAAAATTATCAGAGGTACATACAGAAATTTATATACAAGATTATTTATTACAGAGTTATTAGCAATAGTGAGCGTATGAAAAAATGTAAAATCTCCTGAAAAGAGGAAGAAAGTAAAATAAACTACAATATAGTTAAACGATGGATTAACAGGTAGTCTCTTGTTATTTTTTGTAGGTTTATTGAGATAAAGTTGACATATAACATTGTGTGGAGTTAATTTGTAAACTTGATGATTTGAAATACATATATATTGTTAAATGATTACCACAATAAGTTAGTTAACACGTCCATCACTGCACATAGTTACAACTTTGTGTGTGTGGTGAAAACTTCTAAGATTTTTCTCTTAGCAACTTTATTCTCCATAACTCTTATTTTTCTTTCATTATTTTGTTCTCATCTTTTTTAAAACTTTCAAGAAAACTTTGAACTTGTTTCCTACCTCACTAATTTGCTGTTTTTATGGTAGCTAATTATATACTTTTTGCTTTCATGCAGTCTTAAATTTTCCACTAAAAGTTTCCATTTATGTACAGTTTTACATGATTTCAGATATATGTATATTTCTTGTGGTGACTATCTGATTTAGTTTCATGGATGCAATGTTCTCTTGAAACTTGTTGAAAACTCAAAACATTAAAAAATATGTTTTCTTTTCATTCTAATTTTATTATTTATTTATTTTTAACTTTTTATTTTATATCGGAGTATAGTTGATTAACAGTGTTGCGTTAGTTTCAGGTATACAGTAAAATGATTCAGTTATACATATACATGTATCTATTCTTTTTCAAATTCTTTTCCCATTTAGGTTGTTACATAATATTGACCAGAGTTCCCTGTGCTATATGGATAATCAATAAAAAATATATTAGTGGTTTCTTGAATTTATTAATCAGGAACTTATTAATTCTGATTCTGCAGAGTCATCTCTCATTTGAACTGCTTCACATAACTTAAGATTTATTTATTTATTTATTTATCCTTACAGAAGGAAGTCTACATTTGTTCATAGTGGCAGATGAAGTGAATTTGGTAAGAAATCCATGTCCATTTCTGTGTACTGCATGCCTAGATGAAAATGAAGATGAAATTTCACATTGTCAATTAATTTTCTAGATCAGAAATCCAGAAGCCAAGGTTCCTGTGTGGTGGTGGGATGCAGGGAGATAAGGCATTGATCAAAGTGATACCGACCAGGGTTCTTGGCTTTCCCCAATCAATAGAAATTGACTTGAGGCCAGACAAGAAATTCAGGCAAGGCTTTATTGAGACCCCTGCGCCGGCTGCAGGAGGGAGCGAAAACAAATAACAGGTTCCCTTGCTTGCTCCCCAAGGTGGGATGAGCTCGTTGCTTATTTGGGGTGAGGGTAGGGGAGTGTCCAGGGGTCAGGCCTGAGTGGTGGCTTAGGTGGTTTACCCACCCCTTAGGAGATGTTGAGTGCAGGGGGGCACGAGCAGTACCCTGCTTTTGATCCTGACACCCAGTTGTTTTTGCTCCCGGCTCTTCAGAAACGGCAGTTGGGCTTTTTGCCTTTTTGTATCTTTTGGTCCAGAATTTGCCCCAACTGTGCATGCATGCAGGTATTTTTAGTCCCATGCAGTTTCTTTGTATTTTGTGGCTTGAGGAGAGGTGTGTCTGAGTGCAAGCATTACAGCACTGCAGCAAAGCGTCCCAGGTCCCAGGCCTGTCTCAAAAGTACTCAGATGGAGCTGCAGTGGAGAGCCTTTCTCTGTCTAGAAGAGTTTCTCTTCATGTTTAGTTTGGCAACCAGCAGTTAGGAACATATAGTCACCTATACGCCAGGAGATGGTGTGGCTCAGATGCCTCTCTCAGTTCAGCCCTAGGCCAGGAAGGTCTTCCGTGGCTTCTGACAAACTCCAGTTATGTTTTTCATCTCAGCTGCTTCCCCTCTCCTTGTAGGAGCAGTAGTATGTTCATTCTAGGGTCTTGTTCACTCACCTCCTGGGCTTCTCAGTCTTCTTTCTCCAGGACATGAGAGAGGATGTGATTCAGCCCTTCTTCCATAGTCCTACCTGTGATGTATCTAGTAGAAATTTTAGTTGAAAGTTTAGAAAGATTTGACATGTAATGACACCCTTCTGTAGTTTCCATTCCTTATGCTTTATTTTCCTATTTTTATGTTCTATTTCTTACTTTGTGAATTGAGGAGAGGTTAGAAGAGGTCATATTCTTTGTTATAATAACACTGAGGGTTAAGTTTCAACATACGAATTTTGGGGGGTCATAAACATTCAGTTTGTTGCAGAATCTATCTGCTCAAACTGGAAAATAATAAAACAATGGCAGCAACAAAAAAACCAATCAATTTTGAGCTATGTCAGAATATTTTTAGCTGTTAATTTCCTAAATGTCTAAAATAATGTAAATTCAGAAGTAGTTTGAAAAGAGATAAATATTAATGTCATATCTACCTTAATACGTGACTATTATTGATTCAATTAAATTTTTTTTGATTTGTGAATTTATTTATATGAAAAATCCTTCAAACTCATCAACAGTAAATAATGTTTAGTTATATGTTTACCAAATTCACATTATTAAAAAGAATACAATAATGTGAAATTGAGAATATTTGGTCTTTGTGCATCTAGCAATAAATCCATTTTCTTTCCTGATCAATATGCTAGGAGCATTTCTAACTTAAAGTGTTTTCCTTGTTATAGCCAAGTGGTTGTAGAAAATTTACTGGATTTTTTAATCTGAGAAATACAAATTTCCTCCGTGTTTTGACCAGTAAGGCAGCTGTTCTTTAAAAAAGCTACTTCTTGAACATGAGTAAAATGCCTGCCAGAGTTTCTGTGCATTTGAGTGTGGGTTGTCATTTAACTAAATGCCCAGACCCCTCTCAAGACCATGATGGTTTGTCTGAAAATCAGAGAGAGAGGACATAATATTCTTTGTTAACCAACAGTTTTCCTTTGTTGGGGCTGAGGACAGCGTGCATCTGTTTCCAGGACATTACTCCCTAAACAGATGTTGTTCTATCTTTTCTACTTATCGCTTTGTTTGTGCATTTTATGAAATGTTATAAAGCTTAAGTAAGTCGGTTGTAGATAAACCAGAAAATAGAGATTACAAAAAAAAAGTGGCCAAAAATTCAGCCACCTAGAAATATCTTCCAATACAGATGTATACATATTCGTACATACTTCTTTTGACCAAAGTGAGATCCTACTAAAAATGCTATTTGTAATCTGCTTTAAGTCATTGATGTATGACATTCAACTACATTTTGTTTACTTTGTAATAGCATTCATTTATTCATCCAACAAATATTTAATTAGCATGTACTATGTAGTAAATGCCATGTTAGGTACTATAGGACATTGCTAAAGAAGATAAAGAAGACACAACTTCTGCCTGAACCATTTTACACTCAAGGTGGAGGAAATATAATTAGCCCAAGAACCACAACGTAATATCTCAGTATTTAAAGCTAGCATATAGGTAGGATGTTTCTTCAAACAAGGGTACATGTACTCCCAGAGGGTTGTGAAGATTTTCCCGGGGGCATTTGGGCCCTCAGATTATTTTAAGACAATTCACTGTTAACTTCTCAACTGTCTTTTGTATTTTATTCTTCAGTTGGTCTGCCCTAAAGTGGTGTGATTGCGGTCAAGGTGTGTGCGTGGGGCTGTGGCCTCTCATCTTGTGTACGTTTCACAATAGCCTTTTCTTTCACTGTAGAGAAACAGAAACCTCTCACCCACTGCAACCTTAAAGTGTTGCTTTGTTTTGGGTGCAGAAACCCTTAGGCTTCCAAGCAAAAGGATGATTTGAAATCTTGGCGTTGTTGCTGAGAAAGTGAGTGTAATGGTAATGTTTCCTTAAAAAAGCAACAGTTTTATCTAAGAAAAGTCATTCTAAACAACAAACTGGCCATTCAGGAAAATTTTTTTTTTACTTCCTAGCATTCCATGGCGGTAACAACTATCCATTACTAGAACCTTATATTTTTATTATGGAGTAAGATAAAATGATCCATGAAAGATGTTTAAGCATAAAAATTATTATGTTAGGATAAAATTCTGTTGGTGACGTTGAATGGAATACATGTCAAAGAAAAAGAGGAGTGATTCAAAACTTCCAACTGTTACAAAAGTATTCATTAATTCTTCAAACGGATGATGATCAAATTGCAGTCACATTTATATTCCATTGGGTATATTTTAAAGAATAATACAATCATAAATGTGGTGTCAATATAATACATAGGGCATTTCATCCCTTATAATTACTTGAATTGTAGTGAAAAATAGATGTCATCTTAAATGTATGTATGAGTCATGCCCATTTTTTTCTAAATTCTATTAGGGTGCATGTTAAAAAAAAGTATACTGTACTGTAGTACTGTTGTCACATGAATAGCTTCTGAAGGCATCAAGAATGGGGTTGAGCTCTGGATCTACTGATACCTAGTTCTAGGACCTCAAGCAAGTTGCTCAATCTTTCTTTCTAAGCCTTAGTTTCTTCATCAGTAAATAAGTTGGTAGTACTTCCTCATGAAGTTTCCACGTAATTACGTGTTTAACTGGAATGATTTTGTTCTACCGAAGGAGATTCAAAGAGAATCACATAATTGTATTTCTTACATTCATATAAAAATTAACTCTGGCTAGATGACCAATATCAATTTCCTTTTCTTTTAAAAGAAAACATTCTCAAAGAAAAGGAATTCAGGGCTTCCCTGGTGGCACAGTGGTTGAGAGTCCGCCTGCCGATGCAGGGGACGCGGGTTCGTGCCCTGGTCCTGCAAGATCCCACATGCCGCGGAGCAGCTGGGTCCGTGAGCCATGGCCGCTGAGCCTGCACGTCTGGAGCCTGTGCAAACAAAAAATAAAGAAAAAAAAAAAGGAATTCAAGGATTCTTTTTGAATCTCCTTTGGTAGAACAAAATTTTTAAAAAAATGTTTTGGTGGGGTTGATGGTATGAAGGGGAGGATTATTTTCCTGGGAGTCATATAAGAACCCCAGAAAAATAATACAACTCAGAAAACCTGGACATGGGTCTTCAGTATATCAAGTCTGTCACTTGGGTCTTTGAATTTCAAGTCCACAAGAGCATGAGGTATTTCTGCTCTTTTTTGCCAAGAATATGCTCAAGTTTCTTTTGATTTGGTTTTTAAAGTTAAGCCCTTAATATTTAGATTGCAAGGTATCCATATGTATCACCTGCCCTCAAGAAAAATGCTACCATACTCAATCCTGTGTTGGAGATGGACATTGGACCCTGCTAATTGCTAAAAGGCCATCCTCATTTTTTTCTTCATCTCAGAAAAGACACACTGGGCTGTTGTTCCTTTTTCATTCAATACTGTCATCTCTTCTTCCTCAAAGAAAATCTAGTTTAATACTCTTCCATGAATCTACGTCTCCCCCCCACCCCACCCCACCTCAAAGCTTGAAGTTTTCCACAGGGTTCCAGCTTTAGACACAAAACTGTGGCCATCCCATCTCTAAGGGTATGGGCAGAAAAGCGTTAACACAGCAGGCCTGAGGCTACGGTCCTTAGAAAGGACTGTTTACAGGGTTGTCTCTTGGCTGGTATTTGGGAACTTGGATTTCTGGAATGTTCCCATTATTCCCTACCTAATAAAAGAGTGGCTCTCTGTGCCCAATCTGTTTGTGCAAACAGTATCGTTTATGCAGAACACCTGCTTTACTTCTGGGAGCATGCGACCAGTCTCCCATAAAGCCTTGGGCATGGAGTCTCAAGAGCTTCTCTGGTGGACAACACTGCATATGTGTTGTCATAATTTGATGCTAGTGGAATTAAGTCCTGTACGACTCCACTGGGACAGAACTCTTAGAAGATTGTACCTGGTTTCCTTTGGACTTTGTTACATGGGCTTTTTCCCTTTGCTGGTTTTGTTTTGTAACCTTTTGCTTTAATAAGCATTAGTCATGAACACAGCTGTATGCTGAGTCCTATGAGACTTCCTAGTGAATCTTTGAAGCTGGGTGTGGTCTTGGGGACCCCTACACAGGGAAAAAATAGGAAAAATGTCCTTTTAATATTTCCTAGAATTTCTATACTAGTAATAACAGTAAAACCAAGATAAAAATTAGTATTTTAATGACTTATAGAAACTTAAATGAAATGCCAAGGATTGTTAAACTAAAAAAAGAGTCTCCGCAAAGGAGATTATCCTTGGTAATTATGCAAGTTCTAATGGTTCGTCTTTTTGCAATGTGGTTAGGGAAGTTTTCGCAGAAGAGGGAATCCTTGAGCCTATGTTTCTGTCTTTTTAGAGATGACCTGTCTTTTTTATGCAATAATAGTATCCTAAGGCTGTGTCCATGGGATTCCAGTTGAACTTGAAATACTGCTTTTTCTATAGAGCCTATGTAGATGGAAAGGTAATGCAAGAATGCTTTTTTTTTAATCCTGTTAATTTTTCTCTTTGATGTCATTGCAGTTATTTGCTGAAAATTTGTGTGTGTGGGTATACATACATATCTGTGTGTGCCTCAAAGCTTCAAGAATGGACACAGTTATAAAAAGCCATTAAATAAATAAATAGAGAACAAAAAATCATAAAGACAATCTGGGGCATTGTTGAATCTGTGTTGTGCTTTGTTAACTAGCATATCAGACTTTTCAAAAATACCAAACAGAGCTAAAAGCTGGTGATTGAGTATATGGTAAACTTATCAAATTGCTTTTTATCTCTGAGTCTCAATGGAATAAGTGTTGCTGATTTTTCACCTGAGCAGGTGGATATAAAATATTCAGCTTCAAGCTGGCAAATGTGGATAAAATAAATAAGTCACTGCCTGTAGAGAGCAACCCAGGTTTTTGTTGTTTTTAGGAAGCATTGGTTTGTTCTCCGGTGAGTATTTCTTGAAAACCTGCCTTTGTATTTCAAAACAACCACAACAAAACAAAACAAGTCAAACAAGTAAACATACGTGCCCTGGCACAAAATAATATTGTCTAGATATCAGTAACAGACAGGGTTCTTTTGTCTATGTTAAAAGACTTGACATTTGCAACTAATGGCTCAGAAATGGCTCAGTGTGTAGGAGAAATTAGCCTGAGTTAGAATTTTTAAAAATGAGCAGGGATAAAGGTTTGATATACTTTAGTTTTTTAAATCTGCATTATAGTCATATTTACACACAACAAGCTTCATCATAATTGTCCTACGAAAAATCATTATTTTAATCATCGATGACCCTTTGCATGTTCTACTAATTATTGCAAGTGAATCCTCGGTGCTAATAGACTCTGAGTTTTGCTCTCACTCAGGGCCATGTGTGAAGAGCCTCTCCTTGGGCCTCATGCCATTCTTGTAGATTTAGTTTCCTTACCCAAGCACATACTCTCGTGCTCCCTCTTCCTCACCTTTAAACTGACATCCAAATTTTGTAGAAGTGTTTTTAGCTAAGGGTCTTTCTTCTATGCAAAAGAAAAGGTAAAACTGCTTATGATAATACTTTCCAAAGAATATACAAAAAAGAAATATTTTATTTACTGAAGTGTTATATAATTGCTTTTTAGAAATTTTTTTCTTGTTTTTTTGTTTGTGTGTTTGATTATTTGTTTGTTTGGGTGGGAGTAGCTCCAGCTAACTTAGCTCTGTGTTAGCTTTCCTTGCTTTGTAAATAATGAGAGGCCTCATTTTCAGTTGCTAAAGTTAATTTGGGGGAGAGCACCCTGCTAGCCAATTTAGTGGACCTGATTCACTCCTTCTTAGTGGTGCTTTATTTTTTATTTTAGTTTTATTTATTTATTTATTAATTCGTTCATTCGTTCATAAGTATCTCAGAGACAGCCAAGGTCCTCCAGCTGTGGTCTACCGCACAGATTGTTGTCTCTCTTCTGTGGAGGCTTACGGCCTCCCCACAGCTTTCCCCTCCTCCCCTCCTCCACCACAGAGGAATATGAACTGCAGTGCTGATTGAGCCCCTCTCACAGGAGCTTCTGTGTTGTTTCATCTGATGTCTTAACATCTGTGAGAGCTTGCCCAGTGAAGAGCTGTCTCTTCTCCTCAGTGTTAATCCTCTACCTCCATCTTTTTTTTTTTAATTGGGGTATAGTTGTTTTACAATGTTGTGTTAGTTTGTACTGTACAGCAAAGTGAAGTAGAGTTCCCTGTGCTATACAGCAGGTTCTTATTAGTTATCTATTTTATACATATTAGTGTATATATGTCAATCCCAGTCTCCCAGTTCATCCCACCCCCTCCCACCCTGCTTTCCCCCCTTGGGGTCCATACATTTGTTCTCTACGTCTGTGTCTCTGTTTCTGTCTTGCAAACCAGTTCATCTGTACTCTACCTCCGTCTTTGACTCTAATACCTGAAGGAAGTAACTTTAGTTACCTGCTCTTGAATTAGTGTCATCAGTTTTTACTGATTTAATTTTACTCCATTCCTTCAAAGGCAACTTTTTATAAGCTGTTGCTGTCCCTACAACTGTCAGCATCTTTATTTAGTGCTGAATTTCTGGAATGAATGCTTTCTACTAATTGTCGCCATTTCCTTACCACTCATATTTTTCCTGTTTGTAAAGGTCTTCATTTTTGCTGTTTAATGAGTATCTCCAGTGATTTCCCAATCACCAAGTTCAATGGCCCTGGTTTCCCGTTGCTCTGACATTGAATTTTGTACTTTCTTGAATCTCTCAATAACTTATGTTCATTTTCCTCTTTGAAATGTGACTCTTTCTCTTCAGCTTAGATTTTTCCTACTGCTCCTGAACTTTAATCACTGCCTTATGCCTCAGGACTCTGCTCTTCCCTGTGTATACTCACCCCTTGGAGAATTTAGTGATGGACTTGACCTTGGGTGTTATTTCTTTGCTGAGTTTAACTCCTAATAATTATTTTCAGTCTTGCCCTCTAACTTGAGCAGCCAGTCTACAGCATCTAGAACAAATACACAGTAAACTTTCACTGAGTATTTATTGAGTGAACATAAAGGTAAACACAGCATGGACTTATATATAAATATTTCTAAGAATGGCAAATTTTAGTGCCTAAGCTAAGAAGACTTCAACAAAAGAGTAATATTAGAAATAAAATAATTCTATGCCAGCTTTCTCAGAGAAAAAGACAAAGGGGATTTTCTCTGTCCTAACATTTATGACTTTCCATTTCATATCGTGTTGACCTAAGTGCCAACTGAAACTGAACACCCTACTTTGATTAGAGTCAGACATTTCTAAGTAATAATGAATTTGCTTCAATTTCAACTTGAATTAGTTCTAGGGTTGGGTAAGGATAACACAGGGAGGGATACTCCAACTTTTTTCCATTAGGCATTTTTTTAAACTTTCATCAAAGAGATCAGATTTGGAAATAATTTTTTTCTGTGGTGATAATTGTCTCCAAAGATTTTTAATGCTTAGTCTCAAGATTCATGTGTCTTGGGAAATTGTTTCCTTATGAGCTTTATAATTTTAAAATGTGAGATTATTTTTAGTCTGGATTGTTTTTTTCTGTGAAAATTCCTTGTGGCTTGGATTTTGGGAGCTTCACTCCAGAATGGCCCTACATTTGCTTCTGACAAACACCTCAGGGGTAGTGCCAGGTTTACATTAAATGTTTAGCTCAAGAGTTTTCCGCACCTCTAAGGAACTGTATGTTTTGATTCTAAACCCATGAGAGGTACAGGCTTGGGCTTTCCCACCAAGGTCTTGCTTTTTCTTTCCCAGAGAAAAGCTCTCCTTATAGTCGTCTTTTTTGGAGTTTTCTATTCCCCCCTTTCAGGGTGGTGATAGTTCTTGGTGAATCCTGGCTTACAGCTGTGGTATCAATTGTAACATTGCTCTTCATTGCCCCATCTCTTCACTCTGCCCTTCATGGATGTTAACGCTCAGTCCCTAGTGACCATTTGGTTTAATCTCCAGGATCTTCCTGAGTATTTTGGTAAAGGGATTGTTAGAGAGAAGTGCTACCATGCAATGCAGATTTATTATTTTACCCTTTGAAACATTATGAATAAAATAGCAGGTCTTTTTTTACTGCACTAGATAGGTGTTCATTCTGTTGTTCTAAACCAGTGTGGGGTCTCAGTGGCTGCCTAAGAAATTTATATCTGGGCAACAAGATGCTAAAGCGCAGGACAGTTATTCACAGGCTTCTCTGACTTTGTACTTCCTTCATCACTTCCAGGACTGCAATGAGTATCCTAAGGGCTCAAAATCTGAGCCTATGTTAGTATTTAGAAACCAGAAATATACTAAAGGGGAACTCTGTGCCAGTTTACCTTATAGGAACAGAATCAGACTTAGATAAACCAGAAACAATTAGGAAAATTGTGCATCCCTTAGGTGGCATGATAAAGTGCGGGTTTTTGTTCACGAGGAGCATTATGGAATTGTTGAAGTCATTGGTTCAGAGCCAGATAGTCAGATAGGGTTTGAATTCTGGCTCCATATTTTACAAATTTTATGACCTTAGGTTACTAACTTTTCTGTGCCTCAGCAACTCATCTGTAAATTGGAGGTTTTAATATGATCTATCCAAGGGTAGTTGTGAGAATTAAGGAAATTAATGCAGGAGAAGTACTAAGAATGCCCATTACGAAGCAGGCATAAGCAATATTAGCTAATATCTTGACCATAAGGAGGATGATGTTCTAGAGAAGGGGTCATAAACCTAAAGGCATTCAAGTTCAAATCCTTTTCAAACATAGTGGAGGTAAATGAAATACTTCTGTGAATTTGTGTTAGTCAATGTTTATGACCTAACTAGTTTATGACCTCCATTAAGGATAGACATATGAAATTAATGGAGAGCCATTATAGGGGATGACTGGTTAATTAGAGATAAATAAAACAAAAGCCAGTAAATTTAGGAATAGGGGCACTCTTAAAATAGCATGTCTTAACAATCAATAGGACTTTACTGAGTATTGAACATGCATCTAATATTTGGTTGGGTTGATTATTCAAATGAGGCAATGAAGCCACATGGTCAATTCAGTTGCTCATGTGTGTTATTTCACTCTTTTTGGGACCCCACACTGGCCATAACCATATGCCACTTGGAGGGTTTGTTCATGGCTCTTCCCATGTGTTGGGGAAACAGAATTTAAATCAAAATCTTCTCCCAACCTGGAAATCCTTTCCACAAAGGTTGTAGAGAAAGAAACACTTTTATTAAACCAGAATGTGAGACATATCACAGGTAATCCACTAACAGATTAGAAAGGACAGAAAGAAATCTCACCCTTTTTGTAGTCAAGCAAAGAGAACCCACTACGTGCATTTTTTCAAGATAAACTATAACTAGTCCTCAAGTAAGAGGACTTGACACCACCACTTGTCACACATAGATCATCCTTACTTCACCTGGTAATTGAGGTGACCATCTGTGTTAGCTAATTAGCTTTATCCAGAGGAAAACCAAACTTCTCATATCTTTATTACAGGAGATAGTTTTGTACCTGGAGCAACAGGCCCACCAAACTTAGACTTCTACTCTCTCACTGAAACTGGAGTATAGGGGTGCTATCTCTCTTGATGTTTGCATTTCAAAGAGATGGCTCCCAGGTCCTAGAGAAAGATATTCCTAGGTCACAAAGCTGACGAAAAGCCTATCTAGTTTTCAAGAGGATTTGTGTACACTTCAAACAGAGAAGAAAGTACTTACAATAACAAATTTTCTAAATTAAATGCTCAGAGAGAAAAGGAGGAAAAGGAAATTTCTTCTCTTATTTGCAGTAGGAAGAATTAAGCCTCTTATTTTTATATTTGTCCTTTTACATGCACCTGAAATGCATCACCTGGACAAGGTCTGTCTCCATTTTGCAGATTAGTTGCTGAAGTAGAGAGAAGTTTCTTCTAATCAACAGTTGATAGTAAAACTAAGATTTTATATATTAAAAAAATTGGCAATTGCAGGGAAGATCTTGTGATATATTTTGTGATAACCTATATGGGAAAATAATCTGAAAAAGAATAGGTTATTACAAAATATTGAGTATAATTTCCTGTGCTGTACAGTAGGTCTTTGTTGTTTATTTTATATATAGTAGTGTGTATATTATGTTATTCCCAAATTCCTAATTTATTCCTCCCCCCCCTTCCCCCCACCTTTCCCTTCTGGTAACCATAAGTTTGTTTTCTATGTCTGTGAGTCTATTTCTGCTTTGTAAATAAGTTCATTTGTATCTTTTTTTTTGTTTTGTTTTAGATTCCACATATAAGTGATAATATGATATTTCTTTAATGGTGCATCTTGGAAAAGAAATGAAACGACTACAGACAACCTTTCATATTAGTTAATACTTTGCTTTTATTACAAGAACGTTGGGGATAAATGCTTGCCTATTTTAATTCAGGGAGAATTGCTCATTCATTCTTTCAATATGCAGACCATTTACTGTGTTAAATCAGCCTGATATTAAAAATGTTTTATTATTACCAGGATTAGGTTAGTAGTACTTTACCCGATAAGGAGTTTTTCAAACGTTCTCACCAACTGTGAATTTTAGGTCAACTAAATGATCTGAAAAAAAGAGAAAGCAGAGGGGTAAATCCTGTGAAGAATTCCCTTTGTGTGCCTGAGTGGAGTCTGAGGCTAAAGATGAGGAAGAGAGGGTCTCAGTGTGAGGGTTAGGGTGGTGGTGGGAAAGAGGGGGTGGTGGTGGGGAGCGCCGGGGGTAATGGGGAGGGTGTTGGGGGCCTTGAGACTTGACATGCTTTTCCCCTTATTTCTTATTTTTGGTTTTAGGAGATTACCTGCCTTTAGTTTCCACTAAACTGCAGTGAGGTTGTTGAATCCAGTGACTGATTTATGGAATCAAAGTTAACATGAAGCTCCCCGGTTAGCCTCTTTTTTTCAGTCTAACATTTTATTACATGAGAGGTAACCTTGGCCTGTGCACTGTTCTAATTCAGGGTCTTTGAATTAAACAGAAACATTTGCTGTGGACGAAGTGAAAATATTTGTTTGGAATAAACAGTTTTCTCCAGTTTTTTTATAGCTCTTATGACATTTTAAAGGCATTGCTCTTTACAAACATCAGGCGGTTCAATTTGAAAGTGGTTTTAGTGACCGCAGATGTGTTTTGCATCATCGCTGAGCTTAGAGGAGGGCAGCCTCCTAGCAGAGCAGATTTTCTTGCATCTTGAATAAGTTTGGTCAGAGAATTGGGAACTCTGGACTTATTTTTATAGCTTAAAATATTTGATGATCTTTAGAAGGTGTTTTTTCAAAAAAATATTGTAATGATTGGTGAATCAAAAGTGTAAAACTGAAAGCTTGAATTATCTTTTATTTACTCCAGTTTAGAAGTGTGTTGGAGAACATAATTATTCATCTCTTATCCAAGTGAGAGTGAAAGAACGGCAACTTTATTAGAGTTCAAATTGGACGGGAGCATGCAGCTTGGATCCAAAGGCAAAATGTGACTCCTACTACTTTTCTCCTCATTTCCAAGTCTAGATCTTGTGACCTCCTTGTGTGGAAACCTCCTCATATGGAGGAAGCAGTAAGGGGCTGGAGTAAAATTGTTACTCTGACTGTTTCTTCTGGGTGGAGGGATGTGGAGTGGAGGTCTCACTCACCCAGTAGAAGCCCAGGTCGTGGAAAGTCAAGCATCTCCCTGTCTCCCTCATTGTAAAGACTATTGAAGGCAGTTCACAGTTATAGGGGAAACAGAACTCACAGTCCTAAACTTGGTATTTGAACAGTTTGTATGATATATTACCTTTTTTCTTGAAAAATATTCTATCTAGGTTGACTACAAATTGGGTTAGGATTTGAGTTAGTAAATTTAGCTGTTCGCCTGTCTTTTCTGATTCTCAGTCACCCTTGACAGTTGCTGTTCAATGGCCATGAGTCAAAACCTCATCTCTGTCTTCTGCTAACCTGTGTGCAAGGGACAGAAACTTTATACGTCTCACTCCTCTATGCATAGCTCTATGTAAACAGTGGTATATTTCAGAGAAAAATAGCACTAAATGCGTATCTTGATTTTCACGGTTGTCGAATGTGAAAAATAGAATATTTATAATCCTTTTTTGGAAAACAGTGGTGGTCAAGCTGTGGAGCAAGGAAGTATATATTAGTTTTTCAGTTCTTTTGCAGACATGGTGACTAGTGGTCCTACTTACTGTTTTATTTCTATGTTAAAAAAGTACCCAGGGCTTCCCTGGTGGTGCAGTGGTTGAGAGTCCGCCTGCCGATGCAGGGGACACGGGTTTGTGCCCTGGTCCAGGAAGATTCCACATGCCACGGAGCGGCTGGGCCCGTGAGCCATAGCCGCTGAGCCTGCGCGTCCGGAGCCTGTGCTCCACAACGGGAGAGGCCACAACAGTGAGAGGCCTGCATATCGCAAAGAAAAAAAAAAAAGTACCCAATGTCCAAATCTGGGTGATGTTGTTGACTTTAGGATTGGGGCTTTGGGACATGGGGAAAAGTAACCAGACCAGGAATGATAGGAGGCTAGCTAATTCAAGAGGAACAGCTAGTTAGGCACAAATTCATTTTCCCTTTGAAGAAAATAATAGTTCCTTCTTCCATCACATTGTATTTTTACTCTCCAAGTCTTAACCTACACATAGACGGTTGTAGGAATAATGCATGGGTCAGCTAGCTACCTAACTAGTATAAATTCGAGGATTTGAAAAGATTTCTCCTGCCTAGAATACTTGATCAACGTGATACTAATATCTGAAACATTTTTAAAGGTTTTTCTCTTATAAAAATATATATATACTTGGGAGAGATAGTTATTGAGATTATCACAAGTTTATATCTTGTTTTAAAGGAGTTTACTAGGTAATGTCTTGAGGATTTATTGTGATGGGCTGGAGCAGAAAGAATTTGAGGTTCGCTAGGTATCTAGAAAGGAGGTGGTGGTGATGGCCTAGTTTGTAGGGCAGGAAGGACTAACACTATGCTTGACTCTTTTCACCATTTACAAAGAACTATTTTGGCCCAAACGACTTTAATACATGCCCAGCATTTAGTCATGTCAACATGAGTTTTAATTATGATATGTTTTTCTTTGACTCACCAAAGCAAGGTGGTACTGTTAAGTAGATGGGAAAAGAAAAGTTAATTTTAGTTTAGCTGAAATAAAGGGTGACAAAGGAAAGACCAGCAAGGGGGATCTTTTGCATACCATCGTCCCTGTCCCATGATCCTGTGGAGTACTATGTTGGAAAAATATATGTTTATATTTTCTTCTACAAAATAATAGGTAAAAAAGTAGTAGGTGTGGGGTGGGATATATGCCTCATATTTTATTTGGTACCGATAACATTTTTTTTTTTTTTTTTTTTGCGGTACGCGGGCCTCTCACTGCTGTGACCTCTCCCGTTGTGGAGCACAGGCTCCAGACTTGCAGGCTCAGCGGCCATGGCTCACGGGCCCAGCTGCTCTGCGGCATGCAGGATCTTCCCAGACCGGGGCACGAACCTGTGTCCCCTGCATCGGCAGGTGGACTCTTAACCACTGCGCCACCAGGGAAGCCCCCAAAATAACATTTTTGATATCCTATTCAAACTAATGGAAAAATATTTTGAGTGGGTTCATAAAACAATAAATAATATTTATTTATTTATTTATTGTAACTATTTTAATCCAGTGAGTTCGAACTTTTCACTTCACGGCACACATAGAAAATGATAACATCTGGGTAATTGGAGTAAAGGGAATAGGTGTTTGGGGTCAAACTGAGTGGATAAATACTCGAAGTCCAGCCTTGGAAGCCTTGCCTCAACAACTGAGTAGAATAACTTCACTGTACTTAAACCATACAATATAGTGCAGTGGTTTCAGATACTATATCAAGTGACAATCATGCTTAAGAATTAAATGATAAACCTCCTTCCAGAAGATCAAAATTGTAAAAGTAGAACAAATTGTATTTTTTAGTTTTATAAATTTTACCTTCAAAAATCTTATGATGTAATTAACTTTGCTTATTGCTTAAAAACTCATATTTTGACCAAATCTTGTTTGAACAGAATTAACAGCTAGACTATGTATGATTAAATACACTAAGTCCTTCTTTTATATGGCTAGATCATGGAAAAATAATCTTCATACTATTACATTACTACCTGGATGTTATTGTCTCAAACTCACTATGTTTAAAATTGAACTTCATCATCCCTGCTAATCCTGCTACTCTTGTGTTTTCAGTCTTTATAAATAACTCCACAAAATTTCTGTTCATCCTGGCCATCCATCTGGCTAGATTCTTCTCTTTCTCACACCTTTTATTGAATTTGTAATTTTCCTATTGATTCTCTACACTTTCATCATTTACAAAAGTGAATGCTTTTTAAGCTCGGTGCTTTGCGACCACCTATTGGGGTGGCATAAGGAGGGTGGGAGGGAGACGCAAGAGGGAGGAGATGTGGGGATATACGTATGCATATAGCTGATTCACTTCGTGATACAGCAGAAACTAACACCATTGTAAAGCAATTATACTCCAATAAAGATGTTAAAAAAAAAAAGTGAATCCTTTTTAAAAAGATAATAAATTTAAATCATACACAGTGTGCAAAGCAAAAAGTGAAAGTTTCTCTCTTGTCCCCTTTGCTCCCTGAGATTCTAAGGAGCCATAGGAAATGCTTCTTAGAATTCACCCTTGGGCAGGAAGCTTAGGTGTACCTGATGTGGACTATAATGAGGTCTGGTCACCTTGTACCTGTGTAAGGCTGGTCAAAACCTGTGTGGAAGCAGCAGGGGCTATAGGAAGAGCTTGTAGGTGATGGGATGATTGAAGGTGTGCACAAGAGGTGTCCGATACAATATCTTTATGGAACTGTGTCTGTATTTTTTATATATACAATCAAGCATATTTTTTAAACAAAAAACTGGATCACATTTTGTTCTACATCTTAAAAAAAATAACCAAAATTTGGCTGGTGAGTTTTCATGCCAGTACTTATAGAACTACCTTATTCTTTTTTCCCCCTTCAGATATAATTGACATATAACATTATGTAAGTTTAAGGTGTACACTGCATTGATTTGATACACTTATATATTGCAGAATGATTGCCACTATAGTATTAGCTAACACCTCCATCAAGTCACATAATTACCATATCTTTTTTGTGGTGAGAACATTTAGACATACTCACTTAGCAACTTTCAAGTATACAATACCTTATTATTAGTTATAGTCACCATGTTGTACAATAGATCCATAAAACTTACTCCTCTCATGATTGGAAGTTTGTACCTTTTGACCAACATCTCCTATTTTACCCCACTCCTCACTCCCTAGCCCTTGGTAACCACCACTCTACTCTCTGTTTCTTTGAGTTTCTATTTCATTCTTTTTAACAGGTTTTTGTTTGTTTGTTTGTTTGTTTTTTTCTTTTGGAGAGGATTCATTGTATTGATGTATCACAATGCCAATTGTATTTCCTATAGATGGATATTTGTTTCCTTTATTTTTTGGTTACATGAACATTGATACAATAAATATCCAAAAGCATATCTTTGCCTTTGTGTTATAAATCTAAATTTATAAATTTGTGTTATAAATCTAAATTTTCTTCTTAATGTCTATAGTACATTTTTATAGATTGTTTTTCATGAGGCTTTGTATACTTTTATCTCACAATCTTTTCTGTGTGTTATAGTGACTTCCATTGCTTTTGGATATGGAGTTTTTTCATTATAGTTTCTAATTATTTCTGAATTATAAAAAGAGCTGATTTTTGTTTTTTGTATTTTTTACCTTATGTATGGCTACCTCACTAAATAATTAGAATACTTGATTGTCCTGACTCTTCTAGGTAGAAAATTATATCATATGCAAGTGAAACATATCAAAATTATTGGTGTCCAACATTGATACTTCTTATTCATTTTTCTAGTCTTATCACATTGTCTAGATCTTCCAGAACAATTTTAAATAATATTGACTATAGTGTGTAACTTTCTTGTTTGTACCTTAATGAGAATGCTTAAATATATGACTATACACCCTCTCTCCTTCCAAATAATTAATGAAAGCACCCATTTCTCTGCATCCCTTTTTATGATGGATATTTTAATCTTTATTTGTATTTCTCAGTCTCATAGATAAAAACAATATTCCATGACTTATTTAATTTGTATTTCCCTGATCATACATAAGGCTGAGCATGTTTTCATTTGTTTATTGGCCAGAGTGCTTCTGTGAATTCTTTTGAGTTGCTTATAAATTAGATTTGTGTGAGCTTTTTTTATGGAAATCTTTTGTTTGCTATGGACACATTGCAAATATTTTCTTCAGGGGTATCAGTTTAGGGTTTCTGGCTAGACAAAAGAATCTATTCCGGCTAGCTGAAGCTGAAAGGAATTAGTTAGCTCATGCAGTTTCTAAGAGTGTCAGTAAACCATCTTTAGTGAAGGCTGTACAGTCAGAAGTAACACAGCTAAGAGAAATGCGCAAACTCCTCTCAGCTCAGCCTTGTAGAAATCCCACTGCTGCCTCTCCCTGTTCCTCAACACCAACAAAGCCAGGGTCCAGTATCAGAACACCCATTATGTATGGTGTGGAATATCAAATGCCTCTGCAATTGTTTTTGCCAGAAGAGCCTGGTGCCTCATTATCTTCAAATCTGCCTTCCAAGTCTCTCGTTGGTACATCTGTTTGATAGAAACTAGATATAAGTCTACATGCTAAAAGAATGGGATTCTGGGAAATAGAGATTTTGGATTTATCTTGAGAAACGTGAGGATCAACAATATGGAGAACTATTACAATGGAGGGTGTCTGGAGGTGTTTGGGCTGCCACAAATGACAGATTTCCACCATACCCAGTCTGCCATTTTGTGCAGAGCTTTGTTTTTGTTTTCTTTAATCATACAGAATTTCAAATGTCCTGATATTTATCGTTTATTCATTAATTCAATACATATTTGTTGAGAGCTGCTTGTGCCCATCGTTACACTTTTAAGTGGAGATAAAATGGTGATCTTGACTTCTGGACTTCTGAGTCTAGTAGGGGAGACAGACATTAAATTATCACAGCAATAAATTTGGATTAAAAATGTGATCATTTAGACAAAGGGTGTGTTGAGAGCACATACTAGGGATAATTGACCCACTCAGAAAGGTCAGCTGAGAGTTTGCTAATGAGGTGGTACTTGGTCTGAATTTTGAAAGATGATTAGCAGTTGATTCATGAAGGGTAATGGAAGGGTGTTGGACACAAAACAGATAACATCTTCACAGACCAGGGGGTAGGAGAATACCTGGCAAGCGTGAGGATTTGAAAGAACACGGTCGTGATTGAAATACAGAGAGTGAGGGAAAATGTGGTTCTAAATGATGCTGGAAAGACAGGTAGAGGCCAGACCATGAAGAGCCTTGCGGCCAAAAGAAACATTTTGGTCTTGTCCTAAGAGCCTTGGGAAGCCTCAGCCTCAGGCTTCAGTGTGGAAAATAGTTTGGAAGATTCAAGGTTACTGTGGGTGAACAAGTGAGGAGGTGACTACGGTTGTTCAGGGAAGAAGCCCAAAGAAGTGCTTGATAAATGTTGGCTGAAGGAATGAAGTAACAAAATGCCAAAGTTAATGCCAGTGTATTTTTTTTTTTTTTTTTTTGCGGTACGCGGGCTTCTCACTGCTGTGGCCTCTCCCGTTGCGGAGCACAGGCTCCGGACACGCAGGCTCAGCGGTCATAGCTCACGGGCCCAGCCGCTCCACGGCATGTGGGACCTTCCCAGACTGGGGCACGAACCCGTGTCCCCTGCATCGGCAGGCGGACTCTCAACCACTGCGCCACCAGGGAAGCCCCAATGCCAGTGTATTTTTTAAGGAATAATGAAGCAAAAACAAGAGTATCTGGAGAGCATTTTGTGAATGTGCAAATACAGTATAGAAAATAAAGAAGCAATTTGTTACAGATTAGCAAGACATAGGATTGAAAACATTTTTATTAACTGAAAGTACCCAGTTAAAATGAAGAGAGTGTGTATGCAACATACAATTGTTATGTTTAGTTCAGGTTATTTGTTTTGATAATTTAACATGTTCATTGACTAGCTAATGAGATTTACCAGTAATAACATGTAAACAGTTCAATAGAAATCTATTAATTTCGATGATTAGGTTATTTAGGAGCTTCCTTAAGGAAATGCTCAGTGCCTACCAAATATATTGTTAACTGTGCTGGTTAATAAGCTCATTTGTATAAAAGCAATAACCTGTCAGGCCTTGAGTTTACTTGTTAATGAACTCTTGCTGAATATAGTAAGAGATTTGGGGTTGTTAGTCACAGCAGTTTTTAAATTGAGAGTTATAACCTTCTTGAGCCTCCAGAATGAGTTTAAGGATAAACAGAGGATGACTTACATGTCTTACAATTTTTTGAATCCTAGCGTGGCAGGACCTATAGATATCCACTGAGATGATCTAGTTTGGGGGATAAATGGGCAGGAAAGCCTTTGGAAAGTCATGTTTGATGATAGTAAATAGAAGGAAAAAAGTAGAATGAGGGAATAAATACCAAGCACAGTGGATGTGATAGGAGCCTCAATTGTTGCCTCTGTCTGAGGTCTGAGTGTTGCCTTCAGAAAGATGGAGAGGATTGAGAGTTTCTTGAAAGTATCAGATGTTCTGACGTTCCAATGGCCTTAACCTTTCTTGGGTCCAGGTGGCTTCCCAGTACTCTCCTTCTACTTCTTCCTGGGCCAACCTCGATGTCATTTACTAGACTCAGGCAAGACACCAGACTTCCCAAGAGCATTGTGCCTCCCCAGCTCCCATAAGCATGATTATCACGCTAAGAATTTAGGGGTCTCATCTTGACGTGGTAGTTTATATTGACTTACAGGAAAGGGAGGATGTTAGCAACTAATCCACATGCTTCTTTTGACGGTCCCACATCATGAATTTTGCTACCTAGATTTTTGCTACGGTAAGCAGCCACAGAGAACATCTTATTCATTGGTCTTAATACACTGGTAAGGGAATTGAGGCCTATTAAAAGTCAAGTAAATTTCTTAATTATAAAACAGATAGAAGGCAGAATATGATAGGAATCAATCTGTAACTTCTATTCCCTACTGAATATTAAAAAAAAGGTGTTTCAGTGGGACTATGACTGTGATGGTTTTTCATGTTTCACTAAGTTGCTCTCCATCGTGTCAAGTTTTGTCAATCCTTCCATAACAGAATTTCCCTCGGGGCCAATGAATGGCTTTCTGAACATGAGCGAAATAGCCCTCTGTACTTAAAAAACCCACTTCTATGAAAATCTCGATTTTTCTTTTAAAGAAAGGGCTTTTAAAAAAGGAATTCCTGCCTTTGCAAAACATATAAAAACCAAGCCTAAAAGGGACACATTTATGCCTTAGGAGTTAGAAGGGAATTTAGTGGTGTAATCTGTAACCTTTTTTTCTATACCCCCATAGCTCGAAAATGCTACTGATGTCAGTATAAATAAATGACCTTGAATCAAAAGCTACCATAAAAGCTACCAGCACATAAATGCAACGTTTACAAGCATAGCACAGAAAATACCCAACACAAACCCCAAACCCTCTTTTTTATCAGCTACGCAAACTGAGGCGAACTCCTAGCCATATGTCCAAAAACAAACAAGCGCAAACCAAGTCCAGTTACCTAAATTATTTGAATTTTTTCCTTGAAATGTCATGCAGAGAGATTTGTGCTGGAGCCTAGAGGCAACTGGTCACAGACAGCAAGTAATGCAGTTGACAAAATTCTATAAACTCTTGTTTATTTTCATTTTTTTTGGTATAGGGAATCATCTTGCCCTCGAAAATTTGCTTGTACAAAGTAACATCATCCTCTATTTCAACTTCTCATTTTGTCCTGTTTACTTTTTCCTTTTATGACTCTTAAGGGATGGCTTCTCATTCCCCGTGGGTGGCCTAGATTGTCCTTGGCAGAAGCAAGGTGCTGAGTGAGTGTTCCAAGCATAAGCTTCCTTGCTTGTCAACAGCTGATAAATGAGTTCTGTCAAGGTAGTGATAAAGAGGAGATACAACCTGGGTTCAGGAACTTTTGATTTATCTACACTGATCATAGTTATCTCAGTGAAAGTTCAATATATCTTCATTTTTCAAGATTCCCTTAATCCATTGGGTTCTCTAATCCAGACTCTTCTCCAGATCTTCCCTCCAGATTGAACTAGTTAGACCTTGTGTTTTGCCACTAATTTCTATTTACTTCATTTGCATAATAATATCATTAATAGGAGAAAGTAGTCACTAAGCAGAATAGTAGGGGATGGTGCCTGTTCATTTAAGCTTTACTAGTTAGTATTCATGAATATCTGTTCTTTTGTTATCTGTTCTTTTGTTCTTCCAGACACCTTGGAAAGTGGCCTTCTCAGCTTCCTTTAGGTTGGGCAGGGTCATATGATTAATTATGGCAAAGGGATTATGAGTGGAGGTGATTTGATTTGCTTTTGGGTCAGAACATTGGATTGTCTAAGCAAGAGTCCTCAGCTCTCTTTTTCTCTGGCATGTTGGTCATGGAGACACAAGATGAAAGTAGCCTGATTGCTGAGCTACCACAGGAAAGACAGTGTCTTGGAAATTTACCTGGAACCATAGCAGACTTTATGTGAGAAATAAGCCTTTATCACGTTATACCACTGAGGTTGTAGGACTTACTCATTCCTGCAGCATATCCTTAACCATTCATTACACTGAAACTTCTGCCCTAATCAGTTAAACTTGTATTCTTGACTCACCTAGTATTTAAGGACACAGAAATATAAATCCTCTGCATATAATTTGTTTCTATATCTTGTTTATGTTCCCAGTGCCTTGCTGAATGGTACATGTTTGCTAGAAATCATGCATAACACATTTTATTTCTGCTAAATAAATATGAACCAAAAAGTTTCAATTATAACATTTCTTCTGCAAAACCTGTTACCAACTCCATGTTAAAAACATTTTCCACAACTTATTTATTTCTTCCTCTCTGCAATAGATTTCTCTTTTAATCAAAATTATCTCCCCATCCCTAAAATTATAAATTCCTCAAGGACACATGAGAAAATGTTTTGTCAACTATTTCTAGGCTATTGTGATAGATTAGTTATATCATTTATGTTTCTTAGTAATTCTCATAGTACCCTGCAGGTATAAGCAGCAAATTATAGGCAAGATTTACATTCAATAGGTCAGAATTTACTAATAGATGCTGATTAGTTAATCTGGTGGTATTTCAAGCTGGCTGCTGTTGTCATGACCCCCTTCCATTCGTTGTTCTCCATGCCTCAGTTATTCAGCTCCCAGCAGGGATAGACACACAGTAGTCAACCACAGCATGGGAAGAAGGAACCTGCTCCCAGATGACAATTATCATAACTGATACTTACATAACTTTTGAAAGTTTTAAGTCTATATCTCATATGTATTAGTCAGGGTTCTGGAGAAACATATCCAGGAGGAAAAAAGGAGATTTATTTTGAGGAATTGGTTCATGTGATTATGGACACTGAGAAGTCCCAAGATTCGCCATCTGCCAATCTCCTGGGTCTCCAGGACAGCTAGTGGTATAATTCGGTCCAAAGCCCTGAGCAGCAGGGGAGGTGATAGTGTAAATCCCAGTCTGAAGGCCAGAGAAGATGAAATGAGATGTTCCAGCTCCATCAATGAGGCAGGAAAAATGGGGCGAATTTGTCTTTACTCTGCCTTTTATTCTATTCAGGCCCTGAAGTGATGGGATAATGCACCCATGGTGGGCAATCTACTTTACTGAGTCTATTCAATTCAAATGCTAAGCTTATCTGGAAACAGTCCTACAGACACCCACAAATAATTTTTAATCTGGATGCATTGTGGCCAGTCAAGATGACATATAAAATTAACCATGAAACCATATTATCATGAGAATAGACCTAGCAGATATGTTGGGATGGTTGGTTGTTGTTGCTATTGTTACTGCTGCTCTTACTCTTGTTATTATTTTTTATCCCTAATAAAGATAGGAATAGAGATACAGACAGAAAACGGAACTACGTTTCGGAAAAGTTACATGATTTTGCCAATGTCTCGTACTTAGTAAGTTGCAAAGCATGGACTTGAATCTGGGTCCTTGAACTCTAAATCCTTTTTTCTTTTCCTTTTTGTTGGAAAACCTGAATGCTCACTACATTTGGCATTTGAACTTGTCTCCTTACAACAACTCACTGATAATTATAAATTTATAACAATCTTCAGGTTTTAAGAACTTAAAACATGATGATTATGTTCCCATTCTTGGCGCCCAAATATCTGCTTCAGTTGTAGCACAATCCACAATCCAATCCTATACTGCATATCTCTAGGTTTCTTTTTCCCTCCTTAGTTTTTATTCATCCTGATCGGCAAAGTCCAGTATTAATCTTTCCTCTCTTAGTGTCCTTTGTTGAGAAGTGTTTTCGCTGTTGGACATCTTCTCTCACTACTTTACAGGCAGCTTTTCTTTTCTTTCTTTTTTCTTTTTCTTTCAGTAGTGAACATACTGTGCTAAGGGATATGTCAAGTTTATTTTACCTTCTCTGGGTATCTGAAGTTCCAGTAAAAAGACCAACTACCTAGAGGCATCACCCTCTCTGGTAGGGTTCTATGCTGCTAGCTGAGATGAACGAAGTCCATTTAAAAGCACCTTGACTGGGTTTCTCATGAAAGGATTTTTATGCTATTAAAGGTTTAAATTTTATTTTAAACCTTTCTTTTTAAAGTCGTTAAAGTTTTACTTTTATCAGAGAAGTATATGGTCTATGTTAAAAAATAAAAAAGGCAGAATAGTTCATAATAAATAAGTTTTTTTGCCCTTAGCTCTACGCTATCCCCAGTCCTACTCACCAGAGGCAACTACGTTATTTTAATTGTTTTTGTTTTTAGTTCTCCTAGTCATTGCCTCCATAATTCTAAATAATATGCTTCTTCCTTTACTTTTTGATTTATGACTGAGAATAGTTACTGACATTATCTACATTCCTAAGGGTAAGAATTTATCTCTCTTGTATAACTCCTGCCTCTTTGCTCCTTTCTCTTCTTTCCATACTTCTAAGTAATCATAATGTTTTTATAAACATTCTATTAGTTCCTCTAACTTCCAGTCATATCTATCTATCTATCTGTCATCTCTCTATGTATCCATCTGCCTATCTATTGTTTTATGCATCTATGTATTTTTTATGTATCCTCTTTCAATAGTCTACTTTGAATCCCTGCCCTGTAAGATAGATGTTTTTGTGCTGGTAACTTTTTTACATATTGCTCTTTCCATTGTCAATTTCTGACAGCTATACCTCTACTTTTACATTTTTTCATATTGGAAACATTTACAATTTATACTGTAACCATAATTAATCTTGTTCATTTCTATAGGTTAATTCTTGAATCTGAAAATCAGTGAAAAGTCTTTTCATCGTTATGGCTATGTTAATATGTTTCCATTTCCTTCTCTGTGGGTCAAATGCCATTACCCTATGACACTTGAGAGCGAATGTAGCATCAAGGCCAAGTGGAGTATTTTTTTCTTACACCTTAGCAATCTCTCAAAATCATGCACATTTTAGTTTCCTACGCTTGGAAGTTATGATTCGTCTGTATAGCTTTTATTTTCCTAGATTTTTTTTCGTTTGTTATCCTTTCTCTAAGATTTTCTTTTTGTCTTTGTTTGTATGCAGTTTGAATATGAGATTCCCAGGTGTATTTTTTTTTTTTTTTTTTGGTATTTATCCTGCTTGGTGTTCTCTGAGTTGGATATGTGGTTTGGTGCCTGTTTTGGAAAATTCTTAGCCATTATCACTTCAACTATTTCTTCTGTTTCTTTCACCTTTTCTTTTCCTTCTGAAATCCCTACTATACGTATGTGACACCTTTTGTAATTGTGACACAGTTCTGGAACATTCTGTTCCATCTTCTAAATTCTTTTTTTAAATTTTAATTTACACTCAAGTTTGAAAGTTTCTACTGACATATTTTAAAGTTCACTGATTTTTTTCCTTGTCTGTGTCCAATCTACTGATGAACCCATCCAAAGACATTCTTCATTTCTGTTACAGTGTTGTTTATTTCTATCATTTTCTTTTCTTAGTGTTTCCGTCTCTGCTTACATTACCCACCTGTTCTTGCATGTTTCCCATTTTTTCCACTAGAACCTGCTATATTAATCATAGTTATTCTAAATTCCTGGTCTGATAATTCCAAAATCTCTGCCATATCTGATTCTGGTTCTGATGTTTGCTCCATTTCTTCAAGCTATGGTGTTTTTTTGTTTGTTTATTTTTGCCTTTTAGTGCGCTTTATAATTTTTGTTGAAAGCCAGACCTGATGTACTGGGTAAAAGAACTTAGGTATATAGGTCTTTTTTTTTTTTTTACGGTACGCGGGCCTCTCACTGTTGTGGCCTCTCCCGTTGCGGAGCACAGGCTCCGGACGCGCAGGCTCAGCGGCCACGGCTCGCGGGCCCAGCCGCTCCGCGGCATGTGGGATCCTCCCGGACCGGGTCACGAACCCACGTCCCCTGCATCGGCAGGCGGACTCTCAACAACTGCGCCACCAGGGAAGTCCGGTATATAGGTCTTCAGTGGAATGTTTTATGCTTATCTGGCTAGAAGTTAGGCTGTGTTTGCTGTTTGCTGTGACTGTGGTGTCAGAGGCTAAAATTTCCTCTGGTATCCTTGTTTTTGTCTCCCCTATTGTCTTTGGGTTTTTCCTGGACATTCCTTAAATAGTGTGATTGTTAATTTTATGTGTCAACTTGACTGGGACATGAAATGCCCAAATATTTGGTAAAACATTATTTCTAAATGTGTCTGTGAGGGTGTTTCCAAGTGAGATTAGCATTTGAATCTGTCGACAGTGAAGCACATTGCCCTCCCTAATGTGGGTGGGCCTCATCCAATCCACTAAAGGCCTGAATAGAATAAAAGGTTGAGTAGGAAAGAATTATTTCTCTCTGCCTGACTGTCTTTGAGCTGGGACTTTGGTCTTCTTCTGTCATCAGACTTGGACTTATACTATCAACTTACTTGAATCTACTTTGTCTCCCAGAAATTTGCTGAAATCCTTGTTGAGTGATAACCATGCCCCATTCTTTGCATTGTTATCGTCCTATTCATTTAGCATCTATCTATCTATTGCTTTATTTTCTTATTGAGATAGAATTGACATACAGCACTGTATAAGTTTAAAGTATACCACATAATGACTTCACTTACATACATCATGAAATAATTATCATTATTTCATAATTATCATAATAATATATCATTATTATTAAATTATCATTTAATAATTATCATAAATATTAAAATAATTATTATTAAGTTTAGTGAACATCCCTTGTCTCATATAGATACAAAATTAAAGAAATAGAAAAAAACTTTTTTTTTTTTTGATGGTAGATCTTAGGATTTACTCTCTTCAACAACTTTCATACATAAGATACAGCAGTGTTAACTATATTTATCATGTTGTACCTTTTGACCCCCTTCCTCCAGTTCCCCCTTCCCCCCACCCCCCGCCTCTGGTAACCACAAATCTGATCTCTTTTTCTATGTGTATTTGTTTTTGAAGTATAATTGACCTAAAACCCTATGTTAGTTCCTGTCACACAACAGAGTGATTTGCTATGTCTGCCTATTTCAAAATGATCACCACTATAAGTCTAGTTACGATCTATCACCATACAAAGATATTACATAATTATTTATTTTATTCCTCACACTGTACATTTCATACCTGTGACTTGTTTATTTTGCATCTGGAAGTTTGTACCTCTTAGTCTCCCTCACCTATTTCTTTTCTACCTCTACCCCCACCTTCTGGCAACCACCTCTTTATTCTCTGTATCTATAACTCTTGTTTTGTTTTGTTATGTTTGTTCATTTGTTTTGCTTTTTAGATTCCACATATCAGTGAAATCATACAGTATTTGTTTTTCTCTGACTTATTTCATGTAGCATAATACCCTCTAGGATAATCCATGTTGTTGCATATGACAGGATTTAATTTTTTTAATAGCTTAGTAATATTCTATTGTGTGTGTGTGTGGTGTGGTGTGGTGTGTGTGTGTTTATCTTCTTCTGGGCTTTTATCTTGTTCCTTCATTTGGAACATATTCCTTTGTCACCTCATTTTGCCTAATTTGCTGTTTTTATTTCTATGTATTTGGTAGGTTGTTTGTGTTTCTCGACCTTGGAGAAGTGGCCTTTTGTAGGAGATGTCCTATGTGTCCCAGCAGCACACTCCCCTTTGGTCAACAAAGCTATGTATGCTCTAGGGGTGCTCCCTATGTGGGCTGCATGAGTCCTTCTGTTGTGGCAGGCTGACTGCTGTGGGCAGTCTGGAAGGTGTGTCTGTCCCCTGGTTTGGTTGATTGCCAGGCCCTGCCTTGGGTGGAGGCTGCCCATCACTCTTGGGTGGGGCTGAGTCATGAGGCAGCTGGCTGTGGATCACTGGGGGATTGTGGGACTAGTTTTGGCCCAGTGGTGGGAGCTACTTTTGGGGTGGGTGATAGCAGGGTTGGGTGTCCTGGATCTAGTATCATCCTGGTAGGTGGGGCTGGTTCCTGACCTGGCTGGCTGTAGGGTTTGGGATGTTCTGAAGCTGGTGTTGACCCGCTCATGGATGGGTCTTGATCCTATGGTGGTGGCTGAGGGGCCCAAAGTGTCCTAGAGCTGGTGTTGGCCTGCTGGTGGGAAGGGCTGGGTACTGACATGGGAGGCTGTGGGGTTGGGGTGGTCCTGGGGCTGATGCCTGCCCAGTAGTGGGTGGAGTTAAGTCTGGGTGTCTCTGGCTGCAGGACTTGGGGATCCCGGTGCTGGTTTTGGCCACCTGGTGGGTAGAGCTGGGTCCCAGATTGTCCTTGGGCTGGTGCCTTCCCACTGGTGGGTAAGGCTGGTCCTGGGGCTATTGCCAGCACACTGGTGGGCCAAGCTGGGTCCTGGGGTCTCTGGCTGTGGGTTCCTGGGGATCCAGGAGTTGCTTTTGGCCTGCTGGTGGGTGGGACCAGGTCTCAACAGCTGGCTATGGGGCAATGGGGGCTCCTGGGTCTAGTGCTGGTACACTGGTGTGTGGGGCCAGGTCCTAGGCCCTCTGGTGGACGGAACCAGGTCTAGGGTTGGCTGTGGGCTCAGGGGGTCTTAAGGAAGTCAGCCTGCTGGTGGGTGGGGCTGTGTCCATGCCCAGCTAGCTGCTTGGCCTGAGGCATCCCAGTACTGGTGCCCACAGGCTGGTGTGCAAGGTCAGGTCCCTTCATTAATAAGCTAGAGGAAAGGATTCCAAGATGGCTCTTGCCATCAACAGTGTCCTTGTGGTAGAACAAGCTTCCAAAAATAGCTGCTGCCAGTGTTTATGTCCCCAGTGTGAACTCCACTGGCCTCTTGCCTCTCTGGGAGGCTCTGTAAGATCAGCAGGTAGGTCTGACCTAGGCTTCTTTCAAATTACTGCTTCTTCCCTGGGTTTGGGAGCATGTGAGATTTTGTACGCACCCTTTAAGAGTGGAACCTCTATTTCCTACAGCCCTCTGCCTCTCCCAAAAGTAAGCCCCTTTGACCTTCAAAGCCAAACATTCTGGGGGCTTGTCTTCCTGGTGCAGGACCCCTGAGTTAGGGAACCTGATATGGGGCTCGGACCCCTTGCTCCTTGGGAAGAACCTCTACAATTATGATTATCCTCTCCTTTGTGGGTCACCCACCTGGGGTGTGGGTCTTGACTATACCATGACTCCACCCCTCCTATGTATCTTGATTGTGGTTCCTTCTTTAAATCTTTAGCTGTAGAAGATCTTTTTTGCTAGTTGTCCGGTCTTTCTCATCAACAGTTGCTCTGTAAATAGCTGTAATTTAGGTGCTCCTATGAGATGAGGTGAGCTCAGGGTCTTCCTACTCTGCCATCTATGCCCTTCTAGCCCATTTACTATGTTTATGATGTTATTTCTTCAATGAAATGTGGAGGCTTAATCTGTCTCCTTGAATCCAGAATCCTCATTATTTACAATGTGTCTTCTTTAACTAAATGAGACATGTATAATTCTCACTATAAAAATTCAAGCAACACAGAATTATATAGAACAAAAAGTTAACACTGCCTTTATCTCTTGCCCACTTTATCTTCACTTCCTCCTCATCAGCTGACCTTTGCCATAGGTAATCCTCCCTTTCCTACCCACTGACCTCCTTATATAGAACCACTGTCAATAGTTTGGAATATAGCTTAGTGGACTTTTTCAATGCATTTTGAATCAAATTTAGTTACAAAGGTTTGTTTTATTTTACAATAAATGGAATCAGAGTCCATGTATTATCTATGTAGCTTGCTTTTCAGAAAGACTATTAAATGATATGTTTTTAATCTCTTGTCATAGTTAAAGAAATTTCTCCCCCAGAATTAACTGAAATAAATTTGGGTTGAATTCTTTCCTCAAACCAGTTATATTGGATGTCATATCATACCATTATATTGGATGTCTGACATCATTTCATAATTATCTGATATCATTTCATAATTTAGAATCAACTTACTTTTAATTAAATTATCCCTCTAAAATATTTTTACGTTTCACAGTGATTTGTACTGAAAAATAGAAATTAGAGTAATAGAAATTCTAGCCTACTGTAAATCAAAGAATTTCAGCTTTTATTATCCTTACTTTATGAAAGAAGAAACTGAAGCTCAGAAATTGTGGTTTTCCAAGGTTACAGGGATAACAAGCAGGATGAACTGAGCTCATGGGTTTCCTGACTTGTGATGTGGTGCTCTTTTAGCCAGGTCATGCTTCCTTGATAATTGAAAACTCCATCTCCCACAGGAGAAAAATTAAACTACTAATTAATGTGAAATATTCTTTAAACTTGAATAAAGTAAACCTCATATAAGTAATAAGTAAGGAATTTATGAAAAATAGATCCAGTAGCTGTAGGCACTGACTCAGTTAAAAATTCTCAGTACATAATAAGCAAAGATAGTCTGAAGTGTGTGGGTGAATCTCTTCCAGAAACACTTTCCTGATGACCTGCCCATCTCCCTCCTCCCACCCAGCCGAGATAGGTAAATAACCACTTCCTTTTCTAAACTTCATTGTTGTGCTTTTGATTCTAAATTATGACTTGCTTACATGTGCATCTCCCCTCTTGGTATTAAACTCCTGGATGATAGAGACTTTGTTTTATTCATGCCTGAATCCCAGCACCTGGGGCAGTACATGGCTCACTAAATGTTTCTTGAATGAACTGACACTTTCTATTATGATGTTAAGTTCTTTAGATTTGGTCCTAAGGATAACTAACTGCAGGTTGTGGCAAATATTAATTCTATGAGTAACCTTACAAGGAGAAGATTCTAAGTAGTTCTCATGACATTTATGAGACAGGACAGTATAAATCAAACTGGGACAGAAGGTCAAATTTTTTTTTTTCTATGTCTCTGAATTTGTACACTGAAAACACCACAGTTTTAGAACTTGTGCAAGGAATAATCCCAACATCTAATAAAAACATTCAACTATGTTTGGGGGTGAGTATATTTTTAACATCTCTCTTGCTAAGCAGTACCTCTCACCTTTTGTTCATTTATATGTCAGGTTCAGAGTCTTCAATGAGCTGAAGTTGCTAGCTAGGACTTAACATTTTGTTTTCTCTGTTTTTAAAATTTATTTACAGTAACCATACATTTATGATAAATGACAGTTTTTCCTGAGGTCTTAGCATATATTATCCTTTAATGATAAATTAATTTATGTTTTAAAGTGGCCCAATTTAAAGAAACATTCTAAGTAAATGATAGCATAGGAGGTACATGCACATGACAGTAATTGTGGCAGTTGTATATGAACGCCTAAAATTTGAGGCACACTGGATTGCAACGTAAAGTTAGAGCTGGCTTCTAATTCTAGCAGCACATCAACCAAGGCCAAATGTGTGCAGCTAGAGAGTCTGAATCAGCAGGTTTGCTGGGACTCCTGAGTGCTGTGGTGGAGAACTTCTGGACTAAGGTGAAGGTGGAGCCTTGTTAGAGCCCTGTGCAGCTTCAAGAAGACCGGGGCTGTGAAGGGCTGGCCCAGGTTTGAGTCCAGAAGGCTAGTAACAGCAGACTTTTCAAGAGCCTCTTTGTTTATCTCCTATTCATCCTTCTGTGTACTCTGGTTTGGCTTCCATATTACCCCACCAATACAGCTGTCACATATTCAAAAATGACCTTTCCCAGGAGACATTTGTCAACACTCATCTTCCTTGACCTTTCACTAGCTTTCATTGTGTATTATCTCTCCACCATTCCTTAAATACTCTTTTCCCTAGGCTCCTGCTGTTTGGCCTTTTAAGTCATATGGTTTCAAGAAGGCAGCCAGAGAGAAGTCACTTTTGCAGGCTGATTCTGATCTGTCAACCTACTAAATGTTGAGTTTTCTCAAAGCTGGTTTCTAGGCTCTCTTTTTCCCCCTCGGGACTCTTGCCTTGGGCAATCTAATCCACATTCAAGGCTCAATTCTCACCAGTGTGCAGAAGACTTGCAAATTAGCAGTTTCAGCCAGACCTCTTCCCTAGACTCCAGACCCATCTCCCCAGTTGTCTTCTTGACAATTTCACCTCAGTGACACCTGAAATTTGTGTCCAGATGAACTCATAAATTGTCCTTTCTATTTCCTGAATCTCTCATCAAACCTAGTCCTTCCCTCCTGTTATCTTTCTCAGTAAATAATGCCATATTCCACACATTACCAAAGCCAGAAAGCTTAATACCTCTTATAGCCCTTATATGCTATATTTAATCCATTCCCCAATTTTGTAAGTTTTTCCTCAAATATTTCCCACAGATATCCCTACCTCTGGATCATTATTACTTCCATTGTCCTGTTGAAGCTACCGTCTTCTTTCCTGAACCACTCCAATGGCATCTATATGACCTACTCCCTACTTTTCTTCTCTCTTTACTCACTTCCCCCTTTCTGTTGCTCATGCTCTAGTGAAAGTATTCATTTCAACTATTACCACCCCAACCCCTTGCTTGAAAATCTTTTGATGACTTCTCATTGCTCTTAGGATAAAGATCCAAACCCTTAACATAAACTTTAAGACCCTACATGATCAGACCCCACCTCTTCCCAGTAAGGCCTCATCCCACTCCCCAGCTCTGCCTGCTTTTTCACTAAACTGTGCCCTGATTGTTCTCCTTCAGTACATACTGTTCCTTCTGCCTGAGATGCTTCATCTGTCCTCCCTCCCACCCTTCCACGTTTGTCGACTCCCAACAAGTTCAAATGTCCACTTAAGCTTGATGCCTCAGAGAAAACTTACCTTTCCTCCCTGGTCACAGCAAGCCCTCCTGTGATGAGCTGATATCACACCACATCTCTTCCCTTCATGGCACTTAATCATGGTAATAATTTCTCCTCACTTTGTATGTTTATTAGTTTAGATCTGTCTCCTCTGCTAGATCATATTCCATGAGGGGTACCCAGACCATGTTTGCTTTTGTTGTATTTGAGTCCTCACTTTTTAGGAAAATCCTTGACACAAACTAGGTGCTTAATAAGTAGGTCTGGAATAAATGAAGAACAAAGGAAGGCAATGAAGTTGAGTGTTGGAACAGTGGGAAGGTTGGGAGAGATGAACAAGCAAAATACAAATGATCTTTGTCTTCTTTGTTATCTAGCCATTGTTCTTCCTGGTGAGGATGAGTGCCTTCTCTATCTACTGAATTGGGACTGGAGATTAGAGTGCCTAGTAGTATTGCTTCTTTGAGCCTTTCTATTCCCTGTTTTGCATTTCCTTCATGGGCTAGGGTTTTGATATGAAAGTATACTTATAGGAAATGGTTAATTGTGAGAATTGAAATATAGACGCTTTACTTGATAAAAAGTGTTCTCATTGATTGGGAAGACTTTCCTAGGATGGGAAAATGTAAAGGCCATTTATTTCTATATTCAATTGAATAGTTTTTGATGGTGTAAACTAGATCTTTTGTAAAGTACTTGCCAGAAAGTGAATCTCTGTTCATTTAAAAATCATCCATGTGTGTGCAAGTAAAATTACTTGTCATGGTTTGAAAGGATTATTTATGGTTTCTAAACATTCATCTATCCCAACTCATCTCACATATTGCCTTTACAAAATGGAAACTTAATTCCATTAGAATGTTCTGTTGTCCAATATATACACCTTGTTATAACATGATTACATTCAATTGCTGCCCTTGCTATATTAGAAAATGACAAAGTACATCAAATACTTTTTAACTTTCTACTATAATATGTCCTGGTGACTGTGACTAATGCTATTGATGATCACTTCAAAATATAATCCCTAGGAACAGTGATATTTCACATTGACCCAAGAAAAAATAGTTCATGGTAATACAGAAAAGAATAATAGTGGAAAATGGATTGACAATGTACTTTCCAAGGTTAAAGGCTTGCAAGATAGAAAACAGAGAATAAACTTTAAATGACATTTCTTTGTATTTGAATCTTAGAAACAGTTTCTTTGGCTTATATTGGATTTTATTAATTTTGATGTTAAACTTATATAAAATATTATATGAATATGATTTTTTGAAACTAAAAGTGCTGGAATTTCTTAATTCTTGAAGTATATTTCTCTGTGTATGAGATGGTGCTGGTTGCAGGTGAGGGGCAGGCTGAAATTTGACAAAATGGCCTAAAAGATGTTATGTGCTTAACAAATTATGATACAGAGATGCAACCAGACTGAAGGGTACCTGTCAAACTTAAGAAATTGGCACTTTTCTTGCTGTGTGGCCAACTGCTTGCTTCATAGGAGGAGATGCCATCTGTTTTTGGCATGACTCACACTGAGGGTTGCATGAACAGTAGGGAGATACAGCATAGGTTGTTAGCAACAAAAAAAGACTTTGGAGGAATTTGATACTGTTCATGAACATATGATTAGGAAGAACACTCAGATTTAAAAGTTCGAAGGGAAATACACACGTCAAGTATTCAAAACTGAATTTATTTCTAAAGACCAATTCGTATTTTTTAGGCAGGGGCAGTCTGTAAGGTTTTAAACATCCATGTCTTCCTTACTTTTCATCCTCTTCCACAACTGAGAGTGATCATTTTAGCAATGTCAATGTATTTTTTGACCATGATTTTTGAATTAGAATGTGTGTGGTTCCCCTTAGCTACTCTGCAAGAGCAAGTGCTTCTGGGGGTTTTGTACCCTCAGCCTATACACTAACAAGGAGTTTATAGAGGTCATTGGCTCTACCAGGAAGAAGGTCACTAATTGAAACTTCAAGTTTTGATCTTATCTTTCTATTGTATTCTGAGAGCCACACCATGGAGTGAATGCAATGTCATCTTTCCCTCAGTTTCTGCTGGTAGCTTCAAGCAAAAAAATCTTTTCTGTCAGGGAAGAAAAGATTTATTTATTTTTAGTTTCAGGTAAAAGGTACAACCATGGCAAAGTCTTGGGATTATCATAAAACTTGTCAAACCATGGCACGTTTTATTAAGTTGTCATGATAACTCATCTTAACTTTCAGGAGATTTGGGCAATTATTTCTCAGTTTTAATGACAGTGGAGACATATTATAATCAAAAGATTTCAAAAACATTATTGGGCTCCAGAAGACCTCAACAGGGTCTCTATATATACTTTGAAGATTTATTTTTGTAATAATATGGCAGTTGTGTAATGTTTATTACTTGTTTTCTCCTAAACCATGAAAGCAACTGCTATTCATGATTGTGTAGTTTTGTTTTTGAAGAGAGCATATGTATTATGGGAAAACAATTTGGAATTTTAGCTGTTTGATGCTGAAATGGACTAATTCAAGGAAATGAATCACAGATTTACCTTGGGACGTAGTTCTTCCTAAGAGCTAGTCTGCAAACTCAGTGAGGGCAGGGGCCATGACCGTTTTGTTTATCTATGGCTCTTCATAACCTGGGACATACTATGTGCTCAATAAATACTTGTTATCTGATGGTCGAATAAGAAATAATGACAGACTGCTGACTAGTATTGTTTAGTAGATCATATATGTAATGGAAACACTTATTGAATGTACTTGCTAAAGGCTCAGCATCATGTAATATGCTATGCAGTTGTAAAATATAAGGTCCGGCCAACCATAATAGACAGAGGAAGGGAAAAACTAGGCACGGAAATAGAATATAACTTATCCAAAATGGGTTGAACTGAAGAAAACTTCATTCCTATTTGTGTCAAGTACAGATTGATGAAAAGATTTTTGAAATGGTTTGTGTTCAAGTGCTTTGTGAAATGGACGTATTTATGAAGAGTTGTGTTAGTTGATAATATATTTTAATGATCAAGGGGAAATTACTACGTAAAACAATTCCTATTGAAGATTTCCTTGTAAAACTAATGACAATGATTTATTCTCTATGTAACTTGTGATTTCATCCTTCAGAAAAGCATAAAATGTTAAAAAGCACAGTGTTACTTAGGATAAAACTAAACCATTTTTTCATGTTGCCACACAATGCCTTCGATCATGGAATTCTCATGGTTATCAGAGTCACATCTTGTTTTACAAGTGGAATGCAAATTTTATAACATGAAGCAAACCAGACAAAAATAAGCTTAATTTCGTCGGTCTTCTGTAAGAGGGTCTCTTGCATTGTTTTTCCCATGAGTAAGCATCTTGATGTAAAGGTTAGGTTGAAACCATCCATTTCTGTATAAAAATCTCTCTCTATATAAAAAATCTATATTTTATATATCTATATATCTATATCTATCTAGTCTCTACATCTATATACCTCTATCTATATCTATGTCTATATAGCTTGCTCTCCCCTGTCTATCCATCCATCCCTAGAAAGATTCTTGAACTCAGTACTTTGACAAGATTTTTTTGAAGATGACTGAGCCAATAATGAGAACAATGCTCAGTTCATTATAGATGAAAATATAAAAATATGTAGAGAGTTCTAGCATCAGATTGGAGTTCCTTCTCTCTCTGGTTCTGGTGGTAACTCTTTATCCATGCAGATAAATAGTTTTGGCCACTTCCTGATAGGGTGCTTGGCACATAGCAGATGCTTAACAAACACTTGTAGAAACCGTCAATCATCCACGTTCCAAATACCTGGTGTTCTTTTGTGTGTCCTACTCTGGCTTATGCCCAGGATGTTCCCTGTGATGCCTACGTCTTACATTAGGGTCCTTATTACTTAAATAAGTGAATATTTATAAAGTTGTAAAAAGAGTGCCAGGTACACTGTAAACATTTTAGAAGTGATTTAACTAAAATAATAAGTAATAGTATTACTTATTTAAAAAAAGATAGAGTTCTTGTGATATAATAGACAGCAGTTGGGGGGAAAATAGAAAAATTCATTGATGTTTCAGTTGAAGGACACTAGGAAGTGACATGTTAGTAAGTATAAATCAAGATTGTAGAATATAAGCTAGATAAAGAGGTGACTTTGAAGAACTGTGGAGAGACTGCAGTTTTACTCCACCTTCAAGCTGACACATTAGCCACAGTTTCATGGATGCTGATGAATGGCCTTCTGGACTCAGTCTTCTTGTTTAGAGGACTTAGTTACCTTGAGCAGTTCTTTTGACTCCATTTCAAACCAAGTTCTTTAGCTGTCGATTGAAAAGTCATTGAAAGATTGGGTTCAGCTACCCTAAGCCTAGAGCACAGCATGAGCTGTAGCTCCTGGCAACATTTGGTAGCAATTTTTTATAGCTCTCTCTCACAATTGGGTGGAAGTTAGGGCTAGAGATTCAGCACTTTATTTTTGTGTGGAGGATTTCAAAAATTCCTCTTACTCCCAGCATCTATTGTTGGCTTCAAGATTTGGGACACAGAAAATCTGCTTTGACTCCTGCTTATTAATCGGACTTTTGTTTCCTTTTAAGTTGATAAATATGTCTTTAACATATTTAAATCCACATCCTTTCTCTTGTTATATTTTACCCATTATCTATCTCTTTGGAGTAGAAAGAGTTAATGAAATGTGAAGTTACTGCATCATCTTGACCAGTTTACAGTTTGAGGTGATTTTAGAGCGGCAATTTTAGGCCAGAGTCATCTTCTCTTATCCCATTTTATATGCACTTCAGAAGTTCTACTTTCTAATTTGGGGTGACGGTCATTGCACACTGTACTTGTTGGTTCAGCTGATCAGTCTTAGTGGTGCGAAAGTGTGCTAAAGGGTAGTCGTTTTGGTGTTAACATCCAGCTGTAGTGGATTAAGAATGCATGTGCTTAAAAAAAAAACTAAAGAGAAAATATATTATTCCTACGTTTCCTCCTACAATTGGAAAGTTCAGCTGTGTTTTATTTTTCATGACCCCAAAATGGAACATCAACCGCATATATTAGATTAAATATTAGGTTATAGAACAATGCTTCTTGGGAAATAATCTAGAAGATTGATTGCCTCACCCTATGGCAGAAGGGACTAAGTAACCTTTTGAAGTGTCTCTGTCTTAATATGTTAAGTGTGAGATGAAGACAGAATGTCGATTCTCTCTATTTACCACACAGAGTAGATGCTGCTTTCTCTATTCCGTTATTACTTTCCAAAGAGGTCTTTACCAATTAAAATTCAGCACTTAGTATAGTTCATGGCTCAATAATGAATGAATGCCTCAATGAATGACAAATTCAGTTTAAGAAAATTTTGTCGCCATTTGGAAAAGGTTGGCATCTACATCAATTATTCTTAAAGCACCTGTGACATTAGTACATCTGCTTATTCTGGAGTTTATCATTTAATCTAATTTTTTAAGTTTTATATTTGTTGAATTTAATTTTTTAAAATAACGTTTAATATGGCTTTAACTGGTATGTTGGCAACCTATACTTGGTTGTATGATTATAGTGACATGTTTAACTACATATGGCATATTCACATTTTCTATTTTTAAAATAGACATCAATCATTTACCACAAATTCTTTATTGCTTCAAAGAGACATTCTTGGCAACAGTGTTGTCAAGGAAACACACTGGAACTGTTACATAAAAGGATGTCTCTTTGAGGAAAATCTTTCAAAATGATATTTCTATTTTTTCCCAGATTGTGTGAAATTATAATTTACAAGCAATTCAATTTAAGCATACAATTTATAAGCAGTCTGTGTAATGGTATAACTATGGAAGTATCTGTCAAATACAGACATTTTTGAATTTTTAGTTTAAATAATTAGATGTCACTAATACAGTGCAAAGGCCTAACCAGGAGGAGATGAAAAAATAACATGATGTCTGATTCTCATGTTAATCCCATTAAATTTTAACGAAATCTTTAAGATGCAAATGACATAGATTCTTAGAAGAATTAATAGACGAAAATTTCCTTTATTTCCATGTTGACAGAGTATCTGAGGGAGAGAAAAAAGGCAATGATTGCCTTTGAAGGTATAAATTTCAAAGACTTTAGAAACTTAGTAGAAGTACCATTAAATAGCAAGTGTATATTATTTATGTGTTCAGGCAACCACATTAGAAAATATTAGCTGGAGACTAGGATAGTCGCTGACTCCTATCTTTAGCACTTAGTCGCTATCTATTTTAAATTTATCTTTTAGAATTGAAGGCTATAACTTTGGCTGTAAAGTTTGGAGGAAGATATCCTGAAATATATATAACATATTTTTGCTAAAAAGCATGTATTGGTTTGCATTATGTCATAGACTATTTGTATTTGTGGGGACTGAAGAGATCCTTCAACAGCTAAGAAAATATGCCAGGAAAGGCTAAGAAACTTGCCTAAAGTTCCTTAGGATCAAAGCCAGAAATAGAACCTGGTTTCCTGATTCCTAGTTCAGTACCGTTTCTATGATGTTGTTGGCTTAAAGAACTTGGGTTACCACTCCTATCCTATGATTCTTTCCCAACCATTAGCACCACTGATCTTCAACTGAAATGTTAACTCCATGTAGCATTTTGGATGGTATTTAAGTCATTCCTTGTGGGAAGGAAGAAAAGAATATAAAAAACAGAAAAAAGATTTTTTTTTTGAGAAACATATAGGGATTCTCAAAAGGCCTTGATGATACACTAAGCAATAAAAGGCTATTAAGTATAAAGAAATACTATAATAATCCAAGTAGATTTTGATAGTCAAAATTGTGAAAATGGATAAGCTTTGGCTGGAGACAAAGTGAAACTAAGGTATAAGGGAGAAGCCAAAGATTAGGCTTTCTCTTGTGCATTCATATTATAAATGTTACACAGACAAACCCTGACTAAGATGGTATTCTTACCTGGCTTGTCTGTGGGAACATCAGACTCTTGACTGGTGTTGTCAAGTAGACTCACATAGTGAATATCTACAACTGATAGAGGGGTATTTACACTCTGACCTTTATCAAGGCAGCAAAAAAATTGATCAAGTGCTACTTATCAGTGGTCAGTTTGGGTCAATAATGTTATGTACTTGAAAAGACTGTATATTCTTTTTTTCTCTGGCTATTTTTAAGATTTTCTCACTGCTTGTAGGTTTCAGCAGATTTACTAGTATGTGCCCACATGTGATTTCCTTTGTAATTATCCTGCTTAGTGTTCATAGTACTTTTTTAATCTGTTACAATATTTTTTTTTATCAGTTTTGGACACCTCTCAGTCAATATATCTTCAAATCTTCAAATATTATTTCTATTTTGTTTTCTCTTTCTCCTTCTGGCCCCCAA
Organism: Leucopleurus acutus; assembly: GCF_964270905.1. Taxonomy (NCBI): domain Eukaryota; kingdom Metazoa; phylum Chordata; class Mammalia; order Artiodactyla; family Delphinidae; genus Leucopleurus; species Leucopleurus acutus. Next base: position 77,723,198 of record NC_139145.1, on the reverse strand, counting down.
ATACATGTATGTAAAACCTTTCCACTGTATACCATTTGCTATTTACACATTTGTTTCTGTATCTTCCATCTTTTTTCCCCCCAGATCATAGCTTGGATATTTTGTTCGTACCCTTCTTCTAGGTCACTAATTCTCTCTATTAGCCATATTTAGTATTGTTGGAGCCAGTATACTGATTCCAGATTTCTATTTGCTTTATTTTTGTTACGGTTTTAGTTATTTGCTCTATTCTATTTACTTAATTATATAGACCTATTTATCTTAATGTGCTCGCTTCAGGATCCCCTTTGTGACTATTTCTATAATATATTGTTTCTCCTGCATTTTAGACATACCATGTTGTCTAAAGTTGTTTAGACACATAGTATCTCCTGTTTTGCCTGATAATTTTCATTAAGTTCTGGATATTACGTACCAAAAATTATGGATATAATTTAAGGATTATGATAATTTTATCTTCTATAAGAGAGAATTTATATTTGTGTTTGGCCTATAGTTAGGGACACTAGAAATTCCAGGTAATGTTTATACAATCAGGTTGAAATAATTAAAAGCTGGCCTTCACTCTGTATGAAAATTGTTTTATTTATAATTCCTAACTATTCCTAGGATGTCAGACTTTTCAGTCCCAGCCCAAGGTCTGGATGGTGTGCCAGATGACCGTCCCCTCTCTGCCCTTGGTTGATCCTTGATTTCCAATTTTTGTCCTCTTAGCCTCATGAATGTAGTGAAAGTTTTGCTCAGTATCTCAGACTTTTCTGTTAAGATGGGCAAACATCCTCAGGGCACAAGCAGCTCTCAAAATCCAAGAAACCCAATCTGGGTTTTCTTCTCTTCTGAGATCTGTCCCCATAGGTCTTCACTGCCTTATGAGTTCTTTGATGCCATTACGCAGATTTTGTTTAATTTTGTCCAAAGTTTCCATTTTCTTTCAGCAAGAAAACTAGTCCAGATTATCTGGTCTTCCATTACTGGTAGTGAAACTCCAAAATTTGTCTTTGAAAGTTGTCCTACTTCTATGTAATACTTGTGAAGTTTTAATTTTTCTAGCATCAAGATTTTGGGGAGTGGTTTCTTTCTTTTAACTTTTTTTTAAAACCAGTGATACAGAGCTACAGCATAACAAAAAAAATTTAACTATATTTTAAATGTGTTCCTTTCAAGGTTTGCAGATAGAAATTCAGTAGAATTTCTTGGGAGTGAGGGAAGTATATCTTGGGAGTGAGGGAAGTATAGTATGCTACATCTTTTCAATGATTCATTTAATACCTTGATTGTTTCAGCTGATATCACATGTGTTTCTTCTGGAATTTCCAGTGGTATCATTTTTATTTCCTGATTGAATACTTGTATTAAGGTTCTTTAAAAAACTAAAAATAGAGCTACCATATGATCCTGCAATCCCACTCCTGGGCATATATCCAGAATAAACCATAATTTGAAAAGATACATGCACCCCTATGTTCGTTGCAGCACTGTTTACAATAGCCAAGACATGGAAGCAACCTAAATGTCTGTTGACAGATACATGGATAAAGAAGATGTGGCATATATATACAAAGGAATATTACTCAGCCATAAAAAAGAATGAAATAATGCCATTTGCAGCAACATGGATGGACCTAGAGATTACCATACTAAGTGAAGTAAGTCAGACAGAGAAAGACAAATATCATATGATATCACTTATATGTGGAATCTAAAAAAATGATACAAATGAACTTATATATAAAACAGAAATAGACCCACAGACATAGAAAACAAACTTATGGTTACCAAAGGGGAAAGGGGGAGGAGGGATAAATTAGGAGTTTGGGATTAACACATACACACTACTATATATAAAATAGATAACCAACAAGGTTGGTTGGCACAGGGAACTATACCCAATATTTTGTGATAACCTATAAGGGAAAAGAGTCTGAAAAAGAATATATATATATATATATATATGAATCACTTTTCTGTGATTCATATATATATATATGAATATATATATCATATATATATATGAATCACTTTTCTGTACACCTGAAACTAGCACAATATTGTAAATCAACTATACTTCAATTTAAAAAATTGTATTGTGGAACATAATTGGCAATTACAGAGTTTCTCTGTTGCTAACATACTGTTGATACTGTACAATGTTAACTGAAAGCCTATTAAGAACCAAATTTTACATAATTAGAATATCTCATTTCCAGTATTCAGAAAATTACAAATGAAAGCAAAAGATATCTGCTATTATAAATAATTTATTAGTGCATGTAAACATTACATGTATATATATAGGTATATATTTCCTTTACTGTATTTTATTTTATTTATTTATTTTTAAACCAGAGATAGAAGATTATACTTGTAGAGATAGAAGACTATACACCTAGAGATAGAAGAGTATACTCCTAGAGATAGAAGACTTTAAACCAGAGACAGAAGATTATACTTGTAGAGATAGAAGACTATACACCTAGAGATAGAAGAGTATACTCCTAGAGATAGAAGACTTCATTTTTTTTTTATTTTTATTTTTTGGTAGCAGTATTTCTTTTTTTTAACATCTTTATTGGGGTATAATTGCTTTACATGGTGTGCTGGTTTCTGCTTTATAGCAAAGTGAATCAGTTATACATATACATACGTTCCCATATCTCTTCCCTCTTGCGTCTCCCTCCCTCCCACCCTCCCTATCCCACCCCTCCAGGCGGTCACAAAGCACCGAGCCGATAACCCTATGCCATGCGGCTGCTTCCCACTAGCTATCTACCTTACGTTTGTTAGTGTATATATGTCCATGCCTCTCTCTCGCCCTGTCACAGCTCACCCTTCCCCCTCCCCATATCCTCAAGTCTTTTCTCCAGTAGGTCTGTGTCTTTATTCCTGTCTTACCCCTAGGTTACTCATGACATTTTTTTTTCTTAAATTCCATATATATGTGTTAGCATACGGTATTTGTCTTTTTCTTTCTGACTTACTTCACTCTGTATGACAGACTCTAGGTCTATCCGCCTCATTACAAATAGCTCAATTTCGTTTCATTTTATGACTGAGTAATATTCCATTGTATATATGAGCCACATCTTCTTTATCCATTCATCCGATGATGGGCACTTAGGTTATTTCCATTTCCGGGCTATTGTAAATAGAGCTGCAATGAACATTTTGGTACATGACTCTTTTTGAATTATGGTTTTCTCAGGGTATATGCCCAGTAGTGGGATTGCTGGGTCATATGGTAGTTCTATTTGTAGTTTTTTAAGGAACCTCCATACTGTTCTCCATAGTGGCTGAACCAATTCACATTCCCACCAGCAGTGCAAGAGTGTTCCCTTTTCTCCACACCCTCTCCAGCATTTATTGTTTCTAGATTTTTTGCATTCTGACTGGTGTGAGATGATATCTCATTGTAGTTTGATTTGCATTTCTCTAATGATTAATGATGTTGAGCATTCTTTCATGTGTTTGTTGGAAGTCTGTATATCTTCTTTGGAGAAATGTCTATTTAGGTCTTCTGCCCATTTTTGGATTGAATTGTTTGTTTTTTTGTTATTAAGCTGCATGAGCTGCTTATAAATTTTGGAGATTAATCCTTTGTCAGTTGCTTCATTTGCAAATATTTTCTCCCATCCTGAGGGTTGTCTTTTGGTCTTGTTTCTGGTTTCCTTTGCTGTGCAAAAGCTTTGAAGTTTCATTAGGTCCCAATTGTTTATTTTTGTTTTTATTTCCATTTCTCTACAAGGTGGGTCAAAAAGGATCTTGCTGTGATTTATGTCATAGAGTGTCCTGCCTATGTTTTCCTCTAAGAGTTTGATAGTTTCTGGCCTTACATTTAGGTCTTTAATCCATTTTGAGCTTATTTTTATGTATGGTGTTAGGGAGTGATCTAATCTCATACTTTTACATGTACCTGTCCAGTTTTCCCAGCACCACTTATTGAAGAGACTGTCCTTTCTCCACTGTACATTCCTTTATCAAAGATAAGTTGTCCATATGTGCGTGGGTTTATGTCTGGGCTTTCTATCCTGTTCCATTGATCTATCTTTCTGTTTTTGTGCCAGTACCATACTGTCTTGATTACTGTATCTTGGTACTATAGTCTGAAGTCAGGCAGCCTGATTCCTCCAGCTCCGTTTTTCGTTCTCAAGATTGCTTTGGCTATTCGGGGTCTTTTGTGTTGCCATACAAATTGTGAAAGTTTTTGTTCTAGTTCTGTGAAAAATGCCAGTGGTAGTTTGATAGGGATTGCATTGAATCTATAGATTGCTTTAGGTAGTAGAGTCATTTTCACAATGTTGATTCTTCCAATCCAAGAACATGGTATATCTCTCCATCTATTTGTATCATCTTTAATTTCTTTCATCAGTGTCTTATAATTTTCTGCATACAGGTCTTTTGTCTCCTTAGGTAGGTTTATTCCTAGATATTTTATTCTTTTTGTTGCAATGGTAAATGGGAGTGTTTTCTTGATTTCACTTTCAGATTTTTCATCATTAGTATATAGGAATGCCAGAGATTTCTGTGCATTAATTTTGTATCCTGCTACTTTACCAAATTCATTGATTAGCTCTAGTAGTTTCTGGTAGCATCTTTAGGATTCTCTGTGTATAGTATCATGTCATCTGCAAACAGTGACAGCTTTACTTCTTCTTTTCCGATTTGGATTCCTTTTATTTCCTTTTCTTCTCTGATTGCTGTGGCTAAAACTTCCAAAACTATGTTGAATAAGAGTGGTGAGAGTGGGCAACCTTGTCTTGTTCCTGATCTTAGTGGAAATTCTTTCAGTTTTTCACCATTGAGGATGATGTTGGCTGTGGGCTTGTCATATATGGCCTTTATTATGTTGAGGAAAGTTCCCTCTATGCCTACTTTCTGGGTTTTTATCATAAATGGGTGTTGAATTTTGTCAAAAGCTTTCTCTGCATCTATTGAGATGATCATATGGTTTTTCTTCTTCAATTTGTTAATATGGTTTATCACATTGATAGATTTGCATATATTATAGAATCCTTGCATTCCTGGAATAAACCCCACTTGATCATGTTGTTTGATCCTTTTAATGTGCTGTTGGATTCTGTTTGCTAGTATTTTGTTCAGGAATTTTGCATCTATGTTCATCAGCGATATTGGTCTGTAGTTTTCTTTCTTTGTGACATCCTTGTCTGGTTTTGGTATCAAGGTGATGGTGGCCTCATAGAAGGAATTTGGGAGTGTTCCTCCCTCTGCTATATTTTGGAAGAGTTTGAGAAGGATAGGTGTTAGCTCTTCTCTAAATGTTTGATAGAATTCACCTGTGAAGCCATCTGGTCCTGGGCTTTTGTTTGTTGGAAGATTTTTAATCACAGTTTCAATTTCAGTGCTTGTAATTGGTCTGTTCATATTTTCTATTTTTTCCTGATTCAGTCTTGGCAGTTGTGCATTTCTAAGAATTTGTCCATTTCTTCCAGGTTTTCCAGTTTATTGGCATAGAGTTGCTTGTAGTAATCTCTCATGATCTTTTGTATTTCTGGAGTGTCAGTTGTTACTTCTCCTTTTTCATTTCTAATTCTATTGATTTGAATCTTCTCCCTTTTTTTCTTCATGAGTCTGGCTAATGGTTTATCAATTTTGCTTAATGTCTCAAAGAACCAGCTCTTACTTTTATTGATCTTTGCTATTGTTTCCTTCATTTCTTTTTGATTTATTTCTGATCTGATTTTTATTTTCCTTCTGCTAGCTTTGGGTTTTTTTTTGTTCTTCTTTCTCTAATTGCTTGAGGTGCAAGGTTAGGTTGTTTATTCGAGATGTTTCCTGCTTCTTAAGGTGAGCTTGTATTGCTATAAACTTCCCCCTTAAAACTGCTTTTGCTGCATTCCATAGGTTTTGGGTCGTTGTGTCTCCATTGTCATTTGTTTCTAGGTATTTTTTGATTTCCTCTTTGATTTCTTCCATGATCACTTCGTTATTAAGTAGTGTATTGTTTAGCCTCCATGTGTTTGTATTTTTTACAGATCTTTTCCTGTAATTGATATCTAGTCTCATGGCGTTGTGGTCAGAAAAGATACTTGATACAATTTCAATTTTCTTAAATTTACCAAGGCTTGATTTGTGACCCAAGCTGTGATCTCTCCTGGAGAATGTTCCATGAGCACTTGAGAAAAATGTGTATTCTGTTGTTTTTGGATGGAGTGTCCTATAAATATCAATTAAGTCCATCTTGTTTAATGTATCATTTAAAGCTTGTGTTTCCTTATTTATTTTCATTTTGGATGATCTGTTCATTGGTGAAAATGAGGTGTTAAAGTCCCCTACTATGAATGTGTTACTGTTGATTTCCCCTTTTATGGCTGTTAGTATTTGCCTTATGTATTGAGGTGGTCCTATGTTGGGTGCATAAATATTTACAATTGTTATATCTTCTTCTTGGATCGATCCCTTGATCGTTATGTAGTGTCCTTCTTTGTCTCTTCTAATAGTCTTTATTTTAAAGTCTATTTTGTCTTATATGAGAATTGCTACTCCAGCTTTCTTTTGGTTTCCATTTGCATGGAATATCTTTTTCCATCCCCTTACTTTCAGTCTGTATGTGTCTCTAGGTCTGAAGTGGGTCTCTTGTAGACAGCACATGTAAGGGTCTTGTTTTTGTATCCATTCAGCCAATCTGTGTCTTTTGGTGGGAGCATTTAGTCCATTTACATTTAAGGTAATCATCGATATGTATGTTCCTATTCCCATTTTCTAAATTGTTTTGGGTTCGTTATTATAGGTCTTTTCCTTCTCTTGTGTTTCTTGTCTAGAGAAGTTCCTTTAGCATTTGTTGTAAAGCTGGTTTGGTGGTGCTGAACTCTCTCAGCTTTTGCTTGTGTGTAAAGGTTTTAATTTCTCCATCAAATCTGAATGAGATCCTTGCTGGATAGAGTAATCTTGGTTGCAGGTTTTTCTCCTTTATCACTTTCAGTATGTCCTGCCACTCCCTTCTGGCTTGCAGGGTTTCTGCTGAGAGATCAGCTGTTAACCTTATGGGGCTTCCCTTGTGTGTTATTTGTTGTTTTTCCCTTGCTGCTTTTAATATGCTTTCTTTGTATTTAATTTTTGACAGTTTGATTAATATGTGTCTTGGCGTATTTCTCCTTGGATTTATCCTGTATGGGACTCTCTGTGCTTCCTGGACTTGATTAACTATTTCCTTTCCCATATTATTGAAGTTTTCAACTATAATCTCTTCAAATATTTTCTCATTCCCTTTCTTTTTCTCTTCTTCTTCTGGAACCCCTATAATTAGAATGTTGGTGCGTTTAATGTTGTCCCAGAGGTCTCTGAGACTGTCCTCAGTTCTCTTCATTCTTTTTTCTTTATTCTGCTCTGCAGTAGTTATTTCCACTATTTTATCTTCCAGGTCACCTATCCGTTTTTCTGCCTCAGTTATTCTGCTATTGATCCCATCTAGAATACTTTTAATTTTATTTATTGTGTTGTTCATCGTTGCTTGTTTCATCTTTATTTCTTCTAGGTCCTTGTTAAATGTTTCTTGCATTTTGTCCATTCTATTTCCAAGATTTTGGATCATCCTTGCTATCATTATTCTGAATTCTTTTTCAGGTAGACTGCCTGTTTCCTCTTCATTTGTTAGGTCTGGTGCATTTTTATCTTGCTCCTTCATCTGCTGTGTGTTTTTCTGTCTTCTCATTTTGCTTACGTTACTGTGTTTGGGGTCTCCTTTTTGTAGGCTGCAGGTTCGTAGTTCCCGTTGTTTTTTTTTTTTTTTGGCGATACGTGGGCCTCTCACTGTTGTGGCCTCTCCTGTTGCGGAGCACAGGCTCCGGACGCGCAGGCCCAGCGGCCATGGCTCACGGGCCTAGCCGCTCCGCGGCATGTGGGATCTTCCCAGACCGGGGCATGAACCCGTGTCCCCTGCATCGGCAGGCGGACTCTCAACCACTGCGCCACCAGGGAAGCCCCTCCCCTTGTTTTTGATGTTTGTCTACAGTGGCTAAGGTTGGTTCAGTAGGTTGTGTTGGCTTCCTGGTGGAGGGGACTAGTGCCTGTGTTGTGGTGGATGAGGCTGGATCTTGTTTCTCTAGTGGACAGGTCCACGTCTGGTGGTGTGTTTTGGCGTGTCTGTGGACTTACTATGATTTTAGGCAGCCTCTCTGCTAATGGGTGGGGTTGTGTTCCTGTTTTGCTAGTTGTTTGGCATAGGTTGTCCAGTACTGTAGCTTGCTGGTCGTTGAGTGCTGAGTGCTGATGTTAAGATAGAAGTCTCTGGGAGATTTTCGCCGTTTGTTATTATGTGGAGCTGGGAGGTCTCTTGTTGACCATTGTCTTGAAGTTGGCTCTCCCACGTCAGAGGCAGAGCCCTGACTCCTGGCTGGAGCCCCAAGAGCCTTTCATCCACACGGCTCAGAATAAAAGGGAGAAAAAGTAGAGAGAATTAGTAGAAGTATGAAGAAAGAAAGAAAGAAAGAAAGAAAGGAGGGAAGGAAGGAAGAAAGAAAGAGAAAAGAAGGAAAGAAAGGAGGGAGTGAGGAAGGAAGGAAGGAGGGAAGGAAGGAAAAAAGAAAGAAAGGAGATACAGTAAAATAAAATAGAGTATAATAAAGTTATTGAATTAAAAAATAATTATTTAGAAAAAAAAGGGACAGATAGAACCTTAAGACAAATGTTGGACGCAAAGCTATACAGACAAAATCTTACACAGAAGCATAGAGATACACCCTCACAAAAAGAGTTAAAGGGGAAAAAATCATAAATCTTGCTCTCAAAGTCCACCTCCTCAATTTAGGATGATTCATTGTCTAAAGGAGGGAAGGAAGGAAGGAAGAAAGAAAGAAAAAAGAAAGAAAGAAAGAAAGAAAAGGTAAAGTATAATAAAGTTATTAAAATTAATTATTAAGAAAATAAATTAAAAAAAAACAATGGACGGATAGAACCCTAGGACAAATTGTGGAAGCAAAGCTATACAGACAAGATCTCACACAGAAGCATAACCATACACACACACAAAAAGAGGAAAAGGGGAAAAAATCATAGATCTTGCTCTCAAAGTCCACCTCCTCAATTTGGGATGACTCGTTGTCTATTCATGTATTCCACAGATGCAGGGTACATCAAGTTGATTGTGGAGCTTTAACCTGCTGCTTCTGAGGCTGCTGGGAGAGATTTCCCTTTCTCTTCTTTGTTCTCACAGCTCCCAGGGGCTCAGCTTTGGATCTGGCCCTGCCTCTGCATGTAGGTCGCTGGAGGGCGTCTGTTTTTTGCTCAGACAGGACGGGGTTAAAGGAGCCGCTGATTCGGGGGCTCTGTCACACTCAGGCCGGGGGGAGGGAGGGGCACGGCGTGCGGGGCGGGCCTGCGGCCGCAGAGGCCGGCATGACGTTGCACCAGCCCGAGGCGCGCCGTGCGTTCTCCCGGTTAAGTTGTCCCTGGATCCCGGGAACCTGGCAGTGGCGGGCTTTACAGGCTCCCCGGAAGCGGGGTGTGGATAGTGACCTGTGCTCGCACACAGGCCCCTTGGTGGCGGCAGCAGCAGCCTTAGCGTCTCCCGCCCGTCTCTGGGGTCCGCGCTTTTAGCCGCGGCTCGCGCATGTCTCTGGAGTTCCTTTAAGCAGCGCTCTTAAACCCCTCTCCTCGCGCACCAGGAAACAAAGAGGTAAGAAAAAGTCTTTTGCCTCTTCAGCAGGTGCAGACTTTTCCCCGGACTCCCTCCCGGCCAGCCGTGGTGCACTAACCCCTTCAGGCTATGTTCAAACCGCCAACCCTAGTCCTCTCCCTGCGCTCCGACTGAAACCCGAGCCTCAGCTCGCAGCCCCGCCCGCCCCGGTGGGTGAGCAGACAAGCCTCTCGGGCTGGTGAGTGCCGGTCGGCACCGATCCTCTCTGCGGGAATCTCTCCGCTTTGCACTCCGCACCCCTGTTGCTGCGCTCTCCTCTGCGGCTCTGAAGCTTTCCCCCTCCGCCACCCGCAGTCTCCGCCCACGAAGGGGCTTCCTAGTGTGTGGAAACTCTTCCTCCTTCACAGCTCCCTCCCACTGGTGCAGGTCCTGTCCCTATTCTTTTGTCTCTGTTTTTTCTTTTTTTCTTTTGCCCTACCCAGGTACGTGGGGAGTTTCTTGCCTTTTGGGAGGTCTGAGGTCTTCTGCCAGCATTCAGTAGGTGTTCTGTAGGAGTTGTTCCACGTGTAGATGTATTTCTGTTGTATCTGTGGGGAGGAAGGTGATCTCCGCGTCTTACTCTTCCGCTATCTTCCCAGCATCCTTTTACTGTATTTTAGATATACAAAGTTGAGTTACTCAGAATTCTTAGTGCATGCCACACTTTTATTATTGACTTATCATGGCCCACTTTTATTTGCTTTATAATTAGGTTAGTTATTTATAATATATTAACATACATAAAACGACCATCTGACGTGAAAATTAGAAAATTAACCATAACTTCTATATGTTTTTTATTAATCTCCAATCCTGTCCTTTTCTCCTCTTGATATAACCACTTTCCTAGGCTTATGTTTACCATATATGCCTAAACAATATATTGCTTAATTTTCGTATTAAAATTTTTTTTCCAGAGCCTTGTCCTCTTGAAAGTATGCCATCTATAGTCCTCTGGGACTCATTTCACTTAGTAGTGTTCTAATATTTTTATTTTCACATGAGTTGGAGGTCACCTGTTCTCACTACTGCATAATATTTCACTGTGATTTACCATAACTTAGATATTCATCTGTTATGAACATTTAATGTGTTTGTATTTTTTAATATAGTGAACAATTCTGCTGTGAAAATTTTTTTTTTTTGCGGTACGCGGGCCTCTCACTGTTGTGGCCTCTCCCGTTGCGGAGCACAGGCTCTGGACGCGCAGGCTCAGCGGCCATGGCTTATGGGCCTAGCCGCTCCGTGGCGTGTGGGATCTTCCCGGACCGGGGCACAAACTCGTGTCCCCTGCATCGGCAGGTGGACTCTCAACCACTGTGCCACCAGGGAAGACCCTGTGAGAATTCTTGATCTCTTACCTTCTATATATTTACAAGATCTTCATTGGTTATATTCAGAGAAGTAAAATTTCTGGATTTATAGTGTGTAAATGTTCATATTTAAAAAAATATGACTCTGTATTTGGCAGGCCAGGTGGGTGTGTCTTCTACTGGGTTCCTAAGTGTACGCGTGTTGGGTCACTGGGCTGGTCCCTGTGTGGGCAGGCTGGTCTCTGGACCACAGTAGAGCAGGGCTGGAGCCAGGTCACAGAGCTGCTTCAGGGACAGCAGTTGGGTCCTAGGCCAGCAGGCTTGTTACCAGTGGTACAGATGGGTGTGGTTCCTCCTAGGTCCCTTGAAAGAAGGGACTGGTAGTAGGACTGTGGACAAGTGAGGCTAGAGCCGAGTCTGCGGCAGGGTGGGCCTGTTTCTGGTCTCTGGCTAGGGCCAGAGTCACTGGGTCTGTTGCCTGTGTGTGGACCTGTCTTCTTCAGGTGACCCTCTTTAGTTGTGGGCTCCATCAGGGTTTCACAACCTCTTATTTGGGTCCCAAAGCTCCCATAAAGGCACTTTTGTCCATGGGATACCTGCCAAATATTTGTTCCTGTGGTAGGATGTGTGCTGGGTCCTCCTATTCTGCCGTGTTGCTGACATTACTCCATAAGAAATCTTACTGACTCCCATACTCTCTAATAATTGTTTTGTTAGATTTCTTGATTTTTGCTTACTGAGTAGATACAAAATGATACCTTACTCTGGCTTAGATTGCAATCTGTGATTATTAATGAGATTGGGCAGCTCTTCAGTTCATTGACCATATGTGTTTCCTCTTCTATGGAATCCCTATTCATGTCCTTTGTCTGCTTTTTGCTCATGGGGATATTTTCACTTTTCTTTTGTTTGAGTTTTTTTTTTTAATTTTTATTGGAGTATAGTTGATTTACAATGTAGTGTTAGTTTCAGGTGTACAGCAAAGTGAATCAGTTATACATATACATATATCCACTCTTTTTTAGATTCTTCTCCCATATAGGCTATTACAGAGTATCGTGTTTGAGTTTTAATATGTATTTTTGACACTAGTATTTGAGTTTTACGTTTGAAAATGTTTTTCCCCCCAATGTATAGCTAATATTTTCACTTTCTTAAGACGTCATTTGATAAAAAATTCTTATTTTAAGATCATCCTTATAAGATATGGAATTTATTTTTACAAAGGGATAATTTGTCTGGCTCATTGGGTGGAAATCATCTATCACTTGAATATTAGAGGGTTGTGAACCACCAGTATATCTTTCTCTGCAACATTCACTTTCATTCTGATGTTTCCAAAAATGGGTATAAACGAACCCATAAATCTTCTCAAGTACTTATTGCTAAGCTGGTTGAACAGAAGGGTAACATTCCAACCATCTCAGGTCCATTGTTTATTCCTATCCAAGAAAAGGAGAAATTTTACTCTTTGTTAAGGCTTGCATCAAAACAGGCAGACCTTCAGCATACATGCTTAATAGGCACTGGTGGGTGGAATAATTGTGCTGCTTTTAGTGTATTTCTCAGTGAGGTCTGTAGATGGTTTGCAAAGGCAGCTAAGTCCATGTTGGCTACAAATAACGAGTATGAGTTTTATGCCTGGAATACAAATGTAGTGCTTGATAAGCTGCCCCAAATTCCATTCCTATTTATGTGAACTGCATTCATCACCAAGGCAAAGAACTGTGGAGGAGCTAAATGCTTAGACTCACGTGGATTGTGCACTGAGAATTGTCTACTCCCGTCTCACTTCATGGACTCATATGGGCTCTGAAAATGCTAATTATAACAACTCTGACAATAGTTTTTATTTCATAGACCTAGATCCTGGTTTTACCCTTAGAAGACTGGAGAAATTTACTAAAGAACAAAAAAGATGGATACTCTTACTATACAGGGAATAGTGCAAAAAAGCAACAAAATGATTGTGAATCCTAAGCCTAAAGAGGAAATTCAAATAATGTGTACCTTATAGACTCTCTTTCTGGAATGTCTTCATTTGGAATTCAAGAAGAATGTCTTGGTTTAAAAGTATGCTTTCGTTTTATTATTAGAACAGGAATTTTGGGAAGAATGGAAAAAAGGAAAAATAAAGCAGAACAGGCAAATTAAATTGGAGGGAGAGAAATGTATTCTTAGAAGTATGATTGAAATCTCAGAGGTCTGCCTAGCTAGGTATGACAAATTGAAAAAAGTAAGCTCCAATTTAATTGTTCTTGAAAGTAGAACTATAAAAGAGAGAATTTTTTCAGTCATTCTGGGATTAGATAGGATGATTGGGGCCTAAAGAAATATAGCTGTAGCACAGTAACACGATCACTGAGAGTGTATTAAAATTATTACACTAAGGGATCCCAGATCCAACAAACTCTTGAAAGATGTCCTCTTAAAGTTTTTAATAGGGAGTCCTTAATGAGAACTAACCATATGGGAAAAGAATACTTGGACAGATTTGAAAGGGAATTACTGAAAAATCAGCCTAAAATAAAAAAGAGAAGTACTGAGAAGATGATGATTATTGTACGTGGGGGTAAAGATGTTGCCTTTCTCCCAGGGGAAATAAACTTATTAAATAAGGGCTTGAAGGAAAAGTACCTGAGAGCTAATATACCTTGAAAAGGAAAGATAATAATAGATCTAATCCAGGCTAGTTTGGACACCTGTATGATGAGACAGTGATTAGAATGATTTAACTGAGGAAGTGAGGGTGGACAAGATTTGTTTGAACAGGGGATGTTCATGGCAGCACCAGAACTCACTGATTATATTTCTCTCATGACAGGATGCCTTACAAGACAAAAGCTGGAGAAAATTATGTCAGAAAAGCAGATAATCGGGCTGAATAATAGAGACAAATGAAAAGCAAAGCAGATACTCAGATCTTGTGAATGGCCATACATGTGGTAGAGAAGGAGAAGAATCAATTTAAGAAGCAGGCTAAGCTAGTTTGAGCCTCCTGGGAGTAGGAGGAAAGCAGATAGAAAGAAAAACATTAGAGCCTTCCTCCCTGCTGCAGAAAAATACATAGCAGAAAAAGGTGTTGCTTGAAGTCTAGACTCTTCAAAAGGTGAGGAAAGAGAGGGCCTGTGGATGGTGATTCTCCAGCAGAAACTGAATTGGAGTCATATGGAAAGCTTCCTTACCCGGCAAGTCTCAAAGGCCTAGGACATTCCAGAGCAAGTGGCAATAGTCCCTGTGGAACAGGTCTGCCTGCTGGACATCCTTAAATGCAGCCCTAGGATGGGGGTGAGGGCAGAAAATTGAGACTCAAAGGTAACTGAAATTACAAAGTTTTTGATATACTGAATGGGATTGAAAGAACTTCAGTAAGACCTGGTGACTGAGTCTATGACCACTGCAAATTTCAAAGCTTTGCCAGAAGTTTCCCTCACTCTCTGATTAAGGATAGAGAATGCAAAAGTGGATACCCCTCCCCTCCATCCTTGTTGAAAGTAATTAATCTCCTTATGGCAAACTTCACAATTCACTGGTTTTGGACCATGGACAAGTGACAGACGAGCTGGGAGTCTGGCGTAACAGAAATTAAATTTTTCTGCATTTACTCTGCTTTCCTCAGATAGCCCTGAGCATCTTTGGGACCACTTCTTACTGCTTTCTGGGAACACTATTTTTGAATTACTTTCCTGGGATAATCACTTTGGAGCTAGGATTAGGTTGTTTTTAAACCGGCATTCTAATAATTTTATATGTCCTATTAAGTCTTTGTACTTTCTTAGTACTGGGGCCCATGGGCAAAAGAATTTAACTTTTGATGTCTTGAAGGGATCATATTCATTCCCGCGGAATACAACTCAGACTACAACTCAACTAGTCAGGCCGTTTCTAGAGAATACAGGAAGCTCTTGAGGAAAATTGATTCTAATATTTTTTATTGATTGATTGATTTTAGTTAAAAGTGGGATGACAAAACTGAGGCCCTAATTTCTTCCTGAGAACTTCACAATGAGAGAGTATTTACATTCAAATTTGGGTCACCTTTATGTTATTGACACTGTATTATTGGAGAATAGTGATTCTTCTACTTGATTTCATTGTGGAACCTCTAGTGTGCTATGATGGACAGTGGAACTGGACCCAAGTTAGAATGGGAAACAAAATAGGGAGTACATTTTAGCCTAAGGTACAGTAGGACTTGGGAATGTTTACTGAATGTAATATTCTTACCCGATTTATATTCCTCATGAGGGAAAGCCAAATTGGCCACAGCAGAGCAACGGTTGGTATTATGGACAAGGGAGAGGACTGTTCTGAAGCTCATCTCCTTCCCTGAGGGATGAGGCAAACCCCTCATCCATCATTTCCTTGATTGTTAAACCAAATAGGTGAAAAGAACAGAAAACAGAGGAATGTATATACATGTGTGAGATGGTTATTCCCTACTCCTTCTATTTCTATAAAGGGGAAATAATATGTATTCTAATCCCCAGGAGGGAAAATAGGGATCATTTCTTTCCCCACACCCTTACTCCTAACCAAGGTTCAAGTGGTGACCCGTGGAAGTGATGAATTAGGGAAAAGGTACTGAGCAGGACCAGTTTTCCTCCTTCTGGGTTTTCCTTCTTCTGGAGGCAGCCTGAAGCACACATTAGAGTTTGTCAGGGCAGATTGTGTCCCTGAGGCAGAGAGGTCCACCATTTTGGATGGAGTTAAGTTCAAAGGTGAAGGTGAATGTGTTGGAAGTCCATTGGGTCACTGATCCAAACCATGTTCTTCAGTTCAGTGTTATCAATAATAAAGTTGAATTTTTATATTTGTTTCCCTGACTCCCTAGTCTATGTTTCAACTCAGGGAGACTGCATACACAAGAGTGATTCTTATCCTCAAACTCTAACAGATATAGAGAAGCACCAGTTGATGCAGGAGGAGTAGTGGGTGTGATAGGGTACAGTGAGCTGGGAAAGACTTTCACTGAGCTTCAGGCGTTCAGTGACAAGAAAGATTTGGGTCATCAAAAGCAGAATAAAAATGGTGACTTGTGACTTATGACGGCTTTTCTGATGCAGGGAATATGATCTCAAATGCCCACAAGGACCAGGTAGTTGAAAAGAAAGAGTAACACAGTGCTGGATGCTTGTGTTCATTGTGAAGTGGTAGTGATAAGTGGGGTGGGGGAGGGTGTGAACTGGAGAGCACATGTCCCCCTCCTCCAAAAAAAGGGAAAGTTGTTATGTGCACCAGCAGGCTGTAGCTGTGGAGGAATTATTGGATCTTCCTATTTCTAAGAGAAAGCAGAAATAAGTATTTCTCCAGAAGATGTCCCAGTTTTAAATGTTGGCTTACATTTAGGTGAGAAAACTCTTTCTTGGACAATTAAAACAGGTCTACAGACTGGATGTGGTTTGAGCATTGTTGTAATGGAGTTGATATTTCTCTCAGCATGTTGGGGACCTGCCCCCTAATGCACTTAGATTTGAGGTTTTTTATCACGAATTTACTTCATCCCGATTGGCTAAGGCAGTTTTCTCTCTGTTTGCTCTATTTAAACTTCTGCACTACCTCTTTTAATGCCACTGATTTAAAAGTCTATCATATACTGCTCTAGACCAAAAGTAGAGTTTGTGACTCCAGTATTCATGGGGCTTGATTAGATCCAAAGAAGCACATATGGTGAAATGTGCCATCTCAACATTTTGTCAATTATGCCAGCACCCTTGTGCCAGGGAAAGTGATTTCTCCCTCCGAAAGACATTTGAGCCAGAAAGAAGTTCTTTGATTTCTTGTTTTATGTGACATTCTGTCTGCATTTAGCAGGCTTCCAGATGTTCATGAATTTTATATTCAACTTATATAGTCATTTATGTTTCCCACCAGAAAGCAGAGTGGTTTATGTTCCAGAAACTCAATCAAAAATCATTTCTTCTAACTTGAACTTGAAACGACTAAATATTTCATGGTGTAACTTCTAATTATAAATGTTCTGTGAGTTTAGAGAACTTTTTTTTTGTTTTTACATGTTTATTAGAGTATAATTGCTTTACAGTGGTGGTTAGTTTCTGCTTTATAACAAAGTGAATCAACTATACATATACATATATCCCCATATCTCCTCCCTCTTGTGTCTCCCCCCCCACCCTCCCTATCTCACCCCTCTAGGTGGTCACAAAGCACCGAGCTGATCTCCCTGTGCTATGTGGCTGCTTCCCACTAGCTATCTGTTTTACATTTGGTAGTGTATATATGTCCATGCCACTCTCTCACTTTGTCCCAGCTTACCCTTCCCACTCCCCGTGTCCTCAAGTCCATCCTCTAGTAGGTCTGTGTCTTTATTCCCATCCTGCCCCTAGGTTCTTCATGACAAATTTTTTTTTTTTAGATTCCATATATATATGTGTTAGCATACGGTACTTGTTTTTGTCTTTCTGAGTTACTTCACTCTATATGACAGAGTCTAGGTTGATCCACCTCACTGCAAATCACTCAATTTTGTTACTTTTTATGGCTGAGTAATATTCCATTGTATATATGTGCCACAACTTCTTTATGCATTAATCTGTTGATGGACACTTAGGTTGCTTCCATGTCCTGGCTATTGTAAATAGAGCTGCAATGAACATGACTCTTTTCGAATTATGGTTTTCTCAGGGTATACGCCCAGTAGTGGGCTTGCTGGGTCATATGGTAGTTCTATTTTTAGTTTTTTAAGGAACCTCCGTACTGTTCTCCATAGTGGCTGTATCAATTTACATTCCCACCAACAGTGCAAGAGGGTTCCCTTTTCTACACATCCTCTCCAGCATTTATTGTTTGTAGATATTTTGATGATGGCCATTCTGAGCGGTGTGAGGTGATACCTCATTGTAGTTTTGATTTGCATTTCTCTAATGATTAGTGATGTTGAGCATCCTTTCATGTGTTTGTTGGCAATCTGTATATCTTCTGTGGAGAAATGTCTGTTTAGGTCTTTGGCCCATTTTAGGATTGGTTTTTTTTTTTTTTTGATACTGAGCTGCATGAGCTGCTTGTAAATTTTGGAGATTAATCCTTTGCCAGTTGCTTTGTTTGAAAATATTTTCTCCCATTCTGAGGGTTGTCTTTTCGTCTTGTTTATGGTTTCCTTTGCTGTGCAAAAGCTTTTAAGTTTCATTAGGTCCCATTTGTTTAGTTTTGGTTTTATTTCCATTTCTCTAGGAGGTGGGTCAAAAAGGATCTTGTTGTGATTTATGTCATAGAGTGCTCTGCCTATGTTTTCCTCTAAGAGTTTTACAGTGTTCGGCCTTACATTTAGGTCTTTAATACATTTTGAGTTTATTTTTGTGTATGGTATAAGGAGTGTTCTAATTTCATTTTTTACATGTAGCTGTCCAGTTTTACCAGAACCACTTATTGAAGAGGCTGTCTTTTCTCCATTGTATATTCTTGCTTCCTTTATCAAAAATATGGTGACCATATGTGCATGGGTTTATCTGTGGGCTTTCTGTCCTGTTCCATTGATCTATATTTCTGTTTTTGTGCCAGTACCATACTGTCTTGATTACTTTAGCTTTGTAATATAGTCTGAAGTAAGGGAGCCTGATTCCTCCAGCTCCATTTTTCTTTCTCAAAATTGCTTTGGCTATTCAGGGTCTTTTGTGTTTCCATACAAATTGTGACTTTTTTTGTTCTACTTCTGCAAAAAATGTCATTGGTAGTTTGATAGGGATTGCATTGAATCTGTAGATTGCTTTGGGTAGTATAGTCATTTTTCACAATGTTGATTCTTCTGATCCAGGAACATCATATATCTCTCCATCTATTTGTATCATCTTTAATTTCTTTCGTCAGTGTCTTAAAGTTTTCTGCATACAGGTCTTTTGTCTCCTTAGGTAGATTTATTCCTAGGTATTGTATTCTTTTTGTTGCAATTGTAAATGGGAGTGTTTCCTTCATTTTTCTTTCAGATTTTTCATCATTAGTGTATAGGAATGGAAGAGCTTTATGTGCATTAATTTTGTATCCTGCTACTTTATCAAATTCATTTATTAGCTCTAGTATTTTTCTGGTAGCATCTTTAGGATTCTGTATGTATAGTATCATGTCATCTGCAAACAGTGACAGCTTTACTTCTTCTTTTCCAATTTGGATTCCTTTTATTTCTTTTTGTTCTCTGATTGCTGTGGCTAAAACTTCCAAAACTATGTTGAATAATAGTGGTGAGAGTGGGCAACCTTGTCTTGTTCCTGATCTTAGAGGAAATGGTTTCAGTTTTTCACCACTGAGAACAATGCTGGGTGTGGGATTGTCATAGCGCCTTTATTATGTTGAGGTAAGTTCCCCTATGCCTACTCTTGGAGGGTTTTTATCATAAACGAGTGTTGAATTTTGTCAAAAGCTTTTTCTGCATCTATTGAGATGATCATATGGTTTTACTCCTTCAGTTTGTTATTATGGTGTATCACATTGATTGATTTGTGTATATCGAAGAATCCTTGCATTCCTGGGATAAACCCCACTTGATCATGATGTATGATCCTTTTAATATGCTGTTGGTTTCTGTTTGCTAGTATTTTGTTGAGGATTTTTGCATCTATTTTCATCAATGATATTGGCCTGTAGTTTTTTTTCTTTGTGACATCTTTCTCTGTTTTTGGTATCAGGGTGATGGTGGCCTCTTAGAATGAGTTTGAGAGTGTTTCTCCCTCTCCTGTATTCTGGAAGAGTTTGAGAAAGATAGGTGTTAGCTCTATCTCTAAATGTTTGATGCAATTTGCCTGTGAAGCCATCTGGTCCTTGGCTTTTGTTTGTTGGAAGATTTTTAATCACATTCTCAATTTCTGTGCCTGTGTTTGGTCTGTTTATATTTTCTATTTCTACCTGGTTCGGTCTTGGAAGGTTGTGCTTTTTTATGAATTTGTCCGTTTCTTCCAGGTTGTCCATTTTATTAGCCTAGAGTTGCTTGTAGTAATCTCTCATGATCTTTTGTATTTCTGCAGTGTCAGTTGTTACTTCTCCTTTTTCATCTCTAATTCTATTGATTTGAGTCTTCTTCCTTTTTTCTTGATGAGTCTGGCTAATGTTTATCAATTTTATATATCCTCTCAAAGAACCAGCTTTTAATTTTATTGATGTTTCCTATTGTTTCCTTCATTTATTTGAGATTAGAGGACTTTGATTTTTATCTTGGTAAGTGTGAATTTTATCCACATTCATTGAACAAACATTTGAAAATATTTCCTTCACTTTGGAGCTGCTTAGATCTTTTATTTCTTTTCATTGATAGGATTCTTCTGCTAAACTCCTTAAATTTTAATTGTAACTTTTAATCTCATTTAAAAAATCATATTTGTTCTGCATTATAATTGTATATTTTGTTTTTCACTAGGCTGTGAGATTCTTGAGAGGCCCTTGCAATGTTTAGAACTGAACTTTCTTATACTAGGTGCTCTAGAAATTTACTTCATGAGTATTAATTCACTCTCCCTTGAAATCCATAGAAAGGATAGCTATAGATCAAATATTTAACTGATTACCCTTTTTAAGATCCATGGGCTATCACCATCATTCATGATTTAGCAGTGGAGGAATTTCTTCCCTTACCTATAAAACCTGAATTGCCAAGCTTGTTCTGAAAAGGGATCAGTTTAGTCTGAAGTCAAGGTGGATTAAGGCAGGGAAGCAGCCAGATTTATGACAATCCATTGAAGCATAGGAAGTTCCATTTAAAATCAGTTTTTATATAAATATATAGCAGTTATAGGATATGAAAATCAAGAATTGTGTGTACATTATTTAGTAAGTTTGGATACATAAAATCATAACTTTGGGAGGCGTCATAGTGATAGTTTACTTCAATTTTGTTCCCAACTTGATTTTATAATATTCTTTACAGAGAGCGCTAACCTTCCAGAGATGAAGAACAATCTTATAATACAGGCTGTTTTTCCTTGAAGAGGGTGACAAGCAAATTTTTCCTTATATGAAATCAAACCTACCTTTTTACACTTTTGTTCATTAGTTCTAATTCTTCAAAACTGGGACAACACAAAATAAATTTTGTTCTACTCCACACAAACTTTCAATATGTCTTCCCTTGATGTTTTCTCCTCCTTTTCTGCCTCCTCCTCCTTATTCTTCTTTTAAAATGGCTTTATTGAGATATAGTTTACATACCATAAAATTTATCCACTCTAAGTATGCAAGACAATAAATTTTGGTATATTCATTAGAGCTGTGTAATCATCATCACAATCCAGTTTTAGAATATTTCTATACTACGAAAAGTTCCCTGTGCTTGTTTGTAGTCAGTTCCCAGCCCTGAGCAATCACTGATGTACTTTCTCTTTACATAGATTTGCCTTTCAAGAAATTTCATACAAATATTACCATGCGATATGAAGTTTTTTGTGTCTGGCTTCTTTCAATTAAAATAATATTTTTGAGATTCATTCATGTTGTAGTATGTATTCATAGTTTTTTCCTTTTTAATGATGAATAGTATTCCATTGTATAGATACTTGACATTCCTTTCATCTATTCACTTATTGATGGACATTTGGATTATTTCCACTTTTTGGTTATTTTGTATAATACTTCTATGATCATTCATGTACAAGTCTGTGTGGACATGTATTTTCATTTCTCTTGGGTATATATCTTATAGTAGAATTACTGCATTTTATGGTAGATATATGATTAATTTTTCAAGAATCTGACAAATGTTACCATTTTGCCATGTTTCATTCTACATCCAACCAAATGTTAGGAGTGTTACAGTTTCTCCAATATCCTTGTCAACACTTAGAATTGTCAGTTTTTTTATTATAGCCTTCTTATTGTGGTTTCAGTTTTCATCTCCCTAATGTCTAATAATGTTGAACATCTTCTCATGTGTTTATTTTTCATTTATATATCTTATTTGGATAAATGTCTAGTTGTTAATATAATCTTCTTTGGTGAAATATATTGACCATTTTAAAATTACGTGTTCGTAACTTATAATTTGTTTTCTTTTAAGTTGTTAAGAGTTCTTTAGATATTCTGGATATCTAAAGTTCTTTTTTAGATATATGATATGCAAATATTTTATTCTAATCTGTAGCTCATTATTTCAATTTCCTGTTGTCTTTTGAAGTGTTTTTAATTTTGATGAAATCTAATTTATAATTGAATGATGACTTCATCGTAAGATTTGAAATTGGGTAGGTTAAATCTTCCAACTTTGTTCTATTTAAAATTATTTTTGGCTATTCTAAGTCCTTTGCATTTTCATATAAATTTTAGGGTCTGCTTGTAACTTTCTACAAACAAGCCTACTTGGAATTTGATAGGGATAGCATTGAATCTATAGATCAGTTTGAGGAGAATTGACATATTACCAGTAGTAAATCTCCAACATAAACATGGAATGTCTCTCCATTTATTTAGATCATCTTTAACTTCTTGTAGTTAAAGATGTCATTTCATTGTCTTACATTTCCATTGTTAAATGTATTACTCAATATTTAATTGTTTTTGATGCTGTTATAAAGAGAATTATTTTCTTGATTTCAATTTCTACTTGTTTGTTGCTACTGTGTAGAAACAGCTGGGTCTTCTTTTGAAGTTAATTTATGTGTTCCTTGTTGTTTTTAATTGTCAAGGGAGGATGAAGGAAAAAGCCTGAGATTGTGTTCTGGGCTTCCTCTCTCCACTAAGTTGCCTTGTAAGGGCTATTATTTTCCCAAGATCACTGAATATTGATGAGAATCTGAGTTACCTGTGTTCAGAATATATAAATATTACATATGAAAATTGCACTCATATTGGGAGGGTCAGCAATCAATCTGTTTAGCTTGATAAGCATCTCTCAGCCTTGATCAGGGTGATAAACCAGAGAAGATATTGAACAGGATACCCATTAGTCAATAGGCTATGTACCCTGAGGGCCCCGTATGCAAGGCCATCATTCACCAGCCCAGAGTGTGATGAAAACCTGCTACCTTTCTGTGGTTAGTGAAATGTTACAGTAACTCTGTGTAAGCGTTCTCTTTGTGACACTCCCATGACCTGCCTGCCTCCATTGTCCTATCATTTCCTCAGGAAGAAGAATATTCTGTGCATCCTATACCCCTCCCTTCATCAGGTGTTGGAGACCTTGCCCCCAAATGACCATAGAGTTATCTTCCTCCATATATTTGTGTTATTAATTTCTTCTTCAATTGTGATTACTCATTTTTTCCACTAGTTGCTCGATTATTTTATTAAAAGGGAAATCAGTGAGAATCTTTTGTTCTCTTATGTCCTCTCTTGAACCTAGAAGAAACTTTGCATTATATAAGATTGAGTTTGATCAAACATAGCAAAAGTCTGGATCTATCTAGGTATCTACGTATGTATGTATGTATGAATATATATATGTATGTATCATCTATCAATCAATATTTATATCTATCTATTATTTATCTATGTATGTATCTATCTGTCAATCTATAGCAAAAAGTCTGTAAAGTAGTTTGAAGGTGATCAGTTCAGGGATATTTTGGCTATTCAAAAAGTCATCAAGGAGTAACATTGTCCCAGCCGCATAGCACAGGGAGACCAGCTCGGTGCTTTGTGACCACCTAGAGGGGTGGGATAGGGAAGGTGGGAGGGAGACACAAGAGGGAGGGGATATAGGGATATATGTATACGTATAGCTGATTCACTTTGTTATACAGCAGAAACACAACAATGTAAGGCCATTATATTCTAATAAAGATGTTTAAAAAAAAAAGTCATCAAAGAGTTAGAGCTCCTCCTAGCTCCTGTTCCACCATGTTTAGTACATGGCTCTTGTCCTCATGGTTCAGTGTCTGCAGGCATTGTGCCTGTGTCCTAGTTGGAAGAATAGGAGGGTGTGGAGGGCAAAGGAAACATGTGGAGTCCACTTTTCTTTATCAAGCTTTTCTGGTGAAAACTTCCACTTACATCTCATTTGCCAGATTCATGTCACATGGCCAATCCTAGAAGCCTGGAAGTCTGGAAATTTAAAGCTGACACATTCCTAGTCAGAAAAAATAGTGATTCTGTTGGTAAATGTTATAAATGTTACCAGTGCTTACCATAGCTGATTCTTCTGCCCTCCTTGGTACACTGAAGCCTGCACTTCTCAGCCTCCTTTTGATTGTATGAGGCAATGTGACCAGTCCTGGCTAATGAAATGTGAGCAAAGTGTTGTATGTCACTTCTAAATGAGGAAGTCAAAAGTCCACTTAAGTTTTTTCAGTCTTGTCTCAGGTGCTGGGGTCATCTAGAGGCTCTGTGTTTCAGACAGTAGCTTACAAGAGGGCAGAGTCTTCATCAGCCTGGTCCCCTTTGCCAACCCATATGGGACATATGGAATCACCAAGAAATGAGCTTTTGTTAAGCTGAGATTTCAGATCTGTTACTGCAACATAACCTTGTCTGTTCTGATTAAAATACTAAAGAAAAGGGTTAATAGATATTGGCCAGGCGGCTAGCTGGATCTGCCACACTCTTCCATAGAGCCTATTTCCTGGAGCTGTGGTGGTCATCATTTTTCCCTCTAACTTTATATTTAATCAAATTTCAGGCATCACAGAATTTCATGTGTAAATATTTAAGTATCTATCTTTTTAAGATAAATAATATTTTAAACTTAGCTGAAATACTATTTTCACAGCTAAATAATTAACAATAATTCCTTAATATCATCAAATAGGTTTCGCATTTCACTAATTGTCTTAGAGGGGATTTTTTTTTTTTTTACAATTTATTTGTCCAGATTGGGATCCAAAGTTGATAATTTTGATTCCCTAATACATCTTTGAATTGTCTGTTAATTTATTTCCTGCTTTAGTTCTAAAAGTTGTGTGTTTTGTCTTGGAGAGTTTCCCACACTTAGGATGTTGCTCTGGGTCCTCATGGTGTCTGATCAAGGGACTTCTCTGTCCATTGCATTTTCTACCAATGGCTAATTAGATCTAGAGACTTTGTCAGATTGAGTTAATTTTATTGATTGATTGATTGTTTGGCAAGAGCACCTCATAGGTGATACTGTGTACTTTCATCGGTATGCACATGTCTGCTTGTCTTTACCACTCTCTCCCCACCCATGCTTCTTTAAAATGTCTTGAACATCTTAGATGTAGCTTCTATTCTTGACGATGAGGATGCATGATGAAACTTTTAGTAGAATCCTGATTGTATTGGCAGAGCCATCCTCTAATTTTTAAACACAATTGAACTCTCTCTTTCTTTTAAAAATCAACTTTTATGTAACTATTTCCACAATTGAGGTATAGAACAGTTCTATCATCCCCAAATCCCTTGCTCCCTTTCTGAGCAATTCCTAAACATATAAACTTGCACAACTAGTACTCCCCAAACTCTAATCTTTGTTTCCTCAAAGTCACAAACTTTCTGTGCTTTGCTTAGGATTCTCTTCCCAGCTTCAGGGTCAAGAATGTTCCACTACACAGAGAGCCAAAGTGATTTTGAGGCTCACTCATTTGTTTTTGTACTCTTAGGATCATATGTCAGCATTGTTTATTGTGCAGTGTCTGAAAACAATTATTTCACATATTTTCCCCACCTATTAGTTGTTTATGGTATGAGGTTAAGTATGTTCTTTGTTACTCCAAATGGCAATAGCAAAAATCCTACAACTCCTTTTTTTTACATATTCTTAAACTACTTATACTCAACTAAACCCTCAAAGTTTGGCTTATCAGAATTTACTCATTCTAAAATTGTTCCTTTTCCTTTTACCTACAGTAAATGTTCCTGATTTCCATTTTTCTCCTTTAGGCTCCACCTAATCTTTTCTTCATTTATTTTTGCAGAATTCTAGAATCTTTTTTCCCTGAAGAAGTAGAAAGGATCAAGCATGAATTCCCTCAATATTACTCGCTCAATACGACATCTTTTTCTCTATTTTAAAGTGTGGTGATCTCATTTGACCAACATTCATGAATTTGATTTTTTTTAACTGTTTGTATCCTCAGAATTACATTTTCCTTATTCTAGTCTTCCGTTCTTTCAATTACCCTGTATACTGACATCTCTCTCCATCTATTGCCATGTCTTTATCTTGCCACTTGAAATTAATGCATGATATTGTCTCAGATATTTTTCTGGCTATTGGTTGCCAGTTTCCCCCTTTAAGCAGCACATTTATGAATGACCCATAGGGTAACAGTGTATCATGGCTAGATTCAGCCATTGAGGCTCTTATACATTTTTACCACATATTTCTTCCGTTCTTTCTCAGAATAATTTACATTAGGGATACTTACTGTCATTTGGGGCCAGATAATTCTCAGTTGAGGAGAATGTTCTGTGCATTTTAGGACGTTTAGTAACATCTACAGCCTACTCCTACAACATGTCAGCAACATGTGCCCCTAACCCCTCAGTTGTGATGAAATGTTTGCAGACATTGTCAAATGTGCCCTGGGGGGGTAGGGGTGGCAAAAAACCACCCTCAGTCAAAAACCACTGACAGACCGATTTTCTCTGAGTCTTTCAGAGAAAATATTTTCTCAGTTAGACTCATTTCCTCAATAGTAAAATGAGGATAATGAAATGTGTTTACCAGTTCTATTCTGGGGAATCTAGGTGATGCATGGAAGTTTTTAGCATATTATCTATTTAGAAAATGTTTGCTATGATTATAATTATTATTAGCCTTTGTATCAATACACTGACCCCACACTCTCCTTACCACTTTTTTTTTTTTTTTTTGCTGTACGTGGGCCTCTCACTGTTGTGTGGCCTCTCCTGCTGCGGAGCACAGGCTCCAGACGCATAGGCTCAGCGGCCATGGCTCACGGGCCCAGCCGCTCCGCAGCATGTGGGATCTTCCCAGACCGGGGCACGAACCTGTGTCTCCTGCATCGGCAGGTGGACTCTCAACCACTGTGTCACCAGGGAAGCCCCTCTCCTTACCTCTTAAAAATCCTAATTTGGTTTTGCCAGCAGACTTGGCTCCACACACAGCTGACAGGAGCCCTGTCTCCTCAGGACCCCCTGGGGCTTTGGCTTCTGGGACACTCAGGGCTGAGTCCATGCTGATGGCCTGGGTCTCAGGACAGCCTGGAGTCGAGTCCATACTAATGGAAGCTGGTCTCCTCAGGACCCACTGGGGCATTAGCTTTGGGACATTGTGGGGTCCAGTTCTCTCTGACAGGAGTCTGGTCTCCTCAGGACCTGCCAGAAGGTGATGCCACTGAAGGAAAAGGTAATCCACAGGACCCAAGACATGGTAGCTACTAATATACTCCTCTCATGGTGCATCTTAATACCATGTAGACTCCGACAAGGGAAATAAGTATCACAACTTTGGTTGAACTTGGTCTGGTCTCGATTTACCTGATGGTCACCACTCAGAGTTCCCACAGAGCCCAGAGATTTCTCCTTGAAGGGAAGGTTCCAGAAAAATCAGAGGGATAAATAAAGAATACAGCTGATTCCCACCTTGTGCTGATGTCCAAGAGTGTGATAAGACCATGTGGCAGTCAGGGTCTTGGTGCTCCAGCCTAGTGTCAGGCCTGAGGCTCTGATGTGGAAGAGCCGAGTTCAGGATATTGGACCACCAGAAACCTGCTGGCCGCGTGTAATATCAGTCGGCGAGAGCTCTCCCAGAGATCTCCATCTCAATGCTAAGACCCAACTCGCCTCAATGGCCAGAAAGCTCCAGTGCTGGATGCCCCATGCCAAAGAACTAGGAAGACAGGAACACAACACCTCCCATTAGCAGCGAGGCTGTCTAAAATCATACTAAGTTCACAGACACCCCAAAACACACCACCAGGCTCAGCTCTGCCCACCAGAAAGACAAGATCCAGCCCCACACACCAGAACACAGACACCATTCCCCTCCACTAGGAAGCCTACACAAGCCACTGAAACAACCTCACACACTGGGGGCAGACACCAAAAACAACGGGAACTACGAACCTGAAGCCTGCGAAAAGGAGACACCAAACACAGTAAGTTAAACAAAATGAGAAGACAGAGAAATATGTAGCAGATGATGGAGCAAGGTAAAAACCAAGCAGACCAAAAAAATGAAGAGAAAATAGGCAGTCTACCTGAAAAAGAATTCAGAGTAATGATAGTAAAGATGATCCAAAATCTTGGAAGTAGAATGGAGAAAATAAAAGAAACGTTTAACAAGGACCTAGAACTAAAGAGCAAGCAAATGATGATGAACAACAAAATAAATGAAATTAAAAATTCTGTAGAAGGAATCAATAGCAGAATAACTGAGGCAGAAGAATGGATCAGTGACCTGGAAGATAAAATAGTGGAAATAACTCCCACATAAAAGAATGAAACGAATTGAGGACAGTCTCAGAGACGACTGGGAACCCATTAAATGCACCAACATTCGAATTATAAGGGTCCCAGAAGAGTAAGAGAAAAAGAAAGGGTCTGAGAAAATATTTGAAGAGATTATAGTTGAAAACTTCCCTAATATGGGAAAGGAAATAGTCAAGTCCAGGAAGCACAGAGAGTCCCATACAGGATAAATGCAGTAGAAACACACCAAGACACATATTAATAAAACTATCAAAAATTAAATACAAAGAAAAAATAGTAAAAGCAGCAAGGGAAAAGCAAACAGTAACATACAAGGGAATCCCCATATGGTTAACAGCTGATCTTTCAGCAGAAACTCTGGAAGCCAGAAGGGAGTGGCAGGACATATTTAAAGTGATGAAAGGGAAAAAACTACAACCAAGATTACTCTACCCAGCAATGATCTCATTCAGATTTGATGGAGAAATTAAAACCTTTACAGTCAAGCAAAAGTTAAGAGAATTCAGCACCACCAAACCAGCTTTACAACAAATGCTAAAGGAAAATCTCTAGGCAGGAAACACAAGAGAAGGAAAAGACCTACAAAAACAAAACAAAAACAATTTGGTAATAGGAACATATATATTGATAATTACCTTAAATGTAAATGGATTAAATGCTCCAACCAAAAGACTTAGGCTGGCTGAATGGATGCAAATACAAGACACGTATATATGCTGTCTACAAGAGACCCACTTCAGACCTAAGAACACATACAGACTGAAAGTGACGGGATGGAAAAAGATATTCCATGCAAATGGAAATCAAAAGAAACCTGGAGTAGCAATTTTCAAATCAGACAAAACAGACTTTAAAATAAAGATTATTACAAGGGACAAAGAAGGACACTACATATGGATCAAGTGATCAATCCAAGAAGAAGATATAACAGTTGTAAACATTTATGCACCCAACATAGGAACACCTCAACACAGAAGGCAAAGGCTAACAGCCATAAAAGGGGAAATCAACAGTAACACAATCATAGTATGGGACTTTAACACTCCACTTTCACCAATGGACAGATCATCCAAAATGAAAATAAGTAAGGAAACACAAGCTTTAAATGACACATTAGACCAGATGGGCTTAACTGATATTTATAGGACATTCCATCCAAAAACAACAGAATACACTTTCGTCTCAAGTGCTCTTGAAACATTCTCAAGGATAGATCATATCTTGAGTCACAAATCAAGCCTTGGTAAGTTTAAGAAAACTGAAATTGTATCAAGCATCTTTTCAGACCACAACGTTATGAGACTAGATATCAATTACAGGAAGATAACTGTAAAAATAAAAACATATGGAGGATAAACAATACGTTACTAAATAACCAAGAGATCATTGAAGAAATCAAAGAAGAAACAAAAAAATACCTAGAAACAAATGACAATGAAAACACGATGATCCAAAACCTATGGGATGCAGCAAAAGCAATTCTAAGAAGGAAGTATATAGCAATACAATCCGACCTCAAGAAACAAGAAACATCTTAAATAAATAACCTAACCTTACACCTAAAGCAATTAGAGAAAGAAGAACAAAACCCCCCAAATTTAGAAGAAGGAAAGAAATCATAAAGATTAGATCAGAAGTAAATGAAAAAGAAATGAAGAAAACAATAGCAAGATCAATAAAACTAAAAGCTGGTTCTTTGAGAATATAAACAAAATTGATAAACCATTAGCCAGACTAATCAAGAAAAAAAGGGAAAAGACTCAAATCAACAGCATTAGAAATGAAGAAGAAGTAACAACTGACACTGCAGAAATACAAAGGATCATGAGATATGACTACAAGCTATTCTTTGCCAATAAAATGGACAACCTGGAAGAAATGGACAAATTCTTAGAAAAGCACAACCTTCTGAGACTGAACCAGGTAGAAAGAGAAAATATAAACAGACCAATCACAAGCACAGAAATTGAGGATGTGATTAAAAATCTTCCAACAAACAAAAGCCCAGGACCCTGTGCCTTCACAGGTACATTCTATCAAACATTTAGAGAAGAGCTAACACCTATCTTTCTCAAACTCTTCCAGAATATAGCAGGGGGAGGAACACTCCCAAACTCATTCTACGAGGCCACCATCACCCTGATACCAAAACCAGAAAATTATGTTACAAAAAAAGGAAACTACAGGCCAATATCACTGATGAACTTAGATGCAAAAATCCTCAACAAATACTAGCAAACAGAATCCAAAAGCACATTAAAAGGATCATACACCATGATCAAGTGGGGTTTATCTCAGGAGCGCAAGGATTCTTCAATATACACAAATCAATCAATGTGATTCACCATATTACCAAGTTGAAGAATAAAATCCATATGATCATCTCAATAGATGCAGAAAAGGCTTTTGAAAATATTCAACTTTTATGATAAAAAAGGCTACAGAAAGTGGGCATAGAGAGAACCTGCTTCAGCATCATAAAGGCCATATATGACAAACCCACAGCCAGCATCATTGTCAATGTTGAAAAACTGAAACCATTTCCTCTAAGATCAGGAACAAGACAAGGTTGCCCACCCTCATTGCTTTTATTCAACATAGTTTTGGAAGTTTTAGCCACAGCAATCAGAGAAGAAAAAGAATTAAAGGAATACAAATCAGAAAAGAAGAAGTAAAACTATCACTGTTTGCAGATGACGTGATACTATACATAGAGAATCCCAAAGGTGCTACCAGAAAACTACTAGAGCTAATCAATGAATTTGGTAAAGTAGCAGGATACAAAATTAATGCACAGAAATCCCTTGCATTCCTATATACCAATGATGAAAAATCTGAAAGAGAAATGAAGGAAACACTTCCATTTACCACTGCAACAAAAAGAATAAAATATCTAGGAATAAACCTACCTAAGGACACAAAAGACCTGTATGCAGAAAACTATGGGAGACTGATGAAAGAAATTAAAGATAATATAAACAGATGGAGAGATATACCATGTTCTTTGATTGGAAGAATCAACATTGTGAAAATGATTCTACTACCCAAAGCAATCTACAGATTCAGTGCAATCCCTATCAAACTACCAATGGTATTTTTCACAGAAGTAGAACAAAAAATTTCACAATTTGTATGGAAACACAAAAGACCCTGAACAGCCAAAGCAACCTTGAAAAAGAAAAGTGGAGCTGGAGGAATCAGGGTCCCTGACTTCAGACTGTACTACAAAGCTACAGTAAACAAGACAGTAAGGTACTGGCACAAAAACAGAAGTATAGATCAATGGAACAGGATAGAAAGCCCAGAGATAAACCCATGGACATATGCTCACCTTATCTTTGATAAAGGAGGAAAGAATATACAATGGAGAAAAGACAATTTCTTTAATAAGTGGTTCTGAGAAAAGTGGACAGCTACATATAAAAGAATGAAATTAGAACATCCCATAACACCATACACAAAAATAAACTCAAAATACATTAAAAACCTAAATGTAAGGCCAGACAGTATAAAACTCTCAGAGGAAAACATCAGAAGAACACTCTATGACATAAATCACAGCAAGATCCTTTCTGACTCACCTTCTATAGAAATGGAAATAAAAACAAAAATATACAAATGGGACCTAATGAAACTTAAAATCTTTTGCACAGCCAAGGAAACCATAAAGAAGACGAAAAGACAACCCTAAGAATGGGAGAAAGTATTTGCCAGCAAAGCAACTGACATAGAATTAATCTCCAAAATATACAAGCATCTTTTGCACCTCAATATTAAGAAAACAAACAACTCAATCCAAATGGGCAGAAGACCTAAATAGACATTTCTCCACAGAAGATATACAGATTGCCAGCAAACACATGAAAGGATGCTCAACATCACTAATCATTAGATAAATGCAAATCAAAACTACAATGAAATATCACCTCACACTGCTCAGAATGTCCATCATCAAAAAATCTACAGGGCTTCCCTGGTGGCGCAGTGGTTGGGGGTCCGCCTGCCGATGCAGGGGACGCGGGTTCATGCCACAGTACGGGAATATCCCGCATGCCACGGAGTGGCCGGGCCCATGAGCCATGGCTGCTGAGCCTGTGCGTCCAGAGCCTGTGCTCTGCAGCAGGAGAGGCCACAACAGTGAGAGGCCTGCGTACCTCAAAAAAAAAAAAAAAAAAATCTACAAACAATGCTGAAGATGGTGTGGGGAAAATGGAACACTCTTGTACTGTTGGTGGGAATGTAAATTCATACAAGTACTATGGAGAACAGTATGGAGGTTCCTTAAAAATCTAAAAATAAAACTACCATATGACCCAGGAATCCCACTTCTGTACATATACCTTGAGAAAACCATAATTCAAAAAGAGTCACAATGTTCATTGCAGCACTATTTACATTAGCCAGGACATGGAAGCAACCTAAGTGTCCATTGACTGATGAATGGATAAAGAAGATGTGGCACATACATACAGTGGAATATTACTCAGCCATAAAAAGAAACGAAATTGAGTTATTTGTAGTGAGGTGGCTGGACCTAGTGTCTGTCATACAGAATGAAGTAAGTCAGAAAGAGAAAAAAAAATACCATATGCTTACACATATATATGGAATCTACAAAAAATGTGGTCTGACAAACCTATGGGTAGGACAGGAATAAGGATGCAGATGTAGAGAATGTACTTTAGGACAGAGGGAGGGGGAAGGGTAAGCTGGGACGAAGTGAGAAAATAGCATTGGCATATATACACTCCCAAATGTAAAATAGATAGCTAGGGAAACAACTGCATCGCACAGGGAGATCAGCACGGTTCTTTGTGACCACCTAG
Organism: Leucopleurus acutus; assembly: GCF_964270905.1. Taxonomy (NCBI): domain Eukaryota; kingdom Metazoa; phylum Chordata; class Mammalia; order Artiodactyla; family Delphinidae; genus Leucopleurus; species Leucopleurus acutus. Next base: position 77,690,148 of record NC_139145.1, on the reverse strand, counting down.
AGGTGTGAGATAGGAAAGGTGGGAGGGAGACACAAGAGGGAGGGAATATAGGGATATATGTATACATATAGCTGATTAGCTTTGTTATACAGTAGAAACTAACACGACATTGTAAAGCAATTATACTCCAATAAAGATGATTAAAAAAAAAAGTTCACTGTCACCACACCTATTCAACATTATAGTATAGACCATAGTGCATGAAAGCAGGGGAAAAAAAAAGTCATGCATAATGGAAAGAAAAAATAAAAGCATCTCTATTTGGTGATGACATGATTAACTACTTAGAAAACACCAGTTTATACAAAAAATACTGATAAAACAATAATGGGTCTATCAAGGTAAAGTCATGCAAAGATAATGTAAAAATTAATTCTAGTTCTATATACTAGGAATGAACATTTGGAAATTTAAATTGAAATATGGTATTTTCACTAATACTAAAAACATGAAAAATAAGAATGATTCTAACAAAATATGTAAAAAAAATGTCTCTTCTGAAAGCTATAAAGCGTTGACTCCAACTGTGTAAGTCAAAGGAGACTTATTTTCGTGGCAAGTTAAACCATTTTCATGGAGTAGAAGACTCAGTGTTGTTAAAATATCTACTTCCTCAAAAATCCACCTATAGATTCAATGAAGTTCTAATTAGAATTCCAGCAAGCTCTTTTTTGGTGGGGAGAGTGTAAAAATTGACCATCTGATTTTAATTTTTATATGGAAAGCAAAGAACTTAGAACATCCAAAATTTTTGAATGGAAGCAAAGATGGAAGACTGATGTTACCTGATTTCAATTTTTATTATAAAGTGACAATCATGAAGTCAATGTGGTACTTTTTCAAGGGTAGACGCATAGATTAATGAATCAGAATAGAGAATATAGAAACAGACTTGCCCTTATGGTTGATTGATTTTTTATAAAGATGTCAAGACAAGTCAATGGAGTAATGATAGTTTTTAACATATAATGCTCAGCTATTTAGACATCCATATGGAGAACAATGAACAATGACATGTACCTCACTCCATATAGAAAAATTATCTCAAAATGAATAATGGAAGTATATGTACAAGATAAAATTATAAAATTTCTGGAAGGTAATGTAGAATAAAGCCTCTTGGCATGTGGTGAGACAAAGTTTTTTAAAGCAGGACTCAAAAACCATAAACTACAGAAAGAAATATTGATAAATTGGGCTTTATCAAAATTTTAAAAAACCCACTTTTCCTCTGTGATATAAAATGTTACAAAAATGAATAGAAACAGATTTGGAGAAAATATTTGTAAAACATAGATCTGATAAAATATTTTTAATAAGTATAATAAAGAACTCTCACAGCCCAAAATAAAAAAAAAACAAAAAACTGAATTAAAATGAGTAAAAGATTTGAACAGACACTTGATCAAAGAGATAGGAATGTCAAACAAGCACATGAAAAGATTTTCAATGTCATTACTCAACGTCATTTCAGCATATTCAAAATCATTTTGCTTTAGGGAAATGCAGATTAAATCCTCAAGGGGTAACCACTACATACCTATCACAATAACTAACACCAAAAAATTCTGATTAATATGCAGAACAGGGGCTTCCCTGGTGGCGCAGTGGTTGAGAGTCCGCCTGCCGATGCAGGGGACACGGGTTCGTGCCCCGGTCCGGGAAGATCCCACATGCCGCGGAGCGGCTGGGCCCGTGAGCCATGGCCGCTGAGCCTGCGTGTCCAGAGCCTGTGCTCTGCAGCGGGAGAGGCCACAACAGTGAGAGGCATGTGTACCACACACACACACACACAAAAATATATATATATATGTGTATATATATATGCAGTAGAACTATCTTTCATTATTGTTGTGAATATAAAATAGTATATCTACCTTGGAAGACAATTTGGCAGTTTCTTATGAAGTTAGACATACACATACTACATTATCCAGCAACTCCTTTCCTAGGTATTTATCTAACAGAAATGAAGGTCTGCATAGAGGTTTACACAAAAATATCTGTATAAATGTTTATGGTAATTTCATTCATAATTGCATGAACTGTAAACAACCTAAATATCCTTCAGCTGATGAGTTTTGTACACAAAATTTAGGTACATTTGTACAATTAAATATAACTCAGCAGTAAAAAGAATGAACTACTGATAAGTCTAAGAATACTAATGAATCTTGAAAGTGTTATTCCAAGTGAGAAAAGCCAGACTCAAAAAGGCTACATAATGAATGATTCCATTTATATGACATTCCAGAGTAGACAAAACTGTGGATAGTAAACAGATCCATGGTTGCCAGGGCTGCAATTCCCTTCCATTGTATTTTTCTTCTCAGACATTGTACTTTTCAATTCTATTAGTTTGATTTGGACCTTTTTTATATCTTACATGTTTCTATTTTTTGAACATGTAGAATACAATTATAATAAGTGTCTACTAATTCTTATACACGTGTCAGTTCTGGGTTGATTTTTTTGTTCTCTTCATTACAGCTCATGTTTTCCTCCTTTTCATGTCTGATAACTTTTGAAATTCACATTGTGGATTTCATCCTTTTAGGCCTTGATTTTAAGCTTTGTTAGGTTGGAAGCTTTTTTAGATAGTAGAGCAATGTTTGTTCTAGGGCTAATTATTCTCCACTATTGAGACAAGAAGATTTTGTATAGTCTACACTATGCACCATGAATCTTGAGACTTTCCATCTGGTTGGTATGAACAAGCACTGTTGTTAGATTCTGTGAGCTTGGCAGTGTTACCTCTAATCCTTCCATGGACTTCTTCCTCAGCCTTGGTAATTTCCTTATACATATACACAGATCTCTAGAATTCTTTTGCTGTGAGGCTATGTGCCCTCAAATACTCTGTTTCATGAACTCTAGCTGCCTTGGTATCCTTGAACCCCAACTCTGTCTCCTTAGCTTTCTGGGTTTCTTTCCTCTGTGCTTGAAAACTCTCAGCACAGTAAACTGGGCAGTAAATCACAGGGCTCATCTTATTTGTTTCCTGTCTTTCAGGGATCACTGCCCTTTGTTGCTTGTTGTGCAATGTCTTGAAAAACCATTGTTTTCTGTATTTTATATGGTTTTCTGATTATTTAAGGTGAGAAAATAAATCTGGTCCCTGTTACTCCATCTCGGTCAAGAATAAAAATCTATAGTATATGTTTTTGATACTGTTATAGTTCCTTGTGTTTTATCATTGAATGAATGTTTTTTTCCTACATTAGGTTTTTTCAAGAAATTCCCTGAGAGGGCCAGATGGAGGTCAAGATAGTGTTCCAGTTTTACTTTTGTTCACAATGCAAAAGTTCTCTTCCTTTCTGTTGCCAAAGAGCAGTCTGCTTCATTTAACTACAGCTTTTTCTTTTCTTTTTTTTTAGTAGCCTGTTTATTCTACTTTAATGAAGCAAGTACAGTGGAGGAGAAATTCAGTTACTAACCTATTTATACCCAGTTCTGCACTCCCTATATATCAGGAGATACAGTTTTTGAACATCAATTTGTACCTCTAACTTTTACAAATGCATTTTGAGAGCACTTTTAGGTATGTTCTCCATTAAGGAAATTCCACTCTGAATTTTATACCAAGATTCTTCACTGTCCACTCTCTTAACCTTAGCTACTTTAGATGATCCTTACATATAGTTTAGAAACTGGAGATTATTCAGTCTTCAATGGAAAGAATGTTTGCATTAAAAATTCTCCTTGTTGGTTTTGGATGATTTCTATAAGGAGAATATGAGATATTGATTTACAAAAATTGTTCATTCTGGAATCCTATCATTTAAAAAATTTTTAAATTTTATTTTTTTACATCTTTATTGGATTATAATTGCTTTACAATGTGTTAGTTTCTGCTGTATGACAAAGTGAATCAGCTATACTATCCTTTTTTTAAATTAAAAATTGGAAACTAAAGTGTCTTAATATGAAGGGGGTACATATATTAAAGTAATGGTGTAGAAATGCCTTTATTGAGATAAAGACATTTATATGATTTTATTAAGTAAAAAATCAGGTTACAAATGGCATTTATAGTAGATACTATTTTAGATAATATAGTAAAGAAGAATGAGGAAGGAAAAGTGAGAGAGACTATCATCAAACTGTTAACTATGGGCATGTTTGACTGTTGAACTTATGGGTGATTTCAGTTTTCTTCTTTGTGATAACCTCTCTTTAGTAATTTTTAAATAGAAAAAATCATGTATTCCTAGTGTAAAATTGCCATGCCCCAAATTACAATGTGCAGAATTCATGTCAAAAACATAACAGCTTAGATTAAAGTATAAATTAGGTGTTATATCATTACTCCATATATTCCTCCAAGAAAATATTATTCTGAATATATACGTGGGCTTATATTAGAATATTGACATCAATTAAAAATGACAATAATTCTCATTTCTACCTATAAGGAATAATTTATTTCAAAAATAATGTCATCCATGAGACCATCTCATAGAGTCAGATTTAGGGGGATCAAACTATAATGTAGGTCACATTTTACCTTATACTAAAGACTTGAAGGGAAAAAAAGTGACAATCAGCTTTAAAGATTAGTATAAAGGTAGATGATGAGAGTTTTTATTTCTCCTAGAAATGATACAGAGCCTCATTATTTAATGTGTGTATGAGAGTTTCTTCCAACGATCACAAAAATATCTGTGTTCTATGGACCATTTACACTGTTTCAATCTATCAAATTATTTTCTATCAGCTGGATTGGCTGCCAGGTTAAGTTACTACTGGAATTTCATTATGTCAGTTTTCTCTTCTCTACATAAAATTGTACACCAAAATAGGGCATTGCACCAAGATGGCAATAGTCCAAACTTGATTTCCAAGAGTACTGTGACAACCTGGGACAGCCCTCTTTACACAATGCACATAAGATGATTATGGTTCTTTGATTTGTAGTAGCATCTGTCATTGCAGAATCTGTACTGTTCACCAGTTTGTCATTTTAGAGTTGTACTTGAGCCTTTGATTTATTGTTCTTCATTAGTGCTACTGATGGCCAGATGCTTAAAACTATGATATTTAGATGTGTATCTCAATTTCACCTAACATTCTTGTCCTATGCTTAGTAGGTATCTGTGTATCCTCAGTTATTGTACCGACTACAAATGTGAAAAGCACCGGTATCAGCCATTAAACACAATCAGGATCTTTGGAACTAACTTATATCTGGGGTTAATTTCTTCATTCAAAAAACTATTATGAAATGCCTACTACATCTTAGGCACTGAGAGTACAGGAGTGAATAATCTCTGTGTCAAAGCCTTCTGACCAAAGATCATCAGAAATATATCTGTAGTCAAATGAAGGTTAATTTATTGGTTTATTGCAATAGGGGAGATCATAAACTATGGAGAAGCATGGGACTTCACAATAGAAGAGGGTTAAGAAGGATTTATTATAGACTTTGTGCTTGTGCCAGGTTATTTTTTGAGGAAGGTTCAAGGAAGTGGGGTTCGCTATGAATTGGGTGCTGTCTGGGAGCAGGGTGATTATATAATTGGATTTTTAAATAAATCTCATCCAGACGGCAGGAAGAATAATGTGAGGCTAAGCCTATAATTGGCAAAGAAGCATTTGTTAGTCATGTTAGCCTGGAGACTAGGGTGTAATTTTTGTTGTTCACACTGTGATCTTGTTTGCTCTCTGTTCTGACAAGATCATGGAATGGTCATTTTCATCTTACTTTATTACAGTCACAGAGCTACCTTATCTGATATCAGTGCTCTGTGAGGTTAATTTCAAGAAAAGAATGCCACAGTTTAGCTGTGAATGCCAGGCCATCTTGTAATAGCATCTAGATCTAGCTGTTAGTGTTAGGTGAGTTCTTGTATGTCAGAGTTCGTTTTTATTTTTCTTATCTGATTGATTAGCTAGTGAGGAATATAGGCCCTTAATCTGATAACTAAAATAATAACATAGTAACAGCAACAACAGCAGCAGCAGTAAAAACAATAACAACTAACATGTATTAAGTTCTTATGTTCAAGGCACTGGAACACTTTACATATATATTTCATATATTACATATATTATTTCTGAGCACTTTACATGTATTATTCATTTAATTCTCATGACAACAGTATGCTATAGATATTGCTATTATTATCCCTATTTATAGATATGGGAACTGACATTTAGAAAAGTTAAGTTGTTTGCACAAAGATGCATAACTATATGTAGGATTCAAATCTACAGGCACTCTGATTTAAAAGCTCATGTTCTAGCACAGTATTTTAAACATTTACTAGAGTGTGATAAACGTTCTGTGGTGTAATGGTTACTTTTGATGTCCAGCATAGATTCCCTTTGCTGGCTTGGTACACTCTCCCCCAGTTGCTGTGAGTATGGCTGCTAATGGCTAACAGCTGCCTCTTTCTTCTAAGAATTGCCATCTTATCACAGAGGTTATGCCCTTTCTCAGGACAGGCCAGGGGTAGTGATCTTGACTGGAAGGCAGGAGGGTGTGGGTTGTTGAGGGGGAAAAGGATGGTCCCTTGCCTTAGGGTGGGATCAACCCTGTGATGCAATTAATACTCGGGTTCCCCAGGGGTCGGGATCGAAGCTAGGTGCTAGCTGAGACCCAAGACCAAATTCTCTCCTGGGTTTTTCCCCTGCACAATTATGTGTTCTCCCCTTTTTCTGTGAGCAACCTGTGATAAATTACTTAGGCAATAGTCTCCATCTTAGACTCTGTGTTAGGTAACAGACAGGTGGTAACAGGCTAATGTTATTGATATGGAGAGATATCAACATGGAAGCAGAGAGGAGAGACACCTACACTCTCCTGGCGGGAAAAAGTTGAGGGATGGTACTGGTGAGAGAAGGCTTCCTAGATGAAATAATTCCTAAATATAGTCTTCAAGGGTGAATTGGATTAGGGAGGTGAAGAAGTTATCTTTGAAGTCAGCCATTTTATTTGTAAAATCTGTGCTAAAGATTAAGGTGTGTAATATAAAATGTTTTGTGATTAAGTTAATGTTGTTGCAGGAATTTTAGTTTTAAAATTCTTATATTTTAAGTGATAACTTTTATTCAGGGAACAGAAAAGGAAACTCACTTTCACTGAGCCCTAAATGTGAAATGTTATCCTGTGAGGTACTTTCTTATATACTGCCTCTAATTTTTCCACTCAAAACAAGAAGAAATGGGATTCAGAGGTGAAGGAAATTCTTCAAATTTCAAATTCATGAAATTTGTCTTTTAAAAAATCTATTTTATTTCAGTACACTTTACATGCAATAAAATGTGCACATTTTAAGTACAAATTTTGATGAGCTTTGACAAATTTCTGCATCCATTTAAATATGCTACCATCCATATATAGTCTATTTCATTTAAGTCATCACATTTGTAGGCATAGAGTTATTCATATTAGACCTTTGTTATGTATTTAATTTCCATGCAGTCAGTGTTGATGACCTCTCTTTCATTTGTGATATTGGTAATTTGTGTCTTCTCTTTTTTCTTTTTCTTGGTTAGTCTGAGTAGAGATGTTTATCAATTAATTGATCTTTTCAAAGTGTGCCTTTTGGTTTCATTGATTTTTCTCTTTTATTTTCAAGTCTGCAATATCATTGCTTTCTGCTTTTTAACTTATTATTATTTTCTTCTGCTTACTTTAGGCTTAAGTTCCTCTTCTCTCTCTAGTTTTCTAAAGTGGAGGCTTAGGTTATTGATTTTATACCTTTCCTATTTTCTAATATATGTATTTTAATTTCCTTTTGTTAAAGTATATTTCAACACTTTTTGAGGCTTCTTTAACTCATGAGTTATTTGTATTACTTAATTTCCAAATACTTGGAGTTTATTATTTTTTTTTCCCAGTTATCTTTTTTCTCCTTTTCCCACTTCTGGTATTCCAGTTATATTAAAGGTGCATGTCACACCTTTTGACATTGTCCCACAGTTCTTAAATGCTCTGCTTTGTTGTTTTTTAGTTCATTTTTCCTCTTACATTTCAGTTTGGGAAGCTTGTATTAATTTATCTGTAAGCTTACTGATTTTTTTTAACATTTATTGTACTATAATGCTTTACAATGTTCTGTTAGTTTCTGCTGTATGACAGAGTGAATCAGGTATACATATGCATTTATCATAATTTCTCCTCCAGCTTGCGTCACCCTCACACCCTCCTTATCCCACCCCTCTAGGTGGTCACAAAGCACCGAGCTGATCTCCCTATGCTATGTGGCTGCTTCCCACTAGCTATCTATTTTACATTTGGTAGTGTATATACATCCATGCCACTCTCTTCGTCCCAGCTTACCCTTCCCCCGTGTCCTCAAGTCCATTCTCTATGTCTGCATCTTTATTCCTGTCCTGCCCCTAGGTTCTTCAGAACCATTTTCTTTTTTTTTAGAATCTATATATATGTGTTAGCATACGGTATTTGTTTTTCTGACTTACTTCACTCTGTATGACAGAGTCTAGGTCCATCCACCTCACTACAAATAACTCAATTTCGTTTCTTTTTATAGCTGAGTAATATTCTACTCTATGTATGTGCCACATCTTCTTTATCCATTCATCTGTCAATGGACAATTAGGTTGCTTCCATGTCCTGGCTATTGTAAATAGAGCTGCAGTGAACATTGTGGTACATGACTCTTTCTGAATTATGGTTTTCTCAGGGTATATGCCCAGTAGTGGGATTGCTGGGTCATAAGGTAGTTCTATTTTAAGCTTTTTAAGGAACCTGCATAGTGTTCTCCATAGTGGCTGTATGAATTTACATTCCCACCAACAGTGCAAGAGGGTTCCCTTTTTTCCACACCCTCTGCAGCATTTATTGTTTGTAGATTTTTGATGATGGCCATTCTGACTGGTGTGAGGTGATACCTCATTGTAGTTTTGATTTGCATTTCTCTAATGATTAGTGGTGTTGACCATCCTTTCATGTGTTTGTTGGCAATCTGTATATCTTTTTTGGAGAAATGTCTATTTAGGTCTTCTGCCCATTTTTAATTGAGTTGTTTTTTTTTTTTTAATATTGAGCTGCATGAGCTGCTTGTAAATTTTGGAAATTAATCCTTTGGCAGTTTGTTTGAAAATATTTTCTCCCATTCTGAGGGTTGTCTTTTCGTCTTGTTTATGGTTTCCTTTTTTGTGCAAAAGCTTTTAAGTTTCCTTAGGTCCCATTGTATATTTTGTTTTTATTTCCATTTCTCTAGGAGGTGGATCAAAAAAGATCTTGTTATGATTTATGTCATAGAGTGTTCTGCCTATGTTTTCCTATAAGAGTTTTACAGTGCCTGGCCTTACATTTAGGTCCTTAATCCATTTTGAGTTTATTTTTGTGTATGGTGTTAGGGAGTGTTCTAATTTCATTCTTTTACATGTAGCTGTCCAGTTTTCCCAGAACTACTTACTGAAGAGGCTGTCTTTTCTCCATTGTATATTCTTCCCTCGTTTATCAAAGATAAGGTGACCATATGTGCCTGGGTTTATCTCTGGGCTTTCTATCCTGTTCAGTATTTCTGTTTTTGTGCCAGTACCATACTGTCTTGATTACTGTACCTTTGTAGTATAGTCTGAAGTCAGGGAGCCTGATTCCTCCAGTTCCATTTTTCTTTCTCAAGCTTGCGTTGGCTATTCTGGGTCTTTTGTGTTTCCATACAAATTGTGAAATTTTTTGTTCTAGTTCAGTGAAAAATGCCATTGGTAGATGATAGGGATTGCATTGAATCTGTAGATTACTTTGGGGAGTATAGTCATTTTCACAATGTTGATTCTTCTGATTCAAGAACATGGTATATCTCTCCATCTGTTTGTATCATCTTTAATTTCTTTCATCAGTGTCTTATAGTTTTCTGCATACAGGTCTTTTGTCTCCTTAGGTAGATTTATTCCTAGGTATTGTATTCTTTTTTTTGCAATGGTAAATGGGAGTGTTTTCTTAATTTTGCTTTCAGATTTTTCATCATTAGTGTACAGGAATGCCAGAGATTTCTGTGCATTAATTTTGTATTCTGCTACTTTACCGAATTCAATGATTAGCTCTAGTAGTTTTCTGGTTGCATCTTTAGGATTCTGTATGTATAGTATCATGTCATCTGCAAACAGTGACATTTTTACCTCTTCTTTTCCAATTTGGATTCCACTTATTTGTTTTTCTTCTCTGATTGCTGTGGCTAAAACTTACAAAACTATGTTGAATAATAGTGGTAAGAGTGGGCAGCCTTGTCTTGTTCCTGATCTTAGTGGAAATGGTTTCAGTTTTTCACCATTGAGAACGATGCTGGCTGTACGTTTGTCATATATTGCCTTTATTATGTTGAGGTAAGTTCCCTCTATGCCTACTTTCTGGAGGGTTTTTGTCATAAATGGGTGTTGACTTTTGTCCAAAGCTTTCTCTGCATCTGTTGAGATGATCATTTGGTTTTTATCCTTCAGTTTGTTAATGTGGTGTATCACATTGATTGATTTGCATATATTGAAGAATCCTTGCATTCCGGGAATAAACCCCCATGGTTTATGATCCCTGTAATGTGCTGTTGGATTCTATTTGCTAGTATTTTGTTGAGGATATTTGTATCTATGTTCATCAGTGATATTGGCATATAGTTTTCTTTTTTTGTGACATCTTTGTCTGGTTTTGGTATCAGGGTGATGGTGGCCGCGTAGAATGAGTGTGGGAGTGTTCCTCTCTCTGCTATATTTTGGAAGACTTGAGAAGGATAGATGTTAGCTCTTCTCTAAATGTTTGATAGAATTCACCCGTGAAGCCATCGGTCCTGGGCTTTCGTTTGTTGGAAGATTTTTAATCATGGTTTCAATTTCAGTGCTTGTGATTGATCTGTTTATATTTTCTATTACTTCTTGGTTCAGTCTTAGAAGGTTGTGCTTTTCTAAGAATTTGTCCATTTCTTCCAGGCTGTCCATTTTATTGGCATATAGCTGCTTTTAGTAATCGCTCTTGATCCTTTTTATTTCTGCAGTGTCAGTTACTTCTCCTTTTTCATTTCTAATTCTATTGATTTGAGTCTTCTCCCTTTTTATCTTGATTAGTCTGGCTAATGGTTTTTCAATTTTGTTTATCTTCTCAAAGAACCAGCTTTTAGTTTTATTGATCTTTGCTATTGTTTCCTTCATTTCTTTTTCATTTATTTCTGATCTGATTTTTATGATTTCTTTCCTTCTGCTAACTTTGGGTTTTTTTTGTTCTTCTTTCTCTAATTGCTTTAGGTGCAAGGTTAGGTTGTTTATTCGAGATGTTTCCTGTTTCTTAAGGTAGGATTGTATTGCTATAAACTTCCCTCTTAGAACTGCTTTTGCTAAATCCCAAAGGTTTTGGGTCGTCGTATTTTCATTGTCATATGTTTGTAGATATTTTTTGATTTCCTCTTTGATTTCTTCAGTGATCTGTTGGTTATTTTGTAACGTATTGTTTAGCCTGCATGTGGTTGTATTTTTTATAGATTTTTTTCTGTAATTGATACCTAGTCTCATAGTGCTGTGGTCAGAAAGATACTTGATATGATTTCAATTTTCTTCAATTTACCAAGCTTGATTTGTGACCCTAGATATGATCTATCCTGGAGAATGTTCCATGAGCACTTGAGAAGAAAGTTTATTCTGTTGTTTTTGGTTGGAATGTCCTATAAATATCAGTTAAGCACATCTTGTCTAATGTGTCATTTAAAGCTTGTGTTTCCTTATTTATTTTCATTTTGGATGACCTGTCCTTTGGTGAAAGTGGGGTGTTAAAGTGCCCTAATATTATTGTGTTACTGTTTATTTCCCCTTTTATGGCTGTTAGCATTTGCTTTATGTATTGAGGTGCTCCTATGCTGGGTGCATAAATACTTACAATTGTTTTATCTTCTTCTTGAATTGACCCCTTGATCAATATGTAGTGTCCTTCTTTGTCTCTTGTAATAATCTTTATTTTAAAGTCTGTTTTGTCTGATATGAGAATTGCTACTCCAGCTTTCTTTTGATTTCCATTTGCATGGAATATCTTTTTCCATCCCCTCACTTTCAGTCTGTATATGTCCCTAGGTCTGAAGTGCGTCTCTTGTAGACAGAAGATATACGGGTCTTGTTTTTTATCCATTCAGTCAGTCTATGTGTTTTGGTTGGAGCAGTTAGTCCATGTACATTTAAGGTAGTTATTGATATATATGTTCCTATTACCATATTCTTAATTGTTTTGGATTTGTTATTGTAGGTCTTTTCCTTCTCTTGTGTTTCCTGCCTAGAGAAGATCCTTTAGCATTGTTGTAAAGCTCGTTTGTTGGTGCTGAATTCTCTTATCTTTTGCTTTTAAAGGTTTTAATTTTTGCATTGAATCTGATTGAGATCCTTGCTGGGTAGAGTAATCTTGGTTGTAGGTTTTTCCCTTTCATCACTTTACATATGTCCTGCCACTCCCTTCTGGCTTACAGAGTTTCTGCTGAAAGATCAGCTGTTAACCTTATGGGGATTCCCTTGTATGTTATTTGTTGCTTTTCCCTTGCTGCTTTTAATATTTTTTTTTTGTATTTAATTTTTGATAGTCTGATTAATATGTTTCTTGGCGTGTTTCTCCTTGGATTTATCATGTATGGAACTCCATGTGCTTACTGAACTTGATTGACTATTTCCTTTCCCATATTAGGGAAGTTTTCAACTATAATCTCTTCAAGTATTTTCTCAGTCCCTTTCTTTTTCTCTTTTTCTGGGACCCCTATAATTCAAATGTTGGTGCATTTAATTTTGTCCTAGAGTTCTCTGTGACTGTGCTGAATTCTTTTCATTCTTTTTTCTTTATTCTTCTTTGTGGTAGTTATTTCCACTATTTTGTCTTCCAGGTCACTTATGCATTCTTCTGCCTCAGTTATTCTGCTATTGATTCCTTCTAGAGAATTTTAAATTTCATTCATTGTGTTGTTCATCATTGTTTGCTTGCTCTTTATTTCTTCTAGGTCCTGTTAAACGTTTCTTGTATTTTCTCCATTCTATTTCCAAGGTTTTGAATCATATTTACTCTCATTACTCTGAATTCTTTTTTCAGTAGGCTGCTTATATTGTCTTCATTTGTTTGGTCTGGTGGGTTTTTACCTTGCTCTGTCATCTGCTGCATATTTCTCTGTCTTTTCATTTTGCTGAACTTACTGTGTTTGGAGTCTCCTTTTTGCAGACTACTGGTTCATAGTTCCAGTTGTTTTTGGTGTCTGCCTCCTGTGGGTAATGTTGGTTCAGTGGGTTGTGTAGGCTTCCTGGTGGAGGGGAATGGTGCCTGTGTTCTGGTGGTTGAGGCTGGATATTATCTTTCTGGTGAGCAGGACCATGTCTGGTCATGTGTTTTGGAGTGTCTGTGACCTTATTATGATCTTAGGCAACTTCTCTGCTAATGAATGGGGTTGTATTCCTGTCTTGCTAGTTATTTGGCATAGGGTGTCCAGCACTGTAACTTGCTGGTTGTTGTGTGGAGCTGGGTCTTAGCATTGTTATGGAGATCTCTGTGAGAGCTTTTGCCATTTGTTATTAAGTGGGGCCGGGAGGTCTCTGGTGGCCCAATGTCCTGAACTCAGCTCTCCCACCCCAGAGGCTGAGGCCTGACAGCAGGCTGGAGCACCAAGACTCTGTCAGCCACTGGGATCTGAAGAAAAGGGAGAAAAAGAAAGAAAGAAAGAAAAATAAAATAATATAAAGTTATTTAAATAAAAAGTAACAAAACATTATTAAAAATAAAGAAAATTAAAATTTAAAAAAATAAATTAAAAAAAATAAATTAAAAAAATTAAAAAATATTTTAAAAAATAAATTAAAAATTAAAACAACGAAAGAAAGAAGAGAACAACCAAACCGAAAAACAAATCCACCAATGATAACAAGTGCTAGAAACTATACTAAGAAAAAAAAAAAAGGGACAGACAGAACCCTAGGACAAATGGTAAAAGCAAAGCTATACAGACAAACTCACACAAAGACCATACACATACACACTCACAAAAAGAGAAAAAGGGAAAAAAAAAAAAAGAGCAACCAAATCAATAAACAAATCTACCAATGATAATAAGCTCTAAATACTAAGCTAAAATAAACATAAAGCTAGAAACAAACTAGATTCAGAAATCAAACCCCAAGTCTACAGTTGTTCCCAAAGTCCACCACCTCAATTTTGGGATGATTTGTTGTCTATTCAGGTATTCCACAGATGCAGGGTACATCAAGTTGATTGTTGAGATTTAATCTGTTGTTCCTTATGCTGTTGGGAGAGATTTCCATTTCTCTTCTTTGGTTGCACAGCTCCTGGGTTTCAGCTTTGGATTTGACCCCACCTCTGTGTGTACGTTGCCTGAGGGTGTCTGTTGCCCCCCCAGACAGGACAGGGTTAAAGTAGCAGCTGATTAGGGGAGTCAGGCGGGGGGAGGGAGGGGTACGGAATGCAGTGTGAGCCTGCGGTGGCAGAGGCCCGCGTGACGTTGCACCAGCCTGAGGCACGCCCTGTGTTCTCCTGGGGAACTTGTTCCTGGATCATGGGACCTTGGCAGTGGCAAGCTGCAAAGGCTCCTAGGAGGGGAGGTGTGGATAGTGACCTGAACTTGCATACAGGATTCTTAGTGGCTGCAGCAGTAGCCTTAGCATCTCATGCTGGTCTCTGGTGTCTGCACTGATAGCCGTGGCTCATGCCCATCTCTGGAGCTCCTTTAGGCAGTGCTCTGACTCTCCTCTCCTCGTGTACCCTGAAACAATGGTCCCTTGCCTCTTAGACAGTTCCAGACTTTTTCCCAGACTCCCTCCCAGCTAGCTGTGGCGCACTAACCCCCTTCAGGCTGTGTTCACTCAGCCAACCCCAGTCCTCTCCCTGGGATGCGACCTCCGAAGCCCGAGCCTCAGCTCCCAGCCTCCACTCGCCCCAGCAGGTGAGCAAACAAGCTTCTCAGGCCGGTGAGTGCTGGTCAGCAGCGATCCTCTGTGCAGGAATCTCTCCGCTTTACCCTCTGCACCCCTGTTGCTGCGCTCTCCTCTGTGGCTCTGAAGCTTCCCTGCCTCCGCTGCCTGCAGTCTCCGCCCGCGAAGGGGCTTCCTAGTGTGTGAAAACTTTTCCTCCTTCACAGCTCCCTCCCAGAGGTGCAGGTCCTGTCCCTATTCTTTTGTCTCTGTTTTTTCTTTTGCCCTACCCAGGCACTGGGGAGTTTCTTGCCTTTTGGGAAGTCTGAATTCCTCTGTCAGAGTTCAGTAGGTGCTCTGTAGGAGTTGTTCCACATGTAAATGTATTTTTGATGTATTTGTGGGGAGGAAAGTGATCTCCACGTCTTACTTCTCCATCATCTTGAAAGTTCCTCAAGGTCACTGATTCTTTCCTCAGCCATACTGATTCTACTGATTAGTTCCTCAAAGGGATTATTTATATCTGCCAAGTTGTTTTTGATTTCTAACATTGTTTTTGTTTCTTAGAGTATTCATCTTACTTCTTATATTTCCTGTCTGTTCTTGCATGTTGTCTACTTATAACAACAGTGCCCTTAACATGTTAATCATAGTTATTTTAAATTCCCTTGCTGGTAATTTCAACAATTCTGTCACATCTGAGTCTGTTGATTTTCTTTGTGTTTTCGCTCGTCTTTTGTCATGCTGTGTAATCTTTTTTGAAAGCCAGACTTGTTGGATAGGGCAATAGGGGCTGAGGTAAATAGGCCTTTAGTAAGAGGACATACGTTAATATGGCTGGAATTTTGTCTTTGTTTAATGTTTCTGTAGCTGTAGATGGCCAGAGAATTCAAGTTCCTCTACCATCCTTGTTTTTTATCCCCTCTTGACTTTGGGCTTTCCTAAGTACTCCTCCTCATGGGGAATCTGTCCTGCAGCTCTCTCAGTTGTAATCCACTGTTACTGTACTGGAGCCCTGTGTTATAGTAAGCTGTTGGGGAGAAAGTGTGCTCCTTAGTGTTCTGGTTAAATCTCAGTGTTTTAGTGGACCTGTGTCTCAGGGCTGTGATCTTCACAATTGTTTCTCCACTGGTATGGATTTCCACTACCCCTCTTCTCTACTGCCTTCCTTGGATGCGGTATTCCCAATGTATTTCACTGAATTCCCAACCATTGTTGACTTTTTTTTTTCTCTTTGGGAAGGCAGGAATACCAAAGGGGGATGGAGTGGGAGGAATTCTCTTCTTCCAGCTTGTAAAAGGCTATGGAAATATCTTTTCCCCTGGACAGTAGGCCTTGGTTATGGAGTTAGTTTGGGGCATATTTCACAATGATTACTCTTTGTCTCACGCTGTTGGAGCCACACAGGGAGCTTTCTAGTTTCTTCACTGTGAGAATCTGTTGGAGTTCCTAGAATAAAGGCACCCAAAATTGTGGGGAACCCCTAATAAAGAGCTCCATGACACAACGAAGACAGCAGAAATCCGAAGTGGGGCTTTTGATCCTGAGAAAGGGATTGACTGAAGAGGGAGTTAGACCCTTGAGATGTAGGAAGCAGGAAGGAATGACTCCTTATACTTACTATTAATCATGTCTCTCTCACTTCTCAGAGTCTAGGCTGAGCTTGCAGGGAGCCATTAGTGCCCTAGAGCAGGGGTCCCCAACCCCCGGGCTGCTTAGGAACTGGGCCGTAGAGCAGGAGGTGAGCGGCGGGCGAGTGAGCGAAGCTTCGTCTGCCACTCCCCATCACTCTCATTACCACCTGAACAATCACCACCCTCATGCCCCCCAACCCCCCATGTGTGGAAGAATTGTCTTCCATGAAACTGGTCCCTGGTGCCATAAAGTTGGGGACTGCTGCCCTAGAGCCTCTTATCTTGACCTTAATCAGAGGCAAGTGGAGATGGTACCGATATTCAACCAGAGTGTTGAACACAAAGTGGGTGGTATACGGTTGAGATAATGAGAATCAGAATTGTAACACTCAAATCTTCTAATGCTGAATGACTGCAAATTTTAATATTTTTAAGACCTTTCTCACTGCTCTTCTCTCAAAAGGTGGGTAATGTTGGATTGTTAAGGGAATAGGCTAGGGAGAATGATGATCATAGACTAGTGGGAGAAAGGGATCAAAGAATTATTCCCATTCCCTTCACAAATTAAACTTGTAATGAACATCTTCTAATGCTTTTTAAACAGTTATGTTGGATATAAAACTGTAACCTTACTCCAGTGGCTCCCAAATTTTGCAGCACATTGGAATCAATTGGGTGTCTTAAAAAATATTGATGCTTAGCTTCTACCCCAGACATTCTGACTTAATTGGTATTAGCTGTTACTTGACACTGGGATTGTGAAAAGCTTCCCAGATAATTCAACTGTGTAGCAGTTTTAGAATCACTGTTTTGCTCTCCAAAATTTTGCTGTATAGTTTAGTCTGTCTCTGTAGGAATCAAAAATCCTGCAGAGATTTTGGCAATATATTTGTTTGCCAGTGTACAAACTACTTTGGTGTTTATTTAGCTGTTATCATTATATCAGCCCAGTGTGACTTCTAAATAGTTATTTGTAATTAGCTAAGGGTTTACTGCATGTTTTTGTGAGTGGGAGCTTAGAACAGATAATTGGTGTTCGCGATTTTTGATATAGCTCAAATAAACTCAAAAGGATGGCGGTTGTTCACTCTTTAATTTCTTCAGAGGAGAAGTCACTCAAACAATCCTGGCCATAAATTCAAGGAGTTTAAGCTTATAAAATCATTGTAACTGCTACTTTTTGACCTCGGTGCCAGAGACAGTAGTTAGCACTTGCTATATCCCTGGCATTGTGCTAAATATATATTTAAATTAATTTTAATTTCCACAAATGTTTGTGTATAGTCATTCCAACTTGCCAATGAAAGATAACAGTCATTTGATAGACTCATCACATCACTCTCATGAAAATTTGAAATTTCAAAGAAAACATCAGGGAGAAGAAAATTCTTAAGCATAGATGGGTCTTTGATAATGGAACTTCAGCCACCAATCAGGCAGAACAATATTTTTAGGGAGAAGGACTTCACATCTAATCTTAGTGCCACTATTTGTCATTGCCTCCTTTTCTTCTCCTTATTCAACTGATGGCCAAGTCTAATCGGTTTTACCTTAGTTTTATATTTATATTAGTCTGATGTCTTAGTGTCAGCACATCAATCTGTAAAACGTGAAGGTAAAAAACAAAACAAAGAAAAATTTATTTCAGTGCTCCTTAGTCATTGGTAAAGCATTTTCAAGTTCTGTATAGACAACAGTCAAAAAATTTTTTTTTCAATTAAGGCAGGAAAACACAGAAATGGAATCTTTCCTTGTTAAAGGAGATATTTATGTTTATGCACATCTCTAGCTTAGCAGGTAATATAGCCTAGAGAGGAGAAATGGCATCCCAGATTTTCTCTACTGGTTAAAAGCATCACCAGCCCATGGTCACTCAAGTCAGAAATTTTGCAGTTATTTGAAACTTTTACCCTAACCTCTTTTTAATTAGTCACTAAGTTCTGTTAGGGCTATTTTGCAAGTTCTCTTGAATTTATCCTATTTCACTATTCCCACCTCTCTGCTTCAATTCTGTCCCTAATCATCCCTTATCTGAATTAAAACAACAGCTTTCTGTTTCACTTGGGAAACAGATCATTTACCCCAAATATAATACGCACCGTGGCCTGTGTTTATGTGAGTTGTGAGGATTGAAGGTCTTACGTATATTTAGGAGCAAAGCTTCTGACCAAGTAAGAGGAAGGGAAGTTTACACAAGTTGTTTTTTAGTTTTTTGAAACTCTTATTATGAACACGACCCACATATAGAAAAAGTATAAAAAACAAATTTGCAGCTCAATGAACTGTCAAAAGGTAATACTCATGCAGCCACCACCCATGTGAAAGAATAGAATGTTGCCGCACCCCATGAGCTTCCCTCTGCTCCCTCTCAAACACAATCTTTTTTTCCTCCCCAAAGGTAACACATTATTCTGACACTTATCTCTATAATTTGGTTATGCTTATTTTTGATCTCTGTATAAATGCAATAGCGTCTAGAATCTTTTATTCAACATTGTATGCGCTTTACGAGTTCTCCCCTTGTCATACCATCATGCTCAATTTGAGTATGAATTGGGTTGACTGCTGGCTTCCCTCAGGCCCTGAGAACTTCTGACTCATTTAATAGTTCTCTGTTCTTTTATTATTCTCTGTCACAACAAATTCCACCACAGCACTGAAATTCATAGGTGAAAAGGCCCTTTTGCCTTCCCCTAGGGTTCCAGCAGGGCAGGAGGCGGCCTGATGAAAGGGCGCTGAGGATGGTAGGGTACCGTGGTCTACTTCCCTTCTAAAAGTTTTGACAAAGAGTATAACTGACCTGTCATTACTAGACTTCTAAGGGCCCCTGCAGGCTGACTCAACTCTAAGTATAGTTGACCCTTGAACAACATGGGTCTGAACTGCCTGGGTCCACTTACATGTGGATATTTTTCAATAGTAAATACTACAGTGCCACATGATCCCTGGTTGGTTGAATCAGAGGATGTGGAGGAAACATGGATACTGAAGGCCAACTATATATTATACTCGGATTAACTCCCTCCTTGTTCAAGGGTCAATTGTATGTCTTATTAAAAGTGCCTATGGGAAGCCACCTTTCTTTTTGTTTTCATTTGAAAACAAGGTGAAATGCTTTTGCCTTACTTTGGGAAAGCAACATATAAACAACACTCCTGTCCCTTTAAGTAGAAGGGAATTGTCTAAGCCATTGGGACGTTCATACAGTAGGTGCTCTTTATGCATAGTATGTTTATTCTCATAATCAGATAATTTTTCTAATGAGATCTCTAATAGTCATGTATTTTATTAGTATTAACTAATAGACGTATGTAGAACCTTCTGTCATAATTGATATTTTAAATATTATTAAAAAGAATTAAGGGCTTCCCTGGTGGCGCAGTGGTTGAGAGTCCGCCTGCCGATGCAGGGGACACGGGTTCGTGCCCCGGTCCGGGAAGATCCCACATGCCGCGGAGTGGCTGGGCCCGTGAGCCATGGCCGCTGAGCCAGCGCGTCCGGAGCCTGTGCTCCGCAACGGGAGACGCCACAACAGTGAGAGGCCTGCGTACCGCAAAAAAAAAAAAAAAAAAAAAAAGAATTAAGAAAATGCATACAGGTCCTTTATGGTTAGGGTAGCCAACTCATTAAAATTTTTTTAAATTATAGTTTGTCATAGAAATTGTATCTTTGAAACCCCTGTTGCCTACAATTCCTATACCTGGCTATTTCATATTTCTGTACCTTTATTTTCCTGTTCCCTCAGACTGAAGTTCCTTACTCAACATCCCCCTTTCAAGGCCATGTTCATTTGACATGCCTTCCAGGAAGGCAGCCCTGAACTGAAGTTTGGGAAGATGGCACTCCTTTATACTCTCATAACACCCTGTGCTATGTCTAGCTTGTTATTTAATATTATATTGAAATGCTCTATATATCTGTTTCTCCCACTAAACTAAATCTCTTCAAGATCAGTAATTATTTTCTACATTTGTACACTCTAGCACAATGCCAGTCAGAGATCAGACAGTGGGTTACTGGTTTGTTGAATTGAGTTAGTGATTTCTTACCACTAACGATGATCAAAGACTAAAAATCGTGAAGTTCTCCAAGTGTGATCCCCCAGACCAGAACCTTCAGTGTCACCTGGGAACTTGTTTGAAATGCAAGTTCTCCAGTCCCGTTTCAGACTTAGTAAATCAAAAACTCTGGGGGTGGGGTCCAGCGATCTGTGTTTTAAGAAACCCTCCAGTTAATTCTGAGACAACCTAAGTTTGAGAATCCCTGTCTCAGAAGAGTTGTTTGATCTTTGGATGAGGGTGGGGTCTAAATGCCTTTTAAAATGTCTTCTAATGCTGAAATCCCATGATCATATAAAAATTTCTGCAACCTCCATTTCCAAAATAACTTTATTTATTCTTCCTGTATTTAAGTTTGAATCAGTTTTAGGAAGGAAAACACCCTGTAGGTGTTTGTTTTCTTGTTTTTGATTAGTTCAGTGGTTTGATAGAATTACTAGGAAGCAGACAGTTCATTGCGGGCACCTTAACTGTAAATACAGGGATTCAATGTTAAATGAGTGTTTCAGAGTGAGATTCAAGGGTCTCCAGGGGCCTTGCCTCTCATCTAGTGCTCATGGCTCTTCAGTACAGTTCTAACATTCAGACTTTATCCCAAATAGCAGCAGTAAACTTTTAAAGCCATGAGACTTAGGCTGAGACAGCTACTTTCTCATTCGCCCATATGAACTTGACACTGCACTAGATTTTCAATATTTTATTTTATTCTGATTCCTTGAAAAACCCACTCTCTTGTGAATGTTAATGTGGCTGCTGTCTGCCTTATGAGTGTTTTCCCACGTATGAAAAAAAGTCCAATTTAGTGCCAAGCATTAATCATATCTTATGTTATTTGTACCTGAACATAAAAGGTACATCTTAAGAAAAGCCATCCTGATTACAGTGAAACAGTCTAAAAGCAAAAGTGTTAATATGATCAAGGACTTTTTGGCCATAAATTGTGACATCAAAGGTATTTTATATGGTCTTTCAGAAAGCTACACACTTTCCAAGCGCTCTAGCTAATGAACAGTTCTACTGTGGTTTTATGCTATGTGTCTTTACTAGCACCTGACCTCTTGTTACTTTGGCACACTATCCAGGGTGCCTAGAAACATGGCAACGATGAAAGTACCACTTCACCATCCTGTCTTTCTTGCTCTGTTTACCATTAAAAGGGATGAAGAAATACACACTTTGTCTTTATGGTAATCATAACCAACTTATCTTTTAAAATTTCTTTTATTGTAATTTATAATATCAAATTATATATTTACAACCTCTGTTGCCTATACTTGCTGCCAAGAGGAACTTAGATAATTAACTTTACACATATAAGCACTTTAGCATGTATTGTTGCATGTGTTTTTTCTGAGATTATATAGCAAAATAAAGCGCACTCTCTTTTATATTCCAAGGACTATATCTTTTAGTTTACCTTAACTAATTTTGCAAAGCACTTTCTATGTGCAGGCACTATGAAGACATCAGAAATACCAAGATAGTAACACCTAGTCCTTGCTCTCAAGGAGCTTCTAGCCTTATAACCAAGATGGATATAGAAACAAAAAATAGCACTCAAACCCAAAGTTGTATTAACACATTTAATTTGCATATATTTAGCCTAAAACACATGTTTACTACATTTAATTAATGGTTAGAATTTCCAGCTGATACACCCTTTTTCTAACATGCCTGCTTTTGTAAATGTCTCTGATCTTGCTTATGGTGGCAGGAGATATGGAGGGTCTTTTGGGGTAACGTCCTCATCACTGCTGTGGGAGTCCCTGTTGCTCATTGTAATAGTTTGCTGGGCTGCCATAACAAAGTGCCACAGAGGGGGTGGATTAAACAACAGAAATTAATTTTCTTACAGTTCTGGAAGCAAGAAGTCCAAGATCAAGGTGTTGGCAGGATTGGTGTCTTTTGAGTCCTCTCTCCTTGGCTTGTAAATGACAATCTTCTCCCTGTGTTTTCCCATGGTCTTCCTCTGTGCATGAGTGTGTCCTAATCAACTTTTCTTATAAGCGTGGCGGTCATATTACATTAGCCAACCCCCCACCTATGGCCCCATTTTAACTTATCTCTTTTAAATTATCTCTTTGAAGAACTTATCTCCAAATATAGTCATATTTTAAGGTGGTAGGGGCTATGACTTCAACATATGAACACAGCACAGCCCGTAGCACTCATGTCCTATCACCTCTGAAGTCTTCTATTACAACACACCAAACTTTCATCATGAACTTCTGTCTTTTCAGCTCTATCACCAATCCTATCAAGATCTCCAAGTGTCAAACCTTTTGTTTTCCAGAGTCATCATTTCATTATGACTTTACTGATTTTCCATCCACTCATGTCTCCATAATGAGTTCAACCACTGTATTACCATAGGCTTAACATTAAACCTCCCAAGTTTTCAAAGCATCCGCCCTATTTATCACATGCTGAGCTATAAATTAACTTGAGGAAATCACCCAAATATGAAAGTTAGTGCCCCTGTGAATTCATGGTTTACTTCCTCAGTGGCTTTGGGTCCCTAGTGCTGGTTGACAATCTTTCATCTTTCAGGTTTCTTATCTATACCTTGTCACAACACTCCTTAAGCATCCAAACTCCCTTCTATCTCAGGAGACAACTTTGCCTCTTTTTAGAATGCAAAATCATCTGTTGAGTACCTTAACTTTCTTTCTTTACATAAGTTTTTTGTTGACATTTACTGTGATTTCTTCCCTCCTAATGAAAAGAGGACTATTCTTTTCCCCTTAAAGCAAATTATTCAATCCCCTCCTATTCTTTTTTTTGTTTTTTTAATCCTTGGGAATTTTATCAATTAACAAGGTTTTTAGCCTTTGTTCCTCTTCTGGTTCTTTCACCTTAGCATAGAAGAATACCCTAGTAATACACATCTTCAGCAGATAAACACAGAACTTCTAATTCTTTTGTCTTCATTGTCTTTTCATAGCCAAACTTCTTACAGCAGCAGTAGTCATCATTTGTTGTCCTCTTTTCCTCACTGTTCAAACACTTTTCTACATTCTGATTTCTGCCTCCACCATCCTGCTGAATTTGATTTTACCAAATTACTATTGACAGCGTTGAGTCTCAAAACAATGGATACTTTTATAGTTCCTTGCCTTAAATGTCTCTCCCAGATTTTTGGTCCAGCTCTTATTTAAACTTTAAGTCTCAGTTTGAGAGCCATAGAAAACTTCTCTTCCTCCTTTGGCTAAAAGAATTTTCACTTTGTTTTGCCAAATACTCTGTGCATATCTTTGTCATTGTATTGCCTCTTCTTCAACTTTGTAACCCTTTTGCTTGGAGCCTGGAAAAATGCTTGGCAAACTCTAAGCATTAAGTGAAAGAATACTGGTTGACTGAAACGTCTTCCACCTTTTCGCTTCAAGTACGCTTGATTTAAGCATTTAAGAGCATATGAGTATATAAATAAATACATTTATATATATATATACACACACACATGCACACATATAATATCATACATTATATATCACATATAATTTAAATATGTATTATTTTTTGCCATTTCTGCCATTGAAGAAATATACAGGAAGCATCATGTGTCTAAAATACGCCAAAAAATAGGCTCAACTGGTCAGTTTAGATTTCTATATGATTTAATTCTGTGCTTTAAATAACTAAATAATTGCATTTTAAAAGTTATATCTATTAACCTCACTGTAGCTTTAAGTGAGAGAAAAATGTGGCAGAGGTCGCAGAATATTGGCAATCTAGATAAGCAGCAGTTTTCCTATTCTCCATCACAGAGCATTATGAAAATGAGTATGACTAAACAAGCATAAAGGAAGGACTGTGAATATAAAGCTTTTTATCATGAAAGTCAATCCTTATGATTGCTTTTCTTAATGAAATGTTCTGGAAGATAATGAAATATGTACAAATACAAAATGAATGCTCCATTTCAAAGAATGTCTATGGGAATTGTGGGAATAATGTAACAGATAGACATAATTAATATGATAGCTGTTGAATAACTTAAACTTGGGTAAAGCAGATAATTGTACGGGAAAAGTACTAGCACAGTTGTGGTTTATGTTTCAAATGGAGTTTGGAAAAATGGTTGCTTAAGAGCGGAAAGTGAAAGAGAGACTCTGACCATGATTAAATAGATACAAAAGTGAATAAATCCAACTGACTATCTTTTCCATAAAATATTTCTTTTAATATTATAAAGAAAGAGCCAAGACGTTTTAAGTTCAGTCCTTCTTTATTGTGTACTTCCCTAAGTATGACATATTTTTTCCTACTTCTTAGAAGTACTGTTTTTAATTTATTATGACACCTGTAAATTTTTATTTTGTTAAAATTAATTTGGGTCTTATCTAATATAACTAGAAAATGCAAACATATTTTAAATAATGTTCAATTAATTAAACAAGGAGGCCATTAGACTGAAGTGGCTCTAATGCCATGGCATTTACCTCAGCAAACCAAAATCTAAGAATGTAAATACCTCAAGGTTGTGAAATCAAAGCCTAAGGACAACCAATCTCAAATAGCCAACTAGGTGCTAAGCTATCGCCAATTAATAATATCCTTACTTTGCTGCCATCTTTTCTCTATAAAAGTTTTCCCCAGCTCCTGTTTGTTCCTAACCACTACCAGTTTGGCACTGACCAATTAAACTCAATTCTTGCTCAAATAAATTCTGAAAATGTAAGATGTCTCAATTTATCTTTTAACAATAGTAAAGCAGTTTTACGGCTTGTAAAAAGAAAGCTAAGACACAACCTAGGCGATCTCATTATTACCTACAAGATCTTTGTGGAATAGAAGAGAGGGAAACTGGAGAGCAGTATAGTTATAGGATTTTCTTGAAGTCATATAGGATCAGAGTGATGAGCTGATGAAAGGTCATCATTCAGCAGCTCTCAGTAGCATCCAGGCTTCAAAATGAATGTTTAATGGTTATGAATTGGTGGCACAAGCACATTTTCATCACTTGGATTAAACTTTGTTGTTTCCTTGGTTGTACATTAATCCTGTGGCAGGGTGGCAGTCTCTGACGTGTCCTCTTATTTACTACCCTAGGAGTTGGAGACATTGTAAGGTAACTGTATTTGGAGCCCAGCCACTCTTTACTGGGCTGCTTTATGTTTCAACCTGCCTACAGTAAATGTAGTTCTTAAAGTGTGAACTTCTGGATACGCGAGGAATCCTCCTTATTACAAGCAAAGGACTAAAGTCAACATGAAATTAAAGCTTTGAAAACCACCATAAAATTAGTTCAAATAAATTCATCCCCTGCTCTGTTTCTTAGGGATGTACATGTCTTATTTTCCATCCTGCTTTCACCAACCGTAATTTGAATTCAGGGAGAAGTTTGCACATTTAGTTTAAGAAGTGAGAAGGAGGTTATGGGCCCAGAATTGCTAAGAAATAAGGCCTCTCTCTTATAACTTTAGAGACCACAGTCCTTTAAAATTCCTCTTACTTAAACAATAAATCACACTTTAGAATAGCAACTTCTCCTTTGGAAGAAGTTTTGCAAGAAGGAAATAGTATAATTTCAAGAGGATGGACTGGACATTATATAACTGCGTTGTGCCAGTAGTCTCATGGGAGTTTAACACACTACACACAATCTCTGGGAGGTTGATACCACTATTGTCCCCATAGTGCACTTGGAGCAGCTGAGGCTGAGTGCGATATAGATCTTGTCTAAGGTTTCTTGGCTCATAATTGGCAGAATTGGGATTCAAGCCTAAATTTATTTGCTTTCAAAAATCACATATGCTTTTAATTGCTATGCCATACTGCCTATCAACCTTCAATAAGCTGATTTACACTTTAACTCATTTGATTAGCAACCCAGATTTACTACTAGGTTAGGCAAGTGACTCTCTGAGTTCCAATTTTCAAATCAGAAAAATGTGCGGAGTAGATCCTTAAACAACAGGGGTTTGAAGGTGCGTGGGTCCACTTATAGGCAGATTTATTTTCAGTAGTAAATACAATACCATACACGGTTGGTTGAATTCACAGATACGAAACTGGTGGATAAGGAGGAAGCTACAGGTATGGAGGAATCTGCATGTAGTGAGGAACCTGTGTATACAGAGGACTACAGTAAATTAAATGGGGATTCTCCACTGCATGGACGGTGGGTCTGCCTAAATCCCTCCCCTCCCCCAGTTGTTCAAGGTTCAGCTGTATAATGATACCTAACATAAAGTGTTATTTTTAGAGTTAAAGTTGTCAACAGTCATAAAATAGCTATCCTGGCACAAAGTTCATGCTGAAGAAATGTTAGTTTTCTTCTTCCCGTGCCACTTACCTGTACAATCAGTAACTCACCTCCGCTCAAATTTTGTGCAACTCAAAGCAGATAAACGGGTGATACGTCATGACCAGTCTTTATTCCCCCCATTTGAAAGGATCAAAAAATATTTTATTGCAGGTCTTTGTGCAAAGAAATCCTTGGGGTGCCTGAAAAGCATCATGAGCAAAGTGCTGTGGCTTCACAGAGGAAGAAATGAATGGGGTTTTATGCTCAGAGCTAGGAGGCACCAAGGAAATTTGGGAGGTGTCGACTTAAAAAAATGTACAATGCGAGAGTAGCGAGTTAAGTTTTATTGGGGGCAGAATGAGGACTGCATCCCGGGAGACAACAGTTCAGATAGCTCTGAGAAACTGCTCCAAAGATGTAGGGGGGAAGGTCAGTATATATGTTTGGTGAAGGGGGAGTACATGCAATCGAGCACATTTTATTTTGCAGAAGGTTTCTGCTAGTCACGAGGAGCAGTCGTCACCATGAAGGATTTTAGTGCTTTTCTAGATACGAGGAGATACAAGAATTGGGCTCATAAAATTGGCTCCTCCTGAAATTATCTAACTATCTGAAGACGTGTTCTGCCAGTTTTTGCCAGAGCACAGAGCACCTCATTTCTGCTCTGAGCTCCTTACAGGGGGTGTTGAAAGTCAGCAGCTGCAGCAGCACATGATTTAATCCTTGTAGAGGCAGATGGCAAGTGCCAATGGAACATGCCAATTTGTAGTTGAGAGTGGCTTCATGGAGGAGATAGCACTTTCAGCTGAGCCTTCAAGAACAAGCACAGTAAGCAAAAGTGAAGAAAGAAACTGTGCTATTTCTCTAACATGAAATTCAGGGGAACAGCACAGCAGAGGCAAATCGTACCCAGTGGACCATTGGATCATCTGATCCACTGTGGCATCTTGGGGCAATTCTAAGGTAAGAGGCAGGGAGGAATGTAGTAGGAGATGGTACTCTAATGGCAGGAGAGAGCCTGATGTCTGAGCAGATTCAGTGCTTTGAAAATTAGTGTTCCTTGTTTTGTTTAGATTATCCTGAATAGCCAATAAATGATTTTCATCTTAGTTGCTTTTCAGTAACAAGGCATGAAACATTTTGGCCTTGATCTTGTCAATTACTAAGATTTATTTCATTAAATGCAGCAATGCCTAAATTTATTATATAATACCAATGGGCTGAAAGACATTGTGTGTTGAAGGATAATCAATTTGCTTTTTTTTTAAAACCTGGCTATATAAGGGTTTGTGGAGGTCACGTGATTTTTGAAACTAACAAATTTAATACTAGTTGTGTTTATCCTACTAACTTTCAAAGTTTGGGGAAGTCAACTTAAAGTACAGCATAAAGAGAAATCTTAGAAGAGATGTAGAATTCCACATTTCATACCACTTTAAAACTGTTTAGTTCAACTAATTTATCAAAGCCTCTAAAAAAAGACTTGCTGACACTGAGAAATGCTTTTCAATCATTTGTTTTAACTGTCAAAATTCATGAAACTATATGTGAACCCAATATTTAAAACCCCTTCTTAACTTTAAGAAATGCTGGTATACCTTCTCAAAAGATTTCTCTTCCTGAGTTAAATTAGAAACACAGTGTTCTGAGGATTATGAAGGCACATATTTGAACTAAACCTTAAAGGGAGAGAAAGAAAAGTAAGATTAATTTCATTTCTCTAGAACGAATACTATGTTATATAACTAATTAAAATAGTTCATAGATACTGCATTTCACTGAGATCAAATATTTATATAGTTTATATACATATTTAGTGAATTTAATTTACAATGAAAACTACTTTGAGCTTCAAATGTAATTTTTCCCCTTTGCTAAAATAAAGGCAAACTGAAGTTTCTTTTTGTTCTGTAAGCACTTGTAGCTTCGGATATTTAGAGGGTGTTCTTGGGGTTCAGTCTCTTTTGTCAGAGATATTTGAAATCATACAAGTGATTGTCAATTCAAGTACCCAGCTTCCATCTCGCTTTCTTACAATGAATTTTCCAAGCCACACAATAATCTATTTTATGCAGCTTTGTGCTGCAGTGCTTCATCTTTTAATCATCAAGTTTATGCTGGTAATTTCATTTCATGGGAGTGGTTCCTGCTTGCTGCTCTATTTTCTTTTCATTGTCCTGGTACTAACAGAACCGTTGGGTGTTTATTAAATGTCTGATGAAGTGCATTGGAGTGATTATGAATTTATGTTCCCTTCACAGGCACATCATCTGTTTATAAAATTTCTGGTATTAGTTTGCCTCTGTATGTATATATATATAATATACATCCATATTATATATACATCATACAGTCTTACTTTTTTCCTGCCTTTCTCCATATACCCATTCCAATCAACCTCCTCTCATAATCAATCAGACTATTTTATCTGTGTTTCAGTGAAGAGATGAAAAAAAAATGACTGAAGATTAGAAAAAGTCAAGCTATGAGAATATAAACTATGCCCAGCACATATAATCTAACATTCCCATAATCTAGGTCGTTCCTTATTTGTAGAACAAACCATAGCCTAGAAAAGATATTTAAAGATAACGAAGAGCCTAGAAAAATATTTGGAAGGATGTACACCAAACTCTTATTATATTGGTTACGTATGAGGAATAGCAGTGGAGACAGAGGATGGGAAATTCTTTATTTTTTTTTAATTAATTTATTTTTGGCTGCATTGGGTCTTCGTTGTTGTGCATGCGGGCTTTCTCTAGTTGCGGTGAGCAGGGGCTACTCTTCGTTGCGGTGCACGGGCTTCTCATTGCAGTGACTTCTATTGTTGCAGAGCATGGGCTCTAGGCATGCAGGCTTCAGTAGTTATGGCACGCAGGCTCAGTAGTTGTGGCTCGCAGGCTCAATAGTTGTGGCACACAGGCTTAGTTGCTCCACGGCATGTGGGATCTTCCTGGACTAGGGCTTGAACCTGTGTCCCCTGCATTGGCAGGCGGATTCTTAACCACTGTACCACCAGGGAAGTCCCTGGGAAATTCTTTTATTTATTTTTATTTCCAATGTTCACAAGCTACTTTTGGAATGTAAAAAAAAAGTATCATAATGTGTTATGGGTTAATATTTCCAGAAGTATAAATGCTAAGAATTATATATAGCCCAGCAATGTACCACACCCACATACTAGGTCAAAGTAGTCAGAGTACATGCAGAATGGATTGAGTAAAGGAAAAGTGTATAATAATAATTATTATAAATATCTAACATTTATTGAAAATCTATTATATGCTAATAACTCTTGTAGGTGCTGTACCTTTATTATCCCATTTAATTCTCACACCAATCCTATAAAGTAGAGATAATTATTATCCTCTTTCACAGATGAAGAAATTGCTGCAGAGGGAAGTTTATTTTCTTACTAAGTTGACAAGTGGTGTCACCAACAAGTGGTGGTTCAGACTTTGAACTCAGGTGTTTAGATTCCAGAACACATACTCCTAATTACCACTCTATTCTCTGTTTGTGATTGGTTGGCCAGAAATATCCTCCTTGTCTTTAGTCTTGGTCGTTGGAAATTTCTGTAAGATAATTTCACTTTTGTGCCTTAATTCTTTGAGTATAACTCAAGTTTGCTTCCACTGAAGATTCTTCCACATCTAGGCATAGAGTTCATGTAAGGTTCATGTCTAGACATCTGTTCTTATTCTAGAGACCACACGTATAGGAACCTAGGTTGAATTTCTAGTTATACAAGCAGCTATCTTGGAAGTTAGCTATTAAAATAAATTCCTAATATTTTTATCCTAAAAGTAGAGTTCTTAGAAAACATTACTATTTGAGGATAGTCCTATGTGGATAGGTTCTGGCATTGCATTTTTAATTCAATGTTACATAACTTCCAATCTTAAAAGGATCTCCAATGACTATCAACAACTTACATTTGGTAATCTGTTACAAAGGAATACAGTGGAATACATTTTTGCTTTGAAAGCACTTGGGAAAATCAGTCAACTCTATGCAACTCAATAAAAATTAATTTTTAATTTAATATCAGAGAGTTGTAATCTGTAAATGTCTATAAAAAGAACTGGAGGAATGAGAGAGAACTTGAAAAATTAAGATAATTACAATTTTGAGGCTATATTCAACTCCCCATAGAATACACTTTTTGGCATATTTCTGGGCTAGACTGTAATGGTTCATTTATTGATTTTAATTACATAGCATGATACTTAGAAATTATGATTGGAAGTAAAATACTAATTGGATACATTTACCTTTAAAAATGGCTAAACATATAATTTTAACTGTTTGTAAATTAAATTTAAATTAAAGCCTCAGAAAATGGGTGGGTAAAATGGGAATCCTGCAAATAGATAAATGCATGGACTTCAGTGTGTGTTAATTACTTACTCAGGTCAGTGGGCATCAAAATATTACAAAGCCTTTGTAGTTATATGTAGTAAAAATTTTAAAAGGGATCTATTAAAAAAAGGAATATATTGAGTCAGTGGGTTCTTGAAGAAGGAAAATTTAAAAAAAAGTAATGACTGTGACTTATACCTGAAATGAATGGTTCATAGAAGGCTTAAGACCATGCCTTCCTTTTATAGTACTTCACATTTTGGGGAAGACTGTCAGTTACAGTTGCTACCAGTGACCATTAATGTAGTGTGTTTATCCAGCTGTGTAAAAGCGGTGTAGTGATAATCAAAGACTCATACTAAAGGGAAACTTAAGTATCACATTAACTAATTAACTACTTAAATAATTAAGGCAGCAGATGAGTCATGATTAGATTAAATGGGCATCTGAACAAGAGTGTTTATTGTTAATAATGAAATTAGCCATGTTCTCCATCCTGAACATTCATGATGTAAAAGTCAGTTTATGTTACTCCAGAGCAGTTTGCTACGGCAATGAATCTAGTCTGGGCCTTTTTGTTTTCAGTGGGCATTTGCTTTTTAAATATCATAGCATTTACAGCAGGGAGTGCTTCCTGGTGTAATATATGGAGAAAGTAGTAGATGACGGCAGGATTAATGGCTAGAAATAATTAAAATGACACTACAAAGCTCTGTCTTTTCAGGGAGAGAACTCCAATTAAGCCACATCTCCTTTCCATTATCACTCTACTGTCAATTAAAGTCTGATGTATTTTGTCACTTTTAAAAAGACGAAGCTTTTAGTCTATCATATACTCAAGAATTTACATTTTGGCAGGATTATAAAGGGCTCTGTCATTTTAATTTTATATGCCTATAAAAGACTCCACTCAGACCTTCCTTTTCCCATTTTGCAACTTCTCTCATTGTTACCGAATCAAAAAATATCTTTTATTGTCACAGCAATGTGATGCTTGTTAATGTTTAACATTACATTTACATGCAATTATGTAAGAAAGAAAAATTCAGAATAGTTAAGCAAAGGGTACATAGCATACCAATAAGAATTCTTACTTATATACCCTTTATAGGCATCACAGTTTTGTTTGGGTCAAGTGTGAGGCAGAATTGCCTTTAGTCTGTACTTTTCAAGGCAATGGAAACCTAGAAGGACAGATACTTATTATTAGGGGTTGGTATATTTGTTTAATATTTATCTGCGGTAATGATAGAATCATTTTTAGGAGAATATGGATAGTAGGGTAAAATATAAAGGGAGAGAGAGAGCTCTTTTAAAGTTATACATAGATTTAACCTACTAAATTGCAGAACATTGGTAGTAGAGAAGCAGCTGGCATGTTGGAAAGAGGTATGTTCTGGAAGCCATCAGTCCTGAGTTTGATTCTCCAGCTCTATAGCTTACTAAATTGGAAGGATTCGTCAAATTATATATTCTCTCTGAGTATCAGTTCCCTCATCTTTTATATGAGGATAATAATTTTGAGTCAGAGATTTTTGTGAAAAGACAATTTTTGTGAAAAGACAATGCTTGGAAAGCACCAAGCACGACAGGGAACAGATACCAGCTCTTTGGTAACTGGTAATCATTGTTGGGGTTATGGTTGTCATTCTATTGTTCTACATGCTGAGTTATTACCAGTCCCTGACAGATACCCTTATTGTTCCTTCCCCTTATTCCTGGAAGGAACAGTATTGTGGGTTCTCACAAAAACATTTGTACTGATTTTCATATCAAAAATTTAAGCTAATCACTAAGAAATCCTTTGGAAGGACAGAGCATTATAAAACCAAAGGTAAATGAATATTCATATTTATATTCTCTTGTCCATTGATCTTTTTCTCTCCCCAAGTCTTTGGTGTAGATAATAAAAAAAATTCACTATGGAAGACAAAAGAGAGTAGTATACAGATTCTATTCTTCATTCTGTTTTAAAGAGAATTGTAGCAGGAGTGAAATCTATGAATATATTGCCTTAATATTTGAAAATGAACTATTTAATCCTCATGATAAAAAAACAGGTACCAATGTTTGAAACTACTTATAAGTCTGGTCTCTTTGTTGTTGTTTTTTTTACTATTATTGCTTCACAGATAAAACCTTTGTACCTGAAAGTTGATCACAGGATATTCTTATATTTTTGGCATATCACAAATGTTCAATATTAGTGTGCCCTTTGATAAATATTATAAGTGATCCTCTTGCTACAGAATATTCATTCATTTATTCCTATTAGCACACAAACCCCTAACTCAAAAATAAACCTTCCCTTGAACCCATGTTTTCTTCCAGCCATGCGACTTGTCTCTGGGCCTCTTTATAGAAAAATTCCTCAGAAAAATTGGCCAATAATCAATGACTCTGTTTTCTCTCCTTCTGTTCTTTCCCAAACCTTACATAGTTACATTTTCACCCTACATTTCCATCAAAATACCTCGTATAAATATCACCAATGACCTCCATGTTACCAAATTAAATGATAATTTCTTAATCTTACTTTACTTGACCTGTAAACTTTAGTCGAGACAGTGATCACTCCTACTTAGAACACTTTCTTCATTTAGCTTTCAGAGTTTCATGCTCTCTTTATATTTATTTCATAGGCCATGTCTTTTCAGTCTCTTTCACTAGTTTCTCCACATCTTCCCAAATGAGGGCTCAGTCCCTGGGCTTCATCTCTTTTCTATTTCCCCTCCTTTCCTAGGTGGTCACGTATAGGATTGCTGATGACTCACTAATGAATGTCTATATCCTGAATTCCCCACCAAACTGCAGATTTGTTTATACAGCTACTTACTTGATGTCATTACTTGAATGACTGTTAAGTACCCCATTTTACTTTCTATGCCTTTCTTATGCTTCCACCTTCTTTTGCAACAGTCCTCATTTCAGTAATGGGAATTCCATCCATCTAGTTGCTCAGATCAAAAAACTTGGAGACACCTTTGATTTTCATCTCTCACATCCCATCTATCAGTAAGTGCTATTGGTCCTATCTTCAAAGTACCTCTGACCACTGAAACTGACAACTCCTTGCTACGTGGAGTCACCATCAGCTCTCATCATGTATATGGCAATAACCTAACAGGTCTCCTGGTTTCTACTGCTGATGCTGTGCTCTACTCATACCAGATAGGTCCCCATTTTATGCTTTCCTCAAGCTGTCTTTTGGCTTTCTATTTCGTGTGGTGAAGTATCTAAATGTCTTACAATACCACCGAAGCCTGAAATGATCTGCCTTTCCCTGTTATCTCTCTGACCTCCTTTCTTTTCCCTTCCTTACTCTGTTCCAGTCTCACTAGCTTCCTTGCTGTTCCTCAAATAAGGCATGCAGCCAAGCTGTTCACTACCCGAGGGTCATACCATGTGCCCTTCCCATTGCCTGCAGCTCCTTTTCCTCAGAATTCACCGTGCTCACTCCCTCATCTCTTTCAGGTCTCTGTTCAAATGTTATCTTCTCTCTAAAGCTTTCCTTGACATCCTGTCAGAAAATATCACACCTCAATCTGGCACATCTTATTCCTCTTATTCTAATTTCGTTTTTCTCCAAGCCACTTATGACCATCTGATAAATGTTGCTTATTTAAAAAAATTCTGCCTACTCCATTATGATACGAGTTCTTGGAGAATTTGGGCTTTATTACTGAATCCCAGTGTCTTGAACAGAGCTTGTAAGTAGTAGGCACTAAACAAATGTTTCTTGAGTGAATAAATGGTTAAATAAAGAAACATATATTGCTATAATCACTTATAAGAGAGGACCTAATCCAAACTTAGGGGCTCTGGAGAGATTTTGTAAAAAGAAGTGACTTCTAAGCCTAGACCTAAAGGATGAGTAGCCGTTAACCAGCTGAAGAAGTAGAAAAAGAGTGCTCAAGATGGAAGAAAATGAGTATGTTAGAAAGAATGGTGTGTTTGAGGAGTTGAAGCAGTTTATTCCAACTGGAGTGTGATTTGTATTTGGAACAGGGAGTGGGGATGAGTGAGTGGCCATAGATGTGTTTGAAGACATAAGTACAGAGCAGCTCACCATGAGGACTTTATATGCACTGCTAATGCTTTGGAATTTTATCTGAGGGAAATAGTTGCCCTGGTATTAAATCAGGGTTTTAGGGAGAGAAGTGACATGCATTTTAGAAAGATTACACCAGCTGCCACATATAAAATTGTTATGAGAGAGAGAAGGCCAGGAGGGAAGACTAGGTAAGAGGCTGCTATAGAAATCTGGGTGAGAAGTTATGGCCCCTGACATGGGAAGTGGTAGTGGAACTGGAGAGCAGTGGGTAGAGTCTGAGATGTTCATGAGCTTGTAACTGATTGCATGTGAGGGTGAAGAAAATGGAAAAATCAAGAATGTTTTGTAATATCTAAACTGTGTACCGACACTTGAACAGATAGACTTGTAGAATTCCCAATCTATCTTTGCACATCTGAATTTCCAGTAAATTCCTGAGATAACTGTAAAATATGTTCTTGCATATTTTCCTATGCATATTTACCTCTTACAAAGTTTATAAAACTGTGGAGAAATATTTGCTTATAGAGAGTCGATGAACTATGAATTTGTTTGGAAAAAAACTTACCAAAATTTACTAAGCACTTAATTGGTGCAAAGTGTCCTACTATTGGACTACAAAAAAGTATAAGAAATAATATTTTTTCTTAATGAGTTTAAATGATAAACATAGTTGTCTATTTGAGCACTTGTATTTAAATATTTCAGTGTTTCAGAATATAAAGTGGATCTCGAAAGTCTAGTTGTCATTCTGATTTGGCGCAACAGTGTGTTTCTGCAATTTGAAAATAGCCCAACAATAAGGCAGGTACCATTTACTGAGATCTGTTGGCAAGCATTGTGTTAAGTACTTCACATGTGTATTATTTCATTCAGTCTGAATGACAATCCTATGGGGGTCGGTACTGTTATTATTCCTATTGTGTATGCTTGAAGGAACTGAGGGTCTGAGAGGCTAGATAACTTGCCTAACACAGTAAGTAAATGGTAGAGCCAGACTAGACTTTCCAATGTTCTATGACTCCAAATCCTGTGCTTTACCATTGTGCCTACTGC
Source organism: Leucopleurus acutus (assembly GCF_964270905.1). Taxonomy (NCBI): domain Eukaryota; kingdom Metazoa; phylum Chordata; class Mammalia; order Artiodactyla; family Delphinidae; genus Leucopleurus; species Leucopleurus acutus. The sequence continues at coordinate 77,653,896 of NC_139145.1, read as the reverse complement.
CTACCTATGTGGTTTCTGGGCTTATTAGAAACCTGGAAGTAAAATGGATTTGATGACAGCTCTTTAAAAAAGTCTAGAACTTAGCACTCATCCATCAGTTTTTGTAATAAGTGCGCTTTTAATGTTTCTAATTAAAACTCATCTCACAATAATACTCAATAATGTTTTTTATTGAGTTTTGTGCCCTTTACAGATATATGCATTTGTATAAAGTTCCTCAATTACTGCATAGCTAAGCAATACTTATTTCATTCCTTTAATCTGACAAATGCGTAATGTGAAAATTAGCAATAGGGTGGGACCCATAACTTGCAGTGTTCCCAGTGTTAATTTTTTTAAGTTTCCAACTCTCACATTTTCATCACATTTAATATGCATCGTAAAAGTGCCTCTTTGGCAAGTTCATTACATTATGCTCTCTGATTGAAGTTAGAGCCTTTGGAATTGCTGTTAGGCATAGTGGAAATAATTAACAACTTAGGTCTAGGCTGATTTTAGAACAAATCACTGCAGTCAGTCATTTTCTCAAATAACTTAATTACTGTTAATCATTGTAGTAATATGATACTCTATAGCAATGTAGTTGGTGGATAACAACTGTTTATCCACCAGCACATATTTCCTTTTCTCTGGGAAAGAATAAATTAATGTCTTCTACAGTTCAAAGCTGATAGAGATAAGCTTTTTTTTTTTAAACATCTTTATTGTAGTATAATTGCTTTACAATGGTGTGTTAGTTTCTGCTTTATAACAAAGCGAATCAGTTATACATATATATATGTTCCCATATCTCTTAGCTCTTGTGTCTCCCACCCTCCCATCCTCCCTATCCCACCCTTCTAGGTGGTCACAAAGCACCGAGCTGATCTCCCTGTGCTATGCGGCTGCTTCCCACTAGCTATCTGTTTTACATTTCATAGTGTATATATGTCCATGCCACTCTCTCGCTTTGTCACAGGTTACCCCTCCCCCTCCGCATATCCTCAAGTCCATTCTCTAGTAGGTCTGTGTCTTTATTCCTGTCTTACCTCCAGTTTCTTTATGACATTTTTTTTTCTTAAATTCCATATATATGTGTTAGCATACGGTATTTGTCTTTCTCTTTCTGACTTACTTCACTCTGTATGACAGACTCTAGGTCCATCCACCTCATTACAAATAGCTCAATTTCGTTTCTTTTTATGGCTGAGTAATATTCCATTGTATATATGTGCCACATCTTCTTTATCCATTCATCCGATGATGGACACTTAGGTTATTTCCATCTCCGGGCTATTGTAAATAGAGCTGCAATGAACATTTTGGTACATGACTCTTTTTGAATTATGGTTTTCTCAGGGTATATGCCCAGTAGTGGGATTGCTGGGTCATATGGTAGTTCTATTTGTAGTTTTTTAAGGAACCTCCATACTGTTCTCCATAGTGGCTGTACCAATTCACATTCTCACCAGCAGTGCAAGAGTGTTCCCTTTTCTCCCCACCCTCTCCAGCATTTATTGTTTCTAGATTTTTTGATGATGGCCATTCTGACTGGTGTGAGATGATATCTCATTGTAGGTTTGATTTGCATTTCTCTAATGATTAATGATGTTGAGCATTCTTTCATGTATTTGTTGGCAGTCTGTATATCTTCTTTGGAGAAATGTCTATTTAGGTCTTCTGCCCATTTTTGGATTGGGTTGTTTGTTTTTTTGTTATTGAGCTGCATGAGCTGCTTATAAATTTTGGAGATTAATCCTTTGTCAGTTGCTTCATTTGCAAATATTTTCTCCCATCCTGAGGGTTGTCTTTTGGTCTTGTTTCTGGTTTTCTTTGCTGTGCAAAAGCTTTGAAGTTTCCTTAGGTCCCATTTGTTTATTTTTTTTTTATTTCCATTTCTCTAGGAGGTGGGTCAAAAAGGATCTTGCTGTGATTTATGTCATAGAGTGTTCTGCCTATATTTTCCTCTCAGAGTTTGATAGTTTCTGGCCATACATTTAGATCTTTAATCCATTTTGAGCTTATTTTTGTGTGTGGTGTTAGGGAGTGTTCTAATCTCATACTTTTACATGTACCTGTCCAGTTTCCCCAGCACCACTTATTGAAGAGGCTGTCCTTTCTCCACTGTACATTCCTGCCTTCTTTATCAAAGATAAGCTGACCAAATGTGTGTGGGTTTATATTTGGGCTTTCTATCCTGTTCCATTGATCTATCTTTCTGATTTTGTGCCAGTACCATACTGTCTTGTTTACTGTACCTTTGTAGTATAGTCTGAAGTCAGGGAGCCTGATTCCTCCAGCTCCATTTTTCTATCTCAAGCTTGCTTTGGCTATTCTGGGTCTTTTGTGTTTCTGTACAAACTGTGAAATTTTTTGTTCTACTTTTGTGAAAAATGCCATTGGTAGTTTGATAGGGATTGCATTGAATCTGTAGATTGCTTTGGATAGTAGTGTCATTTCACAATGTTGATTCTTCTGATCCAAGAACATGGTATATCTCTCCATCTATGTGTATCATCTTTAATTTCTTTCATCAGTGTCTTATAATTTTCTGCATACAGGTATTTTGTCTCCTTAGATAGGTTTATTCCTAGATATTTTATTCTTTTTGCTACCATGGTAAATGGGAGTGTTTTCTTGATTTCACTTTCAGATTTTTCATCATTAGTGTATAGGAATGCCAGAGATTTCTTGCATTAATTTTGTATCCTGCTACTTTACCAAATTCATTGATTAGCTCTAGCAGTTTTCTGGTAGCATCTTTAGGATTCTCTATGTATAGTATCATGTCATCTGCAAACAATGACAGCTTTACTTCTTCTTTTCCGATTTGGATTTCTTTTATTTCCTTTTCTTCTCTGATTGCTGTGGCTAAAACGTCCAAAACTATGTTGAATAATAGTGCTGAGAGTGGGCAACCTTGTCTTGTTCCTGATCTTAGTGAAAATGGTTTCAGTTTTTCACCATTGAGGACGATGTTGGCTGTGGGTTTGTCATATATGACCTTTATTATGTTGAGGAAAATTCCCTCTATGCCTACTTCCTTCAGGGTTTTTATCATAAATGGATGTTGAATTTTGTCGAAAGCTTTCTCTGCATCTATTGAGATGATCATATGGTTTTTCTCCTTCAATTTGTTAATGTGGTGTATCATGTTGATTGATTTACATATATTGCAGAATCCTTGCATTCCTGGAATAAACTCCACTTGATCATGATGTATGATCCTTTTAATGTGCTGTTGGATTCTGTTTGCTAGTATTTTGTTGAGGATTTTTGCATCTATGTTTATCAGTGATATTGGCCTGTAGTTTTCTTTCTTTGTGACATCCTTGTCTGTTTTTGGTATCAGGGTGATGGTGGCCTTGTAGAATGAGTTTGGGAGTGTTCCTCTCTCTGCTATATTTTGGAAGAGTTTCAGAAGGATAGGTGTTAGCTCTTCTCTAAATGTTTGATAGAATTCGCCTGTGAAGCCATCTGGTCCTGGGCTTTTTTTTGTTGGAAGATTTTTCATCACAGTTTCAATTTCAGTGCTTGTGATTGGTCTTTTCATATTTTCTATTTCTTCCTGATTCAGTCTTGGCAGGTTGTACATTTCTAAGAATTTGTCCATTTCTTCCAGGTTGTCCATTTTATTGGCATAGAGTTGCTTGTAGTAATCTCTCATGATCTTTTGTATTTCTGCAGTGTCAGTTGTTACTTCTCCTTTTTCATTTCTAATTCTATTGACTTGAGTCTTCTCCCTTTTTTTCTTGATGTGTCTGGCTAATGGTTTATCAATTTTGTTTATCTTCTCAAAGAACCAGCTTTTACTTTTATTGATCTTTGCTATTGTTTCCTTCATTTCTTTTTCATTTATTTCTGATCTGATTTTTATGATTTCTTTCCTTCTGCTAACTTTGGGTTTTTTTTGTTCTTCTTTCTCTAATTGCTTTAGGTGCAAGGTTAGGTTGTTTATTCGAGATGTTTCCTGTTTCTTAAGGTAGGATTGTATTGCTATAAACTTCCCTCTTAGAACTGCTTTTGCTGCATTCCATAGATTTTGGGTCGTCGTGTCTCCATTATCATTTGTTTCTAGGTATATTTTGATTTCCTCTTTGATTTCTTCAGTGATCATTTCATTATTAAGTAGTGTATTGTTTAGCCTCCATGTGTTTGTATTTTTTACACATCTTTTCCTGTAATTGATATCTAGTCTCATAGCGTTGTGGTTGGAAAAGATTCTTGAAACATTTTCAATTTTCTTAAATTTACCAAGGCTTGACTTGTGACCCAAGATATGGTCTATCCTGGAGAATGTTCCATGAGCACTTGAGAAAAATGTGTATTTTGTTCTTTTTGAATGGAATGTCCTATAAATATCAATTAAGTCCATCTTGTTTAATGTATCATTTAAAGCTTGTGTTTCCTTATTTTCATTTTGGATGATCTGTCCATTGGTGAAAGTGGGGTGTTAAAGTCCCCTACTATGAATGTGTTACTGTCGATTTCCCCTTTTATGGCTGTTAGTATTCGCTTTATGTATTGAGGTGCTCCTATGTTGGGTGCATAAATATTTACAATTGTTATATCTTTTTCTTGGATTGATCCCTTGATCCTTATGTAGTGTCCTTCTTTGTCTCTTCTAATAGTCTTTATTTTAAAGTCAATTTTGTCTGATATGAGAATTGCTACTCCAGCTTTCTTTTGGTTTCCATTTGCATGAAATATCTTTTTCCATCCCCTCACTTTCAGTCTGTATGTGTCTTTAGGTCTGAAGTGGGTCTGTTGTAGACAGCAAATATATGGGTCTTGTTTTTGTATCTATTCAGCCAATCTGTGTCTTTTGGTGGGAGCATTTAGTCCATTTACATTTAAGGTAATTATTGATATGTAAGTTCCTATTCCCATTTTCTTAATTGTTTTGGGTTCATTATTGTAGGTCTTTTCCTTCTCTTGTGTTTCTTGCCTAGAGAAGTTCCTTTAGCAGTTGTTGTAAAGCTGGTTTGGTGGTGCTGAACACTCTCAGCTTTTGCTTGTGTGTAAAGGTTTTAATTTCTCCATCAAATCTGAATGAGATCCTTGCTGAGTAGAGTAATCTTGGTTGCAGGTTTTTCTCCTTCATCACTTTAAATATGTCCTGCCAGTCCCTTCTGGCTTGCAGAGTTTCTGCTGAAAGATCAGCTGTTAACCTTATGGGGATTCCCTTGTGTGTTATTTGTTGTTTTTCCCTTGCTGCTTTTAGTATGTTTTGTTTGTATTTAATTATTGACAGTTTGATTACTATGTGTCTTGGCATATTTCCCTTTGGAATTATCCTGTATGGGACGGTCTGTGCTTCCTGGACTTGATTAACTATTTCCTTTCCCATATTAGGGAAGTTTTCAACTATAATCTCTTCAAATATTTTCTCAGTCCCTTTCTTTTTCTCTTCTTCTTCTGGGACCCCTATAATTCAAATGTTGGTGCGTTTAATGTTGTCTCAGAGGTCTCTGAGACTGTCCTCAGTTCTTTTCATTCTTTTTTCTTTATTCTGCTCTGCAGTAGTTATTTCCACCATTTTATCTTCCAGGTCCCTTATCCGTTCTTCTGCCTCAGTTATTCTGCTATTGATCCATCCCATCTAGAGTATTTTTAATTTTATTTATTGTGTTGTTCATCGTTGTTTGTTTCATCTTTAGTTCTTCTAGGTCCTTGTTAAATGTTTCTTTCATTTTCTCTGTTCTATTTCCAAGATTTTGGATCATCTTTACTATCATTATTCTGAATTCTTTTTCAGGTAGACTGCCTATTTCCTCTTCATTTGTTAGGTCTGGTGGGTTTTATCTTGCTCCTTCATCTGCTGTGTGTTATTCTGTCTTCTCATTTTGCTTACCTTACTGTGTTTGGGTCTCCTTTTTGCAGGCTGCAGGTTCGTAGTTCCCGTTGTTTTTGGTGTCTGTCCGCAGTGGCTAAGGTTGGCTCAGTGGATTGTGTAGGCTTCCTGGTGGAGGGGACTAGTGCCTGTGTTCTGGTGGTTGAGGCTGGATCTTGTCTTTCTGGTGGGCAGGTCCACCTCTGGTGGTGTGTTTTGGGGTGTCTGTGGACTTATTATGATTTTAGGCAGCCTCTCTGCTAATGGGTGGGGTTGTGTTCCTGTGATGCTAGTTGTTTGGCATAGGGTGTCCATCACTGTAGCTTGCTGGTTGTTGAGTGAAGCTGGGTGCTGGTGTTGAGATGGAGATCTCTGGGAGATTTTTGCCATTTGATATTATGTGGAGCTGGGAGGTCTCTTGTGGACCAGTGTCCTGAAGTTGGCTCTCCCACCTCAGAGCCACAGCACTGACTCCTGGCTGTAGCACCAAGAGCCTTTCATCCACACAGCTCAGAATAAAAGGGAGAAAAAGTAGAAAGAAAGAATTAGTAGAAGTAGAAAGAAAGAAAGAAAGAAAGGATGGAGGGCGGGAGGGAGGGAGGGAGGAAGGAAGGAGGAAAGGAAGGCAAAAAAGAAAGAAAGAAGATAAAGTAAAATAAAATAAAGTAAGATAAAATATAATAAAGTTATTAAAATAAAAAAATTATTAAACCAGAAGGGGGAAAAAAAAACGGACGGATAGAACCCTAGGACAAATGGTGGAAGCAAAGCTATACAGACAAGATCTCACACAGAAGCATACACATACACACTCACAAAAAGAGGAAAAGGGGAAAAAAATCATAAATCTTGCTCTCAAAGTTCACCTCCTCAATTTGGGATGACTCGTTGTCTATTCAGGTATTCCACAGATGCAGGGTACATCAAGTTGATTGTGAAGCTTTAATCTGCTGCTTCTGAGGCTGCTGGGAGAGATTTCCCTTTTTCTTCTTTGTTCTCACAGCTCCCAGTGGCTCAGCTTTGGAATTGGCCCCGCCTCTGCGTGTAGGCCCCGGAGTGCCTCTGTTCTTCGCTCAGACAGGACGGGGTTAAAGGAGCAGCTGCTTCGGGGACTCTGGCTCACTCAGGCCGGGGGGGGGTGGGGGGGGGAGGGCGGGGCATGGAGTGTGGGGCGGGCCTGCGGCGGCAGAGGCCGGCATGACGTTGCACCAGCCTGAGGCGCGCCGTGCGTTCTCCTGGGGAAGTTGTCCCTGGATCCTGGGAGTCTGGCAGTGGCCGGCTGGACAGGCTCCCCAGAAGGGAGGTGTGGATAGTGACCTGTGCTGGCACATAGGCTTCTTGGTGGCGGCAGCAGCAGCCTTAGCGTGTCACGCCCGTCTCTGGGGTCCGCGCTTTTAGCCGCGGCTCGCGCCCATCTCTGGCGCTCCCTTAAGTAGTGCTCTTAATCCCCTCTCCTCACGCACCAGGAAACAAAGAGGGAAGAAAAAAGCTCTAGCCTCTTCGGCAGGTCCAGACTTTCCCCGTACTCCCTCCCGGCCAGCCGTGGCGCACTAACCCCCTGCAGGCTGTGTTCACGCCCCCAACCCCAGTCCTTTCCCGGTGCTCCGACCAAAGCCTGAGCCTCAGCTCCCAGCCCCGCCCGCCCCGGCGTGTGAGCAGACAAGCCTCTCGGGCTGGTGAGTGCCGGTCAGCACGGATCCTCTGTGCGGTAATCTCTCCGCTTTCCCCTGTGCACCCCTGTTGCTGTGCTTTCCTCTGCGGCACCGAAGCTTTCCCCCTCCGCCACTCGCAGTCTCCGCCCGCGAAGGGGCTCCTAGTGTGCAGAAACCTTTCCTCCTTCACAGCTCCCTCCCACTGGTGCAGGTCCCGTCCGTATCCTTTTGTCTCTGTTTATTCTTTTTTCTTTTGCCCTACCTAGGTACTTGGGGGGTTTCTTGCCTTTTGGGAGGTCTGAGGTCTTCTGCCAGCGTTCAGTAGGTGTTTTGTAGGAGTTGTTCCACGTGTAGATGTATTTCTGGTGTATCCGTGGGGAGGAAGGTGATCTCTGCGTCTTACTCTTCCGCCATCTTCTCCCGAGCTCGATATTTTCCGTATGTGGAGATTAAGGCTTGGGATGTTAAACTACCCAAAGTAAAAATGAAAGTGTTCTACCTGTAGCAGACACATTTGGCAGAAAAACAAATGACATTTTCCTAATTGCCTCTCCCCTTCTCTCCCTCCGTGCAAGTCTTATACAGCTTAATATTTGATCTCCATCTCTACTGCAGCTAGGAGTGGGCATACGACACACTTTGTATTAATGAGATTTAAGCAGAACTCTCGTTGGGGGTTTTGGAAAGTGCTTATTGATAAAAGGAACGTATGCATCTGATGTTTTCCACTTCCCTCTTATTTTTGCAGTGAACCGAGGCTTAATTCCTGAGGCTTCAGCAGCTATTTTGCAGTTATGAGGGGAGAAGCAAGTCCTTGAAAGGATAGTAGAACATAAAGATAGAAGGAGCCTGGGTATTTGATGACATCATGCAAAACTGTCTATCTCTGGATTTTTTTCTTGGGTAAGATAATTAAATGTTTTTCTTGCTTATCCCTTGATTACTTGCAGCCCACAGTGTATACATGAGTTTTCTGTTACTACCAAATGCACTTCTAGTATACAGACCTTAGACCCCTGGCTAATGCTTATGCTATTTTAATTATAATATAGCTTCTCTTCACCAGTATTTCTTGCTTCTTCTTCAATGAAAATGGGGTATAGTTCACCAGTATCTTATTTGAAGATGGTTATACATAATATAGATATCTATTTAGTCAGATGTGACAGAAGGGGAAGTCAGAAGGAGTTGAGTATGAAAGGTACTTGAGAAGGAGTTGAGTATGAAAGGTACTTGACATACCCTTGCAGACCTTTAAGCTGGAAGGCACAATGTGATCGGGAATGCAGATGATTTTAAGGAGCTTCAAGAAGCTCCTGGCTGACAGCCATCAAGGAACTAGGGACCTTAGTTCTTTAACTTTAAGAAACTCATTTCTACCAACAACCTAAATGAGCTTGGAGGGTCATTCTTTCGAGTGTCTAAAGAAAAGAACCCTGCTCTTGTCAGTATCTTGATTTTGGCCTTGTGATATCCTAAGCAGAGAATTGGCTAAGATCCACACTGTTCCCAGATTTCTGATCCGTGGAAACTATGACATAATAAATGAGTGTTGTTCTAAGCCACTGAGTTTATGGTAATTTGTTGCAGCAACAATGAGCTCCAGTCTTTTTTCCCAGTAAGATCCCTGCTCTGTTTGGGCTCCACTTCTCTGTAGCATGTATGGAAAGTGCCCCTGGGGAGAATGTGATTTACCTTACGTTTTTCCCTTCTCTCAAGGATTATATTGCTCAAACCCTGAAAAGAGTGACTTCATATATTTTGTTTAATTTTACATTGTTTATAGCAAGATGGTTAAATCCAATACTAGTTACTCCATTATGTCTGAAACTGTGCATTTAAATAGATTTCTGATTCCTGATGCAATGTTTGTTTTGGTTTTATTTGCTCTTTGCTTTGTCTCTGAGAACTTTTGGACACATGCCTTTGCAGGGTTTTGAAGTTTCATGATGACATGACTTGTGTGGATGTTTTTGCACCCATTATTGGACAAATGATAGGCCTTATCAATTTAGAAACTCATGTTTTTAAATTCTGGGCATTTACTTTCTTCTTCCGTGCCACCAGGGAAGCCCTGGGCATTTTCTTTAAAATACTTATTTGATAATGTCCTTCTCATTGCACAACCTGTTCTGTTTCTTGAAAACATATTGCAGTTGGTTGCGAGTGTTCACATCTTCTATATCTGTATTGACTTATTTTGTTCAGTTCTTTTATCAATTGCAAAGAGATAGGTGTTAAAAAATGTAACTACGATTATGGATTTGTCTGTTTCTTCCTTTAGTTTTGACAGGTATTGCTTTGAGTATTTTGAAGCTCACTTAGCTGCATATATATTTAGGAATGTTACTATTAAGAACTAATATTGGGCTTCCCCGGTGGCGCAGTGGTTGAGAGTCCGCCTGCCGATGCAGGGGACACGGGTTCGTGCCCCGGTCCGGGAGGATCCCACATGCCGCGGAGTGGCTAGGCCCGTGAGCCATGGCCGCTGAGCCTGCGCGTCCGGAGCCTGTGCTCCGCAATGGGAGAGGCCACAACAGTGAAAGGCCCGTGTACCTCAAAAAAAAAAAAAGAAAAAAAAGAACTAATATTATGTACTGAGAAATTTCCTTCTTAATTTTTAGTAATATTTTTCTTCTTGAAGTTTACTTTTTCTTTTAAGGAATTTCTTTATCATTTCTTGTAGTAAAGGTCTGCTGGTGATGAATTGTTTTAAATGTCTTCATTTTACCCTCATTAAAGGATAAAGTTCTGGGTTGACAGTTTTTATTTCTTCCAGTACTATAAAGGTATTATTCCATTGTCTTTGGTCCCTCATTATTTTTTGATGAGTAGTCAGTCATTGTTCATATCATCTATTCTCTGTCATTCTTTTTTTGGTTTTCAAGGCTTTTCTTGATAAAAAAAAAAAAAAGGTTAAAGAAAACAAATTAGGTGATACAAACATTTACCACTTCATGAAACAGACTGACTCCTTCTAGAGAATTGCAAAATGAGGTGGAAGAAAATATCTGATTGGCTGGGTCACAGAGTCAGTCCTATTTAGGGTGGGAAGGCCCAGTGTTGGCTTGACGTTTGGGGATTGGATGACTTAATACACTGCATTTCTGGTCAAGTAGAGCGTTTATAGGAACATGAGAGTTATCTAATGAACAAAATGATTAGTTCATTTTCCTTAATGTTTATAGGATTTTGGTGGTTTCTATTTATTTTTGAGTAAATTTTGAAAAAAAGAAAACTTTTCCAGCAACTTGTCAGTTTCATCTACATTTTTATGCTTATGGAGATAAAGTCATAATATTCTTTTATTATCTGTTTAATATCTGCTGCATTCATAATTATGTGGATTTTTCTTTTTCATTCCTAATGTTTATTTGTGCCTTATTTCCTTTTCATTATGGTACATTTTGACAGAAGTTTGTCAAATTTATTATAAATTTCAAAGAATCAGTTATTCATTTTATTTATCTTTTCTATTATATATATTGTTTTTTGTTAGGTTTTCCTCTTACACTTATCATTTAATTTCTTCTTATTCTCTTTGGGCTTTCTTTGTTAGTTATCTGTTAATCTCCTAAAGTGGTTGCCTAATGTGTAATTTTCAGTCTCTTCTTTCCTAATATGTGTTTGAAACTGTACATTTTTGTGCATCTCCATGATAGCTGCATCCTATAAATTTTTTTATGTAGTACTTTCATTAAAACTCAGTGGTAAAATATCTTCTATTTTAAATTATAATTTTTCTATGATTCGTAAATTTTTAGAAGAGTTATCTTTGATTTATATGATTTTAAAATTAATTTTCTTATAAACAGGTGGAAATAAAGCTTGTCTTTATAACATAAATCTTTCCAGTTTCTTGAGACTTGCTGCATTACCCAGTGGTCAATTTTTATAACGTTCTAGGCATCCTTGAAAAGAATGTGTATTTTTCATTTAATGTGTGCCATTAGTTCAAATTTGTAAATTATGTTTTGTTCTCTCACTTACTGATTTTTATTGTTTTGCTTGGTTTATAAATTAAAGAGAAATGTGTATGAAAATATAATCATGATGGGTGATTTTTCAATTCCTTATTTAAAATTTCTGTCAGTTTGCTGCATATATTTTGGAGCTGCCTTGGATGCATCCAAGTCTAGAAATGCTAAATCTTCCTTGTCTACATCATCTCTAGAAGTGTTTTTTTGCCATAAAGTCTATATTTTCTGATATTGATAAAAGCACACAAAGTTTATTTGATTAACATTTGCTTGATATATATCTTTTATTTTTCTTTCTTTATCATTATGTTTTAAATGAATGACAATAGTTGTATTTTTTTTTACTTCAGTCTGATAAGTTTTTCTATAAATGGAACATTTTCTCCATTTACATTTATTGTTGTCACTTTTATTTTGGATTTGTTTCTTCTATCTTATTTCATGCTTTCTATTCATTCCACTTTTTGTATGTTTTCTTTGCTTTTCTATATTTTTTTTACTTAATTTTGTTTTTTTTCTTATCTTTTTAAACCTCTGTTTATTGAGAAGCTATATACTACCTGTGCTTTTTATTTATAGCTATCCTAGACATTTTAACACTATACTTAATATTTCAAAATCAAAAGGCAACTAGCAGTTTTACACTCTTCCTTAATTTGGAGATCTTAGAGGGTTAACACACTTAGAAAGTTATCACACTTCTCTCCTTTCACATGCGACTTTTATTTCTATCCCATTTGTTTTTCATCCCACATGACAACATTATTTGTTTTATATGGTCAGTGTTTGTTTAGATTAATCTACAAATTTATCTTGTTTTCAGTACTCCTTCATGCATTTCAGATGTCCATTTTGGATTACTTTCCTTCTGCTTGAAAATTTTAGAATTTCTTGGTTCTATTAATGGCAAACTCTTAAGTTTTTGTGTGTTCAAAAGTTGCCTATATTTTACCCTAGTGCTTAGAAGTTATTTTCTCTGGGAATATAATTCTATGTTGACAGTTATTTTCCCTTAGCATATTTATTTATCATCTGGGTTTCATTCCTGGTATTGAGAAGCCAGCTTTTAGTCTTGTTGTTATTCCTATGTAGGGAATCCGTCTTTTCAAAATTTTTTTCCTCACTGTTCTTAAATTCTTCCCTTTGTCTTTGGTGCTCCGAGGTTTTTCACTATGTTAAGTAATAGTATGGATTTGTTTTTGTTTATTCTGCTCCAGATTCACTGGGTGTCCTGAATCAGCAGTATAGTATCCTTCAAAAGTTTTGGAAAAATCTCAGTATTTTTTTTTCAAAAATTATCTTTTTACATTCTACTTTTTCTCTCATTCTTGAACTCTTATGTTCCAGAACCTTTTTTCTCTGTTCTACATTATTCTTAAATTATTTTTTATATCTTCATTTCTTTGTACATTATACACACAACACACAAAAATGGTAATATATAGAGAGAGCATTATGTATATACATACAATGTATAATCAACTATTTAATTCAGCCATCAATTAAAAATTTTCATTTAATATATTTTTTATTTTTATAAGTTCTATTTGGTCATTTTTAATAACTTCTTATTTACGGTGTCAGTTCTGCCTTTTATTCTTAATATTTAAATTATTTTCTTATTTTTTATGTTTGAAGATTTTACACTTAATATTTTAAAATATATTTTAAAACATATTAGACTTATCTGTATTGATACAATCTCCTTGTTGGAGGGGGTTTTGATTATTTTTCTTACGGCTATATTTTCAGAGCATAGAGGGATGCCAAAGAGAAGCCAGTCAGTAATTCTTTGTTGGATAAATTAATGATAAGATCCTCTCTTGAATTAGACATCTACATCTTGGGCAGGGCCTACTTTTTATCTTGGATCCCCTGAACATTATGTCATTGATAACCAGGTTTCAAGGCCAACCATGTATGACAAATGCCCCGGTGGAATATTTGCATTCAGTGTTCTTGTTTCCCATTCATAGTCAGGTTTATTTGGGGAGGAGTGGGGGAAATGGTGAAACCTTTCAAACTTCTTTTTTTTTGCCAGTTATTAATATATTTTAAATAATGTTTTTAATGTTTTAGCCTACATTAAAACATTTGTTTCAGTGGCAGACTCAGTTATGTTACCTAGTCTTCAAGTCTCCCTGAAAAGGAAGTCTGTTTGAGTCATTTGATCCTGGAGGAAAATACAGAAATGGTTATTCTTCTTAACTGTAACCTCTCAAATAATTCTAAAGTTTAAGGGAAAAAAAGTGATTTAAATAATAAAAATGAAAAAGGACATGCCATTTAAATGGGGTATTTCATACGAAAGTTTACTGTTAGTAAAATATTATAGTTCTTTTCTTATTATTTAGATTAATAATGGGTATCCCATTTGTTGTGCTTGAAGTATTGAACAAGTGGGAAATTGCAAATGTTTCAAAATAAAAATAGCATCCACCATGAAAGTTTTATTTACTCTTGTTGAGAAATAGTACAGAGACTGTCTTAAGGGATGATTTGGTAGACTTTATTTTTTATGGGATTAATAAATGTGATTGAGGTTAAATTTCTTTTTTTTTTTTTAACATCTTTATTGGGGTATAATTGCTTTACAATGGTGTGTTAGTTTCTGCTTTACAACAAAGTGAATCAGTCATACATAAACATATGTTCCCATATGGAGGTTAAATTTCTTATAATCTCTCTTACAGCTCTTGAACTGATTGCTACTGCTCTTTATGTTTTAATGTTAACATTCTTCTACTTCTCATACCCACAACTCTTCTTCATTTGTGACACATTTTGCACACAGAGACATGGAAGTCTGTTTTAAAATGAGCTTAGTTGTCTATTTACCTGCTTGGAACAAAGTTGACACTTTATAAAACACTGTGCAACATAAAATGTGCAATGTCTGAGCTATTGAACATCCAGTTTGCTTAATAAATCTATGGAATTTTTATATGTTGAAAAACTAGGAATACAGTATTATAAAGCATTTGACAACTAATTTATTTGCCTAGCATAGAAAAACTGATGTCTATGATAGAAGTATCCAGTTTCTTGGTACAGATTATACCATTTATTTATGCCATTAAATAAGTATTCCATGAAGTAGGTTCACTGTAGGTATTTCATTAGTTTAGCAATTATTTATTGAGCAACTACTATATGCAAGGTATAGCTTTGTAAGAGATAAAAAAGTGAAAAAATATGTTTTTTGGTCCTTATTGAGTAAGGTGAAAATGGGCATTTTAAATTGTGGTTTCCTAAACACAAAAAAGGCCATAAAAAACTTTTAAATAACTTGAATGTATACCAATGAAGTTTTCTTTCTGTTTTTTTTCGGTATATACTTGGCTATCTTTAACTTTAATTTTTAGATTCTTCCCTTCTTCCCATGTACTAAGGCTGTCTGCAAACTGATATCTGCGATAAGGGTCTCCTGATTTTCCCTTCCTTTCCCCTCAGACAGAAAGCATTTTTCATCTCTGAATTTCTGTAGCACGTACTCATGTCTCTCATTTCTTATTTTGCTTTATAATTTATTTGTCTGTGTACTTATTTAATTTCCCTAGTAGCTTTTGAAGATCTTAAAGGCAGAATCTATTCTCAGTCCTTGTCATCATGACTTATTGATAATAAGTCTTCCAACACCGCGAAAATGAAAAAGCACAATTAACATATCTTGTACATTTTCCCTTAGATGTAGAGAAATAATATTGCTCTTTAAGTTGAATAGTAAAAGTTAGCTTATTAGCATTCTTATCACTAGGAAAATTGTGGAAATTGGTAATTCTTATATCACCCTATACCAACTTTCAGTCCAGTAATAAGTAGGCTTATGGAAACTAGAAGTAAATATGTTATTGTCATTAGAGAACTATTATTTATTGTTTCTGTAGTTCTTCAGTAAGATGGTTAAGATAATACCCAAGGGAAATTTTAAAAATAATAACAATATGTATATTTACAACATTGTCCTTTTATTCATTGAATGATTTCTAAGAGGTAGGAAAAGTAGAATTGCTTAGGAAAGGAAAAGCCATTTGAGACAATACAAATTAACTCTTGGTAGCAAGGTAACATCAATATTTTATTTCGATGAAGTGGCTTTTGAAAACATCTAACTTTTTTTTCTGGTTAATTAGTACCTAAATAAAAATGCTACTTTTGTTGTGCTTTCAAAAACACTGAAAATTAATACTTATATAATAATTCAATTTGTAAGATCTGTGGATAGATTACAAATAAAATAAATTTTAGGTATTTTTAGGAATTTGGCACATGATCAACATATACACAGTTGTGAATCAATTTAATGTAAATTACACATATTTATACTCTCAAAACTGGTGCTTATAAAAAGCTTGTACTTAAACCCCGGCCAAATTGTATTTTTATCAAATTGGTAGTCTCATTGTTACAGTGGCATTATTTCATCTAAAACTTCCTCCTTCTAGCCATAAAATAAAATTTAAAATTAGAGGATGTACTTTGTATTGACATATTCAAGTTGCCCAATATTTGTCAGGTTTGAGAAATAATATACAAACACTTTAGTTTCGCTTTAAGCAATTCGTCATTGCAAAAGCCATTTTTTCTCTGATTATTGAAAGGTATTTTCCATTAGTGTAATGACAAAGCTTTTCAAAATATTCATCGGGAGGAGGAAAAATTCACGTTGCTGTTAATAGACCTATTTTTCAAAATGCCAGAGGAAGTTGTGCTATCTGATGAACATTTATTAAAAAGTGGAATGGAATAGTAATATCCTGGATTCATATTTTCTCATTTTTCCCTCTTATAATCCCAGGTGGAAGTAGTTAACTAGATAACCCTTGTTTCTATGAACCCTTTACTTGGTTTAACTTTGCTTACTGGCATATATGTTTTGCTCAAGTGTTTCAGCTCTTGAGTATCACAACACTGTATCAGATTAGGCTGAGTTTAGACATTTTGGAATATGCCACACATGGTTATGGGAAAGGTTCAAGGGCTATATGCTGAAATATGGAACCAGTTTCCAGGTCATTGTGGAAGTGATTATGTTGGTAGGAGTGGCTTGTGATTTTAGTCAGATCTCTGCTAAATTTAATTTATCTAAATATTTCTCCAGAGTTCTATATTTATCGGAGTACATAGACATTAATTGAAAATGTTTGGAAAGGAAATTGACCTCACATAAGACTAGACTAATCTAATACCACAGCATTGAAACTAAAAGACTTATTGATCGTTGTGAATTTCTGTGCATATATTTTGGATGAGGATGTGGGAGAGTTTTAAAAACCAGTCTATATAAAAAACAGTCTTCTGTCCAAAATTATTTTTCATCAATATAAGTCATTAGCTGCTATTTTTCAGTACCATAAAACATAAAAAATGAGCTTTACATCGTAGTGGTGTTTGTAGCATTTTCAGTAATTATTGCAAAGAAACTTAATGTGAAATTTATTCATTACTTAAGCTTTTTAAATATTGCTTGTTGAAATATTAAATTCACCCATTGAAGATGAAGAGCTGTTTTTAATAACTTGAAAGAAACCCTGATTTTAAAAAAGATCATAATTTCTCTATTGTTTTTAGAATAGCCTATCATCAATATTGAACAAAAAGGGGCTTACATCTTTATCAGTCAAGACAACTTTAATCTTGCAAATTGGATCAAATTTGTCCAACAGTGATATCATTCAGCACTGAAACAATTTGGGGAATCTTATTTCCAAATTCCCTGTTTTTGACCTTGCCCTAATAAAAGATTCTACAGACAGTAATATGGAAATTGAATTTATTGCTTAACCAAATGCACATGTAGGTCTCATTAAAATAACAGATCTCTATTTGACTTTTCTTTTACATTATTTTAAAAATTTAATTTTATGCATTAAAAAGAAAGGTGAGGGGCAGTAAATGAATTAATTAGCTATAAAAATGTGGTTTTACCATTATTCACTGTAATACTGTTCTCCTCCATTCCATAGGTTAATATATGATTTAACTTTCTGAAATATTTTCTCTATCTCTAATTTAATTACATATTTCTGCATACAGCCTATTATGAAATTACTTTTTAGTGTTGTATTAATCAGCATTAAATATTCTGTAATTAAATTGTAAAGATTTCTCTAAACTTGAAGCAGATTTCTTTGATATATTTTATTTGTAATTAGAGGAGTCTTGTAAAGTATTGGTACTTCATAAATAATTTTTATAAATTAAGTGTAGTTCAGAAAGACTAAAAAATTTATTTGGTAACTAAAGACACATTTCAATTAGATAAAATTAAAATTTGTTGTCTAGAATACTCTATATTGGCATAGCATCTTCTCAAATTAGCCTACCTAGTTAACACATTGGTTATACCAGTGAGCAAGTAGGAATTATTCTGTGTGTGTTTTTTGTCTTTCACTATTTCTTCTTGATTCCTTGATATAGTTCCACTTACCTATTTTCAGAGCCGAATCAAAGAAATGGGAATGTCAGATTTGGAAAGAAGTTCAGAAACCAAATATGTCAAGTTTATGATAACTTTCATGGCGGCCTTTACCAGGGAATTCTCTCCCAGTTATTTTAGTTTACAGAGAAGCAACCTCGGTTGACCCTTGAGCAACAAGGCTTTGAACTGTGTGGGTCCACTTATATATGGATGTATTTTCAGTAAAGACAGTCCCACAGTACTGTGCTATTCAAAATTGGTTGAATTCTCTGATACAGAGGGTCAACTGTAAAGTTATATGTAGATTTTTTGAGTGCATAGAGGGTAGGAGCCCCTAATCCCTGTGTTAGAGTCTGTTGTATACATATTCCAGTTCAGTATAGCATCTGCAAGCACATAGCTGCCAAATTCTCTTCTTTCCTAGTTTAAAATTTCCCAGAACCCAGCCCATGTGGTAAGTGAATGAGGTTGAGAACAATGGAAAATAGACCTGACAGAACAGAATTTTGCATAAGAAGACCCCATCCTGATTCATTCTAGTTTTACTGAGAATTCTGAATTTTATACATTATTCTGTATAATGAAATACAACTGATTTAGATTTAGATTATATAAGCAATGTTTAACTTATCTTCTTTCTCTGATATTTCTTCATACATTAAATATTTTAGGTGTAATTAAGTTTTGTTGAGATATAATTGACATAACATTATACTAGTTTCAGGTGTAAGACAGAATGATTCAATATTTGTATATATTGCAACTGATCACCACAATAAGTCTAGCTAACATCCATCAACACATGTAGTTACAATTTTTTTTCTTGTGATGAGAACTTTGAAGATTTACTCTTAGCTACTTTCAAATATATACTACAGTATTATTAACTAGAGTCACCATGCTGTACACTAAACTCCATGACTATTTTATAGCTGAAAGCTTGTATCTTTTGACCACCTTCACCCATTTCACCCACCTCCTACCCTCCTCTGGTAACCACCAATCTGTTCTCTGTATCTATGAATATAATTTTCTTTGTTTAAAATTTAGATTCTACTTATAAGTGAGCTCATGCGGTATTGGTCTTTCTCTCTCTGGCCTATATCACTTAGCATAATGCCTCAAGGTCCATCTGTATTATTGTAAATGGCAAGAATTCCTTCTTTTTTTATGACTGAATAGTATTCCATTGTATATACAGATGGTCCCTGAGTTACTATTTCAACTTACTGATTTTCAGCTTTATGATAGTGCAAAAGCAATACTAGTTTAGTAGAAACTGTATTCAAAATTCAAATCTGAATTTTGATCTTTTCTGAACTAGTGATATGTTGTATGATACTCTCTCATGATACTGGGCAGGGACGACAAGCTGTAGCTCACAGTCAGCCTTGTGATCGATTACAAGGGTAAATATTATACACTTACAACCATTCACTACCCACACAACCATTCTGTTTTCACTTTCAGTACAATATTCAATATGATACATGAGATAATCAACATTTTATTATAAAATATGCTTGTTAGATATTTTTCCCAACTAAAGGCTAACATAAGTATTCTGAGCATGTTTAAGCTAGGCTTGGTTAAGCTATGATGTTCAGTAGATTAAGGGTATTAAATGAATTTTGACTTACAGTATTTTCAACTTACAATGGATTTATTGGGATGGAACCCCATAGTGAGTTGAGGAATATCTGTACATACCATGTTTTCTTTAGCCATTCTTTCATCAATATACACTTAGGTTGCTTCCATGTCTTCGCTATTGTAAATAGTGCTGCAATGAACATTGTGATGCCTATATCTTTTTGAGTTAGTGTTTTTGTTTCCCTTGGATAAATACCCAAAAATGGAATTGCTGAATCATATGGTAGTTCTATTTTTAATTTTTTAAGGAACCTCCATATTATTTTTCATAGTAGCTGCAACCAATTTGCATTCTCACCAGCAGTGCACAAGGGTTACCTTTTTTCACATCCTTGCCAACCCTTTGCCAAGTTTTAAATTAGATTGTTTATATTTTTCCTATTGAGTTGTATGAGTTCCTTATATGTTTTGAATATTAACACTTCATCAGATGTGTGTTTTTGCAAATATTTTTTCTCATTTTATAGGTTGTCTTTTCATTTTGTTGATTGTTTCTTTTGCTGTGTACAAGGTATTTAGTTTGATGTAGTCCCACTTATTTATTTTTGCTTATGTTGCTTGTGCCTTTAGTGTTATATCCAAAAAATCATTTCCAAGCCCAACATCATGGAGCTTTTTCATCAAAAAATGCAACACATTTATGATAAAAATTTTTCATGAACTAGGAACAGAAGAGAACTTTCTCAATCTGATAGGAGCACTATGAAAAACTCACAATAGCCATCATACTTAAAGGTGAGATAATGAATGCTTATACTGTAACATGGGTAATGCCACTGTGATTCATTATTTTACTAGGATCCTAGCTGGTATAATAAGGCAAGAATATTATAGAAAAGACATACAAATGAGAAAGAATGGAGTCAAATTGTCTTAATTCACAAAATTACTAGAGCTAACCAGTAATTGTAGAAAGGTTGAAATATACAAGGTCAATATAAAACGGTATTTCTTTATACTAGCAATGAACAATTAGAAATTAAATGCAAATCATTTACAGTAACATCTGATAAGTATAAGACTTAAAACCAAATTAAACATAATTTGAGTGATTGAGTGATATACCGTGTTCATAAATTGAGTGATATACCGTGTTCATGATGCACTGTTGTTAAGATAACAATTATCCCTAAATTGGTGTATAGATTCAACACAGTTCCAATCAAAACCACCACATCTGTCTTTGCTAAAATGTCAAGTTGATTCTAAAATTCAAATGAAAAGAGAAAGGAGTTTGAATAGCTAAAACAATTTGAAAAAGAACAAAGTTGGAGGACTTACATATCAATATGTGAATGCTTAAATTATGGTATGATCATACATATAATGTAATACTAGTTAGCAATTGAAAGAGTTAACTACTTAACATATAAAAAAAGGGATGAGTCTCAAAAACAATACTAAGTTAAAGAAGTCTGACACAAATGAGTGTTGTGTCATTCCATTTTTCTGAAACTTAGAGAACAGGTATCTAATCTATAGTGACAAAAAACCAAGTTAATAGTTTCCTGGGGTAAATATTGGCTGGGAAGTACAATGATAAAAGTCTGGATCGTTGGAGGTGTAGCTTATATTGATTGTGGTGGTGTTTATGCAGGTATAAAAATTTGTCCAAACTCACTGAAATTTGTACTTAACATGGTGAATTTTATTCTATGTAAATTATAATCAGTTGATTTTTAAAAATAATATATTTAAATAACAGGTGAAAATGCTTAGTATTAATATGTATTGAGTACTTGTTATACGAACCATTGCTGTTCTATCAGTTTTACATTTATTAACTCATTTATAATTCTCAAAACACCCTATAATATGTAGGTATTATTATTGTTTATTTTACATGTAATGCAAGTGTAGAGTGGTTGTCACAGCACAGTTTATTTTTAGTTGCCAAATTAATAGTTGGAATCTTCAATGTCTTATAAAAACCACTTCATTTCATGAGGATAGTAGAAACATCAGTGAAATATAATGCAGTTCTTTCACTAATTTCTTATGTGATTTTGAGCAAATCACTAAGATTTTCCTGTCCTTAATAACTAAGGTCCCATTCATTTATAAAATTCTCCCATTTCATGGCTCTCACTCTTGGAATATGTGTGATTATTTAATAATACAGTGCTTTAAGTGAATTCTGTTATGGTGTCCAGGGGAAAAAACCACTACCCATAAAAGATATTAAAAATAGATGAAAAAACTAGGTATTTCTTGGTCTTTGTTGTCTCTTAATGTCTGTGAAGATGCTTTGCTTTAGGAGAAAAATTTAAAAACAGAGAAGATTGAAAAATAAAAAGAAGCTTATTCAACACCATGTTTCTTTTTTTAAAGCTACTTTGGTTCTAGCTAATATAAATCAATATAAGCATGGTTATTCAAGAAAGGGAATTGAATGGAATGGTCTAGGTTTATTCCACACAATCTAAGGAAATACTAATAATTAGATATTATGAAAGATGAAGTCTAGACCAGGTTTGTGAATCTCAACACAGGATTCCCTTATCTAGGGCTCAGCTATTAATCTCAAATACCAGTCTGTAAATCACCCAGTTCAATTATTGAGTACTAATTTGATTGGCCCATCTTGAGTTATATGTCCCCCTATTCTATTATTTCTGTCTAGAAGGCCATGTTCCCTTCATCAAAGAAGAAAAGTCCTTGCTATTTACAGGATACCTCTATAGTTGGGGTGGGCAGTTCTCAGAGAAAAGTGCTGTGTTATACACCCCTGTATGACCTATGTTAACATTACACATGGGGAATCAACAACCTTCTTTTCCTTTTCATCCACCATGTGATAAAATAGATTAGAAACAGAGCAAAATACTTTACCCACCCCTGATCCACAGCCGTTGCAACGTGACCTTGAAGCTCCTCTCATCAAGAGATGGAGTGTTTTTGAATCTGGGCTGGCCTTGTGACTCGTTTTGGCCAAAGACATTGGAAGTGATACTGTGTCAGTTCTGAGGCCTCAAGAGGCCTGGTGCTTTTGTTCTTTTTCTTGAATCTTTGTCCATGCCATGTGAAGAAGCCCAAGCTATCCTGCTAGATGCTAAAGACACATTATCCTCACAGCCCTGTTGTCCAGCCTATAGCCAATAATTGCAGTGTGACTGAGGCCTTCCTAGAGCACCAGTTCCCAGCCAACATACTAGCTGCCTACAGATATAAAAAACAAGGCCAGCCATGATCAGCTGAGTCCAGCTCAGTTCAGTAGAACCCCCTCACTGGCCCATAGATTTATAAACAATAATTAATGTTCATTGTTTTAAATCACTGAGTTTGGGGGAGTTTTCATTTGGAACAATAGCTAAAGAGCATACCCCATTCAACAAATATTTCCCCCCCACAATTTTTACATAATTAGTTCCTTATGTATAGTAATAATGGTTTTCCCATTTGGTGTTAGAATAAATCCTTCATTATAACAATGCAAAGTACCTGCATTTCCTCAGGATTATTTTATAGTATTCTGTTTGAAGATAAACAATGGAAACGTTTACTTGTATTTTGTAAAATGTTATGACTACTACAAGTCTTTTCACAAACCTTTCACTTTGAAATTGATTATGAGTTATAGTTTATTATCACATAATTATCATCAAGTAAGCTTGGCGTGTTTGAACATTTTAAGTTGTTTGAGCTTTGTCTTTATTAGTGAATTTATGTCTGTTATATAGAGCTAGATTATTTTCTCTAATTTATATTTTTGGTTCTTTTCAAATTGCTCATACCATAATGTTAGTTGAAAGGAGTAGAATTTAGAACACAATTATATAGTTGGTCTAGTAGCTATATAAGCAGATTAGATAGATAGATAGAAAGAAGGGAAAATGGATAGTTGCATGTAAACTGCTTAGCACAATGCCTGGTATATAGTTTGCCCTCAATAAATATTAATTGGGTATTGTTTTATAGAAGTTTGTTATTAATTATTGAATGCACCATGGGGAAGTAATAATCTTAAAAATAAAACAATTACTGGGCAGTTGCACTATTCAACAGAATATTTTGAAAGTGTCATATGGTATCCCTTACTATGATTTATTTTGTTTGCCTGATCAATCAACATGGTTCATAAAAGAGGACTCAGCCTCAGAGATTTTTAGCAGCCTTAAAAAGTATATTTTAGTTAAAATATGTTTGCTACAAGATACTTTTCAGTTTAGGATTTGGAAAGGTGGTGGCAAAATTATAGTTGTCAAAATAGTGATTTTTAATAAGTACTGTAATTAGCATGCATTACTTCCAGAAATTGTGCTTTTCAGCAATGGGCCATGACTCACTTGTATTTGCATATAATCAGTGCGTGTTAGAAATAAATGTCCATTTATCCTCAGAATAAAAAGAAAGAAAATTTGGTATAAATAGCTCTAGTAATTAAAAGACCTTATCAGACCATATATCTTATATGAAATGTTGGTTCTGTGCTCTACAGAGAACACAATTCTCTCTTACTGTGTATGTTATGTGCTATTTCAAATCTAGCCTGTGCCAGGTTGTGATAACAGCTGGAGAGTTCCTTCTTTCCCCTGATTCCTGGAAAAACAGTCCAAGAATTCTCTTTAAGCATTTGGTAAATGTGTGTAAGTCCTCCTGAAGCCACTCCCACATCCATACCTGTCGTACAGAAAGCACCACATTTCATCACGCACTAGCAGATATCCAGAGAGAACCCTACCTAACCATTCTACTGATTGTTCAAGCCCCGTCCCACATCGCTTGTGCCTCAACGCTTTGCATGCGGTCTCAGCAGCTTGGGCTCAGAGGCTTGTTACTGTGCATGATCTTTCATATCTGCCTTTGGTTTCCTCTGATTTAGGGGGCTTTCTAGGTTCCCTTCCTGCCTTTTTGAATCACGTCTCTCTTGCATGATTTTTGGATTGGTACCTTCTTTTAATTTTGACATGTTAGATTCACTGCACCCAGACAGTGTTCCCATTTCTAGGTCCAGGAAACAAACTCTTCTCTGGGAGTCCAGTCTCCAATCTTCCCATGACAAGACATAGGATCACTTCCAAATGATAAGTGGTGATTTCTGTTATCAGGAATTTAATTTTAGCTTTTCTAAACAAGTGACTCTCATCCATTTATCAGTCCCACAAATATATTTATTTTTCTAATATTTGATAAAAAGTCAGTGGAATGCTTTTACTTTTCTCTTCATACATGTTATTGAAATTTTCAGGTCATTGATTATTCTTTTATGTGCTTAAATATCCAACTTACTGACTTAATTTTCAAATCCCCAGTACAAGAACTCCTGTTGTTTGTTTTTTATCTCTCTGCATTACTAGTTTAAACCTGACTGGGTGAGACATTGTAAGCATAGTTAGCCTTGATTTAATAAGATTTCAGAATTTCTAGCATATGTGAAACACTAATATTTCAATAAACACTAATATTTCAATGTCTTTCAATATATGTACCCCATTAAAAATGAAAATATTTTGCTTTATCATTTTATTGTATACAAATTATCTAGAGGTGATGACATTTAGTACATCTAGACAAGGTAATTCCTTATCAATGTGGTTTATAATGGGAGAAAATCGTTATCCTGTTGCATCCTTCTGAAGCTGGTTCTTAGTAATTTTTATTGATGTTTTAAACATGATGCCTCTGAGTAAATCTGGGCATGAAAAGTATGCGCTACTGCATCAATTTTCAGCTTAATTCAGAATATCACACTGGGTAATAGTATATAGTATTGCTGATTAGTGTAACATTTAAAGTAGCTCACTGGATAAATGGATTCCCATAGACTTTTATATGTGGACCTCTACTTTTTCTAAGAGAAGTTGTTTCTGACTGCTCTAGCCAGAATGGAGTCTTGTTCCAAAGACATTTACTTCACCTTCTGTGTTTTCCATGCTGTGATTCTGGATTCTCTGTATCCTACATCACTGCTTTCCAACTAATAATGGGGTTCTGATCTTCAGTTGCCTCTTGCCCAGAAGTTGATGTATTTCTCCAAAGTGCTGTAATGGCAAAGCTGATTTTCACTCTCACAGAACCAGGTTCTAACCTTTGGTTTCTAACTGATAGTTGTGCTGGATATAGTTTAGCCTCTTGAATATGGCTGAGCAAGTGTGTCCCTGGCTCTAGTTAAGGGCCCTTTAATATGAGATTATGATGCTTGAAGAAAGAAAGTGGTTTTTCAAAGCCTGTTGTTTAACTCTTGAATCCATTCTAGGCTCCCAGATTTTTCTGTTTTCAATTTTATTTCATTATGTTCAATCTATAATGATTCCTCTTCCTAATTAGCAAGGAAATATCACTTATTTATTTAAAAAAGTCAAATATTGCTGAAACCTATAAGGTAAAACAGTAAAATTTTAATTCCCTAGGAGAATTCCCTTTAACAGCTTTTTTTTTCTATTCACAGTTTACATGTATTAAGTGACATATTGATATCAAGACTGCTAGTGGGATCCAGATATAAAGCAAACTATTTTTTCTCTCATAGACCTTTAATTTGGTCAGTGTAATTAGTTTTTTCTTGGATGGAAACAGAAAATTCTATGTGAGTTCCCTAGATTTATCTCTCGAATTCTTTTTTGTTGGTTCTTTCCTCAGGTAGATCTAGCACGTGTATGTATTGGTCAGTACTTAGCTGAAGATTTTAGGGTAACCCTCTGAAGAGCTCCAATACTCTCTCTGTGAAGTCCTCTCATCTTAGATACTGTGGCTATGATTTTTAGCCAGTTTTGTCTCCCCAGACTTCCATATTTATCCCCACAACTCAGGGAGATCTAGTGGTCTCTGTGAACCCTGGCCTAGGTTCACTGTCTCTGTATTGTGGTCTGTAAATTATCTATAGGTAGTAAGATGGTCAACTGTGGTGTTTCATAATTTGTTTCATGTCTCTTGGGATCACTGACAGTTTTTGCTTGCTACCTGAGTTTTGAAAGCCATTATTTCAATTATTCTGTCTGGCATTTTAATTGATTTCTGCCAGTTGGGTAGCTCTGGCCCTCATTGCTTCATTTGGCTAAGAAGTAGAAGTCCTTGTGTTCATACTTAGATTTTATGATTGCTAGATTTCTCTACTACAAAGTTACTGTTTTTCCTGTTCCTTAACCTATCTTTTGGAAGCAAATCACTAAGTCCAGCTCATCTGTGGGGAGGGAGAGTTAAACTACTTCCTGGACAGGGGAGTATCTTTATATATATTATTTGGAATTCTCTAAGGATGATTTGCCTGTTCTCCCCCATTTATTTATTCAACCATCTATTCATCAGTATATTTACTTTACATTTTGAGTTAAAATCCAATACCACATATAACTTTATTTTAAAATGTTGTCACATGTATAGTAATATATACATATTGAGTCCATACTGCTTATTCCTGACATGTCCGTTGTCTAGTCTCACAGGATTCTTTGAAATTAGGCAGCTCTTCAGTTTCCGTGTTACCTGTGTACATCAGAGTCTTTGATAAGGCTGGGAGTGTAGTTCTGTGCCTGAATTTCTGTCTCTATAGACTCACCATACGGACATTACCTGGGAATTTTAAAGAACATAAGCCTGAAATTGCATTTTTTGGTGAAAACCTTGAGAACTTCTTTTATTTTCTGGTGTTGGGAAAACTCCCTTTCTCTCCTGGTGCTTCTGTTTCTTAGAGGAAAAGCTGTCAACTTTGAATTGCTGAGAATTAATATTAATTTGCTTTCCTGGCAATTGCTTTTTAGTATCATTTGTTACCTAACGATTCTTTGCTACCTAAGTCATTCTTCTAGTTGTACGGGCTTGAAGTTTTACTTTCTGGGCTGCACCTAGCAGCTACTATTGGATTACTAGGAATAACTTATTTTGTTTAACTGTTTCTGAATGTTCTGAACACAGGAATGAGTGCCCTGAACTCTTGAATAAAAAAGCAAGGATAATTTGATACATCCCTAAGCAGCTAGAAATAGAGGTAGGGACCTACATGAGGCATTATTTAATTTTGTTGGTTTCTGATGTATTATTTAAAAATAATTACACAGATAATTTATGAAAGTGAAGAAAAATGCCATTGTTTAATGGTGATAGCTCTCAATTAAAGGACAAACTTACTTAGATACATAGAAAAGTTCAAAACTTCCAACTTTTAGATTCTCCTAAACAGGCTTTGATCTCTTTGGATTATGGTGTTTCTATCTCTACAAACAAAAATTTCTCTGACACAGGCTGCATTTTTCTGAATTTGAGCTGAAAATATTGCTTAGGTGTTCTATTCAAGTGTTATTCCTTTCGATTCATTTCTTAACATGGTTGTTCTTCCCAAAAGGTGGAACTTTGAACGAATAGCACTTCAGATTACTTGGTTTGAGCCCACTCAATTTTCTGTTGTTTTACTTGCCATTCCAGGAATCTCTTCACTTTGGTGGCATCATTGAGAGGTGTGGAAACTAGTAAAAGCTATAGTCCTGAAATGAACCTTTCACTTTCTCTCTCTTAACTTCAACTTCCACCATTAGTCTCTTATTTTTTATGTGTATTTAGGAAATATCTATGAAACTACGCTGCTTTTATAGGTATTCACCCACAACTTTGGTTTTGAGGCTTTTATCCCTTTTTAACTTCATCGTGCATAAAATGCACATATTCACATAATGTATTAAATCAAGAGACCATGACATAATGTTAAGAATTTAAAAGAAGAACATACAAGATGCAAAGTTTGATACTGGCTCTGACATACTCCATTTGTGGGAAAGACACTATCTATCTCTTGGACCTCTTTTGTTTATATTACCTTACCAAATTGATTATTTTAGAAATCAGATTAATATATTTTGAAAAATGTATTTTAAAATGAGTCATAAAGTGTGATACTGAGGTTGTTTCAGTCAGGTTTACTAAGTCACAACATAAAATAAAACAAGGATACAGACTCAGATTTCATTAACATTTACATACCCTAAAGTCTTGTATATAACATATTATTATAGTTGTTATTTATAATGATTATTATTGTCTATGTGAACTTCAACAAATTTCTTTTTTTGTAAAATGATACTAATATGTACTCCCAGTTGTACTAGGAAATTTAAATGTAAAATTGCTGAGCATAGCCAATGGCATGTTGTAATCTTTTGGCATGTGTTCTCTTTTCTTTTTTCTCCCTGCTCCCCCTCAACAACTCAAGTAAGGTCATCACTGCTGAGATCTACTGTCTTAACCCTTCAGCATATATTACTCTTGTAATGAATGACATCAGTTACCCAAGGGCTTTGCTGATGGACCAAAAGGTAGGAATCCATTAAAATAAATCCAGCAAGGGACAAAATAGAAAACAGAGGAGAGACTCTCCCATCAATGGACCATATGATCTGTGCGACTGGAGGTCCATTCCTTTTAAATATCATAGCTCACTAAGCCTCTTCCTTTCTCTTGTGTGACCACTACTCACTCTTAAGCTTATAAAGTCTCTTAGCAGAACTTTCTGCAAAGGCTTTTCTGAGAAGTGTTCTTGCTGCCAGCTTTTCATTCTGTCCACATTAATGAAAAGGTAGTGTTCATAGAGCAGTTCTTTCATATGCAATTCCCTCACCCCTGGACATTTATTGATCCTTTATCCTCAACAGAACAAAGTCTAAATAATTTAGCCTAACACTCAAGAACCTCACAGAACATTCTTGTGCCTTCTCTCTTCCATTTGCTTCTCCAGATCCATTCTCCACCTCTCTTCAACTACTCTGTGGCCCTGGCGGCTGATCTGCATGAACTACAATGGGAACCCTGGTAGGAAATGGGAACCCTGGTAGGAAATGGGAAGGAAGGAGAATGAAGTCAGGGAATTTATTCCCCCAGATTCCTCCTTTCTACTAAAAGTCATGCATCTTATCTGGCATCCCTCTCCACAAGACTCTGTCCTTTTGGGGTTTGGTAACTACCACTCTCCACTCCACCTTTCAGGCTGAAGGGTGGGAATAGTTTTGCAAGTGCTGGGATCCTGTCTTATTCTTGTGGCTTCTCTACACCTTGTACACACCTTTGTAAATATTCTCTGCATCAAACTCAACTTCAGCAACCCAATTTGAATATGCCATCTGTCTCCTGGATGTTATACTTCCTAAATTTATTTCATGCTGTACACTGTATCCTTTAAAGATAGATGGTTTATTTATTATTGCCATAGTGGTTCAGAATAGCCACTTTGGAATGATAAAGTGTTGGGTTTGAATCCCGATTTTACTACTTAGTTCAATGACTTTGATCAAATTACTCAACCTCTCTCAACCTCAATATCCTCATCTATAAAATAAGGATAATAATAGTAGCCAACTCACAGTGTTATTATGAGAACTGAAGAAGTATATAGAAGATCTATCACAGAGCAGATGTTAAAGAAATATGGTTTTGACCATAAATATTTTTTGAGAACATATACCTTATGCATTCATACTACCATACCTCTTTTTCCATTTTCCCCTATTCTCCACTTCAATTTATTCATTCTAGGCTCAGTTAAATTCCTAGTTCTTCTACTATCTCTTATGTTTTTCAGTTCTTATAACACCTACTCCCTGAAACTTTCCTTTACATTTTCATCGGTATATGTTTCCTCTCCCCAATTATATTGCTAACAATCTGATAATAGGGAAAAATCCTTTTCATTTCCTTGTTTTGCTCCTAACTAGCTCAGTGTTGAGGATATAGTAGAAGCTAAGCAAATATTTCTTAGTTATTTAATTTTAATCATTTAATTTCAATTAATGTAGGCAAATTTTATAATGCAAGTGATTTCAATTCAGTTAGATAGCCAAACTGCATAATGCAAGGCTCCCAGCATAGATTTTTTTTATTATCACAGTGCCCATTCCAAAGTAGGTACTTAATGAATATGATAATTTTAGGTAATTATTACACAGACAAATTTTCTCTAATGCTCTCTAAGCACCTCATTGACTAATATGTAGACATAGTGTAATAAGATACTTTATATTAACCATCAAATGTTAATGATCTAAGCAAGTTAAAAAGCACAAGAAGGAAATAATACTAATGCCAATATACTATCTTCTTAATATTTTATCATCTTTTAAACATACCAGCTTGTAATATCACCACAGTACTATAGAATAAATAAGTAATTCACTTCCTCTGATAATAATATAAAAACTTTGGTCTCTGTTATTTTTTTTTTTTTTTTAACATCTTTATTGGAGTGTAATTGCTTTACAATGGTATGTTAGTTTCAGCTTCACAACAAAATGAATCAGTTATATATATACATATATTCCCATATCTCTTCCCGCTTGCGTCTCCCTCCCTCCCACCCTCCCTATCCCACCCCTCCAGGCGGTCACAAAGCACCGAGCTGATCTCCCTGTGCTATGCGGCTGCTTCCCACTAGCTATCTACCTTACGTTTGGTAGTGTATATATGTCCATGCCTCTTTATCGCTTTGTCACCGTTTACCCTTCCCCCTCCCCATAGCCTCAAGTCCATTCTCTAGTAAGTCTGTGTCTTTATTCCTGTTTCACCCCTAGGTTTTTCATGACATTTTTTTTTTTAATTCCATATATATGTGTTAGCATACGGTATTTGTCTCTCTCTTTCTGACTTACTTCACTCTGTATGACAGACTCTAGGTCTATCCACCTCATTACAAATAGCTCAATTTCGTCTCTTTTTATGGCTGAGTAATATTCCATTGTATATATGTGCCACATCTTCTTTATCCATTCATCCGATGATGGACACTTAGGTTGTTTCCATCTCTGGGCTATTGTAAATAGAGCTGCAATGAACATTTTGGTACATGACTCTTTTTGAATTATGGTTTTCTCAGGGTATATGCCCAGTAGTGGGATTGCTGGGTCATATGGTAGTTCTATTTGTAGCTTTTTAAGGAACCTCCATACTGTTCTCCACAGTGGCTGTATCAATTTACATTCCCACCAACAGTGTAAGAGGGTTCCCTTTTCTCCACACCCTCTCCAGCATTTATTGTTTCTAGATTTTTTGATGATGGCCATTCTGACTGGTGTGAGATGATATCTCATTGTAGTTTTGATTTGCATTTCTCTCATGATTAGTGATGTTGAGCATTCTTTCATGTGTTTGTTGGCACTCTGTATATCTTCTTTGGAGAAATGTCTATTTAGGTCTTCTGCCCATTTTTGGATTGGGTTGTTTGTTTTTTTGTTATTAAGCTGCATGAGCTGCTTATAAATTTTGGAGATCAATCCTTTGTCAGTTGCTTCATTTGCAAATATTTTCTCCCATTCTGAGGGTTGTCTTTTGGTCTTCTTTATGGTTTCCTTTGCTGCGCAAAAGCTTTTAAGTTTCATTAGGTCCCATTTGTTTACTCTTGTTTTTATTTCCATTTCTCTAGGAGGTGGGTCAAAAAGGACCTTGCTGTGATTTATGTCATAGAGTGTTCTGCCTATGTTTTCCTCTAAGAGTTTGATAGTTTCTGGCCTTACATTTAGGTCTTTAATCCATTTTGAGCTTATTTTTGTGTACGGTGTTAGGGAGTGATCTAATTTCATACTTTTACATGTAGCTGTCCAGTTTTCCCAGCACCACTTATTGAATAGGCTGTCCTTTCTCCACTGTACATTTCTTCCTCCTTTGTCAAAGATAAGGTGACCATATGTGCGTGGGTTTATCTCTGGGCTTTCTATCCTGTTCCATTGATCTATCTTTCTGTTTTTGTGCCAGTACCATACCGTCTTGATAACTGTAGCTTTGTAGTATAGTCTGAAGTCTGGGAGCCTGATTCCTCCAGTTCCTTCTTTCGTTCTCAAGATTGCTTTGGCTATTCGGGGTCTTTTGTGTTTCCATACAAATTGTGAAATTTTTTGTTCTAGTTCTGTGAAAAATGCCAGTGGTAGTTTGATAGGGATTGCATTGAATCTATAGATTGCTTTCGGTAGTAGAGTCATTTTCACAATGTTGATTCTTCCAATCCAAGAACATGGTATATCTCTCCATCTATTTGTATCATCTTTAATTTCTTTCATCAGTGTCTTATAATTTTCTGCATACAGATCTTTTGTCTCCTTAGGTAGGTTTATTCCTAGATATTTTATTCTTTTTGTTGCAATGGTAAATGGGAGTGTTTTCTTGATTTCACTTTCAGATTTTTCATCATTAGTATATAGGAATGCCAGAGATTTCTGTGCATTAATTTTGTATCCTGCCACTTTACCAAATTCATTGATTAGCTCTAGTAGTTTTCTGGTAGCATCTTTAGGGTTCTCTATGTATAGGATCATGTCATCTGCAAACAGTGACAGCTTTACTTCTTCTTTTCCGATTTGGATTCCTTTTATTTCCTTTTCTTCTCTGATTGCTGTGGCTAAAACTTCCAAAACTATGTTGAATAAGAGTGGTGAGAGTGGGCAACCTTGTCTTGTTCCTGATCTTAGTGGAAATGCTTTCAGTTTTTCACCATTGAGGATGATGTTTGCTGTGGGCTTGTCATATATGGCCTTTATTATGTTGAGGAGAGTTCCCTCTATGCCTACTTTCTGCAGGGTTTTTATCATAAATGGGTGTTGAATTTTGTCAAAAGCTTTCTCTGCATCTATTGAGATGATCATATGGTTTTTCTCCTTCAGTTTGTTAATATGGTTTATCACATTGATAGATTTGCGTATATTGAAGAATCCTTGCATTCCTGGAATAAACCCCACTTGATCATGGTGTATGATCTTTTTAATGTGCTGTTGGATTCTGTTTGCTAGTATTTTGTTGAGGATTTTTGCATCTATGTTCATCAGTGATATTGGCCTGTAGTTTTCTTTCTTTGTGACATCCTTGTCTGGTTTTGGTATCAAGGTGATGGTGGCCTCGTAGAAGGAGTTTGGGAGTGTTCCTCCCTCTGCTATATTTTGGAAGAGTTTGAGAAGGATAGGTGTTAGCTCTTCTCTAAATGTTTGATAGAATTCGCCTGTGAAGCCATCTGGTCCTGGGCTTTTCTTTGTTGGAAGATTTTTAATCACAGTTTCAATTTCAGTGCTTGTGATTGGTCTGTTCATATTTTCTATTTCTTCCTGATTCAGTCTTGGCAGGTTGTGCCTTTCTAAGAATTTGTCCATTTCTTCCAGATTGTCCATTTTATTGGCATAGAGTTGCTTGTAGTAATCTCTCATGATCTCTTTTATTTCTGCAGTGTCAGTTGTTACCTCTCCTTTTTCATTTCTAATTCTATTGATTTGGGTCTTCTCCCTTTTTTTCTTGATGAGTCTGGCTAGTGGTTTATCAATTTTGTTTATCTTCTCAAAGAACCAGCTTTTAGTTTTATTGATCTTTGCTATTGTTTCCTTCATTTCTTTTTCATTTATTTCTGATCTGATTTTTATGATTTCTTTCCTTCTGCTAGCTTTGGGGTTTTTTTGTTCTTCTTTCTCTAATTGCTTGAGGTGCAAGGTTAGGTTGTTTATTCGAGATGCTTCCTGCTTCTTAAGGTGGGCTTGTATTGCTATAAACTTCCCCCTTAGAACTGCTTTTGCTGCATCCCACAGGTTTTGGGTCGTTGTGTCTCCATTGTCATTTGTTTCTAGGTATTTTTTGATTTCCTCTTTGATTTCTTCAGTGATCACTTCGTTATTAAGTAGTGTATTGTTTAGCCTCCATGTGTTTGCATTTTTTACAGATCTTTTCCTGTAATTGATATCTAGTCTCATGGCGTTGTGGTCAGAAAAGATACTTGATACAATTTCAATTTTCTTAAATTTACCAAGGCTTGATTTGTGACCCAAGATATGATCTATCCTGGAGAATGTTCCATGAGCACTTGAGAAAAATGTGTATTCTGTTGTTTTTGGATGGAATGTCCTATAAATATCAATTAACTCCATCTCGTTTAATGTATCATTTAAAGCTTGTGTTTCCTTATTTATTTTCATTTTGGATGATCTGTCCATTGGTGAAAGTGGGGTGTTAAAGTCCCCTACTATGAATGTGTTACTGTCGATTTCCCCTTTTATGGTTGTCAGTATTTGCCTTATGTATTGAGGTGCACCTATGTTGGGTGCATAAATATTTACAATTGTTATATCTTCCTCTTGGATTGATCCCTTGATCATTATGTAGTGTCCTTCTTTGTCTCTTCTAATAGTCTTTGTTTTAAAGTCTATTTTGTCTGATATGAGAATTGCTACTCCAGCTTTCTTTTGGTTTCCACTTGCATGAAATACCTTTTTCCATCCCCTTACTTTCAGTCTGTATGTGTCTCTAGGTCTGAAGTGGGTCTCTTGTAGACAGCAAATATATGGGTCTTGTTTTTGTATCCATTCAGCCAATCTGTGTCTTTTGGTGGGAGCATTTAGTCCATTTACATTTAAGGTAATTATCGATATGTGTGTTCCTATTCCCATTTTCTTCATTGTTTTGGGTTTGTTATTGTAGGTCCTTTCCTTCTTTTGTGTTTCTTGCCTAGAGAAGTTCCTTTAGCAGTTGTTGTAGAGCTGGTTTGGTGGTGCTGAACTCTCTCAGCTTTTGCTTGTCTGTAAAGGTTTTAATTTCTCCATCAAATCTGAATGAGATCCTTGCTGGGTAGAGTAATCTTGGTTGCAGGTTTTTCTCCTTCAACACTTTCAATATGTCCTGCCACTCCCTTCTGGCTTGCAGAGTTTCTGCTGAAAGATCAGCTGTTAACCTTATGGGGATTCCCTTGTGTGTTATTTGTTGTTTTTCCCTTGCTGCTTTTAATATGTTTTCTTTGTATTTAATTTTTGACAGTTTGATTAATATGTGTCTTGGCGTATTTCTCCTTGGATTTATCCTGTATGGGACGGTCTGTGCTTCCTGGACTTGATTAACTATTTCCTTTCCCATATTAGGGAAGTTTTCAACTATAATCTCTTCAAATATTTTCTCAGTCCCTTTCTTTTTCTCTTCTTCTTCTGGAACCCCTATAATTCGAATGTTGGTGCGTTTAATGTTGTCCCAGAGGTCTCTGAGACTGTCCTCAGTTCTTTTCATTCTTTTTTCTTTATTCTGCTCTGCAGTAGTTATTTCCACTATTTTATCTTCCAGGTCACTTATCCGTTCTTCTGCCTCAGTTATTCTGCTATTGATCCCATCTAGAGTACTTTTAATTTCATTTATTATGTTGTTCATCGTTGCTTGTTTCATCTTTAGTTCTTCTAGGTCCTTGTTAACTGATTCTTGCAATTTGTCCATTCTATTGTCCATTCTATCTCCAAGATTTCGGATCAACCTTACTATCATTATTCTGAATTCTTTTTCAGGTAGACTGCCTATTTCCTCTTCATTTGTTAGGTCTGGTGGGTTTTTATCTTGCTCCTTCATCTGCTGTGTGTTTTTCTGTCTTTTCATTTTGCTTATCTTACTGTGTTTGGGGTCTCCTTTTTTTTTTTTTTGCAGGCTGAAGGTTCGTAGTTCCTGTTGTTTTTTGAGTCTGTCCCCAGTGGCTAAGGTTGGTTCAGTGGGTTGTGTAGGCTTCCTGGTGGAGGGTACTAGTGCCTGTGTTCTGGTGTATGAGGCTGGATCTTGTCTTTCTGGTGGGCAGGTCCACCTCTGGTGGTGTGTTTTGGGGTGTCTGTAGACTTATTATGATTTTGGGCAGCCTCTCTGCTAATGGGTGGGGTTGTGTTCCTGTCTTGCTAGTTGTTTGGCATAGGATGTCCAGCACTGTAGCTTGCTGGTCGTTGAGTGAAGCTGGGTGCTGGCGTTAAGATGGAGATCTCTCGGAGATTTTTGCTGTTTGATATTATGTGCAGCTGGGAGGCCTCTTGTGGACCAGTGTCCTGAAGTTGGCTCTCCCACCTCAGAGGCACAGCACTGAGTCCTGGCTGCAGCACCAAGAGCCTTTCATCCACAGGGCTCCTTTATTTGGGATGATTCGTTGTCTATTCAGGTATTCCACAGATGCAGGGTATATCAAGTTGATTGTGGAGCTTTAATCCGCTGCTTCTGAGGCTGCTGGAAGAGATTTCCCTTTCTCTTCTTTGTTCTCACAGCTCCCAGGGGCTCAGCTTTGGATTTGGCCCCGCCTGTGCGTGTAGGTCGCCGGAGGGCGTCTGTTCTTTGCTCAGACAGGACGGGGTTAAAGGAGCCGCTGATTCGGAGGCTCTGGCTCACCCAGGCCGGGGGGTAGGGAGGGTCACAGAGTGCAGGGCGGGCCTGCAGCGGCAGAGGCCGGCGTGACGCTGCAGCCTGAGGCGCGCCGTGCGCTCTCCCGGGGGAGCCGTCCCCGGATCCCGGGACCCCGGCAGCGGCGGGCTGCACAGGCTCCCCGGAAGGGCGTGTGGCTAGTGACCTGCGCTCGCACACAGGCCTCCTGGCGGTGGCAGCAGCGGCCTTAGCGTCCCATGTCCGTCTCTGGGCTCCGCACTCTTAGCCGCGGCTCGCGCCCGTCTCCGGAGCTCTCCCAAGCAGCGTTCCCAATCCCCCCTCCTCGTGCACCAGGAAACAAAGAGGGACGTAAAAGTCTCTTGCCTCTTCGGCAGGTCCAGACCCCTCCCCAGACTCTCTCCCGGCCAGCCGCGGCGCACCAACGCCCTGCAGGCTGTGTTCACGCCGCCAACCTCAGTCCTCTCCCGGCGCTCCGACAAAAGCCGGAGCCTCAGCTCCCAGTCCCGCCCGCCCCGGCGGGCGAGCAGACAAGCCTCTCGGCTGGTGAGTGCCGGTCGGCCCGAGCCTCTGCGCTGGAATCTCTCCGCTTTGCCCTCTGCACCCCTGTTGCTGTGCTCTCCTCCGCGGCTCCCAAGCTCCCCCACTCCGCCTCCCGAAGTCTCCACCCGCGAAGGGGCTCCTAGTGTGTGGACACTTTTCCTCCTTCACAGCTCTCTCCCGCTGGTGCAGGACCCGTCCCTATTCTTTTGTCTCTGTTTAGTTTTTTCTTTTGCCCTAACCAGGTACGTGGGGGGGTTCCTTGCCTTTTGGGAGGTCTGAGGTCTTCTGCCAGTGTTCAGTAGGTGCTCCGTAGGAGTTGTTCCACGCGTAGATGTATTTCTGGTGTATCTGTGGAGAGGAAGGTGATCTCCGCGTCTTACTCTTCCGCCATCTTCCCGGAACTCTCTCTGTTATATTTTAAATTATGCCCTTTGTGGAGTAATTATGGACCACTGAATTAAAG
This sequence comes from Leucopleurus acutus, assembly GCF_964270905.1. Lineage (NCBI taxonomy): Eukaryota > Metazoa > Chordata > Mammalia > Artiodactyla > Delphinidae > Leucopleurus > Leucopleurus acutus. The sequence continues at coordinate 77,616,326 of NC_139145.1, read as the reverse complement.
TTAAACTATAGGAGAGCCCAAGCATAAGAATCAGCTTTAGTTTCTGGTGAGCCGTGTGATTTACCACCTCTCTTGGTATACTGCCTTTACTTTTGTCCTAGGAAATAGAGATATAGCCTATAGGTGGCACTTGAGTCCACTGATAGCTGTCCTGTGCTCAGTCTTGATTCTTTATATTGCAGTTTCAAGGATAGCAGCATGGTTATAATTAGTGTTGGCTCCTCAGCATGATGATGAGGTCCAGTGGTACAGTGGAATTTGGGCTACCGTGAAAAAGCCTCATTAACCCGGCCTGGTCAGGTTCCTGTTGGAATGTGGCAACTCCCCAAACTTCTGTCCTGTTAGTGTAATGAGGTATAGCACAAAGGGAGCAATGAGGATTGCCTGAGTGTGATGTGTATATCTCTGAAAGTGATCTTGGTGCTAACTGTTTCATGGGAGTTAAAAGTTAATTGATTGTAAACAGTGAGCTGGTTGAAGATTAGAAAGAATTGAGGATAGTTTCTTTTGAGACCATCTTAGAGCACAGTAAGATGAGTCTTCTTCGTTTTTTGATGCAACACATTAAGAAAACATTTAAAATTAGAATATTAATTGTCTGAGTCACCCAACATACCCTATGTAAGCAAAAATAAATGCAAAACTGTGAATTAAAATATGTATTGAGTAACTGCTTATGTGTGTAATAACTCAGTGAAGATAGTTTTATTTGTTTTTTTTCTTGCCATGAATCATCTTTTCATACACAGCCTGTGTATGAAGGAATGAGAGATGGCTTGGACCTTGGAGCTACAAATTCTCAGTCAGTCTTCTACCTCCTTTTCAGGTTCACATGGGATGTAAAAAGGAGGCTTTGGGAAAAGTTATTATTCATTTGTGTTTCTTCTTTCACCTTTATTCGCCAGAATGCTTTACATAGTCAGAATCTCTGGAGTTGGAGGGGAGTGGATGCATGGGGAGTGCCCTTCTCCCTTCCACTTTCCTAGTCCCCCAGTGGAGACATATTGCTACAGGGCTTTGACTCAAGACCGAGAAGACTCCCCTGGTCCTGGTGAATTGAGAAGATGTACATGTGAACCAAGAGTGTTTCTTCCTGCTTGATATAAAAGATCTCTTCGGCACATTTCCTTTAGGCTTACCTCCTAATCTTGGTCCTAGTGGTCCTAGCATTCAGAAGGTCAGCAGAACATAGATCAAAGGAATAGAGTGTCTTTTCAGTGTTTTTCCTGAGGTCTAAAGCAGAATTTATAAGCTGTTCATTCATAGACCTTTCTTGGATAGGAGATCACACCCAAGTGGGAAAGGGACCTGCCCATTACACAATGCTACCCCCATTAAAACATCAAGAAGCAGAACTTTCCAAAGAAAAATATGCACCAAAAAGGCAGTCTACAAAACAGAGTTCAAAAGTGAGCTAAATGTGAATAGTATTGATGAGAAAGATAATTTATTAAGTTGAGGGAGGAAAATAGAAAAGATTAAGTAGTAAGTATAAAGAAAATATATTTGCTTAGAGGTTTTACTAAAAGAAAGGTAAAAATGTGTGGCTAAGTATGTTTATATTTCTGTTTTATGATCATTTAGTTGAAATAGAATGTTCTAAGTCACTGAATTCTGGAAAACACATACTATTCAACAGGATTCAGGGAAAAAAAAAAAGAAAGATGAAGAGAAGTCTGCAGGCAGTGTTGACATTATTGCTACCACATGAGAACTGGTGAGAACTCGATAATACTTTTTAAATAAATTTAAGTGGGCTAATTTAAAATGTTTGAACCATTTGATTGTCAATGGCTTGTTTCAGTGAGATATTCTGAAGCATTAGTTCTACCAAAGTTCTTCCTTTGAGACATTCCTGCCACCAATCTGTAATCCTAAACTGACCAAGATTTTGCTTATTTCTAGAGGATATTTGATTTCATTTCTTTTCTGGTAGTGGGCATTAAGTTTACAATTGCAGTGGCTTTCTAACAAATCCTTGCATTGAGGTTGGTAAGAGGCCATGGCCTTAAAATATTAAAGGGTCTCTGTTCATTTCTATGCTACTTTAAGCATCAAATGCAGTGTTAAAGATTTTAATCAACAGAACTCTCTGGGCGCTCTGGTCCACAGTGATACTTCATGTACTCAGACTGTCATTCAGCAAGTATGCACCAGTATGATTATTGTCTGGTTCTTTCGCTTGTTTGACTTGGTTTCTCTCCTGCTAAGTCAGCTGGTACATTTGCCATTTTTGAATTATCTTTGGATATACTGACTGCAGAAAATGATCCTTTATTTTAAAAAATACTCTTCATGATAATTAGAAGTTAAGATATTTAGATCAAAATTAGTGAACTATTAATCAGTGCAGTATACCTCTAATTTTGTCTTTTACTCTTGTTATTGCCAACTATATGAATTGCATCATTGATAGCTGATGAGACTGTAAACAGTTTGAAAGAAAATATGGGTTTTCAATTTCTGACAGTATAGTGGAGTAGAAATCCTCAACGAACTTTTTACTTCAAAGTAAAATAAGACATTGAAAAACATTAGCTATATCTTAAATGTGCTATCAAACTAACAAGAAAGTAAGAAAAAATATTCAGATGCTAAAACCAGAATATAACCTGGAATCCAGAAAGGTAAGCAAGCACAAAATAGCTGGTTATCTTGGGGCAACTATTAATTAATAATGACCCTGAAGACTCCCTTTATAATCTTAAAAATGTTGGGAAAAAGAATGTAAAGACTAGCCTGCGCACATTGGAAAATCTAAAAGGAAACTCTTGCCCAAACGTGGGACCCTCCAAAACTATATCCTCAGTGAAAGGAAAACTTCACCCACTGAGGGAGACAAGAATGATAATCTCTTATCTCAACCATGATAGTATACAAAGAAGAAAATTTGTAACCCAAGTCCTTTTCCCAGTGGGTTTAAAGTTAAAATTCACACTATTCATTTGTGAACAAAAACCTTCATCTAAAGCTTTAGTTTGGACGATACTTGATTAGGAGTGCTCCTGAGGACCTGGCAGAAATAAGAATAGGAACAAGGAACACACTTTCAATCCAGGCTCCAAGAATTCCCCCAAAGAAAAGTCTAGCTCAGATTTTAAAAAGAAAAAAAAAAAAATCACAAAACACAATACCCCTTAAAGCCAAAGAGTAAACGCTAGAAGAAGCAAATGAGAAGAATGAGACTTCAAATAATTCAGTTATTGGAATTAACGGCCACAGAAGAAAAAATAACCTTTGAAAAACAAGTATATCAAAAATACTAATGAAGATATTATGAAACTCATTAAGCAGATTAAAAATAAAAAACTAAAATTTTTAGAAATTAAATGTAATCAAAAATTTCAATGGACTGGTTAAAACTTTGACTTATATCTCATTCGTTGCACAAATTAAGATGGATCATATACGTAAACATGAAAGTTAGAATCATTAAGCTTCCAGAAGAAAAAAATAGAAGTATATATATTCATGTCTTTGGAGGTGGTCAAAGATATTTTGATGGACTGGAAAAAACACTAAATCAAAAAGAAGATAAATCAAACTAGACTTCCTGGAAATTGAATACTTTGCTAATTAAAATACATCATTCAGAAATAAAAACTCAAGCCAGTGACTGTGGAAGTATCTGACAAAGAACTGTGTCCAGAAAATATAAAAATTTCTTACAGTAAATGCCAAGATTATGAACTCCTTTTTTAAAATGAAAAAAAATAGAGACATTATACAAAAAATATTATTTATAAGAACCCTAAACCAGAAACAACCTGAGTATATATCAACAGAAGAATAAATAAACAAGTTGTGATATACTCATATTGCAGAATACTACTCAGCAATAAAAAGGAACAACCTACATGCAACAATATGGACACGAGAGAATACGTGCAACAGTATGGACACAAGAGAATATATACTATAATATTCTTTTTATATGAAGTTCAAGAACAGGCAAAACTATAGTGAAAGATATCAGAATATAGGGTGCCTTTGGGAGGAAGACTGATGAAAGGGAGCATCGTGGAATACTCTAGAGTGATGAACATGTTCTGGATCTTGATATGAATCATATCACATGGACATACACAATTGTCAAAACATCAAAATGAAGATTAAAGATTTGTGAATTTTATTTTATTGAATTTTATATCAACAAAAAAGTAAATGTTAAAGCAATAATTCTAGGTCAATTTATTACCTTACATGCTTGTATTAGAAAAGAGGAAAGGTTGGAAATTAAACTGAAGAAATTAGAAAATGTATAAAAGAAGCAGTTAAAGAAAAGTGGAACAAGAGGGTGTGGAGAAAAGGTGACCCTCCTACACTGTTGGTGGGAATGTAAATTGGTGCAGCCACTATGGAGAACAGTATGGAGGTTTTAAAAAGCTAAAAATAGAGTTACAATATGATCCAGCAATCCCACTCCTGGGCATATATCCAGAAAAGAAGAAAGCTCTAATTCAAAATGATACATGCACCCCAATGTTCATACAGCACTATTTATAATAGCCAAGACATGGAAGGAACCTAAATGTCCATTGACAGAGGAATGGATAAAGAAGATGTGGTGTGTATATATATATATATATATACACATATATATACACATATATATACATATATATATGTATATATAATGGAATACTACTCAGTCATAAAAAAGAATGAAATAATGCCATTTGTAGCAACATGGACGGACCTAGAGATTATCATATAAGTGAAGTAAGTCAGATAGAGAAAGACAAATATATGATATCACTCATATGTGGAATCTAAAAAAATGATACAAATGAACTTCTTTACAAAACAGAAATAGACTCACAGATATAGAAAACAAGCTTACAGTTATCAAAGGGGAAAGATGAGGGGGAGGGATAAACTGGGAATTTGGGATTTACAGATATACACTACCATATATAAAATAGATAACCAACAAGCACCTACTTTATAACACAGGGAACTATATTCAATATCTTGTAATAACCAATAATGGAAAAGATTCTGGAAAAGAGTATATATATTCTTTTATATATGTGTGTATATATAGAATATATATACACACATATATATTTTATATATATGTGTATATATAGAATATATATACACACATATATATTCTCTTTACACGTATATATATTCTTTTCCAGAATCTTTTCCATTATAGGTCATATATATATGTATATACATGTATATACATGTATATATACATGTATATGTATATATATAAAAAACTGAATCACTTTGCTGTACATCTGAAACATTGTAAGTCAACTGTACTTTAATTAAAAAAATAAAGAAAAGTAGACCAACTCAAGCATAAATCACGAATACAGAGCCAAAATGAATGAAAAGAAAACAAAAATACAATGGAAAAGATCCAAGAAATCCACAGTTGGTAGTTTGAAAAGCTTAAAAGTTATGACAAACCTTTGGGAAACTCCATTTAGCAAAATGAAGAAGACACAAATGCCAGGAATGAAAGAGAGGATATAAGTATGGATGCAATAAAGATGAAAAAGATGAAAAGACAATGTTTTAAAGAACTTTATAATTTATGTAATGAAAAATTTTTAGAAAAATCTTTTTTTTCAAGAAAAGCCACCAAAATTGACTCAAATAGGTAAAACTTTGTCCTGTAACTATCAATAAGATAAAATCAATTATTTAAAACCTTCCCACAAAGAAAACTTCAGGTTCAAATGATTTTGTAGGCAAATTCCATCAAACATTCATAAAACAATTCATTCCAATCTTATACAAACTTTTCCAGAGGATAATAAAAGAGGCAACACTTTCTGACTCTTGTTATAAGGTTAATACGACCGTGATACACCCCAGAAAAGAGATACAGGAGGAAAAAAAATCACAGGCTAATCTCAGGCATGAACAAAGATGCAAAAATCCTGGATAACTTACTAGCAAACTGTATCCAGCATTGTGTAAACAAGATAATTCATGATGATCAGTTTAGGTTTAGCCCAGAAATAAGGTTGGTTTAATATTAGAAAGTCTATTTCTATTATATAAATAGATTTAAGGAGGAAACAGTTTCTCAATATGTGAAGAAAGTGTACAATAAAATTTATAATACACTGTACTAATAGCTCCTATGATATTAGGTATAGAGGAAACTTCCAAGAGAATTTGATTAAGGAAAATATTAAAGAAAAGATTGTATATAATAATGAAATATTAAAATACTTTCCTTTAAATTTAAGATCAAGGCAAGGGCTCTTACTACCATCTTCACACAACATTGTACTGGCAATCCTAAATAATGAAGAAAGTCAAGAGAAAAAAATACAGGTTTTAAGTGTTAGAAGAAAAGAAACAAAAATAGTATCATTTGAAAGTGTTGTGATTGTCTACATGAAAAAATAAAATTATACTTAGAAAATGAGAATAATAAATAAGATTCTAGCAAAATTTCTAGGTGCAAAATAAACATAAAAGATTAATTTCATACACCAGGAAGAAATAGAAATATCATTTAAAATCAGTTACTATTTAAAATAGGAACAAAAGATGTAAGATAACCTAAGAAGAAATCTAACAAGAGATGTACAAAGCTTTTATGTGGAAAGATATAGAAAATCCTTTAAATGTAGTAATAAATATCAAAATAAATGTAGAGATATGCCATGTTTATGAAGGGAATATTATTATTCATCCCCAGTTGATCTATAGATTTAATACAACTTGAATCAAAGTCACAAAAGGTTTCATAGAACTTGAAAATCTCATTCTAAAATAATTACAGAATAGTAAAGGGCTAAGATGGGCTAAAATAGATGAAGAATAACATAGGGGCTTTTTTCTACCATAAATCAAGACATTAAAACGTGTAGTCAATGAGGTAGTACTATATTTACTCACACAAAGACAAATTGAACAGTAAATCCAAATAAAGAGCTCAGAACTGGTTCCTGTGTGTATGAAAATTTGACTTATGGTGGAGGGGGCATGTTGATCAGTGGGTAAAGGATGGATTGTCTAATAAATGGTGCTGGGATTAATTACCTATGTGAAAAATATAAAGTTGGATCTATAAGTTATATAATGCAGAAGAGAAATTCCAGAAGGAAACATACTTGAATAAGAAAGGAAAAACTGAGATATTTGTAGAACATATAGTAGAGTACTTTTATGACCTCAGAATTTAGAAGAATTTTTAAAATAAGACAGGAACAGCACAAACCACAAAGAAAGTCATTAGTAAATTTATTTAACTTAAAGTTAAGAATTTTATAAAAGGAAAGAATCAAAAAAAGGGGAAAAAAGCCACCGACTGAGAAGGTACTTCTGACACATAAAACTAACAAAAGAATATTTTTCTAGTAAAAAATTGATATGGGGCTTCCCTGGTGGGGCAGTGGTTGAGAGTCCGCCTGCCGATGCAGGGGACACGGGTTCATGCCCCGGTCCGGGAAGATCCCACATGCCGCGGAGCGGCTGGGCCCGTGAGCCATGGCCGCTGAGCCTGTGCGTCCGGAGCCTGTGCTCTGCAATGGGAGAGGCCACAGCAGTGAGAGGCCCACATACCGCAAAAAAAAAAAAAAAAAAAAAAAAAAAAAAATTGATATGGTAATTAACAAACATGAAATAAATTCAGATTATAATATGTCAAATAACACAAGATCAGATAGACAGAAGCATATTAAAAGACATTTCAAAGAAGATGAACCACTTTATGACCAATAAAATAAATAAAACTTTGATCAACCTTGAGTGCAAATGGTAACCCACAATGAGTTCAAATGCCAGACTGGCAAAAGTTAAAATGTCTGTTACTGTCAAGTGTCGATGAAGATGTAGAAAAATAAAAACTTTTATAAACATTGCTGGTAGAAATATCAATCATGTGTGACAGCGTTTGGCATTATTCAATAAAGTTGAAGAGTGTTTTGTTTTGTAGGGCAGCATATTATGCTCAGAGACTGAGATTATCTTTGCCAAAACAGTTTATTGGGAGATTGGGATTGACATATATACACTAATATGTATAAAATAGATAACTAATAAGAACCTGCTGTATAAAAAAATAAATAAAATAAAATTCAAAAATTCAAAACAAAACAAAACAAAAAAAACAGGTTTGTAACCAAACCAAACTTGGGTCTGCTCACCCATGTGCAGTAAAGCCAATCTACTGACACTGGGTTGTGGTGAAGGAAAGTGTGGTGTTTCTTGTAAGGTGCCAGAAGGAGTCCAGGGCAGCTCAAAACTCCCTGATGGGATTCAGGAAATGCTTTTTAAGGGAGGGAGGGGAGTTGCAGGGTGTGTGATCAGCTCATGCACAATTCTCTGATTGGTTGATGGTGAGGCAACAGGGTGGTATCACAGCGGTTAACATTATCAATCCTCAGGCTCCAGTAGGTCTGGGGGTGATGTGCCCAAGGTCATAGTCATCAAGTAATTAATGTCTTCCATTTGGTGGGGTTTTAGCATCTGTTAAACAACTCGGAAAATGTGCATAAGACAGTTACCTGGGTACTTTAGAGAGGAGCTAAAACAGAGGATATTGGGGAGGGGTCTGTCCTGGCAAGGGCCCATAGGGTCCTGCTTGGTTACAGATTCAATGTGGGAATTATGATTTCACAAGCCAATAACGTCTCTTAATAAGCCAATAAAGAAATAGTGTACTACTAACAAAGAATAAATGAGTTACACTATTGTTCCAGGCAAAGGAAATGACAGAAATAAAGTCCAATTCCAGTTGAGCTGTACTTTTTCTAGGAGATTGGTTCTCAGGAGGGTTGGTGTAAACCACCATGAGCTGAGTTCCAGCTGCAGCTGAATGACCGTATGATCTAGCTAACCCCCTTCCGGATATTCATCCAAAGAATATGAAAATCCTAATTCAAAAATATATATGCACCCCTATGTTCATTGCAGCATTGTTTACAATAGCCAAGATAATGGAAGCAATGTAAGTGTCCATTGATAGATGAATGGATAAAGAAGATACATACAGTGGAATATTACTGAGCCATATAAAACCATGAAATCTTGCCATTTGCGACAGTGTAGATGGACCTAGAGGGTATTATGCTAAGTGAAATAAATCAGACAGAGAAAGACAAATACCATATGATTTCACTTGTATGTGGAATCTAAAAAACAAAACAAATGAACAAACGTAAGAGGAACAGAGTCATAGACATGAGAACAAACAGGTGGTTGCCAGAGGGGTGGGAATAGAGGGATGAGAGAAAGAAGTGAGGGAGATTAAGAGGTACAAACTTCCAGCTGCAAAATAAATGGGTCACGGGTATGAAACGTACAGTGTGGGGAATGTAGTCATTAATAAAGTAGTATCTTTGTATGGTGACGGATGGTAACTAGATTTTGAAATGTATAGAAGTATTGAATTACTATGTTGTGCACCAGGAAGTAACATGGTTCTGTAGGTCAATTATACTTCAAAAATGAAGAAACAAAGAAACAAACTTATATGAAAAGAGATCCGATTTGTGGTTACCAGAGTTGGGGGGTTGGGAAGGCATAATTTTATGAAGTTAGTCAAAAGGTACTTCCACTTATAAGTAAGTACTAGGGATGTAATGTACAACATGATAAATATAATTGACACTGCTCTGTGTTATGTACGTGAAAGTTGTTAAGAGTAAATCCTGAGTCCTCATCACAAGGGAAACTTTTTTCTTTTATTTTGTATCTATATGAATTGATGGATATTCACTAAACTTACTGTAGTAATTATTTCATGATGTATGTAAGTGAAATCATTTTGCTATACACCTTAAACTTATACAGTGCTGTATGTCAATTATATCTCAGAATTGGAAGGAAAAAAAGAGCCAGACTAAAAGAGTACACATTCTATTACTCCATTTATTAAAACTCCTAGAAAATGCAAACTAATCTATAGACCAAAAGCAGACTAGTGGTTGCCTGGGAGTGGGGTGGTAGGCAGGAGGGGGGATGTATTACAAAAGGTCATGAGGAAACTTTTGGGGGTGAAAGGTATGTTCATTATCTTGATTTTGGTGATGGTTCCATGGGTGTATTCATATGTCAAAACTTATAAAATGGTGTGTGCATTTTATTCTATGTGAATTATACCTCAATAAAATGATTTTTTAAAAACTTTTTTTTGTGGTCTTTGTCATAAACAAGTGGATTAAAACAACTCCGCTTAAGTCATAAACATATCATATGAAATCAATACACAAAAAGAGACAGGTGGGCTTCCCTGGTGGCGCAGTGGTTGAGAGTCTGCCTGCCGATGCAGGGGACACGGGTTCGTGCCCCGGTCCGGGAAGATCCCACACGCCGCGGAGTGGCTAGGCCCGTGAGCCATGGCCGCTGAGCCTGCGCGTCCGGAGCCTGTGCTCTGCAACGGGTGAGGCCACAACAGTGAGAGGCCCGCGTACCGCAAAAAAAAAAAAGACAGGTATTCCATGTCTTAGAAATTTTACTTCTAGTTATGTATCCTTGAAAATTTATTGCCAGTGTCGAGAAGAAGGAAGTTCAAAGTATCATTGCTTATTATAGCAAAAAACTGAAAATAACCTGAATGTTGTCAATACCATAACGGATAAATATATTAGTATAATCATATGGTGGGATAATATAGCACAGTTAAAATGAGTTAATTACAGCTATAAGTATCAACATGAATGAATCTCTTAACATTGAGCTAAAAAAACCACAAAAGAATACATGTAGAATTGTTGCAATATGTAAAATACAAAACTTACTATGTTATTTAGAGATCCATAATTGTATAGTAAAACTATAAAGATTAGTAAGGGAAAGATAAATACATAATTCAGGTTGGTACTTACTTTAAAAATGGCAAGGAATAAAAGGGTTGGGTCTGGGAACGGCTACACAAGGAGCTTCAAAGATATTTGTAGTGTTTTATTTCTAAGCTGGGTGGAGGGTATACAGTGTTCATTTCATTATTAATTTTAAAATATATACTTATAAATCTTTCTTGTGTGTATTTAATAAAACATTTTTATAAACGAAAACAGGAATAATGGTGTGTTTTTCTTTCTGGGGTTTACAGAATTGGAGAATAATTGAATACAGTTTTCCAAACAGAGTTAAATGAGGCATTCCTGAAAATTCGTAGTTATTATTTGAGATAAAATTTTTAAGGTCCATTAAAAGCTTCATAAGGGCCAAGAAAATATTTTTAATTTTTAAAAAGTGATGGAAATGGTGTGTAAATTTGAATGCTTTATATCAGATTGCTATATTTTTTAGCTTTGGTTCCAAGTGGACAATCAGAATGGCTGCAGTCCTAACAAAATACAGGTGAGTTGTTTGTTGGTTTATACTCTCTGCTATGTGAAATGTCACAGTAGAGCTGTAACCTTCTGTGCTTAAACCAAGCCAGGGCTGTCTAATCAGCAATTAGCACCTGTTTTCCAACTGCCGTGCCCAAATGCATCCACACTTTGCTTTAGGGCAATCAGTGTTCCCTGGGAGAGCTGTATCTATATCGAACCCTGAAAGTGTGACTCTGGCCAGATTGGGAGTCTTCATAATATCCCCAACAGGAGGCTGCCTAAGGAGATCAGGTGGCTTGAAAGAATGATCTCAGCTCCAGGCTATCCAGGGATGTTTGTCCTTTGCCAGGGCTAGTGAATGAAAGGGCGTTTCTACAAAGACATTTTCCAGGCCTTTGAATGGATTTTTCCTAACAACACAGCCAGCCTCTGATTGTCTGGCTAAAGAGAAACCACTGTATATTAGCAGAAAAAAAAAAAAAAAAAAAATAGGGCTTATACTTTCTCTGTGTTAGAGTCCATTCAATTTGGCCATTTGCAAATAGTTTTTCTGATTCAGATGCTTCTTTGGTTCTCTGGAGTGGTGATTGCTGTAATGGGTAACTCCCCTCCAAAGAGCTTGAACTAACTTCCCTTGGGATCGATACCGAGCAAAATTCAAATTGTGTTTATTTAGTAAAGTTTAAATTGAATTGTTTGTGAGGAAACTCATGTATTCCTGCACAGTATGTCATACATATTGAATGTATATTTTATTTTAATTTTCCAACATTCTAATGTTATTTATAAAATATGCATTTATACTATATGGCAGTTTATTTAAAAATTATTTTTCTGTGTTCTATAAATTTAAAATACATAGAAAAGAATATGAAATAAAGTTAGAAAAAAGAAAGAGAAAAAGAGAATCAAGAAACAGTATTGGAATCTTTCCCATTAACTCTAAGAGCAGATTTTTCCCCCCAAGGATTAAAAAGCTTTTCAAATAATCTCAAGATGTCCCAAATCCTTGCGAGGAAATGTTGTATAATCACGGATTACCACTTCCTTTCTGATTTGTTTTGTGATTGTGGATAAACCATTTGAGCTGTCCTCTGTTCTCGTATGCTGTCTCCTAGAATTTATTGACATGGATGTTTGACAGTTGAAAAAGAGGATGAATAATTTTATAGTTCTCCTTGGTACTCTTGACTTAAAGGGAAATCTTCTTAAACCTCTCTTAAGCTAGAGCTTAATTTGTCTCTCCTGTGACTTCTGTCATTACCTGACTCTATTTGTAGTTTTAACCACCACAATACCAAGTTGCTGATATACTCACAAAAATAATAGGCATTCCATTCTTTGGAAACACAAATATTATTATGCATTTTTTGCACGTTTCAGAAAGTGAAAGAGATGATATCTTAAACACTCATTTGAGAATTCTATAAAAGTACATACATGAGCATAGTTTAAAAACAACTTTAGACTTCAGATATGTTTATTACCTCTATTATTAATTTTCAGAAAAAAAAGTGTTTCACTTTAGATTTATTCAGTTGCAGTCACTCAAAAATACACTGATTGAACCCTTGCTCTCTACTAGTCATTGCTAGATTCTGAGGAACAAATAAATATAAAATATTTCTGTCTACAAAGAGTTCATGGACTCCTGAAGGGGTCAAGCAATTACAGTAAATTAATAACATAATAAATGTGCTAAATTACAGAGTTTTATTTAAAGTCCCATGAGAGCACAAGTGGGGAACGATGGAGTTTTCCTAGAGGAGAGGGAAATGGGGAGAGTTGTGGAAATGTGATTTTGAAGTGGGTCTTAATAGACACCAGGAGACTGTAGAGGAGTGAAGGAGCAATCACAAAAGAATTGTTTTTAGATCTTTTTGCTTTCTTTCATTTGCAAACAGTAATCAAAATGATGGTTGGCACAATGTAAGGGCGGAAGCTCCCTGCAGCTCTAATTCTTCATTTATGTGTAGTGTCATTGGGGTTCCCCGTTTCTGATTCTGCTGAGGGCAGAAATTCCACTCATTAGATTTTTTTTGTTTAGCTCAGTTATTTGAACGTAGTAAGAGCTCATAAACTATATATATATATTTTTGTTTTGTTTTGTTTGTTTGTTTTTTGCGGTAGGCGGGCCTCTAACTGTTGTGGCCTCTCCCATTGCGAAGCACAGGCTCCGGACGCGCAGGCTCAGCGGCCATGGCTCACGGGCCCAGCCGCTCCGCGGCATGCGGGATCCTCCCAGACCGGGGCGCGAACCCGTGTCCCCCGCATCGGCAGGCGGACTCTCAACCACTGCGCCACCAGGGAAGCCCTCATAAACTATATTTTTAAAATTTATCACTAAGTAGTACATCTACATGGTAGACTATATTGCACTTTATATGACCTAAAATAAATAATTTGTAACAAGTAAAACAGGTATATTAAAATATAAAGTCGGTTGGAAAACATTATAATAACTGAAAAAGCAGGGTATAATGTTTCATATTTAGTATATCAACTATGTAAAAATATGTATAGAAAAGAGAAGAGAGGAATGACAAAATAATAACAGTGGTTACCTCTGGAGGTAGCATTATGTTTTTTTTCATACTAATCTGAACTTTATAATTTTTCTGCTAACAACATTAATGTCTTTTAGAGTAATAAAAACTATATTTAAGACAGTATGGCCTTCTCAATTCAACAACATCATCTAATTATTGCTCTCTTGAAAGTGAAAGTTATTTTATATCTCTGTTGGATGGTGGTATTGGCAACATTTCAGATCATCATAAAGCAGCAGTGTTTTGGATCATTTTGCTTTCTCTCATTTGCAAAAACAGGATTATTGTCAGTGATTCCTTGGTTGGTTTTGTGTTTTCTTCCTCTCTCTGTGCACCTGAAGTTTATTTTGTGATTAAAGTGTTTCACTTTCTCAAGAGTTGGTTGCCATATGTGACTTAATAATACTTAGAGTCTGAGCTGACCTGAAGCTTGGCTCAAGAGAGGCACACACATTCTAGAGGCTGTTGCACAATCAGCCTGTTGGTGACGTGGTTATCCAGCAAGCCTGCAGCCATGTTTCAGGGCATCACTTCTGCTTCCTCTTACAGCTACACCTTTTGATCTCATTGTTATCTCAGCTGCCATGGTGGTCTCCTTCTCTCTACCCTTTCCCTACACGCAGCTCAGAGGATAGAATTCCCATTAGTCACCAGTCACTTCAGCAGGAACTGACCTGGTGTGGGGGAAGGTGTTACTTTCCCCATTAGATTTTTTTTTTTTACATCTTTATTGGAGTATAATTGCTTTACAATGGTGTGTTAGTTTCTGCTTTATAACAAAGTGAATCAGTTATACATATACATATGTTCCCATATCTCTTCCCTCTTGCGTCTCCCTCCCTCCCACCCTCCCTATCCCACCCCTCTAGGTGGTCACAAACCACCGAGCTGAGCTGATCTCCCTGTGCTATGCGGCTGCTTCCTGCTAGCTATCTATTTTGTTTGGTAGTGTATATATGTCCATGCCACTCCCTCGCTTTGTCACAGCTTACCCTTCCACCTCCCCATATCCTCAAGTCCATTCTCTAGTAGGTCTGTGTCTTTATTCCGGTCTTACTCCTAGGTTCTTCATGACTTTTTTTTTTCTTAAATTCCATATATATGTGTTAGCATATGGTATTTGTCTTTCTCTTTCTGACTTACTTCACTCTGTATGACAGACTCTAGGTCCATCCACCTCATTACAAATAGCTCAATTTCGTTTCTTTTTATGGCTGAAGGCTTCTCTGTGGAAGCAGCTTGGTTAATGTCTCACCCATGCAGAGGTAATTAGGAAGTCATATTATCAGAGCCCTGTACTCTGGAGTGCATCTTGATGCCCCTTGCCACATTAGAGCCACATTATGCTTATCAGTCTCTCCACAGGGACCTGGGCCTCCTAGTTTCAATTCTCTCCCTCTTTGATGATGCAAACACCATTTGACCAGTGCTCAGCTTTAGCAGCTGAATGCAGTAGCATTTTTCCTTGTATGTTGTGTATGCAATTCTTTGGCTGCAGGTCGGTCTTCTCTAGTGTGGACTAGCGCAGGCTGACTGCTTCAGTCCCTGGTAATGGGAGTTTTGGATGGGGTATGGGGAAGGGGAGGAACCATACCCACAAGTTGCAAGCCAAGTAATTGCTGTGAAGATCTTGCTTCGTAATGTTGTTACAGTGAAAATGGGACAGAGGCAATGTGTACTGCTGAGGAAGGCATTCAGAGAATTATTTCCTCAGTTGTTCAAGGCATCCTTAGCCCCTATCCTCACAATGTGTGCTGTGGAATATTAGGTGAAATAGGAGCCTGAGTGAGGGCAGCCTAACCTAGTAGGACTCTTGCAGAGAGACAAGACTTCATAACTTGAGTCATTTGTGGTGTGCTTACACGCTCTCTGTCTGTCTCTGTCTCTGTCTCTTTGTCTCTGTTTCACTGTCTCTGTCTCTATTTCTTTCTATATATATATATATATATATATATATATATACACATATATACATATATACACATAAAAGGGGCACTTTTATATTAAATACCTAAGGATATAAGACGTAATATACAGAAGTATATATATATACACACACACTTAGGTATTTAATATATAAGCTCTCTTTTTAACACCAAACACCATGCCAATAGAAGAGTTGTACAATGACACTATATTTATGTTTTATGAGAAGCTGCCTAGGTTAAACTTTCCTGTATACACATAAAGTCATGGTAGCTTCTCTAAGTTGACAAATATGCAAAATTAAAGGTGAAAAAATACTTTTGCATTTTTTCAGTTTTGGAAAACTGATGATAAGTGTTGATCATGGGGTAGAGATTTTCATGTATGAAACATATGTTAAAACAAGTGCTGGGGAATGGGAATGGAATGCTTTTTTCAGGAGACCTATATGGTGGAACTGTTGAATGATATATAAGCTGTTAAGACTTTTTTTTTTTTTTTTTTTCCGTATGTGGGCCTCTCACTGCTGTGGCCTCTCCCGTTGGGAGCACAGGCTCCGGACGCACAGGCTCAGCGGCCATGGCTCACGGGCCCAGCCGCTCTGCGGCATGTGGGATCTTCCCGGACCAGGGCATGAACCCGTGTCCCCTGCATCGCCAGACGGACTCTCAACCACTGTGCCACCAGGGAAGCCCTGTTAAGACATTTTTCATCCTAATGGAGCTGGGAATTTCCAAAACTGCAGCTTTACTATTTCCCTCAATCATGATGGCTTCTGACTATATTTTTCCTCCTTAATTTCAGAGTATTTTCTTTGTTTCTATAGGGATGTTTGCAATTATTAATCTGTTTCCTAACCATTTCTCAACCTTTAAATCAACCACTGATATTGTTCTTAGGTGGTAAATTTTTCCAACCCACTGAATTTATTAGTTTCTTTGTTGGCCCACAGTTGGAAAGCATGCAAATAGATGAACTCTGTGTAGTTCAAAAATAAGTATTTTTTATCTTATGTATTATGATACCATCAAATTACAGGAATAATTAAAAAGCTGGACTGCAATAAAAGGAAGAAACAAAATAGCCTCTGGTCACGAGCACCATTACATTGACTGAATCTCCCCACGTTCTTGCCTTCTGCATCTCAGTAGTTTTGAGAGTTGTTATGCATTGTGGGAGCTGCCACTAGATGAGTTAGTGGAATAGCCTTCAGAAGTTAACTGTAGTCCCCAACCCCATCTCACTGAAACAGTCCACAGTCTCATGGGCAGGTATCCCTGGAGATTCCTTGTGGAGGTAAATAGCAGCATTGGTTGTTCTCTGTCATCAACAGCACTGTAAGGACAAATCCCTCTTGCCTCACATCCCTGTTTATCCCAGTTACCACCAGAAGGACAAGTCTCTCCTGCCATCTCTCACCACCTGGAGTCTTTTCCCTGTACTGCTCAGCACAGCCCTGAGCTGACCCCCACTCTGCACCCAAACTCCCACAATGCCTCCAGAACTCCTTTCTGCTTGTCAGCAAATTCCCTCTTCATCCTCATGTTGTCTGTCACAAAGCATTCCTTTGGCTTCCTTGCCTAAACTGAAATCTAGCTTCAGAGGGTGCTGGTTTTCTTGCAGTAAATAAAGGCAGTTTCCCCTCTTACATC
Source organism: Leucopleurus acutus (assembly GCF_964270905.1). Taxonomy (NCBI): domain Eukaryota; kingdom Metazoa; phylum Chordata; class Mammalia; order Artiodactyla; family Delphinidae; genus Leucopleurus; species Leucopleurus acutus. Next base: position 77,598,938 of record NC_139145.1, on the reverse strand, counting down.
CCTGTATCTCATATCTCAGGGCTTGAAAATAGTTTCATTATCCACCCAACCACTCTTTGTCCCTTCCAGATTGTTGTCTATCACTCTGCTTTCAATCCCTATCCCCTGGCTACACTGAACTTTTTTTTTTTCACTTAAACCATCCCAAGCTCTTTCCTATCTTGTAGCCTTATATATGCACTTCCTTCTTGCTGGCAGATTCTAATTTCAGTAGCAAAGTCTTCCTTACCCTTTATTCTTCAGCCTAAACTTCACCTCCTTATGCAATCCTTCCTTGAGGCTCTCTTTCTAAGAGAGCTTTCCTGCTTCCTTATTCTCTCTCCCAGGCCCATTTGTTTCCATCGTAGCACCTCTTTCAAATTAAATTATTTTATATCAGTTGCTTACTTTTTTCTTTTTTTTGCTTTCTTTTTCTTTTTTACTGTGTATCTTCACCAACAGAAAGTGAGCTTCCTGGGGGCAGGTACCACATTCATTTTTTTTCACTACTGTGCCTCTGATACCTAGCGTGGTGCTGGTCACTCAGGCATATATTATTTGAGGACTGAAGAAATATGCAACATGACTATTAGAATACGAATATATATTCAAGAATCATAGAAATTATGGATATGAAATTATTATACAAATCTGTGGCAGCATTTTCATTAGAAGGTAAAATCATATGTTCTAGGAATAACTTAATGAAAAGAGAGTTGGAATTCAGGGACTCTGGTGAATTTGAAATGGTGAGAGCTGATGTGGTGCTAGAAAGTAGCCTGTCTAACAAACATATTCAATATTTATTGATTATAATAATGGAAAGCCAAGACTTTTATAACTATCTTTGTTATGAGCACACAGAAGTTATGGGAGGAAGCATGGAAAGAGGCATGACTTAAAGAAGATCAAAACACACTGGTTGACTATCATTGTCAAATATGAACTGTCTTATCTAGTCTTTGGATTGGAACCATATGGCTGTCAATTCTAGAATGAAATCTTTGGAGAATGCTCTAAATATAGGTATTTGGTGTTTCTGAATGTTTCACTTTAGCTGTCAGGAGTCTGGGGGTCAAATTTGGCATTTTTAACACACAAATGGCAGTATCTGACTTAACTATGGAGAGCCATTCATCTCTGCAGCAAGGTAAGCTGAAGGAGCTGTAGGCACGGTCAAGCTCTGGGCATTATATAGTATTGGATTCCTTTTGGCGGGCTTTTTAAATATGTCAGGTTATTTTCCATCCTTACCTCCCTTGCCCAATGGTAGGGATATGACTTAATATGACTATGCATATTAGGTCTCTAAGCAGCCTTTTGTAGAGTCAAGAGACATCACTGTCTGCATGGGTGAGTGTGTGTGTGTGTGTGTGTGTGTGTGTGTGTGTGTGTGTAATTGTACATTGTTCCTAAAGGATAGCGTATCAGAAAAAAAGCCAATGATAATTTTCTTGATGAAAATGATGTCAGAATATAAATCAGGATTCTCCCTCTTTTAACAATTTCATCTTCCAAAGTACCTTAAAGTCATACATGTATTATCACATTTTATCATTACTATATAATTATGATAGTGTCATTATCTTCATTTTACAGATGATAAATCTGAAGTAAAGAGGTCAAATAAAATTTTCAAAGTGAGTGGTATAGCTGGTACTTAGCTTTTAGTCTTGCCAATTCCAGCTCCAGTGTTTTATGTGCTATCTGAATTGGAGGGCTGGACAGGATAAACTGTTTCACAGACCTCATCCCCAGAAGAGGTATTGAAAACATGTGAGACAAATTATAGCTTGGAAGGATTGGCATCTTGTCCATTCTGAGGTACAGTGAGGGACCAGATGATCTGACACCTTTTTGTTGCAGATTTCATAGGTACATTTATCTGGAAGAGTTTGCTGTGAGCATCAGCTATTTCAAATTTGGTAACACTAAGAGAATAGTGTTGTTTAAGCCCATCAATGCTTAGGGAGAAAACCCTTTTGGCTAATGATCATGAATTTTTTAGACTGCTAAATAGATTCCTAATATGAATGTGAAAGTGCTAAATGTTGTAGATTATGCTGGTCCACCCACATGGTGTCAGTACCCCTGGAGTGGTTCATTTTCAGGCTGCAAGTCCCATTATTTTCTAAAAGCAGGATAAGAAATGAGAGAGCTGACAGTTTTAATTAAGTACTAAAGCTGATCTGTGGTTCTGGTGCAGAAGAAGCAAGTCACTTTTGTTTCCCTGTACTACACTATTCAATCATCAGTTCCACGTTCAGGCCTTGTTTGGCTCATTTCATATTACAACATGTATAATGTCCCTGTGTTATATAATAAAGAATTTGGCTGGCCTTTGTCCCTGAATCCTGGAAGGGAGACTGTAAATCCTTAGGATTTCCTGAGAATAAGAGTGTCCTTGTTATTCATGATCCCCGTGGATCATTCCTGAATTTATGTTAATAAGGTGACTCATGGTGGCCCTCTAGATAGCTTCAGGAAGGAGGCTGGTCATAGGCAGTCATGTAATTGGAGGGTTGGGACTTTGAGCCAGCCTGCTCTCCGGGTTGAGGAATAGGACTGGAGATTGATTTCAATCATGTGGCCAAGGATATAATGAAACCCCAGTAAAAACTCTACATGAGGTTCAGTGGAGCTTCCTGGTTGGTGAGCACATCAGTATGCCTGGAGGATGATGTGCCCTGATTCCATGGTTTGGGAGCATGGAAGCTCTGTACTGGGGACACTCTCAGACCTTGTCCTTTGTGGCTTTTCATTTGGCAGCTCCTGAGTTGTATCCATTATAATAAAACTGTAATTGTAAGTATAGCGCTTTCCTGAGTTCTACCAAATTATCAAATGTGAGAAGACTAATGGGAACCCAGATTTGTGGCCAGTTTGTCAGTAGTAAGGATGACCTGGGGATCACTTGAACTTGTGGTTGGCATCTTAAGTAGGGGCAGTCTTCCAAGGACTCAGCCCTTAACTTGTGGGGTCTACATTAACTACAGATAGTGTCAGGAATGACTTTCAGTATACTAGCTGATGTTAGACCAGTTGGGGTTGAAGTGGAGGACCTCAAAAGGGGTGATGTATTATTAAATTACCCACTGACTCATCATTTGTTAATTGAGAGTTACACGTGGCAGGTCAAGCTATTTTCTAAATCTTGGACTTTTAATTTCTCTGATCTCAATTATTTATTGGGGTAAGTTTTGTCTTTGGGACTAACTCTGCCTGGGTATAGGCGGGATAGTTTCATCTGTACTAACTGATTCAATGATAAGCATTATGAGTATAATCAGCATCATGTTAAGTGCCCATGTGAACTTGCCACGGTATTTAATAACTTAGGAAAGGGGTGTGAGTGACAGAGTTTTGGTTCTTGGCATTTGATGGTGATGGGACTATATAACTAATTCTCATTACTCTCCAGGTGATTAAGAATGTCTGAAAAGCTAGACATAGGCCATGCTGTCGGCACATACCTGTAGATTGTCTTATGGTGGCCTCATGGTGATGTGTTCAAACTCAGTTGAATCACAGTAAACCTGAAATAGACCTCTGCTCAGAAGAAACTGTTTCATGTTTGATATCTCTATGTCCAAGGTGATTTTTAACCTTCTATTGATTGCCAGAGATCCAGAGAATGGCTCATCATCTATGCTCTCTTTCTGTGTTCTCTTTAAGGCAATTCTTTTTCCCTCTCTATGATGGAAAACTCTCCATTTACTTTATAACAGTTTTTAACAATTTATGAATTGGCCTCTCAAAAAAATAAAATATTTATTTTATTATTTACTTAGTATTTTATATTTACATTTACGTTTAATATTTAGTATATAGCATGAAGAGTTTTGGGTTGTTTGCAGAAAGTTTAGAGTTATTATATTTAGTTTCCATGTTTTTTTATTTCAGAGAATTCATGAAGGTGAAACATTTTGGAAGAGTTGGGGGATGAGCTATGAGATCACTGAGGAAGATGTAAGAAGCTAGGAAAATAAAAATTAATCTTCTCAATGTTTTGCCATTATCCTCCATGAACTAAATTGGGAATGTGATTTAAAACATCCTTTCCCATCCTTTCCCGCCTCAAAAAACTGTAGCTAAGTGAGGAAGTACAGAGCATTCTGTCATCTTAAATGGATTTAAGACTATATATTAGTTTGTCACTTCAGCTGTGTACAAAGATAACCATAGCATAAAATTGTCCCTCCAGGATGTCACACTTTTACCGCTATTAATCTTTCTCTCAGATGCTATTTGATGGAGATCAGAACTTCTGAGTCATATGGCATTTGCTTGTCTTACATTTTTTAAAGGCAAACACATTTTCATTACATTCAAAATGTAAGTCTTGAAGTTACTTGTTATGTAAATTGTCATTAATGATTCATATCTTACAGGTATACATTGGAAACAAAATCTAGTTGAACGTTTAGGTTCACCGTCTACTCTCGGGCATTAATTAACAGTAAAGTGTATTCTAAATTCTTGTTCTTTACTGCTTCACTGTGTTTTGGGGGTTATGGAATGATCTGGATAGGGGTAGAGTTGAGCAAAGGGGATTAAAATGTATTGAAGTCTTATGTGCCAGATAGTTTATAGTAACTATCTCATTTTATCTAAATAGCTTAATGGTAGGTGGTCTTAAGCCCATTTTATATACAATATAAAGAACCTGACTGAGATTAAAACTTGCCCAGTGTCACACAATTGCAAAACAGAATTTCATATCTCATAAGTAAACAATTTTTAGCTTATCACATGCTGAAACCTGCTGTTCCTCCTCTTTCTCCACTTTCTTTTCCTCCTTCTCCCCTTTTCTCTTTCTTTTACTATGTATGAAACCAATCAAAATCAGCTAATGATCTCTGCTAATGCTAGGAATCAGTGGAGAGAAGACAAATATACCTGAGACTTCTTAAAGTTATAATTAAAATGATTTACTGGCACGTTTGATGGCTAGGTTTGTATAATGCTTTTTTGTGTATGCTTCACTGAGCTATTATTTTTGTTTTTATTACCATACAGCAACAATGTTGAAATGTAATTAGCAGTTCTAGTCACTAATTGTCTAATCAGTAGTAATTATTAGTTGGCTGGGTTTTCATGCTGCATATGATTCAGTGTCCTGTGAAGTGCTCTAGCACACAAACTCCATGTGATTTTGTTTATATTAATACAGGTATAGTGTATGGGAAAAGTATGCACTTTGACTTCCACAATCATGAGTCAGATTATTAGTGGTGCCACTGTGGACCAGTTATCTAGCTTTTCTGAACTTCAATTTCTCCATCTGTAAAATTGAGAATAATAATACAGTCGATCCTTGAACAATGTGGGAGTCAGGGGTGCCCACTTTCCGTGCAGTCGAAAATCCGTATATAATTTATATCGACCCTCTCCATATGCTGTTCCTCTGTGTATGTGCTTCCTCTGTGTCTGTGGTTCCACATCTATGGATTCAACCTTCCGTGGATTGTGTAGTAAGGTAGTATTTACTGTTGAAACAACATCTGCATATGAGTGAACCCGCGCAGTTCAAACCTGTGTTGTTCAAGGGTCAACCGTAATACCTGTTAAAGAATTTTTTTTTAAGGTAAAATCATGACTCTTGTACAAATATAAAATGTCAAAGATTTTGTTCACTCATTCATTTTTTTTTATGTGGACCATTATTTTAAGGTCTTTATTGAATTTGTTACAATATTGCTTCCGTTTTATGTTTTGGTTTTCTGGCTGTGAGACATGTGGGATCTTAGCTCCCTGACCAGGGATCCAACCCACGTCCTCTGCATTGGAAGGCAAAGTCTTAACCACTGGACTGCAAGGGAAGCCCCTATTTACTCATTCATTACCGAGGAAACCAAAACGATGCTACAGTAGGTTCAAAAGTGAATTCAAAATAACACACAGAAATAGGTAGGCAGGAATGTTTTACTGAATTTACAAATAGGTGCAATGTTAGCTTTTTCTGCAAGTTGGTGGAAGTGCTCTATTGGAAGAATTCATCTGCATGTCTATTGTCAAGACTCATTTTCATTTCAGTCAGTTGTCTACAATTTATGGAGTTGTAAAAAGAAAGTCAACAAAAGTCACAGATCCAATAGAATTAGGTAACTAGGAATATTGTGTCCTAGAAAGGACACAAAATATTGTGTCCTGCTTGCTTTTTATTGAAGACTCTCACTAATCTTTTTGGGTACATTTCAAAGTCTTCCACAGATTTTCCCTAAATATCTGCTTTGAGAGGTTATTGAGAAGTTTTTTTGCAAAACCACATAATGCTTTTTCAGACATATAATTATATATATTATATAATTTATATATAATTAAAACAATAATTAACACATGAAATGAAAATTTACCAATTCATTCAGACTACTAACATGTTAAAGAAAAAGTTATTATGACATGTGGTAAAGAACATTAACACAGACTCTATTCAGGGAGACTACTATAATGGGTTTTACAGTAGGGGAGGGAGATTGGGCTCAACGCTGAATACACCAAGGATAAATGGAGATTTATATTTAAGAAGCAGGGTGAGGATAAGTGAATGGAAAATTATTAAGGGAAAACATCAGGGGTAATTGGGGATTCTGGCTAAACTGACTTGACTCCACACATTCTCTTGGTAAACTGAAGACACCATTTTCACTACACTATTCTTATCACTTACAGCAATGAAGGGCTTTTACTTTCTTAAACTAACTCTGGGAGCAAACTTTTCAGATCTTGTGAGGGTTGCATGCTCTCTTGTGAGATGCCTCCTGTGTCTTTGGTTGATCCATAAAAAGACTTATTAGTTTGAGTAGCTGTTTGACATTAATATAAGATCCTACTCATTAATGGCCAGATGATGGATCCTTTGAGTTGGCTATACTTGGAAGGGAAATTATAGAGAGTTTTCATCCTAAAAACAAATTAAAAAGTGGATTAACATTATATATATAGATATGTGTGTGTGTGTGTGTGTGTGCGCGCACGCGCGTGTATGTGTATGTATGTATAAAACAGCTAGTTTTAGGGACTCCTTAACAAGATGAAAGAACACAAATTAGACTTGAAGGAAAAATCCAAGGTAATTTCCCCTTCTTAAAAACTGCCCCATCTCAGCAATTCTCCAGGCCCTCTTAGAAATAATCAGGAAGTTGGTCAGCTAGAAGCCAATATTCAAGAGCTAATAGAAGCAACTATCTTTGTCTTATAAATCTCTGTAAAACCAGAAATGCAGCTCTAGAAGCAAGTTAAGACCAACCTATCTTTACCAATCCCTGTTCCCTTTACCAATCACCTGTTCCTCTCAAAATACTTGTAGATATTATAAGATCAGGATATTGGAAACAAAATTGTCCTGTACTTAAGAAAAAGAAGAAAAAATTTAAATAGTAATTACCCTAAGATTTCTGATTTTAGACAAATATATTCCAAAACTTGTAGGAGAAAACTTACATTTTCTTTCTCTGTCCCATACAGGTGTAAATATTACCATATATTTGAAATGGAAACACCTAAGGAGATAACAAAAACTTGCCTGAGACTGAAAAAAAAGGAGGGAAAGAGGCTTTTTAAACACAAACTGCTAAAAGGGCTTCCTTTTAGTTTTGGCTAAACTAGAACCTCTGGTTATGAAGGACAAACTAAATGCAGACAAAAAGTTGGAGAGAGAGAAAGAGAAAGAGAGAGAATCTTACCTTTTGTTGTCAAGCTAGCTGAAATTGAATAAATGTATTACAAAGGTTATAAAAATAAGCTTTAATGTTAGTAATATACGAATATAAAACAAAAACTTGATTTTCTTCCATCTGCTAAAAGGATAAAGTTTAAGTAGACTATTGGTCTGCTCCTGATAAGAATTTTGTGAAAATGTTTTTGTTTTCCCTAAAAAGCAAGGGTAAGCACAGTCTTACTAACTGTGCTTCACACTGTCTTCATCAGATCTTTGATTGTTTAAAATTGAGTCATCTTAATATTAAAAGAGGTAAGTTTAACTTATGACACTGTAACCTTTTGTATTTTCCTTTGAAATTTTTTATTGTCACTTTGGTCAAATAGATAATTATTATTTCATAATGATCTGTGATTCTGTTAAGTCAAGTATCCAAGGCTTTTTATATTTTTGAAAAATTTCCCCAAATCAAATTCTAAATGAAGTCTTATTGACCTAGAAATAACTTTGGGGATTTCCTGAGGGCCCTTGGAATACCTCAAAAGATTTCTTTTTCTCTCCTTATAAAAGAGAGGTATTAAGTTAATTAGGCTTTTTTAAAAAATTAATTATTTATTTTTGGCTGCGTTGGGTCTTTGTTGCTGCGTGTGGGCTTTCTCTAGTTGTGGTGAGCTGGGGCTACTCTTCGAGCAGGCTTCTCATTGCGGTGGCTTCTCTTGTTTCAGAGCACGGGCTCTAGGGCACGCAGGCTCAGTAGTTGTGGCATACAGGCTTAGTTGCTCTGTGGCACATGGGATCGTCCTGGACCAGGGCTCGAACCCGTGTCCCCTGAATTGGCAGGTGGATTCGTAACCACTGCGCCACCAGTTAGGCTTATTTTGATATGTTAAATTACATGGGAACCTTCTCAAATAAGTGATGATAAACCTTAGGTTATATTGTATGGGTAAATGTTGATATAAATATTCTATAAATTATGTGAAGTTCCTAAAATTTGGATATGTCCTGGTATAATGTTATCAATCATAATTCTGTTGTAGTTATTATCTTAAATGTAGTATGTCACAAAAATAATGAAATTTCCTTGTCAATTCCATTATAATTAATCAGATCTTTAATAATAGGCATTTTAAGTCTTTTATCATTTGCAGACAGTTACTGTTTTACTCAGATGCTTTTATAAAAGATTCCTGCAAATGTGTTAAATCTTCAGAGAAATTCATGGAAAGGAACAAGTACTCTAGAATACAAGTTTCTGATAACTCTCAAATCATACCACTGAACTGGGTAAAAATTTACAGAACCTAACGGAGAAAATGATAGCTTCATAAAAAAAAAGATCAAAGAGAGCAAGAACTAATGAAATGGTACTAAATAGACTGATGAGGATGATTGTAATTTTAATTTTTTTAAATTGCTGATTCTTTAATCTTGTTTTCCAGATATAAGAAAATATTTCGTCTTAAGCTAAATATGACTCAGAGTAATTTGATAAAGTATACCTTTGTAAACAAAGATGAAAAGATCTCCATATCTTTTCTTTCTACCTGATCCCTCCGCAATTCTTAAACTTGTAATGAGAATTCTTATTTTCTTGGCAATATGGCTATTTGCGTAAGTTCAGTAAGAATCTGTTCCCCTTTTAGCAGGACACAATTGGAAACTGGTTATATCAGCAAGGCTTTGACTGGAGTGTCATATTTGAGAGAGACACATGGAGACTCATGTATGACCAGACAGCTCTAAGGAACTAAAGTTGTCTTTATTAAGCCAATAAAGCCCCTTGGAAAAACAGCCTAGTACCTTACTTATATGGTTACCAGCAGCCTTACCAGGTGAGTAAGGAAGGTCACTTCCGGGAAGATGCAGGAACCTCAAGATATTTTGGGGACCTTGCAAAGAAAGTGATTTACTCAAATCTATAGGTATTGCAGGCAAGTCTGATTGCAAGTCCTTGACCTGGCTCATCTTCCCGGCCCTGAGAGACATTTAAAAGTTCAGTCTGGGGGCTTCCCTGGTGGTGCAGTGGTTGAGAATCTGCTTGCCAATGCAGGGGACATGAGGTTGAGCCCTGGTCTGGGAAGATCCCACATGCCATGGAGCAACTAAGCCCATGTGCCACAACTACTGAGCCTGCACTCTAGAGCCCTCAAGCCACAAATACTGAGCCCACATGCCGCAACTACTGAAGCCCACATGCCTAGAACCTGTGCTCCGCAACAAGAGAAGCCACCACAATGAGAAGCCTGCACACCGCAATGGAGAGTAGCCCCCGCTTGCCACAACTAGAGAAAGCCCATGCACAGCAACGAAGACCCAACGCAACCAAAAAATAAAAAAATAATAAATAAAAGTTCAGTCTGAAATTTCCTTTGAACTGGTCCAGCAAAGAAGATTTAAAAGAGCCTATATGATCAATTGCTATTCTTGCTGCACTTATGCAAATAACCAGGCCAAGTTGATTGAATCTAGGTTTATCTTGCAAACAAATTTGTCTTAATTTGACTATCTTTCATAGAAAATGAGAGTGATTTCAGAAAGAAAAATTATGTTTCAGTAGAATCTATAATACATGCATGTGAATATCAGACTCTGCTTCTATTAATTGTCTTTGAGATTTGTTATTTTCCTGTAAACTGGACTAAATCCTGAATTATTCTAGTTTCCTTCAATATCTGGCTATGACTATCCAAACTAATGTTTCCAATTCTCTTCCATCTTTTTTTAAATTTTGGCTGCACTGGGTCTTAGTTGCAGCACATGGGATCTTTACTTACAGCATGAGGACTCCTTAGTTGCAGCATGCAGACTTCTTAGTTGTGACATGCAGATTCTTAGCTGTGGCATGCAGGCGTCTTAGTTGTGGCATGCAGTCTTCTTAGTTGCGGCATGAAGACTTCTTAGTTGCGGCATGCGGACTCTTAGTTGTGACATGCATGCGGGATCTAGTTCTCCAACCAGGGATCGAACCCAGGCCTCCTGCATTGGGAGCATGGAGTCTTACCCACTGGCCCACCAGGGAAGTTCCTCTTATATCTTTTTGATTTGGGATCATTAAGAACTTAAAACTGCCCTTTTTCCTGAAGCCCTGCAAAGGGAAGCCCTGCAAATTTCTCTGATATAAACTTCAGAGAAATTGCCAGAACAGCTCATGTTTAAATAATCTTCATGCCTGTTGCTGTATGGGTCACTTAGAAAGTTTACCTGAATATCTGATAACATCATCAGAGACATTTCAAACTACAAAACATGCTTTGACACTGATATCTAGAATCTTCTTGATTAGCTGCTCCCTGGGTTCAGAAGCTGGTTTATAGTCCACTCCAATCATTAACCTTTGGTTTTTTGTTGTTTGTTTATTTGTTTCCATAGACATGCCTCTTATTAAATACCTGAATGCATGTGTAATGTAGGCCTAACTTTGGGAGCCTCCTGAAATGAATTTAACTGAACTGACCTTTTTTAGGACTAGGATTCAGTGAAATCACTGAATTACTTAGGATCGCTGATTCAGTGAAATCATAGAGCAATCTACCAGCTCAGCTTTTAATACGTGAAATTTCCAGGGAAATTTCAGAGGAGGGAACTTTTGAGGCCCAGGGCAGATTGCCCACAAATACGCCAAAATGGCATATTAATTATTCGAGTTAAAGTTACTTGAGAAACAGCCAGTGCAAGGACACTCTGACAGATACCCTGCCTGTATGAAATCATAAAATAATCTTTCATGTGAAAGGTACCCTCCCTGCACCAGGAGGCAGAGAGACATCCTTGTAGCCAGAGGTAGGGAATTCAGAGCTGAAAAGACCTTGTTACTTCTTTACTAATTTTTATCATAAATGGATGCTGAATTTTCTCACAAGCTTTTTCTGCACCTGTTGACATGATCAAATGATTTTTATTCTTCAATTTGTTAATGTGATGTAACACACTGATTGATGTGTGGATATTGAAAAATCCTTTCATCCCTGGGATAAATCCCACTTCGTCATGGTGGATGATCCTTTTAATGTATTGTTGGATTCAGTTTGCTTATATTTTTTGAGGATTTTTATATCTATGTTCATCAGTGATATTGGCTTATAATTTTCTTTTTCGTGAGATATCTGTCTGGTTTTAGTATCAGGGTCATGCTGGCTTCATAGAACAATTTCAGAAGTGTTCCTTCCTCTGCAATTTTTTGGAATAGTTTTAGAAGGATAGGTGTGAACTCTTCTCTGAATGTTTGGGGTAGAATTCACCCGTGAAGCCATCTGGTACTGGAGTTGGGTTTGTTGAGGGTTTTTAAATTAGCGGTTCAATCTCATTACTGGTAATTGGTTTGTTCATGTTTTCTATTTCTTCCTGGTTTAGTCTTGGGTGCTTGAACCTTCTTAAGAATTTGTCCATTTCTTCTTGGTTGTCCATTTTATTGGCATATAGTTGTTCATAGTAGTGTCTATTTTTTTTTTTTTTTTTTTTTTTTTACGCGGGCCTCTCACTGCTGTGGCCTCTCCCGTTGCAGAGCACAGGCTCCGGACGCGCAGGCTCAGTGGCCATGGCTCAAGGGCCCAGCCGCTCCGCGGCATGTGGGATCTTCCCAGACCGGGGCACGAACCCATGTCCCTTCATCGGCAGGCGGACTCTCAACCACTGCGCCACCAGGGAAGCCCCATAGTAGTCTCTTTTGATCCTTTGTATTTCTGTGGTGTTCATTGTAACTTCTCCCTTTTCTCTTCTGATTTTATTGATTTGAGCCTTGTCGCTTTTTTTCTTGATGAATCTGGCTAAAATTTTATCAATTTTGTTTATCTATTCAAAGAACCGGCTTTTATTTTCATCGATCTTTTCTATTATTTGTCTCTATTTCATTTATTTCTGCTTTAATCTTTATGATTTCTTTCCTTCTACTAACTTTGGGTTTTGTTTCTTCTTCTTTTTCTAGTTCCTTTAAGTGTAAGGTTAGTTATTTTTATTTGAGATTTTTCTTGTTTCCTGAGGTAAGCTTACAACAACTCTCATTTTAATCTAACAGTTTTCATGGGTCAGAAGTCAGGGAATTGCTCAAGTGGATCCTCCGTTTAGGGGCTTACAAGGCGATCTATATTCGAGGCTGGCTGTCTGCATTTTCATTTGAAGGTTTAGTTGGTAGCCTGCATGTAAAAATTGCTTTCAATGTTGCATTTGTCTAGATTGTAGAAATCTTTGCCTCAATCCACAGACATTCAAGAGATTAAATTAATTAGGATTGACTATAAAATCTTTGGTTATACCAGAATTATCATGTTATTAGTTTAAATGACAGAGATAGAATCATATTCTTGATACCTTAGAATGAAGAATGTATGTGAAGATTTTTTTCTAATCAAGAATTCATTGACATCAATAGAAATGAATCTGAGTAATGATTTCTGTGAAGATATATCTCTATCTATCTACGTATCCTATTTCAGGATATAATGGGACTTCTCAATAGATTTTTGTTAATATTTTTGGAATAAATATATTTATTCTCTGATTTACCCTGCATTTCACTAGCTAAAAGTTTATCTTTGAGATCGATTTTATTGAAGCAATTAATAGTTTCTCTTATATCAGGGCATTTAAAAGTTGGTAGCTATTTAAGAGGAGAAATGTAAATAAACATACAGTTTACCCATTACATGACATTTTTCTCCTTAAGAGATTAGTAGTCAGTGGAAAGATAAAAAATTGTGGTATCATCTTGAGAATCAAGTGATTTGAAAACCTGACTAATGTTGCTATTATAAATTCTGTTTAAGAAATATTTTTTCAGACTTCATCAAATGTCAAAACAGGGAGATGCTGGCCTTTAATCACCTACCACCACATACATGCTGCCATAGCAGCAAGAAATAAACTGTCATCAGTTAGTGTGATAGACCAGTGTTATCTCAAAGTACCTTTAAAAATGTAAATTATAAGTAGTATATGGCATACTTTCTAATTCTGTGCCATCAAGCTTTACAAAGCGTGTTGTTTGATGCATTTTCTTGGTATGAGGTATGTCCTAATTCCTGTTGCCTTGGAGAAAACTCTGCATTTTATTTTTATCATTTGTCCGGTGACCTTGGGAATGTGGTCATCAGGTATGAATGTCACTGTGTTATAACTTAATCCTCTTGCCTTTTTATATCTATTGCTCCCAGCCTGCTTTCTTCAAATTCTTGAATTAATTTTTAGCCACAAAATTAAAATATCGAGGTTTGAGATACACAAATAGGACACTGGGGGCAAATGAAGAAATAGTTAGACTTTTGGGATTTGAGAACTGGTATATATAACATGCACTGTATTTTTCTCTCTATATAGTCAGCCCTCCATATGCACAGGTTCTGCATCTATTAGTTCTGCAACCATGGGTTCAACCAACTGGTAGATCAAAAAATTGGGGAAAAAAATTCCAGAACTTTCCAAAAAGCAGAACTTAAATTTGCCATGCTCTGGTAAATATTTACATAGCATTTACCTTGTGTTAGATACTACAAGTAATCTAGAGATGATTTAAAGTATTTGTGAGGATTGCATAAGTTATGTGCAAATACTATGCCATTTTATATAAGGGACTTGAGCATCAGCAAATTTTGGTATCTGTGGAGGTCCTGGAACCAACCTCCCCAAGGATGAGGATACAAAGAGAGCAGTGTGTACATGATCTTGAGGAATGACCCCATTGTGCATGGTTTGCTGGAGAAGTATCAAGCCTAAGGAAAACTGGGTACTATATTCTATTCCAGTGGTCAGTCTTGAACTGTGAGTTTCCTCATCAATACTTGAAAGAATTTCCTGGAAGTCCCTTTAGAATCAAAGCATGCACAAGGAATTTCTGCATTTATTCCATGGTGCTCTAACAAATTTGCTACGGTTCTCATTCAATCCCATTGAATGAATGAATAGGTTGGTTTGCCAATTTTGGATCACTTTGTAGGTTTCAAGATGCTCATGAATTATACTAAGTTGGCAAAATCTTTTGATAGGGTAAAGAAATTGTGGGTGGTATTTGTGGTCATACTTATTCTTTCTCCATATAGTTTTTATTAGTATTGAGTAATTTGACCTATAATTTAGTAACAATGTTGTACACTTTTCTGTTGCCCTTCATAATTTATAGTGACTTTTGGGAAGTAGTCTTATATTTATACTTTATTATCATTCATTTGGAAAAATTATAGCCTTCTTATTTTAAAATATTAAAAGAACTAATAAACAAAGTTTTAAAAAATTCATTCTGCATTGGGTAACATAAAATGAGGAACACCATGTTAGGTGTAAGGATGATATAAGTGATGGTCTCTGACCTCCCAGTTTATAGTCTAAGAGATACATGAGGGAAATTTTTGTCTTTGATTTTTATTTATTTTTATTATAAATGATTTTACTTTCTTGACATAAAGACATAGGCCATCATGAGGAATGCAGTGTATTTCAGAAATAGATGGTTAGATTGGAAAATATGACAACGTTTGAAGATATTTATTGGACTTAGGAATGCTTATAAGTCTGAACATGAGACAGAATCTGAGCATGTTGTTTTTTTTAGCCAGAAGTTTTATAAGTATTTGAATTTGAATATTTTTGGTTGGGGAATGCATTCTCCTGTTTTACACTTTGCCACACCCTCCCAGCTTTATTTCCTGGCTTTGACTTCCTGCCTTGCCCCTTAGCATTTGAGGTTGTATTTCCTAGTTTACACTGCAAATATCAATGAAGATTATAGAATTATAGAATTTCCTGCTTGAGAGTTATAAATGACATTTTAATTTTAAATTGAAAGATAAGGAGAATAAATCATATTTCCCAAAGCTAATATTCAATCTGGCTATACCAATGGGTATGTTGTGCTCATTCTGATTAGGCATTTCATTCTTTCTAGTTGTTCGGTCTATACTGTACTAGTTGTAACATATTTTGAATATCAACCCTGATTAACATAATTCCAACAGGGTGTATTTGTGTGTGTATGTGTATGTGCAATCCATTTCTATCTAGTACAAGCACTCTACATGCCATGTTTTCTATGAGATAGAATCCTTCAACATCAGTAGGCTCCTCGTTTAACTTCGCTTCTTGCACTAACAAATGACTTTTTGTTCAAGAATGACAAGAGATCAATTAAAAAGAAAGAAGAATGTTAATCCAAGATGGAATACACCCACCCTAATTGAAGAATGGTGAACAAGAATCTGGTCAATGAATTATAACCTCATTTTAAAATTCATTCATCCATTTGATAATTAATTCTTATGGCATCTTACATAATCATCAGAGGCTTTCCCTGCAAAGTACATGAAGGTAAATGAACCTCTACTTGAAGTTTGACATCTATCTTTGGCTCACTGTTGAAGAACACATTATAATGAAGCAACAGACAGGATGCCTGATCACTCAAGTTCAGTGAAAAAGCAAGAAAGATTAATAACACTGCTGTGTAATGGAATAATGTCAGGTACGAAACACTGTATCCTCTACCTTCGAGAGTGTTCTTTAATCCTGTGGATTTACAAATACTTCATTTTCATTTTGTGATTAGAAAAAAATATTAAATTCTCATTTGAGTATGATTTCTAACTTTAGTAAAAGTAGAGAGAAGGGAATAACAAAAATTCTTGTTAGTGAGAGAAGTTTGTTGTTGGAGTTGCCTCTTCACCTGGTTAAGTTTCAAAAATAAATTAGGAAAATGAAGAGCTTTACCATCAGAACGTGAAGCTAGTCCATAAATAAGAGCCAGGGGCTGATCCAAGAGAGTCTCCAGACATGCCTTACCAAAGATAAGAATAGTTTTCGCAGCCTCTGAAGTTGGTCCCTGTTGCTTACAGAGCCTTGTGCACTAATAGATGCCCCTTGGGGAGTACAGCGCTCTTTAATGGTCATTTGCCATGAGCTACGCTCAGGGAAATAAGTATACTGCTGACCTCTCTGAGGTGTACTACCAAAAGTAAGTCACAGTCCTGATAAAGGAGTTTAGAGGGTGCACTAATGAATGTTCCAATCACAGAAGCCTCTTTTCTTTAAACCTCCCTCAACCAAGGGATTTATACAAATTTAATATCGCCCAATTTTCTCAATATTTAAATACAACCCTTTCCTCTCTGAGTTTGGAATTCATCCAAAGGTAAGGAGTTGTGTTGGTTCTCTAACAAGTTCCAGAACAACAGGATTGGCCCTTTGGTGAAGTTCTGCTCCTCTCACTGGTTTTGGTCTTCTTTGAGTGCCTTTTTCTATTTCAGTCACCACAAGTGGGAGATTTATTTTTTATTAAATCTTTAACTTTTGACTTCTTAGTGAAATAAAGTACCACCCTGCTAGAAATGGACATATTTTATTGTTAGCAGTTGCTAACAAATGCAAGCTTATGCCTGTCTCCTTAAAGCAATCTATTCAACACTAAAATCAACATGATAACTCAAAACTCCCATCTCTTCTCAAGGCAAGATATTCACAAACAAAACACTTGCTACATAAATATACTTGACAACTAGAAACTCCCATTTCCTCTATTCTGAAGGCAAAATAATCACAAACAAAAGTTTTAAAGAAAATCCGTATACCTTCATTTGAGGTTTAAGGATTGCCTTGAGTGCTAGAGACTGAGACTGATAGCAGATATTAGATCATCAGAGTAAAGGAAGAGAGAAATGAGTGCAAAGGGACCTGGATTTTTCTGTTCTTATAAATTTTAAAAAATTCTTGACAACCCAGAATCATCCTTAGATCACCTATTTTCCTGTCTAGTTTTTTCTTTGTAACTTTAATTATCTTTGCTGCTGCCTGTGTCTCTTACCTTTTTAATGTAATGTCTTAATATTTAATGTTGAGATGTGCTTTTGGAGAGATAGTTCCAAGGTTCAGCTGTAAAATCATCATTCATAGTGTAAGGAATCATGTGGCTGAACCCCAAGACATCAAATAGAAAATAGATTTATGACGACAAAAAAGAAAAAACTCGGCCATTGACTTTTATATAGAACAAAGATGAAATCTTTAATCTTTTAATCTTTACAGGAATAGGACCTACTCATTTAAAATAGATATAGAGAAGTGAATTGCAAGTGAAGTACTCATATACAAATCTAGGACTTCTAAAACATATTAAAATGTTTGTTCATCTTTTGTAGACCTTGTATACCTCTGTGTTCTGAGCCAGCAATTGAACCTAGGTTCTGAATGTAATGGAAGTCACTGATCACTATCAAGTTTATTGTTTTATTTTCATAGCAAGTAACGTCGTAACAGTTATTGCTGTCCCAGTAAGGAAGTCTAACTATTTCACATAAATGAAACACCACATAATAAGATATTAAATCATATGAAACAAAACTGACTTTTGAATCTGTTGTCACCTAGGGACAGTGGATGGTAATTTCTCCTTATGATTCTATGGGTAGCTAATTTATTATTTTCTCATGTACTTGGCTTATTATAGAGCCCTGCAACCCTTTCAGAGCTCCACCACTTATTTGTCAGATCATTAACTAAACATGTAAAAACTGGTTACTATTGTGTCATCTGCTTAAGTAATTACACAGAAATATACCACATTTTTCTATCACTTTGCTTGGTATCTTCTGCACTCGTAGCTGTAATACATTGCAAATATATAGGTTTCTCTTCAGCCAAGACCTGTCATTGTCCTTTCAAACTTCAGCATTCATGTTAATGACTCTGATCACTCTGATCTCATCAATCTTTCATGTCTTCCACTCTAATGATCTTGATCTATTTTTTATTAAGTGTATAGAACTTTTCTATAGCTCAGATTCGACTTACCAAAGATCTGGAACACTGACATTATGTCTCTGACCATTCTTATATTTCTCCTACTTCCATTTTATCCTCCTCTTTTTCAAGTGCATTATGACATCATTTCCCTCACCTCTCTAAATATTTCCAAGACATTTCCTTCTGTTATTATTTGCTTCTCTCTGTATATTCTGAACTTAATTGTCACATACTTCATAGATGTACCCATTAAGCATAAAATCACAAATATACATTTCCAGTTTAAACTTCTCTCCTGAGCTACAAACACAAATTTCCAACACGTTTCATGAATTTCTCAAATATACTTTCAAATTAGAGATCTTGCATACATCTTCATCTTGCATTCTCTATTATACTTTATTAAGTCATTAAGAATAGAATCCTTGTAATCTCCATTTCTCTCATATTTTGTAATTATTTTTTGTCACCAAGACTTGTTAATTTTGCCTATTCATAAAGCTTTACTCAGTGTTTCTAGAAGAAATATAATCTCCTTTATCTTCTTCCCTAGAATATTCTATTTATCCTTTTTTTGAAAATACAGACCACATTTTACAGTACTTTTGTTGGGTCCCAACTTTAATCTAATTGAACAGATATTTGTTGAGCATGTATTTTATGCCAGGCACTATGTTGAGAACTTGGAATATGTCAGTGAACAAAACAAAAATTCCTGCCCTTATGGGAAGGGGGACAGATAATGAGTAACATACATCATAAGTAAGTTAGCTACATGGTATGTTAAAAAATGATAAGGTTATGAAAAAGAGAAAAAATGAGAGCTGGACAAAGGGAGTCAGGAGTCTGGCTGGTATTGGGGGACAGGTTAAATCTGAAATAGAATGGGTAAGATAGACCTTGTTGAGGAGATAATTTGAGCAAAAGCATGAAGATAGTGAGGGGATCACCCATGGGACACTCCGGAGAATGAACGTGTAAGGAAAGGAAAGAGATAGTGCAAGACCCTAGTTTTGAATGTGCCCAGTTTGTAACAAGGGGAAGAAAACTAGGAGATGAAGTGAGAGAGATAGCAGAGGCTAGCTACATTATGTAGGGCCCTATAGGCCCTCAGGGACACTGGCTTGTACTTAGAACAAAAGGTAACCGTTGGAGGATTCTGAACCGAGGAATGACAAATATTATGTTATTTACATTTTGCAGGGATCATTCTGGTTGCTGTGTTGAGAACAGACAGGAGGGGAGCAAAGGGAAAAACAGAAATCCATGCTAGGCATGATACAGAATGGAACTGGGATGGTAGCAATGAAGGAGTTCAGAAGTGGTCAGATTCTAATTATATTCTGAGGGCAGAGCCAATAGGACTTGCTGGTATTTGGGATATGGGTTGTGAAGGAAAGGAAGGAATTGACAATGATTCCAAGAATTTTGACCTGAGCAACTGAAAGTATGGAATTGTCCTCACTTGAGAAAGTTGTAGATAGAGCAAGTGTGGAGGGTGAGATTAACAGTTCAATTTTGGATATGGTAACTTTTTGGATATAGTAAGTTTGAGATATCTATTAGACAACCAAGTGAAGCTGCTGAGAAGATTATTGAATGTATGAGATTAGAATTCAGGAGAGAGGTCTGAGCTGAGATGGATATATATATACCTCATACATAAAATGTATAGCCATGGAACTTAATGAAGTCACCAAGAAGGAGAGAGTTTGGGGCTCTTCTACAGTAAGAAATCAGTGAGAAGAAAAAGAGTTTTCAAAGGAAATGGAGAAGAAGTGATTAGTGATGCTGGAAGAAAACCAAGAGAAGATGATGTCTCGGATGACAAGTGAAATAAGTACATGGAGGGAATGCAAGTTATTCACTGCAGTAGGGGTGACTTGGGATGAAAACTAAGAGTGAGTGCTGGATTTACTAACACGGAGGTCATAGGGAAAATAGTGTAGAAGTGGCAGTTAGAACCCAGAGAATCTCCAAGCTCAATACTGTAAAGACTGTGGGAAGCAAAAAGAGAAAAAAAAAAAAATCCAACACTTGAAATGCTTGCAAGGGAAGGAGTATTCTAAGGGAATAATCAGCCTTTTGTTAAAGCTGGAAAATGAAGAAAATATTCAGAAATATTAAGATGGAGGGTTTTGATGATGCTGAATGGTGAATTTCAGAGTAGAGGGTGGAAGAGTTTTTGAAGTTTGGGTGGAAGTGGGGGAAAGAGAGGATGTGTTTTGTATCTACTAGTGGAGATTAGGGTGCAGGTGATGGATGATATCTTGGGATTCTGGATTCTTATGGTAACATTATAGAGAATAAAGGGAATAATGTGATTAGTCCTGTTGGAATCAACACACATTGTGGCAAAGGTGTGAGTTTTGGGGATAGGAAGTGGTTAGATTTTGGGGTTCCTTCTTGAATCCACTGATCTAGGGTCAAGATGATAGTTAAAGCCATCTTGAGATGTAGTCAGCCTCATTACACAGACTTCCTCTTGACCTCTGGTAAAGGGGGTAGAAGATCTAGAGGAGGCTTGGTATTAATTCTAGTCATTTAGTTGAGGAACAAACTTATACCAAACCTGGAGGCTCCACCTTAACCCCTTTAATGAGATTGATAGCTGGGGAAGCTGAGCATCACTCTCTCTCTCTCTCTCTTTTATTGAAGTTTAGTTGATTTACAATGTTGTGTTAATTTTTGCTGTACGGCAAAGTGATTCAGTTATATACATATGTATTATTTTTCATATTCTTTTCCATTATGGTTTATCACAGGATATTGAATATAGTTCCCTCTGCTGTTTATTCGTTCTATATATAATAGTTTGCATCTGTTAATCCCAAACTCCCAGTCCTTCCCTCTCCCACTCCCCCTTGTGCTGTTCTCTCTTAACTCCGGACCACAGCTGTAAAAGGCCTAGGGGTGCTGTGGTCCAAGTAAACAGAGACCATCTATCTTGGGTTTAGCCAATTATTTCCAGTTGATTGGATGACCTGCGAGCTCACATCTGCTTGCACAGGGCCTGAGGTGCCTCTTTGGAGAGGATGTATGTTGAGGATAGAATGATACAGGCACAGTAAGTCAGGTCGATAACAAAGCTGGGTACTAGGAAAAGAGTAGGTTATAAATAAACATTGAAGGTACCACGTTCTGGTTGTGAGATCGCAGTGCCTGTCAGAAACTGCAGAACACAAGTGCCATCTGGGAAGAACAGAATAGAGTACCTGGCAGACACCAGAAATATTAGTGGGGCCTCAGCATGGAGTCGAAGGCCGTGCTTCAGCAATCAGATAAGAACTAGTGAAATTAGAGTTATTATTGTTAATATGAACTCCATTTACTACCAGTAGACTAATGAAGCTTGGACAAATTTGTGTTACATAGTAATGAAAACCATTTCTCCACTCTGCTGGCCCATGAGCTTGGAGGGGCAAGGTTATGCTTGTATTCCCCACTGAATGCAGTTTAATGAATTTGTTGAATTGGCTACATAAAACGATTAGAAATATCTCCTTATGCCTCTGTGTGATGTTGCAGATGCTTTGTCAATGTTCAGAAGTCTCCCATAACACTTTTGAGCCAGAGGGAAAAGAAAAGAAACCCAAGTTATGTTCATGGGATAAGTAGCCTCACTAACTGAGTCAATTATTTTTTCTAGCGAAAACAATGTAGGGCATACAAGAAAGTTCAAATAAAATGTTACAGAATATGCTCTGACCCTTGTTTCACATCTTAAACAGTATTTTAAATACTGTTAAAATACTTGAATAGTATAATGTGACAAAGTTGTGAACATGAGGTTAATGACGAATAAAGTTTTGGCTTAAATTTCCTTATACCAGAGAAAAATGGTGAATTTCCGTAAGATTTCCTAGCTGACAGGCCACATACACAGATAAGAGGGAGTAAAAGTGTAGAATAAATTAATAAGGCAACCAAATAAATACGATGAGAAAGAAAACAAATTCATAAGGGTATGTCACTTAAGATTGGAAATTTGAAGAAATGAAAAAAAAAAAAAAACAAGAGAGAGAATCTAAAGATAGTAAGAAAGAATGGAGCAAGTGAAGACTTTCTCCAAGGGCCTTCTTTGACTATTCTATCTAAACATATCCCCTTTTTATTTTCTAGTGACTTGGACCATAGCCTTCACTTGTAGGTTTGTTTACTTGTTTGTGGTCTGTCTCCCTCACTAAGTGGAAAGCTTTACAAAGGCAGAAGCCATGCTGTGCTTTATCCATCATTGTGTCCTTACAACAGAGCACAATGCCTAGTGCATAGTAGGCACAAATATTGGTTGAAGAAATGAATGAATGAACAAACGAATGAATGGGTAGAAAGAATGTGTTATAAACTCATGATTTTAAATTTTGATAATGTATCAGTAGCAAAGATAATTCCCAGAAAGTAATTTATTCAAATACAGTCATGCCTTTCTGTACCAATAATAAAGACAAATACTCTTGGCATAACACAAAAATTTCTGAGAGATCATTAGTGAGAAAATTACACTTATTTATAGCCTTCTGGATATGAGAGGTGACCTAGGATCCTGCTGGGTAGATCAGAGAGATAACCTTAAGTTACATCAATAATCCTAATGTCAGAGTCCTGGTGACATAAAAGGTTCTGTGGTATAGATATAAATACAGAAAATAAATTATATTTAAAGACAAATAACTGGCAAATTATGCTACGTCTAAGTTTCCCCAAAGCAATCCCATAAAATCACAATTTCTAGATAAGTGAGTTGGCAAAATTTGCTCTTTTGGATGTGCTCTTGCTCCCACATGGTCTGGTTGTTCCTGTTATGGGATTGCATAGTTCATGAGTTGATGTCATACTGAGCACTCTAGTTATTAACTCAGAGAGCCTATGAGTTAGTCGCCATCTGGGGGAGGTAGACACTGTGTGGGCAGTGAGGTGTCAGATCAAGTCTTTTTCCTCTCTTCCATTGCTACTATCTTTAGCAGTTTAAGCAGCTGAAGATACACACGGCTCAGCCATGAGCCTCCACGCATTGTGTATCTCCTCACATTGTGACATCTCTGCTTCCTTTGAAGTTGCATTTTTATTATTCTATTCAAGAAAAGCAAATATCCTAGATTGTGCCTTCGGAGATTGAAAACTTAGCTAGAGTGACCATGAGTTGCTGCTTGCTGGTTTATAACTCTTGTTTTGGCATATTTGTTAGTGTTCCTCCTTTTTCAAAAATTGATTTTATTGAAATATAGTTGATTTACAATGTTGTGTTAGTTTCTGCTGTACAGCAGAGTGATTCAGGTATACATCTATATACGTTCTTTTTTAATATTCGCTTCCATTATGGTTTATCAGAGGATACTGAATATAATTCCCTGTGCTATACAGTAGGACCTTGTTGCTTATCCATTCTATATGTAATAGTTTGCATCTGCGAATCCCAAACTCCCAATCCATCCCTCCCCTATCCTCCATCCCCCTTGGCAACCACAAGTCTGTTCTCTATGTCCGTGAGTCTGTTTCTGTTTCATAGATAAGTTCATTTGTGTCATATTTTAGATTCCACATATAAATGATGTCATATGGTATTTGTCTTTCTTTGACTTAGTTCACTTAATATGATAATCTCTAGGTCCATCCATGTTGCTGCAAATGGCATTATTTTATTCTTTTTTATGGCTGAGTACCATTTCATTGTATACATGTACCACATCTTCTTTATCCGTTCATCTGTCAATGGGCATTTGGGTTGTTTCCATATCTTGTAATAGCTCCTCCTTTTGATCTCAAGAGTATCCTGAGCTGGATTATAAATTAACCCTAATGGGGAATTGTTCCTCAAGAGGCTGTTCTGGTTTCCAAAATCTAGAAAAGAATCACCAATTAGTATTAAATCATAGTAGACCCTGGCAAAGTACATGCAAAATATCCAGAAATAACAATGCAGGTTACCGACACTCATTTTTGATAAAGCGTTTTAAAGCAGGTTTCTAAATATTCATGATTCATGAGTTTGTCTGACTGCTCCTAGGTATCAGCACTGGTGGAAGCCAGGTATATCAGCTGACTTTAGGTGCAACTTGTAGGTCTCTTGACAATCTTAAGAATAATTCTTCAGAATCCATATCCTATATATCTCTCTAATAAAGCAAAATATAAATGAAGTGTCCAAGTAACCCATAAATAGAGGAATAAGGTAGTTTATAAAATTTAAAGTCAGATTTCTGCTAGCAAAATAAACCCTATAGTATCTTACGTGTCATCATTATTATACTATCAACCTTCATCCTCCTTGGGTGTACAAAATGAAAGCAGCATTGATGAATGAGAGCTGTTCTGTGTACTACGTATGAAGTGTGTGTGTGTGTGTGGGTGTGTATTTGCAGGCATTTTCTTCAGCGGACACTGAGCACTTGTTCCAGTCTACAACCTTCATCCTTCGTTAGTTTCTTCAGATTGGAGGAGAGCAATTCTGCAGGAATGTGATTACCTTATTTTTATTCTTTTTCCTGTTAACTTCATATTACACACAGCAAAAATATTTCTTTGCCTTTCTATACCTTTACTCTGTTAAAGGTCAGTTCTTTTATGTTTGCCCCATGAAAAGAACTTGTATGGCAGATGGCTTTCTAAGGATTCACATTTTTGACTAAAGGCACATGTTTCCTGTGCATATTTGCACACCATAAATTAAGCAGATTTTACCTTTAATCACAATTTTCTTTCTTTCTTGATGAGTAAGTAGGGTACTGGAGGAAATAATTTCATGAATTTTTTTTCTTGTTTTTAACTAGAGTGAATATAGATAGTAAGCTTCAAAGGAGCAGGAATCATGCTTTTTTTTTTTTTTTAGCGGTACGCGGGCCTCTCACTGTTGTGGCCTCTCCCGTTGCGGAGCATAGGCTCCGGACGCACAGGCTCAGCGGCCATGGCTCACGGGCCCAGCCACTCCGCGGCATGTGGGATCTTCCCGGACCGGGGCACGAACCCATGTCCCCTGCATCGGCAGGCAGACTCTCACCCACTGCGCCACCAGGGAAGCCCCATGCTCATTTTATTCAGCATTTATACTTAGCTCCCATCATAATGGATTGCAGATGCTAGCTGCCCAATTAATATTTGTTCAATGAATGAATTGTCTGGTCGGTTCTAATAATCATAGATTTAAGCCACAGTCATATTCTACAATCCCAGCCTTTGATTTTTTGATACTTTTACAACTTCTATTTTCTAAATAAGAGTGATCTTTTCCTTAAACCATTCCACAAGATTTACTTTCTATTTTACTCAGGGTAAAGAAAATCAAGATAACATATGGATAAGGATGTGGAATAGTTTGCTAGATCATTTGTTAGCTAATGTGATTCAAATTCTTGATTCAGCAAATAGTTACATTCCATGAACATTCACAGTCATTCAACAGTGAGATTTACCTTCAGGTTCGTAAAGCCTATAATGTAGACATTTTCCATGAATACTGTGAGTGCCTCATTAATGGTTCTTTGTCAGGGGTGGGAAGGATAGTAATAGAAACCAACTAATGTTAATGATACATGATAAAATTTAACTTTTGCCTGTGGCACCAGGATGCAGTGGGAGCTACACACAAAGAAAAAGTCCTATATTGAAATTTAAAAAAAATGAACAGTTTGTTTTTAAACTCTTGGACCTCTCTCAGGGACCATGACCCAGGCCAACTGCATAAAGTGATCTAGGGAAGAAGGGAGTTGTGAACTCTTGCCTTGATTTCCACTCCTCCATGAGAAAGAAGTGAGGGTAGTGCTACCTCAATAGGACAACTCAGAAGCTAAGATGTATCTGCTGGTCTAGGTGAGGGGCTGTTGCTGTCAGCTGGTGGCAGCAGGGCAAAGAAAGAGAACAGAGGACTGTTTGAAATGTAACCCACTCCTAGTGGCAGCTGTGCAAAGAATGTGTTCTTCCCATGCACCAAGAGTAGACCTCACAGGGAAGACAGAAGTGGTGAAGCCATGTATAATTCTGTCCAAGAGAACTTCCCAGATAGCTTGAGTATTCCAAGAGGGAGTTTTGTGTGGTATGAATTACCTGGATTCCTGGGAATCTGGGGGTCAAAGAGGAAAGGACTACCAAAAGAATATGTGTATTTGTCACACTGCAGGTATTGCAGCCCAAGAGATTAAGCATGAGGTGAGAAGGGTATTCCTCTAGAGAGTTCACAAAGGTTCTGATGAAATAGGTCAGCATCTGTACATCTGTCATTGAGAGGGGCCTATTGCCAGATGATCCCTGCACTTCGGTGAGACTGCTCGTGACCCCAGGCCCTCTTTCCCAACTGGATTCAAACCTGGGGATGTCAGAAACTGCAGTTAGCAGAGGAGACATGGTGAGTAGAGAAAGAAAGATGATGCACCCCCTCAGCTTCTCTCCCTTTCCACTTGTAAGTTGCTAACCATCAGTAGTAGCCTGAGAGGAAAACTGAGTTTGAATTATTACCTACGCCTTGATAATTAGAGAAGTGAGGCAGTTTTTGGATTTTAAAGTGACTGGAGGTCATTTTATACTTTAAATGAGAACAAAAACTTATGGGGTTTACTAGAGAAAGAATTTTCATGCAAGGACAAGAGAAAAATTTTCTTTCACTGAATGAAGTTTAAAGGACAAGGGGAGATAAATAAAGTTGCACTTTGATTGCGTTCCATAAGGCATGCTAGGTCAATTTTTCTGTTATAATAGTTTAAATGAAAAAGGAGAATTTATTAAAATAATTTCTTATTGGAACTCAATGTCAGGAAACAGATGTGTCTCACACATAGAGATTACTGAGGACTGTAAGGCTATTATAACCTCATTTACTCTCTCCCAAATCATCTGTTTCTCTTTGCATCTCATCTTTACTCTCTTCTCTCTTTAGATCAACTTTCTTGGCTTTTCCATGTAACAGCTGTAGGTTATTGTAAAGGTCATTTCAGTTCAGGCATGAAAGAAATTAACTGGGATCTCTAGGTTTCATTCCAAGTTTTGGTAGGTGGAGAATTCTCTGAGCTTATCTTGACTTGTATAACTCTACTCCTGTGGGTACAAGGGTATGTGATTCCAACATGACTGCAGGACCCACAACTGTGGGAGAGCAACAAGTTCTCTGAAAATAGGGACATTTGTTGGCCAGGAATTCCATCTTTGTTTACTACCAAAGCATGCAATATAGAGGCCACAGGAAGAATGCTGGGAACCCAGGTATTGGCAGTTTATCTGGGGTGTAAGAATATTGGGTTTTGCACATTGAAATTGTCTCAGAAATCTCAATGGTTATAGGTATATGTGTTTTATAGTATATTCTGCTAATTAAACATCTTAATAAAACTTCCTGGGAAGTGTACTTGTTCTGTATTTCAGAAATGTCTGGGGTTTCTAGGAAAGGGGATCATACCAACTTGTAATTATTTGAGAAAATTCACACAGATTGTATGGATTGATGCATAAACTTGGTCAATTTGATCATGATGCTTCATTTCCTTAATACAGTCTTGTGTTCTCACACGTATTTTGAGCTAAAGAGACAGATTTGGGAGTTTGGGAGGGCTGATGTGGTTAGAGTTCTTAGAGAAAAATACTGGACAGGAGAGAGCTGCAGAGAGAGATTGAGAGAGAGAGAGAGAGAGAGAGAGAGAGAGAGAGAGAGAAATAGGGGGAGAGAGAGAGAGAGGGCGCTCCAAACATCTTTGAGAGTCTGGGATCTTCAGCTGACTTCTCAAAGCAGGGGGAAAAAAAAAAAAACACCAAAAGGGAGCAATCAAAACAATCCCCTGAGTACAGAGAGGGCCAGAAATTGTTGGAATTCCCATGAGCCACATGGGGGCGGGGGTTGGGTGGGGTACCCAGAAGAGTATTTGTTGCTTCATCAGTGAGGCAAAATTAACTCTAAAGACTGCTTTGGTCCCTTCTAACAAAGTTTAAAATAAATTCTTACAAAGATCAAATATTTTAAAGCAATTTAATTGCATCCCAGAATAGAGATTTGGAAATCTTTTATAAAGTACTGGCACCTAAGATGCCATCTTAAGATAAAATAAAATTTGCAACTGCACTTTGCCCCTCATTTTTTTTTTTTTTTTTTTTTTTTGCTATACGTGGGCCTCTCACTATTGTGGCCTCTCCCGTTGCGGAGCCCAGGCTCCGGACGCGCAGGCTCAGCGGCCATGGCTCACGGGCCTAGCCGCTCCGCAGCATGTGGGATCTTCCCGGACCGGGGCACAAACCCGTGTCCCCTGCATGGGCAGGCGGACTCTCAACCACTGCGCCACCAGGGAAGCCCTGTCCCTCATTTTGATAAGTGCATACCCCTTGTTTCTGAAGTATTCTGAAGGGGGAATATTCTCCCCCTTCCCCTCGTGGCTGGTCAAATAATTAAAATAACATAAGGCAGATTAACAAGAGAAAATCAAATTCTATTATGTTTGTAGGGGAATACACATAAGCATGAAGAATTCCAAAGACAGTAAGGTAAGATGAATTATGTATGTCATTTTGACTAAGGAGAAGAAGGTAGGGGTTTGGGACTTCAAAGGGAGGTGAGGTAATTCACAGGAAGAAGAAAAGAGTTAATGTTTGGTAAACAAATATTTGCTGGGCCATCTAGAGACAATGGAACACACAGAGGACTTTGATCAAATGGGTCTTGCTTGGTTCCACCCTGTCTACCACACCTAGTCCATACTTTAGTGATAGCTCCTTCCTGGAAGAGGCCTTCTATCTTAAATTCTTTTTTTTTTTTTTTTTTGCGGTACGCGGGCCTCTCACTGTTGTGGCCTCTCCTATTGCGGAGCACAGGCTCTGGACGCGCAGGCTCAGCGGCCATGACTCACGGGCCTAGCCGCTCCGTGGCATGTGGGATCTTCCCGGACTGGGGCACGAACCCGTGTCCCTTGCATCGGCAGGTGGACTCTCAACCACTGCGCCACCAGGGAAGCCCTATCTTAAATTCTTTTAGGCAGTTATGGTGGAGTTCAAAGGTTCTTCCTGAGTCTTTTGGGCTGTGTTTGTTTTCTGCTCAAAATAATCCACAAGCCAGACTGGCATATTTTGCGGTGGTGTACTCTGAATTCCATCAATTGCATCCTGTCCTGTATTATTTTAGGATTATAAAATTCTGGTTACTATCCAGTAGTAACTATCCAGCATCTCCTACAATTATCCCCGCATTAGAAAGAATAGCTACCAGTAAGTTTCTCACCATTTCTGGTGCTTCTTTCACCAACGCATTCCTTATTGCTTTAGGAAACAGTGTTGTCCTTCAAGTGCATCCATGGAGCACAGCTGGTCAGTGACTAGTTTTTTTTTTTTTCCCCCATTTTATTAGAATGTCCTCCCTGGCATATTACCTCTCCTAATCTTTTTGCACCCTTTTCCACTAGCCCAGCTGTTCTCCCGTTTCTTGTTCTTTTAGTGTGGGCCATTGCTTTTTCTAGGCATCCAAGATGTGGATAACAGTGTCTTAGCACCATATCCCAGGGTCCTGCCAGATTACGAACTCCTGTGTCACTGGATAGTGTCCTCGTATGGATAAACTCTCCCTTACCTACCTTCATGCTCCACACTCATTGATCCAGCACCCTCAGTCTCCAGCTCCATACATATTCTCCTGGCTCCTCGCGACTCACATTCGCCAGGTCCTGCAGCTTCTTCGCATCCCTGTTCTTCCTCAGCAGGCCGAGAATGTCCTTGGCTGGGTTATGTAGTGATTTGACCCTAGTTATTAGTCTTGTAGCCGGGAGTGTCAGTAGGGTAGAATCTGAGGAGAGTGGGTGTTCTCTTTGAGAAGGGTAAGCTACTTCTGCAGGGCTAGACAGATCTGAGGGGTCAAGATTCTCAAGTGCCTCAACCCAGATGTCCCCATTCCAAGTCTCAGGTGTTTTTTTTTTGCAGTATGCGGGCCTCTCACTGTTGTGGCCTCTCCCGTTGCGGAGCGCAGGCTCCGGACGCGCAGGCTCAGCGGCCATGGCTCACGGGCCCAGCCACTCCGCGGCATGTGGGATCCTCCCGGACCAGGGCACGAACCCGTGTCCCCTGCATCGGCAGGCGGACTCTCAACCACTGCGCCACCAGGGAAGCCCCAAGTCTCGGGGTTTTATCTTTAGTGGCATACCTGCTGTGATTGAGAATTCAGTTTCTCTTCTCTGGACTTTTGCTTTCCTTATAATTCATTGTTGAACCTGATCTTAAGCTTTTTCTGCCCTCTGGCTGCAGTAGATAAGCATCTACTTTATATGCTTCCAAGGAGGCCCTTTGATTTTGGTAGTTTTAAATTTGAGGTTAATCCCTCTCAGAGTATCCTTGAATTTTTACAGTGCATCAGTAGTAGCCAGCAAAAGTCAGATTCTATAGTTCTTATAATTATTTTTTCCCTAATTCTCTCAAATACCTAAGACACTGTATCTGCCAGTGCTTTCTGACACACTGTCTCATTTCAGTTTACCACAGGTAAAAGTTTTAATAATTGTACCACTTTAGCATGCCAGGAATAAGTATTCTATCTACCACCAATGAAGGAATCCTCATTATCAGCTCCCCCAAATTCCGTTTTATAATTTGCTTCCTAGGACCACTTGGATTTCCCAGGACACAGACTTGAGGTGGAGATGTGCTGTTAGGAGGACACTGGGGAATACTCTTGGACACAATACGTAAAAGGGAGAGAGGGAAGCAGGATTGGGTTGGGGGAGAATTTGCACTGTGGTTGTAATGGGTTTTATTTGAGTCCTTGGGGTGCTCTAGACCTGGGATTGTCTTTCAGAGTTGTCCCAAATTGAGGCAAGAGGGCTGAGTCCTTGTATCTCTGCATTGATTGGTAGCTACTTTTTCCTTGGGAAGAAGTGTCTGTTACCAGTCAACACCCTGCACCTGAGGTTAGAGACTCAGCTGTGAGCCATCTGCAGCCAGCACTCCCACCCCCGAGAATAACGCCCGCCCAGCGTGAGAGCCCAGCTTTGGTCTTGAGAGCAAGCTCTGGGCGGTGCAGCCAAGGAATGAGTCAAAACTCATATATACTAATACAGTTTATGGGCAGTTTCACCCCCATTTTATTTTTATTCTCAGAAAAAAACAAATCAAACATGGAATTATTTAATAATATGCCTCGAAAGAACCTTAAAATCACAGCAAGTTCAACGTACTCAGTTTTCAGATTAAGAATCGGAGGTGCAGGTAAGTCAAGTGCTTTGCTTGGGCGAACAGAAGATGCAGATGCTGGGTTTAGAGTTCTGGTTCTCTGCCTTCACCCCAGTTTTCTTTCACTCTTATAATCAGTTAGGTCTAGAGAACTATAATATTGTAAGTTGTTTCCCATAGTTGAAAGTTTTAGAATTTAATCTTTACTGCAGTATACAATAGATGTCAACTCCGTGATTGTGTTTGCCTCTCAGGACAATTTCTTCTTTCCCCCTTATTTCTGAGAGGCACTGTTGCTTTTTGTAGGACGAGGATATTAAATAGATTAAGGTTTTAAGTTCCAGGAGGAGATTTGTGGTCATATATAATCTATTGTACTCTTTTTCTTGAAAATTGTTTGGGGTAAAGTTGTTTCCACCCCCCCCCCCCGGCTTTCTGACTGTAACAAGAATCACCTGGGTAAAAGTGAAGGCTTAACAGAAATGGCTCAAATTCTGTTCTTTTGAAATGGGTTCTTTGTTGGATTATCTCAAGGTTGGGCACTAAGCACACTTCTCCCATAAGGCTACCCTTGTTTCAAGCAAAAGGCTATTTTTGAATCTACCTGCTTTCAACAACAGGGAGTTTTTCTGGCAACTGGAAAAGGCTCTGGTCTTTGGTCTCCCTGCTTGTTACTCCTCTTATTAGTTTGGTTTTTCTTAAAGAATTCTCTCTGAAATGTACTGTCTACTTCCAGGCTAAAGTGTTTCCATAAATAAATTGTTTTCAATTTGATAAGTAAGTCACATAGTCTTTTACTGAGCATTTATAATGTGCTAAGTGTTGGGTTATGTATAGGGATACTAAAATGTTCAAGATATGACCTGGGCTCTTAAGGAACTTGGTCTGATTGGGATACGATAAAGACCTAGAGAAATAATTTCACTATTAAGTAATACGTTTTACAAAGATGTGCACAGGGCTATAGGTTTACAGAGGAAGTTGAGGAATAACTTTGATGTAATTGAGGTATTAGAAAGCCGTGGTTTTGTCAGAAGGCTACAGTTCACATACTTATGGAGGGGTCCACTTGTTCTCCTAATTAGCATGCTAAGCAGGAATGATTTATAATGCTAGCTAGCAAATACTGTGGACCATGAAGGAAAGGGATACAGAAGGTGAATTTCCGTACAGTGCTTAAGAATCAGGAAGCAGAGGGTTGAGTAGAGCAGATACAAGGCAGAGGTAAGATTTCGGTAGTGAGGAGAAACAAAGTGAATGAGTAAATAACACGTGCTTTGGATGGCGAACCCCTGAAGATGTGGGAATCTTCTAAAAGGGAGGAGAGAAGCCTGAGAATGAAGGATAAACAGGCCAGCCCTGCTTAGTTTAATATGACACTTTCCTGAAATGTATGTTATGTTACATTACCTAAATCACCTTTGGATTTAGAATAAATGCTAATGTTAAAGTAATGTGTGTTCAGTATGTCTTTTTTGTTGTTGTTGTTAAACCAAGACACATTCTTCTATTGTTTATTTATTTATTTTCTTATTAGTCATCCATTTTATATACATCAGTGTATACATGTCAATCCCAATCGCCCAATTCATCACACCACCCCCCCACCCGCAGCCGCTTTCCCCCCTTTGTGTCCATATGTTTGTTCTCTATATCTGTGTCTCAATTTCTGCTCTGCAAACCAGTTCATCTGTACCATTTTCTAGGTTCCACATATATGTGTTAATATACGATATTTGTTTTAATCCTTCTGACTTACTTCTCTCTGTATGACAGTCTCTACAAATGACCCAATTTCATTCCTTTTTATGGCCGAGTAATATTCCATTGTATATATGTACCACATCTTCTTTATCCATTCGTCTGTCGATGGGCATTTAGGTTGCTTCTATGACCTGGCTATTGTAAATAGTGCTGCAATGAACATTGGGGTGCATGTGTCTTTTTGAATTACGGTTTTCTCTGGGTATATGCCCAGTATTGGGATTGCTGGGTCATATGGTAATTCTATTTTTAGTTCTTTAAGGAACCTCCATACTGTTCTCCATAGTGGCTGTATCAAGTTACATTCCCACCAACAGTGCAAGAGTGTTCCCTTTTCTCCACACCCTCTCCAGCATTTGTTGTTTGTAGATTTTCAGATGAAGCCCATTCTAACTGGTGTGAGGTGATACCTCATTGTAGTTTTGATTTGCATTTCTCTAATAATTAGTGATGTTAAGCAGCTTTTCATGTGCTTCTTGGCCATCTGTATGTCTTCTTTGGAGAAATGTCTATTTAGGTCTTCTGCTCATTTTTGGATTGGGTTGTTTGTTTCTTTAATATTGAGCTGAATGAGCTCTTTATATATTTTGGAGATTAATCCTTTGTCTGTTGATTCCTTTGCAAATATTTTCTCCCATTCTGAGGGTTGTCTTTTCATCTTGTTTATGGTTTCCTTTGCTGTGCAAAAGCTTTTAAGTTTCATTAGGTCCCATTTGTTTATTTTTGTTGTTATTTCCATTTCTCTAGGAGGTGGGTCAAAAAGGATCTTGCTGTGATTGATGTCATAGAGTGTTCTGCCTATGTTTTCCTCTAAGAGTTTTATGGTGTCTGGCCTTACATTTAGGTCTCTAATCCATTTTGAGTTTATTTTTTGTATGGTGTTAGGGAGTGTTCTAATTTCATTCTTTTACATGTAGCTGTCCAGTTTTCCCAGCACCACTTATTGAAGAGACTGTCTTTTCTCCACTGTATATTCTTGCCTCCTTTGTCATCAGTATGTATTTCTAAGAGACTATATTTAATTAGGATTGTGTTGCAGTTTGCCTATCAAATAGACACATAAAATATCCTGCTATTACAGTATTTTCATTTATTTTTGTATTAGTTTCAAATGTCACTTCCACTTCCCAGGAAATCCCCAAATGTAACATTTAGTATTGTAAAATAAAGTAGTTCTTGAGAATGCATTATCCATAGCAAACTGTATATGGAATTATGTTTGCTTTTGTCAGAACAGGTAGTTTAGTGCAACTTATTTTTTTTTAGAGGGAAGGTAGGTTGAGGAACAGAAGGGTGAGAGAGATGTAGATGTCTCTGCCTCTCGCCATGTACCTGCTCCTTGCCTTTCAGACTCATCTTCATTATTTGTTTCCTTTTCCCTGATTTTTAAAATTTTTGCAAAATTTTAAAGTACACTTGAATACCTTTCTCCTAGATTTCCAAATTGTTCACATTTTGGACTTTCACTTTACACATGTACAGCTTGTCCTCTTTCTCTTGTTTTCTCACAGTATCATTGTGAACTCAGTTTTTTTTTTTTTAAATTCAGTATGTGGTCCATTACTGTCATTATTTTTGCTGTAAACATCTGAGTGAATTAAAGAACCCTAGTACTACCTGTAGATGTAAATACTCTATTTCAAAAGACTTCTATCATTTTACACATTAATATCTTAAAAGATCTGGGAAAAATGGGTTAAAATAAATCTGGTATATTCTATAGAGCCAAAAGAGCATAGGATACCCTGGAGTAATCCTGGGGTTACATAGGATCTTAGAAATCATTTTATTCTATTCTTCTCAAGCATTTGCACCCAAATACCATTTAGAATGCGTAAAACCAATATATATCATCTGTAAGTCTGCAGCTTAATCTGAAGCTACCATAAGTAGGAAATGTCTTTGAAATCATATTTAACTTGTGAAATAGATCTCAATTTTTCTTTCTTCTCTATTATACACCAACTTTTGTTGAAGATTAATATTTTAAATATATTAAATATAAAAATGAACTCAACTGTAAGTAAATGGATGTTCATTACAGCAGGGTCTGCAGCAATGAAAGACTAGAAACAACCTGGATGCCATTCAACAGAGGATAGATTAAATACACTATAGCCTTACCATGGAATATTATGTAGCCTTCCACAAATAAGGGAAAAATTTATGTGGAATGATCTCCAGGAAATATTGTGTAAAAAAGACAAGTTTTGGAACAGTCTTTAAAGGGTGGCTCCAATTTGTATAAATAAATATGTTACTCATTCGTGAAATTCCTGCAACAAATATGTATTGAGTACCTATGCATGGGATTATTCTAGGTTCGTGGGGTATAGCAGTGAATGAAACAAAGTATTCTCAGGGAATTTATATTCTAGTAGAAGCAGATAATAAATAAATAAATGAATGAATAAATAAATAA
The DNA here is from genome assembly GCF_964270905.1 of Leucopleurus acutus. Taxonomy (NCBI): domain Eukaryota; kingdom Metazoa; phylum Chordata; class Mammalia; order Artiodactyla; family Delphinidae; genus Leucopleurus; species Leucopleurus acutus. The sequence goes on along the minus strand of NC_139145.1, from coordinate 77,563,278 downwards.
AATTATGTCCTGTAGTGATAGGTAATATTAAGGACAATAAAGCAAGTCAAGTATGATAAAGTTAAGGGAGTATGGCTACTCTTCCCCATAAGAGCCAGGGATACTATGAGATTTCAGAGCAGGCCTTAAGATGGGTAGGAACAGATTGGAGAGGTTAAGGATAGGAATGCTATCTCTAGTTTTATCATTTTGAGTTTTGAGTCATGTAAATATTTAATGAAACTAAGACTAAATTATTATATAGTTAGTAAAAATCCCTAAAATTAAATAGAAACACATATAAATGAACCTAATGTGTTATGAAATTGATAACTACACACAGTAAAAATTAAAATAACTTTAAACAACCCTTTGTAGAATGTATTCAAAGGGCAGAATGGCAATCAGATCTTAAATTTAGCAGGTTTGCTGTAGGTATTGCTATTGTAATTACAAAACTATTTTATGTATATTAGAAGATAAAGAAGGTGAGTTTATATATTGATCTTTTTAGGAATCAGGGTTTTCACTGTTAAAGAAGGCAGATGACAAGAACGGTATTGTAGAATATGAAGGCGACCCTCTGTTAGGGTATGAGGATACAGGTATACAGTTTTTTTGAGCCTTGAAGCTTATACAATTGTGGAGAATCTCTTTAAAAGAAAAATTAGAAATAACAAAATTAGGTATAGAACATTAGAAGGAGCTCATTAGCTTCACAGTGAACCTTTAACTGATCTGGTGGTGTTGACCTGGATTTGAAAGCATAGGTGTATTTTCTTGCTCTATGAACTGGAAAGGTCTAGATATAAGAATACTCATAGCAATGAGCACACCTAGTGCTCAGAATTTGTTTTCTAAATACACTCACCAAGAGAAAGAAATGAGGGTCTCTAGAGAAATGGCTGACCCAGGTCGGGGGAAGAAAAGTACAAGGAGAGCCCGTCACATCTTGTGCCAGATGCAAGAAAGTGCTCCAAGACTAAAGGGGTCATATCAAGATGACACAAGAAGTAAAATCCATCAGGTTTTTGTCCAACTTTGCTGTTTATATTCACATACTTACATGCTAATACAAAGCCACTTTCCCCCAAGTAATCTTCAGATCATTGTTCTGTATCAGAGGGATGCCCTGACAGCCAGATAGACTAGGGAGCTGAGTTTGATCCAACTGGGGGGAGTTGAGAAATTCTCAGAAGAGAAAGGGCCCAGAGCCATTACTCAGGGATGGGCTTGCTTGCACCTCACTGCAGAACTCGCTGTGCTTTTCAGAGAATCCCTAAATGGGTGAAATTGTCTCCTTGTGAATATCTTGATTGGCTCTTTGCTAGCTGTCGCTTACCCAAGGGGGGGAAAAAATGGTTTGCTCTTCTCAGACAGTTTTGTTCTCTCTTCTGCTTTTGTTTGTAATTAAAGAAATTAATCTATTTATTAGTTTCCCTTGTATAAAAATAAAATGGCTCACTGACAGATAATGTCTTAAAATTATTCTTTGACATTTCCTAAATTTGTTTTAAATTCATGAATCCTATTATGTCTGAAAACCAGTTGTACCAAAGAAAATAGTTCCTTTTTTTTTTTTTTAATTAAAGATGCTACAGGAACAATAATCACCTTCTTTCCTATAAGGACCTTTTTTGAGAGTTAATAACTAGCTGGGTTAATGATCTTAAAATTTTAGGAACATCAGTTTTCTCATGTACTCATTAATTCTTCCAAAATGCCCAAGACTGAAATAATTAGCATTTAAATAAAAGCAGAAATAGGGAGACCCAATAGGATATTGGCGAGATGTCAGAAACAGTATTTAGAGTGAAAATTATGAGAAAATACTGAATACATGTGATGAATTGGTTGGCCTATAAAAAGAACTGAAAGCAAGCAATTACTGGAGTAAAAGGAAAAGGGGAACAGAAAATAGCAGAGGTTGGCCAAAGGAATAATGACTGGGTAGTTCAGTATTATTCAGAGTGGGTAAAAAAAAAAAATGCTCACTTAAAATGATAGTGGGAAATAGTCTAAATATAATCTTGGTGGAAATTTCAGCCAGGTTTGAATACTGCACAGCTTTTGAATACCATATGTAATTGAAAGTCGGCCTTCAGATACAATGTTACCCCTAAAAAATGGGGCCTATACATTAGGGAGTAATGAAGGATAGCATTCTGAAGAATGCTGCTGCCACGAAGCTTGGTTGTTGTTAGAGCCTCCCTTTGATTTGCATGGTGGTAAATTAACATGACCATTTTTTGTGTGTGATGGACCAAAAGGAGAATATATAGAATACCATTGAAAACTCAGATAAATGAGAGAAAATGCAGAATTAACTCACACCCCCCAAATCAAACCCATTATATCATATTGAAATGAAAACATAAGTATGCTGCTGCTTCCCAGGAAGGCATACCTCATAATGTAGAATAAAATTGCATTAGAATAGATCAACATTTTGTGAAATTTGAAAAAAATTCTTTAGCTTGTTTAACTGAGGCTGGGTCTGTCATTAAGAATATAGAAATAATTGGGCTTCCCTGGTGCGCAGTGGTTGAGAGTCCGTCTGCCGATGCAGGGAACACGGGTTCGTGCCCCGGTCCGGGAAGATCCCACATGCTGCGGAGCGGCTAGGCCCGTGAGCCACGGCCGCTGAGCCTGCGCGTTCGGAGCCTGTGCTCCGCAACGGGAGAGGCCACAACAGTGAGAGGCCTGCGTACCGCAAAAAAAAAAAAAAAAAAGGATATAGAAATAATCTAGTAGAATCTGAAGAAATTGTGATATCTTTAGGAAGACTACTGGAAAGCTGATGAGACATTTATCTGATTTGGAGTTTAAGAAAATTGGACTGAGAATACAAAGAAAGCCAGAAGGGCAGTTACATGTATAGACTGAATATTGTTACACAATTGTACTGTCACTCTTAGCACTTAAACAAATGATTGCCGGCAGAGAATGATGCATTTGAAATTCACTCCGTGTTACTCTGGAAAAAAGTTCTGAGGCAGACCATAAATCTTGTGTGTATGCTTAACATAAGCTTGGGTTTTTATTATTTTTTTGGCATTACCTCAGTCATTCTTAAGTTACAAAATCATAGAATCAGAGTTGGAAGGACATCTAGAGGTGTCAACTAAATTACTTCTCTGCATCAATTTACCTACATTTTGTCTAAACATTTCCAGGAACAAAACATTTCACAACTCTCTCAAGGAGATTGTTAAATCATTCCAATGTTTATAAGCTCTCAAAGCTAGGAGTTCTCCGTCCGATAGCCGTATTTACCCTCATTCCTCTGTTCCCTGCCTTCTCCTCTCCCACTCCATCCAGCTTCTTATTTTTTGGATACTAGTTTTCTTTCTTCAAGTAAATCTGTTTTCCTTCTTTCTGCAACTCTATGTCCCAGTGCCATATTTGTTTCTCTTGTATTCTCAGCATCCCCAGGTCTTTTATATTTTCTCCTAAATCCTCAGTAAGCTTATTTTAGTTTCTTTTGGATTGAGAGCAAATGAACCAAAATACTACAAATCAAGCTGGGAGGAAAAGAAGGGATTGGAAAGTGTGAATATCTAAAGAAGTATTTTCACCAATTCCAGCATTTAAAGGTATTCTTGCAGGCTTAGGAGAACCTCAGTGGGGATGAATGCCAACGTCTCTCTTAGGTTTACTTACCCAGGCAAAATTGTTGGGGATGTTCTCTGGCCAACACTATTAGCATACATAAAGCTCTCTGTTGGAAAGTTTACAGAGTCAATTAGAGTTCACAATATATATATATTTTTAAGTATGGTTGAGGGACTCATTTAATGAATTGCATTTCAAGATGTTTCTATTCTTGTAGGGACTGCCTGTAATAAATTAGCAGGTGGCACATTAAGGCCATAGGAGATTGTGCACTTAAATAGGCATTTATTTGGGTGTATATTTTCCATCTAGTAGATTACCACATCAGTTTAGGGGTTGTACTATTTCCCAAGTCCTAACTTTATAAGTTCTACAACATTTTCTAAAGAAGAATCTTTACTTCTTATCTAGAATCACTATCTATAAATTGATTTACAAATCATTGATTCTTCTTTTGTGAGCTAAATTCTTGATTTATTTATATGGATAATGCTAAAAGAATCCTATTGAGTTTTCACCATCAAGGCAGTCCCTTGATTTGTTTAGCATAAGTGGATAATTTTGTGCTAAGTGAAGAGCACAGTTATTTCCAAAGTCTCTGCTCCTGGTAACTATAAGATTACATTCTAAAAAAGTCATATATATTCATTAATTTTTGGATAAAAATAAAAGCAGTACCTTCATTTATAATATTTTTATTAATAGAACTTCTGTAGCCCAATTATGTTTATGGAGATTTACTACTTGCAGGATGTATTCAGTACATTATCAGTGTCTATCAGATAAGAATTTTATTGTAGTAGTAATGCAGAGGAATAGGTTACTGTTTTGGATGACTCAGGAGTGGGAGTGTTGAAAATTTGGAGTCAGGGCTCAAATACACTGGACATGGGTTTTGGGAAACATGAATGAATCAAGAGGGTAATTGAAGAATTCTTCATAGCTGAAGAAATAAATGTATCACTTAATTAGATTGTGACAACAAGGTTAGCCCTGGCAGATAACTGGACAAAAGCCACTCCCTTTTTTCTGGAAGTGTGCATGTGTGTTTGTGTGTATGTTCTGTGTGTTCATGTTCTATTCTATGGGATGATGAAGTATGAATATGAGGTAGGGATAATGAGTGCCCTGGTTAAACGGATGTTTAAAAAGAATAGTTTCTTCTGTACCACCAACCCATAAAATCTATTCTGGAGCCTGAAGCTGCAGCTTGTTATTATTCCTGGCCTCTGTCCTTAAAAGCCTATCTTCTAGGTAAGGCGATAGACAACTTTTTCTGTAAAAAGCCAGATAGTAAATAGTTTCAGCTTTATGGGCCACGTGGTTTCCATTGTAACTACTCAACGATTGTTATAGCTTGAAAACAGCCATAGACAATACAGAGACAAATGGGCACAAATGTGTTCCAACAAAACTTTATTTTTAAAAACAGGTGGCAGGTGGGGTTTTTGCCCAAGAAGTATAGTTCACTGACCTTTGTTACAGATTGGTGATTCCTACCCATTAGTCAGCTCTGTCTTTCCTAGAGGTCCTTAGATCATTTCAAATTCTGCTTTAAGAATGTTTTGAAAAGACATTTTTCAGTCCTTTTCAATCAAACCCAGAAGAACCATATTGCAGTGTGTCCTTTCAGTGCCAAAGAGTATCATATTGGGAGCATGAATGGGGTACTACTTCTCTTCTGGAAGTGCTAGAATGGCTCCCAGAGAAGAAGGGCTGCAGTGTGTGGGAGAAAGAGCTATGGCACAAGACTCAGGAAGCTTGAGGTCTAGTGTCTATCTCTGTGACTGCAGGCCTGGGTTTCCTCAGTGCCAGAGGAGGATATTGCGACTAGACATTCTACAAATTCTCTCCTGGCTCTAGGATTTTACAGCGCTAAATTAAGGTTCTTGGCAAAGCTGATTCTGTAGGCAGTATTGGATCTTCGTTTCACTTTCAAGACATTTCCTCAGACAGAGCAAACAGCAGACACTGGTAATTTTGAATGGGAACACATTTCTTGTTTCTACCTTAGGAGGTGATGAGAACGATCACATTTGGGCAGTTTTTCACAGTTTTGGGACTTGCCATACATTCACTGCTCATCTGTGTGAGACTAACATTGCCCTTGAAGATACTTGTGGATAGAATAATCAGGAGTATTTTTCTTTTAAAATTTGTAGCTATAATGCACATTTAAAAAAAATTGGCTTACATTTTCGGTGTGATATATTTCATCATTTCTAAGAACCGTGTTTCTTTGTACATTTTAACATGTGTGAGATCAAAAGGTGTCATGCAACTGTGGTCATGTAGGCAGCAATTGTGATGTATTTCTTACTGCTCGTATTTGGGCGTACAAATTTATATCAATAAATAGATATATAAGTATCGATATGTAATCTGCAGCTTACAAGAGAATCCTGAAGACAGAAATGAGGCACAATTAAAAAATGCTGTTTCACCAAGGCTCTTGATGGCACAAAGGGATATTTTATATGGAAAATTATGGACTTTAGTGATTCTGAATTGATCAGTAATTTGGATTCTAAATGTGAAGACATTTTAGAAATAATTCATTATGTTTATATTTCTTTTTACATAAATGCCAGTGATTTAGTAAACATTTATGTTTAAATAAATTCAAATGGGCTCTTTTTGTAATATAAAATGAATCATACTAAAAATGAATAAACTGAATAATATCGTAAATCAAATATACCTCAATAAAAAATTTAAAAAAATTGCAAGTGATAAAAAGTATTGTAACATAATTTAATTATCAAAGGTTTTTTTTTTTGCTCTTAGTGGTACATAAAATAGTGGTGTGTTCTTATAATTTATGGCATTTTAGATTTATAAACATGGTATTATTAAGTATGTTGAGAAATTTTTGAGAATTTAGAAGAAATATTAAGAATTAAAAAGAGAATTAGGAGGTAAATTATGGCAAAAAAAGATTTTGTATTGCCTTCCAGCATTGAGAGAGGGAAAGGATGAGAAAAATAGAGATCTTGAAGTACATTTGTCAGTCAGAAAAGAATGCACTAAGATTACCAGTGGAATGCTACAAAGCCCCTTGAAGAACACTGACCTTGCCCGTCTTTTACCTCAATGTCTCTAGCACCCAGAACAAAATGTGGCAAAGAGCTGGCTGCCCATAATTTTTTGTTGAGTGGGAGAATAAGTGGCCCCTAGAGCAAAATTGGTATATGGGAGAAGTTGAGGCCATGCAGAGCTTCAGAAACAGCCCTGGTCCCAAATTTAAATCTTCCTTTGGCTTTGAGGGTCAAGAATGTTTATAAAAGTTACTCTTACACTTGATCTCTGAGTTTGTTATATAAAGATGCATGAGTCAGTAGCACTGATACTCAGAATTACAGGTGTTTGTACTGAAAAATAACTCAGCTATTAAGATCTTGGCAAAACATTTTCTAGTAGTATTCCTTGATTAAACTGTCCTTGAAGCATTAGCCGGAGAGAAGAAACCAAAAGCCAAGTTTCAGTTTCTGTACCAGTTATGACAGAAGCAGATGCTAACTATACAGAATTCTTGCAGAACTTGTTTCCATATGGTCTCCAGTATGCTGTGTTCCTGCAATTTTTAGAGTATGGAATACTTTGGGAAGCTTAGGTGTCATCACCACCCAAGCAAAACCCAATTCTTATAAAACTTACAAAAGTGTCTTTTGGACTAGAGAAATGAATTTATTTTTTAAAAAATAGATGTTAAGATGTTAAAGATGAAAGCTTTGCTGGGGTGGATATTTAGAATTTTAGTATATACACATGGGTCTTAGCTTTCTTTAAGATCCTTCTTATGAAGTTATCTAAGATATCTAATAAATATATCTAATACATATGAACTTATCTGATTCTAATCAATTGATTCTAAACCAATGTTGTGTTCTTTGACATAGTAACTCTAGGAATAAGTAAATATATATACAAACATATGTATTCAGAGTTTAGTTGAGGAAATGATGGCAATTCATATTAAGGAATTAGAATATTGTATTGTATTGTATATAATGTTGCATATATAAGAATTAGAATTTTGTGGAGAATATTTAAGTGATAGAGAAATGCTAAGGAGAAAAAGATCAGTGAGGGCAAGATGATTTCATCAGAATTTTGGCAGACCAAGCTGGAAGGGTTGAATATTCTCATCAAAGGGGATGAGTGAAATCTCAGAGATGGAAAAATAGTGTACCTTGATGCAAAGATGAAGCAATTGTCATGAACACAGTGGAGAGCAAGAATCTGGGAGTAGAGACAAATAATTAGTTGAATAAAATTAAAACCACTGATAGAGTGTTCCACAAAAAATGATGGCATGCACCATGCACTAGACTCTATCCAGTTCTGGTGAGTCAGTGGTAGACAAGACAGATGTAATATACTGCCCTTGTAAGACTTACATTCTAGTTGAGTGCAGCAAACAAACAAGTAAGCAAATACATATAAGAAGCAAGTTTGTGGTAAGTCATGGTAGTAGTAATGCTACTAGTGTGATGAAGACAATATGAGCTAGATGCTACAACAGTGAATATTGGAGATGGGAGGATTTTTCAGGTGGAGGAGTAAGGGAAAACATCTCCAAGGAGTTGACCTTCAAGCCAAGATCTAAAAGTTGAGAAGGAGCCAAGTAGGTGAGGGGGTGAGGAGAGAACAGATAACACAGAAAGAGATTGATGGGTTCTGAAAACTAACAGAAAGTTAAAGCCTGAAGCCAAGTAAGGAAGGGGGCAAGTGGCTCAGGATGAATTAGACAGACAGACAGCACCCAGATCATGCTGGGCACTGAGGATCAGAGTAGAGAATTTGGATTTCGTTCTTAGGTAATTAATAGAGCTTCTTTGGAGGCTTCTAAGCAAGATCATCAAATATGACCTATTTTTTATAAGATTGTTCTGGTTCTTGTGTATACAGTAAATTGGGTGGATCACTCATCATCACCACTGTCATCCTCAAGCTACTACCTATACAGGCTTGCTGTAGTCTGAGAGAGAGATGCTAGTATCGTGGACATGAGAGTAAAACAGATAGGACTTGGTGACAGGTTAGAGCTTAATTTAGGAGGGGAGTGGGCAACAGAAAGGGAGAAGTCAAGAATGGTGCCAGATTTCTTAAGCTGGGTTACAGAAAGTATTAAATGTCAGATAGCGAGGGTCTGTGTTGATAAACAGGAAAATCAAGGAACACAGTAATTTTGGGAAGTGTGATAGAATATGCTTGTTTAAAAAAGATGTGTTATGTTACAGGAAATACTGTACCAGAATTGCAAAATCTGAGAATCAGGAAAGTCTGTGTGATGTCTGCTACAGTGAATCCTCTGTGAAAAGCTAGGGCCTTGGGTTAGGCTAATGGCCATGGGATTAGAAAAGAAAACATAGCCATGAAGGATATCGTTATGGAAGATTTTTGTCTTTTGAAGCTTATTGGAAATGAGAAATGAATCAGAAGCGTGTACCTAAGACAACTGTGGAACCTTTTGTGTGACCTGGATATAGTTTTTAATCACTAGGGCCTTCAATTCTGTTTCCAGGAGGTTCATGAACTCTTAGGCGGGGCTGAGCCTAGTTGCCTGGGCCAAACACCTTCAAATTAGCAGCCGCCCTCCCTCACCGTGAAATGTATCATGCACAGAATTGAAATTATGCAATTAAAACTCATATCCTGCTCATGACTTAGAAATAAAAAATGCATTTTTTATTAAAGTTCAATTTAATATTCATTGTGGGCTTATGCTAAGTCAGTGAGGTGCCAGGGATACAATGGTGGCCAAAAAATAAAAATTGTGTACCTTTACTTTTACTTTGGAAGATTTCTTTGTACTTTGTGACACACAGACCCACAGTGCAAAATGGAAAGAACATATAAGAACATGTTAAAAATAACGTTACTTTCCATACATTTCCCTTAAATGTCAAGTCATCGAAGTCAAATATCCAGAGGCTTCATTTTCTGGGGGTGGGGATGATTTTTAAGGTAACTGTTGTAAAAGCCTCCTGAAATTTGTTCCAATTTGTATTTTCTGCAAAATGATTTCAAAACATGACCCATAAAAATATCAAATGGCAACAAAAATAAAAATGTTTGTTTTCCTTTATTTAACACATATTGAGTGCTAATTTTCTGTTTTCTACAAAGTACGGATAATTAAACTTTGTCGTTGCCCTGCAGGAGTTTCCTGTCTGCAGCAGATAGTGCTAATGTGCCATTTCCATTTTCACACAGGACTAGGCCACGCCAAGTCGGGAGCTGGGAAAACTGCTTTTCTGAGGGGAACTTTAAAAGTTGTTTAAATGAAAACAGAAGCAGAGGAAGCTGTAGGCAGCTAGGTGGAGTGAAATAAAATGCGTATGTTTGCACATAAGACAGCTTTGTGGAACCTCAAGGTGGGAGATCAGGAAGAGGGAAAGCTGTGAATGAACCCATGATAAGCTGTGGAGAAGTGGCCAGGCCCAAACGACGTGGCACCAGACATACAATTCAGTCTTTGTTGGGAGACTTGAGAAAATAGGCTGAGCATCGTGTCTATGAACACAAGAGCCAAGAGAGTTATTTTCATGTCTAGAGTACAGTGTGACACTGTAGGAGGCCAAAATGAAGAAGATAAAGGGGAAATTGTAGTTGCTTAGGTGAGAAATGGTCATGTCTAATGCTGAGACAGTGGCAGACTGATGAAGAAAAGGAGGGTGTGGAATTATCAAACCATAGATAGCATTTTAGAGTTAGATAGTGCCTTAAAGATGACCTTCCAGATGAGAAATTGAGATTATACCTTTTACTAACTGAGTCACATTGAACCAGTTTCCTAATGCTGCTGACGACCAATTTTTTTTTTTTTTTCCGGTACGCGGGCCTCTCACTGTTGTGGCCTCTCCCGTTGCGGAGCACAGGCTCCAGACGCGCAGGCTCAGCGGCCATGGCTCACGGGCCCAGCCGCGCCGCGGCATGTGGGATCTTCCCGGACCGGGGCACGAACCCGTGTCCCCTGCATCGGCAGGCGGACTCTCAACCACTGCGCCACAAGGGAAGCCCGGGCCAGTTTTATTATTCTGTGAAATGGTGTCCCAGTGCTGTTGTGACTCCACGGACATCGTGTATGTGTGTTGTAAACCACATAGATAGTAAATAGGAAAGTTATAATTAAAGGAGACATTTAAGAAATGATAGATTTTGGCAACAGACTCCATGTACAGAGTGAGAGAAATGAGTCAGAGTTTAGTCATTAACACATTCTGTTCTTTTCAGTCATATGTATTTATGAGACTCTATAAATGAGGAGGATTAACATTCACTTGACTGTTAAGAGGCATATTGGTAAAACAATTTTCTCTGTTGGCCTTCTGTACTATAGTACTCCTAAACATTCCATAGCTGGAAAAGCAATCATTTGTGTTGATTTTTTTATTGTGTTCTATCATTTGTTTAGCACAAGCATCGGGTCGTTTGTTCCTCTTTTCCCTTCTGAGCTAGGCTGTCTCTGAATAAAAGAGTTAATTTTGTGTGAAGATCTTGGCCTGGTTCTTCAGTGTCATCTGTAGAAGTCCTTGTCACCTTCATTGGCTATGTTTTGCTTTTGAGCACTTAGTATAGGGAGTTTATTTTCAGCAAAGTGTTTCACAGAATCATTAGGCAGCTCTTGTTTCATATGTACCATTGCAAAAAAAGTACAGGTGCTGTTCTTCTGTTTGCTCAAAGAAACCTTGGAGACACCCTCCAATGCATAGCTCAGGACCCTGACCCCAAATCACCAACTTGTGAACACGCTGCTGCCTATGTGGCAAAAGGATGTTTTAGTTCCAAATAGAAAATTAAAAAAAGAAATTCCAGGTTATTGGCTAAAAAGACTGGCTTTGACAGCTTGCTTTCACTTCTGCTAAAGGTGTATTTAAGATACATCAATTCTAAAATCTGTCTTTACCCTCACAAAACTCCAGTATCGGTATATCTTATTGCTACAGATTTACAGCATGCCTTCTGAATAGGTCCCAGGGAAATAGAAGAGTCCTGTGACAGCTATTGGTGCCCAGATGAGTATCCTGCCAAGACCTAGCACCAGCCTAAAGAGATCAGGCCATTTTATAAGACTCAGATGAGCTCAAAGAAACTCTGCTTCCTAGATTTAGAAGCAAGGTATTAGGTTCATGAGCCACCCTACAGATCTCACACAACATCCTGTCTCTGTAGCATTTCAATCTGACCATTTGAGTCTCTCAATTGAATTAGGGGGGAAAAATCCATTGTATGTTTATGGAGGCAGAAGTGATAACTTTGCCTAGTAGCAGGAGCAGTGGGGCTCCCTGGAGCTCTCTCCAAATCTACTGGTGGAGAATACATCCAGTTTGGTAGGTATTTAGCAATATCTCTTAGGCATAAAATAAAAGCAACATATCGTTTGGGTCCTTCTAAGAACCTCAGACTCAGGGCAGACCCCAAACTTGAGCTCAGAAAGCTTCACCCATGTTTCTCTTAGCCATATTTAAGGATTTAGTTTGTCTACCTGTCACAGTGTTGTCCAGAAGTATTGGAACACTGTGTTTCAATACACTGGCAAAATACTTTCTCTGCCTCCCTTGCAGATGGGATTATTCTACGTGATCCCAGCAGGCTAAGTGTGTTTATTTGTTCTGTCAGCAATCTCACCACCATCCAAGGGATTGTTCTGTTCTTTTTGTCTTTATTCAACAAACATATGAGTGCTCCTTCTATGCCACTCTCTGTGATAGACTCAGTATGTAAATTGTTATTGTTGCATAATGCTAGATAAGCACCCTCATAAAATATGAACCAGCTGCAGTGGGCACAGAGAGAAGAGAAGCAGATTGTACAATTGGGGATTTGGAATTTTGGAAAGGTGTAGTCCATTCAAGAAACTGCAGACAGTTTGGTGTGGGTGAATTATAGGATCAAATAGGCAGAGATAAGTTTGCTGAGTTCCATGCCAAACCACGAGGGTCTGCTATGCCATGTGAAGCAAACTCATGAATGCCCCACCCATCTTCCCTCAGCCTTCCTGAGTTGATCTGCAGCTGAAGGATGAGACAGTGTGTGGAACACTGATGCCTTTCCATCACAGAAGTATCTGCTTCTCTCTTTTGTGCCTGAGATCTTTGTCTATACAACCAGGGAACATGGCTCCCTTTCAAGCAGTACAGATTGGGAAGGGTGTTACTACGTCTTGGAGCACTCTCAGCAAATGGGGCGGGTAGACAATGACTAAATGCCCCAGTCCCTATACAGTTTTAAGATGTGGTCCACACACAGAGAGTCTGTGGTGGAACTGAGCCCCAGGTACCTTCAGAGCTAACCTACTTGTTAACACATTCTTTATAGAATTTTCTCCATTCCCTGTCTCACTTTTTTCATTTCATCATTTGTGCATCTTGGGCTTACTCCAAAAAACCAAATTGTACCCAGATACTTGTTTCAAACTGAGACACAATAAAAAAGTGTGGAGTTGATCCTCTAGGCTACAGAGAGCCAATTATGAATTTTGAATTAAAATCATTATATGCTCTGGGTTTGTGACCAGGCTTTCCTCTTTGTTAAACGGAATGACTGATGCTTCATCAGAGTCTAAACATGCTTGAAATCCTGCTTCAGAGCAGGAAGGAGGGTTTGGCACTCCTCCCCAGGAGGTTGCAGCCTGGCCATTAGAAGATCAGGGCTCTCCTTTTTTGGGGTTTACTCCCATGAGGCACTCAGTAAGTTTGCAAATTATGTAAAACAGCCCAGTATTACTAGTGTAATTTCCTGTCATTTTCTACATTTGTGTTTACTGAATTATGCTACTGAGGCTGTTTGTTTATTTGGAGGATCATGACCTACAATTTGGGTAATTGGCTACCCTGAAATTTGGGTAAGTTGGTGATGTTCAGGCTGTGACTTACAGGTTTAAAGAGGCTGTACTTATCACTGGCTTGGAAGGTGACCACAGCTCTAATGGGGCCTTGTTGTGTTGACTACCACAGGGTGGAGTCCACACCAGTGTCCCAATTACCTGCTGGGTAGGCTCCAAATATGTGGATTTCCACAGTTAACCTGTTGTCCCAACCAATTACATGTTTTCTCTTTCAAATATGAACTCTGTATGAGTAACCAAACATAAAAATAATTAGTCATAAAATTACACATTCTTTTTAAGATGTACAATGTAGTGACTTTATCTATCTTGCAAAATGCTTGTCACAATAGAGTTGGTTAACACATCCGTCACCTCACATCATTACGTTTTTTTGGTGTGTGTTGAGAACTTTTCAAATCTACTTTTAGCAACTCTCAAATATACGATACAATATAGTATTGTTAAATACAGTCACCATGCTGAACATTACAACCCCAGGATATAACTGGAAGTTTGTACCCTCTGACCACCTTCACTCTCCCCATCCCTCTGACCCCCAGGCAACCACCAATCTATTCTCTATTCCTATTAGGTTGTTGTTGTTGTGGGTTTTTTTTTTTTTTTTGGTTTCACATATAAGTGAGTTCATACAGTAACTGTCTTTGTCTCGCTCATTTCACTTAGCATGACAGGTTCATCCATGTTGTCACAAAAGGTAGGATTTCCTTTTTTATGGTTGAATAATATTCCATTGTATATACACCACATTTTTATCTGTTCATCATCGATGGCCACTTGGGTTGTTTCTATTTCTTTGTTTTTGTAAATAATGCTGAAATGAACATAAGGGTTCAGATGTTTCTTTGAGATAGTGGGATTTCATTTTCTTCAGATATATATCCAAAAGTGGCATTGCTGGATCATATGATAGTTTTGTTTTTAATATTTTGAGGGACCTCCATACAGTTTTCCATAGTGGCTGCACTAATTTATATTACCACCGATTGTATACAGGGTTCTGTTTCTCCATATTCTCTTCAGCCCTTATCTCTTACCCTTTTGATAATAGCTATTCTCACAGGTGTGTGGTGATATCTTATTGTGGTTTTGATTTGCATTTCCCTGATGATTAGTGATGCTGAATACCTTTTCATGTCCCTGTTGGCTATTTGAGTATCTTCTTTGAAAAACATGTGTATTTTAGTATTCCACCCATTTTTTAAATCAAATTATTTGTTTTTGTTGCTGTTGAATTGTATGAATTCTTTATATATTTTGGATATTAACACCTTATTAGACATATGGTTTACAAATATTTTCTCCTATTCCATATGTTGCCTTTTCATTTTGTTAATTGCTTGCTTTTATGTGAAGAAGACTTTTAGTCTGATGTATTCCCACTTGTTTATTTTTGCTTTTATTGCTTGTGGTTTGTCATATCCATAAAATTCTTGTCAAGCCAAGTGTCAAGGAGTTTTTTCCTTATGTTTTCTTCTAGGAGATTCTCTAGGTCTTAAATTTAAGTCTCTAATCCATTTTGAATTAATTTTGTGAATGGTGTAATATAGACCTCCAGTTTCATTCTTTTGAATGTAAATAACCAGTTTTCCCAGCACCATTTATTAAAGAGATTGTCTTTTCCCCATTCTATATCCTTGCCTCCATTATCAAATATTAGTTGACTGAATATGTGTGAGTTTATGTAGTAAAATCATACAAATCATATGATATACTTTTGTGTTTATGTAATTATATCAGTAGTTAGGATCTAGGAACAAATCATTATAAACAGGTTTTCTACATACATGACATTTAAAAGTCTGGCAATTTTGGCCCCACCTACTAAACTTTAGAAGCACCTTCTAAATTGTGAGAGGGCCTAAAACTCCTCCACAAATTTTCCAAATTCCCCAAGGGATGCTATGTCCTTAGTTAAAACCCATAGCTCTCATGCTGATGACTCCAAAATTAGTGTTTCCAGCTCTCATCTGTCTCTTGAATGCCAGATTAATATATCCACCTGCTCCCTGGAGATCTACAAATGACTGATCTTTAATTGGCATTACAATATTAACAAATCCAAAATCAAACTATCGATTCCTTTCCCCAGACATTCTCTTCCAATAGTTTTCCCCATCTCTGAAATGGCACGACCATAATATCCAGTTACTGTAAGCAAAAACCTTGGAATCATCCTTTATTTATATCTTTCTTTTATACCTCACCTCTTCGATCTCTCATTTTTTTCTACACTCACAATCTGAATATGTGCTACCACAGATTAATCCATTGTTACTTTTGTGTGTGCTATTTCATTTGTTTCCTACCTAAACTCTTAATCCCACACAGGGTATTCTCCACAGTGTAGCCAGAGTGAGGTGTTTAAAACGTATAGCATTTCATATCACTTTCTTCCTTTCCCTCTTGACTTCCTGCTTCCAAATACACTTGGGATGAGAATCCCACTAGATCCTACATCATCTTTCTTTTGGTGATCTAATTTTCCCTCTTACTCCTGGAGCTCCACCATATTGGTTTCATTGTTGTATGATGTTGTATGAGCACACCAAGCTCATTCCTACCTCAGGGCCTTTGCCTTACTGCTTCCCTCCTACTGAAATACCCTTTTGATAATATTCATATGCTCTCTCTGTCATTTATTTCAGCCCTTATTTAATTGTCACCTCCGGAGAAACTTTCCTGACCATCCTGTTTAAATATACTACATTTTTCTCTGTACCTATATTCCACTATAATTTTTTGTAGTCTTTACCTGAAATTGATTGATCCACTTGTTTGTTTTTCTGACAGTAGATATAAGCTCCATGAGGGAAAAGCCTTTGTTTATTGACTTGTCCTCAAGATCCAGAGGCATATGTGGTCCATAGTATTTACTCAGTATTTGTTGAATAAATAAATAAGTGGTGAGTGTATTGTTAGGGTAAGAATGACAACTTTAACAAACAAATCATAACAAATATATATAATGGCTCAAAACAAAATTCCTTCTTGCTCATGTACTTGAAAACATGTATAACTATCAATTAGTGACAATTTATGGACTTGGGCTCCCTCTAACTTGTAGCTCCACCATCTCTCACTGAAGGTATCCAGAACTACTGATGATCATCTATCCCGCTGGGAGAAGGAGAAAAGCATGGAGGAGAATATGCCATGTTTTTAATGAGCTGGGCCTGGAAGTGATACCTTCCTCTTATATTCCATTAGTTAGAACTCAGTCACAAGGACACACTTAACTGCAAGGGCAACTGAGAAATACAGTCCCTTGCTGGGCAGCTATTTCCCCGCTAACAACTCTACACTAAAGAATGGGAAGCAATATGTTTTTTGGACTGTGAGTTGCTTCTGCCACAATGAATGAATAAAAGAACTTGTAAAAATCCAAGAATAATTTGTTTTGTATATTATATAAAAGATATTATGTTGATATTTATTTGGAAGATTTATTTTCATATGCCTTATTACCATTTTATATAATTATTTTAAAATAAAATTATCCTTAGCTAATTATGTCCATTAATTATATTTATATGTGATTATATTAATACTATTTTGTCTTTATATAACTTATCTGAGGCACAACTGAATACAAACTAATGAGATTAATACAGTATTCAGGAAGGTTACATGACTGAAAATATAGCATGGATTCTTCACCTGGCTTTGCACCTAAATAACTCTTCCTGTAGAGTTTCCTTAACTTTTCTAGATTCTAAGGCTGTATTCCTTGGCTCATGGCCCCTTCCTCAATCTTTAAGGTCAGCAGTATAGCATCTTCCAATCCTGCCCCACTCTTGTCAGATTGCCTTCTCCTCTGTATTCAAATATCCCTGCCTCTCATTTATAAGAACACTTGTAATTGCATTTATGGCTCATCCAGATAATGCAAAATAATCTCCATATATCAAGATCCTTAACTTAGCCATATCTGCAGAGTCTCTGGTGCTGTAATAAATTAACAACCTCAGGTTGCAGAAATTAGGACCTTGGTATCTTTGGGAGTCATTATTTAGCCTGTGACAGTCCCTTTTCTCAGGTCATTCCTCCAGACCACAGTTTCCTTAATCTCACATTTTGATGAACCAACTAAATCTTTGCTTCTAATCTGAGTATTTCTTAAAATTTGCTGAACTGTGCTTTATATTGATGAACAATATAAATAATTATTTAGAGTTAGATTTTTTTTTTTTGCTGTTAATGTTTACAAATAATGGCATAAAGCCTATCCAGTTTCATGTGGTGCAAAGAACTCAGAGTTTTGGTTGTAAATTAGACGTGAGTTTAAATCTTTTTTCATCTATTTATTAGCCATGTAAACTTGGTCAAATTGCTACAAATCAAGCATTAAGGATAACTTCAAGGCAGACAGAGAAAGAAAGACACACTATATATGGAGGAAAAATATAAGAGTATTAGCTGACTTCTAATCAGAAACCAGACAAGCCAGGAGAAAATGGAGTGACATCTTTAAAGAGATTTTTTTTTTGAAGTCAGTTATATCCAGAAAAAATACTTCTCAAAAATGGAAAAGAAATCCACAAACGTACACAACTGATAAAATTGTATAGACCTTAATACACACATACACTCACACACACCCAAATGAGTACAAGTAAAACTGAGGCAATCTGAATAAGATCAGTGCATTGTATTCATGTCAATATCCTGGTGTGATAGTATACTATAGTTTGCAAAATGTTACCATTGGGGGAAACTGGGCATTGTGTACAATGGTTCTCTCTGTATTACTTATTATAACTGCAAGTGAATCTATAAATGTCTTCAATCACAATTTCAACTAAAGAAAACAACAAAATAATCCCCCCAAAATAACAAAAGCAAATGCATTAAAAAATGAAGGAGAATAAAGGCCAAACATATAAAAGTGGAGAGAATTTATAACCAGCTGATCTGTGCTACAAGAAATATTAAAAGAAGTTCTTCAGGCAGAAGGAATATGACTCCAGAGAGAAAATTTGATCTATATAAACTATATATGAAAAATAAGCAGAGGAGGGAAAATTTTATGAGTGTGATAAAAGGTTGTTTTAATGGTATATATTAAATTATAAAGCTATAGTAATAACAATTGTACAGTAGACCCTTGAACTCTGTGGGTTTGAACTGTATGGGTCCACTTTATACACATATACTTTTCAAGAGGAAACACTGCAATACTACACTGTCAGTAGTTGGTTGAACCCACAGATGCAGAGGAACCCTAATTATGGAGGGCTTTTGATAAATTATACTCGGATTAACTCCCACACTGTTCAAGAGTCAACTATAGTTTGTCCAGGGGTAATATAGATATAGAAATAGAAGTGATATCTAGAAACTCTCTCTCTGTATGATGAAGATAGCATGTCAAGTGTTAATATTAACCATTAAATAGTATTGGTTAATTGGTGAGCATTTTGGAATAAAGTTTGATCCATATTGCACTCCAAAATATATTCCAGGAATATAAGTATTTAAATACAGATAATGAAATCATGAAGTAAATAGATAAAATATTGCTGAATATTTTTCTGATCTCAGAGTGTTGAATGTCTTTCAATGCAGCATACAAACAATTAGTTTTCTTAACATCTGAGATGAGAATTTATTTCTAGAGGAAACCCTACTTATTTAGGAAAATGCTTTAATATGCCTGTGAGTTTGCTACTGTCCACCAATGTTCATGTCTCTTCTTTTACTTGAGCACACTTAGACCACATATCCAGACCCCACTGTATCTAGACGGGGCCATATCACTATTTCCTGTTAATTGAATATGTGTGTTAGTGATGTATGTTATTTTAAGACCAAAGCAGTTAAGAGCATTTATGCCTTTCATAAGCTCTCTTTCTCTCTTTTGACCTCTGCGGTTTGAAAGCAAAGAAGATAGTAGAAACACAAGATGGAAGAATTTAGGGTTACCAAACAATTGAACTTAGCCTCCCTTTTACCTCTACCATAGTACTGATCATAGCTAAAAAAACCTGTTGCCTTAAGCCACTGAGATTTGGGAAGTGTTTGTTACAGTAGGTAGTCCACTCTGACCAAAACAAAGTTGTAGGACTTAGTCAGGTCTAAGACAACAAAAGAAGTATTTAAGCCATTCTGCATTAATATTAATTTGGTGTTTGTAGAAAAAGATCTGTGGATTAGAGGAGAGCAAAGAGTTAGATCCACGTAGGAGATGTAATCCATCAAAAAGCCAAGAGGAAGACAACCCTCAGAATGGGAGAAAATATTTGCAAATGAAGCAACTGACAAAGGATTGATCTCCAAAATTTATAAGCAGCTCATGCAGCTTAATAACAAAAAAACAAACAACCCAATCCAAAAATGGGCAGAAGACCTAAATAGACATTTCTCCAAAGAAGATATACAGCATGCCAACAAACACATGAAAGAATGCTCAACATCACTAATCATGAGAGAAATGCAAATCAAAACTACAATGAGATATCATCTCACACCAGTCAGAATGGCCATCATCAAAAAATCTAGAAACAATAAATGCTGGAGAGGGTGTGGAGAAAAGGGAACCCTCTTACACTGTTGGTGGGAATGTAAATTGATACAGCCACTGTGGAGAACAGTATGGAGGTTCCTTAAAAAGCTACAAATAGAACTACCATATGACCCAGCAATCCCACTACTGGGCATATACCCTGAGAAAACCATAATTCAAAAAGAGTCATGTACCAAAATGTTCATTGCAGCTCTATTTACAATAGCCCAGAGATGGAAACAACCTAAGTGTCCATCATCGGATGAATGGATAAAGAAGATGTGGCACATATATACAATGGAATATTACTCAGCCATAAAAAGAGACGAAATTGAGCTATTTGTAATGAGGTGGATAGACCTAGAGTCTGTCATACAGAGTGAAGTAAGTCAGAAGGAGAGAGACAAATACCGTATGCTAACACATATATATGGAATTTAAAAAAAAAAATGTCATGAAAAACCTAGGGGTGAAACAGGAATAAAGACACAGACTTACTAGAGAATGGACTTGAGGCTATGGGGAGGGGGAAGGGTAAACGGTGACAAAGCGATAAAGAGGCATGGACATATATACACTACCAAACGTAAGGTAGATAGCTAGTGGGAAGCAGCCGCATAGCACAGGGAGATCAGCTCGGTGCTTTGTGACCGCCTGGAGGGGTGGGATAGGGAGGGTGGGAGGGAGGGAGACGCAAGCGGGAAGAGATATGGGAATATATGTATATATATAACTGATTCATTTTGTTGTGAAGCTGAAACTAACATACCATTGTAAAGCAATTATACTCCAATAAAGATGTTAAAAAAAAAAAAAAAAGCCAAGAGGGTTTTAAGAAGAAGAACATCTAACATTGAATTTAGTCACATGGTTTTCCCCAAATTTGTACACAAAATTACCATGTGTGAATAATTTGTAATAAATTGAAGAAAGAGGCTGGGTACTTGGTCTGGGTAAATATAGTTCAGAACAACAGTAGCCCGAGTGAGATGGTAAGATGATCATTACATTGAACTAATTCAGTGGAAACTGGAGCCTGAGGTGACTAAGAAAATGAATTCAATGCGTGGTTTTATCTTAGTTTTAAGAAGTATAGTGACATCAGTTGATGTTTAGTTTAAATGAGGATAAGAATAATAGAAAACTATAAAAATAGATTAGTGATTTTACATCTTTATATAATCTACTACATCAACAAAATTAAAAGCTAAATGACAAATTTGCTCTATTTGGCAAAATAATTACATAATTCTCATGGATGATTATTTACAATAATAAAACTTGAATATTGCAATTGAACAAATGGGCAGAAAATATTAAAAGCCAATTCATAAAAGGAAAATTATAAATGGGTAGTATATTTGAAAAATGTTCACTCTCACTAGAAATCAAAAATGCAAATTAAGATGATAATGAGATACCACTGTCACCCATTTGACAAAGATTCAAATAAGGACAATAGAGTGTTGGACAGAGTGGACAATTGTTTATAATGCTGGAGGAATGTGAATTAGTATTAAGGTTAAGGATGTCAATTTGGTAATATACATATCAGCCTCTGCTTTGACTGCACACCTGAATCACCTGGGGAACTTTAAAAAGCAAGAGAAACTCTGCCAATATTTTTTGAAAGCTCCTCAAAATAATCTCAATGTGCAGCCAGGATTGAAAAACACTAATATATAAACAATTTTAAAATAGATTGACTCATTATTTCTTTCTTATAAGAATAAAGTTAGAATAAGTAAAATAAACTAAAAACAGAATAAAATTAGTTCACAAAAGAATGTTCGGTAATGTTTTAATAGTACAAGTGGGGAATGACCTAAATGCCCAGTAAAGAAATATTGTAGAATACTGTACACAAATTAAAATTAGGAGAATATCCCATAGGAAAATGCTCATTATTTGCTCACAGTGAATACAAAATTGTATACAGGACATGATTCCAAATCTGTGAACCATTAGATACACATTCTGTACATTAATAGAAACAGTACTGAATGACATATATGAAATATTTAATATAATTTATCTCTGGGTAAACTGCAGAAAAGTTTTGTAATATTATAATACTATAGATATCATGTGGGAAACGTAGATGAATCTAAAATCGTTCATCGGAATCTACTGTACGTGTGTGTCCAACTTATGATAAAGGGAGCAAGAGAAGGAATGGAGAAGAATGGTTCATCTCTTCCGTGCTGTTTAAACTCTTCTACTGTAGCAGCAGTCTCATCTCTTTCAAACTGTCTTATCAGCTTTTTCTCCTCTTCATCTATCCAGCCAGAGTATTCATTCTACTCCTCACCTCTGGACTGTGTCCAGGTAAATGACCTCTTTAAATTACCCTAAAAATGTGAGCCACATTGCTTAGCAGCCATTCTGATTTGCCTCAGGTGTTGACTGGGTTAGGGGGGTGGAGAAAGACCATTTCTGGTTGTCCAAGATTAAATTTTTAATGTACTTCCTAAAGAGAAATGTGCTTACACATGATGAATAGCTTGCAGAGTGTTTTTCCTAATAGATTTCTATACATTGAGGTTCAAATAGGCTTGTATTGAATGCACTGGAGATTCAGTCATCATTTATAGTGTTTATTCAATGGAACAATACCTTTATAAATAACATACTTGTGGCTTATTGTGATTTTGGAAATTGAGAAATTTTCATAATCTATTTAAAGTTTTTGACAAAGTATTGAGTTATATAAGACATTGAATCACTGCAGTTAATAGTAACCTGATATGTTATCTTTATAAATGTGGTTATTTATGATAGTTAGAGAGCCACCTCACTTCTAACTCCATCTTAATCTTCCTCTCTCTCTTTTTTCACTGAGGTAAGGGACAGTTATACCTAGTTTGGGCCTAATTACTTTTTGCTGTCAAGTGGCTAAAGGGCAAGATTTGTTCTGAAATTCTGTTTGGATCAACGGCTGCCATGTTGTTAGATATCTAGAGGTTAACCAAAGAACTGAAAAGAAAGACATTTATTTCACCTTAATGTCCGTATTATCCATATAGTTCAGAATTTCAACTGTGCGTGTGGTCAAGGTCAATGACACTAGTTCCAAGAAAGTTTAATGATGCATATTCTCACTTTCAACTCAGTTTAGAATGGTTGGGTAAAGAAAAGTAATGAAGGGTTGCATTGTTAAATATCATAGAAGTAGCTCTGTAGTTACAGAAATCACATTCTTCAGGAACTTTTTTCCTAGGGCTGCCATTTTTCATTATAAGCCGTGGTTATAAATGAATTTTACTGGA
This sequence comes from Leucopleurus acutus, assembly GCF_964270905.1. Taxonomy (NCBI): domain Eukaryota; kingdom Metazoa; phylum Chordata; class Mammalia; order Artiodactyla; family Delphinidae; genus Leucopleurus; species Leucopleurus acutus. The sequence continues at coordinate 77,540,057 of NC_139145.1, read as the reverse complement.
TGTTTTCTTTACTAGAAATTTATCACTACAAGATGGGCGAGGTAGGACCAGTTTTTCCAAATCAGATTCTGTATAAATGATGCCAAGGAATGCTTACTAATTTTGCTGTTTAAACCGCTGTGAAATGACTAATGGATTTATAGGGCAAATGATATTTCAAAATCTATTAAGTTAATTCCATATGTCTGAAGGAAATTTGTCAGCATAACAAGTGATTCAAAATTGGTTTGATCAGGATATAAAATTAAATATATCCTTGTTTCCATGGTACTCCAACATTTACCCTTTGTTGAATTACTGTAACAAAAGTAGCTAGGCCAACCTTTAACTTACCCAATTATGTGTGGCTAGATATCTATACTTAAAATGGACCTCAAGCTGAGAAAATGGGAGCATTCATTTCTCATAATTAATTTGGCTTTCATATCCAAGTATATTAAACAAAAATGTTAGAGATTAAGAATATTTGTATTTGTTTCCCAGTTTGGCTGCTTGCAATTTAACTATAAAATGTAGTGAAGGCCTTTAAGTAGAATGGATACAGCTGTTTCCATTTGAGATTTGGGGTTACATGATTCCCTAATCTCAACTTACTAACATTATGGTGATGGAATGAGCAGTGTGTGTGTATGTGTGTGTGTGTGTGAGAGAGAGAGAGAGACAGAGAAAGAAATGTATACATACATACATATGTTCATACCTAATATATATGTATATAATATATATATACATACATTTCTAAAACTAGGTGAGATGTGGATATAAAATTTTAAGGTCCTTGATATTATTGACAAATTGTCTTCCAGAAGATTAGTCCATTTCACATTTCCACTCAATGTTTTACAAAATATTTCAAATCTGGACAAAATACTTTATCATTTACTAATGTTTATAAATATATATGTGTGTGTGTATACACACCAAATACCACTAATATTTTTAAACAGAATTTAAAATATACTGTTTATGAACTTTTTATCCCCTTTTCATGAATATTTTAATAAGTAATTAAATATTAATTGATGAAACATAATTTTAATGACCAAAAAATATTCTAACATATGGAAACATAATTTATGGATTGTTTTAGTTATTTATTATTATAAAAATAAACTATGTAGAATTAGTCATATTTTTATACCAATTTCTAAAACTAGGTGAGGTGTAGATGTAAAATTTTAAGGTCCTTGATATTGACAAATTGTCTTCCAGAAGAATTGTCCATTTCACACTTCCACTCAGCATTTTATGAAATATTTCAAATATGGGCAATGAATTTTATTATTTACTCTTAGGTGCTTTTCCAAAGAAGGCCAAGAACTATTCCTCAGCTAACTCAACTGATACTCAATAAACTCTTTCATAGAAATTTAAATGCTGTATGTTTCAAGTTCTGTTATCTTGGGGGAGTTCACAAAGGTACTTTGGGCTTTTATTTAGGCCTTATACTTTAAAGTTGATGAGAGAGATAGGGTGACTAAACTATAATAGCCTCCATCTTGAACAATCTGATGGGAATAATCCTGATATGTTACTTTCAAAGTAACAGCAGAGTAAGAGACACTGAGAGGAATTTTGGTATACGAGGAATATATCAGAGGCAGTCTATTTCAGTCTAGATTGTAGTAGCTTTACTGTCTACATTTGATGCACTCCAAGACTTAAGATATTTACTCCAAGCTCATTTAAAAAACAAAAACACTTCAAGTTTTAGAGCCCTTCGTAAGTGTGGTTTTAATTAGTCCTGGGACGTTTAGATGATGTAAAAAATTAGGAAACACACTGATGTTCATAATTGACACGTGTATTTGCAGCATAGTTGGATAAATATGTCCTGCTTTATAACTTGGATCAGCTCTCCTTGGGCTGTGCTCCTGGTTTTCTTCACATTTAACTTTAATGTAGAGTAGTAGGAGGCAGAGCAATTTCTAATCTTTATATTAAAAGATAGGGATGAATTTTGATAGTTTTAGTTGGAGTAAGAAAGATGTGGAAAGAATAATGTTACTTAAATACAAGTATTGTTACTTAAATTTTATGTATTCTTTAAAGAGAAATTCTTCAGTTCTGAAAGGGAAAAAAATGAAAAAAAAATGACATAAAATAAAAGCAGTAGTAAAGCAATATGAACAATGGGAGGTTGTGGTGATTAGCTTGTGATACCCAATTTCTTAATTTCCTCTTTATTCCTACCTCTTTCACAGGCTCTATGGATTCCTGTGGGTCTCATCTTAGTGGTATAAACTCAGAAAGAAATTTTAATAGGAATTAGTTTTCAAAATTATTTTGATATTAAAAAGTCTTTGGTGAATTAGGGAAGAATAATTTGTTTTTAGCTGCATGAAAGAAAACAGTAGAATTATAAGATAAAACTCAGGACTTTGAATTATAGAGGTTTTTATAATGTCTAATATCTGGTAATTATTTTCTTTCTGTACACAGATAAAAACTGAGTTTGGATATTTTCCCTGAAGAATACTACTGCTCTTTATACACCATTAAAATAGTGATAATATGTAATTAGGAAATGGAAGAATGTTATGTAATTGGATAGGTTTATATATTTAAAAAAATGAAAACTTAAAAGAATAAAAATGAGGACAGGGATACAAGTATTTCTCAATTCGGGGGACAGAGGAAAGACATAAAATACTAATTGTGAGAGATAAATATGTTTAAATATAATATTTATAAATACTATCCATAAAAGTATTCCACAATATATAGATATTTAAAAAATAGTTCATGCATAGTATAATTTCTTTGGCTGAAGTAATAGCTGAAATGGTGGCTGAATCTTATTTTACTAGCAAAATATATTTTTAATCAGAGTTAATTACACAAGGCAGGCCTACCATTTCTGAAATCCTTTATTACTTTTGAAAAATGTGCTTTTTTAATTTATATCATTGTGAAACACTAACTAGATGACTGTTACATTTCATAATGTTCTACCACTTATTAGCTATAATATGCCTTTAAAATTTTCTTTTATCTTACTTGAAAAATGAAATTACAATACTATCTAATAGGGTTAGAGTGAGAATTAAATGAATTAATAAAAACACAACACTAAGCTGGTCAATAAATAGTATGAATAACTATGAGGTATAATATAAACAATTATTGTTTGGATGAGTCAGCTTCTAAAATGGCCTGCAATGATCCTCACCTCCTGATATTCACTTTCTCATGTAGTCTCCTCCTTCATTGCACATGAGGATTCTGCTGCGTGACTGTTAGCATTCTGCAAAAATGATAATATGTCCCTTAGGAGATTATGTGTGTCAGACCCTGCAGCCTCCATCTTGATGGTTCTCTCACTCTCCGTTGGATCTCTCACTCTGGGAGACGCAATCTGTCATGTGAAAAATTTATGGAATGTTCTGTGTTCAACAGAAGGCCTAGTCCAGGAGCCATCCTGGAACCAAGGCCTGCTAACAGCCACATGAGTTAGTTAGAAGCAGCCCCTGATGGGGCTGTGAATTGACTACAGCTCTGGCCGACAGCTTGACTGCAATCCTCATGAGATATTGTAAGATAACCAGTGTTTCTTGTTTTAAGCTGCTAAATACTGGAATAGTTTATTATGAAGGTAAAAGCTAACACTGAATATTCACCTACTGTGTAAGATACATTGCAGTCATTTTTGCTAAGTTATTTCCTATGTAATCTTACCTCCCCTGCAGTATACCAATATTTAAGTTAACATATCCACTTTATGGGTAAAGAAATAGAAATACCTGAAATATACTCATCAAGGTACACAAGCAGTATCTCCTTTGGGCTTCATCTCTGTGGTGTAAGTGCCTGACACTGTTTTGATTGCCAAGGCATCCAGTTCAAAAGACTTCCATCTTGAATAAACGCATTACCAACTGTATGACATAGCTACTAGCAAGACAACCAGATAAAGAACTAGACCACCCACTCCATGAAGTTTCCCTTTCAGAAAGTCCTGGGTGACATAGGTAACTGGCTGCTTGAGTGACCCCATTTCCAGGCTCCTGTGTGCTCATTCCTCCTCTTATGCTTCAAATCAGCCAATAATGAGTGACCTAGAGAAATCCTAATCACCTTGCTCTTAGACCCAAATAAATGTAGAGCCCCAGGTTCATTCTCTCTCTCTCTCACTCTCCCTGCCCCGCCTCCTCCCTCTCACCCCTTTTCTCCCCCTACTCAACCTCCCCCTTGTGTGGTCTTCAGGCATGCTGTGTACCCTTCAGGATTTGTGGATAATAAATCTTGTTCCTCAAATTTCCCTGATAGGATTTTGCTGAAGTGCACTCTGTGACCATCATAGGACCACAAGGGCCGGCCCAGCCACAGCATTGACCTCGGTAAGGAAATATCTGTGGGCTTTTCTCCCAGTAACATGGGCCCAGGCGAGTACTGCAGGCATTCCTAGGGCAGAGCATTATCATCAGTGGGCTGGGACGAGCATGCAACCTCCATAGTACAGAGCACACATAACCCCAACATGTTGCTTTTCCCTCCTTAGTATAGCAATACTTTGCAGAGCCTTTAATAATAGAATTGATGTATGCCTCAATACTTAGTGCCTAGAAGTTGTAAAATGAAAAAGAACTTTGCCTAGAGATGCCTGGAGGGAATTTACGTGGATTCCTGGACTTGAGAGAATAATCTCATGTCAAATCAAGTGACAGATTAGCTTTAAAGACAGTTTTTTTGTTGTTAATTTTTTATTCTTTTTTTGCATTCAGAGAGGTTTGTCAGGTACTGAGGTGGTAGAATTGCATGAAAGATTCCTTTAGGGTTTCAAAGGTTGTAAATAATTTTCTATAATCAGCTTTTAGATTTGATCCTCCTAGGTGATAGTAAGCAGTAAAAATTATGGGAAGTGAGACTGTGAATCGTATTTTTTATTAGTAGAAGGAATAACTTGGAGATGTTCTTATATCTTTTTAATGTTATTCATCTTAATTATTTTCCAGTAAATTCAACAGTCCTTTGTGTTTATTGAGAGACAAAGGGAAAATAATATATGTTGTCACTGAAAAAAGTGGGAGGAGATAAATAAATTTAGATGTTTTGCTCCAGCTTTTCCTGTAATGGAAAATCTGTCATGAAGTAGAAAATGAAGGTGGATGAGTTTTAGTTTCTCTGAATAGAAGTTTATGTTGTATCTTTCAGAGGAATGGCTATTTCATTACAGTATTTCAAGTAAAAGAAAAATAATTATTGTTCAAAGTCTGTAGAGTACAATTGTTCAACCCACTGGTCCTTGACTTTAGAAGTCAAGTTCTCAGGAGTCAAAAACAATTTGATTGAATATGTACCTATTATTAATCATGTGTGTTTTGTAAGTTGATCATTTTTGAGGATTTTGCATACCAACGTATCCAGATATTAAAACAAAACAAATAAAATAAAACCAAAGCAGAAACAAAACCGCAAAATTTAAAATAATTATTACCGTTTGAGAATTTTCTAACTGCCAGAAACTAAGAAAATCGGCAAACTGGTCAACTTTTCAGTACAAAATACAGTTTTGAAAGTTGCCTCAAATGTGACAGCCTGATCTTGGCAAGGAGAAGCTGCATCTGCCTTTCAAATACCCGCATAAGAATTTTCCCAGTACTTCAGCTAGTGTGTAGTGACTTTAAAGGCAAGTATACCTGAAATTATTAATCTCCTCCCCCTGCCCCCATTGCCCCCTCCACCACCTCCTCTCTCTCCCTCTCTGTCTCTCCCCCTGCCTCATAAATAAAAGTTCCTCCCTGTAAAATATATTGAAGGATTACTTATAAAATGTATAAATAATTTGTGTGGGGTGTAATGAATTTTATAAAATAAACACACCCATGTAAACAGCCCTGAGATCAAGACATAGAGCATTACCAGGACTCCTGAAATCCTCAAGTTAACCATTATCCCAAATTCCAATACCGTATATTAAATTTTAAAGTTTTTGAAATTTTAAAAATAGAATCATATAGGATGTACTCTTTTGTCTTTTTTCCCCTCTCAGTATTAAAATTGTGTATTTGTGGGATTTATCTTGTACATTTCTTTTGTTATATGAAAAATGCATTTCCATTTGCGTTATGTATGCACTTAGGAGCGTAATATTTGCATCACAGAACATGCATGTCTCCAGCTCTTTTAGACACTGACAAGTAGTTTTCCAAATGGGTTGTACCAGTTTATACAAGAACCAGCAAATTATCAGAATTCTAGTTGCTTTATAATCTTGCTGATACCTAGCTTTGTCTCACTCTTTGTTTTAGATGTTCTGATGGGTGTGAAGTTAACTCATTGTGATTTTAGTGTGTATTTCCTTGTGCTTTACTTGAATTCTGTTTCATATGTGTATGTGTCACTTGGTTATTTTCTGTTGTGAAGTGCCTACTCAAGTTTTTTATATATCTTGTTTGATAGTATTTTCCTTATTAATTTGTAGGAATTCTTTGCATATTTTGAATGAGTTTTTTTGTCAGGTACATACCCGTATATACATACACACAATAAAAATACTTAACTCTGTGTTGCCTTTTCACTCTATAACTTTTTTCAGAAAAATTCAAATAAAATGTCATTTTATTATATGACATATCATACTTAGCATCTTAGCAACGTCCTATTGTTTTTTAATTAATTTTTATTGGAGTGTAATTGATTTACAGTTCTGTGTTAGTTTCTGCTGTATAACAAAGTGAATCAGTTATACATACAATATACCCATTATTTTTTAGATTCTATTCCTATATAGGTCATCACAGAGTATTGAGTAGAGTTCCCTGTGCTATACAGTAGGTTCTTACTAGTTATCTATTTTATATATAGTAGTGTGTATGTGTCAATCCCAATCTCCCAATTTACCCTCCTGTGCCCCCTTTCCCCCTTGGTAACCATAAGTTTGTTTTCTACATCTGTGACTCTATTTCTGTTTTGTAAGTAGGTTCATTTGTACCATTTTTTTAGACTCCACATGAAAGTGATATATGATATTTGTCTTTGTCTGACTTAATTCACTCAGTATGACAATCTCTAGGTCCATCCATGTCACTGCAAATGGCATGATTGCATCCTTTTTTATGGCTGAGTAATATTTCATTGTATATGTGTATATAGATAGATAGATAGATAGATATACACCACATCTTCTTTATCCATCCCTGCACTGATGGACATTTAGGTTGTTTTCATGTCCTGGCTGTTGTAAACAGTGCTGCAATGAACATTGGGGTGAATGTATCTTTTCAAGTTACGGTTTTCTCCAGATATATGCCCAGGAGTGGGATTGCTGTATCATATGGTAGCTCTATTTTTAGTTTTTTAAGGAACCACCATACTGTTCTTCATAGTGTCTGTACCAATTTACATTCCCACCAGTAGTGTTGGAGGATTCCATTTTCTCCACACCCTCTCCAGCATTTATTGTTTGTAGATTTTTTGATGATGGCCATTCTGACCGGTGTGAGGTCATACCTCATTGTAGTTTTGATTTGCATTTCTCTAATAATTAGTGATGTTGAGCATCTTTTCATGTGCCACTTGACCATCTGTATGTATTCTTCGGAGTTATTGATAACATTTGATGGACAGAATACTTTAATTGTAGTGTCATCTAATTTATTACATTTTATTTATTTTTAAATATCGTTTGTGTCCTGTTTAAGAAATAAAGAAAGTGCTCTTTACTCCGAGGTCATAAAGATATTCTCCTATGTTTTCTTCTAAAAGTCTTATTGTTTTACCTTTCACTTTTAAATCTACAATCTATCTAGGATTTATATGGGTGTGGAATACAGTAAAGGCAAAGGTTCTTCTTTTTCTCCCATAAAGATATCCAGTTGGCCACAACTCACTGCACTGAAATGTTACTTTTGACATGAGTTAGGTGACCGCATCTATGTGAGTCTATTTCTAGACTATTCTATTCCATTGGTCAATTGGTTTATATTGTGCAAAAACTACATTGAATTAATTAACATGGATTTATAATAGGTCTTAATATCTCATAGTATAAGTCCTTCAGTTTTGATAGTTCTCAAGAGTTCATTGCATATTCTTGGCCCTTTGGATTTCCATACACATTTTACAACAAGCATGTTGAATTTATGAACAAACCTTGGATTTTAGTTGGTATTGCACAAATCTATACATTATTTTTTGAGTCTTCCAGTCCATGAACCTAGATTTCCCTCTATCTATTGTCTTTTAAAAATTTCTGTCAATATATTTCTTGTTTGCAGAGTAGCAGTGTTGCATACCTGATAGTTGCTTTTTTTCTTAAGTGTTTCAAGTTTTTTGATGCTTTTGTAAATGGTATCATTTTTAAAATTTAATTTTCTATTTATTTGAGACAGATATGTTGAAATGCAATTAATATTTGTATACTAACCTTAAATTTAGTGACTTTAGTAAATTCACCTAGTAATTCTAATAATTTGGCTCTTGGTCCTTTTGTATTTTCTACATGAAAAAATATGCCATCTGCCAATAATGGAAGTTTTATTTCCTTTTTCCTTTTTTTTTCAATCTTTGTGCCTTTTATTTCTTTCAACTGTCTCATCTCACTGCTTAGGAACTCCAAAACTGTTAAATACAAGTGGTGATAACAGGCATCATTGGCTCATTCCTGATTGCAATAGAAAGTTTTCAATAATTCATCATTAAGATATTTATTGTAGGATCTTTCCAAGATGGTTTTCATTAAGTTATTGAAGTTCCTTTCTACTCCTAATTTTTTGAGAATTGTTATCATGAATGGATGTTGAATTCTATCAAATGCATCTAATGTGATGATGGTATTATTTTTCTCACTTATTTTCTATTAATAGGGTAAATTGCATTGATTTTTTTTAATGTTAAATCACTCTTGCTTTCATGGAAAAACGCTACTCATTTGAGGTATATTATCTTTCTTATATATTCTTGGATTTGTCTTGCTAATATTTTGTTTAAGATTTTTGCATTTATTATGAGAAAACTTAGCCTGCAAATTTTGTTTTTTATAGCATCCCTTTTAAGTTTTGGTATCAAGACTTTTGTTGATCTAATCAAAGAGTTGGTAAATGTGCTATCTTTGTATTTTCTGGAAGTGTTAGTGTAAGATCGATTTAATTTATTCCTAAAATGTTTTGAAGAATTCACCAGTATATTCATGTAAGCCTGGAGTTTTCATCATGGGAATGACTTTAATGCTGGATTCAAATTCTTTAATAGATGAGGAACTATTCATATCTTTAATTTCTTTTACTTTAATTTGGTAATTTGTGGTTTTTATGTAGTTTGTCATTTTATCTAAATTATTAAATTTATTGGTATGAAACTTTCCATAATTTTAATTTATTAACTTTTTATATCTGTACAGCCTACAGCAAAATCTTCTTTTGGTGCATTAAATTGGTAATATGTTGGGTTTTTTTTTTCTTGTTAAGTCTTTTGAATTTTTCATCCTTATTAGTGTTTTCAAATAATCAATTTTTGGCTTTGTCAAATTTTTTAATTGAATGTAATTAAAATTTTAATTAATTATTTTTTTAATTATGTAGTTTTTCTTATGTTAATTGTTTCTGTACTACTTTTTTGGGGTTGATTTGCTCTTTCCTTACAAAGTTCTTTATATGAAAGCATAAATCACTGTGATTTTTTTTTCCTTTGTTATTTTCTAACATATGCATTTAAGGCTGTACATTTTCTTGCTCGCTGAGGAGGGCATTCCTGCTCCCTGGTGCCTACAATTTATGATGTCCTCACCCTGAGGAGGGGGCGCAGAGTGGGGGAAGGCCTGTGACGGGCGTGCTTTTTCTGGATGACCCAGGGCAAGAGGTCTGTGGAAGTGTAAGGCCTGAGGCGCTCACAGGGGCCCCTCCTGACCTCCCCACCGCCCACCCCTGGGCCCTCTCCTGAGTGGGGACCCCGACTCTGTAAAGGAGCTATGCATACGCGGGTCCCCCTCCCCCCAACAGTGCCTGTGTCTCTGCACAGCCGTCCACACCCTGCTCCTAGACAGAGGCACGTCATGAGATCTGAAGTTGGCTCAGGGTCAGTTGTCCTTGGGTGGAAATCCCCATGAAGAGACTGCATGTTAATGATTTCTTTAGGATTAAAGATACTGAAACAAAGAGACCCTTGAGTGGGCAAATACATGCCCCTGGAGGACTCTCCTAAATCAATCGTTTGAAAAATGTGACTCCTTGGTGGAAGGCTGGAGTCCAGAATCCGTGTCTTTGGGGTACCTGGCTCTCAGACGTCACTTGGTCGGTTAGAAGAGCAATGCCTTGGGCAGGGTTTTATTTTTCATTTTTAGAAAACAGGGTGTTGAAATCCAGCCTATTTAAAAACCCCACCATTTGGAGAATTACAAGGGCTTTGTCCTGAATTATAGTGTTGGCGAGCCCAAGCCACTTGTGCTCACTGCTTTTTGTCTTGGTGCTATTCCAAGAACAGGAGGAGGAAGCTGGCCAGTTAAAGCGCGGGTGCGTGTGTGTGTGTGTGTGTGTGTGTGTGTGTGTGTGTGTGTGTGTGTGTGTGAGAGAGAGAGACAGAGACAGAGACAGAGAGACAGAGACAGAGAGACAGAGAGAGACAGAGAGACAGCAACACAGCCAGTGGCTGGACAAGCAGGGGGATGAACGGGCCCAAGCTCACATCCTGCCCACTCACAGGTAGTTCTTACAGCTCTCTGCTGCCAGAAAAGGTCCTGGAGCCTTGGCAGCAAAAATGACTCAGCCAGGCAGAAAGGAAACGTGGCGTAACATCCAAATGGAGGCTTTACTGGTGGTAGAGCAAACAAAAAGGGGCAATCGGGGCAGTGCTGTCATCTTCAGGTTCCCTAATGGCAGAGAGGTGGTCCTCAGCCCTGCCCCCAGCGCTTAGCACATAGATGTCTGATAAAAGTTTGTGGAATTAAACATTTCTTTTTTTTTGAGCACCAAATATATGCAGGGTGTTGTCCTGGTGGGTGTGTCAAGCTCCCAGAAGCCTGACTTGGTTGTAGGATCACTTGCAAGGATTTGCAAAGGAGTCTTACCTGAAAGGAAATATCAGAGACTTTCGTTGAATATTTAAAACTCAGTTTTAAGTTTCATTTCCGGCAGTGTTATTACTTTATGGAGGTGGGGAATGTGCCTTTTCCAGAGTTGACCAGAAGCTTCCAGCGAGGTTGAGGAGAAGCAGGTGTGCCTCGGGCTTCACACCCAGGTGTAATGGTCTCTATCTTGGCAGAAGTAGAAGCAGCACCTCCGCAGCCTGGATGTCCCCTTTGCTTTGGGACCTCAGCAGCCCCGAACAAACTAGAATCTGTCTTCTTTTTCAGACACGAAGCTGCCCCAATAGACCCACCTAAGTGAAATGGCCATCCTCTCTCCCGTGTCCCTCACAGTGTTTGGATAACTCTCCCACTACATCTATCTTGGTCCTCACAATAACCCTATTAACTTGGTAGGGCTTATTCATGTATTGCTACCTTTAAGAAAAGGAACTGGGGTTCAGAATGAGTAGGGGTGTGGTGCTCGGGGCTTCCCAACTCGAAGGCAGAGCTGAGGCGAGATTTCAGGTTGGCTGCTCTCTGAAGCTGAATTCTTTCTCTCATACGACACTCCTCCTCAAGAAATGAGCCCCCGGGCATGTCCATGACCCAGCCCGTGTGCACAAGAGCCAGTTAGCTTTGTGGCCAGAGGACAACTGTTCAAGCTGTGGTGTCAAGGGGGGGACTCTGCTTCAGGACAAGGAAGTAAAAAGCGTGGGTCCCCAACTGGGTTAGAATATGTGGCTCTTCTTCTAGTAAACATGTAGCATCCCTAAGTCAGAGCTTTCTGCTCCACTTCCGGAAGAGGCCCAGGAGCTGGGGTGGGGGTCCCCCTCCCACGCCCAGGACCTGGGGTGGGGGTCCCCCTCCCACACCCAGGCAGTGGTTCCTCCACAGGACAGCCACAGCTACTTAGGCTGGCTGACCAAGATCTCTTTTTTTTTTTTTTTTTTTTCGGTACGTGGGCCTCTCACTGCTGTGGCCTCTCCCGTTGTGGGGCACAGCCTCTGGACGCGCAGGCTCAGCGGCCATGGCTCATGGGCGCAGCCGCTCTGCGGCATGTGGGATCTTCCCGGACTGGGGCACGAACCCGTGTCCCCTGCATCGGCAGGCGGACTCTCAACCACTGCACCACCAGGGGAGCCCTGACCAAGATCTCTTGAAGGGCTCTTTGTTAGGGGTATGTTGGAGAAGAGGCCAGGGGAAGAATTAGTGCCTTCACTTTGGAGCTACTTTTTTGCTGATAACTTGGGTTTTCTTGATAGTCTTTATTCCCAGAAACCCCATATTTACTTCACGAGATGTAGCTCCTCAAAATCAAATTCTATTGTTTAAGAGGCAACACGTGCCCAGCTGTGAGTGGAAAGCTGTTTCTGGATAGCTTTCTACCCCTGGGAAGTGATGGAATAGGAACTCAGGGTGCCTCTACACCCTTCTCTGACCCGATCTCTTTCTTTGACTAGCAAACCCCCATCTAGGCCGGATGAGAGCACCAAACGGTTTTCTTCTAAATTCTAAAGCAGTACACCTTCCGCAGGCTGGTCTGTTTCTCTGCCACTCTGAGTTAGCTGGAGAGCAGAAATCACCATCTCTCAAGCAACCTGAAGACCTCTAAGGTCCCTTTTGTCTCTGACACCATAGCGTTCTTTAAGAATCCCCATTGACGTTGACCGTCACCTGGAAGTTATAGGGTGTGTAACAATATGATGACCAGTAGGTGGCAATGTGTTCCACCCGTGGTGATGGATGCTTGGAAAAGGAATGTTGGTGCCTTCTGTGTCACAAGCTAATGATAAGATGCTAATTTTTAATCTAAATAAGCACTGATCTTAAAATGTGAAGATACTAGCTTTTCTCGCAGGAAATTTTCTGTCATAGAAACTGCACAAAAATCACTGAAAAGCCAACAATGATGGTCCTTCCAAGTCCAGATTTTATCTTGATTGGAAGAGAGGCCATCTCCGGTTGGGAGAGCAGATTGGTTGGAAGCTTTACTTACCTCCTATCAGCTTTTAGAGTAATTTGATTGTGAAAGTGTGAATTTTCTGGACAGAAAAGGGGAAGATATATAATTGGTTTAAAAAAAGGAAGTTTAATGTCTGTTATGTCACAAATCAGTGTTAAAACACTAAAACTGTAACCAAAATAAATGTCTTACATTACAAAAAAAAAAAAAAAGAAAAGAAAAATGTCAACCTCTGAAAAATGTTGACGTTTATATACAATATAGTCAATTTTATGTTCTTTAAAGAATGTGAATTCTGATGCGTTGGATATTTCTTTTCTGTATATTTTTGTATTTTTTTTGTATCTTTGTTCTGTAACCTATTGAGAGAAATGTTTTTATGCCTATGATTATAGATTTATTTCTCCTTTTAGTTCTGTTGTTATTTACTTTAGCCATTTTAAAACTCTGTTAATGAGTGCATACAGATTTAGAATTGTAATATATTCCTTGTAGGTGGAACCTGTATATATTGAAATGTCCTTTTTATTTTATATAGTGCTTTTTGCCCTTAAGTTTTTCTGTCATATATTAATGTAACTATACCTTCATTCTTTTGGTTAGTGTTCTACAATGTAATTTTTCTCCTTTTCCTTTTCAAATCTGGGTATTTATACTTAAAGCATGTTTCTTGTAAGCATTATATTGTTGAATTTTGTTTAATGTCATCTGGAAAACTTAGTTCTTTGATACATTTAGTCCTTTTATAATTTATGTATTTTAGTCTGTATGTGTTTGGGTAAATCTTGTATTCTATTTGTTTTATCTGTTTCATTTCTCTTTTTATCTCCTTATCTTCTTTGGATAGTCTCGTTAAAATCTATCATTTGAATTCTTAATTTTTCACTTCCAGGTTTCCACTAGCTTTAAAAAAAATTCTCTGAATATTTTAATCATTTAACATGTTTCTCTATATATTTAAATTTCCTTGAATATACTAATCATAGTTATTTTAAAATCATATTCAGCTAATTCTAATACCTCATTTATCTGCAACTCAGTTTCTATTATTTTTTTTCCTCTTCGTTTTTGGTCATGCAGTTGTTTTATATCATTCTGGTAGTTTGGATTGCATATCTGAACAAAATGTTACAAAAGCTCCAGATAATATTATCTTCCTGTGCAGAAGTTTATTCTTCCCTCTGCAGGAAACATAGTGTAGCAGTTATCACTTTAGCCTGTTGACGTGAAACAAAACATTTGCCAGATATTTCTTCAAAAAAGATGGCTTTATTCAGGATTAGCAGAGAATTGTATTTCAGGGTCTGCAACCCTGGCGAGCCATGTACGAGTCCCCCAATGGCAAGGGAATGAGAACAGTTTTATAGAGAGGAAAAGGAAGTTGGGTGGCTATAGTAAAGAATGCGTCCACGGTTTTTCATTGGCTGAGTCCATACCAGTAAGAGGAGTCTCTCTTTCCTCCTGGGCTCTGCTATCCTTGCAGGGCATGAGAGCTCCCCCTGCTGGTCGTCCGACTCTGTGTGGGATTTTTGTTTATTAATTTTTTTCAAGTCAAGTAAGGAACTGTGCTGGCTCAAAGTTGAGTTTCAGGCTGCAAAGAGTCATCTACTTCTGGTTTACCTTTGGTCTTTCTTGGTTTCTACTCAGGGCCAAATGTATTTTGTGGGGTGCTATACTCTGGATTGTCCTTAATTCTAAATTTTGTTTCAGGAGACTTCAGAAAAGCTCTGCTTTCAGAGGTTTTATATGCTTACGTTTCTGCTTTTGTGCCCTGTGAATCTCTGTAATCACTAATTTCCTTGAGGGGAAAGCTGGCCATGTCTTAGAGATCCTCCAAGTCTCTGCCAACCATCTGGAATGCTGAAAGACTGCTAGTTTCTCTCTCTCCTAGCAGCAGCCTTTTCCTGGGATTTTGGTACTGGAATCTTAGCTTCTTGTTCATGCTCAAAATGGTAAATATCCTCACAGTAAAAATCAGCTTTGAGTTTTTAAATTTTTCTTTCCCCTGTATAGAAAGAATCTTAGCTTTGTGGTTTTCATGGCTCCCTCAGCTCTCTGCTGTCTTTAAAATATGAATTCTGTAGCTCATCAGACTTTTTTAGTTGTTCTGTGTGGAGCAGAAAATGGCCACTAGCTATTCCACTCAAAGTTGGAAAAAAATATTTCCAAACAGAAATTTGAAATCTACAAAGATGTTCTTCAGTGATGGGATGGTTAGATGAAGTATGCTTGCTCCATATTCTGGAAGATAATGCATTAGGTTAAAAGATGAGATAAATCGGTTTGTACTAACATGTGATAATCTTTAAAAATACATTGAGAAATGAAAAAAGCAATATGAAAAATAATGTGTAAAATGTGTAATTATGATTTAGAAATATAAAATAATACCCTATATTCCTAAAAGTATTTAAGTACATGTAGAAAGCAATTATAATAAGATTTATAAAAATACACAATAGGCTAATAGCTGTGCTTTCTTCTTTCCTGGATAGGTGACTTGAGATTTATCAATAATGTTTCCATTTTTAAATCAAATATAATTGAGAGATTAGTGTGGAACTAAAAAAATTTCGGAGGAAAAGAAAAATTCTCTAAAATGATAAAATATAGTCAGTACACATCTATTTACATGGCCAAGTTCTTTATTTATAGTTGTCTCCACACTTTCCTTGGAAGAGTTAACGTGATAGGAATTTCCGGATATGACAAAGGTTGAAGTTTTCCAAAGCATTTTAGAAGAATGTACACAAAGAACTAGGATAGAGAAACTGAGATGGGATCTTAATTTCAAAGTCTATATATGATGTATGACTTCCCTAGATAGACCGTGTTTTAGAAATCAGAAGTGTTTGCACGTGGTGTGTGTGTGTATATACATACACATGTATATCTCTACTACAAAGAAAAAGACATCAACAGAGGGATTGAGAAAGAAAAAAACCAAAAAAATCAAAACATAAAATACCTAATAAGAGAGAAAAACATTGTAAAAGATACAATTTATAGTTACAGCACACAAATCGTCTTCCTAAACAATGTGCATGGTATCGTAAACAGACCCAATACAAAGCTAAATTTATAACTTTAGTGAAAGCCACAGAGACACAACTGACAATACACTGCTGTTCTTCGCTGTGAAAGAACAGATTTTTGTTATTTAGTATAGCTGCTGCAAAAATAGAACTCATATTATTTTTACAAATACAGAAACTAAAAATGGATTGTTTATTTTTTAATTTCATGTTAAGATTATATATGAAGTTCAATATTAAACACATTTCATGTACATGATATTGGGTTGACCAAAAAGTTCATTTGGGTTTACAGAAAAACCTGAACGAAGTTTTTGGCCAACCCAATACTTTTTAACAGTTGAAATGAATTTTGAGACACTCTGATTTCAATGTCATTTCTGAAAAGTCTTTGAAATTGACACTAAAATATTCCTTTTAGAAGTTGCTATATTTGCCATATAAAAATCTTGGTTTCTAGGTGGGAGAGCTTGTACTAATAACAGTTTTTTGGCTGGTATTGTTCCACCAGTCACTGAAAATCCTTACAATCTCAAATAAATATATCTATCATCAGCCCTCCTTTCCTTAAGACAATCCCTTGAGGCGACAAACCTGTGAGTAAAACATGTTTTAAAAGCATTATTTTTAGCTTTACATTTTAATCTGACCCAAGGGGCATGTTGACATGACCGATTAAATGTCATTTCTGTTCTTCGTCTGTGCCAGTTCATTTTTGCTAAGATATTTCTTTAAGTAGAAACTTCCGATGAGATTGTCATTTTGAGGTTGTGGAATTTAGAAATTCTCTGTAACAACATAATAAGTTGTCAGCTTGTCAAAAATGTATCTTATCTTTCATATGCTTTTGAAACAGTTTGAGATAAAGCTTTTTCTGGCTGTGATGACTTTCTGATTTATTAGAACCAGCATTGCACATCTTTTGCTCATAACTATGTGACTTGATACAGGAACACTTTTTTTCATGAAGCTTAAAAAGTCAGTTCTGAGGAACTGTACCTTATTTTTCACAATGACAACTCTGAGATTGTGGGATTTACTCTCTGTATACAAGTGAAAACTACTTTAGACACCCATCCCCACATGGCAGAAATAAAAACATTTTCAGGGTGATGATAATTGCTGCTACTACTGCTAAATTTGTGGTAGAACAAATCAAAGCGCCATTAGGTCAATGGCATGCAACAACTGTGGTGCCTTGTTTGAGCGCACAGGTGACATTTTTATGTGTCTTTACATAGGAAGTAATAGAAATACCCCCGAGTTATAATCCCTTTAACGTACAGTGGATGTTCTCTATGCTGGTGCTATAAAAAATGTTTAAGATTTGCGATCATTTACTATTTATAATCGTTATTAGACAGTTGGTCAGAGCAGAAAATGGGGCTCCCTTTCCTGGCAGCACAAGGCTATCTAAGTTCCCCATAGCCTCCTTTCTGTAGAGGACAAGGGAGGAAATGACAGTCTAAACCATTTAGACTTTATTCAAAAGAGCTCGAAAGAAATGGTTTTAAATGGAGAGGACTGTAATAACTGGTTCAAACAAACTTTAATTCTACCCACACTTCCCAGCTTGAGGAAGATTAGATGACTTATAGAAAATAAGGGGCTGCATTGTTCCATTTTTCATGTACATCTCAGTAAACATATATTCTTTTGTCTTGTTAACGCATCACAGAACCTACAAACCTTTTGATTACAAAGAAAGTTAGCTTCCCCACAAGGCGTGGAAAAGCAGTTTTGTGGGTTTCCTGCATATGTTTACACAGCATTGGATTCAGACACACTGTTCTGATATCCCAAGTCGTGGAGTACCAGGCCTTCTTAAGATTATAGGACACTTAGGGTTATACTGCCTGTCTATGCCCAAAACTTCCATTTGCCAAGTTCTTTGGACATTCACCGTTCTGCTAGTCAATTCAGACGCTTGTCATCCATTTGTATACTTTTTGGCTATCTTGAGGGGACTAAATTATTATATTGTTATTGATATTCTTTTCTCTCCACCTTCCCTTTCCTTCCTTCCTTATTCCCGTCCTTCTTTTTTACAAACAACCGAGCGTTGTCACTGCTTCTGTCTTTCCACTGAAGAAGACTATATATATGCCTGGGATTTCCCAAGGGGTACAAGCTTGCCTGAGAACATTTTAATCAAGACAAAAGCACAAAAATATCAGAATATTCAATTTTCTAAGAATATTCAAGGTTAGTAAAACAGTAGTCTTATAAAATCAAGGTTTTGAAAGTTTTCAGACATAAGATGTTGGAAAAAATTGTGAAAGTTGGTGAAATTTCAAATTCTATAGAACTGAATTACATCTTCAAGTTATTTATTTTGAACTAATATTATTCAAATTACGATTGTACATTTCCTAGTAATGCTATTTTATTTATAGATTTCAATGAGTAGGTCTTCATACAGCCAAAATTAATCTCAGAGTAATCTGAGAAAAATGAACAGGTCTTATACCAGGCCCAAGAATAATAAGGGTATTTTTAAGCAACCCAGAGGACCATCTGGGACAAATGGAATGTGAGCTTCTATTTCTGGGTATTTTGTCAAAGGAATTAGGCTGAATGTAACAATAACCAGTTTCTCTTATCTTTGCTTAGAATTGATACAAAACAACCTTTTAATGAAGGATAATAACAAAGCTAGTTTTTATTTATTCTTCCAAATTTCTTTTATCTGTTAAGAAATAATAATTTAGTAACTTTGGCTTAAATTCTTATGAACAACTAGACATACCTTAAAAAATAAAGTTAAAAGAATTTACAAAATTTACCTAAAGATTAAAGTCAGTGATTAATTATGTTATTAGAGTGCATTTAAGGGGATGTGTGACTCCTGTTGAGCATTTGTTTGCTTCAGACATGTCTATAAGGAGGTCCAGTGTTCGCTGGATTTTTCTGTAAACCACAGTATCTCTTATTCTTTTATTCGTCATAGCACTCAAGCAGTTACACAGCCATCCTTATACAGAGGAGGTTTTGAAATATACTGATTACCAGGCTGCATTTTCAGACCAATTAAATCAGAATATGATGAGTAGTACCAGGCAAGGATCATTTTTCAAAGCTTTCTAGAGCCTTTATCAACAATTTAAATTTCATAATTGTTACACTGAACCTTAGTTCAGTTATAATTAGAAAATTCTGACGGCTAAACATAAATCATTATCCAGAAAATTCTCACCACTGATTCCTCCATCTGTATTGGCATACGGTCTAAAATATAATAAAATATATTCTGCTGGAAACTGCAGTGTAAAATTATGTATTAGGTGTTGCTCATTTTCATAAGCTTCTAAAGCTTGTTTGGCCTCTCATATTTTATTTATGAATTTCACAAGATTATGTGAAATGTCTGAGCCCACTGTTTGTGATCAAGATAATTTTATTCAGTAAACAGAGTAGTTTGAACCAAGAAAATTCTGTTAAATATGAAAATATTTAATTTTCCTATAAATCTGTAAAGTTTATCACATGTCATTAAAAAAAACCCCAATATGCAATACAATTGCATGCATATCTACTATGATATATAGGAAGAATCAAAATTTCTTAAAATGGATTATAATCTGTTAGCAGATTAATACACATTTCTTGGTATAGGAAAATTTAAATCGTTGTTAAAATATTCACCATTTGATATGCAACTTAATGGATGATATAGCATTGTAATAAAGGTATACAATTTTGCTGTTATGATTTTTAGAAAAGAAATATAAATCAATTATAATATAGTGAGCACACAGGAATTTACTATATGAAGATAGGAGTGCTAAATTTTCAGGGACCAGGACTTGTTTAGAGTAACTTCATACCTAAATTTACCTCTAACTTGAAATAATCAGAAGTGTAAAAGCATTTTGTCTTTTGCTTAATCTCAAAATAAAAAATTGATCATCAGTTTACTTCAAAGTTTAATGCACTGTTTACCTGATAGCATTTCATTTTCTCACGTTATCCTATTGCATTTATAGAGTTAGATTTTTATTAAATGTGGTTCCTAGCAGGTTTTGTTCCATCATTCCTAGACTGTTACCTTCAAGGCAATATTCTTTCCAGGTGTGGTATATTTTAAATCATTAAATTATATTCTATCTTTCAGACAAAGGTCTGAACTAGAAGGCTAGAATGGTCAGATATTGGTTGATTTCATCTTAATAACTGAGCATTGTCAAAATTAGACAGATTCTTAACAGAATATTAGGTGTAAATATGACCTTAGACAATGCCTTGTCCTAGCCACTGCCTTATAAATGAGAAAATGCACACCCAATGTGATTAAGTCACCTCCTCAATCCTATTTCAACTTTCTAAACTCCATCCATTAATAAATTCAAGCATTTGATACATACTTGTCAAAGGAACTTGATGAATTTGTTCGATAATAAATATGATAGATAAAGGTAGTTAAAAGCTGAATACAAAATACTCTGCTTACTAAATAATTCGACATTGGTTAAATCTGCTTTTTGTTTTACACCAGAGAATAATCTTTGCATACTTGAACAGCTAAAATTACTGAAAAAGTTAATTGGCAAAGGAAGTGCTCAAATTATAGTAAAAGTTTGACAGAGCCAAAATAATTCCAGTTTAGACTGTTTTGAATGGTGGGGGAGAGGCTTATCTAAAGCATTATTTGAGGCTTATCTAAATCGAATAAGTACATACTGTTTTACAGAAAATTTTTTAGAGTAGTTTTAAGTTTGCAACAAAACTGAGAGGAAGGTACAGATTTCCCATATACCCTCTTACCCCACACATATGTAGTCACCCCCATTATCAATATCATTTACCTGATCTTACTAAGGGTGAATCTACATTATCACATTATAATCATCCAAAGTTAAGGGTTTCCTTTAGGGTTTCCTCTTGGTATTTTATATTCTATGGGCTTGGGACAAATGTTTAATGACATATATCCGTTATTATGGTATTACACAAAGCAATTTCAGATCCTCTTCAGGGCAGTGAAACTGTGCTCTGCCAATTAATCTATCTACCACCCTGCTCCCTGGTAACCCCTCGTCTTTTTATTGTATCCATAGTTTTGCCTTTTCCAGAATATCATATATTTTGAATCCTACAGAAGATAGCCTTTCAGACTGGCTTCTTTCACTTATTAATATGCATTTATGATTTCTCCACATCCTTTCATGACTTGACAGCTCATTTCTTTTTTGCACTGAGTAGTACTCCATTGTCTGAATGTACTGTGGTTTATTTATCCATTCACCTAGTGAAGGACACCTTGGTTGCTTCCAAGTTCTGTCCGTTGTGAATAAAGCTGCTGTTAACATTATATGCAGATTTTGGTGTGGATAGAAAATTTCAACTCCTTTGGATAAATGCCAAGGGGTATGTTTGCTGGATCATATAGTAAGAGTATGTCTAGCTTTATAAGAAATGTCAACTTGCCTTCCAAAGTGGCTGGCCCATTTTGCGTTCCCACCAGCAATGGATGAAAAATCCTTTTGTTCCACAACTTCATCAGCATCTGGTGTTGTCAGTGTCCTAGATTTGACCATTCTAATGGGTGTGTGGAGGTATCCTATTATTTTTTAATTTGCATTTGCCTGATGATGTATGATGTGAAACATCTTTTCCTATGCTTATTTGCCATCTGTATATATTCTTTGATGAGGTCTATGTTAAGGTCTTTTGCCCAGTTTTTAATTGGGTTGTTTGTTTTCCTGTTGTTGAGTTTTAAGAATTTTTTGTATTTTTGGAAAACAGTTCTTTATCACATGTGCCTTCTGCAAATATTTTTTTCTTCTGTATCTTCTCAGTCTCTTAAAATTATCTTTCATAAAGCAGAAACATTTAATCTTAATGAAGTCCAGCTTACCAGTTAATTATTTCAAGATAATATCTTTGGTGTTGTATTTAAAGAGGCATCATCATGCCCAAGGTCATCTAAGTTTTCTCCTATGTTATCTTCTAGGAGTTTTATAGTTTGGGATTTTACATTTAAGTCTGTGATCCACTTTGAGTTAATTTTTGTGAAAGGTGTAAGGTAGTGTCTACATTCAAGTTTTTGCATGTGGATTCCCAGTTTTGCTAGCAGTATTTGGTGAAGAGACTATATTTGCTCCATTGTATTGCCTTTTCTCCTGTCAAAAATAAATTGATTATATACATGGGGCCTATTTATGGACTCCTTGTTCTATTTCAGTGATCTATTTGCTTATTCTTTCATTAAGCACATTGTCTCAATTGTTGTAGCGTTATAGTAAGTCTTGAAGTAGAATAATGTCAGTCTTCCAACTTTGTTATTAATATCGTGTTGGCTATATGAGTCTTTCACCTCTCCATATAAACTTTAGAATCATTTTATTGAAAGCCATAAAATAATTGGAACTTTTATTGAGATTACATTGAATTTATAGGTCAAGTTGGGAAGAATGGACATCCTGTCAGTACAGTTTTACTATCCCTTAACATGGAATATATCTCCATTTATTTAATTCTTTGTTGCTGTTGATCAGAATTTTTTCATTTTCCTCATGTAGATCTTGTTCATGTTTTGTTAGATTTATACCGAAGTCTTTCATTTTTGGGGGTGCTAATGTAAGTGGAATTGTGTTTTTAAATTCAAAATCTACTTGTTCATTGGTATATAGAAAATCAACTATTTTTAACATCTTTATTGGCGTATAATTGCTTTACAATGGTGTGTTAGTTTCTGCTTTACAACAAGATGAATCAGTTTTATATATACATATGTTCCCGTATCTCTTCCCTCTTCCGTCTCCCTCCCTCCCACCCTCCCTATCCCACCCTCCAGGCGGTCACAAAGCACCGAGCTGATCTCCCTGTGCTATGAGGCTGCTTCCTACTAGCTATCTATTTTACGTTTGGTAGTGTATATATGTCCATGCCTCTCTCTCGCTTTGTCCCAGCATACCCTTCCCCTCCCCATATCCTCAAGTCCATTCTCTAGTAGGTCTGTGTCTTTATTCCTGTTTTACCCCTAGGTTCTTCATGACATTTTTTTTCTTAAATTCCATATATATGTGTTAGCATACGGTATTTTTCTCTCTCTTTCTGACTTACTTCACTCTGTATGAGATACTATAGGTCTATCCACCTCATTACAAATAGCTCAATTTCGTTTATTTTTATGGCTGAGTAATATTCCATTGTATATATGTGCCACATCTTCTTTATCCATTCATCTGATGATGGACACTTAGGTTGTTTCCATCTCCGGGCTATTGTAAATACAGCTGCAAAGAACATTTTGGTACATGACTCTTTTTGAATTATGGTTTTCTCAGGGTATATGCCCAGTAGTGGGATTGCTGGGTCATATGGTAGTTCTATTTGTAGTTTTTTAAGGAACCTCCATACTGTTCTCCACAGTGGCTGTATCAATTTACATTCCCACCAACAGTGCAGGATGGTTCCCTTTTCTCCACACCCTCTCCAGCATTTATTGTTTCTAGATTTTTTGATGATGGCCATTCTGACTGGTGTGAGTTGATATCTCATCGTAGTTTAGATTTGCATTTCTCTAATGATTAACGATGTTGAGCATTCTTTCATGTGTTTGTTGGCAGTCTGTATATCTTCTTTGGAGAAATGTCTATTTAGGTCTTCTGCCCATTTTTGGATTGGGTTGTTTCTTTTTTTGTTATTAAGCTGCATGAGCTGCTTATAAATTTTGGAGATTAATCTGTTGTCAGTTGCTTCATTTGCAGATATTTTCTCCCATTCTGAGGGTTGTCTTTTCGTCTTGTCTATGGTTTCCTTTGCTGTGCAAAAGCTTTGAAGTTTCATTAGGTCCCATTTGTTTATTTTTGTTTTTATTTCCATTTCTCTAGGAGGTGGGTCAAAAAGGATCTTGCTGTGATTTATGTCATAGAGTGTCCTGTCTATATTTTCCTCTAAGAGTTTGATAGTTTCTAGCCTTATATTTAGCTCTTTAATCCATTTTGAGTTTATTTTTGTGTATGGTGTTAGGGAGTGTTCTAATTTCATTCTTTTACATGTAGCTGTCCAGTTTTCCCAGCACCACTTATTGAAGAGACTGTCTTTTCTCCACTGTATATTTTTGCCTCCGTTATAAAAGATAAGGTGACCATATGTGTGTGAGTTTATCTCTGGGCTTTCTGTTCTGTTCCATTGATCTATCTTTCTGTTTTTGTGCCAGTACCATACTGTCTTGATTACTGTAGCTTTGTAGTATAGTCTGAAGACAGGGAACCTGATTCCTCCAGCTCCATTTTTCGTTCTCAAGATTGCTTTGGCTATTCGGGGTCTTTTGTGTTTCCATACAGATTGTGAAATTTTTTGTTCTAGTTCTGTGAGAAATGCCAGTGGTAGTTTGATAGGGATTGCATTGAATCTGTAGATTGCTTTGGGTAGTAGAGTCATTTTCACAATGTTGATTCTTCCAATCCAAGAACATGGTATATCTCTCCATCTATTTGTATCATCTTTAATTTCTTTCATCAGTGTCTTATAATTTTCCGCATACAGGTCTTTTGTCTCCTTAGGTAGGTTTATTCCTAGGTATTGTATTCTTTTTGTTGCAGTGGGAAATGGGAGTGTTTTCTTAATTTCTCTTTCAGATTTTTCATCATTAGTGTATAGGAATGCCAGAGATTTCTGTGCATTAATTTTGTATCCTGCTACTTTACCAAATTCATTGATTAGCTCTAGTACTTTTCTGGTAGCATCTTTAGGATTCTCTATGTAAAGTATCATGTCATCTGCAAACAGTGACAGCTTTACTTCTTCTTTTCTGATTTGGATTCCTTTTATTTCCTTTTCTTCTCTGATTGCTGTCGCTAAAACGTCCAAAACTATGTTGAATAAGAGTGGTGAGAGTGGGCAACCTTGTCTTGTTCCTGATCTTAGTGGAAATGCTTTCAGTTTTTCACCATTGAGGACAATGTTGGCTGTGGGTTTGTCATATATGGCCTTTATTATGTTGAGGAAAGTTCCCTCTATGCCTACTCTGCAGGGTTTTTATCATAAATGGGTGTTGAATTTTGTCAAAACCTTTCTCTGCATCTATTAAGATGATCATATGGTTTTTCTCCTTCAATTTGTTAATATGGCATATCACGTTGATTGATTTGCGTATATTGAAGAATGCTTGCATTCCTGGAATAAACCCCATTTGATCATGGTGTATCATCTGTTTAATGTGCTGTTGGATTCTGTTTGCTAGTATTTTGTTGAGGAGTTTTGCATCTATGTTCATCAGTGATATTGGCCTGTAGTTTTCTTTCTTTGTGACATTTTTGTCTGCTTTTGGTATCAAGGTGATGGTGGCCTCGTAGAATGATTTTGGGAGTGTTCCTCCCTCTGCTGTATTTTGGAAGAGTTTGAGAAGGATAGGTGTTAGCTCTTCTCTAAATGTTTGATAGAATTCGCCTGTGAAGCCATCTGGTCCTGGGCTTTTGTTTGTTGGAAGATTTTTAATCACAATTTCAGTTTCAGTGCTTGTGATTGGTCTGTTCATATTTTCTATTTTTCCTGATTCAGTCTTGGCAGGTTGTGCATTTCTAAGAATTTGTCCATTTCTTCCAGGTTGTCCATTTTATTGGCATAGAGTTGCTTGTAGTAATCTCTCATGATCTTTTGTATTTCTGCAGCGTCAGTTGTTATTTCTTCTTTTTCATTTCTAATTCTATTGATTTGAGTCTTCTCCCTTTTTTTCTTGATGGGTCTGGCTAATGGTTTATCAATTTTGTTTATCTTCTCAAAGAACCAGCTTTTAGTTTTATTGATCTTTGCTATCATTTCCTTCATTTCTTTTTCATTTATTTTTGATCTGATTTTTATGATTTCTTTCCTTCTGCTAGCTTTGGGTTTTTTTTGTTCTTCTTTCTCTAATTGCTTCAGGTGCAAGGTTAGGTTGTTTATTCGAGATGTTTCCTGTTTCTTAAGTTAGGACTGTATTGCTATAAACTTCCCTCTTAGAACTGCTTTTGCTGCATTCCATAGATTTTGGGTCGTCATGTCTCCATTGTCATTTGTTTCTAGGTATGTCTTTATTTCCTCTGATTTCTTCAGTCATCACTTCGTTATTAAGTAGTGTATTGTTTAGCCTCCATGTGTTTGTATTTTTTCCAGATCTTTTCCTGTAATTGATACCTAGTCTCATAGCATTGTGGTCGGAAAAGATACTTGATACAATTTCAATTTTGTTTTATTTACCAAGGCTTGATTTGTGACCCAAGATATGATCTATCCTGGAGAATGTTCCATAAGCGTTTGAGAAAAATATGTATTCTATTGTTTTTGGATGGAGTGTCCTATAAATATCAATTAAGTCCATCATGTTTAATGTATCATTTAAAGCTTGTATTTCCTTATTTATTTTCATTTTGGATGATCTGTCCATTGGTAAAAGTGGGGTGTTAAAGTCCCCTACTATGAATGTGTTACTGTTGATTTCCCCTTTTATGGCTGTT
The DNA here is from genome assembly GCF_964270905.1 of Leucopleurus acutus. Classification (NCBI taxonomy): domain Eukaryota; kingdom Metazoa; phylum Chordata; class Mammalia; order Artiodactyla; family Delphinidae; genus Leucopleurus; species Leucopleurus acutus. The sequence goes on along the minus strand of NC_139145.1, from coordinate 77,513,618 downwards.
AGTATTTGCCTTATGTATTGAGGTGCTCCTATGTTGAGTGCATAAATATTTACAATTGTTATATCTTCTTGGATCAATCCCTTGATCCTTATGTAGTGTCCTTCTTTGTCTCTTCTAATAGTCTTTATTTTAAAGTCAATTTTGTCTGATATGAGAATTGCTACTCCAGCTTTCTTTTGGTTTCCATTTGCATGGAATATCTTTTTCCATCCCATTACTTTCAGTCTGTATCTGTCTCTAGGTCTGAAGTGGGTCTCTTGTAGACAGCATATATAAGGGTCTTGTTTTTGTATCCATTCAGCCAATCTGTGTCTTTTGGTGGGAGCATTTAGTCCATTTACATTTAAGGTAATTACTGATATGTATGTTCCTATTCCCATTTTCTTAATTGTTTTGGGTTCATTATTGTAGGTCTTTTCCTTCTCTTGTGTTTCTTGCCTAGAGAAGTTCCTTTAGCAGTTGTTGTAAAGCTGGTTTGGTGGTGCTGAACTCTCTCAGCTTTTGCTTGTCTGTAAAGGTTTTAATTTCTCCATCAAATGTGAATGAGATCCTTGCTGGGTAGAGTAATTTTCGTTTCAGGTTTTTCTCCTTCATCACTTTAAATATGTCCTGCCACTCCCTTCTGGCTTGCAAAGTTTCTAGTGAAAGATCAGCTGTTAACCTTATGGGGATTCCCTTGTGTGTTATTTGTTGTTTTTCCCTTGCTGTTTTTAATATGTTTTCTTTGTATTTAATTTTTAACAGTTTCATTAATATGTGTCTTGGCGTATTTCCTCTTATATTTATCCTGTATGGAACTCTCTGTGCTTCCTGGACTTGATGAACTATTTCCTTTCCCATATTAGGGAAGTTTTCAACTATAATCTCTTCAAATATTTTCTCAGTCCCTTTCTTTTTCTCTTCTTCTTCTGGAACCCCTGTAATTAGAATGTTGGTGCATTTAATGTTGTCTCAGAGGTCTCTGAGACTGTCCTCAGTTCTTTTCATTCTTTTTTCTTTATTCTGCTCTGCAGTAGTTATTTCTACTATTTTATATTCCAGATCACTTATCTGTTCTTCTGCCTCAGTTATTCTGCTATTGATCTCATCTAGAGTATTTTTCATTTCATTTATTGTGTTGTTCATCGTTGTTTATTTCATCTTTAGTTCTTCTAGGTCCTTTTTAAAAGTTTCTTGCATTTTCTCTATTCTATTTCCAAGATTTTGGATTATCTTTACTATTATTATTCTGAATTCTTTTTCAGGTAGACTGCCTATTTCCTCTTCATTTGTTAGCTCTGCTGGGTTTTTATCTTGTTCCTTTATCTGCTGTGTGTTTTCTGTCTCCTCATTTTGCTTATCTTACTGTGTTTGGGGTCTCCTTTTTGCATGCTATAGGTTCATAGTTTCCATTGTTTTTGGTGTCTGTCCGCAGTGGCTAAGGTTGGTTCAGTGGGTTGTGTAGGCTTCCTGGTGGAGGGGACTAGTGCCTGTTTTCTGGTTGATGAGGCTCGATCTTGTCTTTCTGGTGGGCAGGTCCACGTCTGGTGGTGTGTTTTGGGGTGTCTGTGGACTTATTATGATTTTAGGCAGCCTCTCTGCTAATGGGTGGGGTTGTGTTCCTGTCTTGCTAGTTGTTTGGCATAGGATGTCCAGCAGTGTAGCTTGCTGATCGTTGAATGAAGCTGGGTGCTGGTGTTGAGATGGAGATCTCTGGGAGATTTTTGCCGTTTGATATTATGTGGAGCTGCGAGGTGTCTCGTGGACCAGTGTCCTGAAGTTGGCTTTCCCACCTCAGATGCAGAGCACTGACTCCTGGCTGGAGCACCAAGAGCCTTTCATCCGCATGGCTCAGAATAAAAGGAGAAAAAGTAGAAACAATTAGTAGAAGAAAGAAAGAGAGAAAGAGAGAAAGAGAGAGAGAGAGAGAAAGAAAGAAAGAAAGAAAGAAAGAAAGAAAGAAAGAAAGAGAGAAAGAAAGAAAGAAAGGAAGGAAGGAAGGAAGGAAGGAAGGAGGGAGGGAGGGAGGAAGGAAGGAAGGAGGGAAGGAAAAATGAAAGGAAGAAGATAAAGTGAAATAAAATAAAGTAAGTTAAAATATAATAAAGTTATTAAAATAAAAAATAATTATTAAGAAAAAAAAATTTTAAAGAAACAAACAAAAGAAAACGGACGGATAGAACCCTAGGACAAATGGTGGAAGCAAAGCTATACAGACAAGATCTCACACAGAAGCATACACATACTCACAAAAAGAGGAAAAGGGGAAAAAATCATAAATCTTGCTCTCAATGTCCACTTCCTTAATTTGGGATGGTTCATTGTGTATTCATGTATTCCACAGATGCAGGGTACATCAAGTTGATTGTGGAGCTTTAATCCGCTGCTTCTGAGGCTGCTGGGAGAGATTTCCCTTTCTCTTCTTTGTTCTCACAGCTCCCAGGGGCTCAGTTTTGGATTTGGCCCCACCTCTGCGTGTAGGTTCCCGGAGGGCGTGTGTTCTTCGCTCAGACAGGACGGGGTTAAAGGAGCCGCTTATTCTCTGGATCACTGAGGCCGGGGGGAGGGAGGGGCACGGAGTGCGGGGCGAGCCTGCGGCTGCAGAGGCCGGCGTGACGTTGCACCAGCCTGAGGTGTGCTGTGCGTTCTCCCGGGGCAGTTGTCCCTGGATCCCGGGACCCTGGCAGTGGCAGGCTGCACAGACTCCCCGGAAGGGTGGTGTGGGTGGTGACCTGTGCTCGCAGACAGGCTTCTTGGTGGCGGCAGCAGCAGCCTTAGCGTCTCATGCCTGTCTCTGGGGTCCGCGCTTTTAGCCGCGGCTCGCGCCCGTCTCTGGAGCTCCTTTAAGCAGCGTTCTTAATCCCCTCTCCTCGCGCACCAGGAAACAAAGAGGGAAGAAAAAGTGTCTTGCTTCTTCGGCAGCTCCAGACTTTTCCCCGGACTCCCTCCCGGCCAGCCGTGGCGCACTAACCCCCTGCAGGCTGTGTTCACGCCGCCAACCCCAGTCCTCTCCCTGGGCTCCGACCGAAGCCCGAGCCTAAGCTCCCAGCCCCGCCCGCCCTGGCAGGGTAGCAGACAAGCCTCTCGGGCTGGTGAGTGCCGGTCGGCCCCAATCCTCTGTGCGGGAATCTCCCCGCTTTGCCCCCCGTACCCCTGTTGCTGTGCTTTCCTCCGCGGCTTGGAAGCTTCCCCCTCCGCCACCCGCAGTCTCTGCCCACGAAGGGGCTTCCTAGTGTGTGGAAACCTTCCCTCCTTCACAGCTTCCTCCCACTGGTGCAGGTTCCATCCCTATCCTTTTGTTTCTGTTTATTCTTTTTTCTTTTGCCCTACCCAGGTACGTGGGGGGTTTCTTGCCTTTTGGGAGGTCTGAGGTCTTCTGCCAGCATTCAGTAGGTGTTCTGTAGGAGTTGTTCCACGTGTAGATGTATTTCTGGTGTATCTGTGGGGAGGAAGGTGACCTCCGCGTCTTACTCTTCCGCCATCTTCCTGGAAGCCCCCAACTAACTTTTATATATTAACCTTGTATCCTGCAACCTGCTTATTAGTTTCAGGAGTTGTTTTGTTGATTCTTTCATATTTTCTACATAAACAATCTTGTCATCTGCAAATAAAGATACTTTTATGTGTTTCTCTCCAAACTGTATATCTTTATTTCCTTTTCTTGCCTGTTGAATTAGTAACGACTTCTAGTATGATACTGAAAAGGAGTGATGAGAGGGAACATCTGTGCCTTGTGCCTGTTCTTCATAGGAAAATTGAGTTTCTCACCAGTAAGTATGGTGTTAGCTATAGGGTTTTTGTAGACAGTCTCTGTCAAGTTGAGGACTTGATTCCTAGTTTACTGAGAGGTTTTATCATGAAAGTGTGCTAGTTTTTGTCCCATATTTTTTCTGCATCTGTTGATATCATGTAATTTTTCTGTTTATGTGATGGATTACGTTAATTGAGTTTTGAATGTTGAAGCTGCCTTGCATAACTGGAATAAGTCTCAGTTGGTTGTGCTGTATATTTTTTTTTATACTTGTTTTGATTTGACTTATTAGTATTTAATTGAGGATTTTTATATCTGTGATCATGAGAGATATTGGTCTGTAGTTTTACTTGTTTGTATGTCTTTGTCTGGTTTTGGTATTAGGGTAAAGCTGACCTCATAGAACAAATTAGTAAGTATTCTCTCTGCTATTCTCTGAGAGGTGATAGAGAATTGGTATAATTTCTTTCTTAAATGTTTGGTAGAATTGACCAGTGAACCCACCTAGGCCTGGTGCTTTTTGTTTTGGAAGAACATTAATTATTGATTGAATTCCTTTAATAAATATAGTCCTATTCAGATCATCTATTTCTCCTTTTTTAAGTTTTGACAGATCGTATCTATCAATAATTGGTCCATTTTCTAGTTTATTAAATTTGTGGGCATAGAGTTATTAATAGTATATCTTTATTATTCTTTGAATGTCCATGTCATTAGTATGATCCTCCTTCTTTTACTTTATTAGAAATTTGTGTCCCCTCTCTTCTTTTCTTAGCTTGGCTGGAGGTTTATCAATTTCATTGATCTTGACAAAGAACCAGCTATTGGGTTTCATTGATTTTATTTATTGATTTCTTGCTTTCAGTTTTATTTGTTTCTAATTATTATTTCTTTTGTTTTGCTAACTTTGGGTCTACCTTGCTCTTCTTTTATTCAGTTCTTAAGGTGGAAACTTAGATCACTGATTTTAGATCTTTCTTCTTTTCTAATACATGCATTCAACACCATAAATTTCCGTCTCAGCACTGCTTTTACTGTATCTCATAAATCTTGATAAGTTGTGTTTTCTTTTTCCTCTGCTTTGAGATATAGTTGACATATAACATGGCGTAATTTCAGGGTATACAACATGTTGATTTGATACACTTATGTATTGTAAAATAAGTACTGCCATAGTGTTAGCTAACACCTCCATGATGTCACATATTACCTCTTCTTTTTGTGGTGAACATTTAAGCAACTTAACAACTATCAACTATACACTATAGTATTATTAAGTATAATCCTACCATGTTGTACATTAGCTCCCCAGAACTTATTTGTCTTAAAACTGGAAGTTTGTACCCTTTGATCAACATCTCCCCATTCCCCCCACTCACCAGCCCCTGGAAAATCCCATTTTACTCTGTTTCTATGAGAGCAAATTTTTTAGATTTCATATTTAAGTGATATTATACAGTATTTGTCTTTTTCTGCCTAGCTTATTTCACTTAGCGTAATTCCTTCAGGTCCATCCATGTTGTTGCAGATGGCAGGATGTTCTTCTTTCTCATGGCTGAGTAGTATTTTTATATTATTTATATTATATGCACACACACACAACCCACATCTATTTTTATCTGTTTATCTGTTTTGGACACAGGTTGTTTCCATGTCTTGGCTATTGTGAATAATACTGCAACTAATATAGGAGTGCAGATATCTCTTCTACATTCTGTTTTCATTTCCTTTGGATATATACCCAGAAGTGAGATTGCTGGATGTGTTTTTAATTTTTTGAGGAAGCTCCATACTGTTTTACATAGTGGCTGTACCAATTTACTTTCCCAAAAATATTGCAAAAAAATCTATTTTCTCCACCAACATTGGTTACATCATGACTTTTTGATAATAGTTATTCTAACAGGTGTGAGGTGATATCTCATTGTGGTTTTGATTTGTATTACCCTGATTATTAGTGATGTTAAACACCTTTTCATGTACCAGTTGGCCCCTTGTTTGTCTTCTTTGGAAAAATGTCCTCTACCTGTTTTTTAATCAGATTGAATGATTGCTTGTTTTTTGATATTGAGTTGTATAAATTCCTTATATATTTTGGATATTAACCCCTTACTAGATATATGATTTGCTCCCATCCCTACAGTGCCTTTTAATTTTGTTGATTATTTCTTTCTTTGTGCATTTCAGTTTAATGTATTAATTTTTACTTTTGTTGCTTTCACTTTTGGTGTCATATCCAAAAAATTGTGGCCAAGACCAATGTCAAGATTGTCCCCAATATCTAGGAGTTTTTTTTTTTTTTTGGAGTTTTATTGTCTAGGAATTTTATTACTTCATACCTTATGTTTAAATCTTTAATCCTTTCTGTGTTAATTTTGGTGAATGATGTAAGATAGGAGTCCAGTTATATTCTTCTGCATGTGATTACCCAGTTTTCCCAGCACCGTTTATAAAGGTACTATGCTTTCTCTGTTGAGTAATCTTGGCTCTCTTGTCAAATATTAGTTGATTGCACATGTGGGGATTTATTCCTGGGCTCTTGATTCTGTTCCATTGATTTCTGTGCTATTTTTATGCCAGTGCCATACTCTTTTGATTACTATAGTTTTGTAGTATAGTTTGAAGTCAGGAAATGTGATGCCTTCAGGTTTGCTCTTTTTTTCTCAGTATTGTTTTGACTATTTGGATTCTTTTGTGGTTCCATACAAATTTCAGAAATATTTGTTTTATTTCTTTGGCAGATACCATTAGAATTTTGAAAAGAGTTGTGTTGAATCTGTAGGTTGATTTGGCTAGAGTGGAAATTTTTACAGTATTAATTCTTTTAATTCATGAACACTGGATATTTTTCCTTTTGTTTGTGCACCTCTTCAATATCTTTCATCAAGGTCTTATAGTTTCAAGTGTACTAATCCTTCACCTCCTTGGTTAAATTTATTCCTAAGTATTTTACTGTTTTTGATGCTATTATAAGGGGCTTATTTGCTTAATTTCTGTTTCAGATATTCTGTTATTAGTGTATAGAAATGCAATTGATTTCTGTGTGTTGATTTTGTATCCTGCAAATTTACTGGATTTGTTGATTGTTCTAACTTTTTTCATGGACTCTTAGGGTTTTTTACATATAAGGTCGTATCATTTGGAAACAAAGACAATTTTACTTCTTTCTTTCCTTCTGATTTGTATTCATTTTATTTCTTTTTCTTGTCTGATTGCTCTGGGTAGGACAGTACTGTATTGAATAAGAGTGAGCGACCTTTGTTTTTCCTGATCTCAGAGAAAAAGCTCTCAACCTTTCATTGTTGAGTATGGTGATAGCTGTGGATCTGTCATATGTAGACTTTATTATTTGGAGGTATATTTCTTCTATTCCCAATTGGTTGAGCATTTCTATCATGAAAGGATGTTGTATTTTGTCAAATGCTTTTTCTGCACCGATTTAGATGATCAGATCATTTTTACCTTTTATTCTATTAATGTAGTGTATAACATTTATTAATTTAGGTATGTTGGATCATCCTGTATTCCAGGGATAAATCCCACTTGATCATGGTGAATGATCATTTTAGTGTGTTTAATTCTGTTTGCTAATATTTTCTTAACAAGTTGCGCATCGGTATTTTTCAGGAATACTGGTCTTTAATTTTCCTTTCTTGTAATGTCTTTATCTTGCTTTGATATCAGGGTAATGCTGGCCTCGTAAAATGAGTTTGGGAGGGTTCCCTCCCCTTAAATTTTTTTGAAAAGTTGAAGAAGGATTGGTATTAATTCTTTTTAAAATGTTTTGTATAATTCACCAGTGAAACCATCTGGTCCTCGGTTTTTCTTTGTTGGGAAATTTTTGACTACTGATTCAGTCTTCCTGTTATTTATGTGTTCAAATTTTCTATTTTTATGGGAGTCCTTCTTGGTAGTTTGTATGGTTATAGAAATTTATCCATTTCTTCTGGGTTATATAATTTTATTTTGGCTTACACTTGTCCTTAGTAGTCTCTTGTGGTTCTTTGTATTTCTCTGGTATCAGTTCTAATGTCTCCTCTTCTATTTCTGATTTTATTTATTTTACTCTTCTCCTTCTCTTAGTCAGTCTAGCTACAGATTTGTCAATTTCCTTTATCTTTTCAAAGAATCATCTCTTAGTTTCTATGATATTTTCTATTGGTTTTCAGATCTATATCATTTGTTTCTGCTCTGATCATTGTTATATCCTTTCTTCTACTAACTTTTGACTTAATTTGTTCTTTTTTTTAGTTCTTGGAGGTGAAAACTTAGGTTGGTTAGGTTGTTTGAGATATTTCTTTTTTCTTAATGTAGGTGTTTATTACTATAAAGTTTCATCTTAGAATTGCTTTTGCAGCATCCCATAGGTATGGATGGGTGTTTTTCCATTTTCATTTGCTTCAAGGTATTTTTTTTTCTTTTTCAATTCTTTCTTTGACTCATTGGTTGTACAGGATAGTGTTTTTAAAATTGCACATATTTGTTAATTTTCCAACGTTTCTCTTGTTACTGATTTCTAGTTTTATACCAGTGTGGTTGAAAAAGATACTCGGTATGATTTCAGTATTCTTTAATTTGCTCAGAATTGCTTTGTGGCCTATCATATGATGGAGAGTGTTTCATGTGCCCTTCAAAAGAATGTATATAACAGTCCCCCCCATCCATGGTGGCTATGTTCCAAGACCCTCTGTCGGTGCCTGTGACTGTGAATAGTACCGAATCCTATATATACTATGTTTTTTCCATACATACATACATAAACATGATAAAGTTTAATTTATAAATTAGGTGCTGTAAGAGATTCACAACAAAAACTAATAATAAAATAGAACAATTATAAACTGCAGTAAAAATTATGTGAATGTAGTCTCTCTTTCTCTTTCTCAAAATATCTTATACAAATTTAATGCTTTTTCCATCTTAACTAAGGCCTTATCACATACTGTGGCTGTAACTTTTGCAGTTTGAGGTGCAGCAGCAAAATTATCATGAATTTATTTTTCCTTTTTCACAATTTCACTGATAGATTTGTTCTTACTGTGGATCTTAGCAACTTCAGTGTATGATGTTTTTCCTTCCTTATTAAGTTGAGAACTTTCACCTTTTCACATAAAGGAAGTATTTTACAGCGTCTCTTCAGCATATCCAAATTGCCAGCAGTACTACTCTTATACTTCAGGGTTATTCCTAAGTAAAATAAGAGTTACTTGAACACAAGCACTATGATACTGCAACAGTCAATCTGGTAACCAAGACGGCTACTAAGAGACTAATTGGGTAGGATACACTGGACAAAGGGATGATTCACATCTTAGGTGGGACAGAGCAGGAAGGTGGGAGATTTCATTATGTTACCAAAAACAGCACATAATTTAAAACTTATAAATTGTTCATTTCTGGAATTTTCCATTTAGTAATTTTGGACAGTGATTGATTGTGCTAACTGAAACCATGAAAAGCAAAACTTTGGACAGTGGGGAACTCCTGTATTCTGCTGTTGTTGGATGGAATATTGTGTACATATCTATAAAGCCCATTCAGTCTAAAGTAAGGTTTAAGTCTAATGTTTCCTTGTTGCTTCATTGACTTGTGATTTTTGTGGTGTTGAATGTAGGTTAGTGAAGTCCCCTACTCTTATTGTACTATCTCTTTATCTCTTCAGATCTGTATTTGCTTAATGTATTTTTTGTTCTCTCATATTGGGGGCTTATATATTTACGATACATCTTCTTACTGACTTGACCCCTTTATCATTATATAATGAACTCATTTGTCTCTAGTTATTGTTTTTGGCTTAGCATCTATTTTCTCCATTGTTTTTCCTTATTTTTCCTTTGTTCCCCTCTGAATGGACAGTTTCAAAGTTTCTGTCTTCAATCTCATTGATTCTCCTACTTAAGAATTCTGTTGATGCTCTCTATTACATTTTCATTCCATTCATTGTTTTCTTCAGCTCCAGATTTCTGTTTCGTTCATTATTATGGTTTCTATCTCTTTGTTAAACTTTTCATTTTTTAGTGTATTATTTTTATGAGCTCATGGAATTGTCTTCCTGTGTTTTCTTGTAGCTCATTGAGTTCCTTAAAACAGCAATCTTCTATTCTTTAGCTGGTAGTTGTAGATGTCCATGTCTTTGGATTAGGTTACTGGAAGATATGGTGGTTCTTTAGTTGTGTCATGTTACCTTAATTTTTCATGTTCCTTGAAGTTTTGTGTGGATGTCTTTGCATTGAAGTAGCAGTCACTTCCTCCAGTTTTCACTATCTGCCTCTGGGAGAGAGATGCCTTCTGTCAGTCTTGGTAGATGTTCTGAGGATATTTCAGACCTTCTATGGGTACAACCTGCTCCACGCTTTTTGCTTTATCTTGTGAGTTCTTAAGCTTGTATGCTATCTATGGACACCACAATGCCCATGGCTTAGTGCTGACAGCCTCTCTTCTGTTTTCTCAGACATGGTGCTAGAGCCCAAGTTCGTGGTCTCTCTCATGTCTCACAGATTTGTCTTACTTTGCTCACTCTCTAGCCATTTTCCAAAGACTGCTCTTACTGCTGCCATCAGAAACATGCACAAGAATCCGGCAAAAGTGTGCAGGTATATGTGGGTAAGGCACATGGAGTGCTGAGGGTGCTCCTGGATCAACTGAGGGGACCCATGGGTGAGGTGTTCCCAGTAGTCCATTTATGGGCTTCTTGATGGAGTCCATCATACAATTAGTAGGATCTGTGTTCCTTTACTGTCCCCCAAGTGTTCTGTCTCCCGCTCCTCCCAGTCCCCAGTCATGTAGCTTATGATTTAATACTATGAATGGGGTGAGAGAGGAATGAGTCTCTATGGCAGCATCTTGCATACCTGGGGAAGTCAGAGGCTTAATCACATGCTCTCCCATTTCCCCACAGGAGAAGCCACAGGCTGAGGAAGATTTCTGTTAGCCCTAAGCTATGCTGCCTTGGGTGAGGGGTGATGCAGGTAAGTCAAGTTGTTTCTCATACCTACATAAATGTGTCCAAAGTCATATTTATTTTGCTCCAGTAATGTGCAGAAACTCTTCTCTAGAAAATTAGACTTCCACAAAGGCTCTTTTATTCATGGATGATTGTCTAAGTTAGTGTTCTCCAGCGGCTCCTGGGACCACAGCCAAGAGGGGCTGAATCTGGTTCATGGTCCACAGCCAGGATTGAGGTCTGTCTATCACCTGCCACATGGGTGGGTTACACTACTTCCAGGTTCCTTGGCATATGTTACTGGAACTCAAATCTCCCTCCAAGGCACTTCAATCCATGGATTGATGCTGAATTTTTGTTGTTGGGGGAAAACATGAGAGATGCTACCATGATGCTGATGTCACCCACCAATACATTGTGTTTCAGTTTCACTTAGTTCAAAATGGTTTTAAATTTCTCTTGAGATTTCTTCTTTGACTCATGTGTTATTTAAAAGTATGTTGTTTAATTGCCCACATTACGGAATTATCCAGTTATCTTTCTGTTATTGATTTCTAGTGTAACTCCATTGTGGTCTGAGAGTAGATTTGGTTTATGAGTTCTATAATTTTAAATTTAAGGTGTGTATTATGGCCCAGAAATTGGTCTATCTTGGAGAATGTTTCATGGGGGCTTGCAAAAATGTGTATTCTGCTGTTTTGGATGAAGCAATCTATAGATGTCTAGTATATCCAGTTGATTCATGGTGTTGTTCTGTTCAACTATATCCTTACTGATTTTCTTCCTGCTGGATCTGTCCATTTTTGATAGAGGATTGTTGAAGTCCTCAACTATAATAGTAGATTCATTTATTTCTCCTTGTAGTTCTATCAGTTTTTGCCTCAGAGTTTGATACTCTGTTATTAGGCACATGCACATTAAGAATTGTTATGTCTTTTAGGAATGCCCTTTTTTTTAAAATCTCTGATGACTTTCTTTTGATTTCTGCTCTGTAGTACTTACTGTTTGTACAGTCATCAAGTTTGCTGGAAAGATCAGCTTGGAAAAGGTTTGAATTGCATTTCTTCTTGACCCTTGTTTGTTATTTTCACTCATTATCCAATGAGAACAAAGGTCTGAAAACTGAAGGTTCGGAGAAGTATTTTTGAACTGGTTTTCTGTTTGAATATGGCAGGATTGCTAAGTGTTAAAAAAAAAATAAAGAACAGACAGTGTCATGTGATTCTGTAATTACTGAAGATTTCTTTTTCACCCCTCCTTCTTTTTATTTCTTTTCCTTCCCTCTCTCCTTTCCTCTCTTCCACAATAATTAATGTCTAATAGCTATAGATATAGCACAGAATGGGAATAGAAAATGACAATCTATCAAAAATAGAAGTAATGAACTTTAATTACTCTAAAATGGGAAGAAAAAAGGAAAGTGTCCTAAATGTAAAACACAAAAATTCTATAGAGCTTCTACCAGAAGGGAGGGGAGAGGAAAGGAGAATACAATGTGAATGCTATGTCATGTTGGAAAATATCAGCCTTTTTGGCAAAGTAATCAGTTTAGAACTTTAAATACACATCCACCAATATCAAGTTCAGATTTATTATATTCATTTGATAGGTAATTCTTTTTGATACTCATTATTTTCCTGAGGGTCTATATATAATTGCATTTTTGTTTTCTTTCTTGACTAGTTATCTAGGACACTGATGTAACATAGTTTATCCTAAACCATACATAATTGGGCAATCTTATATTTAATCTGATCTATAGTTTTGTTTTTTAAAATGTGTTAAGGTTTTCTTTGTGTTTATGTGCATTTTGTTGGGTACTGAGGTTAATTTTCAAATACTGTTTAGTACATGTGGTTTGGGAGTTAATTCCACATCCAGTGGTGAGTTCTAATTAGTACATGCCAGTGGTTCTCAGTCCCAGATGCAAATTAGAATCACCTGAGGATTTTCTACAAATTACAGATACCTGAGTACCACTCAAAGGGATAAGTCCTGATTATTGGGATATTGTTTTAAAAGCTCCACGGATGAGTCTGAAGTGCAGTCAGAGTTGAGAGCAATTGATCTCAGGCAACTATTACTCTCATCCTCCTCTGGATCAAGCTCTGCGGCCTAAGTACTTAGTGACAGCATTGTCCTGACCACAGAGACAGGTCAAGAATGGACACATGATCTGGTTTAAAACATGGGACCAAAGAGGAAGTTGCTACATACTTTTGTGAGAATTCCTCACTTTATAGAGAAAGCCATTGAAATATTTCATCTCTAAGGTCTCTGAATATTGTCATTTGTTTGGCCTTAGGTCCAATATTTCTGCATCTACCTTGCTGTCAACATCTGCAGAAAGGTTAAGTGGAGGAAACCACAGGGGGATGGAGTGAGTCTAAACTCTATCCAACTCTAAAACTAGTCTTATGGCTAATGTTTATATATATGAAATTAACCAACTGATGTCCTCCCATAAAATTTTGGACACTCATATTTTTATTTTAATAGTTTAGTTATGCCTGATGCAGTAAAGAATTTTGTCTGTAAGCACTTTTCTTTAAACTTACTGTGGATATATTTTAATTAATGTATGTATGTATATCAGAGCATCATTGGTTATATTTATAGTTTTTTCATAAGCATTGTTTATTTTCTATTAAAAATATATTTTGGTTGTTGAGCATATCTTCTCCTGTACATCTTTATGATAGTTGTTCACAAAAGAATTTCTCCAAGTGTAGCAGAGACAGAATCTGCAAATGTTAGAAGTTGAGGTGTTAGAAATGACTATATTTTTATTCAACTGCATATCAATTTCCCACAGCATATAACTTCTTCGAATACTGATACTTTTACATCTTTGGCACTGTCTTTTCATGTCTTCTAATAATATAAATTGACAAAGCAACACATTTTTGCTAACTTTACTGTTTCCCATGTATTATTTCAGCCAAGTAAAATGCAGTAGTCAATGGTATGTGCCATTCTTGCCTGTTTACATTATAAAACCCCCAACAGATGTAACATCATTGTGAAGTTTTATTAAATACTGCTTCAAAGCATTAGATTTTCATCAGAGTTCTCCAACTCAGGCGCTGATAAAAGCTGAGGAATTTACACAAGTGTTGAGTCTCCACATCAGGGAGGCTGAGGGGTGCCAGAGCTAGTCTGTTTCAGTCTATTATGGCCATGTGGAATTGTGGGGTCAAAGTTAAAAGGTCTTGCAGTTCTTTTATTATGGGGAAGCCAATTTTTTATGGGACCTTTTGATGTTTAAATGTCATTTAAACCAGCCAAACAACAAATACACAAACACACACTGTGTGGGCCAAACACATCTGGCTTGCTGGCTAAAATATGTACCCTTTGGAATAGCAAAATAATTACAATCGTCAGTCTGAAGTAGGGCTGGGAGTCTTCTCTCTGCCCTGCCCCCAGCTCTTGCCTGGTATAGACTCTCTCTCCTAAGACACAGTGGTCAACTACCAGCAACCTGGGTTCACCTTCCTACACTGTTATTTTTTGGGAGTTGCCAGGTGTGAAGAGCTATCAAAAAATGTGTTTTCCTGCTTTCTTAAGTTTGTATATTCTACATTTTCTTTCTTAATTTTCAGCTCCATTGGCCACCCAGATTAGAGCAATGGATTAACTTTTGGATTTAGTGTTTGGTGTTATTTTTAAGCCTTTCTCTTGAATCTTTGTAATTATTTTTGAGGCCTGCCTAGGGCCTGCTGGTTATTAATTATATTCTGTTGAGAACTGAAAGTTCTATCATGGAGCTCTTTCACTATTATAGATGCATAAAATAAATTATGGTGTGTGTGTATGTATATATGTATACATATGCACATGTTTATACAAATACTTCCTCATAAATTTTAGGATAAATTTCAATAACACGGTAAATATAAAAGAAACTAAGAAAATAGTTGAATCTCCTGGTAGAGTTGATGGCAGAGTCTTATTTTATTAATAAAATTTTACTATGTTCCAAATTTGAGTGAAGTATAAGGTATTTCTAGCTGAAAAAGTCAGTCACATGTGTTGTTCAAAATTAATGACAGCTTAAGGTGTGAGTTCTTTGTTGTCACTAGATAAGGGAATTGTTAGTGCCACTTTTATCATTCTGTGGCCTGGCACGACTGGTAGAAGGGAATGAAAACAGTAACAATTACCTTCAGAAACTGAGTGCACTACTTTGGCAGCAGTGGAGAGTGCAGTTGGCAGATTTTCTGGAGGACAGAACCCCAAAGGCCTTTTTGATATTTTCCACAATTTTAGAGGACTGCTCTTGTACTTAGCAGTCCCTACCACAGTTTCATACCCAGTTTTGGCGGAAAAAATCTGCCATCAAACAAAGTCTTGGATCTAGCAATGATTTTCTAAATGTTCAATTTCTTTGCATAAAATGGCTAAGGACATTTCTTATAACCCAGTAAAAAGTAGTTCCAGTGAAGTCCTAATTTCGTTTATTTTTAAAAAGCTGTCTTTTTAAATAAAAAATGAACATGATAAAAGAATTTACAATGATAAATGAGTATCATTTCCACCCTAGATTCTGACCTCCTTCCCCAAAGCATTTTATTTTGTAAGAGCTTTTCTACACACACACACACACACACACACACACACACACACACACACACACACACACAGACATACTTGGGTGTTGAATTGTTTTTCCTGTGGTTTCTGAATTTTCAGTAAACTGAAATAAAGTATATTTAGTTTCTGAAGAGATATACTATAATTTATATGCTAGATTACTAGTCTAGCAACTATTAATTGCAACCCCCCACCTTCAGGGTATATAAAATGAAACTAGCCTTTGATAGGTGATAAAGCAAGTCTGTATGACAGAGTAGAGAGATGTAGGTCTTGTGTGGAGAGATATGTCTTTTCTCTGTTCCCTACATTAGAGGAGAGATAAAGGGACCCAAACTTTTCTCAATCTAAGCCAAATGTATCTCTATAGCACCTTTCATAGTTACTAGGGGGAGTCTGCAAGAAGAAGAGGTCAGCATCTCACTCCTCTAGCTGGGACCTAGGTCAGCCATGGCACCAAGGTTAATTTGGTGGGAATGCTGATGGAGCAAATTTCCATGTATCCCTTGGAGATGGAGCTCACAAACATAGACACAAAAGCCTGCTTCTTGCCTGAAGCATCCTCAAGGCAGAGTAAGGAGAGAAGGCAGTAGCAGAGCCTACCTGTATTACTACCACGTGGTAATGGGAAGAGGTGTGTTTATCACAAGTCAAATGGACACTAATGAAGGAAACTCGGCTTGAATTGTCTCGATAAACTTCTCCCAAAACGTCAGCTAAGGATGGTGGTGAGAGGACTCTAGTAATGGAAGGCTTTGGGGTATATCAGTAGGGGGCAGCAAATAATCCCTGATGTTTCACAGGAACTCATCTGGGATGGCATGAGGGATTATGTAATATGGAGGTTTTCTTGGAAGAGCCACAGTCCACCCTAAATTACATCCAGCACTTGGCTGCCTGCTCTCCTGACAGTAGGTATGGCCAGATTACATCAGTCACATAAGAGACTTGAGCCTCCTTTCTTCCAACCTCACCTCTGACAGTGTGGGACACCCAGAAGCAGCAGAGTGAGAGGGGATGGAGAAGGAGGAGGATGTAATGGAACAAGGAAGGGGAGTGGAAGAAGAGACACATCATAGCATCCCCACTGCATGACTCCAAGCCACAACCAACACCTGAAGTGGGGAATGAAGAAGTGTTGTGTTAGATGTGGTTTGGATTTAGAATGGACTAGATTTTATATATCTGAAAAATGAGTCATCATTATTAAATTTAAGAAAAGACTATTCTCATGAGTTAAAAGTGATCCAAAAGCTATGAGGTGATGAGAAAAGTCACCATGAAGACAGAAATATAAAGTGGATTCCTATTTTCCTCTAAGTTAAGCTCTCAGTAAGCCATTTATGCATATAGAAAATTTATCTATGTATACTTTGTGAGGCATAAATGTGAAATACTACTTGTGATGCTCCATACTTTTATTTCCTCCTTAATATATTTTGCATATATCTTAAATGAGTGTACTCTTTTAGTTAGGGTAATGCTAGCTGCTGCAACAGGTGGGCTCTGAAATCTTAGTCACTTAGCTTATTAGAAGCTTATTTCTTGCTCACATGATCAGCAATGAACTTCCTCCCTGGCCCTTTCTCTAGCAGCTTTGCAACTTGAATGCTTGGCTTCCAAGGTACCTATGTTCCTCTGCATTAAACAGAGAGAAAGAGCATAGAGGTAGAATGTGGGAGGTTTTTGCAGACTAGGACCAGAAAGGCGCATACCATGTTTGTCCACCTTCCCTTGACTTCTGTACATGGCCACGTCTGCCTGCCAGGGTAATTTGGAAATAGAGCCTATTTCTGTGACCAGAATGAAGAGTAAACTGCTTTGGCTATTATCTTCCTATCCAATGACTAGTAAGCTAGTATATCTACATTTAATTTCAAAATAGCTACAGACTATTCCATATTATGGCTGTTCCATAATTTATGTACCCTTATCCCTATTGGTGGACATATACATGTTTTCCAGTACTTTTCTCTTTCAAACAGTACTGCAAAGAACATTCTTATTCATGATTTTGGACACATGTGCAGGTCCCTTAAGATAAGTTCATAGAAGTGAAGTTGCTATTTGAAAGTTGAAAAAAAAAATTGGTATTTGTTGCCTTCCAAAGAGATTTTTATCAATTACACACCTATTAATAGTTTATGAGGTTGTCTATCCTGCCTACTTCCTGCTCCACTTAAGGGGAATTAGTGTTCCATCGTTATTTCTTTCTTTTAATAAATACATATTTTATTTATTTACATTAGTTTGTTGCAGTTATTCCTGAGTGCTGTTGTAGATATCCATTACAGCTAGTTTTCTCCTATTAAAGCAGGGGGTAGCAGAACTATACTCTGCCACTTAACCAATTCTGCGTCTTTGGACAAGGAATCACTTTGTATTACATGGGCTTACATGTCTCATTTGGAGAATTGGAATGTTAGATAAGATTTTTTATAAGGATCCTTAAGTTCATATAGTTCTGTCAATATCTACAAAAGAAAGTGTTACAATCAGTTCAACTTTAAGCCAGGAACATGTTAATAATAGATTTCTTCATGAAGTAAAAGACATATCACTAGAAATAATGCTAGAGGCATTCAATCCATCTAAGGGCCAGAATGCTTACCAGAACATTGGTATAATACTGTATAGTGTGATACCTTATAATCCTGCAAAAACAGATGTTGCTATAATAATACAGAGTAAATATTTTTAAAACAAAGAAAATAATTAATGAAGTTTCCAGGTTTTATATCATCTCTTTTTACATTCTTTTGTTAAATAATCTTGTGAAATCTTTCTATTGGACAAAAAAAAAAAGGAAAGTAAAATAATTACAATTTTTTAATGAAAACATAAGCTAGTAAAAGTCTGAACTGAAAAGTCTTTTTTAACTAATGGTAATGTTCTAAAGATATCTGTTGCTTAATATGCTTTAACCAACCTAATTTGCATTTGTGTATAGGCAGGTTCTTACGGCTCAATTTGCTTATATACATGTGTACGTATATACCCTTGACCAATGTGGAGTATATGAGGAATATTTGAGGAATAACTTGGAAGCTCCCTGTATCAGTTAAAATGAGAGCTTGGATTGTTAGACAAGTATGATCAGAAAGACTGGGACTGTGTTGGTAAAACTTGAAGGTCTCCAGTTAAAGCTGTATATCCCAGTAATGGAGCTTTGTAGCCAGTGGCCCCAGAGAAGTGTGTGTGTGTGTATATGTGTGTGTCTGAGACCTGGGTGGGGGAGAGAGAGAGAATGAGAATAGGGGTCCTATCTTTGCCTATATTGCTATAGTGGCTGTTGGATCTGAAGTCAGTTTGGAGCCAAGTTTCACCTCACAGGTGAAGAATGTGAATCCAGGGAGAGGAGGAATCTGATCAATCAAGGCAATGAAGTTTTCTGGCAAATTTCCAAGGGGCATTGCCATGCTTTTTGCTTGACGTGGGCTCTACTAGGTCCAAGGCAAAGCTGTGAAGCAAACTAAGTTCATAGTTGCAATTTCTATTCCAACTCTCTCACTTCCACTTCCACTCTCCATCCCCTTATAGGGCTCAGAAAGGTAAAGTAACTCTAGGGCCTAAAATAGAAGGGCAGTGGTATTAAAATAAGGTAGATCTTAATATTCCAAATACAGTTCTCTTTTGCAGCGTTTTGAGTGGAACTCATTAAATTTTAAGCTACGCAAGAGTAGGGTCCTTTCCTTCAAGTTCACCTCATTTTCCAGGCCAGATTCAGTGCAGGTTGTAGGTACTTAGTATTTTTTAATGAATGTGTGAATAAATAAATAACTGAATAAAGAGAGGAGAAAATCAGTCTCTTTAACCACTAGCATGAATTGCTATCAATCTCTTATTAATACATTTAAAATGATAAAACATTTCCATGTGAAACTAAAATGTAAACATTGAACTTAAAATAGTCCTAAATTATCAATATATTCATTAGGCATCCCATTTAAACAAAGTCAAAGTAAAGAATAGTGCCTCATGACGTAGAGACTTTAATCCTCAAAGTTGTATTTTGCACGGTTGCTTTTATGTGTGTTTAACTGTTTCCCTGTGGAATACGTTAAAAGCTAACGAATTCGGTGGCCATTTGGAAAGCCTGACAGTAGCCTTTCATTAGGTTGCACTAACACCACAGGGATCCAAAGTGAGCATTGTGGAGGTTAACCTGCAGAATCCCTCTGGCCACAAGATATACAGGAGCACTGTGTGCAAGGAAGGAACACATTTTCTATAAAAGAGACCAATTAGAAAACAATCTTCTGATCTCAGGAGAACAGCCTTCCCAGATGGTTTTTCAATGGCTGGAAACTGGTTGTTTCTTAAATGAACCGAAACTGTCACCTTGTCACTGAAAAACAAATTGCCAATGAGGAATATGGGCCAATCTTCATTAAGGGACTCACAGAAGGGAAGCAGGTGATACCACATATTAGCTATTTACTTAGGAAGGCAAAGAAAGATTGAGGAAAGCTTGAAAGAATGAAATTACATCATGTTAATTCCACCTCTCATTATCCCTTGACCAGAACACATCAGTGGCCTCCTGGGGCTGACATTACTGTCAGCAGTTTGTTTCCCTTGCAATATGCCATTCAGGGGGGTGCTGGAGAGTAAGCGAGGATAGAATTGATCAGGGTAGTTTTAGATCTATCTTCAAAATATACTTTGAATGAGACCACTTCTGACCACTGCAAACACGTTCGGCCAAGTCAGCTTCATCTCTCATCTAGATGGCTGTGATAGACACTTGTTTATCTTGCTTCCATTCTTGTTCCTCTGCATTTTTTTTTTTTTTTTTTTGGCCATACTATGGCCAGAATTCTCTATTTAAATAAAATCAGATGCTGCTACTCCCCTTGCTTTTCAGGCCCTTTATGATCTGGCCCCAGGCCATCTCACTGGTCTCATTTCTAAACCTCGTACCCATATTCCATTCACATTTCTTATAATTCCATGAAGAATATATTTGTTTGGATCTTTTCATGCTTTGCTTATTTTGTTTCCTTAACCTGATATTCTCTTCCTTGTTTTAGGTTTCCTAAAGGAGAATCTGGGCACAAGTGACTCCTGTGTTGAAAATTGTGATTGCATTCCTTCTTGCCTAGGCATTGTAACTTCCTGATTTCTATAGGAAAAAAAACATTCAGTTACATTCACTACTACCAAGAGTCTCTACCTATAACATACCCTTAACCTTCTATTTTTGGAGTCTAGATAGGACTGACTAGGTCCTCTGCTCAGGGTCTCACATGGCCAAAATCAAGGTGTTGGCCTGGCTGGGCTTTTCTGCAGGCTTGGGAGAAGAGTTTGCTTCTAAGCTCATTTATGTTGTTGGTACAATAGAATCTAGTACCTTGTGGTTGTAGGTCTGAGGCCCTGTTTTCTTTCTGGCTATCAGCTGCTGTCTGTTCTTTGCTTTCAGAGGCTGTTCACGTTTCTTTCCACCTGAAATCTTCAATTCAGCCGTGACACATTGAGTCTTTCTCATTCTTCCAGTCTCTCTGACTTTCTTTTCTGCTATCAGCCCAAGAAATTTCTCTGCTTCTCAGGCTCATGTGATTACATTGGGCCCACCCAGATAATCCCTATCATAAAGTCAACCTGTGCCCAGGTTCCAGTGACTACAGTGAGACATTTTTGAGGGGTCATTTCAGAAATTCTTCCTTTACCACTAACCTAACACAGGCATTCATTAACGCAACTCAAGGGATATGCTCTTGTAATCACTCATTACACTTAAATGCACAACTTCTGGCAAATAAAATTTTCCAATTAAAACACTTGGATTCCCGTTGTCAGACCTTTCCAAATGTAATCACTTCTCCCAGCTAATCATAAGGGAAAGTATCACAGAGTTTCTTGCCAGGAGCAAAATGGTTCTTTAAAAGAGATTTCCTAGTTTTAACTCAGAATGTCCTTTTTTGTCCATGTGGCAAATACTTAATCTTCCTTCAGTGACAGTTCACATATGTCTCCCTCTTTGAGAGGCTTCTGCATTTTCCTCAGGCAGAGATGGTACCTTTACTGTGCTCTCACAAAGCCTAGTTCATGCCTCTGTATGTCTCTTAACATTTTGAGCTGTAATTTGTGATTCTGTGTTTCTCTGCATTAGTGGATTTGAACTTCCTGAAGGTAGATACACAGCACAGAGGCAATTTCCTGGAATGTAATAGATAGTCAAAATATATTTTCTAAATGAATGAGTGAAGATGGAGACTAAAATGGGATACAAGGGATGGGATCACATTATAAAATAGAAGACTGGGGACTCTGGGGTTTGATAAATCTGGCAACTTTATTTTTATGGTTATGATATTAAGTTAATATTTTCTTTGGGAATAACTTGCTCTTTCATGTACTGTACTTAATTTTGTTCTTCTATCACCCCACCGAGGTAAGCAGGGATTATAGACATTTTACAGATAAGGAAAACTCATCATAAATGAACTGCCAAGGTTCAGGCAGAGCCAGCACTTGATCTCTACCTGGAAGGCAGCATGACAGAGAAGAAAGGAAATGGATTTTAGAGTGAAAAAGGCCTGGACTTTTAGCAGTTGCGTGAACTTGAAAAGTTAATTAAAATTTCTGAGATTCAAGATTTGTTCATTTGTAAAGTGAAGATATCCTGCTCCTTAAATGATTATAAAGATATTTGATCAATTAATGCATTGATATATTGTGATATAAGAAAAATTCCTAGGAACATGGTTGGCTTGTTTTAGGAACTTAGTAAATGTTTTAATTTTCTACTTTGATTGTAAGAGCAGTATAGTAGACTTTGTAGTCTTTGGTATCTCTACATATTCTTTTTGAACTATTTTATTTCCCCTTTCTTCATTGTCACCCACTTTGCTTCTGCTGCCATTTATCAAGGAATGTTATGCTGCCCCACATCTATCCTGGATGCAAGAAGAGGAATTTGCAAACTCATTTTCACTAAGGTGTTAGAATACAATAATAGTAATAATAAGAGCTTCTGTTTACTGAGTACTGCATATGCCTTACAGATTTTACACACTGCCTGCATCTGCACCACATTTGCAAGGTAGGGATTATAGTTTCCAGTTTTTGAAAAAGAAATTGAGCCTCAAAAGTTTAGTAACTTGTCTACAGTTGCACATTAGGAACCAAAGAAACTGGTATTCAGACACAACCAGAACTCACTTCAGTGTCAGGCTTTCTCCATTATACAAAGTTTCCTCTTCTCAAGAAGAACTGGTTGGCTGGCCTCTAGGATTGGATGGGAATATTCTTGGCTGGTGGAACTTTTCTAGAATGTTTTCAAATCTCAACACTTAGGCAATTAATGGAGTCCCTGGCCCTCCATGAGCCCTACACCCTGTTGTATAGGATATGGATTCCATTTTTCCCAGGCTTGTGCTCAGAATTGCATGAGAGATTTTTAGCTGCTATGGAAATCTGTCAGGTGGCCTTGAGTAGGGTTAAGTGGGATTTTTCTGAGGTTTAGTAGGGGTATTATTGGGCTTGGACAGAAGGAAGAAAGAGGAGGTCGTAGGGAAGAATCTTAATCCTGGATAAAGGAAAAACACAACAAATCCAAGTCAAGTAAATGAGTGTCTCAGTGTTCAGTTAGAGATACTATTTAGTGGGATAAGAAAGGGATCATGAAGATTAGGCTAGGTGCTGGCACAGGAGGGCTAGGTCAGAAGTAGGTGCTTTTGAGGTCAGGTGGTGAATTGGAGAGAAGAGAGGAGACTATCTCAATGTAAATAGTTCTTTGCATCTGTATTTTGGGCTTTGCTAGTAGTAACATAATAAATATGCGTTAGAATAATCTTGAATATGAAAATTCTAATAAGCTTATTTAATGAGTGAGTAAGATGCAAGCCAATATTGACAATAAAAATTCTGACTAGCTTTGTTCTGGACCTGTTGCAGTTGTTCTGATCCTGGGGACTATACGGGGGTCTTGGGAATGGAGAGAGGCCACCAGAGGAAATCTGGTAGCAAGAGAATTGCCTGTTTGAAAAAGTAGTTCTACATCCAATATTGTTTCCCTCTACTTGAGTCATTAAACTTCTACAAGTTTAGAAAATACATGTTGGTTAAAAAAATACACATTTTATTTATAGAATTGTGTGGAATGTTGGAAGAGTTAACTACTGAGAGGAATTAGTCATGAAAACATATCTTTTCCCAGGAGGAGTAAAAATGATATCCTTAGGGATTATTACTAAAGATGTGTTTTGTTGCTGGTGTTTTTATTTGAGGGGCTCCTGTAAGATAAAGAAAATGTCATTAAATGTTAGAGAGACCTTTTTTTTATCCGTTTTTTAGAGCTAAAGAATGTCTTGAAGGCCAACTAGCCTGGTTTTGGAAATGTCTTTGCTATATGATGCCACCATGCCTCTGATTTGTTCGTGATTTTCTTTTCTTTTATAGGAAAAAGGACATTTTATACCTTTTCATTTCAATGTCAAGTAATGCTATTAGTTAGGTTGTAGTTATCCCTTTCTACTAGATCACATTAAGCCTAAAATAAGTGGGAGACAAAATTGATAGTATCATTTTTCTACGGGAAAATGCTTTTTGATTTTTGGTTTCCTTGGAGCACTTGTATGTTTCAATCAACTTTATACTTGTCTCTTCAATTGCTATACCCTGCTGGATAGCCATTGAAGACCCTTGACAGGACAGAATGAGGTCAGAGAAACATATGCGAGAAGGACACAGAGCAGTGTGTAGGACTAGCGGATGTCACTAGATTTTCAACAGGAGAAGGAAAGCTGACAAATGGTCATTGAAATAACTGCCTTAAATTAAGGAGATAGCACTTTCAGAATCTGATAAAACGCGTTTGAGAGGAGCTTCAAGATGGCGGAAGAGTAAGGCGTGATCACCTTGCTCCCCACAAATACATCAGAAATACATCTACACGTGGAACAACTCCTACAGAACACCTACTGAACGCTGGCAGAAGACCTCAGACCTCCCAAAAGGCAAGAAAATCCCCATGTGCCTGGGTAGGGCAAAAGAATAAACAGAGACAAAAGGATAGGGACGGGACCTGCACCAGTGGGAGGGAGCTGTGAAGGAGGAAAGGTTTCCACACACTAGAAGCCCTTTCGCCGAGACTGCGGGTGGCGGAGGGGGGAAGCTTCGGAGCCGCGGAGGAGAGCACAGCAACAGGGGTGCGGAGGGCAAAGCGGAGAGATTCCCGCATAGAGGATCAGGGCCGCCTGGCACTCACCCGCCCGAGAGGCTTGTCGGCTCACCTGCCGGGGCGGCCGGGGCTGGGAGCTGAGGCTTGGGCTTCGGAGGTCAGATCCCAGGGAGAGAACTGGAGTTGGCGGCGTGAACACAGCCTGAAGGGGTTCGTGCGCCACGGCTAGCCGGGAGGGAATCCGGGAAAAGTCTGGAGCTGCCGAAGAGGCAAGAGAATTTTTCTTCCCTCTTTGTTTCCTGGTGCCTGAGGAGAAGGGATTAAGAGCGCTGCTTAAAGGAGCTCCAGAGACGGGCGCGAGCCGCAGCTAAAAGCGCGGACCCCAGAGACGGGCATGAGACGCTAAGGCTGCTGCTGCCGCCACCAAGAAGCCTGTGTACGATCACAGGTCACTATCCACACCTCCCCTCCTGGGAGCCTGTGCAGCCCACCACTGCCAGGGTCCCGGGATCCAGGGACAACTTCCCCGGGAGAATGCACGGCGCGCCTCAGGCTGGTGCAATGTCATGCCAGCCTTTAATGCCGCAGGCTCGCCCCGCACTCCGTGCCCCTCCCTCCCCCCGGCCTGAGTGAGCCAGAGCCCCCGAATCAGCGGCTCCTTTAACCCCATCCTGTCTGAGCGAAGAACAGTTGCCCTCAGGCGACATACACACAGAGGTGGGGCCAAGTCCAAAGCTGAATCCCGGGAGCTGTGCGAACAAAGAAGAGAAAGGGAAATCTCTCCCAGCAGCCTCAGGAGCAGCGGATTAAATCTCCACAATCAACTTGATGTACCCTGCATCTGTGGAATACCTGAATAGACAACGAATCATCCCAAACTGAGGATGGGGACTTTGGGAGCAATGATATATATATATATATTTTTTTTTTTTTTTTCCTTTTTCCCCTTTTTCTGAGTGTGTATACTTCTCTTTGTGATTTTATTTGTATAGCTTTGCTTTTACCATTTGTCCTAGGGTTCTGTCTGTCCATTTTTTTTTTCTTTTTCCTTGTGTAGTTTTTAGCACTTGTTATCATTGGTGGATTTGTTTTTTGGTTTGGTTGCTCTCTTCTTTTTTTTTTATTACTTAAAAATATTTTTTTTAAGTAATTACCTTTTATTTTAATAACTTTATTTTATTTTATGTTACTTTATTTTATTTTACCTTCCTTCTTTCTTTCTTTCTTTTTCTTCTCACTTATATTCTGAGCTGTGTGGATGACAGGCTATTGGTGCTCCAGCCAGGCATCAGGGCTGTGCCTGAGGTCGGAGAGCCAACTTCAGAACACTGGTCCACAAGAGACCTCGCAGGTCCCCGTAATATCAAATGGCAAAAATCTCCCATAGGTCTCCATCTCAATGCCAAGACCCAACTCCACTTAATGACCAGAAAGCTACAGTGCTGGACACCCTATGCCAAACAACTAGCAAGACAGGAACACAACCCCACCCATTAGCAGAGAAGCTACCTAAAATCATAATAAGTCCACAGACACCCCAAACCACACCACCAGACGTGGACCTGCCCACCAGAAAGACAATATCCAGCCTCATCCACCAGAACACAGGCACTAGTCCCCTCCACCAGGAAGCATACACAACCCACTGAACCAACCTTAGCCACTGCGGACAGACACCAAAAACAATGGGAACCATGAACCTGCAGCCTGCGAAAAGGAGACCCCAAACACAGTAAGTTAAGCAAAATGAGAAGACAGAGAAACACAGAGCAGATGAAGGATCAAGGCAAAAAACCCAACAGACCTAACAAGTGAAGAGGAAATAGACAGTTTACCTGAGAAAGAATTCAGAATAATGATAGTAAGGATGATCCAAAATCTTGGAAATAGAATGGAGAAAATACAAGAAACGTTTAACAAGGACCTAGAAGAACTAAAGAGCAAACAAACAGTGATGAACAACACAATAAATGAAATTAAAACTTCTCTAGAAGGGATCAGTAGCAGAATAACTGAGGCAGAAGAACGGATAAGTGACCTGGAAGACAAAATAGTGGAAATAACTGCCACAGAGCACAATAAAGAAAAAAGAATTGAGGACAGTCTCAGAGACGTCTAGGACAACATTAAACGCACCAACATTCAAATTATAGGGGTCCCAGAAGAAGAAGAGAAAAAGAAAGGGAATGAGAAAACATTTGAAGAGATTATAGTTGAAAACTTCCCTAATATGGGAAAGTAAATAGTTAATCAAGTCCAGGAAGCACAGAGAGTCCCATACAGGATAAATCCAGGGAGAAACACACCAAGACACATATTAATCAAACTATCAAAAATTAAATACAAGGAAAAAGTATTAAAAGCAGCAAGGGAAAAAAAAAAATAACACACAAGGGAATCCCCACAAAGTTAACAGCTGAACTTTCAGCAGAAACTCTGCAAGCCAGAAGGGAGTGGCAGGACATATATAAAGTGATGAAGGAGAAAAACCTACAACCAATTTTACTCTACCCAGAAGGATCTCATTCAGTTTTGATGGAAAAATTAAAAGGTTTACAGAGAAGCAAAAGCTAAGAGAATTCAGCACCACCAAACCAGCTTTACAACAAATGCTAAAGGAACTTCTCTAGGCAGGAAAAACAAGAGAAGCAAAGACCTACAATAACAAACCCAAAACAATTAAGAAAATGGTAATAGGAACATACATATCAATAATTACCTTAAGTGTAAATGGAGTAAATTCTCCAGCCAAAAGACATAGACTGGCTGAGTGGATACAAAAACAAGACCCATATATATGCTGTCTACAAGAGACCCACTTCAGACCTAGGGACACATACAGACTGAAAGTGAGGGGATGGAAAAAGATATTCCACGCAAATGGAAATCAAAAGAAAGCTGGAGTCGCAATTCTCATATCAGACAAAAGAGAGTTTAAAATAAAGACTATTACAAGAGACAGAGAAGGACACTACATATTTATCAAGGGGTCAATTCAAGAAGAAGATATAACAATTGTAAATATTTATGCACCCAACATAGGAGCACCTCAATACATAAAGTAAATGCTAACAGCCATATAAGGGGAAATCAACAGTAACACAATCATAGTAGGGCACTTTAACACCCCACTTTCACCAAAGGACAGATCATCCAAAAAGTAAATAAGGAAACACAAGCTTTAAATGATACATTAAACATGATGGACTTAATTGATATTTATGGTATAGTCCATCTGAAACAAAAGAATACATTTTCTTCTCAAGTCCTCTTGATAAATTCTGCAGGATAGATCATATCTTGGGTCACAAATCAAGCCTTCATAAATTTAAGAAAATTAGAATCATATCAAGTATCTTTTCTGACCACAGTGTTATGAGACTAGATATCAGTTACAGGAAAAGATCTGTAAAAAATACAAACACATGGAGGCTAAACAATAGACTACTTAATAACCAAGAGATCACTGAAGAAATCAAAGAGGAAATCAACAAATACCTAGAAAAAATAACAATGAAAACACGACGACCCAAAACCTATGGGATGCCGCAAAAGCAGTTTTAAGAGGGAAGTTTATAGCAATACAATCCTACCTCAAGAAACAAGAACCATCTCAAATAAACAACCTAACCTTACACCTAAAGCAATTAGAGAAAAAGAACAAAAAACCCCCAATGTTAGCAGAAGGAAAGAAATCATTAAGATCAGATCAGAAATAAAAAGAAATGAAGGAAACGATAGCAAAGTTCAATAACACTAAAAGCTGGTTCTTTGAGAAGAT
The DNA here is from genome assembly GCF_964270905.1 of Leucopleurus acutus. Classification (NCBI taxonomy): domain Eukaryota; kingdom Metazoa; phylum Chordata; class Mammalia; order Artiodactyla; family Delphinidae; genus Leucopleurus; species Leucopleurus acutus. The sequence continues at coordinate 77,485,444 of NC_139145.1, read as the reverse complement.
AAAAAAAAATTGATAAGGCATTAGCCAGACTCATCAAGAAAAAATGGGAGAAGACTCAAGTCACTAGAATTAGAAATGAAAAAGGAGAAGTAACAACTGACACTGCAGAAATACAAAGGATCATGAGGGATTACTATAAATAACTATATGCCAATAAAATGGAAAACCTGGAAGAAGTGGACAAATTCTTAGAAATGCATAACCTTCCAAGACTGAACCAGGAAGAAATAGAAAATATGAACAGACCAATCACAAGCACTGAAATTGAAACTGTGATTAAAAATCTTCCAACAAAGAAAAGCCCAGGACCAGATGGCTTCACAGGTGAATTCTGTCGAACATTTAAAGAGGAACTAACACTTATCCTTCTCAAACTCTTCTAAAATATAGCAGAGGGAGGAACACTCACAAACTTACTCTATGAGGCCATCATCACCCTGATACCAAAACCAGATAAAAATGTCACAAAAAAGAAAACTACAGACCAATAACACTGATGAACATAGATGCACAGATCTTCAACAAAATACTAGCAAACAGAATCCAACAGCACATTAAAAGCATCATACACCATGATCAAGTGGGGTTTATCCTAGAAATGCAAGGATTCTTCAATATACCCAAATCAATCAATGTGATACACCATATTAAAAAATTGAAGGAGAAAAACCATATGATCATCTCAATAGATGCAGAGAAAGCTTTTGACAGAATTCAACACTCATTTATGATAAAAACCCTCCAGAAAGTAGGCATAGAGGGAACTATCCTCAACATAATAAAGGCCATATATGACAAATCCACAGCCAACATCATCCTCAATGGTGAAAAACTGAAAGCATTTCCACTAAGATCAGGAACAAGACAAGGTTGCCCACTCTCACCACTATTATTCAACATATTTTTGGAAGTTTAGCCACCACAATCAGAGAAGAAAAAGAAATAAAAGGAATCCAAATCGGAAAAGAAGAAGTAAGGCTGTCACTGTTTGCAGATGACATGATACTATACATAGAGAATCCTAAAGATGCTACCAGAAAACTACTAGAGCTAATCAATGAATTTGGTAAAGTAGCAGAAAACAAAATTAATGCACAGAAATCTCTTGCATTACTATGCAATAATGATGAAAAATCTGTAGGTGAAATTAAGAAAACACTCCCATTTACCATTGCAACAAAAAGACTAAAATATCTAGGAATAAACCTACCTAAGGAGACAAAAGACCTGTATGCAGAAAATTATGACACTAATGAAAGAAATTAAAGATGATACAAATAGATGGAGAGATATACCATGTTCTTGGATTGGAAGAATCAACATTGTGAAAATGACTCTACTACCCAAAGCAATCTACATATTCAATGCAATCCCTATCAAACTACCACCGGCATTTTTCACAGAACTAGAACAAAAAATTTCACAATTTGTATGGAAACACAAAAGACCCCGAATAGCCAAAGCAATCTTGAGAAAGAAAAACGGAGTTTGAGGAATCAGACTCCCGGACTTCAGACTATACTACAAAGCTATAGTAATCAAGACAGGATGGTACTGGCACAAAACAGAAATATAGATCAATGGAACAGGATAGAAAGCCCAGAGATAAACCCACACACATATGGTCCCCTTATCTTTGATAAAGGATGCAAAAATATACAGTGAAGAAAAGACAGTCTCTTCAATAAGTGGTGCTGGGAAAACTGGACAGCCACATGTAAAAGAATGAAATTAGAACACTCCCTAACACCATACACAAAAATAAACTCAAAATGGATTAAAGAGCTAAATGTAAGGCCAGACACTATCAAACTCTTAGAGGAAAACATAGCCAGAACACTCTATGACATACCTCACAGCAACATCCTTTTTTACCCACCTCCTAGAGAAATGGAAATAAAAACAAAAATAAACAAATGGGACCTAATGAAACTTAAAAGCTTTTCCACAGCAAAAGAAACCATAGACAAGACGAAAAGACAACCCTCAGAATGGGAGAAAATATCTGCAAATGAAGCAACTGACAAATGATTAATCTCCAAAATTTACAAGCAGCTCATGCAGCTCAATATCAAAAAAACAACCCAATCTAAAAATGGGCAGAAGACCTAGACATTTCTCCAAAGAAGATATACAGATTGCCAACAAACACATGAAAGGATGCTCAACATCACTAATCATTAGGGAAATGCAACTCAAAACTACAGTGAAGTATCACCTTACACCAGTCAGAGTGGCCATCACCAAATAATCTACAAACAATAAGTGCCGGAGAGGGTGTGGAGAAAAGGGAGCCCTTTTGCACGTTGGTGGGAATGTAAATTGATACAGCCACTATGGAGAACAGTATGGAGGTTCCTTAAAAAACTAAAAATAGAACTACCATACGACCCAGCAATCCCACTACTGGGCATATACCCTGAGAAAACCGTATTTCAAAAAGAGTCATGTACCACAATGTTCATTGTACCTCTGTTTACAATAGCCAGGGCATGGAACCAACCTAAGTGTCCATTGACAGATGAATGGATAAAGAAGATGTGGCACATATATACAATGGAATACTACTCAGCCATAAAAAGAAACGAAATTGAGTTATTTGTAGTAATGTGGATCGACCTAGTGTCTGTCATACAGAGTGAAGTAATTCAGAAAGAGAAAACCTAATACTGTATGCTAACACATGTACATGGACTCTAAAAAATAAAAAAGGTCATGAGGAATCTAGGGGCAATGGGAATAAAGACACAGATCTACTAGTGAATGGACTTGAGGATATGGGGAGGGGGAAGGGTAATATGGAACAAAGTGAGAGGGTAGCATGGACATATATACACTACCATACGTAAAATACATAGCTAGTGGGAAGCAGCACAGGGAGATCAGCTCGGTGCTTTGTGACCACATAGAGGGGTGGGATAGGGAGTGTGGGAGGGAGGGAGATGTAAGAGGGAAGACATATAGGGACATATGTATATGTATAACTGATTCACTTTGTTATGAAGCAGAAACTAACAAACACACCATTGAAAAGCATTTATACTCCAATAAAGATATTAAAAAAAACCACGTTTGAAATATGTTTTGAAAAGTGTTCTGCTTTCCTTTGGAAGTGTGACACCTGTCAGGAGAATTAATAACTGAACTTGCTTATATTAATTTGCTACTCTACAGTCAAAATAAAGCCAACGTCTCTTTTATGCTAAGAGGGAATGATTTAATATTTGAACAAAGATATGTTAGTTGAATAATGTATGATAACCATAAATGTGTCGCTTGCTGTAGGTTGACAGAAGAACTCAGTTTTGCTTGCACATTGAGAAGATGAACTGGAGGTATCTGCTATAAGGAATGTTTCAGATCCTACTTAAATCACACCAATGCAATGAGAGGAAAATACTGTTAATTTTTATTTATGTTCTGGTTTGAAGCTTTGGTTGTATATTGAACCTGGGGAACTTTATTTTAAAGTTCATTGATAGTTATGGAATTGAACTCAATTGCTATTGGAAGTTTCATCCAGGAAATTAAACTGAACTAACTTTAGACAATTTCTCTTGCCCCAGTTTCATTTCTTTGTTTAAACTATTGATCACTGTGCTATGTCCTTCCAGCATACATTTCTTTGATCCCATTCTATTCTGCCAAGGGTCTTCTTCAGTGGGCTGGCCACCAGGTATAAGGTTGATTGAAATTATACTTTGAAACAAAAGATGTAAAACAATGGCTTTGAATATAGCTGTAAACTAGAAAGCAAATCTAACTTTTGCATTATAGAGGCATTTAGTTAGATTAAAATATTCTTAAATACAGGCAGATAATTTTCATCTTACCCTTCTTCTAATCTACATGCACAGAGTCTTTGCATTGATTGATTTCTGAGCCTGCCATACCCCCAGGAGAACTCCTATGTCATGTGTGGGAATGATTTGAACCTTCAATAACATGAAATATTTGGAAATGAGAGGAGCAGCCAGTATCTAGAATTCAGAAATGAATTTCTGAATCCAGAAATGTAAAACTGATCTTTGTTAAGACAGATTTTCAGTTTCAGAATTTCACTTAGTTATTTTATTTTGGAATTTAAAAACCTACATTCTCCAAGGAAAAAGATCAGTATACCCAAACACTGTATATTTTTAGAGGATCTGAAACATGTTCTCTCCTGATTTTCTAACTTGGGTCCTGGTCATTTGCCATCCAGTAAAATGTTTTCTGTTACTTATATGATGTAAATATAGAGTACTGCATTCCCCTGTATTTTTAGCTAGGCAGCATTAGCTTGAAAAATTTATCTCTGATTTTAGATGAAAGAATCACTTAGAAAAAGAAAGATGCATGTAAAAGCCAGCATCTAAAAATAGTTTCTAAATATGAAGCAGAGAAAGAACTGTAGTCTTCCTTATAATTAGAGATATGCCAGAATGTTGATGTGGAGGCATAAGACTCTGTTATGAAAAGAGAAAAATGGGAAAAAATATGCTACTGAGAAAGAAGGGTTTTAAATTTTTATTTAAAAGGATCTTATAAGAAAATTAAATACTCCTAAGAAGATTTGTATTTCTACCTTATTTAAAACATTCTGATTTGAAAACACACACACACAGACAGTCTGAGAAATTGAAGCAGAATTGTATTTACAAATGTGAAATGCGTATTCCCCAGCAGACTGTGAAAAGTTAAACATGCAGATAGTGGAATAAAATTGTAAACCAAACAAAAAGAATCATCATCAAATCGTGTGACTGATATTTGCACTTTCATTCAAACACACATGTGTTGTAGAGATAGTCTATAAAACTAACACAGTAATTGTTATATGGTATAGAATGAGCAGTTACATATTTATGCATAAGTCCTCTTTTCCCCAAGAAGGTTGTAAATGATTATAAATACTTGGCTTTTAGCATCCTAAGAAATGCAGTTCTGTGAAATGTTAAAATTTACTACAAAATTCATAAAATCTGCTATCATTAAAAAAATTCTTTGAACTACTTAAAATGCAAAAATACAACAAAACAATATCATTTACTGACAAAATTTTTTCAGTCTTGGAGTGTAAAAAATTTAGGAGCTATGCTAAAATGTGTTATTTTTTAATGCAAGTAAAATTGATTATATTTATTATTAGAAATAGAATGTTTTCTAATTCTGTAAAGATATAAATGATTAAGGGTATATAAGTCTGGACTTCCCTGGTGGCACAGTAGTTAAGAATCCACCTGCCAATGCAGGAGACACAAGTTCGAGCCCTGGTCCAGGAAGATCCCACATGCCACGGAGCAACTAAGCCCACGTGCCACAACTACTGAGCCTGTGCTCTGGAGCCTGCGAGTCACAGCTACTGACCCCACGTACCACAGCTATTGAAGCCTATGCGCCTAAAGCCCGTGCTCCACAACAAGAAAAGCCACCACAATGAGAAGCCCGCTCACCTCAGTGAAGAGTAGCCCCTGCTCACCACAACTAAAGCCCACACACAGCAACAAAGACCCAATGCAGCCAATAAATGAATGAATGAATGAATAAAAAAGAGTATATATGTCTCTTTGCATATGTCTGGTGTTGAGTATAAAATAGAGGTGGGAAAATAGTGGACCAGGGAAAGAACCTAGTCTGAAGATTCTTTTATTTTTGAAAGCAGAAGGCTAAAAAATAATTCAAATAAATGTAAATGTGACCTGCATCCTCCAGGTATCTGTTCTTTTTTAGTATCTTGCACAGTTCTCCACACTTTCTAAGTCACATGCTGATCCCAAATGATAATTCAGTTGTGATACTCAATAAACAGTTACGATGTCAGAAATCAGTGGTCAGCAGCTCTCCAGAAAGAGTTTTGTGGGGGTGATAGTTCTTGGTGAGTCCAGTCTTTGGTTCTCAGATCTACTCAGCTTTATTGTTTGACCCCAACTTGATAAAAAATTTTGGGATACACAAAGATTAACTCAGAAGAGATAATTCTTATACCAGGACACTGTCTATTAACTTTACAATGGGATATATATTTCTCTATTAACTAGACACTGGTATCAGTAATTCAAAGTATCTTCTCTGTAGTATTAAAGCACCGAGGAAACCAAATTTTTATGGATACATTTATTTAGTGAACAATGACTTATTCAAATTGTACTGGATAGTCATGAAATCTATTTTAGGCACACTATGAAAAGGCAGATTCCCCACAATAAAATTCTCCCCAATATTGACTAAAGGACCAGTAGTTGTTGGAATATAGTTATTTCTCTGACAGTGTTCAATAAACTCAATATCTTACTATCCATTTACTTTTCTAGGCACACGTCAAAGAACATTCCTATGTTAACATATTGGAACTCAGATTGGTAGCATCACAAATGATTAAGCTAACAGGTTTCTTTGGTGTTTGCCAAGCCTCAGTTAGGTAGAATTACTTCTGTATATGGCTAAGGTTATCCATCATGTTTTGATTATTAATAATTTTGCCTTCTATAGTTCTAAAACAAGACATAAACCACATTCATAATACTAATGAAATGATGATTATAATGATAGATACATTTAACTACTTTAAAATAAAAACTTCTTACATCGATATTTACCTTAAAAAATAAGCCATACCAGGTAAAGATAACCAACAAAAGATCTGTATCATGGCTACATAATTAAAACATTTCTACAGACCAAGAAGAGACAGATGAGCAACCTAATGCAAAATGGGGGAAAACAGGCATTTATAAGCAGAAGAAACAAATTTCCAAGGAAAATATGAAAAGGCCATCAAACTTAGTATAATATTATTTCATACTAAACAGACTGGGTAAAATACGTTTTGCTTTATATTTGGGACAACAACATACACCGATGATGAGAGTAAATTGCTAAAAACTCTTTGGAATTTGGCATTATTTTACAAACCTGAGGATGTATATATGTATCTCTCTCAGAAATTCCTTTTCTAGGTTTACACTCTGGAGCAGTGATTTTCAGAACGTAGGTCGATTTAAAAATTAATTTAGCAACGAGCTCTCTCTGTCTCCCTCTCTCTTCCTCTCTTTCCCTCTCTCTCTCCCTCTCCCTCTCCCCCTCTCTCTCCCTCCCTCTCTCTTCCCTTCCCTTTCCTCAAGCATGCACAAAGAAGAGGTTATGCGAGCACACAATGAGATGGTGACCACCTACAAGCCGAGAAGAGGACTCAGACTGAAACCTACCTTGCTAGCACCTTGATCTTGGATTTCCCAGCCTCCAGAACTTACGTGGGCCTCTCACTGTTGTGGCCTCTCCCGCTGTGGAGCACAGGCTCTGGACGTGCAGGCCCAGCGGCCATGGCTCACGGGCCCAGCTGCTCCACGGCATGTGGGATCTTCCCGGACCGGGGCACAAACCCATGTTCCCTGCATCAACAGGCGGACTCTCAACCACTGCGCCACCAGGGAAGCCCTATTATATATTTTTTAATTGAGGTATAATTGGCATACAACATTTTATTAGCTTCAGGTGTATAACATAATAAGTTAATACTTGTGTACATTGTGAAATGATCACCACAATGTCTAGTTAACATGTCACCTTACATAGTTACAAAATTTTCTCTTTTATTTATTACATTTATAATTCATATTTTCTCTCATGGTTAGTAGTTTATCGAATGTATTACTATCTTTAAAAAAAATTAATTTAGCAAGCAAATACCAGTATGTTAAAAGTGAAATATAATAGTATACAATAAATTAGAAAATATTAGAATGTGTCTAAGTAGTTAGGGTAAATATTGTTTCCAGAAAAATTTGCTTAGGTTATGTGTGTGTGCACACATGTGTCTGTACGTGTGTGTACTAGGCTGCCATATAATGGGTCTTCATCAAACAAAGCTATCATGGTAGAGGAAACTCTTTTATATGTTCTCTGGGAGACACGTACAAGAATATTAAAAGTAGCATTATTTATGATAAAGAAAAAATTGAAAGCCACTCAAACGTTTAATGGCGGGGAAGTGGTTAAACAAATAGCAGTCTCTTTGTACAACAGACTACTGAACAAAATGAAAATGAATGAACCGAAGTGTTACACATCAAAATGAATCATCTCACACACATGTTGAGAAGAAAGCACAAACTGTAGGAGACATCACGACAGTAATTTTATAAAGCACCCAACAGATAAAACTCAACCACATTATATAGGATATATCCATTGTCATTAAACCATAAAGAAAACAAAATTATAAACACATGTTTTAAAAGAATAATGGGAAAGCGGAAGGATGTGACTGGGCAGGGGCACAGAGGCTTCAAATGTATGCTTAATGTTTTGTTTCTTATGCGAAGTGGTGAATACACTGATCTTTATTTTATTGTTCTTTATATAATCAAGGCATATTCTGTGTTTGCATTAAATGTATTTTTAACATCAACTTTAAAAATAGGTTCCACTCAGATGATGACTTCATGTTGCAGTCCTAGGGCTTTTGTAGGCTGACTATAATAGATTCAACAGTTATTACTTAATATCTCTCTGTTGGTTTATTTTCAGTTTTAGTCTTCTATGATTTAGTCAACTGAGGGATTATTTTCAATTTACTCACACTTAGTCATGACACGTACTACCTAAACCTGTCCCAGATTTTACTAAATACAAGTTGATGACTTAATATTACTGCAATATTTTACTACTTCATCTTTATAACCCCATCCCTAGTGTAGCCCCTTATCCTCTTTCACCTGTGATATTGTAATGACCTGTTAATTGCTCTTTTCTCTGATTTTTCTCTCCATCTCAAAATATATTTTATTTACTGTTGACAGTAATTAATCTAAAATGCAAGAATATTTGTGTCACTTCCCTACGACCGAAGGATACTGTGGGTAGACTTCTTTTTAACACATGATTGTTTTAACACAAGATTGACACATGACTTACTTTAACCTAGAATATAATTCTTACCTCTTCCTTGCCTGATTTTTCTAACTTGTACTTCACATACCTTCTTCATCTAGCACTTTATGCTGTACTAACAATGGTTCTCAAGCTTTGATGTGCATCAGAATCACCTGAGGACTTGATAAAATACCTCATCTACTTCCACAGGCCTGGTCTTTTGCATGCTTTGTTAGTTCTCCAGGTGACTCTGGTACTCACCAAAGATTGAAAATTACTGTTCTAATACTATTGAGAATTTTTTGCCTTCCTAAGCTGCCCCACTTTGCACCATATAATGACTTGTCATGCTTCTATAGATTTTGCATGTTTTCTTTCCCTAGACCACTCTTCTTTCCACTTCCCCTACCTTTATTAACCTAGCTACTTTGTTCTGTTTCCTTACATTCAGCTCTTGTGTAATTACCACTTTTATAATGACCCCTAAGCCCTACATGGTCGTCCTCAGTACTTTCTGTGCATCCCTCTGTCACAGTAATGATATTATAAATAAAAATGGTATGTATGTCTCCCCAACAAAACTCAAAAGATCAGTAGCTAATATGGTGCCCAAAATGAAGTAGGTGATCATCAAATATTTACTAAGCAAACTAAAACAGAAAATACTATATAAGACAATTATATAAAGATTATTTTCTTTTTAGTAGTATGATAAAAGAAATAAAAATGTACAAACCAATGTGGTAAGTACAATAGTAAGTGCATGTGTACGGTACCAAGGAATAGCTAGCTATGTGAAGGGATATAACGAAGGGCTACATACATGTTGTGACAAATCTATGTTAGTTGCTCCAACGATTAGTGAAATTGATTAGTCACATTGATTGAACCATCTGATTACTTAAGTTAATTTGATAAAAATCACTGAAGAAGTTACCACTGTTGTCTCTTTGTCTTCTTTGACTCATTTAAGAGAATGTATTGATCTTGTTCAACTACAAAGAGTATAGCATATCAATTTTTAACTATATTGAATTTGAAAATTTGGGAGCCTCCAAAACAATCTTCACATTCTTTAAAAACTTCCTACCATTATTAGAAAATAGACCCAATTTAAAACTTAAAAGAAAGAAATAGACAATCAGGAGTCACTTCTGCTTGGATGTGAGTTGAATGGGAATATTTTGGGGGGACAGATTTGTCTTCCAGTGTTTTGGGGCTAGGAAGAGTTGAGAATTCTGCAGTGGGAAGGATATTGCCCCTCAAAACAGGGTCTTGGAGCCACTATGGAGAACAGTATGGAGGTTCCTTAAAAAACTAAAAATAGGACTACCATACAACCCAGCAAACTACTGGGCATATACCCTGAGAAAACCATGATTCCAAAAGAGTCATGTACCACAATGTTCATTGAACCTCTATTTACAATAGCCAGGACATGGAACCAACCTAGGTGTCCATCGACAGATGAATGGATAAAGAAGATGTGGCACATATATACAATGGAATATTACTCAGCCATAAAAAGAAACGAAATTGAGTTATTTGTTGTGAAGTGGATGGACCTAGAGTCTGTCATAAAGTGTGAAGTTAAGTCAGAAAGAGAAAAACAAATACCATATGCTAACGCATATATATGGAATCTAAAAAAAAAAAAAAAAAAGGTTCTGACGAACCTAGGAGCAAGACAGGAATAAAGACGCAGACGTAGAGAATGGACTTGAGGACACGGGGAGGGGGAAAGGTAAGCTGGGATGAAGTGAGAGGGTGGCATGGACATATATACACTACCCAATGTAAAATGGATAGCTAGTGGGAAGCAGCCACATAGCACAGGGAGATCAGCTCGGTGCTTTGTGACCACCTAGAGGGGTGGGATAGGGAATGTGGGAGGGAGACGCAAGAGAGAGGGGATATGGGGATATATGTATATGTATAGCTGATTCACTTTGTTATAAAGCAGAAACTAACACACCATTGTAAAGCAATTATACTCCAATAAAGATGTTTAAAAAAGATAAAACAAACAAACAAAATAGGGTCTTGGGATCTAGTCTAGATTTTCCTACTAGTTGCTTGTGCAACTATGGGCAAGGCACTTAGCCTCTATGTGCCTCAATTTTTTATCTCTTGTTAATTAAGGAGGTAGTCTATACCTTTAGGATCCCTGACAGCTGAAATATTCTCTGAATCTGGAAATTTCAAGAAAAAGAGCATCAGTCTCTACTAGCTATGTGTTAGAATCTTATTCCTTTAGGAATTGTCTTTCCTCTTCCTCTGTACACTGGTTTATTTTCAGTACAGCAGATGTTTTTCTTTCTTATGAAATTCTAACTTCAGCATTGCTGACTAACCTTTGGAAACTGAAGCCCTGGTATCCTCTTTAAAAAAGTTTCAAGATAATCCAGTGACAAAGGAATATGGCTGTGAAATATGGTTAATGGTATATTAATACACAATATAAATAATGGAATGCCATCAGTATCCAATTATTTAATTTCCAAACTCAAGGATTCATACTGATTTATTAATATCATCCTCATAAAAAAGACTTTCATGATCTGAAATTTAATATTTCTTACCTTTATCTTTGTATACTAAACACTTAGTGATATACTGCATATTGAAAAGAAAAATCTCTTTTCATGTAGGTACTTTTGTAGAATAACTTTGACAAAACCAAGAGCATAACATTAAAGTACGTCTTAACGAGAGTGATGCTGTTAGAATACAAAATAAAGGTAGACTTCTGATTGTCTCAGTTAGTTAAACAGTGGACAGTAGAACAACTACCTAGAGCCAGGATTTATCCTTGATTTTGATAATAGAAACACAATAATTTATTCTCCATTTCTGTCACATGTAGCAGGAATCAGAGAGCCAAATATAGCATCATCACAGCAATTATTAAATAAATGGTTTGGCCCAGTTGATTTAATATTTCTTTCTGTCCTTGGTCCTTACTTTTAAAAAAAAATTATTATTATTGTTATATGTATACTTTTTGTGGTACATTTTATCTTTTTTAAACTTATTTATTTTTATTTATTTTATGTTTGGCTGTGTTGGGTCTTTGTTGCTGTGAGTGGGCTTCCTCTAGTTGCAGCGAGCGGGGGCTACTCTTCATTGTGGTGCACAGGCTTCTCATTGTGATGACTTCTCTTGTTGCAGAGCATGGGCTCTAGGGTGCATGGGCTTCAGTAGTTGTGGCATGCAGGCTCAGTAGTTATGGCACGTGGGCTCAGTAGTTGTGGCTCGCAGGCGCTAGAGCGCAGGCTCAGTAGTTGTGGTGCACGGGCTTAGTTGCTCAGCTGCATGTGGCATCTTCCCAGACCAGGGATTGAACTCATGTCTCCTGCATTGGCAGGTGGATTCTTAACCACTGTGCCACAAGGGAAGCCCTGCTACATTTTCTAAAAGCCACTTTTGAATGAGGCAGGGCATAAAGAAAATTTGGTGATAAGGAATGTCTTGCAATAAAATGAAAAAATGTTCCCTTCCTTTAAGAATTTAAGTTAAAGGAAAGACAGTGGTACAGGTGTATAAAGAGGTATCCTGAGAAAGGAATTTATCAGGGTTCCAGGAGCTAATAGTTCTTTGGGAAGAGAGAGTGGAGGCTTCTGTCACCAGATGCTGGGCTTTCTAGCAGTGGGTCAGTTGCTGCATGTCTAGGGACATTGTTATTTACTGATGTCTGGAGCCAAAGTTTTAGAAATTGCTCACAATATGTATCAAATACTTTTTCCCCTAAAATCATAAAAATCCTACAAAAATGAGATAATATAGATTTGAAAATCTGTCTTTTATTCAAAAAATTCTGTGTTGTTTATGGAATTCAGGAAATCTGTTAGGAGTTTTATTTGTAGTTGGCTTGCTTTAGGAACTGACATTGCCTTGTCATATGGGGAAACACTAATCTAAATTGGAAGTTTGACCTTTGATCTCCCGGGCCCTACAGAATTGGGAGGGAGACAGACAGTTCTTTCTGGCTTAATAAACCATGAAGCCACACTGCTCTAAGATGACAGCATCTTCTTTTTGTCAAAAAGTAAAATTCTATGCCTTATTAAAATATGTCACATTGCATAAAGAGCTGACTGACATGGGAGGGAGATGGGCATCTATCTGTCTTTAGAGGGGTCTTTATTTGTCTTTATCTTTTCTGAGCAAGCATCCTTGATCCCAAGCAGCACCCAGGGGAACACTGTGAATCACACACACTTTGTGTCTGAAATTGCGTGCACTTTGATACTGATTGAAACTGGTGTCAATCAGCATCATGTAGGGCTCCTCTGGGGCCCTGGCAGTAGGCTAAAAGGGTACTGCTTCTGTCTCAGGTCCTTGTGTACTTCTTGATCACTCTAAGCTTTTTCTTCCTTCATTAGATATTCTCATGAAAAAGCAGAGATCTGCCTGTATTTGTAAGCTAGTATTCGGGTTATGGCATCATCAGAAAATTGCATTTTGAATGTGATTTTCCTCTTTTCAAGATCCACCCAATGAAAGTTGTGTTCTGAAATTCAGCCTTAGAAGAAAACACTTTTTACTGCACACCTAAGTCTTTTTTATCCAACCTGGTCTTGAGCAGCAACAAAACTGATATTTTAATCTCCATTATATAGTCTTCTCTATTGACTTATAAGTATTTATAGAATTGGTTCAATTCTATAAACACTTAACTCCTTGACTTTTTAAAAGGATACACTTAACTTTCCTTTACTATTTTAAGGGAAATATATCCAACTAATGCAACAAGATAAAGGAAAGGTAGTTTGAGAAAGTGGTTCAAGTGGAAGGGCCTAGCATTGATCATGGGCTCTGTTACGTTCATAGAGCAGTGCACACATACCTACTTCACACTGGAGCTCTGCCTGGCACGTATCACCAGCTGTGTGTACTTTCTCTTATCTCTTATCAGACTACATTCTCATCTTCTAAATATAGCCGGTCTGTGTTGTGTTATGTGCCACATCTATTTCTCTTTAGCCACTGATGCCCGTGACAGATGGTATAGGACCTTGGGGCTTTTTATAATCTCTAAAAGCATATCTAATAGCTAAGTATCAGCACTCTAATCCAGGACCAGAGCATTATCAATTTGTGAAAAATGTCCAGCTTTAACCACTGAGATTATATTTGTGACGGGGGCTCTCTTTGGACTCTTACTGTACCATTTTGTAAAGTAGCTTAATACCATTCAAGAATTAGCTTCCTACTTCATGGCTAGGTAGTATTTACCATAGCAACAAGATATGTTTATATGAATGAGTAGTTTTTATTCCATAGCACGTTAATAAATGCTTAATTAACCAACCAATAGCTTTACTGGGTGTATCCTTCTTGAGGTTAGTGCTACTATAGTTAATTATGATAATAGATTTTGAAAATTTCAATTTATTCATTATTTATTTATGCAAATTGGTGGTCAGTCTTTTTGTCAGCATATGATGATTAGGATAGGAGACATTGGGATTCTGAAGATTGCTGAGTAGAAGTATTACAAAGTTTTGGTCAATCTAAAATCATGTTCTACAACTTAGAAAGCATAGCTGAGTTGGACTCAAAAGGGTTTGAATCTTAGTTATCCACACATTTTGTATATCTTGGGAGAGTGAATTAAACTTACTAATTCTCAATTTACTTATGTGTAAAATAGGAGTAAAAATGTCTGTTCTGTTTTTCTCCATCGTATTTTTATATGGCAAAGTGTAGTTTTGTTCATTTGTGTTTTGGTTGAGAAAGTCTGGCACCTACTTCTTTCCCTTCCTTAAAGGCAAAGAATTAGAAGACAAGAAGAGTGTGTCAAAGACTTTTGAGAAGGCAAATGAGGTGAGAACTGAACAGATTTTATTTTTTATAACAGGTTTTATTACTTGGGAGCCTGGTGGCCACTGGGTCCTTCATAATGCAGAGGACAGTGGTAACTCCAGTGGTAGGGTTAAATGGTGCGCTGAAAGAGATTGAGAAATTGGAGACAATAAGCATAGAAAACTCTTTTGAGAAGTTTGACAGTGTACAGAAGGGGTAATTAGAAAGGTGAATGGACAAGAAACATAATTCTAGGGAGAGTGGTTTACACTGTGATTGTAATTATTGTCTGGTCACAGTTGTTTTTATGACAAAAAGCCAGAATATCTTTAATATTCTGATAAGAATGATCAACATGGGCAGAAAGTTTCAAGATCTAGGAGTAATCACCAGCATGTGATTTCTGAGAAGGCATAAACTGTAATAGAACATGTGTGGAGAAACTGGTTATTATTGAGAATGAAAGAGGAGAAGTTGAACTAAGCTTATAGATATGGTAGCCTTTGAAGTAATTTCATATAAGAACTTTTATTTTCTTTCTGAATTAGAAGACAGGCCCCCGCTAAGAGTCTGGGGTTGAGGAAGCAAAAGAGTGAGGTTGGAGGTATGAGGAGAATGAGGAAGATTGAAAAGTAGCTAATAAAAACTGTGGTTATTTGAGACACAGGAAACTGGAATAGTCAGTTTAGTTAATTTTCATGATAATAATCCTTGATATGTGTTTAGCACTTTATTTTTCAATAAATATTTTCACATGCATCATCTCATGTACAAAATTACCAGCTTTTTAATTTTTTGCCAGCTTTTTTGAGGTATAATTGAGAAATAGAATTGCACATGTATATTTAAGATGTTCAACATGTTGATTCTGTATACATTGTGAAATGATTACTGCGATCAAGGTAATTAACACATCAGCATCTCACATAGTTACAATTATTTTTCTTTTTGTGGGGAGAACACTTAAGATTTACTTTTTAGTGCATTTCAAGTAGATAATACAGTATTATTAACCATAATCCCCATGCTGTACATTAGATCCCAGAACTTAGGCATCTCTTTTTCCCCACTTCCCCTGCCCACCCAGTCCCTGGCAATCACCAGCTGATTCTGTTTCTTTGAACTGACTTTTTAAGATTCCACATATAAGTGATATTAGTATTTGTTTTACTCTGTCTGGCTTATTTCCCTTAGTAGTGCTTTCTAGGTTCATCCATGTTGTTGCCAATAGCAAGATTTCCTTTTTATTTATAGTTGAACAATAATCCACTACATATATACTACATTTTCTTTATCCATTCATCAGTCGACAGACACACAGACTATAGGTTATTTCCATATCTTGAGTGTAGTAAATAATGCTGCAATAAGCGTGGGGTACAGATAGCCCTTTCAGATGCTTTTTTTGTTTCCTTTGGATATATACACAGAAATGGAATTTCTGGACCTTTTTTTAAAAAAATTCATTTATATTTATTTTTGGCTGCGTTGGGTCTTCGTTGCTATGCGCAGACTTTCTCTAATTGTGGCGAGCGGGAGCTACTTTTTGTTTTGGCGCGAGGGCTTCTCATTGTGGTGGCTTCTCTTGTTGCGGAGCATGGGCTCTAGGCGCACGGGCTTCAGTAGTTGTGGCACACAGGCTCAGTAGTTGTGGCTCACGGGCTCTAGAGCACAGGCTCAGTAGTTGTGGCACATTGGCTTAGTTGCTCCACGGCATGTGGGATCCTCCCAGACCAGGGCTCGAACCCGTGTCCCCTGCATTGGCAGGCGGATTCTTAACCACTGCACCACGAGGGAAGTCCGAGTTTCTGGATCTTATTGTAGTTCTATTTTTAATTTTTTGAGGAACTTCCATACTGTTCTCTGTAGTGGCTGTTCTAGTTTACAGTCACACCAACAGTGCACAAAGCATTCCTTTTTCTCTACATCCTCGCCAACACTTTTTACCTCCTGTCTTTTCAATAATAGCCATCCTAACAGATGTGAGGTGATAACTCACTGTATTTTTGATTTACATTTCCCTGATGACTAGCAATGTTGAGTACCTTTTCAGCTACCTGTTACTCATTTGTATATCTTCTGTGGAAAATTGTCTATTCAGGTCCTTTGCCTATTTTTAAACAGGTAATTTGCTTTTTTGATATTGAGTTATATGAATTCCTTATATATTTTGGATATTTAACCCTTTATCAGATACAGAGTTTACAAATATTTTCTTGCATTTCCTAGGTTGCTTTTTCATTTTGTTGAATGTTTTATCTGCTGTGCAGAAGATTTTTAGTCTGATGTAGTCCCACTTGTTTATTTTTGCTTTTGTTGTGCTTTTGTTGTCACATCAAAAAAATTCATTATGAAGACCAATGTCAAGGAACTTTTCTCCTATGGTTTCTTCTAGGAGTTTTATGTTTTCAGGTCTTACATTAAGTCTTTAATTCATTTTGAATTAATTTTTGTGAGTAGTGTTAGGGATTTTTTTTCTTCTGCATGCAAATATCCAGTTTTCCCAGCACCATTTTTTTTTTTTTTTGGCGGTACGCGGGCCTCTCACTGTTGTGGCCTCTCCCATTACAGAGCACAGGCTCCGGACGCGCAGGCCCAGTGACCATGGCTCACGGGCCCAGCTGCTCCGCGGCATGTGGAATCTTCCCGGACTGGGGTATGAACCCGTGTCCCCTGCATCGGCATGTGGACCCTCAACCACTGCACCACCAGGGAAGCCCCTGTCTACATATTTTTATGCCAGTACCATGCTTTTTTTTTTTTTGAGTGACTATAATTCCTTAATAAGTTTATTTCCTGTTCCCAAGGAAATTTGTAATTAATTCACCTTGAAAATTCTTCCCGTTATGCTTTTCTGATACATGGAACTGTTAGTTTTGTAATATAATTTGAAATCAGGAAGTGTGATGTCTCCAGCTTTTTTCTTCTTTCTCAGGATTGCTTTGGCTCTCAGGGTCTTTTGCAGTTCCGTATGAATTTTAGGATTGCTTTTCTATTTCTGTAAAAAATGCTGTTAGAATTTTGATGGGGATTGCATTGAATCTGAATAGCATTTGAGAAGGATGGGCATTTTAACAATACTAAATCTTCAATCCATGAACTCAGGATCTTTCTATTTATTTGTGATTTCTTCATTTGCTTTCATCGATGCTTATAGTTTTCAGTATATAGATCTTCTACCTCCTTGATTTTTATTTCCAAGTACTTTATTGTTTTTGATGCTATCTACCTGTGAGTATTGGCTTGTGATATATGACTTTTTTTAGTGTTGATGTAAATTCCTTCTATACTCAATTTGCTGAGAGTCTTTAGCATGAAAGGATATTGAATATTGTCAAATGCTTTTTTTCCATCCATTGAGATGAACATTTGATTTTTATCCTTCATTCTGTTAATGTGGCATATCACATTTATTGATTAGCATATGTTGAACCATCCTTGCATCCCACAGGTAAATATCACTTGATAATGGTGTATCATCTTTTAAAATAATTTATACAGATTTTATATCTTATTCATTTCTTTGAAGTATAGTTGACTTACAATATTATGTAAGTTTCATGTGTATTACATGATTCACAATTTTGAAAGGTTATACTCCACTTATAGTTATTACAAAATATTGGCTATATTCTCTGTGATGTATAATATACCCTTGTAGCTTATTTATTTTATACATTGTAATTTATACCTCTTGATCCCCTACCCCATGTTGCCCCTTCCCCCTTCACTCTCCCACTGGTAACCATTAGTTTGTTCTCTATATCTGAGGTTTGGACAATTATCATATACATTTTTTTAGATGAGAAACAGAATCAACAGAGAAGTTATATGTCTAAGTTCACATAACACAGTGAACAAAATGAATACATTCCTTGCCATTTTTTTAAGAGTAAAATTGTAATTTATCATTTGCTTTAATGCCAGGTCATGATACTGTGGGTACTATTCATTTTTGTAGCCTCCTTGTTTTTAAAATTTTTCCTCTCCTTTAAACATTGGCAATTTTAATGAGCCTTTCTTTAGACCCTTTCCAACTCCATAATTCTTCAACTCCGTAGTTTTCTAAACCAAAGTAATTAACTAGGAATTTCTTAAACATTGACATTTATTACGTACCAGGTACTGGGCTAAACCCTGAGCATAATAGAATAATATAAAAAAAAATCAAAACGTAGAACCCAAAAGACAGTTACCTATTTGATCTCAAGGCACACTCAAGGGCAACAGATTATACAGCAGTGTGAATACCTGGAGACAGAGATTATTGGGAACCCTCTAGAAGCTGCCCGCCATAGCTACCTTAGTTATAAGACCCTTGAATGATTTCACCTCTGTGTTAGTTTCCTGGGCTGCTACAACAAATTGTCATAAATTGAGTGACTTCAAAAAACAGAAATTTATTCACTCACAGTTCTGGAGACCAGAAGTCCAAAATCACAGGGTCGGCAGTGTTGCTGCCTTCTGAAGGCTCTGAGGGAAAATCTATTCATGCCTCTTTCCTAGCTTCCGGTGGCTTCTGGGAATCCTTGGCATTCCTTGGCTTGTAGATGCATCATTCCATCTCTGGCTCCATTCTTACATCACTTTCTCTTCCGTATGCCTGTTTTCTCCTCTTCTGTTTTACAAGGACATGTGTCATTGGAATTAGGGCCAACTCTGTTAATCTTTGATGATCACATCTTGAAGATCTTTTTCATAATTAAATCTGCAAAGACCCTTTTTCCAAATGAGATCATATTCACAGGTTCCAGGTGCACATATCTTTTGGAGGCCCACCATTGAATGTACTACATTATTTTATCATGCCATAATTCTTTTTGTTCTCTACGCTTCTGCCAAACTGGCCTTCTTCTCTCTATTCCTCAGAGTCCAAACTTCTTTTTACTTCAGAGCATTCCCATGTACTGTACATTCTATATCACTTGTATCCTTTGTCAGGCTATCTTTTATTCATCTTTGCCATCTCAGCTTAAAGGTCATTTCTTCAAGGCAGCTTTCTCTGACTATCCTTAAACTATATCCCCCAAGTTAGGCTAGAGCTTCATGTAACACATTTTCACAACATCATATACTTTTCCTTCATAGGACTTAATACAATTAAAATTGAGTATTACTGCAAAATAGTTATTATGAGATTTTGCCTCCGTTGATGAGTTTAATGACCACAGAGTACCCTTGGTCACTAGTGTCTACCACATTACCTAGTAGAAAGAGCATAATAACTATTTGTTAAATTTGATGTTAAAATAGGCTGTGTAATGAGTGGGTGGGTAATACTTATTAAAGATTTGGGGTCGAGATGGGTATTTGTGTATTCCTATATGGCTCAGTTCAGCTGAGTGCAGTTGTCCGTGGTCATCTAATATTTATCACAAATGAGTTTGTGCATAATCAAATGCAAAATTTGTGTTTTGCTCAAATAGTTCTCTAATATATCAATCATTTGGAACAAGTTTGCGTTTCAAAGTAAGCATATGGCAGAACAAACTGTATAATTTTAACATATGGTTACTGATGTTTGACTTCAATGGATAATATTGGGGAGCTACCAAGTCTATATGATGGCAAACAAATTTCTTAGTTAATAGCACCAAACATCTAGATCCTGAAAGTAATATTATTTTTAAAAAGCTTTAAATTGAAGAGTAATATGTTGTCATTAGAAAGGAAGGAAAAAAGAATGGCTCAGAGAAGAGCTGATAGGCGTGAAGGTGGTAGTGGATTGTTAGCAAAAGCTTTTTACATGACTCAACTTGGAGTCTGAGAAACCAAAGAAAAAGAGGTTCAAAATGAATAACTTAAATACAGTGGATTGGCAAAATTAAGAGAACTGATGCTATCAGGTGTTGCCAAGAAGATAATGCAACTGGAACTCTTGCATACTACCAAATGGAATATGAATAGGCCTAAGCGTTTTGGAGAAAAATTTAGCATTGTCTCACACAACCAAAGATGTGTACATCCTATGGTCCAATAACTCTTCTCCTAGGGTATATTCACTGAAGAAAATCTGGGCCATGTGAACACATTGCAAGTTTTTCTTATAGATTAATTTTCCTAGTCTCTGGAAGAATTTATAAATTATTGAAATTATTTGTTCATTGATTGAATATATAAGTATGACAACCGTTCATTGAATATACACTATTATTTAGTCTGACATTTTTATGAAAATATTTTAATTATTGATCACATTTCTTTAATTGTTATGGGTGTAGTCAAGATATTTATTTCTTCTTGAATCATTTTTGGTAAGAGATATTTTTTCTAGAAATTCGTTCACTTAAGTTTTCAATATAGCCCCCTTAGATGATCCTGGCTTAGTTGGATAGACTACACCTCAGCTCCCGGCTTTGTAGGGGCCAAAGGCTTCGTTTCCCATCCTGATATAGCACTTGCCTCAAGGTTACATGTTTGCTTACCATCCAAGTTTTAGTGAACTTTTCCACTGTGGGTCTTTAATTTTATTGGTTTTCTTTTTTGGTTTTGCTCTGGGGAAATTTTTCTTTTTCCTGCAATCTCATTTGTTCAACATTGTATTAAAAAGTATCTTAGGTAAAACCTAAAAAAAATCCAGATATATCTGTAATACAGTAGCAAGGCCTTAAAAAACTCAGACCAAAGAAAATGATATTGATCTCACCCTTTTTCCCCCCAAGATTTCAGTTCCAAATATTGTATATATTGGGCAGCTAGAACTTTCCTGAATGATGTTTTATTTTGCAAAATGACACTCTGTGGTGCCTCCGTAGCTCATTCAAAATGGTGACCATTGGTCTTGAGACATTAGTCTCTCAACCTGTCTACAAAGGTTATAGTATTCACTCTGAACCATTCAGCAGCTTTGAGAAAATACCAGGCTTGATTTCATAATAGGTTCTTCATCTCCCAGACCTCTTAATAGTCAACTTATCATCAAGATTGCACAGTTGAAATGTTCACCTGCTGTGTTTTGCATGCATATTCTTCTTCACTGTATGACTATTTTATCTTCTAGCTTACATCATAATTCTTTAATGAATTTTCAAAATCTCACAGTGTCTGTACCACGTTATGATAATAGAGAATATTAACACTGGAAGGAATATTGGTGATAATTATGCCTAGTTTTTATTTTATAGCTTATTAAGAAACTTCGGTCCTCAGAAATCAAATGGTTGGTCGAAAATTAGAGCTGTGATGTAAGCCTGAGACTCTAGTTCTAGCCCATTTATTTTGCCACAGCACCACAAGATTCATGTTTCTGAGCATCAGTTTCCATTTTATAACTAAAGATGTAAATTTTAAAAGTTAAAAAAAATAGGCTGACTATGGGTAAACCTGGATATAGTCTGAAAAGTCTTTGTGAATCAGTCTGTAGATTCACCTGACTTAAATTATTTTTCATTTGTTTCATCAACTGAGTACTTCCACACTTGTGGTTAATTGTATCTTTCCTCCACAAATAACTTGAGACTCCATTTTAATTTCATCTTGAAAAGTTCCAGAATCACAAATGATACTGAATTTTATTGCCTAACTATTGGTTACTTACTTAATGATTATTATGCTCTTAGAGATTTACCCATCATAATTTTAGTCTGTATGTGTTTATTAATTTGTATTATATCCTATCATTCAAATATCAGAAAGGGAAAAAATGAATAGCTATTTCCCACCATATATACCCTGAAAAATGTATTTGGGAATTTTTTTTATATCGATACAAAAGAGCTTTCTTCTTTTTTTTTTACAGCTGTAGAGTATTTCTTCGTGTGGATGTAGCGTCATATATATGTGTGTGTATGTGTGTGTGTGTGTGTGTATATATAATTAGAGGCGTTATGAATACTCTGTACAAATATTTTCAAATATTTTGCATATAGGTAAATATGTGTCTATGATAAATTTCTAGAAGTTGAAAGTCTGGGTCAAAATATATTTTACAGTTTTGATATATAATGCTCAATTACCTTACGTTAAGGTTGTTCTATTTGTACCAATTTATACTTTTAGCAACAATGGGAAAATTGTGTCTGTGTTGAACACAAAAAGGCAGATGGTTAGATGGCAAGACCAAGTCATCTGAAATAACATTTACTGGCGCTACAGGTATTCAGTTGCCCATCAAAATCTGGGATTCTGATACAGGCATGCTGCCATGAGGTTTTTAAGCAGTTTAAGTGAAGAAGTGCCAGTCCTTTTTTTTTGCGGCACACGGGCCTCGTACTGCTGTGGCCTCTCCTGCCGCGGAGCACAGGCTCCAGACGCGCTGGCTCAGTGGCCACGACCCACGGGCCCAGCCGCCCCGTGGCATGTGGGACCCTCCCAGACTGGGGCACGAACCTGCGTCCCCCGCACCGGCAGGCGGACTCCCAACCACTGCACCACCAGGGAAGCCCAGTGCCAGTCCTTAAACAGCCACGTTCAAGGCCTTGGGTCCAAGTCCTGTGTGACAGCAGCAGTATGATGTGCCAGAGCTTGTCCTCCATGCCTTTTTTGCTACCTCATTATTTATCAACTGGAGCCCTTCTGCTTGCATTATTAGATGTTTGGGGTTTGAAACTCATGGTTGCAGCTCTAACAGCACCTTTGTCCTGAAGTTGCCACCTCAGCTTTACTAGTATGGCTTGCCTCAAGAATGTGACAAGGGCTGGTTTCCATGGAATTTTACAGAAAGCCAGCCTACAGGAAAGTGGCTGAGCCATGTTAACCCTTACCTCTTGGTCTCTCTCCTCAGAGCCTCACCCACACTCTGTTGGCTGTGGTACTCAAAAATGCTGAGGCATGTCCCTCTCCATTTTCATTCGTCTTCTGACTACCGAAAGCAGGACATCAATGCCCTAGATATGGTCCAGAAGACTGGCCCTCTGACTCTATCCACCTGAGCCTTCTCTAGTGAGTAATTTGGATATCAGTTTGAATAATTCAAGAACAAAGTCAATTTTATAATGGTAGAGGCTTGCTCCTCCAAGATTAGGATTTCCACACTCAGAATCCCAAGGCACATTTTCTTTCGACTTCACTTTGCACCAAGTAGGC
Source organism: Leucopleurus acutus (assembly GCF_964270905.1). Lineage (NCBI taxonomy): Eukaryota > Metazoa > Chordata > Mammalia > Artiodactyla > Delphinidae > Leucopleurus > Leucopleurus acutus. The sequence goes on along the minus strand of NC_139145.1, from coordinate 77,461,759 downwards.
TAATAGAAGAATCAACATCTATTATCAATTATTCTTTTGTTTTGTGAGCAATTATACGGAATCAGTGGAATTGGTGTCTTGTCAACATCTGACGGGGAGTAGTATAGAGACAGCTCAAGGATGAACAGAAGGCAAAATCCAAATGAGTATGAGTCATGGTTCAAGACCCTCCAAATTGTATCAAGGTTTGAAGGAGGCCTATCTGATATAGTGGGGTTTTTTCCCCCTTCATTAAGTGGGACAAAAATGAGAAATTAGATAAATAATTGAATTTTACGAAGAAAAAGTAATAATTAAAAGACATTTCTTTGTTATTTCCCTCATTCCAACCTTATGTTTAGAGGTTTCTGCAAGATGCAGAGACTGAAATCTTACTTCCTCATAGGATATTTGTTGAAGTCCTGAATCTCTGGACACATCCTGTACCACTGGAGGAAGAAATGTCAGGAGACTGCAGGATGGCATAACCACATCTACCTTAACTCCCATGTTTCCCAAGGAGCGAAGGTTGGGTTCCCCATGATCCTAAACCAGGCAAACGAAGGAGGTACAAGCATTTGCTTTTTGGATACCTCAGGAAGTTGACCTGTTGTGTGAAGGATCTGCCTTAGTGCGACTCCAAGAGAATATTTACAGGTAGCAGGAAAGAATCAGCTCTGTCTTAGAAGTCTGTAACTAAGCGACTGAGGAAGAGGTGTCAATGGAGTCCTTGAAGACAATCCACTGTACACCATAAAAGAACCGAAACACGTGCCATCCAGGTCAAGAGACAGAAGATAGCATAGGACCCATTGGCATGTGGCTGAGGGGTGATCTTGATAATATCTTTATACACAAAATATCAGAGCTTTAACCATGTACTGTGTATCACAGACCACAGAAAGTAGAGTCCAATACATTTTGAAACCAGTAAACTAGGCTTGTATAAACATTGTGATTAAAACAGTTGCTCTACATAGATGACACTGTTTCAAAGTTAAATAATGTTAAATAATTCTTGTTCTGAATTTAACTTTGGAGCATTTGTTGACTAAAAGCTACTTCCATTTAGTTGAGGAGTGACATTATGTACACTGCTTTCATTTTATAACAAAGCTAGGAGTTAAAAAAATTCTTAATATATTTTGAAAAGCAGGAAATGAGATAAAACGTGCTTATTACTTTGTGTATGGGCTTCTGGTTTATATGTTTATTTCTTAAAATTTAGGTTACAGAAGGCTGAGTTCCTATTTTAGTATAGAAATAAAAATGTTCTGAGATCTATGAAGGCAAGATCTTTAGATTTGTAAGTAAGTGTTTTGACTGGCATGACTATGAGGGCTTAAGTCAAGGAACAAGTCTAGAAAGAACCAGATTTCTCAGCACAGTTCTCATAAATGTTATCTTAACTTTGATTTCCACGACTATTTCATTGTACTGTCTATATGAAATTGTATACATTTGATAACAGGGTTCATATATATTCACATCATAAAACTGGTTTCTTTCTCTTTGGTATAGAATACCCTGGGGAGTATTTGCTTAATTGATATAAAGGGTGAATGCTTTCCATGGAACTATTTCTGGTTACCTTGTGACAATTTATAGAGCATTTCATGATCATTTAACTCTTACTCTTTTTTCCAACCTCTTTTAATAAGCAATATCTCACAATAACATGGGGATTTAACAATTTTAAAGACCTTTAAAATATTTAACTTGTTTTAATTTTCACAACTTTGTGAGTTAGGCCTTAGACTTCTCATTTTACATCTGAAGAAAGCTCAAAGATCTTAAGGGATTTGCCAAGAGCTACAGGGTAAATAAGTGGCAGAGGCTGAGCCAGGACTCTCTGAAAATTATATGTATCTTCAAAGATTCTTAATAGTGGCATTTAGTCTCTTACACCCTGGTGGTACCATATAATCTAAGGAGTTTTATGAACTTATACACAAAACAGAAATAGACCCCCAGGGAATAGGAAACAAACGTGATTTCCAAAGGGGAAAGGGGGGGCGAGAGAGATAAATTAGGAGTTTGGGATTAGCATATAAACACTACTATATATAAAATAAACAGCAAGGACCTACTGTATAGCACAGGGAACTGTATTCAATATCTTGTAATAATCTAGAATGGAAAGGAATTTGAAAAAGTATATATATATACATATATGTGTATATACATATATGTATATATACGTGTGTCTGTGTGTATATATGTATCTATCTATACATACATATGTAACCGAATCACTTTGCTGTATACCTGAAATTAACACATTGTAAATCAACTATACTTAAATTAAAAAAAAAAAATTTTTCTGTCCCTGAAGTGATTCTTTGGTTTCCCAGTGTTTGGAGGACTTTGACTTCAAGTTTTGGGTGCATATAGTTGGACTAAACTAGAAAAATCCTTGTAGAGTGTCCTGGGAGATTTGTGGTGCTTTCCTAGAGATGATAGTGTCTGGGAGTCATTATCAGGTATAATTAACCTAGACGGCTTATGAAGAGGAGGTTAAAATTGTGCTGGAAGGAACTGATTCTGATTGATTACTTTAGGATGTTTTTTTAATTTTAGATAATGAAACAACTGCCATTGTTGAATTTTAGTTTTGAAGTATCCACAGGGAATGATGATTTAAATGTTCATTTGAAGTATATTTGTTGTAAGATAGTACAATTAAAATATTCTAAAGGAATTGTCACCACCTGGAGTCTGCAGTATAGCATTTGTCTCTAAATAGTTAGACTTTTTTTTTTTTTTTCGGTACGCGGGCCTCTCACTGTTGTGGCGTCTCCCGTTGCGGAGCACAGGCTCCGGACGCGCAGGCTCAGCGGCCATGGCCCACGGGCCCAGCCACTCCGCGGCATGCGGGATTCTCCCAGACCGGGGCACAAACCCGTGTCCCCTGCATCGACAGTCAGACTCTCAACCACTGCGCCACCAGGGAAGCCCTAAATAGTTAGACTTTTGTCACGAGCCTCTTGAAAAAGACAACCTCACTTAGGAAAGCTGAGCAGATAGCCTCAGAAGTCCTGAGTTCTGGCCACTCTTGTCCGTCTCTGAAAGCTTGCAGCTCATGGAGTCCTCTTCCCAAGCTGGAAGTAGAAGACCATCTTGCTGGAAATACCCAGTTGTCAGAACTTCTATTCCTTGTTCTTGACCTGCTCTGCAGACGTCTGGAAACTAAAAGTGATGTGTGTGTGTTGTTCTAACCATTCAAAAGCCCTTTTAAAGACGTGGAACTATGAAGTGTGTATGTTTTGAGATACCCATTTTTGGTGTGTGAATCACCTTGTAGAGGAGAAAAACCTCAGATTTAATGAACAAGATTCATGACTTTGTCCTTCTGAAAGAAAACCTAATTTAATAATGGTAAAGGTCCATACTGACCAGAGGCTGGTACCAAAGAGGATGCTTCCATCCTGGCCCCGAAATCTGAGCTGATCCTATGGCCACTCCAGCCTCACAGGCACAAGGAGGGTTGTGTGTGGTCTTCAGCCACTTGTCATAGAACAGTATCCCTCTACACAATTTTTAGAATAGAATAGCAAAGCCTAGTTCTCCCATGTGAGAATTAGAATTAAACAAGTTTCTTTTAATTTTGTTTGATAATCTATACTAAGACCCAAAGAAGAAAAATGTGAAAGGTGAGTTAGAGCCGCTCATCTACAAAGATTGTTGCAATATTATGAATAATGGTTATGGCTCACTTGTTTCAAAAATAAGATTTCTGTTCTCATGTCTTTTACGAGATTCAAGCAAGCTAACCTTAAGTAAGCTAAATATTTGATTCAGAAATGAACTCAGACATTTTTGTGGCCTTGTATGGGAAGATCTTATTCAGAACAAAGTTTTTAATAAAAGGTTCATAACTAAAGCAACAATGACTAAACCTTTGGAATGTGTTAAAGTTCCAGTTGCCCTAGTAAAACTCAATGGGGTTGGTGTAAAAGGGACAGAACAGTTTATCTTGAATAATTATACATCCATTTCAAAGAGAAACATGGAAATGTTTTAGAAGTTCCAGTGAGTGTCTTTCACTTCCTTGAGGGTAATATCTGAAGAAACTGTGTTTACAGTACAAAGGCATGCACACCTTTTATGCTTGCTCCCTTTCAGTGCTCTGTTGGGTTTTGCAATAAGAGAAGCTGTCACCTACCGGTGATTGAAAAAGTCTGCTTATGTGAGATGACATAGGAAGAAATGAAGTGCAATCTTGATACCATGGTGAAGAACCAGCTGGCTCTGTTTAGCTTTTCTTTTCTCTCAAGGTGACAATCAGCATGTTTAAAGGAGTAAGGAAATGTTAGATGGAAAATAATTCTTTCAAGGTTTTAGCTGCAACTAAAAATTGGTTTTGATTTGATTGTCGAAAGTTTAGTTCAATTTAAATAAACCTGATGATTTTTCTGCAAGTGGATGACTTAATTCTCTGTCATCAGGCAGGACCCACATTATTTTCTAATCCCCGTCCACTGGAAATAATTTAACTCTAGTCACCTGAAGATTATTTTAGCACTTTTAAGTGTACCAACTATGACAGTCCAAACTTCGCCATCTTGGAAGTAAACTTGATGACATTTGTTTGATTCAAATTATAAAACTAAGTGATTTACAAAATTTTTAAAACTCACTTTTATTATTTGACCTAAAATATACTGATTATTGATGGAAAAAAAACACATTGTGTGTCTCTAATAATACATGTTAATTTTATTCATATCTTGGTTTATTGTATTATTTCCAGGTTGATGAAAATGAAAATATGATGATTCTTATGCCAGATTATTGACTGTCCAAAGGACAGCAAAGAGCCTGTAACTCATAGAAATGTATTTTCCCCTGTTTGTACTCAGAGATACCCAGCCAACAGCTTTGACTAAATTGACAACCGTTTCCTGGATGACTGTGATTGTGTGTTATTATGTGTGTGTGAGTACAGGCACATCTGTGATTTCAGGAATTCAACTGAGTCAATTTATAGTTTGGTATTATCGAGACAAGTTTCTTCCCGCTTCTTTTTCATTTGAGGAGCTTTAGAGTATCATTCCCCTTCGATAATCTGGCTGAAGTCACAGGTGCACTTGTAGAATATTGGACAATAGAAATTGAGAGTGATTACATCTGAGATCTTAAACTAAAAGCCAAATGCGTTTATTTTCACAAAATATAAAACATTAATAATGTCCTGTGAACTTATGAAATTATTTCATCTTCCATTTCTAAAGATATTCAATGCATGAAATGCTAGGTGGCTCCCTTCGTGCAGTTTACCATAGGATACTGCAATGGAATGGAAACAGGTTGTTATCTGGAGAAATCGCTCACCATTTCTCATTGTCATATCTGTTGGCTTTGGAAAAATTCAAAGAAAACCAGGAAGTTTTAGTGTAACACAAAGATTCAATCTTTCTGTAAACTGAGCATCCAGGAAAATGCATACAGTTATTTCTCTTGTTCAGCACATGCAGAAGTATTTAAGGAACCTATTAATTTTTGCTGCTGTGCAAGGAAGGGTAAAGTAGTATCTAATTGATAGTATCAGACATGTGACGGGTAGAGAAGATACTTACGTTTTGCACATAAAAACTGATCTAATTTGATATTGAATCAAAGGATATAACAATTTCACTTCTCTGAGACTAACTTCCTCACATGCCTACCAAAGGAGTAGGATCAAGTTATGTCCATAGCGCCTTTCCAAAAATCAACCAGTCTCTACATGTTCAATTTCTTCTTTTTAAAAGTCTTCATTAAATTCCTAAATGGTAACAGTTCTAGATAAATACAGATTTTGATGTTTTAATGTTAGATTACTTATTTCCAGGGAAATGGATTTCTGCATCACCTAAATCAAACATCTGCATTATGGAAACTTAACTTTTGTTGTATCTGTTAACATTTATAGTAGCATATTTTTGTCTTCTTTATTAGGAATTCGCTTTTGGTATGACTATACTGATGCCAAATTCTGCTTCCTGGAAGAGAAACAGTGTCAAAAGCTCTGAACGATTTGGGCATAATTAGTCTAAATCATATACTGGATAAGAGTTGTTAATTTGAATTCTCCCAGATACATATTTTATTTAAAATTAAATTAGGTGCTTAATAGGGCATTTGTATAAAAATATCCCAGGAAAAGTCAACCCATAAGTAGTGATGTCTCTGCATCTGTGTTTTGATACTTCAGAATGATGTTGCTGATGTATAGTTTGCCATCTCTTAGTCTAACATTACAGAGCAAAGTATGGAGGGGCAGTTTTGGGATAAAAGACAACAGGTTAAACAATGCAGATCTTCCTGTCTGGCAAGTTATTTAGCTTATTGGAGTCTCAGTTTCCTCACCTGTGAAGTGGGGATAGAACTGTACCTAACCTGGAGGGCTATAGCCAGGGTTAAATGAAGTAGTGAAGTTAAAACATTTGCACAGTGCCTGAAACAGAGGATATACTCATATAAATATTAATTATGGAAAAAATGATCATGAGAAGGGACAGGAGATGAGGGGTGGCTGATGTGGTGTGGCCTCATGTGAGTAGAGTCAGAGTTACTAAGGCTGTTGAAATAATTCAGTTGATGATATTTGGCTTCAGAGCACTTCTTTCCATTTGGTGTTTGACTATAAAGAGGGTTGGGATTTTTAAAAATGTATTCATTCATTCAACCAATGTTTAAATTTCTTGTGTGTGATAGACACTGAGGCTAGTCCTAATAAGTCCAATCTCTACCTTTATGGAGCCAGGGAAGAGAGACTTTAAACACACATACATACCCTGCCCCCCAGTAAATCCATGATAAATTATGTCATTGAAAAGGCCTGAGTTAAAACAATAAACGTTAGCTTCAGTTAGTATGTTTGTATTTTCATAGTTCTAGACAGTCATATCTTATTACCTATTTGTTTCAAATGCAGAACTCTTAAGAGAAACATATACTGATCAATTAGTGTATTTTAGTTTGAGATATATAACCACTGGAAAATAAATTAGTTGACATACATTTTTGATAGTGTGGCAGTCATTAATAGTCAAGATGATCCATAGTGCTGCTAATTAAAGAATGGGCAGGCCTGTAACTGAAATATTTAAAGTCTGCCAAGCCCCTATGCCTTTCAGCAGTTTAGTTCACAATAAATATGATGATGTTAATGCAGAATGCCAAAAAAGAATGAATGTACAGATTGTGAATTCCTAGATTATGCATCTGTTGTTATAATGAGCCAGGGCTTGTCTAACCTATTCTTGTATTAGAGTTTTTTTAAGAAGAGAGGTATTGAAGTCTGTGTGCTGCGGTAACTGAATTCAATTGTTTCAAACTTTTCTCTCTCATCTCTTGATCTAACTCAGGAGTCTATACATTGTTTCAGTGATTCTGGTTTGAGTAGGAAGAGAGATAGGACCAGAGAAGGGGTGGTGAACTCTGCCTGGGGAGGTCAGAGAATGCTTCTCCAAAGGACTCACATCTGAACTAGGTTTTGAAGAAGACATATAGACATTTGACAGGACATTCGGCTCTAAGAGATCTTTTAAGTATTGCTGCTTTACAGTAGCCAAGCATTCACCTTTCTGATGAGACGTTTTATCACCGAGTCACTACCTCATTGTATGCCTCACAGTGCAAAAGAAGACCCACAGGTAGATATTTTCTCTTTATTAAAGGATACTGAGAAATTTTGAAATAAATATAACTGATATCTAAGGATAGGTAATTAGCATGATTTTTGTATATATCCTTACATAATATGACCTTGTAACAAATGCACGGTTCTTGGAGCTCTGCTGAGTGAATTCTGGTATAGCATAAAGATGATGATGATTAAATATTTTCCGTTGCTACATGTATACTACTTTTTTTTTTTTTTTTTTTTTTTTGCGTTACGTGGGCCTCTCACTGTTGTGGCCTCTCCCGTTGCGGAGCACAGGCTCTGGACGCGCAGGCTCAGCGGCCATGGCTCACGGGCCCAGCCGCTCCGCGGCATGTGGGATCCTCCCGGACCGGGGCACGAACCCGTGTCCCCTGCATCGGCAGGCGGACTCTCAAACACTGCGCCACCAGGGAAGCCCTATACTACTTTTTAAGCAATGCTTTAAGTACTTTACAATCTTCACAACTGTCCCGTTATCGGTCCTATTTCAGAGATGAGCACACTGAGGCACAGAGCATGAAAGTGACTTGTACCAGGTTGCATAGCACATCAGGAACGCAGGCTCCAGAGCCAGTACTCTTAACTGTCTCTTCATAATTAAATTCAGATCAACCACTCACCACATTTCCCCCAGAGTTATCCCATAAAAAAAAGTGTTGGTCACTTCACTCCACTAGTTAAACCCTTCACTGGGTAGCTCATTGGGTCCAGGACACAGTTTGTGATTCTCAGAAAGGAATATAAAACTTTTCATAATCAAGCCACCTGCTAGCATCATATCCTGTCCAAGATATCAGAATGGTGAAGGGCTGTATAAATGCAGATTCCTGGGCTTACCCCAAGTCTCAGAACCGGGTCTTAGTAGCATTTTAGCAGCCTCTTCTGGTTTTACCCTTTTTAAACTGAGAGCCACTGCCCTCCGCAGGCAAAGTGTAGGGACTTTGAAATTCAGCAATCATGTACTACATCTGCTTATATATCTATATCCACACACATGCACACACAATGGAATACTATCTATATATATATACACAATAGAATATTACTAAATCATAAAAAAATAATAAAATTTTGCCATTTTCAACAACATAGATTGACTTGGAGGGCATATGCTAAGTGAAATAAGTCAGACAGAGGAAGACAAATACTGTATAATATCACTTATGTGGAATCTAAGAAATACAACAAACTGGTCAATATAACAAAAAAGAAGATTCACAGATATAGAGAACAACTAGTGGTTACCAGTGGAGAGAGGGAAGGGAGGAGGGGCAATATAGGGGTAGGGGAGTAAGAGGTACAAACCATTAGTTTTAAAATAAGCTACAAGGATATATTGTACAACACGAAGAATATAGCAAATATTTTATAATAACTATAAGTGGAATATAACCTTTAAAAATTGCAAATCACTGTATTGTACACTTGTAACTTATATAATATTGTATATCAAATATACTTCAATTAAAAAAACTTGTCACGTGCCACATGTGAAAATTTTATTAAAAATGTGGATCCTGGGACAGGGCCTGAGATTCTGCATTTCTAACAAGCTCTGGATAATGCCAGTGCTGCTGGTCTGCTGACCAAAGAGTACTAAGGTAGCAATCACTGATACTCACAATAACCTAAGGAGGTAGATGTGAACATTAACCCCGTTTCTCCAGATTAGGAACCTGAAACAAAAACATATTGTATACATCGCCCAAGTCACAAGCTTATAAGTGGCACCACCAGGATTGGACCCAGGTACCAAGGCTCCAGACTTTGGGCTCTTAACCAGCATTCCACACACCCCCTTCAATATGGAAGTTTGCCTCCCACTTACATACAATTTTGGCTCTTTCTGTTTCTAGACGCTATGGCACTTATCCATATGAATTTGGAAGGTAAAGGAGTGCTGACTCTTTACTCTCTGCAAAATGACTTAATGCAGTTGCCTGGGAATGCATTTGCTTTTCTTAGAAGGAATGATGATGGGCAGGGGGGGAGGAGAGAAGAGTTAGGTCAGTGGTTTCCATATTGTCAGAGCCCAGATTATTCTTTTGTCACATATCACATCAAAAAAGTTCAAATAGACCTCATTTCCACCCCACCTGTAAGGGTTGCTAATTATGATTCACTTACCCTTGGTTCACATATTTCTGTATAAGAATATCTGAATTGCTTCTTTACAGGGACATTATAAAGACAACCAAAAGTGGTAGTTAAAAAATTACTTCTGGACACGTAATTAAATGAATTATAGTCAAGATCATTAAACTGACAGATGTATATATATATAAATATAAAATTTATCTATCAGTTTGTGTATATATATCATTCATATATATATATATATATATGAATGATATGTAAAAGTAAATATACCCAATACAACTGGTATTTATATACAGCTATAGTATGGTTCTATCATTTATTCTAATAAATAGTGAGGCAAGCCTCACTAGGGAATTAGAGAAACTTTCCTAACTGGGGAACTTCATAAAAAATATAGATTCCTGGTCTCAAGGCTGCTGAACAAAATTGCTGGGTATGAAGCCCAGGAATCTCTAGATTTAAAATGCTGCCCAGGGGCTTCCCTGGTGGCGCAGTGGTTGAGAGTCCGCCTGCCGAGGCAGGGGACACAGGTTCGAGCACCGGTTTGGGAAGATCCCACATGCCGCGGAGCAGCTGGGCCCGTGAGCCATGGCCGCTGAGCCTGTGCGTCCGGAGCCTGTTCGCCGCAACGGGAGAGGCCGCAACAGTGAGAGGCCCGCGTACCGCAAAAAAAAAAAAAAAAAAAAAGAAAGAAAGAAAAATGCTGCCCAGGTGATTCTGGTGATCGTCAAAGTTTGACCACCAGTTTTAGACCACTCTTCTGGCTTCTGGCTTCTGGCAGAAAGAGAACAGCTACTTCAATATCTCTAAGCCCATGAATCAAGGAAATGTCTCTAAGGTTATTTTTTCTACCATATCATGTGTCTCTGCTGACTGCAGCTGCTGAGGGCTCTGCCACGTAGCCGCTTCATGCTCCTTGGGCCTGGGCACATCTGTGCGTTACTGTGTGATTTAGACACTTCACACTTGGGAAGCTTATTTGCAGAAATACTGTCTGCAAAGTCAGACGCTGCTATAGTGGGAAAACAAATCACTAAAACATGCTTGATCAAATCTCTGAGACGTTGAGACAAGTGTTAAATAAGTTTTTGAAGAAATGCCAAGTAGCAAATGAGAAAACAGTTGCTGTTTCAGAAATATTTTGCGAGTGTCTGGTAATTCAAATTTAACTGGGAAGGTAATTTTACTTATTGAACAGAAGTGATTTATAAATAATCCTGGAAAATTAAGCAGCTGGGCTAGCACAGGGCTTGCATATTTCATGATTTTTAAATGATTGCAAAGCTGACTCACAATAAATCTGAACAATTTAAAATGATTTTATTTACCAGTGTAACCTCACTTACTCAGTTGCTACAAGAACTTCATGTTTGCTTATTTTCTATATAAAGTAGATTATCCTTCTACTGAATATTTTTTATTTTCTATGCAAAAAGGATCACATATCTGATATTTATGTATCTGAGGTCTCTTTTACATTGAGTTCTGTAGGTCTTCAAATAAACAGATAGCAGATTATTTTGAATGTGACAAAAATTAAGTTTCTAGAAAGTAATTGTTACGCTTTCCACCATAGCAGGCATGTGGATAGTAATGCGTTTTACTATCATTGACCCTTTGAATTTCAAGAACTTGTTCAAAAGTGTAGAAAATCAATGTTGAGCCATTGAGACAGCAGCATTTGACGAGTGGGTTTGCAGTAGAGGAGCTGAGATAGGAGTTTAAAAAAATGGATTGCAAACATACATTGAGAATCACAAGGATGATTTTGGGGGGTTCAAGGAAGCAATACGTTAATTTTTAGTTTCCTGTCACCCAAGAAGAGGAAACAGATAATTTTTAAAAATTAATTATTGTCTTTTATTGCTAGAAGATATTCTTTTTATCCTAATAAAGAGGGCTTTCTAGCTAGTGCTTCCAGGATTTCACTATGTGAAACTTTAAATCTGTGTGAAAGTGTATTACTCAGCCATAAGAAAAGAATGAAATAATGCCATTTGCAGCAACATGGATGGACCTAGAGATGACCATACTAAGTGAAGTAAGTCAAACAGAGAAAGACAAATATCATATGATATGTTTATATGTAGAATCTAAAAAAATTATACAAATGAAATTATTTACAGAACAGAAATAGACTCACAGACATAGAAAACAAACTTATGGTTACTGAAGGGGAAAACGTGGGAGAGGGATAAATTATGAGGTTAGGATTAACATATACACACTACTATATATAAAATAGATGAACAACAAGGACCTACTGTATAACACAGAGAACTATATTCAATATCTTGTAATAACCTATAATGGAAAAGAATCTAAAAAAGATTATATATATATAATATATATACATACATATATAACTGAGTCATTTTGCTGTAGACCTGAAATTAACACAACATTGTAAATCAACTATATTTCAATAGAAATGAAAAAGAAACTGTGTGAAAGTGACCTGCATAAAATTGAGGGTAAGATGAAAATTTCCTTGAGAGCAGTTATCATGTGTATTCATCAGTATATCCCCTAGACTTCTAGAGGCCTCTGTATTTGTTGCAAAGTAAATATTTCCTAGATGAATAAACAATGTGAATGGAAGTGTGCTTCTTCATCAGTTCTCTCTGTTGAACCCTGAGTTGTTTCAAAGTAATTTAGCATATTATATATATTAAATTTATTTTAGTATTTTGTCAATTGATTTGAAGTTGATTCTTCTTTTTTTAAATATAAAACATGGTGCCTGGAGAGGGAGAATAAATTGGCCTCAGTGTCTAAGTCTCTTCATGTTAAGAACATGGGTAGAGAAAAAAATAACAGATTTTTAATTGATAAGGGATATGTAAAATGCCAAGAGTAGCTACTATCTGAGAATCAGGCATGTTTGAAAGCATAGATTGCCAATAGTGCTTTGGTTCAATTAAGCTTGCCTTTCTATTTATTTTTCACTATATTCACTTTTACAAAAACAATTTGCTTATTTTAAACTAAGAAAAACAAAGTTATAATCAATGTATGTAAAGGTACATTTTCTCATGATTTTCCTTGGTTCCATTGCTTTCTCCTGTAGTACAGACAAGAGGATTTAGCTCTCTCTCTCTTTTTTTGATAACTTTTTGTTTTTTTAATTTGACGTTTAAAACAGTAGAGTTCTTCGTTTTCTACTGTGAGTCTTTGAGGATCACATGGCTAATACCTTTAATTGCTCTTCCATTTTATTTGTAATTACTGCAATGAAATGGTTTGTGAATTCTGATGGAAAATAGTTTAGACTAGTAGATGTTTTCGTTTAAACATGCACAATGTAAAGAACTTCAATAATGTTTAGCTGTTCAGGGACATTGTACTGGAAGAATCAATATATTTGTGTACATAATTAGTTTGGCTTAGTAAGTATTTAGTTTTTCTGATGAATTGTCTTTCAGCTGTTTTCATGATAGAAACTAAGCAGATGGAGTATTTTGTCAATAGGGAAAAACAAAACAAAAGATATTTCTTTAGCCTCCAGTAAATGTTAGATGTTTACTTTTAGTGGAATGTATTTAGAAATAGGTATTTCTTTTTTGCATAAAAAGCTTTTCAATTTGTATATTATGTATATTTTTGTATATTTTAATTGGATTTGGGAAAAAGTAACTTGATGAAAGCTTTGGTTTGCCAACTTATTGATAATTTACAAAGCCCTATAGTAGTCATTCATACTATTATTTTTTAAAATAAAATGACATATTTCAACCCAAGACATAGCTAAAAGTGGCTATATAAAGCACACTTTATTCTATATCTTCTGTTTTACATTTGTTGACAGAAAAATTTATCAATGCAGCAACTTGGGGCATAGCATCTTTCAGTTCCTAGAAGTAAAATGTTATATAAAATATATTAAAGTCATATAAAATGTATATTTTATATGTATATAAAGTTATATGGCAAAGAAAATGATTATGTTAGTCCATCTTTCTGAGAGTATTCATATTTAAAAGTAATATTTGTTATAAAGTTTTTCAGAGCTTATTTCTATGTTCTCAGGAAAATAAAAATAAAAGAAAATTTTTTTTAAATAACAGGAACAGACATTTCAACAATGGATGTTTTCTGTTTATTTTTTAGGATTACTGTATTAAGTAAAGCCTAAGAAAGTAGAAGAGCTGAGGATTTCCTACCAAAAATTTATTGCCTTCCTTTGAAGTTAACATTCCAGAGTAGCTAGGAGGGTTTTAGTAGGTCTCATTTGTCATGAAATTAAGAAGAAACTTTTTAATTAAAAAAATGAATAGCAGGTCTGACTTTAAAGAAATATGTGAGCACTCACATATTTTTATTATTATCAACTGAGAAATGTATGTTATAATTTATGGTAATGTGACTGCTACCATTGCATGCTTTGACCTCTGGTCGTTAATCTTTGATCATTGAAGGCCACTTTGCTACACCCTCCAATATTGGCTATGGTTTGTGCCCATAAATTACATGCTCAGTAAACTTAATGGTGAAATCTGATTATTTCTATGAATCAAGTTTTAGTCAAAGATGCATTTGTTTCAGGAAACTGTATTTGAACACATGTGAAATGTTTTGCAAAGAAAAATGGGTTGATTGTGCCCTAGTGTAGACATATGATCCAGATTACTGGATCAATCAGTAAGCAGTGGTTTCAGAGGCCTTATTCCCATTTGATTAGAGAACCTCATGTATCCTATTTGATTGCTATTCTATGTATTACAACTCTATGGATTAACAACAGACAGGTAGGATCTAGACACAGTCTTGATCATAGATTTTAAAAGAAATTTTATGTAATAATAGAAAGCAGAATGGAGCATGGTTTATTATCTGTGTTTATTTTGCTAGCTATTCATACCCATATAGGCATATAAACACTGCTCATAACAGTATTTTTGCCCCTGTCAAGTCATTTGCTTCTTCAAATCTCTGTATTGCCCATTGGGTATTACTTTCTTTTAAGAAAGGAATTGAAAATTCACGCAGAAGAGAATAGGCAAGGTGGCAAAATGCCAAATGTTAAATGTTTCATTAAGCTAGTGGAAGTGAAAAAATTTTAATAAGTAAAAGATGGAAATAAAACTGCTTCCATTGCCTTTTCCAGAGAAGCCAGAGCGTAGGTGAAGAATATAGGAAGGAGGTTTAAAACTATTCAATAGAAAGTAAATTGGGAGAACAACTGTAAGTGGTCTCCTGGGGATATGAGGAGATGAAAACAATTAAATAATCTGGTAGTGCAGAGTACAAACCAAATAAGACCTCTCTGTCTCTTTTTTTAACCATTTTTTAATTGAAGTATAGTTAAATTATAATGTGTTAGTTTCAGGTACACAGGAAAGTGATTCAGTTACATTTTTTTCAAATTTTTTCCATTATAGGATATTATAAGATGTTGAATATAGTTCCCTGTGCTATACAGTAAGTCCTTGTTGTTTATCTATTTTATAAATAGTAGTGTGTATATTTTAATCCCAAACTCCTAATTTATCACTTCCACCCAGCCCCAGCTATCCCCTTCAGTAACCATAATTTTGTTTTCTGTATCTGTGAGTCTATTTCTATTTTGTAAATAAGTTCATTTATATCATTTTTTTTTAGATTTCACATAAGAGTATTTCCATAGTGGCTGCTTCAAATTACATTCCCACCAACAGTGCAGAAGGGTTCCTTTTTTTCCATACCCTCTCAATATTTATTATCTATTGACTTTCTATGATGGCCATTCTGACTGATGTGAGGTGATACCTCATTGTAGTTTTGATTTGCGTTTCTCTAATAACTAGCTATATTGAGCATCTTTTCACGTGCCTCTTGGCCATCTGTATGTCTTCTTCAGAGAAATGTCTCTTTAGGTCTTCTGCCCATTTTTTATTTATTTATTTATTTTTATATTGCGTTGTAAGTGCAGTTTGTGTATTTTGGAAATTGATCCCTTGTTGGTTGCATCATTTGCAAATATTTTTTTCTAGTCTGTAGGTTTTCTTTTCCATTTTGTTTATGGTTTTCTTTGCTGTGCAAAAGCTTTTAAGTTTAATTAGGTCCCATTTGTTTATTTATTTTATTTTTATTTTTTTATTTTTTTTGCGTTACACGGGCCTCTCACTTCTGTGGCCTCTTCCGTTGTGGAGCACAGGCTCCGGACGCGCAGGCTCAGCGGCCATGGCTCACGGGCCCAGCCGCTCCGTGGCGTGTGGAATCTTCCCAGACCGGGGCACGAACCCGTGTCTCCTGCATCGGCAGGCGGACTCTCAAACACTGCGCCACCAGGGAAGTCCCTCATTTGTTTATTTTTGTTTTTGTTTCCATTACTCTAGGAGATGGATCAAAAAAATATTTCCGTAATCTCTCTCTTTTTTATAACCTCACATTGCAGGGTGGTTTATATCCTCCAAGGATATAGACAGTTTCTCAGTGGCAATACTCTTGTTGATGCCCTGCCTGTAGATGCTATCACTACCCTTTATAACTCACCTCCTCATCCATCTGCACACAAATTGCAGATTAATTTTGTCTTTCCAGACATGTGGTACATTCTGTTGGCAGTCTGTTCAATAAACATTACCTCTTTTTCTTTGCTAATAGAAATGTGATTAAGAATAGCAAGATGTCTAGTGCAGAGTATAAATCGTGATAGGTGTGGTCTAATTAATGACAACCTGTTCTCCCTTGACAGTGATTGGTCTAGGGTAGTTGTGTGACAGTTTTGGCCAAAGAGATGCAATCAATTTTATGCTGGGAACATGGGAATATATTTCCCCCTAAGAAAGAGAGAGCTGTGTAAAGAGAAGTTTATTGTTCTGATGTGTGAGGATATAAAGCCATAAGACAAATGTCACCACATCAAGGAAGACAGAGTAGAAGAATGTTAAGGCCGGGGAATGTCTACTTCTGGACTTCTTAAATAAAAAATAAATGCTCTATGGCATAAGCTGCTATTAATTGGGTATTTTGTTATTGGTTACAAATTCATTCTAAATCACACGTTATGTTACTTCTCCGCAAATGTCAGGGGATTCCCATTAGTAAATGAAACGTCAACCCTCTACCCTGGCATCATTTCACGTGAGTCCTCAATATATACATTCAACACCCCAGTCAAATTTGCCTTTTTTTGACCATCCATTCAAAATTGTTTTTTTTGTCAGTGTCCATTTGCTTTATAAGTCCTTCAACCTGGGATGTCTTCTTTCTTCCAAGAGCCTTCAACTACCTAAATTCTCAAGGTCCATGCTCAAATTCCAACTTCCCTTAGGTCGTCTTTAATTGCTCACACACGCAATAAGTCACATAATATGTACACAGATATATATTTTGTATATAATATATGTATGTATATATATACATTTTTTGCCCCATTCAGCATTTATTATTCTCTCTTCTCATAATAGTAATCTGACATTCTTTTGAAACCATTCCTCTACTATCCTTAGCTTATGTACATTTGACATATATTTAAGCCAAGCAACACCATCCATCCTCCCCCTCCCCTTCAACCTAGCCATATATTGATTCATAAATATCAGTATAACTTAATTGAGACTCATGAAACTAGCCCAGGATGCTAGTTAGAAATTTTGGGGAAAAGATTCTTTTTTTTCTGCTAGAATTTAATTATAATAAATAAATAAATAAATAATAAATTAATTATATATAAAAATATATATATATAATATATTTTATATATATGCCTGGATCTGCTGGGAGCTACCACAAGTAAACAGTCTATCTACAAGTGAAGACTAAACAGAAAGAAGTAGAGCTATAATAGAGACCAGATTCCTATAACCACACTTGAGACTGAAGTTGATGGTATCATGTAAACTTTTACAGTTAAATGAGTCCACATTTTTTTTTCTTTTTTTTCAAAGTTATGTACACTTAAATCATATAGAATGAAAGGTGATCCAGCCTCCAACAACTTACTCATTTGTTAGTTACTTTTCACATACTGAATTAAATAATAAATATCTGAGTATGACTCATTTATTTTCCTAGTGTATAAACTGCCTAGGTATAGGGACAGTAAACCTGATCTTTCACTTGGCATATTTCTCTGCCTTTTATTTAGTAAACATACCATAAATAACTGCTGAATAGATATAAACTCTAAAATTCTGTATATCTTGAGATGACAGCCAATTTGAGATTTTTCTAAGAACTTCCTTAGATCATAGTCTCATACTTGAATAAAAGTGCAATGTTTCTTGTCACATGTTTGTACTCCATAACTGTTCAGGGAATTTTGTGTATAACTTCTTCCCTTTGTTAGCCATAATTCATCCTTAACTGTGTCCTTTTGACTTACTGAAAAGCTAATAATTTCCTCCTTTTATGACTGGTCTGCAACTTTAAACTGCTCTAATGCTGAGTTTTTAATTTTTTTTTTCATTTTTTTTTCTCTCTCTCTCTCTCCCCTCCCCCCACCACTCTTCCCCTCTCTCCTCACCTCCCTCGCTAGCCATTGCTTAATGATCTCAGTCTTATAGCTTTGAATACCATTTATATGCTGACAGTTCACAAAATTTACATCTCCCAAATTTACATCTCCAGTTCAGACCTTCTCATGACTTTAACACACATAAACACAGCTGTTTATATATTAAACTTGTAAGTCCAAAAAATGTTCCTGATCTTATCCCCATAAACCTACTTCTCTCACATTCTTCTTCAACTCATTTAATGGTAAATCTGTATACTTCCAATTGCATAGATTAAAGCCTTGAAGTTATCCTTGATCCCTTTTTTCCCTCACATTCCACTGCAAATCCATTTGCATAACAATATATTCTAAGGCTAATCCCTTCTTACTGCTTCTACCATTACCCAAATCACCATTATCTCTCACCTGGATTGCTAAATTGTCTCCTGATTGATCTCCATTGCCTACTTCCTCCCATTGTGTTCTCTTCTCTACATAATAGTAAGAGTAAAATTGAAAAATGTAAACAGGTAAAATTAGCTCAAACCTCACCATGACTTTGTCCCATAAATGTTAAGGAAATTTTTGTATAACTCCTTAATTCGTACTTTATTTTACCTAATTTAATAAAAATTTAACCCCAAATTAACTGATAGTAAAAATAATAAAAGTCAAAGTCCTTCTAAAGGTCTGTAAAAGCATTGGGTTTTCCACTGTCTGTCTGGTTTCATCTCTAAACGTTCAGCCTCTTGCAAACCGCCCTCCAATTATTCTGGTCTGTTTGGTGTTTATGGAACACAGCAGACAACTTCTTCCATGGGAAATTTTACATTTGTTCTTCCCTCTTTTTGGAACGTTTTTCCCTCACTTACTCACATGGCTTCTTCCCTCACCATCTTCAGATCTTTGCCCAAATGTCACTATCCAGGAGATGGTTGTTCTGACAGTTAAAATGATACCCACTCTACTCCAATCACTCTCTCACCCTTTTCTTCCTTTATCTCTGTAGCACTTGTGAACCACTGATTCTCTCTCTCTCTCTCACTCTCACTCAGTCCCTTCCTACACACCCTGTCCTCTTTCTCTTCTTCATTTATGTATTCCTAGTCCCGAGAATGATGCATGACACAAAGTAGACTTTCAATACATACTTGTTTAAAGAAGGAGTGCATGGACTCTAAGATTTATGACTTTATTTTTAAATGACTTCTAATATTGATCTTTTATAATGTTGCACAGTGAAGAAGGGTTGTACATGTTTAAAATTGTCCTTTGGTATCCTCATATTCTCTATATAGAATACTGATGCCTCACCTGGAGAAAATCCTTCTGTTTCTTCATCCTTATCATGCAAACATATTCATTTTAGTCAGCCTAGGTAACCTCTTTCTACAACTTAAAATTTTCATCAAAAACTTCTATGGCTATAGTATACTTCTCCATTTATTATGTACTTTTAAAGAAAATCATATTCCATGCCATTTTAAAAATTAAGTGAAAATTTATTACAGTAAAATATATGTAACATAAAAATTACATTTCAACTATTTTTAAGAGTATAGTTCAGTGGCATTAGGTATATTCATACTGATGTGCAAACATCACCACCATCCATCTCCAGAACGTTTCCACCTTCCTTAACTGAAATTCTATCCCTTATACACAAACTCCCCACTTTCCACTCCCCCAGTCCATGGCAACACCACTCTACTTTCTGTCTCTCTGAATTTGTCTACTTTAGATACCTCATATAAATGAAATCATGCAGTGTTTGTCCTTTTGTGACCGTCATATTTAATGTAGCATAATGTCTTCAAGGTTCATTCATGTTGTAGCATGTGTCAGAATTTCCTTTCATTTTAAGGCTGAATCATACTCCTTTGAATATATATATATATATATATATATATATATATATATATCACATTTTGTTTATCTATTCATCTGTCAATGGATACTTGCTTCTACCTTGGTGATTATAAATAATGCTACTGTGAGTGTGAGTGTACAAATATCTGAGTCCCTGCTTTCACAACTTTTGGGTATGTACCCAGGCATGGAATAGCTGAATCATATGGTAATTTTATTTTTAAATTTTGTAGGAATTGCCATACCATTTCCCATGATGGCTGCACCATTTTACATTCCCACCAGCAATGTACAAGGGTTCTAATTTCTCCACATATTCATAAACAGTTGGGGTTTTTTTCCTTTAAAAAAAAGTAGACATCCTAGTGGGTTTGTGATACCTCCTTATGGTTTGGTTTGCACTGCCCTTATGATTAGTGATGTCAAACATTTTTTCATATGCTTATTGGCCATTTGTGCATCTTTTTTGAAGAAATGTCTATTCAAGTCATTTGCCCATTTTTTAAATTGGATTTATTTTTTTTGCTTTTTTCATTGTTGTTTAGTTGTAGCAATTAAAAAAATGTATTCTGGATATCAAGCACTTATCAGATACAGCATTTGCAAATATTTTTCTGCCATTCCATATGTTATGTTTTCACTCTTTATAGTCTTTTGACACACAAAAGTTTTAAATTTCGATAAAGTCCAATTTGTCTATTTTTTCTTTTATTACCTTTGCTTTTGGAGTCATAAAAAGTTATCATAATCAACACAAAAACCTGTGCATGGGGGTTTATAGCAGCTTCACTTATAATTGCCAGAACCTGAAAGCAACTAAGATGACCTTCAGTAGATGAATGGATAAGTAAGCTATGGTACATCTAGACAATGGAATACTATTAAGCACCAAAAAGAAATGAGCTATCAAGTCATGAAAGGACGTGGAGGAAGCTTACATGCATACTATTAAATGAAAAAAGCCAGTCTGAAAATGCTCTCTACTGTATGATTCCAACTGGACAAGGCAACACTATGGAAATAGTAAAGATCAGTGGTTGCCTGTGGTAGGTGGGATGAGAGATGAATAAGTAGAACACAGAAGATTTTTAGGGTAGTTAAAATATTCTGTATGATTTTATAATAATGGATATATGCCATTTTATTGTTGTCTAAACCCATGCAATGAATGACATCAAGAATGAACCCTAGGATATTGACTGTTAACTGTGGGTGATTGTGATATGTCAATGTAGGTTCATCCGTGGAAAGTAAGTAAGTATGTAAGTAAGTAAGTAAATAAATAAATATATACACCACCTGGTAAATGATGTTGGTAAATGATGTTGATCAAGGTTGTGCTTGTGTGGTGGGAGCAGGTATATCTCTCTACCTTCTTCCCAATTTTCCTGTAAACCTAAAACTGACGTAAAAATCTTAAAAAAGATATCAGAGCTAAATCCAAAATTATGAAATATCTTCCTATTTTTTCTTCTAGGAGTTCATAAGCATAGTTTTGAAGCTCTTATATTTATGTCTTTGATCCATTTTTAGTCAATTTTTGTTTACGGTGTAAGGTGAGCGTCCCATTTTTTTTTTTTTTTTTGCATGTGGATATCTAGTTTTCCCATCACCATTTGTTGAAAGGACTATCCTTTCACCCACTGAATGATCTTGGCACCCTGGTTTAAAATCATTTGACTATATGTGTTTCTGGGTGCTCTATTCTATTCTACTGATCTATATGTCTGTCTTTATGCTACGCTGTTTTTATTACCGTAGCTTTGTAGTAAGTTTTGAATTCAGGATGTGTGATATCTCCAGGTTTGTGCTTTTCAAGATTGTTTGACTATCCGGGGTCCTTTGAGATTCCATATGAATTTTAGGATGGATCTTTCTGTTTATGCAAAAACACCATTGAGATTTTCATAGTATTGCATTGAATCTAGAGATCAGTTTGGGTAGTATTGACATATTAGCAATATTAAGTCTCCCAGTTTATGAAATGGGGTATCTTTCCATTTATTTGTTTCTTCTTTAATTTCCTTTAGTAAAGATTTGTAGTTTTCAGTGTACAAGTCTTTAGTTTCTTTGGTTATATTTGTTTCTAAGTATTTTATTCTATTTGACAGTATTTTAAATGGAATTATTTTCTTAGTTTCCTTTGTGAATTGTTCATTGTTAATATGTAGAAATATAGTTGATTTTTGTGTGTTAATTGTTTTCCTGTAACTTTGCTGTACTTGTTTGTTGGTTCTAATGCCTTTTTTGTGTGTGTGTGTGCATGGAATTTTTAGTGTTTTCTACAGATAAGATCATGTCTTTTGTGAACCGAGATTAATTATACTTCTATCTTTCCAGTTTGTATGCTCTTTATTTCTTTTTCTTGCTTAATTTCTCTGACTAGGACTTCTAGAACTATGTTGAATAGGAGTAGCAAAAGCAGGCATCCTTATCTTGTGTCTCATCTTAGAGAAAAAACTTTATCTTTCACCACTGAGTATGATATTAGATGTGGGAATGTTTTTCTTGAGTTGCTTTGAGATAAAATTTACGTACAGTGAGATGTACAAACCTTAAGTGTACAATTAGATGAATTTTGGCAACTATAACACTCATGTACTCCATACCCCTTTGAAGATATAAGGTAATTCCATTACTCCAGAAATATTCCTTGTTTTACCTACTCAGCCTATCCCACCTCCTTCCCTATAAGGGGGCAAATTCTGTTTTGAGTTTTTTCACCATAGGGTACATTTACCCCTTCTAGAATTTTATTAATATAAATGGAGTTGTACTGTAAAACTCCATTGTGCCCAACTTCTGGATTTTAGCATAATATGTGATATTTATGTATGTTTTTACATGTATCAGAAGTTCACTCTTTTTCTTTTGATTGTTAACATTCTAGTGTATGAACCTATTATATATAGCTTATTTATTTTCTTATTGATGGAAATTTGGATTGTTTCCCTTGTTTTGCTATTATGAGTAGACAGCCTTCTATGAATCTTTGTGACTATGTTCATGAACATAAATTTTCTGACCCCTTTAGTAAATACCTAAGAGAGAAATTTCTGGATTAAAGGGTAAATGCATATTTAATTTTATAAGAAATTTCTTCTCCAAAGCAGTTGCACAGTTTTGCACATCTGCTGACCGTGTGTTAGACTTGTGGTTGATCCATACCCTTGCAAACATTTGGTGTTGTTACTCAATATTTTTAATTTTAGCCATATTGATGGGTGTGTATTGGTGTTGCATTGTGTTTTTTAAAATTTTTTATTTTATTTTATTTTTTTTTGTGGTACACAGGCCTCTCACTGTTGTGGCCTCTCCCATTGCAGAGCACAGGCTCTGGACGTGCAGGCTCAGTGGCCATGGCTCACGGGCCCAGCCACTCCGCAGCACGTGGGATCTTCCCGGACCGGGGCACGAACCCGTGTCCCCTGCATTGGCAGGCGGATTCTTAACCACTGCACCACCAGGGAAGTTCCCATCTAGGGCTTCTTGTGGTCAGTTTCTGTTGCCTTCTTTTGAAGAGTGTTAAGTTTTATCCTTGCAGGCATTAATTTACTAGTGAATAAGCTTATCTTTTTGAAGCATTTTAAAAGCTTTGTTATTGTGAGTCTTTATTTGTCATTATTCTAGGATTAGTCTGGGACTTTCTGGGTATCAGCTGAATACCAAGAACATTGAGTAAAGACCTTTCATTTTGGCTGGACTTCTATGTCTCTTAGCTGTGCAGAGATGCTGAAATCTCTACTTAGCCCACAACTCCCAGCAGCTATTCTCTTCCAGGCCTTGCAGAGTCTCACTCAAAAAGCACACAACTTAATATTTGACCAACAAAGGAAGGGGAATTCCACGTAGGTTTCTGGGACTCCTTCTCTATTCAGCTCCCTTCTGTCTGGTTTCTTAACGCACAACTTCCAGCCAGCATTGTAGTCTATATCTGCAGTCTGTGTTTTCTCAGTTTAGCAAGACTACTGTGCTCTGCTTGTCCTTTTCTTTCTTCTGTTCTAGAAACTGCCTCCAGACATAGAGCCAGGGCTATTGTGGGGCTTATTCCACGTATTCCCACACTCTCAGTGATTGCAATCCTGTGTCCCTTTTGTAGAATGTTTACAAACAGTTGCCTCATACAGTTTTCTGTTTTATTTTTGGATGGCTAGGCTAGTATCAGTCACTCCTCTATTGCTAGGACCAATGTCAAATTATATTTTTAGTAATCCCACATAAACTACAAACCTTTGGGAAAACACTAAATAATTGTGTGTTTCTTATAATCTAGGCTTCTCCCCTTAATTACTTTTCTGTGTGTATTTCAAAGGTATGAAGCAAAACAATAGCTTGGTAATGAGAAGACCTTCTAACATCTCATGTGCTATTTGAATATGACATATGGCTTTTCCAAATTAAACATGAACGATCCACATTTGGGCTCTGGATAATCTCTCTGTCTGCTATTAAACTAAAGGTTTCAGTATGTAACTTGGGAGAATAGATTATGTTAAGACTATGCTAGACTACTATATTTAGAAACACAAATTTTTCTGGGCCTGATCAATAGATCTATGTCATAATAAACAGAGATAGTAAAGTAGGTCGGACAAAAAATGTACATGAACGCATATGTAAATATGTGTGCATGTATACATATTTCTAATTGTATGAACACTAATAAGTGTTTCTGTTTTTGCTTACCAGATTTAACTATGCCCAGGTCCTTACCCTTACCCTCCCCAGTGAAATATCTCTCATTTTTGCATCATAATCTTCCTACCTCAACTCAGGTACATGATCACTTATTTGAAATTTTGAGCTCTAAGTTCCATAGCTATATATACATCTTATAATTTTTAATATATCAATTTATAACTAATAACACTTGACTTTTAGGACAGGGATTATTACTTAAAAATATCTGCTCTTCTCTTTTATTTGTACCTCTCTATATCATCTAGGAATCTTTCCTCTATTTTCAACAACTTTAAATAGTGAATTTTCACCTAGAAATTATATTTATGTCCTAAATCCCATTAGAAAGTTATGCATACTGTTGTATGTTTTATTATTTTTCCAGTTTTGGAAATTATACTTTTTGGCAACAATGGTAGTTAAGAATCATTACTGTTGCTGCTGCTCCTGGCCCATGTTGGTCTCTACCTGTAAGTTAAGGACTTTGCTTTTAGTAACTACCAGCAACCTAGAATGTCAGTCTGGGAATTGGTAGCTCAGTGAGTTGGCTCCACTCCACAAGCTTCCCAAGTGGAAACGGCTGGGCTCCTGAAGGGAAGAGAAGGGTACACAGAGATCTCAATTTCAGTGAAGCAGAAAGTAAAACTGACTGTGGAGCCCCTTCGCCTTATTCTCCCTGCCTGCCTGGTCCACCAGACCTCTCCACTGGGACTGGTCCCTCTTCATCTGGACAATGTCTCTTCCATATGGCAACTGGGCACAAAGTGTGCTGACCAGTCAGGATGGCCCTTCCCATGCAAATGGATGAAGACAGAATAGGAGATATCTCACTTGTTGTATGATTACCTATATAATATACTCAAATTTGCTTCTTGGTCTGCAAAGTCTAAAAAGTTTATTATTCA
Organism: Leucopleurus acutus; assembly: GCF_964270905.1. Classification (NCBI taxonomy): domain Eukaryota; kingdom Metazoa; phylum Chordata; class Mammalia; order Artiodactyla; family Delphinidae; genus Leucopleurus; species Leucopleurus acutus. The sequence continues at coordinate 77,436,153 of NC_139145.1, read as the reverse complement.
GCTTTTTATAGACAGTCTGCTGATTTCTGCTTTAAGGCAATAAATGGCTGGTTCCATAATCAGTAAATGAGAGGTTGAGAAGTTGAGCAGAGTTTTCAGCAGCTTCAAGGAGATCAGAAGACAAAAAATTCAAATTTAGAGAGAGCTAAGGAAAAGTAGTCTTGGTAAATGCCAGTTTTCTGAGGGACATTCCATAAGGCTATACCCTAGGATTAAGTGTAGTCAGAACTGTACAAGTAGTTCCCCAAACTGAAGCCCTGCTGCAAATAATAAGTCTTGATTGGGATAATGTTAACTGTCTCTAGCTTGCATGGCAGAAAACAATGTAAATCTCTGAAGGAAAAAACATTTTCCAGTGCCTCAAAAATACCTGTATAATCTTTATATGTACTATCCAGCAGTTGATCGAATATATTAGGTATTCAGAAACTAAGAGATTCAAAAGCCAAGAGGAAAAAGTGACAATAGAAACAAATCCACAGGAGATCCAGATAACCAAATCATCCAATGAAATGTTAAAATAATTATAATTAAAATATACAAGGAATTAAATACAAGTTGGACAACTTTGGCAGATAACTAAAAAGAATGTAATGAAAATATTAGAATTAAAATGTAAATGATAACTAAAAGTATAGATTATAACCCAATTAAAGAACTCAAAAGAAGGGTTAACTGTAGATTTCATATGTATGATTTCTAGGTCTATTTCTATTATTGGATTTTTCTTCTGGTTAAAGACATCATTTTTCTTCTTTGTAGTTCTAGTAGTTTTTATTTTATACTAGACTATCAATCTCATGGTGTTGAGCATCTAGGTTTTGTTATTTTCTCTTATTAATGAAGTTTTGGGTGTTATTTATGTTAGCAGTTAATTTACTTCATATCAGTTGTTCCTTTTAGAGGTTGTTTTAAAGCTTCTATATGAAGAATCTAAAATCGCCTTTAATTTGGGGCTGTATTAGATTTACATATAAGATGTGGTTCTTACAGGGTCTCTCTTAAGTGTCTTAAGAATTCTGCAGGGTCTTTCCTAGTCCTTTGAAATCATGCTCTAGTAGTTATTCAGAGCCCTTTGCATGCTCTAGTAGTTATTCTTTCTCCAGTGTTCATTCTTTGCTTGGCCACTTAGATTCTTTCCCTGTAGAAGTGCTTTTTTTTTTTTTTTTTTTTTTTTTTGCGGTACGTGGGCCTCTCACTGTTGTGGCCTCTCCCGTTGTGGAGCACAGGCTCCAGACGTGCAGACTCAGCGGCCATGGCTCACGGGCCTAGCCGCTCCACGGCATGTGGGATCTTCCCGGACCGGGGCACGAACCCATGTCCCCTGCATCAACAGGCGGACTCTCAACCACTGCGCCACCAGGGAAGCCCAGAAGTGCTTCTTGATATTAAGCCAAGATCTCAAGCAGGCTCTTTATGCAGATTTGTGGAAGTCTCACACTGCACATTTCCCTTCTTTCCATTAACCTTCCTCACTCATTTCATCCAACTCACTAGCCTAGAACTCCAATCTCTATATCCTCAATACAGTGATACTGCTGTGTTCTACTTTGACTCCCTCTTCCTGTACCACATCCAGGAAGTGTCTCTAGCAAAAAACCGAAGCAATCATGGAGGTCAATGATCTCTCAAGAATCTTAGTACTGTGTTTGCTACCTGTTGTATAACCTCTGAAGCAAGTTATCACACATATTTTTGTCTAGTTTTACAGTTATTTATGGCAGGAAGACATGTTCAACCCCAGATACCCCCTTATGGTCATAAGTGGAAATATATATTACTAGTGTTCTTATAAATATTTTATCTCTTGTTCATTTTCCTTTGATTGCATATTCATGATACTCTTGCTTCTTAAATATAAGTAATTTGGGTGAAAATAACAATGTAGTTAAAAAGTTTGTAGTTTTAGCCCTCATAACTCAGAGCCTAGTTCATCTTCCTTTTGCTATTACAACTGATTGTGTATGTATTTAACTGAAAGATGAAATGAAAACACTGAGAGTTTTAAATATATCTCTGCTTATTGGGAAATAATCTCTGTTGTGCAAACAGAAGGCCCCATTCTTTGCTTTGAGCCCCTTACTTACAGCTTTCTGAGTAGTTATTACATAATCAAGCTGTTATGTGTTAATAATTATGCCAGCAGTCCAGGTGAATAAAATCTGTTTCTACAGTTATTTCCATTGGTCATTATGATATTTTGCTTCCAAATCTTTATTATCTGTGGGATTTTTACCATATAACAACCCACATTTAAAAAATAATAAATGCAACCTAAGCTTTGAACTGGGTTGTGTTTTCTTTGGTTTCCATTCTCCAAAGGAATTTTTTTAATCACATAATAAAAAATTATTTATGGCTGAAATAAAATTTTTGGTGTGCTCCAGTTTTTCGTTAGTTTGAAAATCAGAATTAGAACTTGAGTGAAAAGAATGAATATACAAATTAAACCTTAAGTTAAAACATAAAATAATCATGCTTAATGGTAAGTAACTTGAAGCTTTCCCACTAAGATCAAGTACGAGGCAAGGATATCCCCTTTCACCACTCCTTTTCAACATCATACTGGAAGTTCTAATATGATAAGACAATGAAAGGAAATAAAAGGTATACAGATTAGAAAGGAAGAAATAAAATTATGACATGATTATCTATGTAGAAAATTTGAAAGAATCAACCAAGACGTTTCAGGAACTAGTAAGTGATTATAGCAAATTTGTAGTATACAGGGTTAATATTCAAAATTCAGTCGCTCTCCAAGTCTATCCATATTGCTGCAAATGGCAAAATTTCATCTTTTCTATGGCTGAGTAATATTCCATTTTATATATATATATATATATATTTATATATATATATAAAACACATCTTCTTTATCCATTCATCTGTTGATGGACACTTAAGTTGCTTCCATACCTTGGAAATTGTACATAATGCTGCTATGAACATTAGGGTGCATGTATCTTTTTGAATTTTTTTTACTATAGGCCCAGAAGAAGAATTGCTGCATCATATGGTAATTCTATTTTTATACTAAGTCAGACAGAGAAAGACAGATGCTGTATTATATCACTTATATGTTGAATCTTAAAAATACAACAAACCAGTGAATGAAACAAAAAAGAAGCAGACTCACAGATACAGAGAATAATAAACTAGTGTCTACCAGTGGGGAGAGGGAAGAGGGGAGGGCAATATAGGGGTAGGGGAAAAGAAGGGTTAGTATGAGATTATATGAAATTATGTGTGTGAACCTTTTGAAAACTGTAAAGCAGTAGAGAATTTAAAGAATCTTTTATTCAATAAAAAGTCAATTGCCTTCCTGTATATCAGCAGTGAACAGGTAGAATTCGAAATTAAAAACACAACACCATTTATATTAGCACTCCCCAAAATGAAATACTTAGGTATTAATCTAACAAAATAAGTACAAGATATATGTGAGAAAAATTACAAAACTCTGAATGAAATCAAAGAACAAAAATAATGGAAAGATATTCCATGTTCATTGGTAGGAAGACACAATATTGTTGAGATGTCAGTTCTTCCTAGCTTGATCTATAGATTCAATGCAATCCCAATCAAAATCCCAGCCATATACTTTACGATATTGACAAACTGATTATAAAGTTTGTATAGAAAAGCAAAGAACCCAGAACAACCAATAAATGTTGAAGGAGAAGAGCAAAGTTCGAGGATTGATGCCATCAAATTTCAAGACCTACTATGAAGCTACAATAATCAAGACAATGTGGTATTGCTGAAAGATTAGACAAATAGATCAGTGAAACAGAATAGAGAGACCAGAAATAAACCCACATAATATGTAGTCAACTCATTTTTGACAAAGAAGAAAAGGCAGTATGATAGAGCAAATATGGTCTTTTTGACAAATGGTGCTATAACAACTAGAGATCCAAATGCAAAAAAATAAAATGAATCTGGACACAGGCCTTATGCCCTGCACAAAAATTAAAATGTATCACAGACCTAACTGTATGATGCAAAACTATAACACTTCTGGAAGATAACATAAGAGAAAATCTAGATGACCATGGATATGGTGATGCTTTTTTAGATATATCACCAAAGACATGATCCATGAAAGAAATAATTGATAAGCTGGACTTCATTAAAATTAAAAACTTCTGCTCTGTGAAAGACAAATTTCAAGAGAATGAGAAGAAAACATACAGACTAGGAGAAAATATTTGCAAAAGATACATCTGATAAGGACTATTATCCAAAATGTACAAAGGATTCTTGAAACTCAGCCAGAAGATAACAAACAACTTGATTCAAAAACAAGTCAAAGACCTTAACAGACATTTCACCAAAGAAGATGTATAAATGGCAAGTAAGCATATAAAAAGATGTTCCACATCATATGTCATCAGGGAACTGCAAATTAAAACAACAAGATACCATTTCACACATTTTAGAATGGCCAAAATCTGGGACACTGATGACACCAAATACTGGTGGGCATGGGGAGCAATAGGAACTCTCAAAAATTGCTGGTAGGAATGCAAAATTGTATAGCCACTTTGGAAGACAGTTTAGCAGTTTCTTACAAAACAAAACATATTCCTACCATACAATCCAGCAATCATGCTCCTTGGTATATACCCAAAGGATCTGAAAATGTATGTCCACACAAAATCCTGCACATGATGTTAATAGCATCTTTGTTCATGACTGCCAAAACATGGAAGCAATCAAGATGCCCTTCAGTAGATGAAATGATAAATCATGGTAAATCCAGATAATGGAATACTATTCAGTACTAAATGGAAATGAGCCATCTAGCTATGAAAAGACATGGAGAAACCTTAAATGCATATTACTAAGTGAAAAAAGCCAATATGAAAAGACTACTAATATATGATTCCAACTATATGACATTCTGGAAAATGCAAAAATATGGAGACAGTAAAAAGCTAGGTGACTGCCATGGTTTGGTGGGGGGTGCGGTGAGATGAATAACTAAATCAGAGGATTTTTAAGGCAGTAAAAATACTCTGTATGATACCATAATAATATACCAGGTTGGCCAAAAATTCATTGGCCATAAGATTTTATGGAAAAACCTGAAAGAACTTTTTGGCCAACCCAATATATGTGTCATTATTCATTTGTTCCAAACCCATAGAACGTATACCACTAAGAATGAACTCTAATGTAAACTATGGACTTTGGCTGATAATGATGTATCAATGTGGGTTCATCAATTGTAACAAATATACCACTCTGTCGGAGGATGTTGCAAATGGGGGAGGTCATGTATGTTTGGGGACAGGGGTAAATGGAAGATCTCTGTACGTTCCCCTCAACTTTGCTGTGAACCTTAAACTGCTTGAGAAAAATAAAATGTTAATAAGAATTTATTCGAAAAAAAACACAAAGGAGACAACCTTTAACATTTTAAAAAGAGAAAAAGTGATATTTACTACTGTTCCAGTATGAATGTAATTTAATATCATCAGTAGAATTAAGCTAATCTCCCAACTTAATATTTCTTTCATATGATATACTGACCCTTTCACAAAAGTCAAATGACATTTACCAAGAGGTATACTAATTTAGGGGTTATGGGCTCCTTCATCTATCCAGTAGACAGTAAGAAATCTGTCTAATCTTTATACAATCAACCACTGTCTTGGAGCCATCCTTTAAACACCTAAGAGACCGGAGGCAAGTTGCTTAATCTTTCTAGATCTCCATTTCCTTATCCGTACCAAGGGGAATAATGAGATATTATATTATAAGATTATTGAAAGATGTTGTTATACTTAATCTTTATTATATTTAATGTGAAAATCATTTAAAGTCATGTAATTTTAAGGTGGTTACAATTTCTGTTCTTCCCTTTCTGGTAATCTTATGCCCTTCACTGTAGTCTTGGTGCTTGGGTGATGTGGGTTCTTTTAAAGATGCTGACATGTGTCTACAGTAGTCTTTTGGCATATACTTAGTTGTCCTCTTACCTACTCCCACCCTTCAAGCCTTACATTTCTTTTCTAATGAATAGTTTTACCCATTTTTGATTAGGTATATATTTATCACTGTGTAACAAATCACTTTAGAACTTCGTGGCTTAAGTTCTTAAAGTGACAATAGTCATTATTTCCCACAATATTGTGCATCAGTAATTTGATCAGGGCTCAGCTGGGGAGCTGGGGGTTGCTTGCCTGTGTGGTGTCTCAGTGCTCTGTCATATGGCCTCTCTCTCTTTCTGCTGTGCTCTAGCATTGACCTCCTTAGAGCATGAATGGGCTCTGAGAGAGTTTCAAGAAAAGCTGCCCCAGGTTTGCCTTTGTTTGCCTCATGATTTCTGCTATACTGTAGGCCAGTGTAAGTCATATGATCAGGCTCCAAGTCAATGTCTAGAGTGGCTTATAAAGGCATGAATACCAGGAGTTATGGTCCATAGGGGTTTGCTAATGAAAATACAGTTGACCTGTGAACAATGCAGGTTTGAACTGCATGGGTCCACTTATATGTGGGTATTTTCCAATAGTAAATACTATAGTACTAGTTGGTTTGTGGTTGGTTGAATTCACAGATGAAGAGGAACCGTGTGGGTATGGAGGGCCAACTATGAGTTATATGCAGATTAACCCCAGTGATGCTCATGGGTCATCTGTAATCTGCATAGTGGCTATGATGGGAATTAAATAGTGTGAAAGTTGATAGTTTTCATAAAGCCTCTTATGATGTAACTCAGTAACTCTCAAATTATTGAGATTAACTCCAAAGACATCCAAAGATCCAATGGTAGCAACTTATGAAACATTGATATAGTTCATTGTGTTAATTAGAACATGGTATATTCTTGCAACTTTTGAGAAAATACATGGAAAAAATGAATCACAATTAGTAGGAAGCTATCCTTCTCCTCCCTTAAAGAGTGAGATGCTCTGGAAAGAATCTTAGAGAATTCTGGTATTGGTTCTATTAAATTTTTATGGTTTATGGGAAAGTATTTTCTAGATCTCTTTTTTCTAAAATTAGACATTTGGACTGATGGTCACCATGAGCACTTCCAGCTACATATGTTCATGTGTCTCTTGGTCTTAGTGGAAATATCTAAGGTGTTTTGAAAAGTCTTACAATCTTCCTCAGGCAGTAGTATGGGGAAACGGTACTTTTTGATTTTCTTTTACTTTTCTGTGAAACACTTATTTTGCTTTCACCAGCCTTTGCATGCAATAAGCGTCTAGCCAGAATTGGTCTCACTCAAAGGCAAACAGTTATTTACCTATTTAATTTTGAGTGGCTATACTCAGACAAAAATAAGTGTTCTCATCGAAAGTCATTCACCCAATCATTCCACCATTCTTCTATTGATCCATCAATTTATCTATCCTTCTGTTTATTGAATAATTACTAAACATAAGAAAATTCCATAATGAATGTACTAAGGGTTACTATGGGGTCTTAAAATTGATGATTGTAGTAATTTTATTCAGCTATAAGAATGTTTTAAAATATTGTAAATATAATTTGGAATTTATGCTCTTCGGATCTCAGTCTTGTGCTAGGCTACTTCATATGTTTGTGATACTTGCCTGCCCCTTGAAGGCATTTAACTTTATGCAAACCTTAGTTTAAGGTATTATTATCTGTCAAAAAGGAGACATAGGCGTAGAGTTCAGACATAGGGACACAGGGGGGAAGGAGAGGGTGGGACGAATTGGGAGATTAGGATGGACATATGTACACTACGATGTGTAAAATAGATAGCTAGTGGGAAACTATGGTATAGCACAGGGAGCTCAGCTTGGTGCTCTGTGACGACCTAGATGGGTGGGACGGGGGGTGGGAGGGAGGTCCAAGAGGGAGGGGATCTAGGTATACATATAGCTGATTCATTTCATTGTGCAGCAGAAACTAACACAACATTGTAAAGCAATTTTACTACAATAAAAAAAAAAGTAGTATATTGTTAAGAATCTATTTTGTCATTCTTTATTAGGAAGTGAAGCTGGGCCTCTAAACAAAGGTTTGAAGAGGAGTGTGGCTTTTAGTCCTGTAAGGAGCAAATATCCTGGCGAGCTGGTGTTGAGGGCAGGGAAGGTCAAAGATAAAATAAACTCTGGATATTTAAGTGATACTTGATTTTTTCTTTTTAATTTGGTAAACCATTGATAGCTTAGGTAAAACATATAAAAGAAAAGAATTGTCATTTATTTAGGGGAGGGGGAATTAAAATTTAACACAACTTACTGGAGTTTAAAACAAAGGTAATCATTTACTCTGAGAACAGGGCCATGGATCCTGCAAAATTATCTGTATATATGTTTCAAATGATTTGTATATAATTGTTACATTAACTGTAACTACTTCATTTTCCAAATGTATTTTTATTTTCTGTCCCTCTTATTTAAGCCTTGTCTCTGACAATACTTTTTACTTCAGTGAAATAATGGAAAGAATTATATGAAAATGATGTATATATATCAATCTCAATCTCCCAATTCATTCCACCCCCCCACCCCTTTTCCCCTTGATACTATGTATAAAATAGATAACTAATGAGAACCTACTGTATAGCACAGGGAACTCTACTCAATGCTCTGTGGTGACCTAAATGGGAAGGAAATCCAAAAAGAGGGGATATATGTATATTTATAGCTGATTCACTTTGCTGTACAGTGGAAACTAACACAACATTGTAAAGCAACTATACTCCAATAAAATTTTTTATAAAAAGAGTTGTATGAAAATGAACAAATTGTGTGAGGTTGACTCTAGAATTCAAGGTAGACTCATTAGGCAGGCATGATTAATGAGGGTGCCTTTATTATCTTATAAAGAATGGGATAAAATATCAAAATTAAACTCATACTCATGTGATATCCTAAAACAGGCCCTACGAAACGTATACATTGATGATATTCTAAGATCTGCATTCAGTTGCATTAAGGACTTTCAAAAAAAGGAGTAGAGAACATTGAACATTTTTCCAAGATGAGCAATTGAAAGACTGGTAGCTTAACGGCCAATAGCCAAACTGTTTTAGCAGGGCTGCCTTATGCATTTGACCCTTACGGATTCCTGGGGCCTACTAGCTTTTCAAGAGCCTTTGAAAATATTGGAGACCTAAAAGTTATTGGTTCCACAATACAGAAAGAAAATAGTGCATTTAAAATAGATTAATATTAAAGATGCACAATATATTGCAATTTCATGTAGTCATTTGCAGTACAAACCAAACCAATAGCATACAAACCATCTACTTTTACATGATTATATAGAAACAGTATTAAGTGAGGATGTGCATAACATTTTGATGTCTGATACTATGGGGGGGACATCACAAATAATTGCCTATAGCCTAAGAAGTTAAAATTTCTCTCATTCTTTTTCTCTCCATTGTTCTCTCTCTCTTTCCCCTTCCTCTATTTATTACTCTTACAAACACCCTCCTTTTTTGTGCTCTTCTCATTTTTCTACCCCACTCTCATTTAGGCAACTGGTTGAACTCAAAGCAATTCTATACTTTGTAAGATAGATGGCGAGGGCTTTTTCACTCATGAAGAATAAAATCATTACAAATTGCTTTGAGCTTAAGAAAATAAATACCATGGCCAGTTTTTCAATGTTCTACATCCATTAAAGACTGATTTTATCTAAGTTCCTTTCTGTAAACCATTCTCTTATTGGATCAGGTATTCTATTAAAGGGCACATGAGTGAGTGCTGCTGTTGCTTTCTTAATGACATCTACTCATCATTTGGATTTTTGCAAGTATCTTCAGGATAGTTAAGACTTTAAAAGCAGAAACATATTATTTCATTTGCTACTACTGAGAGCTTTTGGGAAATGACAAAAAAAGTGTATTCTCATATTTTGCTGAGAGCTTCATTCAGAGATTTAGTTTACATTTCTGTTTCTAAACATATAAATGAGAAGTGAAATATTTACTTTTAAGAATAAATAATTTGATAAGAGCAATCAGTAGAAAAGTACTTTATCAGGAGAGCTTTTGCTTTAAGATTCCTTGAGAAACAATCTAGACTTAACCATGCAAACTGAGTTCGTACTGCTGTAAAAGTGACAATTACTTCTGTCACTTCAGTAATTTCAATATTATGAGAAACACTTATTCTAAACTTGACATGATTTATTGTTAGTCAAATGTAGCTAAGTGTAATATTATACAAATTTTGAGTTATGATTCTTTGTTTCTATATCTCAAAATATAAAATTTCTGGTTACACTTGTACTTTATAGCTGTTGTTCAACATCATTCGCAAACTTTATTTCCTAATGATAGATAGGGTATCTTCATTTGACATGCTACCGAGATGGGTTATCTCTAATAATTTACATGCTTTAATTAGATCATATGCTCAGTGAACATGATATGAAATAATCTTCAGTTTAATTTTTGATGTTACAATCACTTCATTAAATGAGATATTCATTGCATTTGCACACAGTTTGCTTACATTGAGTAAGCAGGTGATAGTGTGGCTTAAAACTCTTTAGTAAATCATAGCCATATGACTGTATTCAGTTAGAGCATGATTGCCTAATTTTGCAGATAAATGGACTTCTCTGGGGAATTTTTAATTCCCTAAGAATTAAAGGAAGAACAGTTATAATTATATACCAAGTCAAATCGACCTAAACTGAGATCTCTTTAAATATGTGGAGATAAACTGATACCCTTTTATGATAAAAACGGGTTTGGTTTGATTGGTTACATGACTGACAATGGATAGGAGTCAAGTGTGATATAGCAGTGGGACCTCAAGGATGACTTGAATAATATATACTCCAGATACAGCAGGGTGCAGAGATCAGACTTGGACTTGGTGTTCTCATTCATTGATAAATCTGTCACTAACACAGTAATGTCTCTGAGCCTCAGATTTACAAATCCATTGAATAGAAATGATAATATTTATTTCATAGGATTGTTGAAAGGATCAAAAAATGGATGTAGCAAATGTTATAAATATATGAAATGCTATTTGATATGAGAAGCAGTGTTGTCCACTAGGAGCCACATGACATAATGTGTACAAAGTATTTAGCAATAGTTTGTGCTGAATGAAGCATTATAAGCACGATGTAGAATAATAATCAGTATTATATTAATCTTAAAATGCAAGCTGAGTAGTAATAAACGAAGAATACATGATTACTGGATTTCTTTCCCTCCTTCAGTTTGCCCTTCTCCAGAAGAATTAAAAATACATCAGGAAAAAAGTATACATATAAAATTGAATGTAAGCCTTTTCTGTTAATCTTACTTATTTGACCATTAACCTCCTACTTCAATACATGTTAACTCTGCCGTATCATTTAGTAAAAGTTGAAACAGCTCATCTCCACCTCTCATTCTCCCTTTCTGTCTCTCTGCCTCACCCCCTGCCCACCACTCCTGGGGATTTAGGTAAGCATACTTCCTTTTTAGAATGGATATTTTCTTTTTTCTTTTTTTAACATCTTTATTGGAGTATAATTGTTTTACAATGGTGTGTGAGTTTCTGCTTTATAACAAAGTGAATCAGCTATACATATACATATATCCCCATATCCCCTCTCTCTTGCGTCTCCCTCCCACATTCCCTATCCCACCCCTCTAGGTGGTCACAAAGCACCGAGCTGATCTCCCTGTGCTATGCGGCTGCTTCCCACTAGCTATCTGTTTTACGTTTGGTAGTGTATATATGTCCATGCCACTCTCTCACTTTGTCTCAGCTTACCCTTCCCCCTCCCCATGTCCTCAAGTCCATTCTCTAGTAGGTCTGCATCTTTATTCCCGTCCTGCCCCTAGGTTCTTCGTAACTTTTTTTTTTTCTTAGATTCCATATATATGTGTTAGCATACGGTATTTGTTTTTCTCTTTCTGACTCACTTCACTGTGTATGACAGACTCTAGGTCTATCCACCTCACTACAAATAACTCAATTTCGTTTCTTTTTATGGCTGAGTAATGTTCCATTGTATATATGTGCCACATCTTCTTTATCCTAGAATGGATATTTTCTTAATTGAACTACTATATAGCCTTGAGAATTATATCCTGGATTTTCTTCTATAAAAACTACAAAAAAATTATTTTCAGGAAAGAGAACATTAATTTATTCATTCACCAAGTATTTACTTGTATGTCTATTATGCATCAGGTATGTGTTTGGAAATGAGTTTTCAAACACTCCAAGGAGGATTCAGTAATCCAGAACCATGGTGGGTTCTTTTCAGATGTAGGGAGAGATGAGATGCCTTAATAACTGCTCTGAAAGTTCACTCTCTGAAGAAAAGTAGTAGCAATGTATGGTGTATTTATCACATATGTAAACATAAGATATACAACAGGAATAGCACAACGAATGAGAAGAAGGAATTGGAAATATATTTTTATAGAATCTTTACACTTTATGTAAGGTAGTATAATATTATTTCAAAGTAGACTCTAATTAATTAAAGATATATATTGTAAACCCTAAGTCAATAACCAAGCACAATTTTTACACTGATATAAATAAAAGTCAATAGAATCTCAAAAAATGCTCAGTTAATTCAAAGGAAGGCAGAGAAAAGAAAAAAAGCAAATGGAAAAAGTAGATAACAGCTAGGAAGATGGTAAATTCTAATCAACCATATTAATCATCATATTAAATACACAAGATCTAAACACACTAAGTTAAAGACAAAGATTGCAAAATTGGGTTAAAAAAGCATGGAGCAATTATATGTTGCCTACAGGAAACCTACTTTAAAAAGAAAGGCATACAGGGACTTCCCTAGTGACTCAGTGGTTAAGAATCTGCCTGCCAGTGCAGGGGACACGGGTTCAATCTGTGGTCTGGGAAGATCCCACATGCTGTGGAGCAGCTAAGCCCGTGCACCAGAACTACTGAAGCTGGTGCGCCTAGAGCCTGTGCTCCGCAACAAAGAGTAGCCCCCGCTCGCCAGAACTAGAGAAAGCCTGCGCACAGCAATGAAGACCTAATGCAGCCAAAAATAAATAAATAAATTTATTTTTAAAAAGGCTTACATAATTTATAGGTATAGGATAATAAAAGATATACTATACAAACACAAATTAAAATTAAGCCAGTGTAGCTATATTTACATCAGACAACGTAACCTTCAGAGCAAGGAACATTATCAGAGATAATGAGGGTGATTGTGATAAAGGGTCCATTTTCCAAGAAGAAATAACAATTCTATATATGTATGCACCAAGCTTCAGTTTCAAAACATATGAAACAGACCAAAAAAAGAAGATACATTTTACATCTACTAAAATACCTTAAATAAACCAAAAACGATCATACTAAGTGTTAGCAAGAATGGGGAGATATTGAAACTCTTTCACACTGATGGTGGGAATATAAAATAGTACAATCATTTTGGAAAACAGTGTTTTAGTTACTTAAAAAGTTAAACATATGTTTTTAATACGATGCAGCCATTTCATATTTAGGTATTAAACTAAAAGAAACATATAGAAAACATATGTCTATACAAAGACTTGTACACAAATGTTCACAGCAGTTTTACTTGGATTGCCAAAACTTGGAAACACTTATACATTCATCTGAATGGCTTAACAAATTGTGTGGAATACTCCTGCGCAGTAAAAGAAAACGAACTCTTGATACAAGATACAGCATGGGGCTTCCCTGGTGGCGCAGTGGTTGCGAGTCCGCTTGCCGATGCAGGGGACACGGGTTCGTGCCCCGGTCCGGGAAGATCCCACATGCCGCGGAGCGGCTGGGCCCGTGAGCCATGGCCGCTGAGCCTGCGCTTTCGGAGCCTGTACTCCGCAACGGGAGAGGCCACAACAGTGAGAGGCCCACGTACGGCAAAAAAAAAAAAAAAAAAAGATACAGCATGAATGAATCTAAAAATAATTCAGTTCAGTGAAAAAAAAAGAGCCAGAAAAAGAGAGTAAATACCACCTTCTTCCTTTTGTATGAAATTCTAAAACTATAAAACAATAAAAATTTTCAAAAATGCCAGCAAATTTACAGTGACAGTATGCATATCAGTGTTTCCTTGAGGCAAATGGGAGAGAGGCAGTAGGAATGATTATAATGGAACATGAAGAAACTTTGGAGGTGATGGATATGTTCATTATCTTGATTGTAGTGATGGTTTCACAGTTGTCTATATGTAAAAACTTATGTGATTGTACACTGTACATGGGTGCAATTTATTATATGTAAATTTTTCTCCAAAAAGTAAAAAAAAAAATCCAGTTATTTAGACTTTTCTAAATGCTTCATGTAGAACTAAGGCATAAATATGTGAGGGGCCAGGACATGAACAAATCTAAATGACTGACAGCTTAGTAATTCAATTTTTTTGCTGGGTTCAGTTTGCCCCCAATACTCACTCTTTCTTTAAGATGAGTTCTTATCCAGAAGATTCTACATGTAAAGGTATTTTTTAATTATTTAAACCTCCAGTGTTTCATTATACTGGAATGTATGTAAATTCCAGTGGTGAGCCTTTGTACAGTTCATTCACTTAGGAAAATGAGAAATATTAGTAGGTATTTAAGGGGGTATTATTAATGAATACAGAATTAGAGATAATATGACTTGCTTCTGAATTCCTCTCTGCAACTAACTTTGGCTCCAGGCTCAGAATTTCACCTCTGATGTTTCTATATACACACCTTCAAAAATAAGGAGCTGGGGGCTTCCCTGGTGGTGCAGTGGTTGAGAGTCTGCCTGCAGATGCAGGGGACACGGGTTCGTGCCCCGGTCTGGGAATATCCCACATGCGGCGGAGTGGCTGGGCCCGTGAGCCATGGCCGCTGAGCCTGCGCATCCGGAGCCTGTGCTCTGCAACGGGAGAGGCCACAACAGTGAGAGGCCCGCGTACCGCAAAAAAAAAAAAAAAAAAAAAAAAAAAAAGAGCTAAGTAAATTTCAAGGACGTTTCTAAGTCTAAAACTGTATGATTCAACAGCAATAAATATTTATACTCCCCTCCACTCTGTGTCCCCCATTGTGCTAGTTGTTACAGATAGGAAGATTCCCAGCAAGTTCACAGTTTACTGGAGGAATCAGTAAGCAAATCATTTTAATACATTGTGTTTCCTGCAACTATAGACATCAGGGTGCTTTAGGAACACAAAGGAAAGAATGATTATTCTGGGAGCGTAGAGGACTCCTGTTGGTTATTTTCCCATTATCCACTGCCTCTTTCCCACTTGCCAGAGTACTTCATTACAAATCTTCCTTAACTTATAATGGGGTTGCATACTGATGAACCCATTGTAAATAGAAAATTATCTTAAACTGAAAATGCATTTCATAAACCTAAGCTATCAAACATCATAACTTAGCCTAGCCTAATGTTAAACGTGCCAAGAACACTTACATCAGCCTGCAGTTGGGAAAAATCATGTAACATAAAGCCCATTTTGCAGTGAAGTGGTGAATGTCTCATTTAATTTATTGAATGCTCTACTGAAATGAAAAATTGAATGGTTGTAAGTGTATCAGTTCTTTAACCTTATGAACACATGGCTTAC
Organism: Leucopleurus acutus; assembly: GCF_964270905.1. Classification (NCBI taxonomy): domain Eukaryota; kingdom Metazoa; phylum Chordata; class Mammalia; order Artiodactyla; family Delphinidae; genus Leucopleurus; species Leucopleurus acutus. The sequence continues at coordinate 77,420,640 of NC_139145.1, read as the reverse complement.
TGGTAGCTGTAGCTCTCTGCTGCTGCCCAGTATTATGAGAGAGTATTACAGCGCATATTGCTAGCCCGGGAGAAGATAAAAATTCAAAATTCAAAGTATAATTTCTACTAATGTACATTGCTTTTGCACCATCATAAAGTTGAAAAACCATAAGTCAAACCGTCATAAGTCGGGTACTGTCTGTATACCGGATGTCCATGTGATTCTAGAGAGGTTGATTCTACCACACCTCCAAAATATACAGCCTGAGCTTGTCCAGTAAAAAATCTCAGGAACTGTGTTGAGAATTTTAGAATACACACATAATGAACATGGGCTAGGAATCATGTTACCTATATTCTAATTTCCTCTCTGAACACTAATACACCAATAATACAGGCATACCCTATAACCATCTCCATGGTTAACTTCTTTTCAATATCTATCATAAAGCATTTGAGTCTGATTCTCATTTCTCTTACCTGGAGAGCATATTCATGTTAGACTAGACCAGGGTATGTACACAGTTCTCTAACTGGCTCTGACTGAGTCATAAGCCCACTAGTTTCACCTGCCTGTGATGGGCCAGCTCTACTTGATTGTGTGAAGTGAAGATGGAAATGAAATGGTCCTTAATTAAAGACTGCAGTACCATCAATAACAGTTGGAGAAGATGTGTGGCTGACAATCAATAGACGTCAATTATAATATATAATAAAATGAGTTACTGAATCTATTTTTTCTATCACCCAAAGACTATGCCTATTACCTGAAATTGTGCCTAATGCATATATTGAACCTAATTTAAGAGCCTTTTTGAAAACAAATAACTTGTAAAGTATGAAATGTATTTTATTCAGGGTTTTGAATATAAGAATTAGAAGGTTAAATAAATTATAATATTGTCAGAGAAAAGAAAAATTTAAGAGTGTATGTTTGGGGAATTCCCTGGTGGTCCAGTGGTTAGGACTCAGCACTTTCACTGCTGGGGCCCAGGTTCAATCCCTGGTTGGGCCACTAAGATCCCACAAGCCTCGTGGCATGGCCAAAAAAAGAAAAAATAAAATGTTTGTGTAACCCAGAGAGTTAACTATTTGATCCCTTACTCTCTAAAGGAATATTTATTTTCTGGAACTAATCACATAAGGAATAAATTATCACTTTCCAGTAGTTCAAGGAAATTCTTATTAAAGCTTCTTTATTTCTGTTTACATGGTAACTTCTCTACCACCTTTTGGTCTATCAGTATAAATTGATATTATATGTGCTTTTTTTTTTTTTTTTTTTTTTTTGCGCAGTACGCGGGCCTCTCACTGTTGTGGCCTCTCCCATTGCAGAGCATAGGCTCCGGACACGCAGGCTCAGCGGCCATGGCTCACGGGCCTAGCCGCTCCGCGGCATGTGGGGTCTTCCCGGACTGGGGCACGCTGCATCGGCAGGCGGACTCTCAACCACTGTGCCACCAGGGAAGCCCTGTGCTTTTTTTAAACAAAATTATTTTAGATAAATTGCCTGATTTTCAATTTTTAAAAATTTCATTTAGGGTGAACTTTTTCTAGTATGTTCCATCATTAATTGTTTTATCTGTTTATTATTTTTTATTTTTAAGTTCCCAATGATTTTATATTTCTGTAAAATTCATGGAGGCTCGTTTATCTTTTAATTGAGAGAGGAAATCACATATTTGGCTATTATTTAAAGGAGAAGATTAATATGGGCTTCCAAATCTCCATGGGAACACAATAAGTGCTCCCCATGATTCATTTTCTATAAATGGAGGAAAAAAATGAGTTTCCATGGAGATACAAAGGTGATCTAAACAGAGGCGTCCCTGAGAGCATTGACATCCATAAGCACATACAATTCTGCATCCTTCTTGCAGAATCCCAAATCTATTTGAGGTACTTCTGAATTCAACCTGAAATGACAATGAGTGACTTCATTAAATATATTTTTGTGTCTTCTGAGGAATTAAAAACCTATTTGGGTTTGTCATATAGTAATGGAAAAGTGAATATAAAATAGTCGGGGGAAAAAAATACTTCTTTGGACAGAAAATAATGAAGTTCTAGGCTTACTGCAGGGAAAAAGATGCAATAAGACACCCGTGAAATGACAATATGTCATTGATTTTTGGAATAAAAAATCTCTTAATTAGTGGATCTTATCATAGATGATTTTTTAAAATTAGAAGACCACTAAACCAGTACATATTCATTGTTCTCATGTAAGAATCCCTACACAAAACTTTTTCCTTCTATAAATGTGGTGATTTATAGATCCAAGCAATCAATATTCAATTTGCCAGTAGTGGTTTTGTTTCAGTGAGGTAGAATCATTAATTCCTTCCTTTGTAGATTTATACTTGGTTAGGGTTAGGAGATGTATCTAGGTGTTTGAGTACAAATGATAACCATACCATGTGTTTAGCACAGCTTAACAAAAGAGAACAGCACACAGAATACAGAAGACTAGGTTCTTTTTCTATCTCATTAACGAGTTCATTCATTTAAGAAAAAAAGGTATTGAGTACATTGTATGCCTGGTACTGTGCACAAATCTGGGACTATAGAAATAAAAGATATTTTCTCTTCCCTTGGGAATCTCTCAGAAGCAATTACAAAACAACATAATAAATGCCATAGAGGAAGTATGAATAGGGAACAGTGAGAGCGAGCACTTAGGAGGGGCTCCTATCTCAGCCAAGACGGGTGAGATGATATGACACTTGCATTGGCGCTTGAATAAATGTAGGATATAACCAAATAAGGGAAGGGAAGCAGTGTACAAAGAACCAACATATGAGCTAGTCTGAAACATTAGGAAAATTGTAGTATGAGTGTTTCACCATAACTGGAAGGATGAGAACAGGTATGGAAATACTAGAGAAATGGCTAGAATGTTGAGAAAGAAAGTTTTTGAAGGGTTCTATAAGCTGTGCTCAAGATTTAAAGCAAATTGGTATGATCAGATGTGGGTTCTATAAAAGAGCACACTGGGGCTGTATTGGGGAGAGATTGGAAGCTGATGAGACCATAAGCAGAGAAACCAGTTAGGGCCCACTAAAATATTTTTAAAAAGAGAGAGAGAAAGAAGAAAGAAAGGAAGGAGGGAGGGAGGAAGGGAGGAAGGGAGAAAATAAAATAACAAGGGAGCGATTCATGTGAGTACATTCAGAATTTATGATTGAAAAATACAGATATTTTATCCTTTGAAAGAAACTTCTGAATTTTATGGATACAGGCCCAAACCAAGTTGATTTTGTATCAATATATTGGTTTATGACAGAGATTGCAAAGTGACTTATGAGCCTTACTTTGTCCAGCTGTGTGCCAGCTCACTCTGTGTTTAAAATAACTCAGTTTAAATGCCTTTAGATTCAACAGGTAATTTAAATCCAATTTGCCACAGTCCCCACCACTCTCTAATGTTATTTACTTCAAATATTGAAGTTACCATCATAACATGTAGATTTGAACCATGTGAGTTGTAAGCACTCATTTAAGGAGTCCCTGTTTATTAATTTTGGATGTCATCTCATAATTTTTTGTGTGCATCCTCTTGGTTTATTCATCTTTTACTTATGCATTCTCCTGACTTTCATAGTAAAATTTTTCTCAATAGGACTTGTCATTATCATTGAGTTTTATGAAATTATTTCAAGTATTTGCTCTCTAAATGGGCATTTTTTATCAGACTTAACATGTTTGAAATTATTTGATAAATTTCACTACATTTTAAGACTACACCTAGTATGATAATAGGTATAAAAAGAATTTCTGGATAAAGGCTACCACCACATGAGCCATGTTCCCAGAGCTACACTTGCTGCCTCAGAGCCACCTGCAGCTCTCAGCAACTGCAGGAACTGCCATCGCCAATGCTTGTTGTAACCGTGTGGCTGACAGGGTCTTGGTGCTCCAGCCAGGTGTGAGGCCTGAGCCTCTGAGGTGGGAGAGCAGAGTTCAGGACATTGCACCACCAGAGACCTTCTGGCCCCACGTAATATCAACTGGCGAGACCTCTCCCAGAGATCTCTTCCTCTCAACGCTAAGAACCAGCTCCACTCAATGACCAGCAAGCTCCAGTGCTTGACACCCCATGCCAAAAACAGGAACACAACCCCACCCATTAACACAGAAGCTGCCTAAAATCATAATAAGTTCACAGACACCCTGAAACACACCACCAGATGCAGTCCTGCCCCCCAGAAAGACAAGATCCAGCCTTATCCACCAGAATACAGGCACCAGTCCCCTCCACCAGGAAGCCTACACAACCCACTGAACCAACATTACCCACTGTGGGCAGACACCAAAAACAATGGGAACTACAAACCTGCAGCCTGCCGAAAGGAGACCCCGAACACAGTAAGTTAAGCAAAATGAAAAAAGAGAAATAAGCAGCAGATGAAGGAGCAAAGTAAAAACCCACCAGACCTAACAAATGAAGAGGAAATAGGCAGTCTACCTGAAAAACAATTCAGAGAAATGATAGTGAAGATGATCCAAAATCTTGGAAATAGAATGGAGAAAATACAAGAAACGTTTAACAAGGACCTAGAAAACTAAAGAGTAAACAAACAATGATGAACAACACAATAAATGAAATTAAAAATTCTCTAGAAGAAATCAACAGCAGAATAGCTGAAGCAGAAAAACGGATAAGTGACCTGGAAGATAAAATAGTGGAAATAACTACTGCAGAGCTGAATAAAGAAAAAAGAATGAAAAGAATTGAGGGCAGTCTCAAGACCTCTGGGACAACATTAAATGCACCAACATTGGAATTACAGGGGTCCCAGAAGAAAAGAGGAAAAGAAAGGGACTGAGAAAATATTTGAAGAGATTATAGTTGAAAACTTCTCTAATATGGGAAAGGAAATAGTTAATCAAGTCCAGGAAGCACAGAGAGTCCCATACAGGATAAATCCAAGGAGAAACACACCAAGACACATATTAATCAAACTATGAAAAATTAACTACAAAGAAAAAGTATTAAAAGCAGCAAGGGAAAAAAAAAATAACACACAAGGGAATCACAATAAGGTTAACAGCTGATCTTTCAGCAGAAACTCTGCAAGCCAGAAGGGAGTGGCAGGACATATTTAAAGTGATGAAAGAGAAAAACCTACAACCAAGATTACTCTACCCAGAAGGATCTCATTCGGTTTTGATGGAAAAATTAAAAGATTTACAGAGAAGCAAAAGCTAAGAGAATTCAGCACCACCAAAGCAGCTTTACAACAAATACTAAAGGAACTTCTCTAGACCGGAAACACAAGGAAAGGAAAAGACCTACAATAACAAACCCAAAACAGTTAAGAATATGGTAATAGGAACATACATATCGATAATTACCTTAAATGTAAATGGATTAAATCTTCCAACCAAAAGGCAAAGACTGGCTGAAGGGATATAAAAGCAAGACCCATATATATATGCTGTCTACAAGAGACCCACTTCAGACCTAGTGACAATACAGACTGAAAGTGAGGGGATGGAAAAAGATATTCCATGCAAATGGAAATCAAAAGACAGCTGGAGTCACAATTCTCATATCAGACAAAAGAGACTTTAAAATAAAGACTATTACAAGAGACAAAGAAGGACACTACATAATGATTAAGGGGTCAATCCAAGAAGAAGATATAACAATTATAAATATTTATGCACCCAAGGTAGGAGCACCTTAATACATAAGGCAAACACTAACAGCCATAAAAGGGGAAATCGACAGTAACACAGTAATAATACAGGACTTTAACACCCCACTTTCACCAATGAACAGATCATCCAAACTGAAAATAAATAAGGAAACACAAGCTTTAGATGACATATTAAACAAGATGGGCTTAACTGATATTTGTAGGACATTCCATCCAAAAACAACAGAATACACTTTTTCTCAAGTGCTCATGGAACATTCTCCAGGATAGATCATATCTTGGATCACAAATCAAGCCTTCATAAATTTAAGAAAATTGAAATTGTATCAAGTATCTTTTCTGACCATAATGCTATGAGACTAGATATCAATTACAGGAAAAAATCTGTAAAAAATACAAACACATTGAGGCTAAACAGTGTGCTAATTAATAAGCAAGAGATCACTGAAGAAATAAAAGAGGAAATCAAAAAATACCTAGAAACAAATGACAGTGAAAAAACGATGACTCAAAACCTATGGGATGCAGCAAAAGCAGTTCTAAGAGGGATGTTTATGGCAAAGCAATCCTACGTCATGAAACAAGGAACATCTCAAATAAACAACCTGACCTTACGCCTAAAGCAATTACAGAAAGAAGAACAAAAAAATGCCAAATTTAGCAGAAGGAAAGGAATGATAAAAATGAGATCAGAAATAAATGAAAAAGAAATGAAGTAAACAGTAACAAAGATCAATAAAACTAAAAGCTGTTTCTTTGAAAAGATAAACAAAATTGATAAACCATTAGCCAGACTCATCAAGATAAAAAGGGAAAACACTCAAATCAACAGAATTAGAAATGAAAAAGGAGAAGTAACAATTGACACTGCAGAAATACAAAGGATCATGAGAGATTACTACAAGCAACTATATGCCAGTAAAATGGACAGCCTGGAAGAAATGGACAAATTATTAGAAAAGCACAACCGTCCAAGACTGAACCAGGAAGAAATAAAAAATATAAACAGATCAATCACAAGCATTGAAATTGTGACTGTGATTAAAAATCTTCCAACAAACAAAAGCTCAGGCAGATTGCTCACAGGTGGATTCTATCAAACATTTAGAGAAGAGCTAACACCCATCCTTCTCAAACTCTTCCAAAATATAGCAGGGGTAGGAACACTCCCAAACTCATTCTACGAGGCCCCCATCACCCTGATACCAAAAGCAGACAAAGATGTCACAAAAAAAAAGAAAACTACAAGCCAATATCTCTGATGAACATAGATGCAAAAATCCTCAGCAAAATAGTAGCAAACAGAATCCAACAGCACATTAAAAGGATCATACACCATGATCAAATGGGGTTTCTCTCAGGAATGCAATGATTCCTCAATATACGGAAATCAATGTGATACACATGATAAGCAAATTGAAGGATAAAAACCATATGATCATCTCAGTAGATGCAGAAAAAGCTTTGGACAAAATTCAACACCGATTTATGATAAAAACCCTCCAGAAAGTAGGCATAGAGGGAACTAACTTCAACATAATAAGGGCCATATATGACAAACCCACAGCCAACATTGTTCTCAATGGTGAAAAACTGGAACCATTTCCACTAAGGTCAGGAAAAAGACAAGGCCCCCCACTCTCACCACTGTTATTCAACCCACTTTTGGAAGTTTTAGGCACAGCAATCAGAGGCAAAAAGAAATAAAATGAATCCAAATAGGAAAAGAAGTAAACTGTCACTGTCTGCTGATGTCATGATACTATACATAGAGAATCCTAAAGACACTACCAGAAAACTACTAGAGCTAATCAATGAATTTGGTAAAGTAGCAGGATACAAAATTAATGCACAGAAATCTCTTGCATTCCTATACACTAATGATGACAAATCTGAAAGAGAAATTAAGGAAACACTCCCAGTTACCATTGCAACAAAAAGAATAAAAATGCCAAGGAATAAACCTATCTAAGGAGACAAAAGACCTGTATGCAGAAAACTATAAGACACTGATGAAAAAAATTAAAGATGATACAAACAGATGGAGAGATATACCATGTTCTTGGATCGGAAGAATCAACATTGTGAAAATGACTGTACTACCCAAAGCAATCTACAGATTCAGTGCAATTCCTATCAAACTACCAATGGTATTTTTCACAGAACTAGAACAAGAAATTTCACAATTTGTATGGAAACACAAAAGACTGCAAATAGCCAAAGCAATCGTGAGAAAGAAAAATGGAACTGGAGGTATCAGTCTCCTGGACTTCAGACTATACTACAAAGCTACAGTAATCAAGACAGTATAGTACTGGGACAAAAAAAACAGAAATATAGATCAATGGAAAAGGATAGAAAGCCCAGAGATAAACCCACACATATATGGTCACCTTATTTTTGATAAAGGAGGCAAAAATATACAATGGAGAAAAGACGGCCTGTTCAATAAGTGGTGCTGGGAAAACTGGACAGCTACATGTAAAAGAATGAAATTAAAATGCTCCTTAACACCATAGACAAAAATAAACTCAAAATGGATTAAAGACCTAAGTACAAGGCCAGACACTATCAAACTCTTAGAGGAAAACATAGGCAGAACACTCTATGACGTAAATCACAGCAAGATCCTTTTTGACCCACCTCCAGAGAAATGGAAATAAAGACAAAAATAAACAGATGGAGTGTCATGTAACTTATACGCTTTTGCACAGCAAAGGAAACCATAAACAAGACGTAAAGACCCTCAGAATGGGAGAAAATATTTGCAAACCAAACAACTGACATAGGATTAATCTCCAAAATATACAAGCAGCTCATGCAGCTCAATATCAAAAAAACAAACAACCCAATCCAAAAACAGACATTTCTCTAAAGAAGATATACAGATTGCCAACAAACATATGAAAGGATGCTCCACATCACTAATCATTAGAGAAATGCAAATCAAAACTACAATGAGGTATCACCTCACATTGGTCAGAATGGCCATCATCAAAAAATCTAGAGACAATAAATGCTGGAGAGGGTGTGGAGAAAAGGGAACCCTTTTGCACTGTTGGTGGGAATATAAATTGATACAGCCACTATGGAGAACAGTATGGAGGTTCCTTAAAATACTAAAAATAGAACTACCATATGACCCAGCAATCCCATTATTGGGCATATACCCTGGGAAAACCATAATTCAAAAAGAGTCATGTACCACAGTGTTCATTGCAGCCCTATTTGCAATAGCCAGGACATGGAAGCAACCTAAGTGTCCATCAACAGATGAATGGATAAAGAAGATGTGGCACATATATAAAATGGAATATTACTCAGCCATAAAAAGAAATGAAATTGAGTTATTTGTAGTAAAGTGGATGGGCCTAGAGTCTGTCATACAGAGCGAAGTAAGTCAGAAAGAGAAAAACAAATACTGTATGCTAACATATATATATGGAATCTAAAAAAAATGGTTCTGAAGAATCTAGGGGCAGGACAGGAGTAAAGATACAGACGTAGAGAATGACCTTGAGGACATGGGGAGGGGGAAGAGTAAGCTGGGCCGAAGTGAGAGAGCGGCATGGACATATATGCACTACCAGATATAAAATAGATAGCTAGTGGGAAGCAGCCGCATAGTACAGGGAGATCAACTCGGTTCTTTGTGACCACCTAGAGGGGTGGGATAGTGACGGTGGGAGGGAGGCACAAGAGGGAGGGGATATGGGGACATATGTATACGTATAGCTGATTCACTTTGTTTTACAGCAGCAACTAACAGAACAATGTAAAGCATTTATACTCCAATAAAGATGTTAAAAACAAAAAACAAAAAACAAATGAACAGACTTATAGAAGAAGAGATCAGGTTTGTGGTTACCAGAGTTGAGGGCTGGGGAAGGGAAATTGGATGGAGGCAGTCAAAAAGTAGGAACTTCTAGGTATAAGATAAGTAAGGACTATGATCTGTATATTTTGTATCTGTATCAGGTGATAGATGTTCACTAAACTTTGGTAATCTTTTCATGATGTATGTAAGTCAGATCATTATGGTGTGGACCTTAAATTTAAACAGTCCTTTATGGCAATTGTATCTCAATAAAACAGGAAAAAAATAATTTCCTCATTATCTAATATATCCTGTTGGGGTATATTTATTAATATATGAAAAAGTATTTTCTTGGGTAATTTATTTTGACATGAAATAATACCATTTGATAGTTCTGAGATTATTTTTCTATAGATTTTTTTGTTACTCCGGCTTGAGTGTGAATGTAGTAGTCATATCTATATGTCATATATTATGTTATTCTTCTTTTTACATTTATTTAGCCAATGCATGAGCTTGAATTAGTGCATTATTCTCTTCTTAAACTGTCTAAAGTGTTTTTAGTCTTTTGCCAGTATTTTAAGAATTGATTTTGATAATTTAAAAACTACATACTTATGAATTTAAATGCTTCTTGCTGTTATATAGAGCAAGACTTTGAGGTTATCAAGATGAGTAAATTATTGCTGTTTGAAATCTAATAATCCAGGGAGTGTTCTGAAGGTATTTCTTAACTGAGTGATACACCAGGAGACCAAAGATAACTATTGCCACTGCATAATAAAAATAACAAATATTGACTATTTACAGTGTACCAAGCACTGTTCTAAGCATTTAAATGGGATGAACTGATTTAATATTCACAATAACCTTATACTGATTTTTACAAATGAGAACACCAGGGCACAAAGTGGTTAATTGGCCTGGCTAATAATATATAGCTCATACGTGATAGAGTTTGTGATTTGAACCGAAAGAATTTAAATTAGAGTGACTTCATACAATGAGACAAGGGAATTAGTCTTCTATGTGGTATATGACAGGAGCTCAAGCCATCAACATCTGTGGATTTATTTGATATCACATAGCATTTAAAATATTTTTATTATAGAAATTTTCAAGTAGATGCAAAAGAGGGAATGCCTGTGTACCCATCACGCAGCTTCAAAAATAATCCACATATGCCCAATCTTGTTTCACCTATACTCCCACCCATGTCCCTTCAAAAATCTGGATTATTTTAAAGAAATTTAAAATACTGTAGTATCTTATAGCTAAAAGAGGACTCTGTGAAAAAGAAATACATAACCATTGTACCATTATCAAAATGAACAAAAATTGTTACTGTCATTAAATAGTCAGTTACATCACATATACTTTGACTTGCATGGAAGTTTTCCCGAGCCTTGAAAACTAACATGAAATTATTTTTATGATATTTCTGGAAGTTATGGAAAACCTGTTAAACACATATTTTTTTAAGACTATAACTTCTAGTGCCTGGCCCAGTGCCCAATTCATGAAATATATGTTGACTTTAATTTCTTTCTTTTAAAACATGAAACAAAGATGTCTACTATTGGTTTTCCTTGTTTTAATTTCCCTGTTTAATATGTGACATCATGTTTTATGGTGGTTTAGCACTATAAGCTACCTTCTATATATTATTGAAAGTATAAGTAATGACATTAAATTATTTTTTCTGTTACTTACCTTAAGGACTTTTTCATACCACTATGAACACCATCAGTTTTATTGAAATGCTCTATGTTTGCCATCATTTACTCCTCTGATAACTTCCTTCCATTTTCTTTCACCTTCCTGAATATTGAGATTCTTTCTACTTTGACTAGAAAGGTTGAAAGTTAAGTTACTTCTTTAGCAGAAATGGCATGTTATATTTCAAGTTTTGGAAAGGAGCCTACTATACTTCCAGAAATGATAAGCATTCTGAACTAGAAGTCATCCACTTTCTCTCATTCAGTTGTAGTCTGCCTCTGTGATACTCTAGGGACAAGGTGCTATAAATATTACGTCAGTGCAGAGTGGCACCTACGAAGGAAAATTAATTTAGGGGGGCCTCTATATTAATTCTTAGAACTTCTAAACTTCTGTATGTCTTATTTTTAGCTTCAGTTTTCCACTAGAATAAGCCAATGTGAAGTATATTCACTGGGATAACCTAATAAAAGCTGTTTGTAAGGATGGATAGAAGGAAATGGGGAAGGTGGGTCCACAGTAATTAATTTCCTAGTATGCATCAGGCAATTTCAATTTATGTCATTGAAAGTCATGTATGACTTGAATCTTCAAGACAACCCTAGGAGGAAGACATTATCCCCATTTTAAGGGTGTGGAAACTGAGATTTAGATTACATTACTTGCTTAAAGTGACACTAACAGATGGTGAAGGTTTTTCAACTCTAAAATTTTTCTTTTACCATCACACTGTTATTAATCCCAGAGACATTATCCTACTGTTTTATAGAAACAAAATAAGATATAGAGAGGTACTTTAGTGTATTATGAAGTATTTTACATCATTGGGAAATATAATTATTTTTAATGAACTGGATTGGTAAAACTGGCTATCCATCTGGAAAAAGATAAACTTGGTTTCTATTTCACATTATTGAATAAAAAATAATAAATAAATAAAAGAATCCTTAAAGGCAGAACAGAAACTATGAATATTCCAGTAGGGAAAACTTGTCTAGCCATGAGGTAAACCTCAGAAACCATAAGGGATAAGATCAAGGGATTTGGTCTCATAAACATTAAAAAAAAGTAATGGTTAAAGGCACTATTAACGAAATTAGAAGGGGAAACTGGAAGAAACATTTTTATAAGCCATTTGAACAGAAAAAGTTTCGTGCTTTCACTGTATAAAAAAGATGCACAACAAAATATACAACACCCCTATCCCCAACAGCCTAGAAAAGAATGGATAGAAGGTAAGGAGCAACAATTCAGGTGAAATGTAATGACTAAAAAACATCTGATAAAATAAGCTTTAAAATGCAAATTTAAACAGGTATTTTTCCATCTATCAAAAGTGCACAGATATGTTTAAACTTTATTAACATCGTCTTTGGGGATTAATGCATTTATATATCCATTCGGCTGTGAAAATAATGGTATATATGTGTATGTGCTGACTTATAAAGACAGTTCATGATATATGCTTTATCTGTACTGAAGCAAGTCACACAATTCCATTGTTTTGGTATAAAACTTAAAAAAATTATCTGTGTGTATATCTCTAGCAATTATTCATCTTCCTATCTGTATTTATAGCTATGAGATTAAACACAAAAATATGCTTATATATATAGTAGGCATATATCTATATATATATATATATATATAAATAAAAAAAGCTATTGGTAACTCTAAGTGTCATACTGGAAAAAGAAAGATTTTTTTCTTATTTTTCTACATATCTAAAACATTAAGAAAAATAATAGGATTATAAGTGACTTTTTTGGTCACCTTTTAAATGCAATAAACACCTCATTATCAGAAGCAGTTAATAGTAATATAGTGATTTCAAATGTCTCCTGTAAATTGTGAAATAATATGCTTATTACAGACTTCAGGAATTATAGTATGTTATATAATATATCATGCTTAGGGCTTAAAATATCCTTTACAAGATTTTCATCCTAATTATTACTCGTGGTATTGGCAAAAAGAGAAATGTCCAAACTAGAACATTAGTACAATGCCCCAAGCATAACTTACACATTTAAAAAGATGAAAATATAGACTGTTAAAACATAAGCAAATACCTTCAAAATAATATTAAAAAATGAAAATATAGACTTCAACATAGCAAGTATCCATGAATTCAGCTCTAATCCTTTTACATGCATATGAAGTTACATTGGCCACTGATACAAACTGGAATAATTGCACATGCAAATAAAAGGTCTTGATGCGTTACTGCAAACTGAGAACAGTGGTTCCTAGTGGAGAGAAAAAGGAACTGGGATAGGGAAGTGGTTAAGGGACTTATTTACTTTGACTATAAATGTACTTTAAGAAGAGAATGTATTGATATATTAACTTGTGTAATTGAATTTTAGAAAAAAATATACATTTGAAAGGTTTTTGAAGGGTGATCTCTAGCTCTTTTCAATGAAGGACAGTTCCTGGGAGGACTCAGAGCTGAGGCCTGTCAACAGTGCTCACAGAGGCAGTGGACAGGCCTTTAGGTCCCGTGCAGGGGCTCTGGATGGCAGAACATAGTATCCATTCCAGTTCATTCACTTTTTCATGTAAGTTCTCTGAGCAGCTACTTCAGGATTCTTGCAGGCCTCTTTCCTGGGGGAAATGTCTAAGAGGGAGGCTGGTGCTACCATCTGTAATCCCCACAACTGAAGCACATCTCAGACCTGCCACAGAGGAGACATGCCATCTCCCTCTACATCCATTCTAGGCTACCCTCACTCTCAGAGCCTTGCTGTTCTAAGTGGCTTACTTGGGGATGTGGTGTAGACCTTCTACATTAAGGCTTCTGAGTCCTTGTCATGTCCTCCTCCATCTCCTGAACTTTTCCATTTCACTTCAAAATTGACCAACGTAGAACCAAGAGAGACTCAGCTACTTCACATTGTTGCCAAAAAATTACTGTCCACCTTGGGTAACAGAAGCTCTATTTTCTCCTGATGATCAGTCCATGATCTCTGCCAGCATGGCGACCCTCTCTCTTGCCCACTAACCCCTTGGCACAAAGAGCCCAAAGTATGAGACAAGCAGCTGTAACTTAAAGTTCAGTGGGACTTTTGCTGTATGTCCAGTGTCCCCTTTAAGACCTAGGACTTCTAAACGTATAAAGCTCATATTATCAGAACTATCCATACACAGATAGAGTTATAGATACATGTGCATTATTGTATTTATACGAATATACATACTTGTATATGATATAGATTTTATGTCTATACATCTTTATAAATAGATTATATATAAAATAATATATAGTAAATATACAGCTATATATATTTCCTAGCTCTGTTTGCTGAGAAGGACTCTGAGCAGTGACATCCCAGTAGTAATCTGCATACCAAGTGCTCAGATTTAATTTCTAAGAACAGTCTTCCACTAAAAGGAATAAGAATCCTTGGACTACAGAGCTGGGACAGGCGAGCATTATAACATGAGCATTAAGATTAGTATGTAACCGATTGTTGTGTCAGCAAACAAGTGAGTGCTCAAAGGATGACGCAGATATGCCAGAAGCACGTAGATGTAAGACTAAAGGGCCTCCCACTGACCAAACCTATGACAATTTGAGAATCAACATGAGAGTATTAAATTACAACTCAGTGAATAAAATAGAAATCCACCACTCACTCTACCCTTACATAAATAGATGAAGAAGAAGAAAAAAACACTTTCTCAGAGTAAAGCACCAAGTAATAAATATGAAATAAATGATGAAATAGATGATCATCCTCTGGCGGCCATCACCGGGGTAGTCAACACAGGTGAGAATCATCAACTGATACAAAGCCTGGTGGGTAGGGTTTGATGACAAACAGAATATTGGTATAATCAGAATTCATTACCTCCCATAAGATTGCAACCAAAACAAGGGGAGAAAGAGGTACAGTGGATAGCACTGAGAACAGCTCTACCATCCAACCCTCGCCATTTGAGTTCACCAAGTTCCCTGACAACATCTCTTTATCCTTTTTGGTCCAGCCTCCTGTCCAAAAATGGGTTTACAGTGAAGAAACCTGGCAGAAAGGTGACAATGTAATGATCATCAGTGATGGGACATTGCCATAGTGTGCTTCCTGATATGACACCAAGAATGTATGTCCTCAGTCTGGTCATGAGGAAACAGCAGACAGACATACTGAGGGTAATCATGTGACGTGAAAGGCCCGTACTCTTTAAGACTGTCCAGGACTGAAGAAATAGGGAAAGATGGATGAGACTGAAGGAGTCTGATGAGAAATGATAGCTAAATGCAGTCAATATTCTTGAGTGGGTTGCTGGACCAGAACGGCCAAAGAGGTATTGGTAGGGAACCTTTAGAACTTTGAGTGGGACCTATGAGTTGAGTAGCAGTGTTGTCAGTGTTAATTTACTGACTGGAAAGGGTGTGTGGTGATACTGTATAGGAGTGTCCTTGTCTTTGGAGTACACACTGGCATATTGAGAAGCGATAGTGCGTCTTGTTCAAAAGAAAAAAAAAGACTGTATACCCAAAGAATGAGAGGATAATGAAAAAAATGTGGTAAAACATGAACAACTGGCGGTCTAGACAAAGTGAATATGAGGGTAAGTTTTTACTATTCTTGTCATTTATTCTGTAGGTTTGCCATTATTTCAAAATTAAAAAGTTGAAAATTCAACATAACTTTTTTTTGCCTGATGTATTATGTGCTAGAAGAATCCTTAACCCCTGAGTTGCTTATTTCAAATATAGTACATTGTACTTAAAGCCTACAGTATGTGTGTAATTTTTGATGAAGAGGTAAACCTAATGAGGTATAAAAAAAATCAATCATTGCTAAGAATTGAATATCTCAGGTAATTATACTTTGGTTAAATCAATATGGTAGGTGATGCTAATGGTCATTTTCTAACACTGAATACAAAGAGGCCTGATAGCTAAAGTGAGAAAGCACAAAAGCAAAACCCAGAAATTCCAATATACTCCTGACTTTCCTTGGGAGCAAAATGTTTTCAATTTAGATTAAGTTACTCAACTTCCTTTTAGTGCTTTCCTCTATGTTTATTTTCTGCAAAAACCATTTTCTTTCTTTTTTTTAATTGCAATTTTCTTTATAGGCTTCTATGGGAAAAAGCTCTGTAACTTTAGTATATATTTATAGTTGTGAAATAGCTTTTCTTTGCTTAATCCTTTTGTTTACTCCCATAAATGAGTCATTGATGTTTCCCAACAGTTCTTGGGAAACAGGCCTGCTTCTTGTTAATGTCACAAGCTGTCTTTTCCTGGAAATCAACGAGTAAACCAGAATAAGTCCAAATGGAATTTAATAAGCATGGCTTTCAGACCAACAGTAATTAGCTAATGTTTTATAAGAATATCATGTATTCATGGGTTTTTTAAAAGGTGATTGTGTAAATATTATCTTACTGAAGAAAACTCAGACTCTTTTGTCATCTCTAATACACTATTTAAAAAATATAGGTTCAGTTAAATGATGAGTTTTTCATTTAGTACTTCCCCAAACCATATTTCATTCACTGTTATTTTCAGGTCCTTAGTTCTAGTTCCTTTTTCAAAGCCCCCAAAATCATGCTTACAGCATACTTACTTCTACAGGAATGTGTCTTTTGGCAATTTGCTTGCTAATTGGACTAGAATTTTTATTGGATTCTACTAGATTGTTCAGATTCTTTATCAAAGGTACTCTGAATCATAATACCTGGATTCCTTACCCCCTCCTTTTTCCTATCTTTTATCTTTTTTTTTTTTTTTTGCCTTTGCACCATCTTGTTCTTTTTTTTTTTAATTTAAGTGGAAGTATAGTTGGTACTATCTTTATCTTTTATCTTGCTTTCCTGCTGGCTTTCTACTTTCTGTCAGTATGTGAAATTGCCTACTTGGATCTTAGTAGTTTTAGTTTAGCCCAAACTGTCGGTGGCAGGTCGAGGGGAGAAGTGGAGGGTGAGAAAGCTTGGAAGAAAAAGGCCCTCCCCATCCCCACGTGATACTCTTGCTGTGTGCGCTTCCTGTTCCTTCTGCTCTATCTTGTCTATCTTTGGAGCATGTTATTTCAAAAAGGGCATGAGGGGCTTCCCTGGTGGCGCAGTGGTTGAGAGTCTGTCTGCCGATGCAGGGGACACGGGTTCGTGCCCCGGTCCGGGAAGATCCCACGTGCCGCGGAGCGGCTGGGCCCGTGAGCCGTGGCCGCTGAGCCTGTGCGCCCGGAGCCTGTGCTCCACAACGGGAGAGGCCGCAACAGTGAGAGGCTCGCGTAACGCAAAAAAACAAAACGAAACAAAAGGGCATGAGGAGCTCCCAAGTAGGAATAAAAGATACTAGTTTTTCTGGAAGGGAAGAAAGTAAAAACATAATAGGAAAAGAGGCCGGTCTTCTTTAGCTGATAAAGTTGTATTGTAACCATTTGGGAAAGAACTGAGCTAAGGAGAGAAGAGGGATTTCTCTTCAGGCAGATGATATTCGGGAGGTAAGCCAATATCCTCTTCATTGGATGCTGTCTTGTTCACATGCACCTCGAGAGGACTCTTGCTCAGGACGCTTATCTCAGCTTTGTAGTCTCAATGACCCTACATTGTTTTATTTTAAAATATAAAACATCTTGATAATTACCTGGAGTTTATACATTATTTCCTTGATATTTTTTCTCTTACAATTATACTTGTTTTCAAACAGTATTGATATTACCCACCCACTGTACAATATGTAATACTGCCTTTGAGAGCGTGTCTGGGAGGGAGGAGTTTCCCATCAGAGGGGAAGGGATGGCAACTCAGACAGTAGTAATGGTAACGGGTTATAGAGCCCTCATTACAGTGTGTGGCAGGATCATTTTCTCTAAGTCCTCTGATAACCTGTAAGACAGGCGTTGTTACCCTTTCTCACAAAGAAATGAGGTCCTGAGAGATTAGGTAACATGCCAAAGACGCAGTTGCTCCCTGTCTACTTGGAATATGCCCAGATCTCAAGGTTGACACTTCAAAATTCATTGTTCAGGTTCCAGTTCAGGCTGACACTTTCTTTGCTTACTCTATTTAAGTAATTCCACTCCCTCCCTGAGCACAAGACACTCACTGTGACATTATTTTATTTCCTTCATGCATTGATCACTTCTGACCTTCTTTTTGTGAGTCCCAAGACAGAATGAAACGCGTTAGTCCTCTTCACTGTGGTATTCCCAACTTCTAGCACTGTTTATCGTACGAATATTTTTAGATGAATGAAGACACCCAGGTTGCCCTAGGTTATAAGGCAACAGAAGCCCTCTGGGGGGTGTCAGAGCAAGTACTCCAACAGACCTCCACTAGATGCTCTCAAGATTTTTTTTCTGCATAAACCCTGGGGACCCAGATTCTGACACTACCTTGAATATTTTGGATAATGGCTCAAACCTACTGATGAACCTGAGATGTTTGTTTTTGCCCTGCAAATGGATTCTTAGCAAAATCCTGTCTGCCTACTCATGTTATTGCTTAAGAACAATGTTTAATCTCTTGTGATCTTAATATTGTGTAATTTTCTGCTGGGATTGTTGACAATTAGCTCACACAAAACATCAAAAGAATACTTTAAAGGGCAATTATGTTCAAAAGGCCCATGGCCACAAAAGGAGAGCTTCTCTTGGAGACATAAACTGATCCAATACAGGAGAAGCTGACATTTTCATCTAATTACAGTTATGCTGAAAACTACTGAACTAAACAGCCATGATACCCTTCACCGTTTTCAATCACTTACCATAATTTGCACTTAAACGAAGGTAGTTGAAGAAGACATGAAATTCCCCTTTATATTTTTTCTCATCCTCTTTTAATTGTGATTTATAAACACCTAGGATCCCTTTTTCACTCATAAGGCTTTGACTAAACTCATGACTGCATCTTGATATCATGTCTCCATGTCTCCATGTCTCCATGTGTTTGTAATGATGCTTCCTCCTTTATTTGGGGATGGGGCAATGAGTAAACAGAACAAAACAAGTTCTCTAAGATTTCTTACTTTATGCCAGCTAACTTTCATATTTCTTTTTCTTATTGTAAATTTCTTTGGCATTATTGCTTCACATGTGGCTTGCTTTTATTGTGAAGTCTGTAAATATGTAAACATCTCCAGTTCTGGGGAAATTATCTTTTTATTATGTCTGGCTCAACTTCCCAAATGCTATTTTATTATCTATCTTGGCTCAATGAAATAATAGCTGAGTCTCTGGGGATCTGACAAAGATACTGTGTATTGAGTTGAATTATACCTGAAAACTGGCTGGACGAATTTCCTGATGAAGTGAAAAATGCACTTGTTAGTAAATAGCATAATCATTATTAGAAAAACAAAATTTGAAATAAATATTGCTGCAGAAATGTAAAAATAATTGGCTTTTCTATTTGACAAATTCTTCTTTGCTAATTTTTCTTCTCTTCATTATGCTTTGATTTCATAAGCAATTAGCAAGCTGTTTAGTTCATCTTTATATTGTACCAAATTATTTTTCATCTATGTCTCCCGGAAATTTCTTCCCAGAATTTCAAGACCTCTGGGTGAAACATCACTAGTCTGGCATACACTCCTGCTTTGGATAGTGGTTGTTTTTCATTTTCTTTTGATCTTGACCTACAAATAAAGTTTTTTTCCCACATGAAATTCCTTATAATAATGTATCAAGAACTTTTTATAAAGTCTAAGTAAAAGCTACTTTTGTCCCTTATATCTTGTTAGTGATATTTGATAAAATGTTTCTCCATTTCTGCTATTTATGAATTGTTAACAAATCCAACTCATTTGTTGCTCATCATGAAATTTTCCTTAAATTGCTTTCAGATGTTATATTTTTCTCTCTGTCACAGAAATTTACATTTTAGCTTTCTAGACAGCAGTGGTGAAAATTAGAGCTCTGTTTTTATTATTATGATGGTTGATAAATTAAAAGATAAAAATGACCTAATATTCTGATAGCTAAAGCAGGCTAATGACATCTGTCATTCTGATGAAGCAAAATGAAGAATGGAAATATGCTTTGTATATTGTAAAGCTCTGCCTATGAAATTAGCCCTACATTTTTTAAAAAAAAATAATTGTGATTTGACATTTTATTCTTTGAATTATATTAGAGGCTTATCAATTTTTTATTACATTTTTTAAAATGGTGGTCTCTGCTTTTAAAACTTTCAGGAATAGTGTTTTTATTCCATGAATTTGTGTTGGAGTCTTATGAAATTTATTTCCTTAACTCTTAATTACATTTTACAAACATGTCCTCTTCCATTAAAAAAATTTAAACAGTGACCTTGTTTAAAAAATACAATTTGCAAATAAAGGGAAATAGGAAAATATCAAAAAGGAAGACAAAAAGTAACTGAAAGTCAGGGCTACGTACTTTATCACACATATTTATATCAGGAACATATTGCAAACCCTGTTTTGTTTCCTTATTTTCTCTCTTAAAATTAAAAATCTTAGCATACTCAACTGCTGAATGGATAGATTGTGTTGTAGTCATACGATGGCAGCGAAAGGAACTGCACTACTGCTGTATTCAACAGCATAGATGACTCTTAAAAGCATTATGCTAAATGAAGAAATGACACAAAGAGCCTTATGCTGTGTAATTCCATATATATGCCATTTTAGAAAAGGAAAAGCTACAGAGTTGGAAATAAAGTTAGTGGTTGCCACGGGTTGGGGTAGAGGAAGGAGTTTGTTTCTGAGTGGGCACAAGGGAACGTTCTGGAGTAATGGAAATACTCTATTTTTTGATATGTATCCATTTATAAAAACTCATAGAACTGTACACCAAAAATATGTTAATTTTAATGTATGAAAATTATACCCTAATGAAGCTTACAGTCATAACACAGAGAAGTTTGCTCATGGGTAATTTAGTAAACTTCTGTGGATGTTTCCAGCGGTGGACTTTCTTAATCAGCTGTCTCATCAAATAAAATAAACTTTCTTTATAGTTAATAAAACTCAACATCTTGAACAAAACCAGTTTTCTGTTAAATATGCAATGGTAACTTTTAGAGAAGAACTCAAACAAGAATTGGAGGGCCATAGAAAAGAGTATTGGTTTAAGTGAGCTAAGTCTTCCTCTTTCACAGCAGAAAGTAAGTAGGCAATTTCTAAAGTCAGTAGAATTTGAAATAGGTTTTTGAGCATATCATTCAGTTGTTCAAAAGTAATCATTAGAAGAACCAAAGCCTAAAATGGTTTAAAATGGTAACTTTAGGGTCCAGACTCATAGACCCTGGAAGAATGGGGCAAAAGTTGTTGTTTTTCTTCCATAAGCCCCTTTGTATTATTCGATTAACCAAGTGCGTGTATTACTCTGGCAAACAATATATTTTATTAAAAAAAACAAACTCATAGTACCTCATTAGCAAAGTTTAATCAGCTGCATTGTGGTTATCTCCTGTTTATCCCTTCATATCTTTTTTTTTTAAATTTTATTTATTTATTTTTGGCTGCCTTGGGTCTTCGTTGCTGCACGTGGGCTTTCTCTAGTTGCGGCGAGCGGGGCTACTCTCCGTTGCAGTGCGCGGGCTTCTCATTGCGGTGGCTTCTCTTGTTGCAGAGCACAAGCTCTAGGCGTGCAGGCTTCAGTAGTTGTGGTGCATGGGCTTAGTTGCTCCACAGCATGTGGGATCTTCCCGGACCAGGGATTGAACCTGTGTCCCCTGCATTGGTAGGTAGATTCTTAACCACTGTGCCACCAGGGAAGTCCGTGCCCCTTCACATCAGTTTGCCACTGTTCCTCACGGCTCTCTGCTTAGGAGGCTGATCTGTGTCAACAGACTCTCTTACCATAAAGCCAATGGAGATATTGAAGGGGTGGGAAGAGAATGAGGTCTCAATATTTATTCTGCCGGTTCTCTCAATGTGGTGCTTCAGAATAGCTATGTTTCTCAACTAAATGCCACTGCTCCTCTCAAGGTGGCTTGCTCTACTCACCAACTCTTTTTCCCCCAACTAGGATGACTTCTTCCTTTCCATATCCCTTTGGGCCTAGGGATTATAAAAATTCCCTTTCATTAGCCCCAGGGCACTATAGTAACTCCTGTAGTTTCTACACCTTTGTAATTAGTCACTTTATTAAATCTTCTTCAAATTGTACTAACTTGAGTATCCCATTTGTTCCCTGCTTGGGTCCTGACTGATGCCCCAGCCAAATTAGCATTCTCAGAAAATGAGAAATGAAGAAGATAAAGGAAAGGGATAAAGGCAAGATTGTAACAAAGGGTAATAACAAATGAATTAGAACTGAACTCTTGAATTAGCAAGTGTAACGGGATGCCTGGGACACTGGTTTCATAACAAGGATAGGCAATGATTTATGTTGTGATTGGGGGAAGAGAGTGCCTGTCTCTTTGCCTATGCTTTCTGAAGTAACTGCAGGAGATCAGGGTACAGTGTGGTTTTGTGGAATATTTTATGAGCCATGCGTTTCCATGATCTAAGGCCCACAGAACATGAGCCCTCAGATAAATTCCTCCTTGGTCTTCTGTTCTCACATGTATCAAAGACCATGACCTTTGCATTTGCCACAAGTACAATTTCTCTTTTCCTCTTCAAGTTTCTTCTGCCTGCTCCTTCGTGCTAAATAGTCTGGCTTATTGGAATTCCCTTCTGCCCATTGTACTCCCCTGGCAGATTGATAAGGTCTAGTACTACCCAACTGTAGTAAATTAGGAAAGTAGGACTAGGTGATTTTCAGAACATGCAGTCTGGAAACCAAGTGGCACCATAATCGCATCAGCATCTTCACAAAAACATCTGATATTCTATGAAGTTTTTATTTTATTTTATATTTGTCTGTTTTCTACTTATTTTGTGCTAAGGTGCGGAGGGCTGAGTTAATCATATTCAGTGTTTGTTATCATCATTGGTCTGTGCAAGGCCCTTCTCTTGTTTTATATGTATATTTATTCCTTTTTAACCCTATTTCCCTCTCTTATTATCCTAATCCCTGTGAGCAATCATTCTAATGTAGTTATCATCATTTTATAGATGTAGAAGGTGAAACTCGAGATCACACAGCAAGTCATTAGCAGAACTTGAATTCAAACTGCACTCGTTTGTCAGACTCCAAAAACCACATGGGATACCTTCCCATAGCTGATTTGATCAGTGTACCATCATAAAAATG
Source organism: Leucopleurus acutus (assembly GCF_964270905.1). Taxonomy (NCBI): domain Eukaryota; kingdom Metazoa; phylum Chordata; class Mammalia; order Artiodactyla; family Delphinidae; genus Leucopleurus; species Leucopleurus acutus. Next base: position 77,397,332 of record NC_139145.1, on the reverse strand, counting down.
GAAGCAAATTTATGTACTTTTACCCACTAAATTTCTAAACATTCAGCAAGAGGTACTTTTAAGGCAAAGTAAAAAATGAAAGTCTCAACATGCCATGTCCTCCTCTGTGCTGGAGAAGATAGACAAGCAGAATAACTAGATGCATTGAATCATGCTGGGATAAAATATCATGAACTCATCTTTTGTTTGGACAAAAAATGAAATGGCAAGTTCCTTCTAGAACTGCAACCATATAACTTTGGTGGGATAGGGAGGGTGGGAGGGAGGGAGATGCAAGAGGGAAGAGATATGGGAACATATGTACATGTATAACTGATTCTCTTTGTTATAAAGCAGAAACTAACACACCATTGTAAAGCAATTATACTCCAATAAAGATATAAAACAGAAAAAAAAGAAATTTATTTTCTAAATGTAAAAAGAAAACATTGAGAAAATTACAAGCATTTTTATGTTTATATATAATATATTATATAATTATATATGATTATGATTCCCCAAATTGTCTAAAATTGAGAGGAGCTACATAGTATTTTCAACTTGTTCTTCTCCATATACACTATGAAATATTTTTGACCTTTTGAACTTTTAAATGTTCAAGCATAATTACAATTGTTGCAATAAATAAAATGAAATATTAGTGAAAGAATTGATAACAGAAAATAAAATCATGACATAACTTTGTGCACAAAAACCTGGTAATTGGTTTTATATTTTAAAGTATTGTTCATGAGATTTTAGTTTAAAAAAAGCAAGGGGCTTCCCTGGTGGCGCAGTGGTTGAGAGTCCGCCTGCCGATGCAGGGGACACGGGTTCATGCCCCGGTCCGGGAAGATCCCACATGCCGCGGAGCGGCTGCGCCCGTGAGCCATGGCCGCTGAGCTTGCGCGTCCGGAGCCTGGGCTCCGCAACGGGAGAGGCCACAACAGTGAGAGGCCCGCGTACCGCAAAAAATAAAAACAACAACAGCAACAAAAACATAATAAAAGCAAGGAAAAGTAAAATATACAGCACTTGGCATGTACTGTAAGACAATGATGTTTTGACACATAGGAGGTAAGGGAGCCATAAAATAGACAAGATGCGCCAGTTTTCTCATGTATTAGAACAGGCACCCGGAGGAGCTTAAGAAATATATACAGTTCAGCAAAGAAGAAAAACACATTTGACAAATGAGTACAAAGCACCTAACTGTGTAACTCTGTGACACTTTTATTAGTCAGAATTCATTTGGCTCTAAAAGATAGAAATCTAACTCAAATTGGAGATAATGGGGGTGGGGGGGAATTGGGCTCACAAACCAGAGGTTTCACTGGCCATAAACCAGAGATTCTAGTTTCTCTGTGTGAGTGAGCCTTATGCTCTCAGACTAGCCTTTCCACGAGGCTGACTGAAAGAAGCAGTGAGCTCTCACACTTTTCAGCCACAGGATCCCAGCTCAGGTTTACAAGATATGTGGGAAGAGCTCTGACTGGCTAACTTGGGTCATTGCTCATCCTTGAATTCATGATGGCCAGGAGTAAAGTGTTATAGTTGGTGCATGTTGGGCCAGGTCTCTACTCCCAACACTGGTCATTGTGTGCAGAGAGGTGATTTTTACGTAAAGAAATAGCTGCTCCCTTTAAAATTACATGGCAAAGGGCAAGAAACAAAACAAGCAAACAAACAAACAAGAAAAAAGCATCAGTGTTTGAAAAGAAAGTCTTTCTAATTAAATTTTTTGGTTTTTCTTGAAAACGTATCACGGAACTTTAAATATTTTAATTGTGGAATTTTCAACAGGCAGGAATCTTAAAGTTCATCCCATCATATTATACAGATTGATATAGCAAGAGTGATGAGTAGTAGCACTTGGGATTAGAACAGTCTCCTTTACTCCTAGAACCATGACTTTTCCATGACATTAGGCTGTGAAACCAGAGTCTTAAATCTGACCAGATAGAGAGTTAAGGATTTATAGATAGAGATATAAAAGAGAGAAAGAGAATGAAATCTTGCTGGTAGCTAGTGCTACCATATAGCTAAGATAATATAGAAGGCTAAGAATGATTTCCATAAATGCAATTATTTTTTAAAATAATTTTAAGGCTCAATGATGCCAGAACAGTTTTACATAGATATACTTTTAAAATGCTTTGCCCCCTTAACATCCAAATGATCTAAGTAAATAGATGTCCTTCCTTGACATTTCTATTTATTGGAAGAGGCAGCATTATACCTTCCATTTATGACCTCAGGCTGAAATTAATTACTTTCTGAAGTGGATAATACTGGAAGAAAAGAATACATGGGACTCTAAAGACAAACAGTTCTTTCAAACCATATTATATTTAACATCTGTCATTTCTTCCCTCAATTTTATGTGCTCTTATTTAACTAGCAGTGATTTCCCTCCTGTCTCAAGTAAGCCATTTATCCCAACACTTCCATCTCCCTGCCAGGAAGGTGATGAGAAGACATAGTCAGTGCTTAGGGCTAGACTCATGCCTTTGAACACCGTGGACAGTAAAAGAATATCATATTAATGTGAACTTGGGGAGTTTATTTGTTGGGGGCATTTTAGGGCACTGAGGTCATGAGGCTATGATAAGAAAAGAATCGATATAATAAAGACGGGTTCCCTTATTGATCCTGAGCACACCACGTGTATTTATACCTTTGTTTATTGTTTGTCCCCTGTTTCAAATCTTTCGAAACTCCTTCTGCCCATCCTTGAATCTAAACATAAGATGCACTTTCCAAATAATTCCCTTCTGAGCATGGTAACCTGTACTCGGTATTGATATAGACAGATTCAAGTGCTTGCTGTGTCTCCTTTATTATTAGGTTTAAATTTGTTGTGGATGCTAAACTAAGACCATTCATTTATTCATTATTGACTCATTCTCTCATTCATTTCTAAATTTGTTCAGTGTCCACGGTGTTCCAGGCATCGTTCTGAACAATGCTAAATCTTTATAATTTAGAGAAAAGATAAATCTTTATAATTTATATCTACCACTGTAATTGATTGATAGCCAATAAATACCTCTTGAATGAATGAATGAATAAGTAAATAAGTGAGAAAGGGCATACACATAGAAATGGAGCCCACTCTGATATGAGAATAAAAAAATATTTATGAATCCAAAGCAAGTAGAAAGTCCACATCCTATGTTATTACAACATTCTGTAGAAGGAACTTACAGCAACACATGGCACCAATGCAAGATATTTTATGAGAGAACTGAGGGACAGAAATAGTGCTTTATTTTATGAGCTCTGGAAATAGTTTCCTTTTACTAGAAGGAAATGATGTTTTCAGTCCATGAAAATATTTGAAAAATTGCAAACCTTGCCTCCGCAAACCATCTTTGCAGTGTAGAGAAAATTAAGCACTGCCTTTCACTTTCATCTAATAAATGTGTGCCTGCAATGATGTGAATTTTTACATTTCTGTGAACTGAACTCTACTTGAAAATCACTGAGCTTTTTGTTTATAGGGATTCCCTGTTGAATTCTTTTCTAAAATAAGGAATTCTTACTGAGTGTAACTCTTCCTGAATTTTACTGGTATTTCTCAAACCATAGTATTCCTATGCTAACATTACCAGTAGTAACAACACGTAAGGCAGTCATGTGAAGCACAGCAACTGGCCAGCAGTTCTGCATTTTCTCACAACCATGGCCTCATGGAAAGGCTGAGTATAACTTCTGGAGTCAGATTACCTTGGTCTGAATCCTGGGCCCAACAGTTCTGAAATGTCATCTTGAGGAAGGTTTTTATTTTTCGTATTTGTGCTTCAATTTCCAAATCTATATAAAAGGGAAAATGATTGTATCAATACCAGACAGTTAATTGCTCAGATGTAGTATTGTATGGGTCTGATGCAAACCAGTAACAGGGGATTTGAAAATAAAACAGCTAACTGAAAAGTTAGAAGAACTTGATAAAGTACAAGCGGACTCTGCTGCTTAGCCCAATAGTATACATTAGAGGAGGAATTGTAATGTATTGAGCGTTAATAAATCTATAGGTGAATGACTCTGAAAGCTGTACTCTAAAATTTAGCCTTTGGTTTAGGATAATGCTAGCTACTCTCACCAAAAAATACCTAGACACAATAAGTTAATTTATTTTTCACAAAGCAGTCCAGGGTGAGTGTTCCTTGTCAGGGATAGCTCCCTTCCATGTTGTCTGTCACACAGGGGCTCATGTTGATGGGAACTCTGATCAGAAGTATCCAAAAACAGTAGGGTTGTCCCATTCCAGTGAGCTTTAATGGATAAAGATTCAGGGACATTTTCATCAGTTAGGCCTGGAAATAGTACATATTCATTGGCTGGGCCTGGAAATAGCACTTTCACACCATCATATGGAGACACAATAATGCAAGAGAGACTGAAAAATATTGTCTAACCTTATGCCCTCAAAGAAGAGAAAATATTTAAAGTAGACTCATTACTGTCCAAGTGAGATAGCCTATAACTTCATTCCATTGCTGTACCCATTTCAAAGTCCAGGATATCTAAGAGATGCTCAGTCCTCTCAATTAGGACCACTGCTGTGTTATTATATTTTAATTCCTAAGAATTGAAAGGTAGCATACGCTAGTAAAGCAGGTACATGGCAATCATAAGAAACATTCATTCGGGAAATGGATGAATAGGAAACTCATGGCAGCCTCTAGCACAGAGCAATGGTGGAATCCTTCTGGGAAGGCATTTGAAAGATCTCTCTACACTGTCAGTGGAGGAGGTTTCATGAACACAGGTAGTCCTGTGTTCTGGAAGAAATCTCTTGTCCATTTATCTCCATGAATTCTCCTGCCGTTCTCTTGAAGAATCTTCTTTATGTATTTTCATCTACAGACACCTTTGAAATGAACATTGGGAAGTATTGCTCTCCCAGGAATCTATGGAGCTTTCAAAACCCAATTCTTGATCATAACACAGTTGGGAGCCTAAGGATTGTTTTATATTTAGTCTTTTTATTTAACTTTTTTGGCTAAACTAATAGTTCTTTAGCAATAGAATTACTTCAAAAGGTTATTAGGGTTCTAATCTAGTTGTGTCCAGTTTATTCCAAGTGCTAGTAAACATACCCAAGGTCCTTTTTTAAGATTTACTTCTCTCTCTTGCTGTATTTCTTTGCTTCCTTGCTTTCATGCCTATTTCTTTCAACATAGTGATAGCTGCCCTCTGAAAAATAGGTTTTGGTAGGAAGGCGACATCCTTAATCTTACCTTTTGCAGCAGGGCTGAATTCCTTGTCTAACTGAGAAAACTTACTGCGATTTTGTGCTCAAAGCCTTTTTCAGTTTTATCTGTTATATTAAGGGTTTCGAAGAAGTAGGCTTCTGCAACACTGCAAAATGCTTAATTTCTGCCTGCAAACCAGCCTGTTCTTTCCTGAGCTCATTTATTTCCCATGGTGCTTTGACAGATACATCAAGCAGCAGCCAATACAAACTAATATGCTGGCTTTTTTCTAACCTTTCCCCCCTGAGCTACAAGTTTGTTAGACCCTTAGTCTTCTTCAAAATTTTCACAGGCAACAGTTTTAATAAATATTTAACCAAAGAATTACAGAGTTCTCCAATATTTTAGCATTCTGTTTCTGTTTCTTAACTACTTGTTGCCACCATTTTTAAGTAGTGGACTTCAATAACACAGTGCTCCTTCCATTCTATCCGCCTTAAGTAAGAAAGAGCATGGAGACGTCCTAGAGAGATTTTCAAACCAAGCCTGGAAGGAAGCAGCACATTTCACTTTGAATCGCGTCCCTTTGTCTAATTCTCAGGCATATGCCCAGACCTAACTGCTTGGAGGCTAGAAGATGTAATCTAGCTCTGTGCCCAGGAAGTGGATTTTAGTAAGCGCATAGTAATCTCTGTCACAGCTTCTCATGGATTTAGTATGTACACCAAAGTTTTTTGTCTTATACAATTATACCAAACCTGGAATTTTTACTGAGGGTTCTGTCTGAAAATATTTCAGGTAGTTGTCTATTCTGAATTGTGTAAGTAAGCATTTATCACCATTTGTGGATATAAATTTTATGTGAAAAAATGTACATTTTTTAAAGTTCATTATGAGATACAAATCTGAAGATAGCATACAGAATGAGATGTATTACACTTTAGAAGAAATTAAAATTTACTACTTTTTAACAGATCATCAAATCAGTCTTATAAAAAATATCCTTGAATCATAGTATGATAGTTGAACATGGATATTTACATCATTCTGAATGTTTTGTTTAGAATAAAAAATGTTCTAAGAAATACTCGGTTTATATTAATAGACTTGAAAGTTTCTGAGTGGAAGAGGAAACTTCCAAAAACATCACACTACAATGAAAGTATACAGAGAAAAGAACAAGTGCAAGATCACAGTAGATTCTAAGAGTTCAAGGACCATGTCTGTCTTTACCTCTGACATGCAGTCTTTACCTCTCCAGCAGTAGCGGAGGGCTGGGTAAGCAGGTGGTGTGCAATACATACATTTGATGGATCAGTGAGTAAAAGAATGATGCATGCGTCAAACAGCTACTAAAATCTACTAATACCTGCTAAAAATAATAACTACACAAAATGTTATGGGATCTCAAATTTTCCCAGCAAAATTGCTAAGTTATATGAAAATTTATGGCAAATATATGGAAAAAATATTAAAAGGATACATATCAATAAGATGTCACAGTATGGTTTGATTTTTATATTTGAATTTTGCTGATTACTAAACCAATATTGGAAGTATTTGAAAGGTATTTGAAGACTTGGATAATATAACTGTGGTAATGATATTTAAAATGAAATGGGAAATATGACCAAAGATGAAACTATGCTATTAACACAGTCTATGTTTAAGATTATCATGAGGGGAAAAGTTTACACATAGGTAAAATATTAAAGTTTAAATCATAGCAATCAAGTTATATTTCAACTAGCAAGAATTTATTAGGTTAAATATCTCAAAGGCAGAGTTTGATGGTTCTTATGATTAATGAGTACAAAGAGAGTAAATATAACATGGCTCTCAAAAATAATTTGATAGCTGACATCATGCAGTCTCATTTTTTTCAAATTATTGTGGCTATATATATTAATAGAGAAAAATCAAATAAAAACCAGGGTAATTAGATAAGTTTGTTGGGAGTGAATAAATCAATAAAATTAGTGTTTCATAGATGAGCTAAAGAAAAAAATGCAAATATTTTCCTGAGTCTTCTCCATTATTTTGAAGGTAGTTGCTATTGAAAACATTACTAAAAAGAGGAAAAACATAAAGGGATTACAGTAGGCTGAATCTTAATATTTACGGAGTAAAATTATCAGAAATATTTCTATCACTAACACTTGAGGGTTTTATATTAGCAAAGTATTTCTAACAAGAAAATATTTCTAGCAAACGATTATCAGCCACATGCCAAGCACTATATGCTTGGTACTAGGGCTAAATCAGTGAGCCAGACAGACAGGACCTAATCTCCGGATGCTCAAATTATAATGGAACTTTCCTCTTGTCTATGTAATTGAACTTCTCTCCATGCTGAAGAACAATAATCAGAAAGTCTGAATCCTCCTCGCTTTGACTTTCCTTACCTTTAGGTATAACTTTGCATCTGAACACATGTTCTTAATCTATTTAGATACATGTTCCCTCACTTCTAAATCATATCACGTATAATAGAATTATTTTCCTTTGATTTTATAAATGGTCTTTTTGAAAGTGTGAGTCAATGGAATAGTAGCAATTAAAACCTGAAGGAAAAAAGCAAGAATGTGGAGGTGATAGCTGATGAGACTATAAGTGAATAGCTTACTAAGATTAAACATGCACATGATTTTTTACAAATAGCAAAACGATTTCATTGGCAAGGAAAAGGATCCCTCTACAGAACTTACGAAGAGTGTTGGGATAACCTTCAGAAGAGGAAAGGAATGCAGTGACAGCTAAATTGTATGGCATTGTGATGCAGAAAAACAGTGAGAGAATTTCTGTTGGAAATCATCAAAGACAGACCTAGGAGAAATTGAGACAGTCTGTCTCATAGACATAACTATAGAGATAAAGTGGATGATCTAATAACACTTTTCTTTATCCAATTTTGTTGTTTCTCCATTACAGTGAAACAAGGATTGTAGAAATCCAGGCTCACACTGTGCACTGTTTGAAGAATGAGGTATACAGCTATTGATAAGAGCTATATCTGTGTCAGAAAGAGTAGAAATCTTGACATAACCCCACGGGTTTAATTTTTAAATGAATATAAATAGCTTTAAGTACTTTTTTGTTGTTCTGTTTGTGTGAGCCATAGGTCTTCCTATATTGCACTGTAAATTAACAGTGTCACTAGCATTGGACTCATTGTGATGGATGGTATACCTTTCTCAAACCTCAATTGTCTCATTATCCAAGTTCTACTGGGTCATTAAGCAAACATAAGGAATGTGGATACTTGCTCTCTCCAGAATAAAATTACTCACTTGGGACTCGGCTCCAGAATGACTTAGTAACTAGAACCCTTTGCAAAATTGATAGAGAGATAGATAGATAGGTAAGTAGATAATAGATGTATAAATATAGTAGATTATCTATCGCATTAATTTCACACACACTATATATATATATATATATATATATATATATATATATATATATCAGTGCTTTGATTTTATAGCATGAGCTATATGGCTAAGCACATAAAATACCTCCTTTTTTTCTTTCCTAGTTCTAAAGCCTTCTGATTTTGTATACAGTGTTGGAATGCTAGCTAATGTCCATTAGTTTATTGAGGACTTGTGTTTCTATTTACAATTCTCTTCCTAACGTTAACTGTTAACTTTAATGAGAGGTTCCCTCTTACTGATAGAATATTTCAGAGAAAATTGAGAAGTTTTGAATTGTAAACATTCTGTATTTTTCACAAGGCTGCAAGTCTTATCTAAAAAAAGAAAACACAAAGAAAGCAAAAGTAATGCACTTGTCCCTTTTTCTTTTTCTTCTGTGGCCATGAGACTTGGTCTTTCATCTTCAGTCATTCATGTACTTTTGTGTCCTTAGATGAAGATTAATGCCTGAGAAGTGAACAGTTCATATTATATTTAGATAATTTTTTATAACTTTTACTTTTATGGAAGAAATAAAGTGTGTTTTGTACATTTTAATACATTCTGATTCTTGCTGATAGAGTCATGAAATTGAGGGTAAGAAAATGCTGTAGTGTCCATTTGGAAGCAGAGGAAGTTCCACTAATTTTATGTAAAGCAAAGCACAATTTTGTGCTACTGAAACCTTTAAATAAATAATCCAGTCACTGTTATGTATCACAGGGCAGGGACTAATCTTTTAAAACCCACAGGAACTTTGCCATTTTCCAATCTCTTTGATCACTGGCATTACTTGGAAGTTGGAGAGACTCCTTTGAGCCTTGACAATCAGTGAATAAGTCGATCTATCAATACATATTTACTGAGCACTCTCTTTGTGTATGATACTAAGACAGGTGTTTTGAGAGATAGAAATACAAGACAGGATAGGTACTTAAAATAAGTTTAGTTAGAAAAGAAAGCATAATAAACTAAAATGTAACATTAATTATAAGTTAATAGTGATAGCATATAAATAATATTTTAGTATAACAGTATGAGTTATGTGCTTTCAAAGTGATTCTTTGACAATTTTTCTGCTTTCTTTACTCATTTCTGTTGAACTGCTAATTTGAAATATGATGGGAGGGATAGATGTCACTCTTTTTCTAGGAAAAAGGGAGTCAAAGGTCTACATTTTACACACTTGTTTCCACCTATATTAGCCTGCAGGGTACCAAAGTTATCAAATTTATAGAATTGGGTCCTTGATAGTCATGACACTCAGAAAACTTAAGGTCTGTGTACACACAAACTGAAAGTTTAAAACTTTTAAGATTATTTGACCCTAAAAAGAAAGATGAGTTATCGTTCAGTTACCTTAGTACTTGTACAAGGTATCTCTATTCTGTAGTTACTGAGCTACCACATTTTTTAAGAGTCAAGGTTATGCAAGAACATGTCTTCTCTGAGACTCCAGTTTGTATTGTGATACATGAGATTTAATTGGAGGTCCGTGTGTATTCAATGAAACCAGTGTCCTCTTTCAGTCCCTATGGATAGATCTATGAAAAGAATGTCAGCAGCATGCTATAAATTTTAAACCTCTTTATTAATAAGTAGGGACATTCCTAGTATAAGCTCTCGTTTCTGGTTAACTTGTAGATGTACTCTATCACCAAACTGGCTGGAAAAGAATTCTATAAAATAAGCTTTGATGGATTAGAGTGGAAAGGTATTGAGGAGACTTTATGAAATAAAAGTCCTAGTTTCCTCTGAGACGTGCCTTTGTGTTGATGGTTCTGAGGTTTTCTACTAAGTCAAATGACAAGGAAATCATAATTCTGTATACAGTATAAAAGAAAAAAAACAAGAAACTTTAAATGGAAATATCCTCTGAAGGACTGATCTAGTAGTTTTATGTAATCAAAATTTCTACCCTATGAGAAAATCAGTAAGTTTTTTAATTAGACCAGGGTAACAGGTTAACTTTGCTTTTTTCTTACTTTGGACAAGAAGTAGCTGAGGCACAAAAATACTATACAAGTTGTTTGGGGTGGCACAATTACTCACAATGAGAATATACTGGAACAATTGAGGTCTTCTCGCACCTGTGGGGCTTCTCTTCCCACCCTGACCAAGGTCAGGACCCTTTTGATTCTTCCTATCACAGTCATCACTGAAACCTGCTTATTTTATGTTGCAAATTCCATTTCATCTCCTCTTGCAAACAAACTTTGCACATGCTTTTTATTTTGAATGAGTGGATGGTTTCTTTTCAGATCAATCTTTCTGGTGGTATTAAAGGGTCACCTCAAACCAGTCAGAATGGCCATCATCAAAAAATCTACAAACAATGAATGCTGAAGAGGGTGTGGAGAAAAGGGAACCCTCTTGCACTGTTGGTGAGAATGTAAATTGGTACAGCCACTATGGAGAACAGTATGGAGGTTCCTTAAAAAACTACAAATAGAACTACCATATGACCCAGCAATCCCACTACTGGGCATATACCCTGAGAAAACCATAATTCAAAAAGAGTCATGTACCACAATGTTCATTGCAGCTCTATTTACAATAGCCAGGACATGGAAACAACCTAAGTGTCCATCAACAGATGAATGGATAAAGAAGATGTGGCACATATATAATAATGGAATATTACTGAGCCATAAAAAGAAGTGAAATTAAGTTATTTGTAGTGAGGTGGATAGACCTAGAGTCTATCATACAGAGTGAAGTAAGTCAGAAAGAGAAAAACAAATACCGTATGCTAACATATATATATGGAATCTAAAATAATGGTCATGAAGAACCTAGGGGCAAGATGGGAATAAAGATGCAGACCTACTAGGGAATGGACTTGAGGACACGGGGAGGGGGAAGGGTAAGCTGGGATGAAGTGAGAGGGTGGCATGGACATATATACAGTACCCAATGTAAAATAGATAGCTAGTGGGAAGCAGCCACATAGCACAGGGAGATCAGCTCGGTGCTTTGTGACCACCTAGAGGGGTGGGATAGGGAGGGTGGGAGGGAGACGCAAGAGGGAGTGTATATGGGGATATATGTATATGTATAGCTGATTCACTTTGTTATACAGCAGAAACTAACACAACATTGTAAAGCAGTTATACTCCAATAAAGATGTTAAAAAATTAAATAAAATAGGTATCTGGGCATTACCATATGATTTGTTTTCTATATAAAAATAGTACTTTCTATTATTTTATTTTTTTGTTTTGTTTCCAGTCTTTCACGTTAGAATGAGAGTATATAGCAATAAATATGTTAAGTGAAAAAAATTAATGAATACATTAAATTTAAAATTCTAAGTTGCTTTTGGCATGTTTTTTAATCAAGTCTTTTTAGTCGAATGTCTTAGAGTTCTAAGATATCTTGTGTATTTTTGTGTGGTTCTAGTGTAAGAACACTCTCTGTATAGAATGAGATAGAAATGTCCTATAGTTAGTGAGGATGAGAAGGGGATTTTAGAAGCATGGAGTCAAACTGGAGGCGTTTGAAGTAATCTTAGCAAGAAAACACTGGAATGTATGTGTGAATAAAGCTATTGGTATTTGCTAATGGATTAAATGTGACAGTGAAGGAATGAGAAGAATCAGAGATGACTTCCAAATTTTTGTTCCAAGCAAATTCATGGATGATGTTAACATTTGTGAGAGAGTCCTTATGGATTAGTAAAGTGATGAAGATTCCTAAGCCTGTTAAATTTGAGATTATAAATAAGAATGTAATTTTGAGAATTACCAACTTATTCAAGGATCAGGATATCTCCTAGGCAGAGAGGAGAGATAGAAAAGAGAAAGAAGCTGAAGATGTCCTAGGTCACTCCAATATTTGGACATCAGGAATAGAAGGGGGAGGCAGCAAAAGACATGAAATAAAATATTTAAGTTGCATTATTTTAGATCGTTTGTATTCTTGCCTGAACATGAAGCACTTTTTTCTCAGCATCTTGGGGCTATGGAAGAGAAAATCAAGAAGACATGCGAACGCTTTGTCAACCCAGATAGCTTTCGACTTCTACAATGTACCAAAGAGTGTATGGCTAGTGTAATGAAGCACCTGTGGCTGCTCTCACCCTCTCCTACACTTTTTAGCTTGTACCCAAAGCTGTTTGACCCCCACTGAACCTTTACTTTGTAATATCTGATATATTACCTGCTTAGATTTCATATAGTGTAAAAGATACCAGGCATTTTTTTCTCTTGTCCTTAAGTGATGGCCAACACCGAATGCTGACGACAGATGCTTTAAATACTGCTCATTTATTTCCATGAATGGCTTCCTGGGAAGCATCAGTACAAAACTAACTTCCACAGTCAATATAAGAAGAGGACTGAGGAAAAAATTGCGTGTCCTTGGTCTTTTGTGGGGTATAGCATTCTTGGAGAAAGCTATTTTCTCTCCTACCTGAATCCAAAAAGAGTAAGTTCCAAGAAAATCACTTCCAAAGGTTGGGGGTACCCAAAATAAGGAGACTGACAATTTTTTCCCAGTTGGAAATTTTCTTAGTGAACTTCCTGATATGGAACTTTACCTTGTGCCTCTCTGAGCAGGCGAAAAGAGAAATGGGAAAGAAACAAGCATGTTAATGATTCCAATTTTTTTTTTCATGGCAAGGATATGTGAGTTTCCTGTGGAACAGTTGGGCACTATGGCATTTCTGCTTGATAAGGCATTGGTTGGCTTTCCGTTCTGGTACGGGTTGTATTCCTCTCTTCTGCTTGAGCTCAGTTCCATTGTTAAGCCTTGGTTTTCATGTCTTTCAACTCCCTTTGTATCCATGAAAGATAATCTATCCCAAAGTGTTTTACTTTTAGTGCCCACATGTTTAGCACTACACTTCTCCAACTAATTATACCCATGACATCCTGAGGTCAAAACTGTGTAGATAGGGAAGTGTGTGTTCTCAGTAAACATGAAACAGATCTTTGGACCTTGGACTCCAAGTCATCTTAGGCAAGAGGAGAAAGGGTGAGTCTGGGGGAAAGAACTGATGGTGACACAGTTTTCTGCTTGGTTATAACTAACATCCCAAGTAGACCCAGACATCAGTGAAGTCAGCTTTTTCTGCAGCAATTTTCCCATCTACTAGGAGCAATTTTATATTTATTCATAGCAAATAGCTAAAAGCACATTATTAGAAAACTTTCACTTACATAAAGTAAAAGCCAAGTTTTTTTAATTGATTCTTTTTGGAGAGAAGAGTGTGCAAAATAGAAATTCATTTCTTTAGAAAAGAGTACTAAATTCTTTTATTTTGAGTTGCCGAATTTTATTTTTTTCAAGGAAAAACGTTCAATGATATCATCTTACCATTATTTAATTGAAAAGTAAACATCAGTATTATTAATGGACATACACATACATTCTTGCAACACATAACTTTACTTCTAATTTTTAAATTTAATTATTTTTTAATTCTTCTTTCAGTTTTATTACGATATAATTGACATACAGCACTGTATACGTTTAAGGTGTGCAGCATAACGATTTGATTTATGTAAATCATGAAATGATTGCCACAATAAGTTTTGTTGAACATCTATCTTCTCATATAGGTACAAAATAAAAGAAAAAGGAAAAAAAAAATTTCCTTGTGATTAGAACTCTTAGGATTTGACTCTCTTAAAAACTTTCATACATAACATACAGCAGTGTCAATTATATTAATTATGTTGTACTTATTTATCTAAAAAACTGAAATTCGTACCTTTTGACCATCTTTCTCCAATTCCTATTCCCCCCACCCCACCCCAATGGCAAACATAAATCTGATCTCTTTTTCTATGAGTTTGTTTGTTTTGAAGTATAATTGACCTACAACATTATGTTACTTCCTGGTACACAGCATAATGATTCAGTGTTTCTATACATTACAAAATGATCACCATGGTAAGTCTGGTTACCATCTGTCACCACACAAATATATATTACTTTGTATTATGTACAGTATTAAGCATCTCTAATTTCACAGAATGTTCTAGCTTTCCTTATGATTAAAAAAACCAGCTGTCTATTTATTTAGGCTGTGCTGGGTCTTAGTAGTGGCATGTGGGATCTTCGTTGTCGCATGTTTTTAGTTGCAGCATGCAAGATCTTTAGTTGTGGCATGTGGGCTCTTAGCGGCATGCGATCTTGTAGTTGCGGCATGCATGTGGGATCTAGTTCCCCAACCAGGGATAGAACCTGGGCATCCTGCATTGGCAGCGTGGATTCTTACCCACTGGGCCACCAGGGAAGTCTCACAGCTGTCAATAAAGTTAAACTGTAGGACTTCTATGTAAGATTTTCAGGGTAGGCATCTGGCTAAACTCGCCCCTGGAGTGTAACGGGGCAACTAAAGAACTTACCTAGAGACTTTATTTGCACCATATGCCCACTTTTCTTCCTTCCAGAGGATTTGTGTGTTTGAAGGTGGAGGAAGATGGTGGTATGCTACAATCTCCTAAATCCATGTCTTGGGGCTGCCGTGATTTAAATCAAACTAATACATTCTACATCCTTAACTTTATGTCCCTCTGGAATCCATTTCGCCTGCATCTAGAAATATATATGACTACATCATGTTAATATCATTTTTCAGAGTTACACTTTGGGGTGGGCCCAAATCACTGAGGAAAAGAACATTGAATTCCACTGTAAGTATTTGACCTTCATAAAGAAAATTTTATTTCAAAAAATAAATTATTTCTGGTTTGGAAGTGATTACATTTTTCGCTGTATGTACTTACTTTCAATTCTAAGAATATTTGTTTGAAGATGTCTGAGTAAGGTTGAAACAATTTTTTATGAACTCAAAACGAATCTCTTTTCCATGCTTCCTTAATTCAAAAGCATCAGATAAACTTTTTTTAAGATTAAAAGAAAATTTCTTTTATGTTAAGATGAAAAAGAAGTTTTACCTCCTATAAACATTACACAGGCATCTTCAAAGCATGTGAAAAGAACTATTCAGGTAGAATGACTTACTGACCTTTAACTTTATTATTATCACTGTTATTTCACACACACACACACACACACACACACTAAAAGATCCCTTTCTGTGAAGCATAGACAATGCTTTATTTAAGGCCATAAATTTTATTATGTCAGTTATTCAATTTGGCCTAAGTTCTGTTGACCTTAAAAAACAAGAGAGCCAGTGATTTTACCAGCAAAATGAGTTTGTTCTGGAATAGCAGAGGAATTGCAATTCAGGACGTGCAAACGTGCGAGCCAAAGGCAACCCTGAGTGGTATGGTGGTTCCTCATTCACTGCTGGTGGTGGGTAGCTTGCTGTTGATGAGTCAGAAGGAAATCTTTCTTCCTACTGAAGTCTGTAGGCTGTAGTGAGTGATATGGTTGTGAAAACACTCCGTTTGGGGCTTCCCAATTCCATTTTAAATGAAGCTTTCCTTATTTTCACATTTCCAAATGCCATTTTCTAAAATTACAAGTCTCAGTGTGTGAAGGTGGATTGAGAAGAAAAGGTAACTCAGTATCAGTGTATAATTACGGTCTAAACTGAAGCTTATGTGTATTGATTAATCATAGAAGTAGAATGGAAGGAGATGGGAGTCATGCCAAAGCTTTTCTAATTAAACCTTTTGTCAGGGAGAATTGTTCACCACAATTATTTTTAGCTTGTTGGAGGCAAGTTTTAAATCTCAAGCTTAAAGAGACAAAGTAGGAGAATTTTGCCTACCAATCACTTTAAAAATTTCTTTTTGAATCAGATTAAGATTTCTCCAGCATCTTAAACATCTTTTTCATTGCTTAACTAGTTCCTGTCAGGCTGAACTTTAAATGATGCTCTGTACTCTCTTCTCTGAATGGTTCTTGACTCTTTCTACAATGGTTTTCCTTCAACTTGTACTTTTTTCAAAATTATATGAAACAGTTTAAAAATGATCTCATTATATTTGAGAACACATTGTGTTTGGCTATCCACTTTATCATGCAAATGCTGAAACATTTGTTTCCAGGGATTTCTTTTAGCAAATTAATTGAAACTTGACTTTATCTCTCCCTGCCCCCATTCCACTGTATGTTTTCATTTTCTTCTTTAAACAGATGGATAATTCCATCTCTGTGACTTGAGAGGGAGCTCGTTCTGGGAAGATAGGCCCTGCATTTTCCATGACCTTTTCTCACAGTCTAGGAAGACATTTATTTACCAGGTGACCAGTCAGTATACTTTCATTTTTTATGCATTTATTTTGCAATTATTATTACCTACAATGTTTTCACATTGGAACGTCTAAAAATTATCTGACCAAATTTTCTCATAAATAAAGTATATGTGTTAAGGATATTCTGAGGCTTTAGTAACTCATGTTATTTACTGGAAGCCAAGAGAGACATAGTTTTCTGATGGTAACTAATTAAGCTAAACGTAGACTTCTACTTCTTCCTTAGGAACTAGGGACTACCCTTAGCCTTACTTACATTATTAAACAATCAAATATTTGAGAAACACGTGCCTGGTTCTGCAGTGTACTCAAAAACACTTAAGGATTTTGTCTTTGCTTTCAGTGAGCTTATGCTGCAAAGACATAACACCAGGAAACAGCGTCACAGAGCTAAGATTACAAGACTCTGAGCTGTGTTATGCTGGTAAATGTTTAACAACTGGCTCCTGGTGGCAGTGTTTGCTGAACTGTTGGTGTCAGTACTCCATAACCCCGCCTTTTCAAGTTCATTCTTAGTTTTTCATTGTTCTGTTTTTTTCCAAAACATTATTGAATTACTGCAGTGATTAATAACGTGAGTATATAATTTTTTATTAACTCAGACTGCTGCCCCTTTAGACCTGCTGAGGTACACATGTTCAAATGTTCAAAGCATGTATTTCTTTCTTTTTTTTTTAATATAAAAAAGCCATAGTTTCATGATCAAAAGAATAAAGGTCAGTACCTAAAATTTACATTCCTGGTTACATACACACCTGTGGGTGTCTCAGCATCACACCCCCTCCTGGGTCCAGCCCAGTCTGCTTTCCTATGCAGGACAGCAGCTGCCCCGGTGAGACTCTGACGGACTGCAGCCTCATGCTGCTGCCCCCACCGTCTGCCTTTGTCCCCACTCTCAGCTACCTTGGAGTCATTTACCGTTGCTTCATCTTTCAAAAGATGTCTCATCACCTTCTGTATCTGCTTGTCAAAATCTGCTCCATGTCTTAAAAGGACCCTGAGTCCCCACCCAAACTGATGCCTTAGAACCCCCCTGGCTCTCTGTGCCTCTCTTCTTTGGTCTTCGGTTGTGATTGTTTCCGTGCTTCTAAAAAAAGAAAAAAAAAAAAAAATCCCTATTCACTGTGGTTCTCAGGCTCTGCCTTGTCACCACCAGCACTCGGGGCTGCATCTCTTTCTCCGTTACTAGTCTGACTGCTCAGGGCTCCACACGTGGCTCTGCCGGCTTCTCTTACCACCTCCCTCCTGGATGGACACTTCAGTTCTCACAATTCTACAATAAAGATCCTTCTCAGCTGTCGGGTTTCTCTGGGATGTACCCCTAGGAGTGTCCTTCCTGAGTCACAGAGCGTGTGCATCTTCACTGACTGGGTGTTTGCACACTGGTTCGCCGGGGGCTGCACTCGGCTCGCGCTCCGGGTCCCCGGCACCGCCTCTCCAGTCCCTCTCACGATGCGTCTCCTTGGTCCTTGGGTGCATCTCCCGCGTGCCTGCAAGCTCGAGCATTTTCTCGTCTCTTCCTGCCCTGTGGGCTTCCTCTTCTGGGCATTGCCTGTGCGTAGGCTTTCCCCATTTGGGGTCATTTTGCTTTCTTAGAGCCGCGTAGAATTTCTTTACATTGTCTTCAAAGCATGTATTTCTTTATCTTCTTTTTGTCATAGATTTTCCCCCCAAAGCCCTCATTGTTGCCTGATCTTCTAAAATCAATTAGTGCCATTTTTTAGTTAGTTCACTATTTCCAGTATCTATAAATAGTTTGAGTTGTGAATTTAGAATTAATTAGCCTCTTACCCTCTCTGATCATTGATCAGCCAGATGAAGGAAGTAGATGAGGTGACAGCTTCTCTGGACGCCAGAAGAAAGAGGAGGAGGCATCAACCTATAGGTATATGCGTAGCAAATGGTTTTATGGCTGGAAGCACAAGCTCTGGAGCCAAACTGCCTAGGTTCAAATCCTAGCCCTGGCACCTGCTAGCTTTGTGACCTTGGAGAAGTCCTTTAACTTAAAAAGTCCCTCATTTTCCTCTTATGGATAATAAAGACGGTAATAGTAATCACTCAGAGGGTTGGTGCATGGAACATTTAAAAGTACTCAATAAATGTTAATAATTATTTCTGTTCTTATTATTCTATTTGTATATTGCCTGTGTAAGCATCTTGAATGCATCCTGAGGCACCATGAGAGTGTGATGTCTATGTCTTTTAAAGGCTCTCTTCATACCTGCTTTTCCCTGCCTGAATTCTGCCTTCCTATCTATTCATCCCCTTATAGACTTTTCACTCAGTTTCCTAGGCTCTAATTTTTTTCTCTCCACACTTTCTTTTTAATCTCCCTCCTCGGCTTCATATTGAAGCAGCAGTGTGTTTCCGAATTGTGCAGTGCCTTATCCCTGGACCACTCCTTAGACCTAGGCATTGATTCATCTATAAGAAGAAGATTGGAAATTTTTCTCTTGCACCTTTATCTTTGGACAGATTTTTAGACTCTCTTTATATCATTAGTTAATGTGGTCCTAGGCTAAGTACAGTGACATATATACGTGCAGATAATTACTGTTTCTTTTAGGATTGCCTCAGGCAATTGAGTCATCATACTTTTGTGATCTGTGCCATCTTTCCTGATATCTTTTCTTTGTCTATTCTGTTCTGGCTCTCGAAGAGAAACCTAAATTAACTGCATATACACTAAAAGTATATAAAACCGTCACTATAGAAATTTGCATTTAAATTCTAGGCTTCTAACCAAATGACTCTCACAAATTTTAGTTCTTTCCACCAAATCCTCACAGCCTACACTTTACCCTGTGATGGTTAATTTTATATGCCAGCTTGGCTAGACTACGGGGCCTAAAAATCAGTTGACATTAAGTAAAAGAGATTACTTTCAAGAACATGAATGGGCCTCATCCGATAATGTTGTTGAAGACCTTAAGAGCAAAAACTGAGGTTTTCCAGAGGAGATGGAATTCTTCCTCAAGATTGTAACATAGAAAACCTGCATAAATTGCCAGCCTGCCAACCTGCTCTACAGATCTGGGACTCCAGACTGCAATTTTAACTCTTGCCTGACTTTCCAGCCCACTGGCCAACCTTACAGATTTTCATTTTGCCAGTCCCAACAATTGCTTGAGCCAATTCCTTAAAATAAATTCATATTTCTCTCTGTTTCCCCATCTCTTCCTCCCTCCCTCTCTCCCTCCCTCCCTCCCTCCTTCCTTCCTTTCACTCTCTTTCCTTCTTAATATATCTCACTAGTTCTCTTTCTCTGGAAAACCATGATACAGATTTGGGTACTAGGAAGAAGAATGCTGCAGTTACAAATACCTAGAAATGTCAAGTGGTTTTAGAATTGGGTGATGGATAGAAGCGAGAAGAATTTTGAGGCATATGATAGGAAAAGCCTAAACAACCCTGTGTGTAGTAAATGGAGAGTGAGTCCTCCTTGTGGGGTCTAAGGAGCACTCCAGTGTGGTCACAGAAATCGCACTTTGAAGGGCACATAAAATGAAAGGATTTACTATATTCATAGGTCCAGGAAGAGGAAGGCATGACACACCATGCAGGGGGCCATGTGGAAGAAGTGCCAAGGGAGTGAACTCAGACAAGCATGTAGGGAGCCGAGAGAAAGAGTGAGGGCCCATGGGCAGATGCCTTTCCTGGGGGTCAGGGTGCAGTACACAAGCAAAAGATGTGAGAGAACTTCATTGGTGTGTTTAAATGTTACTAGCTTGCAGTCAGAGGAGGGCAAGAAGGGGAACTTGTGGCAGGGACCAGCCTGATCACACTGGTGCACCTGGTCACCCGAGCAGGTCGCTCCCAGCCCATCTGTGGGAATGCTGAGGCATCAGGAAAATATACAGTGTTGAAGATTGGCAAAACGCCCCGTAAAAGACTTGAAGGGACAGTTGGTAGAAATATAGACGTTAGAGGAAATGCTGATGAGAGCTCAGAAAGAAAAGAGACAATGAGGATGCCACGTGATGATGGAGGCAGAGATTGGACTGATGCATCTACAGGCCAAGGAACACAAAGGCTGCCAGATGTCACCAGAAGCTAGGAGAGAGGCAAGGAGCAGATTCTCCTCAGAGCCTCAAAAGGAATCAGCTCTACTGACAGCTTGATTTTGGACTTTTAGCCTCCAGAACTGTGAGAGAATAAATTTCTCTTGTTTTAAGCCACCCAGTTTATGGTACTTCATTATAGCAGCTCTAGGACACTAATACATACTTCTTCCCACTTCCAGAGGATAAAAGAATTCTGCAATAATGCAGAATTATTAAAAGCCTTACTAGGATATCTCAGCAAACATGTTGCTGTCATGCAATATGAATCTCCTATTATTTACTTTAGAGTAGAATAATATGATATTATACTCATGATTTTATATTCTAAAACCTAAAAAAGATAATATAATTATTCTTAATTTGAAAGTAAATTATAATTCATTTAAACAGCCCAAATTCACAGACAGCACATCCATAATGAAATATGATCATATAATAAAATTTAGAGGGCTGGGAGGATTACGTGTATCTTTGCCTCAGTGACAGGGCTAAGAATAACTTCTTCTGCAAGCTAATTGCATAAGTGTCTTAAAGCCTAGTTAGAAAATTTTGGAAAAATATTCTTGATACCAAGTTACATCTATAGGAGATCGATAGACACATAAGCTTTTACAATAGAGAAGCTACTATAACAGTAATTCATAATTTTAAAAAGTCAAAATCATATCAATGGTAGGACATAACTCAAGATAACACTGGTGACTGACTGGAAAGAAAGTAATCTTCCCCCAGATTGTAGAAATTCTAAGTATATGTTTGGGTGTGCCCAGTAGGATTTCTCTATCTTATCCAAATGCTAAAAGGAAGTAGGTCCTCTTAGAATACTGAAATGGGAATATCAATAAAAGCTATTAATGTAGTTATGCTTATTTATGAATAGTAATATTTCTTAAATTTTGATAATTTACTTAAAGGATTTCTGGTGGCAGCCTTTAATCAGAT
This sequence comes from Leucopleurus acutus, assembly GCF_964270905.1. Taxonomy (NCBI): domain Eukaryota; kingdom Metazoa; phylum Chordata; class Mammalia; order Artiodactyla; family Delphinidae; genus Leucopleurus; species Leucopleurus acutus. Next base: position 77,375,553 of record NC_139145.1, on the reverse strand, counting down.
GTAAAAATCAAAGTCGTGAGAATATTATTCACCCCTATTGAAGAATTTGCTAGTTTCAGGCCTATAAAGAAATCCCTGGTGGCATAAAGCCTACTACTGGAAACCTTCTAAAGTGAAAAGTCCAGTTTCCACATTTTGCTTCAGAGATCATGCATGAAGATAGTGGTACCTGGTCTCGCTGTCTCTCATCCAATACTCCTGTAAGGAGAGGGTCAGACATTATTCAAGAGCACTTGGAAAGTTACTGATGGAGATTGTGGAAACTTTTCCTGGGACGTTTTTAGATGTTATCAGTGTCTCTGGTTACTTTGGTTGTATTGACAGTGGGGATTCCTCAGTATCATTGAAGGAGCCTGAGAGTATAAATCCTGTCTTTGCTACTTAATGGCTATATAACTTTAGGCAAGTGATATGATAAAATGATAGTGGTAAAATTTACAGTTTATTGAGCACTTGTTGTGTAGCAGATGAGGCTCTATATGCTTTATTCATAACTCTCCTCTTCACAATAATTTCTGAGGAAGGCATCCTTACTCTGTATGTGGGGAAGTTGAATCCCAGGAAGTTTGGGTGAGTTGTCCTACTAAGTCCTACTAAGTGATAGCCAAGGCAAGTAAATGGGGATGTTGCTTACTCCCCAGACAAGGAGGAGGAAGCAGACTGGAACTGCCCAGGACTTTGGCCAGTTTTCCATGACTGTCCCACCTTGTGCCACACTCGAGATAAGGACTTGTTCAGGCCCCTATTACTCCACTGTGGGTGGAGGCTGTCATGGCCAAGGAGAGGGTGCAGTTGTGAGGGATTAAGCCAGCTTGGCTCTGGTGTGGCATCTGAAAGGGACAGGGGAAGCTAGAGCCACAGGGGTGGCAGGCTTGGAGGGGTATTGGAGCTCTGACTGGTGCTAGGACAACCCCAGCACTTGAACCAGACCATGCAGAGCGCCCACTCTGGCCCCTCTTGCTACACAGCACAGCTGCCCCTTAGGACAAAGGCTGCTGCTGCTGAGGAGAATGTGCAGTTGTGGGGATGCAAATGGCTCAGACCTGGCTTAATCGATGCGCAGGGCAAGGGCAGCCAGTGGATGTGGCAGATTGGGAGCAGTTCAGAACTCTAACTGGTTCCAGGACCATGCCAGCCCATGCTCCAACCCATGCCAAGCTTCCGTTCTTGCCCTTCTTCCTCCAGCACTGTTCCCTTTTGGGGTAAAAGTGCCAATACGGGGAGAAGGGAGAGCGCACACCTAGAACAGAACCAGCTCAAAGCCAACACTCAGGGCCTCAGCTCCAGCAACTTGGGACCCTCTCCCCACCCCCAATAGGGTGATGTTGGCCACTGAGCAGAGAAGAAGCCCCAGCTCCTACCAAGGGGATAGCTGCCAGCGCACCCTGGGGGAAGATGTGACTTGTGCTCATTTCAGATGCAGTTCTCTCTACAGAGCCACTGGACACATGCGGACTATAGGGGAAACCCTGCAACCTAGGATGCTCTAGGTTATCATTTAGGACAAATAAAGATTTTCTCAGATGAGCAAAGACTAAAAGGACTCAGCAATATGAAACCTACCTTAAAGAAATATTAAAGGATATTATCTAGATAGAAAAGAAGCAAGAATCTATAGGAAAGGGAAAATCACAGTAGGAAAGGCAAATATATAAAAGGATTGACGAGCACTTAAATAAACAAGTACATGGATTAAAAAAATCAAAAAATTTTGTAAAAGTGATTATGATTAGCAGCAAAAGAATTAATGTGAAGATGAAAAGAGCACATTAAAATCACAAAATGTGGGGAGGGGAGTATAAAAATGTAGATCTTTTAGAATATGTTTGAACTTGTTTGACTATCAGTATAAAGCAAGTAGATATAGTTATGGACCAACATATTTGAACTCCATGGTACTTGCAAATCAAAAATATACAGTAGATTCACAAAAACCAAAAAGAAACAAACTCAGCGTAATACAAGAGAATCATTAAACCTCAAAAGAAAAAACAAAGAGAAGAACTACAAAGAGAGTTGGAAAATACGTAAAATGGCAAGAAGTACATGCACATCAATAATTAGTTTAAATGTCAATGGACTTAGTGCTCTGATAAAAAGACAGATTGGCAGATGGGATAAGAACACAGGAACCTACAATATGCTGCCTACAAGAGACTCTCTTTAGGGTTAAACGCACAAACACATACTGAAAGTGAGGAGATGGAAAAAGATATTTCATGCAACTGGAAATGACAAAGTAGGGGTAGGAATACTCATATCAGACAAAATAGACTTTAAAACCAAGGCCATAAAGAAAGAAAAGAAAAAGAAAGACATTATATAATGATAAAGGGATCAATACAAGAAGAGGATATTACACTCATTAACATAAATGCACCCAGTATAGGAGCTCTTAAATATATAAAACAAATACGAAGAGACATAGACTCTAGAAGAGTCTATAAACTCCTAGAAGAGAACATAAACAAAACATTTTCAGACATAAATTGTAGTGATATTTTCTTAGATCAGTCTTCCAAGACAAAAGGAAAATAAAGCAGAAGTAAACAAATGGTACCTAATCAAATCTCTTGCACAGCAAAGGAAATCATCAACAAAACAAAAAGACAACCTCCAGGATGCAAGAAAATATTTACAAATGATGCAACTGACAAGGGGTTAATATCCAAAATATACCAGCAGCTCATACAACTCAATATCAAGAAAACAAACAACTCAATCAAAAAATGGGCAGAAGACCTAAATAGACATTTCTCCAACAGGCACATGAAAAGGTGTTCAACATCACTAATTATTAGAGAAATGCAAATCAAAACCATGATAAGGTATCACCTCACAACAGTCAGAATGGCTGTCATCAAAAAGTCTACAAATAATTTATGCAGGAGAGGGTGAGGAGAAAATGGTGCCCTCCTACACTGTTGGTGAGAATGTAAATTGGTACAGCAACTATGGAAAATAGTATGAAGGTTCCTCAAAAAACTAAAAATAGAAGTACTGTATAAGCCAGCAATTCTACTGCTGGACATATATCTCGAGAAAACAAAAACACTAATTTGAAAAGATACATGGACCCCAATATTCATAGCAGCATTATTTACAATAGCCAAGATATGGAAGCAATCTAACCATCAACAGATTAGTAGATAAAGAAGATGAGAGAGATGTACACGCACGCACACACACACACACACACACACACACACACACACACACACACTCTGAACTATTACTCAGCCATAAAAAAAGAATGAAATATTTGCCATTTGCAACATGGGTGGACTTGGAGCATATTATGCTTTGTGAAATAAGTGAGACAGAGAAAGGCAAATACTATATGTTATCACTTGTATGTGGAATCTAAAAAAATAAAACAAATGAATGAATATAACAAAAGAGGAACAGACTCACAGATACAGAGAACAAACTAATAGTTACCGGGAAGAGAGGGGTGTGGAGAGGGGCAAGATAGGGGTAGGGGATTAAGAAATATAAACTACTCTGTATAAAATAAGTAAGTTACAGGGATACATTGTAAAGCACAGAGACTATAGCCAATATTTTGTAATAACTTTAAATGGAGTATAATCTATACAAATATTGAATCACTATGTTGTACACCTGAATCTAATATAATGTTGCAAATTAACTATACATCAATAAAAAAGAGACACTACTCAGATTTTCAGTGGAAGGGTTGGTGTTTTCTCATGCAAGCTGCTGCTGTTTTCAAGTGAGTAGCTTAAAGGGATGAGACAGATTGTGGAGACCAACCTCAAGAGTCAGGTCAGGAGTAAAATTTCTCCCTGTAGAGATGAAAGTGCGTCCACAGCTTTTGTCCTATACAGAGGAATAACTAAGTCAACTGAAATTTTTTCTCTTTGTTATGTTTCATTTTATAGTCACCTGAGATTTCTGTGCCTAATTTTTAAGTATTTCCCAGTATATCTTATGTATAGTATAGTTAATCATGTTGGTCAGACGGTGGTCCGCAGGTTCCGGGCCAGAGTGTCTACACTGTGTCATTCTGATTCAAGCTCTGTCAGACAATAAGGGGCCTAATAGCATCAATGAACACCTACTCATAAAGCATTAGAGTTGACTTTGGATCAAGACCCAATGCATCTGAACTTCTGAAGTACCCCATCAGTTAACCTTCACACCTTCGTAAGAAGATAAAAGGGAGAGGCCCCTACAGTAACCATGTTACTTGACAAGTATAGATGATATAATTAAAGTGCCTGGTATAAACTCAACACACTGTAGATACTCATGATGGTGGTGATTATAGAGATGATAATTATGGCTGTAAAATGTTTTCCATTCCAGTGAATCTGTTGTTTGAATTTCTCGGCTCTAAATAGAAAACCCGGAAGGAGAGTACATGTAACTTTCCTTTGTTTAGAGAAGAACCTGCACAGATTGTGGTGCTCCTAGGACAATGGTGCTTCAAGGACAAAGGACGACCCTGCCTGAAAATGTGTCAGCGTTACACCCCCTACCGGACTTTTAATCGCCCTCCCCACCATGTTGCAATGGTTATGAAATTCCTGAGCCCACCTGGGCGACACCTACCTGGGCAACGGGACCTGTCCCAAATAAGGAAAGGCATCTGCCCTGTCCCACTCCCACCTTATAGAAGGAAGGTATATGTGCTCGACCAATCAGTAAATGAAAATTTCACTTGGGACTATTCCTTTTTTTCTGGCTAGAAAGGCTGATCAACAGCACATGTTTGGCTCTACTCTCCCAGACTACTAAGAAGTCGGCCGCTGTTCTGGCAACAACCCTTCCCTCTAATAAATTCTATCTTCTTTACATTCTGCCTTATGTCTGGAAATTCTTTTCCAACCCGTGTTCAGACCACGGCACAAATCCCATGGGTAGACAGTTAATAAAAATAATTTTAATATTAATTATGATGAGAATGATATGATTAATTCTAATAACCAATGATTACCCTGGGCTCAAATGCAGAAGAATGTCACTATAGCAGGAAGCAGGATAAAGGGGAATTCCCATAACGCACATACTCCAAATAAAAAAAAAATGTCACATTGATGATTCAACAGCAGTTTTATTTGTTTGGCTGCAGTATAATTCACATATGTACCCTTGAGAAGTAACTAATAAGAGAGTTTTAGCAAAGTTTCTGCTTCTGAAAAAGGAAGTGATGAAAACATAAAAAGTTTTCATGTTCTATTAAACAGAGATGTACGTAAAACATATCATCCAGGGAAAAGCAGTGGCATTTTGTAGGTTTCAGACACAAATTTTATTTCAAATAGGCTAAATTTGTGAGTAATTTAGGAAAGATTTCATAACAAATACTGTTTCAAAGAGGATTTATGTTTCTAAGGCTTGCTCATAAAATGCAAGCCTTTGTTGGCCTGTTCACTATTCCCCATTGTTTCAGAATTTTGGCTAAATCCTTACTTATAGCCGAAGGTAATGGGTAATAACTCCTTCCATGTTTTAAAAGGAAACACTTGAAATAGCACATAGAAGCCTTATTAATAGGAGCAATAACCAGCTCTGCGATCATGATCGCATCATCGTCTCCAGCTGACATAGGTAAAACACAGACATTAATTAGAGAAGCAGATCCAGATCCTTTAACAGGTATTTGTGTGATAAGAGCACTGTAATGTTTTCCTGTTTTTTCAGACGGGGGTGGGGAGAAGAGTTTCCTCTTCTAGTGAAAAAGCAAGAATGACAAACGGACCCATCAGAGAGATAGGAAGTGGCTTTGCAAACAGCATTGCTTATTTTGTGGCTGGATGCTACCAAAGTGCACAAGCATATAGGCCTGTTCTAACCTGCTACTGGAGGAGAGTAGGAAGGAAGTATTGGGAAAACTAGATACGTGTCTCCTGCGATTTGTGAGTCAAGGAAAATGGTGCCTGACTTTCATCCGGAATTGTCTGAAGGAAGGAGTTTAGCTGAAGCTACTTCTGATTTTAAGGCAAGAAAATCATCTACTTTGGAACAAGCTTCATTTGTGCCGTTTAGCTGGGAGAGTGTGTAAGACTTCTTCTTATTGTCCAAGTGAATGCTTAAAAGGTAGCCAGACTACAGCTCTCTTTAAAGGACTTTGACCAAGAGGAAGGTCTACTGGTGTGATGAGGCCTCAGGAAATAGGGCCCTGTTGGAAGGCAGGTGTTATGGGAGTGATAGGCAATCAGTGGTGAGTATATAGCCTGCATCAGGAAAGGTGCAGTGAGGGCTCCTTGGTGGGGGATCGCTGACGTCCTTACTTGTGTGTCCCACAAGAGTGAGCCAGAATGTGAGCATCTGCCTCGCAGAGGGTTGATGATCACATTGTAAAAGCACAAGTCAGATTTCCCTCTTTGGTCTAATTCTATCTCCCCCCACCCCTCATCAGGAGAAGCAAAAAGCAACCATTCTTAGGGGTAGATGTGGAATAAAACAAGAGAGAGAGAAAAGAACACATCTCCCTTTTCTTATATGGAAACACAGAGTTGTGTCTGGTCTGAGGAAAATGAGAGGAGAAATTTTAAATTGGATATGAGATGGTGGTACTGAATTAGATTGCACTGGATTTTTTTTTACTACTTGGCCGTGAATTTTTTTTGTTTTTTGTTTATGTTTGTTTGTTTTGCCTAAAAGTAACCAGAAAGTGATGTTATCTTTTGAACGAATGCTAAGGAATAGGGCAAAAAGAGTGACCAGGGAAAAATATGCTGTATTCTGCTTATATCCTCCTGAATTTGGCCTAGTTAATAGACCAAATATATATTCCATAAATCATCTTAACAAGTGTTCTCTCCCACCCCTGTCTATATGAAAAACTTCTCTTTAATTAAAAGTTTGAATCTTAAGAGAGACAGAGAAAGATGGACAGACTGACACACGCACTCACATGCATGCATGCACACACACACACACACACACAGAGAAACAGAGAATGATTGAGAGAGACTAGACATTAACTAGCCCAACACTGTGTTTTCTGAATGAGGAACTAAAGCTAAGACTAAATAAGGTAACTTTAGCTTTGGAACAGACTTATAAGACCAGCCAACAGAGCCAATCGTTTTCTACATGAGTATCTTGAGACCAGGAAAGTTAAATTATTTGCTTAATGCCACACAGCTTGATTTAGAAGGAGAACCCATTTTGGTCTTGATATTCCTGACTCCTAGGCAAGTTTTGCACTTACCATGGGGATAAAAGTTTACCTGAGTTAGTCTGGGAGAGACATAACTTGGATTATATTTTTTTGATTATCAGTTCTGGGCTTTGGCTCCTTTCAGTTTAATTCATTACACCTTCCTGTGAATTGAAGTCGAAGACAAGAAATGGGCTCTAAGTGATGTCTTTGTAATTTATTAGCCTAGTATATGTTGATTTAGATTCTCTTTACTTGCTCCCAAATCAAACCACATATCCTCAATCCTCTTGGATACACAAAGTGGTACCAAAAATTAAGGAAAGAGAAGAAGGAATAAAGGATTTGAGGATTAATTTGCACATGATAGTTTTTCTTTTACTCAAAGAAAATTGATAGGGAGCTTGGAAACATTGAATCTATTTCTTCTCTGGGTCCAATGGAAGCAAATATTGATTTCTAACAATGAGTTCATTTCAAGAAAATAATACAAATATTTTAACTTTTAAAATAACTAGCTAATTATACATGGATTTAATGCATATTTCTCGATCTGTAGAAGCTAGATTACTACAGGAGAATAGATTTACCTTCTCTAGACCAAAAGAATGAGTTGCAAATAGATTTGACACAATCTAAGACTGGTAAATTGCTATTTTAGTTTACTTACAAAACAAACATATTCATTCCTTCGGTAAATTGAAATGAGTAACTGAACTGTCTTTAGCCCTTGTGACCATGAGGATGCTTTGAATTGGAAGTGGCAGAAAACTATCTAATATGAGAATCAATAAGAAAATTTATTGACCTCCTAAATATAAGTTAAGAAGTCTTCAGGATGGTGGAATCAGTGGCTTAATAATGTAAACAAGGACTAAGGTTTTTCTACTTTTCTACCTTTTCTTTTACTATTTGCTTGCCACTAGCCTGGATCATTTATGAACCAATCCCAAGGAAGAAAAATTCTATAGCTAATACCTCTATTTGCCTATTCTGAGTCTATTCTCCCCCATTGCCTCTGAATAACAAAAATCTGATTTTGCTTAGGGCTGCAATGCACTTTGCTTAAAATTGCATTCTCCCTTTTAGTTAGGTATGCTTATGTGTTTAAGCTTTTGCCAGGCACAAGAGATGTGTGGAGCTTCCAAGCAAACGCTCTAAAGAGAATGAGCATTCACTGCTTGTAAGTCCTGTCCAGGATGTATAACATGCAGGGCTCCTAGCAATGATTTTTAAAAGAAAGGGTATTAAGCCCTTCTTGTACTCCCTTCTTCCTTCTTTCTGGTTGAAATCAGGTTCTAATGGATGGAAATATGGAAAGACCCTGGGTCTCTGATGACTTTAGATCTGCTAAGCCATGCCTGTTTGGTCTATCTCCAGTCTTCTTTTAAGTTGACCATTGATATTAGTCACAACTGAAACAAGTACCATATTTTGGTTGTTTTGGACTTTGTGGATCAATGTTAAGGGAGCTGGGATTAACATGATTGGTTTAAGCCAGTGATTCTCAACTTTGGCTGCAGTTTAGAGTCACCTTGGGAGTTTTAAAACCCTGGGCTCTTCCTCAGACCAATTAAATTAGAATCCCTGGCTTAGCACCCAGGCATTAGAGTTTTTAAAGCTCCACAGGTGATTCCAGCATGCAGCCAGCTGGCTGAAACAACACAGAGCCACCCCTGGAGGGAGCGTCAATTCCCAGAACACACCTATCCTACATAATCAGGGAAGAGTGGCCTGGATGTCGCAGAGTCAACTCCAGCGTGCACCAAGATCCTGTCCTTAGAAAGGTCACAGAGCAGTAAAAAGGGGACAGTTTACTATAGAAAGAAACACGAATGTAAAAAACGAAGTTGGCTGGCAATGATGTTGTCCTTATTCTATCATAATCAATCAGAAAAATTCAGAGGGGAGAACAATAATTTGGGTGCTGTTATAATGCCAGTGTTTCATTGTCGTCCTTTCTGTTGGAGCTAAATGCTATTTTGCTAAATGCCAGCACCACAAACTAAAGGGTGTACAACTTCTCTTTGTTTTGACTGTTCTTATGCAGTATTAAAGCGTCTTTCTTTGTTCACTAGTTTTTTGTAAAATGCATCCTTGGCAACTGCGTTGGTATAGAGAACAAAACCTTTCAGTTTACAATGAACAGAAAATATGGTGTATCAGAATATCGGAAAAGTATAAGCCAGGCATAAAGGTACATGGTTAAAGTGATAAAATGGCATGATGAAATTTCAAAAGCTGAAGGACATTTTCACAATGCAATACTGAGGTGAAATAGATACCGAGTAGCTTTGATGGTAATAGTAATCGTTTAAGTGAGAACATTACAAATAGGCTGGGTTCAGAAGCTGCTTCTTATAAATATTGGCTGGAAATATGATATTATCTCTTTTTCTAGACTGTATCTTAAGCTCACTTAGTTTGCCCACACCAGAGAAGGGGGCTTCCTGAGGATTTACAGTCAATTCTCATTATTCACAGATTCTGTATTTGAGAATTCATCTACGAACTAAAGCTTATTTATCACCCCCAAATCCATACTGAGGGTGCTTTTGCTGCCTTTCATGAACAAGCACAGGGTGATGAAAAATTTGAATTGCCTGATGCACAAGTTCTCAGATGTGGCCAAACCAGGTGGTGCTTTCTTATTTTAATTCTCATACAATAAACAACTGTCCTTTTCAAGATCTATTTAAGTGCCTTACTTTTTGCATTCTTTGTAATTTTTGTTCTTTATTTCATTGTTTAAAATGGCCTCAGCATAGTGCTGAAGCACTTCTAGTGCTTCTAAGTGAAAAAAGGCTCTCATGTTGCCCTTTTGTAGTTACATCCTGATCTCCTCCACCACCTCCCATCAGTGACTCTTGGCAACCACTCATCTGTTCTTTATTTCTTCGATTTTGTCATTTCAAGAATATTATATAAATAGAATCACAGTGTGTGACCTTTTAGGATTAGTTTTTTGACTCAGCATATTTCCTGGGATATTTTCAAGCTGTTGCATTAGAGTTTGTACCTTTTTATTGCTGAGCAATATTCCATGGTATGGGATGTACTATGGTTTGTTTAACCAGTCATCCATTCGAGGACATTTTTTGGTGTCGATTGATTGTCTTTCTCATTCATGTTGTAGTTTTCCTGGCTCTGAATATGATGAATGATTTTCTGTTGTATCCTGGACATTTTAAATATTATGAGACACATATATAAACATAAACATGTGTGTATATGTATGTATGTTTATATATATTTATATATGATATATATATATATATATATTTCATATATTTATATACACTTGTTGAAGTGCAGCCTGAGGTCTGGGTGAGTATGTGTATTCAGCTTCACTTGTCCTGTCACCAGTGCCCTGGCAGAAGGGGGGCACTAAGTCATACTGCATTGTTTCAGACAGGTGGGATGGAAGGTCTGCCTCCTACTAGGCCTCGCTCACACTTTCTGGGCGACAGCAGCCAAGGGACTCGCACTGCCCTGTTGCCTCTGAATGAAGGTGGCAACTCAGCTCCCTGTTAAGCCTGCCGACACCAAAGGAGGGGAAAGTGGAAAGTTTACTCTCCTTATCTCCCGGCACCTCATGAGGGAGAGGTAAGCTTTCTTCTGTTGGTCTTTGTCAGGAGTCAGTCAGGGATTACCAAACAGGTTATCTCTTGTCAGGTTAACCTTTTCTAAGTCTTTGGCTAGGAGAACTAGGCCCTTGGAGTTTTTTCTGTCCTCCTCTTGGTGGTTCCTGATTGGAGGCTTCTGCAATGTCCTAAGACCTATGGAAGGCAGTAAGGAAATCTAGGGAACTCGCCATGTGTTGTTGTGGACTGCATGTTGGGCGGTCCACATGCTTCTAGCTGCATTTCAGAAATTTCCTATATTTGTTTGTCATGTTATGTCCAGGCCATTTTAGTGTAAAAGGGAGGATGTAGGAGGAATGGGGTTACTCTGTTGTGGTGAGTCCAAAGCCTCTGGGTAACATTTGAAAAGACAGAAATGAGTTTTTGAGGAGGGGAAGTAATAAGTGGAAAAGAAAAAGTACATAACAAAACCCCACAAAAGTGAAAAAAATTATGTCTTTCTATTCACCTCTCTTAACACATCTTCTGGGAACCTTGTTTCACTTGTCTCTGTTTAATTTTCAAATTTAATTATGCTTTTTGTCTTTCTGACTCAGGGACTGACTTTATTAGACATTGCAAAATAGCCAGCATTTTTAAATGTTTTTCCTGACAATCAAATGGTATATTGGGGTAAATTTGGGGTCTTTAATTGTTTTCTCCTCTGATCTTTGTGTTGAGTGCTGTAGGAGATGTCATTTCACTTTAAAAAAAAAAAGTGTTATTTTTTTTGGTTTGCTTCTTTTGTTTGCTTGGTTATTTTGGATTTTTTCTTTTTATTTTGGTTGTTGATTTTGTTGTTGCTTCAAAGGTAGGCCACAGCCAGGAAGTCCCAGAAACCTGAGCTATGCAGAAGTTTATGTGCTGATAGCCATAGTTTCATTTTTTTTTAATAAAAAGTTCATATAAATTCGACTTTACAGACATATGTAAGAGTATCACATTTTTGGCTTTTAATGTATTATTGATGGATACTTAGAAACTCATCTCCAGTAGTACTAGAACTAAATTACCTAGTACTGTACCTACACTCATGAAAAATAATATATAGCCACAAGGTAGTAGACAGTGTCTGAAAGAATGTCACGAAATATGTAATGATTAAGCAAAACCCATAATCCTACTTCTTCAACCAGTGTTCTGTTTTGTTTTTGCTTTTGTTGGTTTTGTTTTTAATTCAAATTACATGAGTTAGATACCCAGAGTATGAACTGTAAGACATTTTAGAACTTCATAAGAAGATTTTAAAAATTCTGATAATTATGGTTCGGGCTAATACTGGTATTAACCTTTCTCACATATATACCGTAGCATTTATCCCACAGGTTGAGTCCCTTAGAGAGTGACATTTAGAAACCTAATGAGAACTCCTCAAGTCCCTTATGGAAAGGGAGTTTGAAGGAAGTTGAAATAGAGGAAAACACCTTCATCTGTCTAGGAAAACATAGTGAGAACACAGATGAAGTCAGGGGCAGTGAACCATGGCGGGGGAGTGGATTTGAAGGTTGTGGGGGATGAGGAGGAAAGAGAAATTAAACAAAACTGTGGCTCAAGTATATTTGGGCAGGTGGGCAAAGATCATGGATTCAAATCCATTATTTAATTGAGACCTAGAAATACCAGTCTGCAGTTCTGAAGAAAGGGTGGAGTGGATCTCTGATAAGTGGAAAGTTACTGCCGTACAGATGATATGAGATATAAGACTTTAATTATAAGGTATGTGCTATGGACTTAATTTTGTGCCCCCCGCCAAATTCCTATGTTGAAACCCTAACCTAAACCTCCAATGTGACTGTATTTGGAGACAGTGTCTATAAGGAAGTAATGGATATTAAATGAGGTTATAAGCATGGGACTCTGATCCAGTAGGATTAGTGTCCTTATTAGAAGAGATACAAGAGATTTACTCTCTTTCTCTCATTCTGCATGTATTTGCAGTGGAAAGGCCATGTAAGGACATAGTAAAAAGGTAGCCATCTGCAAGCCAGGAAGACAGATAACACCAGAAACTGAATTCCAGAATATTAATCTTGGCCTTCTCAGCCTCCAAAACAGTGAAAAATAAATTTCTGTTGTTTAAGCCACACAGTTTGTGGTGGTATTTTATATGGCAGCCCAAGCAGATTAATGTAGCATGTGAATGGCAGAGATTTCCAAGGGAAAATGGGAATCATGAGAACAGCTAAGTAGTAAGTCTTGGAAGGTATACGTTTACTACTTTAGTAGGTGATATGATTGGGGTAATCAAAGTTATCAACTGGAATCTCTCAGAATTAATGTGAGGATAATAATGCATCAGTAAAAAAGAACATATTTTAAAAAATTAATAGTTTCCCTAAATACCATTAATTACCAAGTGGAAAATAAAGTGAATGAAGAATTACATTCACAATAACAAAAAAATAAAGAATTCATAGTGTTACTTAAAATAAATAGTAATTGTCAGTATATAATAAAGAAAATTATAAAACTTTACTAAAGATATAAAAGAACATCTAGGGCTTCCCTAGTTGTGCAGTGGTTAAGAATCTACCTGCCAATGCAGGGGACATAGGTTCCATCCCTGGTCCTGGGAGATCCCACATGATGCAGAGCAACTAAGCCCCTGTGCCACAACTACTGAGCCCGCGCATCTAGAGCCCATGCTCCACAAGAAGAGAAGCCACTGCAATGAGGAGTCCGCACACCGCAATGAAGAGTAGCCCCCACTTGCCGGAACTAGAGAAAGCCCGCGTGTAGCAACAAAGACCCAAGTCAGCCAAAAATAAATAAATAAAAATAAATAAATTTATTTTAAAAAGATAGCAAAGAACAGCTAAATGTTCTAATCCATAAATGGATTCGATGGTCTATTTTACTTATTAGAGAAACCAAACACTGTAATGCGGCTGTTTAATAGTCAATACCATTACTGCAATTCTGGCCAAAACATATATCATCAGGACTTTGTTTCAGAGATATGACAGTGTTACGAAATAAGCTCACAACAGTGGATCAGAATACTTAGGAAAAGACACTAATGAATGTCCTTGGCCCCCTCAGATATTGAAATCTCATCATCACCATCACCATCATCACCATCATCGTCATCCACAATATTTGAAACAGGGCGGTACTCAGAAAGGTACAGACACTTGAACCAGTGGAACATAAGGTCTAGAAATCATTCCACAGAAATATAAAAATTAGTTTGTAGTAAAGGTGATGCTACATACCCAGGATGGAAAAAAGAACTTGATTTTTATGTAATCCTAAAAACACACAAAAAATTTATAATTGTACTACAACAACCGGGGTAGTCATTAGGAAAACAAAAGTGTTAGGTCTAACCTCATACCAAAGTAAATTCCTGATATAATAACAATTTTAAATGGGGAAAAGGCAATACATAAAATAGTGAAGAAGGGGAAAACATATATCTAACTGTGAAGTAGAACCTTGTGCACATGACACCAGAGTTCAGAGCCACAAGAGAAAGTGCTGATTTGATTACATAAAAATTCCAAATTGTTAAGATTGCTAACAAAGTTACAGGTAAACTTCAAAAGTGGTAAAAATTGCATTGTCTCAGAACAATATGTCAACATTCAATATGACTGTGATTAAAATTCCAATAGAAAAGTAAGATGAAACGTGGAAAAGCAAGTTTTAAAAAAGAAAATATGAATATAAATGTGAAAACAAAAATATGAACATATTAAACCCCAGGATGACTCAAAAATTTTGTAGTAAGATAATAATTAAATATATATTGTATCTAATAAATTAACAAAGATTTTAAAAGTCTGTATTGGAAAGAATGAGAATTATCATGCATTGTAAATTGCTGCAACTTATATGTAGATCAATTTGAAAACAGAGCCTGAACATTTGCACACTCCTGTGATATTAGTCTGAAAGAATGCTTAAGAATAAATGCCAACTGCTATGTACAGAACTGTATACACATTGTTTTTTAAAGAATCACATAAAAACAACCTAAGTATTCAAAAGTATGAGAGTCACTAGATAAATTCATGTAATGGAATAATACCCATTCATTAAAAGTAATTAGCCAAGCTTATTTAACTAAACTCAATTAACTAAACTTACGTACAATTAACTAAACTTATTAATTTGGAAATATGTTCATGTTATATATAAACAGGTTGCAAAAATATGTAGAGGAATAAACCTTTAAAATACATTCTGTGTATATGAACAGAAGAAAGTCTAGAAGCGTAAGTATCAAATTAATAATGTTGAACTCTGTGTGGCAAGTATTTCCTCTGTGTACATTTTCTGATTTGAGAAAAACTAAAGACTATAGATGTGAAACAACATATTATGTTTAGAATAATAAGAATTCTTAGTCATTCTAATATGGGTAAAAGAGAAATAATAGGAAAAAAGGAAATAGGGATTTAGGTAGAAAACACAAAATAGAGATGATATTAAATCAGAAAAAAAGAGACTTTAATGAATAATGGAGAGGGAATAAGAGTGTCCATTGCCTCCTGATTTGTTCAGTGCTTGGAATATGCCCACCACCCTTCTATGTGCTGAAGGAGGAGAAATGAAGACATACAAGTCTTTACCTTGAGAGAAATTAGAGTTTGTGAGGGAGGAACAGGGTGATGGGTAGGACATGATTTACAATGCTTGTGTAAGATAGTGTGGTGGCAGTGGAGATGGAAGACATGGGTGGATTTAGGACATATTTTGGATGAGAACTCACAGGTCTTGCTGACAGGTTGAATATGGCGAAGAGGCAAAGTGAATTATCTGTCATCAACTACTAAAATTAATAACATGGAGGGAGAGAAAGTTAATCAAAAGTTAAATTTTGGATGTACTAAATGTAGAATGGTGATTAGGTCAGGTAAGATTGTTGGATAAATATGCTTGAAGCTTAACTGAGGAATAAATGCTGGAGATAGAGATTTGGAAAATCATAAAAAAACATATATGGCTATTAAATTCAAGAGATTAAATGAGATCACTTAAAAGGAGAATGTAGCTGGTGAAGGGCTCAGCCTTGGACCACTCAAATGTAGCAGTGTTTGAGAAGAAAAAGGCTGTCTAGATAAGGAAATGAGCAAGAAAGACAGGAGAGTGTTCACAAAAGCCATGAAAAGAAAGGGTTTTAATGAGTAAAGCATATTCCATTGGGCTAAATAATACTGATAAAACAGAAAAATATCCCCTGGATTTGGCAATACCGATGTCACTGACAAGAACCTAGTCAAGACCAGTTTCAGTATGTGCTGGATCAGAAGCCAGATTGGAGTGGGTTAAAGAGTCATTCAGCAAGTGTGGATGAGGATTTTGTGGGAAGGAGGAGAGAAATGGATACTTTCTGGCAGGGGTGGAGGCTCAAGAGAGGCATATTTCTGTTAAGATGGGAAATAGCATGATGAGATTTTACCTGGTTTAGAATGACCCAGTAGAGATGAAGTGAGTCTTGGCTCTGCAGGGAGAGGGAAATAAGGAGTAGAGCTCTTGGAAAGGTGGGAGAGGATGGGTCCAGAGCATGCATTTTGGGATTAACATTTTTAGATGAAGGGACTTGTATTCCACTATAACCAGCAGAAAGTCAGAGAATATGGCTACAAATGCTGGTGAATTTATAGATTTAGTTGTGGGAGGATGTAGAAATTCTTGTTTTATTGAAGTTTTCCTATCAAGTGGAAGACAAACTCAGCAGCTAAAAACTGACGGTGTAGCATAAGGATGATTTGTGAAGTGATAAAAAGCTACAGAATACTGAACTGGAAGCATAGGAAAAAATATTTTCTAGGGACATGTAATAGGATTTCTAAGCAGTACTATGTGTTAATTTGTGACATGAAAATATAAATATGAAGATTAACCTTTTGGTCTGGTTGTATACAGGCATACCTTGTTTCACTGTGCTTCGCAGATACTGCTTTTTTTTTTTTTTTTTTTTTTTTTTTTTTTTTTACAAATTGAAGGTTTGTGGAAACCCTGCATCACACAAGTCTATTGGCACCATTTTCTCACTTTGTGTCACATTTTGGTAATTCTCACAGTATATCCAACTTTTTCCCTATTATATATTGAAATATATAATATTCAATATATTTGTTACAGTCATCTGCGATCAGTGATCTTTGATGTTACTATCACAAAGAGATTGTAGCTCACTGAAGGCTTATATGATGGTTAGCATTTTTTATCAATAAAGTATTTTTAAACTAAGGTATCTACAGTGTTTTTTAGACATACCACTATTGCACACTTAATAGACTACAGTATAGTGTAAACTTAACTTTTATGTGCACTGGGATACCAAAAAATTCATGTGACTTACTTTATTGTGATATTCCCTTTACAGTGGAACTGAACTTGTAATACCTTTGAGGTATGCTTGTAATCTCTACTGGAATGTTAAGTACTCAGGTGTAGGAACAAAGGATGTAGAGAGTTAGGTTCAACCAGGTTTGGGATGTTTTCAGGTGAGTACTACAAAGGAGAAGTAAGGGAGTTGAGGGTGCTTGCAAGGCAGTAAATATCGTGAGAGCTCAATCTAAGCTGGGTAGGTAGGAAAGTGGCAATAGATTATAGATGATAAATAATTAATAAGAACCAATACTAATAGGCTAAAGACCTAAAGTCAAAAAATTGTTAAAGTACTAGAGTAGGTGATCTGGAAGAACACACTAAGGTTGGTAGGAACTGGGGAGCCCACCATCTGATTTTGGGAGAGTGTGACTGGGAGGGTGGCATTGGAGGAAAAGATAGTTAGATATATAAACAGATAAAAGAAATGAGAAGTCAGGAAACTACATGTCATGCATGCTCATGGTCAAGTCACAAAGAATGATAAGGAGTTTAGAGAAAGAGCGAAAGAGAGTGTGACCTAGGAACTAAAATCTTCAGCGACTTAGGGGAAATGACATAGAAAGCAGTACAAGTGAAAACAAAATAAAACAAAACAAAAGCCAAAAAACCCGAGAAAAACCCAAAGATGAGTACCTATCATCAGTATTGTGCTTTTGAAGAAAGAAAGAGAAGAATATATCAGAAGTTGAATCCCAGAACATGAACTACTCATCTCCAAAGCTCCTGTACATATGACACTTCCCATTTTAGTTGATGCCAACACTATCTTTCCAGTTGCTGAAAGTTAAACCAAAGTCCCCTTAATTGTCCTTGACTTGCTGAACTATGCAGGAACCTTAACACAATCTAGTAAGAAGTCTAAACTTGGAACTCTATGAATCCAAGGGTTGGGTGAGGGATAGGTGGTATATTTATTAATAAGAAAACTTGCTGTTAATCAAGTAAGGTTTGGTCAAAACCTAATGAGGCTAATCACCCCCCCTCCAAACTTTTTGTCTCATACACGAGGTATCCGAGAAGCAGAGCCTCTATACCAGGGGCTCTATTAGAAGCTGAGTCCTCAAGGCACATCAAGATAAGATAAGAAGGTGGAGACCATATTCCAAGAAGAAACTGAGAATATAGAGGAGTCTTCTGATCATCAAATGGGTATTCTAGAGGACACATTGAAAAAACTTAAGAGAGTGGAGCAGAATGGGGTTTAGAGAGAATTAGGATGTGCCTAGTAGAATAAGGATGAGAGAACCCAGTGACACCAGATGGCATGGAGGCTTGGACATCTAGGAATGATAAGGTAAATAGTGACTACTTCAATTTCCTCTGAAGATGGAATGATTTTAGTTTCCTTGAGAGTGCTGGCAATCAGTGTTAGCTAGAATTCTACAGATTTAGTTATTTTGATATTGAGCAGTGAGAGAACAAAATTTATTACATAAAGGAAGAGATGATTTTCCTTTTTCAAATTCAGAGTTACTGCTTTCAAAATACAGGTGGTCTTTTGTGTTTATGCATAGCCCAATGGGCATAGCCTAAATTAGATAAACATGGTCATAAGATGTAGAAAGAAGAGGAATGTCACATCTGAGAGGCTTTGAAGAAGATTGAAGGTTCAAGTGGTCATGAAAGCTAAATCCATTACTGCCATCTTCAGGATCTCATAGTGGCCCCAGAAAGGTTACTGTTAGGACTATTTGAGGAAGGTTCTGAGAGGAAGGAACTCTTGACTAATGAGCATATGTAATATGCAGGAAGGGAATAAAATACCTGAACTAGATGGTATGATAGAATACATGGAGAGAGAAAAGAGGGAACAAAGGCAGGAGTTGTACTTATGGTAAGAGTTACTAGGGGATGGTGAAGTCAGGACCAGGAGTTATAGGCAAGTGGTTACTAGAAAAGAAAGAAATTGGTTTAAAAAACGTCTAATATTTAACATTGGTAAGCTGCTGTTATGTATCAGACACTCTCCTAGAGTTAATGCTAATGTAATTTGTTTAATCCCCATTAGAAAATAAAAACAAAAACTAGGAGTTGCATACAACACTCATCTGTGTTTTATAGATTAGGTGATGGAGACTTGGAGAGGTAAGTACCCTGCTAGGGTCTTGTCCCCAGTGAGTGTGGCCAGGATTCACACCCACTCTGCCTGTCTCCATAGCTCTTGATCTTTACCACCAGGAATGCAAAATAAGTAATTCAAGGATAGTACCATAAATCAAACAACATTGTTTTAGCAGGAAAAAAAGAACATTTCAGGAATGTTGAATAATTAGTTGAGGAAATAGTGTATAGAAAAATTTAACATATTTATGTGGTCACATCAGTATTACCATCATAAATGTCAAGTGTTGAAAATTTAATTATTTTTTCTAATATTAGAATTTTGACCAAAAAAAAAAATTATAGACATGGGTATGCAGCCTGAGAAGTCACAAAGGGCTCTCTGCCTAGAGGAGTCATTTGCTTTATTTAATGCTTTAATGTTAACAGAGCATTAGTCTCATTACATTTTGAAAAAGGAGTCTTGCATTTCATTTTGCCTGGGAAGACTTGCAAATATGTAACTGTTCCTATATGTAGATGGTGAAATGTTCAACAAATAATTCCAACATGCCAATATATTAGGAATTGCATCTGATTTTAACCAAAGAGAAGCACAAAAAAAGCTAATGGTTGAAGATTTGGAATGTATTATTAAAGCATAAACAAATGAAATTCATCGAATGTGCCATGTTCAAAAAGCAACAGTATATCTCTGGCTCTGAAAATGGGCAAGTCACTTGCAACTAATTCAGTAACTTTAAAGTACTTTGGAAGAATAGCTGAATCATCTGTAAGGTAAAGCCTCTTAGAGTGTCCCAGGTAGAACTTGCAGCCAAAAAAAAAAAAAAAAGATTCAACTTAGTTTCAGGAAGAAAATTCACAAAGGAGTGAGAAGGCAGTCCCAGAGAATCTGCCAGCACTACATGGGGAGACAATAAGAGAACACATGGGAACAGAAAGTAAAAACACATACCCATACAAATCTAGACATTTTCTGGCCGGCAGAAGAGAATTCACCACAATATGCTAAGTCCTTTAGGACACATCTGCAAAAATGGATAAGAAAAACCTTCCAAATCTGCTAGATTTTTGCTAATGCCATTTCAGTCATTAGTAGGTGGAATGAAAAAATGCCAGTTAATCCTACGCAGAGATGTACATGGTAGTGTGTGGTCTCTTACAAAATTTCTGCTTCAATGTATAGGGCAATAAAGTACAGAGAAGGAAAAAGCTATTCTTTCCGGTGACATATTCCTTATTAGCATGCCGAGAGTGAGGATTTAGCACTCCAGATAAATATGGTTCTATAGTAAAGGATGATACAAGGATGGCACTAGAGAGTCAGTTTGCTAGTCAATGAAATGACAGTGTTTTAAGTCGAGACACTTCTGACAAAAGCTCTTGGCTACTCCAAGATTACAATAGTCTTTTTTTTTCTTTTATTGAGCACATATATGTATTTTCCTGTATGGAGACTTTCTGATATCATATAAAGACAATAAGAGCCCCATATGTTGAATGGAAATTAACCAGATTAAGCATTTTTTCATATACCTTCATATTAAGGTACACAGTTAATCATAAAAATGCTGTAAGCCAAATTTCTATATTATGCTACTTTTGAAAATAAAAATAGTTGCTAAATATTCTAAGTAGATTATAAGAAAATTGATCAGTTTTTTATTGCTTTCTCATTCAAGAAATACAGATAATCTCTTAAGCATCAAAAGTGATTTGTTTTTGGGCTTCCCTGGTGGCGCAGTCATTGAGAGTCCGCCTGGTGATGCAGGGGACACGGGTTCGTGCCCCGGTCCGGGAGAATCCCACATGCCGTGGAGCGGCTGGGCCCATGAGCCGTGGCCGCTGACCCTGTGCGTCTGGAGCCTGTGCCCCGCAACGGGAGAGGCCACAACAGTGAGAGGCCCTAGTACCGCAAAAAAAAAAAAAAAAAAAAGTGATTTGTTTTCCAACACCTCAGCATTGATTTGTGGATTTTTAATTGGATGATGTTGCAGGAAAATATTTTGTTTATTTATTAGCATATCTAGCTTTGACAAACAATATTACATATCTAGAATAATTCCTCTGCATTATGAACTACAGTAAAATTGTTGTGATGTGAGAAGCATCACATTGCCTGTATCTGAATCAAGAAATCCATAATTGTGGAATCCAGATTATCTGAAGCTTATTAGTTTTCTTTCAACATTTAACAAACATTTTTGCCTGCTCTAAGGCTGCTGAGAGATTAAGTCTGCATTTTATTAATCTCTGTATTACTAGCAAAGGGCACAGAACCTGTCATGTAGTAAGAGTGCAATAATATGTTTATTCTGAAGTAAATAGTTTGGAATACCCTTACCTATGGAGAGAATCATTTGTATCTAATGTGTGTTAGGGTGCTAGGGATTTGAGTTCAACTTTTGGTTCAACTTTAAACAAATAATTTTTGAAATCTCAGTTACCTCAACTGTAAAATAGAAATAATTCCCTTCTCATTTGAAAAGGTTATTTTTTCCAGTTTTATTGAGATATA
Source organism: Leucopleurus acutus (assembly GCF_964270905.1). NCBI lineage: Eukaryota > Metazoa > Chordata > Mammalia > Artiodactyla > Delphinidae > Leucopleurus > Leucopleurus acutus. Next base: position 77,353,871 of record NC_139145.1, on the reverse strand, counting down.
GCTCACATATAACATTGTGTGAGTTAAAGGTATACAACGTGTTGATTTGAAACATTTACATATTGAAAAATGATCACCACATTAACATCAGGTAATAATTCCATCACTTCATATAATGATCATTATTTTTTTGTGGTAAGAAAATAGCACCTTTGAACTATATAGTATTTTTAACTATAATCATCATACTGAACATGAGATCCCCAGAAATTATTTGTCTTATAGCTAGAAGTTTGTACCCTGTGACCAGCCTCTCCTTATTTCCCCACCCTGTAGACCCTGGTAACCACCAATTTAGTATCTGTACAAGTTCAGCTTTTTTAGATTCCACAAATAAGTGATATCATATAGCATTTGTCTTCTGCTATCTATTTCATTTAGCATAACACCTTCAAGGTCCAACCATGCTATTGCAAAATAGCAGGATTTCCTTAATTCTCATGGCTGAAGAATATTTTCCTGTGTGTGTGTGTGCGTGTGTGTGTGTGTGCGTGTGTGTGTGTATGCTTATAATAAAACTTCCTGAGAATCTTTCCTGTGATGAATCCAGATATTGCCAGTCCTCTGATGAGTCACGGGCAAGGCAAATGAAATTCTGACTACAGAAACATTTGTAGAAAATTCCTGTGTGCTGATAGCCATAACTAAGAACTTTTCTGCTTGTTACATATATAATACATAAGCATAGAAGAATATAAAATAGTTCATGAATCATAAACATAAACTAATTATATTAGGGAGAATTATATTTCCAATATTGAGTATTGTTATGTTTTTTTTCCTTTGGATATGTTTATATTTCTGTTCCGATTAATATGTTCTGAACTTTCAGATCTATCTATCTATCTATGTATCTGTCACACCTTTATCCATTCATCTGTTGACAGGCACTTAGGTTGTGTCCATATCTTGGCTATTATGAATAATACTGCAACGAACATGAGAAAGCAGATGCATCTTCAAGATCCTATTTGAATTTCCTTTAGATATATACCCAGAAGTGAAAATGCTGGATTATATGCACTTCTATTTTTATTTTTTTGAGGAACCTGCACACTGTTTTCCATAGTGGCTGTACCAGTTCACACTCCCATCATTCTCTGTTTTCCACACCCTCACCAACACTTATCTCTTGTCTTTTTGATAACTATTGTAACAGGTATGAGATGATATCTCATTGTGGTTTTGATTCGCATTTCCCTGATGATTAATGATGTTGAGCACCTTTTCATGTACCTGTTGGTAATTCGTATGTCTCCTTTGGAAAAATGTCTATCTAGTACTTCTGCCCATTAAAAACAATCACATTGCTTGGGTTATTTATTATTATTATTATTGCTTTTGAGTTGTAAGAACTCTTTTTATAATTTGGATATTAGCCCCTTATCAGTTATATGACTTGCTGTGCAGAAGCTTTTTAGTTTGATGTAGTCTGACTTATTAATTAAGTTTTACTTTTGTTGCTTGTGCTTTTGGTGTCATATCAAAAAATCATTGCCAAGACCAATATCAAGGGGCTTTTCCCCTGCATTTTCTTTTAGGAGTTTTGTGGTCAGGTCTTATTTCTAAGTCTTTAGTCCATTTTGAGTTAATTTTTGTAAGTGATGGAAGATAGGGGTCAATTTCATTCTGCATGTGGTTATCCAACACTCCCCACACCATTTATTGTGGAGACTCTTCTTTTTCCATTGAGTATTCTTGGGTCCCTTATCAAATATTAGTTGACTACAGTGTATGGGGATTTGTTTCTTGGCTCTTGCTTCTGTTCCATTGGTCTATGTGTTGATTTTTATGCCAGTACCATACTGTTTTGACTGTTAATAACTTTGTAATATAGTTTGAAATTAGGAAGTGAGATACCTCCAGCTTTGTTCTTCTTTCTCAGGACTGCTTTGGCTCTTCAATGTCTTTTGTGGTTCCACACAAATTTTAGAATTGATTTTTCCATTTCTTTAGAAAATGCTTTTGGAATCTTAATAGGGATTGCATTGAATCTATAGATGGCTTTGGGTAGCATGGACATTTTAATATTCTTGCCATCCGTAAATTTTGGATATCTTTCCAATTGTTTATGTCTTTTTAAATTTCTTTCATCAAAACCTTGTAAATAGTTCTCAGTATACTAATCTTTCATTTCCTTGGTTAAATTTACTCCAAAGTATTTTATTATTTTTGATGCAATTGTGAATGAGGCTATTTTCTTTATTTTTTTCAGATATTGTAGTGTTTAGAAATATAACTGATTTCTGTATATGGACTTTGTATCCTGTAACTTTACTGATTTATTTTTTAGTTCTAATAGTTTGGGAGCAGAATTTAGGATTTTCTGTATATAAGATTATATCATCTGCAAACAAAATATATTTTACCTATTCCTATCTGATTTATGTATATTTTGTTTATTTTCTTGCCTGATTGTGCTAGGTAGGACTTCCAGTACTTTGTTGAATGGAAGTGGTGAGAATAGGCACCCTTATCTTGTTCCTGATCTTAGAGGAAAAGCTTTCATACTTTGACCATTGGGTATGATGTTGGCTGTGGGAGTATCATACATGGCCTTTATTATGTTGAAGAATGTTTTCTACACCCAATATATTGATTGTTTTTATCATAAAAATTGTTGTATTTTGTCAAATGCTTTTTATGCATCTATTGAGATAATCAGGATTTGATCTTTCATTCTATTAATATGGTGTACCACATTTATTGATTTGCATGTGTTGAACCATCCTTGCATCATAGGGAAAATTCCTGCTTGTTGATGTTGTATGGTCTTTTTCATGTGTTGTTGAATACACTTTGCTAATATCTTGTTGAGAGTTTTTACGTCTGTGTTCATCAGGGATATTGGTCTGTAGTTTTCTTTCCTTGTAGTGTCCTTATCTGGCTTTGGTATCAGGTTATTACTAACCACATAAAATGAATTTGGGGCTGTTCCCTCTTCTGAAATTTTTGAGAAGAATTTGTGAAGGATTGGCATTACTTCTTTAAATGTTTAGTAAAATTCACTGATGGAACAATTTTGTCCTGGGCTTTCCATCCTTGAGAGGATTTTGATTATTGATTAAACCTTCTTACTCATTATTGATCTGTTCAGATTTTTTATATCTTCATGATTTCATCTTGTAGGTTGTATGTTTCTAGGAATTTATCCATTTCTTCAAGGTTCCCCAATTTGTTGATATATACTGGTTCAGAATCTTTCATGATCTTTTGTATTTCTGTTAGATCAGTTGTAACGTCTCTTTCATTGACAATTTTATTTATTTATGCCCTTTTTGTTTCTTAGTGAGTTTATGTAAAGGTTTCCTTTTTTGTATATAAAAAAATCTAGTCTTAGTTTAATTTGATCTTTTCTAATGTTTTTCTGGTCTTTATTTCATTTATTTCTGCTCTGATGTTTATTTCTTTCCCTTTGCTTATATGAGCTTAGTTAGTTCATCTCTTGCTAGGTTCTTGAGGTGTAAAATTCGGTTGTTACTTATTGTGGACATTTATTGCTAAAATCTCCCTCTTAGCATTGCTTTTGCTGTATCCCATAAGTTTTGTATGTTGAATTTCCATTTTTATTTGTTTCAAGATATTTTGATTTTTCTTTTGATTTCTTCTTTGACCCATTGCTTGTTTAGAAGCATATTGTTTAATCTCCACATATTGGTGAATTTTCCAGCTTTCCTCCTGTCACTGATTTTTAGTTTCATTTTAATTTCATACCACTGAGTTTTGGAAAAGATACTTACTATGATTTCAGTCTTCTTATATTTGCTAAGAACTTGTTTTGTGACTTATCATGTGATTTATCCAGGAAAATATTCCATATGTGCTTGAGAAGAATTTGTGTTCTGTTGCTATTGGATGGAAGGTTCTGCACATGTCTGTTAGTTCCATTTGGCCTAAAGTTTGGTACAAGTCCAATGTTATCTCATTGATTTTCTGTCCAAAGTATCCATTGTTGAAAGTGGTGTATTGAAATCCCCTACTATTATTGTGTTGTTGTCTATTTGTCCTTTCAGATCTGTTAGTATTTGTGTAGCATATTTGGGTGTTCTGATATTGGGCACATATACATTTACTATTTTATCCTCATAATGAATTGGCCCCTTTATAATTATATCATGATCTCCATTGTCTCTTGTTACAGTTTTTGGCTTAATTCTATTTTTTTCTGATATAACTATAGCTACCCCTGCTCTCTATTTTGTTTCTACTTACATGGAATATCTTTTTCCATCTTACAGATATAACAGTCTATTTTACATTGATAATAACTTCAATTCCATAAAAAACTACGCTTTTACTCGCTCCTTTTTTTTAATTTCATAATTTGGTTCTTTTCATATTGTTTTTTCACTAACATATTACTGTAGCTATAGTTATTTTTAATACTCTTGTCCATTCTTCATTTCACTACAGTTATGTGTTTAACACTCTATCACATTATAGTATTAGAGTTCTGAATTGAGTATATACTTACCTTTATCATTGTGTTGTATATTTTCATCTTACTAATTACTATTCTTTCATTTCAGCTTCAAGAAGTCTTTCAGTATTTCTTGTAATACAGGCTAGTGACGATGGATTCCCTCAGGCTTTGTTTTTCTGGGAAAGTTTTTGTCTCTCCTTTATTTCTGAAATACAACTTTGCTGGGCAACATATTCTTGATTGACAGTTTTTTTCTTTAAGCAGTTTGAATATATCATTTACCTTCTCGTATCCTATAAGTGTTCTGCTGTGAAATCTGCTGACAATCTATGGGAGTTCCCTTATAAGTTACAAGCTTCTTTTCTCTTGCTTCTTTTAAGATTCTTTGTCTTTGATTTTTGAGTTTTATTACAATGTACCTTGGAGAGGATCTCTTTAAGTTGGTTTTGCTTTGTGACCTCTGAGATTCATGAACTTGGATATCCAAATCTCTCCCCAGATTGGGCAGTTATCAGCCATCATGTCTCTAAATAAACTTCCTGACCTCCTTCTCCCTATCTTTTCCTGGAACTCCAATTATTTTGAATTTTTTTTCTTTTAATGATATCCCATAGATCAAGCAGGCTTTCTTCACCTTTTTAGAATTCTTTTTTATTCTCCTCTGACTAGATAATTTCAGAGTCCTTTATTCTGTCTCACAGATTTCTTTTTTCACTTGATCAGTTCTATTGTTGATGGGTTTTTTTTTGCATTTTCATTTCATTCATTGTTTTCTTCAGTTGCAGGTTTTCTGTTTGATTCTTTTTTATGATTTCTGTCTCTCTTAAAATTCTCTTTTTTGTGTGTATTCTTCTCCTGATGTTGTTGAATCATCCTTCTGTGTTTTCTTGTAGCTCATTGAGCTTCCGTAAAACAGCTATTTTGAATGTTTTACCTGGTAAATTGCAGATCTCCATGTTTTTGGGTGTGGTTACCAGAAGATTATTGTGATCCTTTATTGTACCTTGATTTTTTTGTGTAACTTGAAGTTTTGCATTGTTGTTTTTGCATATGAAGTGGCAGCCACCTCCTCTCTTTACTAAGTGCCTCTGTTGGGGGGGTGGGGTGGAGAAATAACTTCCTTCAATCATGCTAGAGATCCTGAGGCTTTCTTAGACCTTCTCTAGATACAACTGCTCCACATATCTTGCTCTCTCTTGTTGCAGGATTCTTAAGCTCCTATGCCTCCTTTTATCCTGCAATACATGAGGCTGAGTGCTGACAGCCTCTCTTCTGTTTCTCCAAAGGTGACACTAAAGCTCAAGTTTGTGGTCTCTCCCTGGTCTGCAGATTCAGCCAGCTTTCTACATGCACTCACTAGCTGACTGACAAAGCTTGCTCTTACCACTGCCATCTGGAGCATACACAGGGAGCTGGCCAGGGCGGTGGAATGTGTGTGGGTGAGGCATTTGGAGCACTGGCAGTGCCCACAGGCCAGTTGAGGGGGCCCATGGGTGAGGCATTCTCAGTGCCTTATGGGCAAGCTTCTTGATGGAATCAGTAACACAACAGTGTCTACATTCTTTTAATATTTCCCGGGAGTTCTCTCTTCTCTTCTTCCTGCTACTTCCCACACACCAGTCATTTAGCTCATGATCAGTATTCCAGGTATGGCTAGAGAGAAATGAGCCCATTTGGCAGTCTTCAGCACAGATGGGGAAGCTGGGTACTTACTTACTAGTTCTCCTTTCCCCCTGCAGGAGAAATCATGGGTCAAGGATAATCTCTCCTGTCACTAAACTGTGTAACTTTGGGGGAGGTATGATCTAGCAAAGTCAACTCTTTCTCTTACCCACTCCAACACATCCAAACCTGTATTTTTTTTGTCCAACATAGTGCTGGAACTTCTCTGGAAACCTGGACTTCCACAAAGGCTCTTTTGTCTGTGGGTGATTTTTTAAGTTAATGATCTTCAGGGGCTCCCACACCACAGCTTAGAGTGGCTGGAGTTGGCTTATGGGCTACTGCAGGGTCCATAACCAGGACTGAGTCCTGTCTGCCTGTTTCCCAATGCATTGTTGGGCAAGACTCCTCCTGGTTCCTTGACAAATGGTGCTGGTATACAGTTCCCTTAAAGGTACTTTTGTTTGTGGATTGATGTTGAATTTTTGTTTTTGAGATGAAAACAAAACAAGGGATGTGTTTTGCCACACGATGCTGATGTCACACCAAAAAGATCTTTTGAGAGTAAAAAAACCTCATTGTTATTTTAATAAAACAAATATATTCTTTGTTCATTCAGCAGCAATAATTGTAAAACTTGAGTCAAAAGCAGAACTTGGAGTGCTTAGCTACCAGTTTATCAGCTTTATTTCTTAGAGCCACTAAAGTCTCAGTTTGATTTTAATTCTTGAATTTGCTGATCATCATGTTATAAATCCCTGAAGTAGTTAACACTCTAATATTCACAATCTCTTATCTTACTGTATTTTATGAAAAAGATTACTTTGAATACTATACTTTGTCTCACATAATTTACATACCCATATTAGATGCCCTCTAATTGAATCTTAAAATTGGCCCTTTAAAGCTTAATTATATTCTATGTTATAGTTTATCTGAATTGTTTTTAAATTTTTCCAGGTCAATTTCCAGGTACTAAAGGTTTTAATGGAATGCGACTAAGCTATATTCTTGACCAAAAAGCATAATTTCAGTTATTTCAATTTCTCTTGGTTATGCACATCCAGAATATTTAATCATGTTCATTTGGACTATCATCATGAATTTAATTTTATGTTAAATTTGTAGGTTTCTGTTGTTAAATTAAGGGGCACCATTAAATAAATGCATTGTGTTCATTTAAATTGTGAGAAAAATCTTTATCTTTACCTTACCTTGAGCTATTCCTCATTTGCTTTTTAAATTAATAGACATTATTTTTAGAATAGTTTAATATTTATAGAGAAATTGAGTAATAATTTAATTCCCATATAGCACCCTCTCACAGTCTTCACTATTATTAATATCTTACATTGGTATTTTACAGTTTTAGCAATGAACCAATATTGTTAACTAGAGTCTATAGATGATTCAGATTTCCTTAATTTTTACCTGGTATTATTTCATATTCCAGGATTCTATCCATGACATCACACTGCATTTAATCATTATCTTCCCTTAGATTCCTCTTGAGTGTGACAGTTTTTCAGATTTTCCTTGTTTTGGGGAACCTTGACAGTTTTGAGGAGTATTGATCAAGTGTGTTCCTTTTATAGGAATCTGTCTGATGCTTTTTCTTGTTAGACTGAGATTATGGCTTCTGGAAAGGAAGACCACTGAGATAAAGTGTGATCATGTCATATCAAAGGTATATAGTATCAACATGATTTATGACTGTTGACGTTGACCTTGATCACCTGGCTAAAGTAGTTTCTGTCAGGTTTCTCCACTATAGAGTTATACTTTTATTTCCTCCTTTTTATACTGTATTCTTTTAGAGGGAAGTCACCTTTAGAATGAAGTATCTACATAATTTATTTGAAATTCTTCTACACGGAAAACTTATTTCTTCTCAATTATTAATTATTTAATCATTTTTATACATCAGTATGGATGCATAGTATTTATTTTATATATAGGATTATAATGCCTAGCAATTTTATAGCTCAATTTTTTCCATCCTGGCCATTGGGAATCTTTCAGTTGGCTCCTATTCCCCTTTGACATACCTCATCTCTTTGCCTGTGTGTGTGCGTGTGCGTGTGTGTGTGTGTGTGTGTGTGTGTATGTGTGTTTGAGCATTTCATTGTTTGTGGCATTATAAGATACTTCAGGCTCATCTCGAATATTTGCAGCTCTAGTTCTAGAATTGGAATTCTCCAAGGATCTCTGATTTTGTTATTTATAAGGATTTTTTTTTTTTTAATTAGAGACTGGTATTAGACACCAAGATCTGGGCAGTAGGTGTGCTTGTTACTATTGGGTGTCATTTCTTTTAAGCTCTTTCTGCTCAGCTGATAGAGCAAAGAAAGATATGTTTGTATATTAACCTATGTATATACATATGTCAATAAATATTTCTACATGTAAAACTATCTTTAACTATATTAAGTTAAATATGAAGTCTGCTGGTATTCCCAACTCTAATACATTACCATATGGATATTCTGGCCTCATTTTTTGCTTATCTATAAATTCCCACTCCAACAATGAGAAACTTGGATCCTGTTATCTGCCATCCATTTTTTTTAATGGTTCAATTCCAGTATTTTTGAATAACAATATCAGAATTGTTCATCCATATCTCTGTAGTAAACAACCTTTTGAACTAGAGTACAGTGCTTATATGCAGTCCCTTTTGCCTTTGGTCTTATGTACACCACTCATTTCCATAGTTACTCAGGTTACCACCCTTCCCATACCCACTTCAGTGAAGCTGTAATAGACTAAGATTCTTTTGTCACATTCTGCATGCTTTCCTGAGATTCCTCAAACATCCCAAGTGATATTTTTAAATTTGCATAAACTAAGGTTCATTCGTTATGCTATAAAGTTGCATGGGTTTTGACAAATACATAAGGGCATGTATTCATTACAGAACACACAAAATAGTTTCATTGCCCTAAAAAATCTCCTCTGCTTTGCCTATTCTCCTTCTTCCCACTCCCTGAACCCATGGCAACCACTTACCATTTTACTGTTTTTATTGTTTTGCCTTTTCCACAATGTCATATAATTTGAATCATAAAGTAGGTAGCTTTTTTAGACTGATTTCTTTCACTTAAGATGTATTTAAGTTTCTTCCAAGTCATTCTGTGGCTTGATAACTCATTTCTTTTATCACATGGTAATATCTCATTTTACAGATGTACCACACATATCCATTCACCTGTTGAAGGACATCTTGGGTGCTTCTGCCTTTTGACCATATGAATAAAGCTGATATAAATATTCCTGTGCTGATTTTTGTATGGACATAAGTTTTAAACTCAACTGAGTAAAAGCCTATGATCACGACTACTGGATTGGGTAGATGACTATGTTTAGTTTTGTAAGATACTGCTGAACAATCTTTGTACTTTTAGTTCAAATATATCCTTACTGATTTTATTCCTGCTTGATATGCTAATAATTGAAAGAGGAGTTACTATAACAGTGGAGACCTCTCTGTTTCTATATAGTTTTTGTAGGCAACATATAGTTGCATATAGTTTTTTTTTTTAATTGGGGTATAGTTGCTTTACAATGCTGTGTTAGTTTCTGCTATACAATGAAGTGAATCAGCTATATGTGTACATATATCCCCACCCTCTTGGACCTCCTTCCCACCCCCCCATCCCACCCATCTAGGTCATCACACAACACCAAGCTGAGCTCCCTGTGCTATACAGCAGGTTCCCACCAGCCTATCCGTTTTACACATGGCAATGCATATATGTGAATCCCAATCTCCCAATTCATCCCTCCCCTCGTCTCTCCCCACCCTCCCCGTTTCCACAGGTCCATTCTCTATGTCTGTGTCTCTATTCCTGCCCTGCAAATAAGTATGCACTCTACTTTTAATTGATGTATTTAGACCATTGACATTTAAAGTGGTTATTGTTGGATTAATATCAAAAATATTTGTGCCTAATTTCTATTCACTGCATTTGTTCTCTGTTTCTTTTTTATGTTACATTCCTTTTCTGCTTTCTCTAGTTTTAGATGAGTATTTTGTATGATTCCTTTTTCTCTCCTCTCTTACCTTATCAATTAAGTTTTTTTTATTTTGCTTGTTTTAGAGCTTATACCTTTACAACTAATATAATTCAGTTTCAAACACTATACTGCTTCACTAATAGTGCAGGTATTTTCTAACCTAGTGTTTCCAACTTCTCCTCCCCTTCCCTTATAACATTACTATTAGCCACTTAACTTAACCATATACTATAACCACCCTGTACTTTGTTACTACTGTTAATTTAGACAAACTGTTTTCTATTAGATCAATTAAGAAGAATACCAAAAAATTATTTATTTTACCTTAATGAGTTTTCTCTGCCACTTCTCCTTTCTTTATGAAGATCTGAGTTTTGACCTATGCCACTTTCCTACTCTGTGAAGAAGGTCTTCTAACATTTATTGCAGGCTTCTTTACTGGAGACAAATTCCTTCAGTTATTGTTTATCTGAGAAATTCTTGATTTCTCTTTCACTCTTGAAGTGAATTTTGGGTCAGTGGATATAGAATTCTGGGTCGGTGCATTTTTTTTCTTTCAAGACTTTAAATATTTCATTCCACTACCTTCTTGCTTCCATGCTTTGTGACAGGAAGTCTGATGTAACTGATCCTTGTTCCTCTATAGGTAAGGTGTTGCTCACCCCTCAGGCTGCTTTTAAGATTTACTGTTTGTCTTTGGTTTGGTTTTCTGCAATTCGAATATGGCTTGATGTAGATTCTTTTGATATCTATCCTTTCCAGTGTTCTCTAAACGTCCTTGATCTATGTTTTGTTGTCTGTCATTAATTTCCAAAAAATTTAAGCTGTTATTATCTCCAGTATTTCTTCTGTTTCTTTCTCTCTTTATTTATCTTTTTAATTCTTTCTGTTTGCATTTTAGTTTAGGAAGTTTCTGTTGCCATATCTTCAAGCTTAATGATTATTTCTTCAGCCATGTCTAACCTACTGATGTACCCATCAAATGCATTCTTCAGTGTTAATATAACATATCATTTTGTCTTAGGGTTTTTTTTTCTCTCCTTACATTATCCGTCTGTCTTTGCATGTTGTCTACTTCTTCCATTAGAGACTTTAACATACTGATCATAGTTATTTTACATTGATGCTATTTATGAGTCAGCTTCTAACACTTCCTTTGTCTCGTCAGACTGTGTTTATTTCCATGCCATTTAGAATGCCTTGTTATTTTGTTGTTGAAAGTCAGTCATGATCTATTAGGTAATAAAAACTGAGACACATGGGCACTATGTGAGGTTTTACATTAATCTGGCTTGAAGTTCATCTGTGTTTCATGTTTGCTGTAGCTGTAGTTACCAGAGGCTTCAGATTCCAACAGTATCCTTGTTTTCCCTGTTGTCTTTGGGCCCACTAAGAGCTAAATCTTAAATAGATTATGTTTTACATTTATTTCAAATATAATCCACTGCTGTTATATGGGTCCTTTTATGTTGTGGTAATGTGCGGAGGAAGGGAAAAAGTCTGTAATCTTATGATTAAATCTTACTCTTTTAGTGGGCTTGAATCCCTGAGCTGTGACTTTCAGAAATGTTTCTCAGCATTTTTCCCCCACCTAGGTGAGACATAAAAACTAGAGGGGGCTTGAGTTGGCTAATTGCCCTTCCTCCAGGGTGGATGAGGCTCTGGTAAAGTCTTTTCCTTTGAAGAGTAGGCTTTCATTGTGGAGAACATTCTGGGCATATTTCAGAATGGTTATTTTTGCCCTCCCCTTGCTAGAAGTACAAGGTGATTTTTATTGGCTCTTTACCTTAAGAACTTGGTGAGATTTCTGGAGGTAAAACTCATGAAAGTATGGGACCCTAGGATTCTGACCTGGCACAGAAGCTGCTGGATTTGTATACTGTAAAAACACTTTATGAATTACAGGAGGCTGCGTGTGGACCAGCTTGAGAGAGTGAAACTCCTCAATCTAATTTTTGCTCCTTAAGATTTGAGCTAAGGGAACTGCAGTGTGAATAGATTTTACCACCCTAGCTCAAAGAATATATCAGAATGCTGGAAACATTGAGGATGTTTGTCAATACATGTATCTGCATACATTGTGCTTCCAACCACCAAGCACCAAGATTTAGGTATATAAAGCAATCTCTTGATCTGCATAATCTAGAGGTAGACAATTTTATACCCTAGAATGGCTCCACTGGGATTTTACAGTGGGAAAGCAGTTAGACTGAGAAAACTTCTTTCCAGTAGTCTCAATGCACTTCTCTGTGAGAAGAAATGATATATTGGTGGTCGCACAGGCACCCAGTCTTTTGGCCCGAGGCAATTGATGGATGTATTCAGGAGTTTCAGTGAAATGACAGGAAGGTGGCACTAGTTGCATGGGGAAAAGAAGAGAAAAGAGTCCATGTGAATGGGGTGTTTGGGAGATTTTCAAGGAGAAAGTTCATAAAGAGTCCTAAAGATTGAGAAACTCTGGAGCAGTTACAAACTGTGGGAAAATTGGAGATGAGAGGCAAGGGGATTTTTGTAACATATTGTCATGCTGTTGATCTGGAGGTCTTTGAACACATCAGTACAAGTAGCCTTGTCCACATGAGCATCTGGCCTATATTTGACTTACAAAAAAAAGTAGAAGGATCAAAAAATTTTGCTTACATGTGGTATAGTAGAATAAATAAGCAAAAATGAAAATATATCTTATGAAATATTTTAAACCAAAAAGTATGGAAAGGTACATTTTAAGAACACCTGGAGCTTTTATCAAGATATTAAAATACCTGATTTTCACAGTGATTTTAAATGTTAAAAATGAATTGCAAAATGTTTATAATAATACAGTTGTCCCTAGAGTATCCATAATCACTCATTAGATGATCAGTCACTTGAAGAAATATCATGATCCATCTCTGTCATGGAAAATGAAGTTGTATTATAACCAGCTCTTTGTCAATGGTCAGTGGTCAAAGGTACTGATTTCTAAGTGTGGTAACAATGAAAAAAATTGAATAATTGTGTAAACATTAAGGTTCATTTAATTTTTATAGATTTAAATAGATTTAAATATTCAGATAAACTTTAGACATCACTTCATTAAATTATTCTATCTTGAACTTTAAAAAATATTTCTATGTAAAGTACAAGACCAGTTTTTTAAGAAGATCACAATGTTTGTCAATAGACTCCAGGGTATGAAAGGGAAAATATTTACTCTTTGATTTATTAGGGACCTAAATGCCAATCTCTTTCTTCAGAATCTAATGTTGTCATGAGGTGTGCCAGCTGACTGGACCTTAATATTTTTTATTACATGTTTGAAAGACTTCAGCTTTCAAATTTGTAAGCAATTTTTACTGTTAGACTAGAGAATTAAATTGTTAAATTCCTTTAGGGACATACTCTGTTTCTTAGGGGAGGGAAGAACTTTTAGTTTTGCAGTAATAGAATTAGTTTTGATGACATGAAACAAATGTCTGCTCATTGATCTTAATAGGGTAAGGGAATTGTCACTGGGGTCAAAAGCAACTTGGGCCTCTAGAGGCATGGTATACTTCAAGTGGTGAAAGGGCTGGGGATGTGAGTATTATTACCCTTGACATTAGAAGAAACTGATAGTTCCCTGGACAGTTCTAGGGATTCTGAAGTTGAGTATGCTAAACTCTGAATAGCTGCTTCTAATAATATTTGGAGAAGCTATCCCTCCCTTAGTTTAGAGAATTGACAGAAACCGTCCACAAAGGACAGCTGTATCCAGCAGAACAGAGGGTCAGTAGCTAAGACAGTGACTTAGTAGCAGATGATGCCATAAAACCTTAGGTAAAGAGTGACCTGCTCATGAGTCATGGTACCTGGTGAACAGTAGTATAAAGAAATTGCTTACCGTTATGCATAAGATATTTACTAGTGACCAGCTTCACAATCCTTACCACCACTGGCTGTCATCCACAGCTCACAGCAGCCTCAGGCTGTTGCAACATCACGTTGACCTCTGCCACTGTAGGCTCGCTCCACATTCCAATTATGACTACCATACCCATCCCTTCCTCCAGCCTGAGTGAGCCAGACCCCCCAGTCAGGCACTGCTTTAACTCCCTCCTGTCTGGATGGCGAAGAGATGCCTGAAGGTGACCTACATGCAGAGGTAGGGCCAAAACCAAAGCTGAACCCCAGGAGCTGTGTGAAAAGAAGAGAAAGGGATATCTCTCCCAGGAGCCTCAGGAGCAACAGATGAAATCCCCACAATCAACTTGATGTACCCTGCATTTGTGGAATACCTTAAGAGACAACGAATCATCCCAAAATTGAGGTGGTGGATTTTAGGAGCAACTGTAGACTTTGGGTTTGCTGTCTGCAACTGATCTGTTTCTGATATTTATGTTTATCTTAGTTTAGTTTAGTTTTTAGTGCTTCTTATCAATGGTGGATTGGTTTATTGGTTTGGCTGCTCTCTTCCTTATTTTTTAAATTTTTATTTTTTATGTATTATTTTTTCTTTCATTTTTTCTTCCTTTTCTTCTGAGCTGTCTTGGTGCTCTGGCCTGGCATCAGGCCTGAGCCTATGAAGTGGAAGAGCCAAGTTCTGGTCACTGGTCCATCAAAGACCTCCTGGCCTCACGTAATATTAATCAGCGAGAGCTCTCCCAGCGATCTCGGTCTCAAAGCTAAGACCCAGCTCCACTCAAGAACCAGCAAGCTCCATTGCTGGACACCCCATGACAAACAACTAGTAAGAAAGGAACACAACCCCACCCATTAGCAGAGAGGATGCATAAAATCATACTAAGTTCACAGACACCCCAAAACACAACACTGGATATGGCCCTGCCTACCAGAAAGACAAGATCCAGCCCCACACATCAGAACACAGGCACCAGTCCCCTCCACCAGGAAACCTGCACAACCCACTGAACCAACCTTACACACTGGGGGCAGACACCAAAAACAATGGGAACTACGAACCTGCAGGCTGCAAAAAGGAGACCCCAAACATAGTAAGTTAAACAAAATGAGAAGACAGAGAAAAACACAGTAGATGAAGGAGCAAGGGGTAAATACCCACCAGACCAACAAATGAAGAGGAAATAGGAAGTCTACCTGAAAAAGAATTCAGAGTACTAATAGTAAAGATAATAGTAAAGATCCAAAATCTTGGAAATAGAATGGAGAAAATACAAGAAACGTTTAACAAGGACCTAGAAGAACTTAACTGCAAACAAACAATGATGAACAACACAATAAATGAAATTAAAAATTCTCTAGAAGGAATCAGTAGCAGAATAACTGAGGCAGAAGAATGGATAAGTGACCTGGAAGATAAAACAGTGGAAATGACTACTGCAGAGCAGAATAAAGAAAAAACAATGAAAAGTATTGAGGACAGTCTCAAAGAGGTCTGGGACATTAAGCATACCAACATTCAATTTATAGGGGTCCCAGAAGAAAAAGAGAAAAAGAAAGACTGAGAAAATATTTGAAGAGATTATATTTGAAAACTTCCCTAATATGGAAAAGGAAAAAGTCAGTCAAGTCCA
Organism: Leucopleurus acutus; assembly: GCF_964270905.1. NCBI lineage: Eukaryota > Metazoa > Chordata > Mammalia > Artiodactyla > Delphinidae > Leucopleurus > Leucopleurus acutus. Next base: position 77,338,256 of record NC_139145.1, on the reverse strand, counting down.
GGAAGCACAGAGTCCCATACAGGATAAATCCAAGAAGAAAAACACCAAGACACATATTAATCAAACTATCAAAAATTAAATACAAAGAAAAAATATTAAAAGCAGCAAGGGAAAAACAACAAATAACATACAAAGGAATCCCCATAAGGTTAACAGCTGATCTTTCAGCAGAAACTCTGCAAGCCAGATGGGAGTGACAGGACATATTTAAAGTGATGAAAGGGAAAAACCTATAACCAAGATTACTCTACACAGCAAGGATCTCATTCAGATTCGATAGAGAAATTAAAACCTTTACAGACAAGGAAAGGTTAAGAGAATTTAGCACCAACAAAACATCTTTACAACAAATGCTAAAGGAACTTCTCTAGGCAGGAAACACAAGAGAAGGAAAAGATCTACAAAAACAAACCCAAAGCAATTAAGAAAATGGTAATAGAAATATACATATCAATAATTACCTTAAATGTAAATGGATTAAATGCTCCAACCAAAAGACATAGACTGGCTGAATGGATACAAAAACAATACCCATATATATGCTGTCTACAAGAGACCCACTTCAGACATAGGGACACATACAGTTTGAAAATGAGGAGTTGGAAAAAGATATTCCATCCAAATGGAAATCAAAAGAAAGCTGAAGTAGCAAAACTCATATCAGACAAGCTAGACTTTAAAGACTATTACAAGAGGCAAAGAAGGACACTACATAATGATCAAGGAATCAATCCAAAGTAGATATAACATTGTAAATATTTATGCACCCAACATAGGAGCACCTCAATACATAAGCAAATGTTAACAGCCAAAAAAGGGGAAATCAACAGTAACGCAATAGTAGTAGGGGACTTAAACACCCCACTTTCACCAATGGACAGATCAACCAAAATGAAAATAAATAAGGAAACACAAGCTTTAAATGACACATTATACAGGGTTGACTTAACTGATATTTATAGGACATTCCATCCAAAAACAACAGAATACATTTTCTTCTCAATTGCTCATGGAACATTCTCCAGGATAGATCACATCTTGGGTCACAAATTAAGCCTTGGTAAATATAAAAAAATTGAAATTGTATCAAGTACCTTTTCCAACCACAATGCTATGAGACTAGATATCAATTAAAGGAAAAAAACTGTAAGAAATACAAACACATGGAGGCTAAACAATGTGCTACTAAATAACAAAGAGATTACTGAAGAAATCAAAGAGGAAATCAAAAAATACCTAGAAACACATGATAATGAAAACAAAATGACCCCAAACCTATGGGATGCAGCAAAAGCAGTTCTAAAAGGGAAGTTTATAGCAATACAATCCTACCTCAAGAAACAAGAAAAATTTCAAATAAGCAACCTAACTTTATACCTAAAGCAGTTAGGGAGAGAAGAACAAAAAACCCCCAAAGTTAGCAGAAGGAAAGAAATCATAAAGATCAGATCAAAAATGAATGAAAAAGAAATGAAGGAAACAATAGCAAAGATCAATAAAATTAAAAGCTGTTTCTTTTTTAAAAATTTATTTATTTATTTCTGGCTACATTGGGTCTTCATTTCTGCATGTGGGCTATCTCTAGTTGCAGTGTGCAGGCTTCTCATTGTTGTGGAGCACCAGCTCTAGGCATGTAGGCTCAGTAGTTGTGGTACAGGGGCTTAGTTGCACCATGGTATGTGGAATCTTCCTGGGCCAGGGCTCAAACCCGTGTCACCTGCATTGGCAGGTGGATTCTTAACCACTGTGTTATCAGGGAAGTCCCTAAAAGCTGGTTCTTTGAGAAGATAAACAAAATTAATAAACCATAAGCCAGACTCATCAAGAAAAAAAGGGAAAATACTCAAATCAACAAAATTAGAAATGATAACGGAGAAGTAACAACAGACACTGCAGAAATACAAAAGATCATGAGAGATTACTACAAGCAACTATGTGTCAACAAAATGGACAACCTGGAAGAAATGCATAAATTCTTAGAAAAGCACATTGTCCTGAGACTGAAACAAGAAGAAACACTGAAATTGAAACTGTGATTAAAAATCTTCCAGCAAACAAAAGCCCAGGACCAGGTGGCTTCACAGGCAAATTCTATCAAACATTTAGAGAAGAGCTAACACCTATCCTTCTCAAACTCTTCAGAAATATAGCAGAGGGAGGAACACTCCCATAATCATTATATGAGGCCACTGACACGCTGATACCAAAACCAGACAAAGATGTCCCAAAAAAACAGGACAATATCTCTGATGAACATAGATGCAAGAATCCTCAACAGAACACTAGCAAACAGAATCCAACAGTACACTAAAAGGATCATACACCATGATCAAGTAGGGTTTATCCCAGGAATGCAAGGATTCTTCAATATACGCAAATCAATCAATGTGATACACTATATTAATAAACTGAACGACAAAACCATGTGATCATCTCAATAGATGCAGAAAAAGCTTTTGACAAAATTCAACACCCACTTATTATAAAAACTGTCCAGAAAGTAGGCATGGAGGGAACCTACCTCAATATAATAAAGGCCATATATGATAAACCCCAGCCAACTTTGTTCTCAATGGTGAAAAACTGAAACCATTTCCACTAAGATCAGGAACAAGAGAAGGTCACCCACACTCACCACTGTTATTGAACATAATTGTGGAAGTTTTAGCCACAGCTATCAGAGAAGAAAAGAAATAAACCGAATCCAAATCAGAAAAGAAGAAGTAAAGCTGTCACTGTTTGCCAATGACATGACATTATACAAAGGGAATCCTAAAGATGCTACCAGAAAACTACTAGAGCTAATCAATGAATTTGGTAAAGTAGCAGGGTACAAAATTAATGCACAGAAATCTCTTGCATTCCTATACACTGATGATGAAAAATCTGAAAGAGAAATTAAAGAAACACTCCCATTTGCCATTGCAACAAAAAGAATAAAATACCTAGGGATAAACCTACCTAAGGAGACAAAAGACCTGTATGCAGAAAACTATAAGACACTGATGAAAGAAATTAAAGATGATACAAACAGATGGAGAGAGATACCATGTTCTTGGATTGGAAGAATCAACATTGTGAAAATGACTCTACTACCCAAAGCAATCTACAAATTCAAGGCAATCCCTATCAAACTACCACAGGCATTTTTCACAGAACTAGAACAAAAAATTACATAATTTGTATGGAAACACAAAAGACCCCAAATAGCCAAAGCAATCTTGAGAAAGAGAAAAGGAGCTGGAGGAATCAGGCTCCCTGACTTCAGAGTATCTTACAAAGCTACAGTAATCAAGACAGTATGGTCCTGGCATAAAAACAGAAAGATAGGTCAATGGAACAGGATAGAAAGCCCAGAGATAAACCCACGCACATACATGGGTTTAGTCACCTTATTTTTGATAAAGGAGGCAAGAATATACAGTGGAGAAAAGACAGCCTCTTCAGTAAGTGGTGCTGGGAAAACTGGAGAGCTACATGTAAAAGAATGAAATTAGAACACTCCCTAACACCATACACAAAAATAAACTCAAAATGGATTAAAGACCTAAAGGTAAGGCCAGACACTATAAAACTCTTAGAGGAAAACATAGGAAGAACACTCTATGACATAAATCACAGCAAGATCCTTTTTGACCCACCTCCTAGAGAAATGGAAATAAAAACAAAAATAAATAATGGGACCTAATGAAACTTAAAATCTTCTGCATAACAAAGGAAACCATAAACAAGACAAAAAGGCAACCCTCAGAAGGGAGAAATTATTTGCAAATGAAGCAACTGACAAAGGATTAATCTCCAAAATTTACAAGCAGCTCATGCAGCTCAATATAAAAAAAACAAACAACCCAATCTAAAAATGGGCAGAAGATCTAAATAGACATTTCTCCAAAGAAGATATACAGATTGCCAACAAACGCATGAAAGGATGCTCAACATCACTATTCATTAGAGAAATGCAAATCAAAACTGCAATGAGGTATCACTTCTCGCCAGTCAGAATGACCATCATCAAATAATCTAGAAACAATAAATGCTGGAGAGGGTGTGGAGAAAAGGGAACCCTCTTGCACATTTGCTGGGAATGTAAATTGATACAGCCACTATGGAGAACAGTATGGAGGTTCCTTAAAAAACTAAAAATAGAACTACCAGATGACCCAGCAATCCTACTACTTGGCATATACACTCAGAAAACCATAATTCAAAAAGAGTCATGTACCACAATGTTCATTGCCGCACTATTTGCAATAGCTAGGACATGGAACCAACCTAAGTGCCCATCAACAGATGAATGGATAAAGAAGATATGGGACATATATACGGTGGAATATTACTCAGCCGTAAAAGGAAACTAAGTGAGTTTTTTGTAGTGAGGCAGATGGACCTAGAGTCTGTCATGCAGAGTGAAGTAAATCAGAAAGAGAAAGTAAATACCATATGCTAACACATATATATGGAATCTAAAATAAAATGGTTCTGAAGAACCTAGAGGCAGGACAGGAATAAAGACACAGTCATAGAAAATGGACTTGAGGACACTGGGAGAGGGAAGGGTAAGCTGGGACGAAGTGAGAGAGTAGCATTGACATATATACCCTACCAAATATAAAAGAGATAGCTACTGGGAAGCAGCTGCATAGTACAGGGAGATCAGCTGTGTACTTTGTGACCCCCTAGAGGGGTGGGTTAAGGAGGGTGGAGGGAGACCCAAGAGGGAGGAGATACGGAGATATATGTTTATGTATATCTGATTCACTTTGTTATACAGCAGAAACTAACACAGCACTTTGAAGCAACTATATTCCAAGAAAGATGTTCTCTCTCTCTCTCTCTCTCTCTATATATATATATATATATATATATATATGCCTGTTATATATTGAATATGTTTTAAATAGCAGAAATTAGCATTTCCAAAATTGTTTGATAATCGATAAATATAGAAATAGACTCTTGCATGTTGATATCCCTGAATATGGTGGCTACACCTTTTGCAAGGTGTGTATTTTTAAATTTGTTTTCTTTACTTAGAATATTTTATTAAAGTGGTGGTGAGACCACATACCTTCATCAAGTATAGTGCTGAACTCCTATTAATGTCGGGGCTACTCAGCAAGTTGGAGGAGGCACTGAAGAGCTATTCAAGTTAGGGTCTCAGAGAAAATACAGATTTATAAATACCGTTTTTTTTTAGAATATGGTGCCAATCTAGTAATATAGGTTTAAAATTTGTGCATGCTGTGCTTGATTATTTCATTTCAGTAATGAATAGTAGTACTTATCTTCTTCGGTGAATGGCCTACAGCTTTATTCAGTTGAGTACTGAGTACAGCATAGAGAAATAGTAACATGTTTTTATCTATTCAGCACAAACCAGTAAGTCAGTTGGCTTCATGGGATGATGAAAATTTCCTCCTGCCAACATCAAAGCAAATTCTTCTAAAATTAAATCAATCTAGATTTGGAGTAACTGTTGAATAGCCCCTTAATCTCAGATAAACACACGTACAAGAATTATGGCCTGGTGTCTCCCATTGGCGCTTATCTTTGCATTTAACTATACACTTCGATAGGATTTCTCTTGAAGAGCTACAACTATTGGCTCTACCTAGCATCCTGGGGTTTGTAGCTTTTACGTTTTCAGTTATACTGGATACTATCTGTCTACAGGATAGACTGCTATAACAGACTCTAAATTCTCAAAGCCAGAGATATTTGGGCAGTATGCCCCATTGTCCCATCATTCTTCTGTTAAAAGTTCTGTGAAACTTAACAGAAAGGACCAGCAATTTTATGTTAATTAATCTGTTCAGGTTTTCCATTTATAGGGATTTTCAATTTTGGCAACTTATATTTTTATAAGGAAATCATTCATTTCTTAGAGCTTTTCAAATGCATTGCCATAGAGTTGCAAGTATTACTTTAATTTCATCTTTTCTGTGCCTGTGTCTCCTTTCTCCTAATTTTGTGTGTAGCCTTCTCTCTCTCTCTCTCTACTTTCTTCCCTCCCTCTTTACCCCTTCTCTTGTTAACAACACGTTTAACTATTTTATTCATCATTACAAAAAACAGTTTTTGAATTTATTCTTTCTACTAATTTGGGTTATTTATCTTCAGCTTCATTAATTTCAGCTTCTATATGTATTAATTTCATTTCTTTCAAATTGTGTTACTCTTTTCTCTTTTATGTAAAATTGTCAAATAGTTTTTTTCATTTATAGTCTTTCTGCTTTAATATTGAAAAAAATTAAATTAAATGTACATTTTCCAAGCACAGTTTTTACTGTGTCCCATGGGTTGTCAGTATGAAGAATTCTATTTTTCAATGACTTCAAGATGTTTTGCAATTTTCTGTTGATTTCCTCTTTGATCCATGGGTTACCTAGGGGTCTGTTTCTTAATTTCTGATTGATTAAGATATTTTGTCACTTTATTATTTAGTCCTAATTTTACTGGATTCTGACCAGAATATCTGGTGTGTAATTTGTTACCTTTTAATTTGTGTAGTTTCTGTATGCTCAAGAAAATTATTACATTTTTTGTGTTTCATGAATATAGGAAAAAAGCATTTATTCTCCATTTGAGGGATACAAAGTTTTATATATGTGTGTGTTAGTGTTTAAGGTTATAGGTTTTTAAAATCCATTTCTTATATACCCTTCTCTTACTCTATACCAGCTGCTGTAACAAAATACCATGGACTAGGTAGCTTATAAATAATAATAATTTATTTCTCATATTTCTGGAGTTTGGGAGTCCTACATCAGCATGCCAGCATGTTCAGGCGAGAGTCCTAAGTTGCAGGTTGCCAATTTATCCCAGTGTCTTACAAGGTGGAAAGAGTGAGGGAGCTCTCTTGGTCTCTTTTATAAAGACATTAATCTTATTCATGAGGGCTTTGCCTTCATGACCTAATCTCACTCCAAAGTCTTCACCTCCCAGTACTAACACATTAGGCATTAGGATTTCAACATGTGAGTTTCAGAGAGACACTAACATTCAGATCATAGCAGTCTTTTGCCTACTAGATATGCACAACAGAGAAAGAGGGATATTCTAGTTTCCCACTCTAATTTTAACCAAAATTTTTTGTTTGTTTATATTTTTGATAGCTTTTGACTCACATTATGTATCTGCTGTTCTCTTTGGCACACATAGTTTTGTGACTGCGTTATCTATTTTCATAAATTGTAAATTTTATTATCAAACTCTTTCCAGTTTCATCTTCAATTCTTTGAACCTTAACTTTCACCTTGCCTGATGCTGCCTTATTTCCATTTGCATTTTCTCTTTATCTCCTTATTTTTAATGTTTCTTTTAAGCATCAAATAGCTGTGTGTTCATTTTTTAGCATAATCTGATGATCTCTGTATTTTAATTGAGGAATTCAAATGCTTCATTTTTAGGGTAATGACTGATATGTCTTATCTCTTTTTCCTTACTGTAAGTTTGCTATTTATTTTACATTGTAGTTTTTTGTTCACTTTTTTCTTATCACTGTTGATTTTATTATTATGCATTTCTTTTGTTAATTTAGAAGCTCTCCATACTTTTTCATGCAATATTTACTTTCCTCCAACTTCCACATCCATTAGTATATACATGCTAGATATCCTGGATTTAATCTCTCAACTGTTTATCTTTTCCCTCTTGTTTGCTATATCAGCATTTTTCTCTTTGCTATAAAATATTTTATTTTGTAATTGGTAATCCACATTTTTCAGGATTATTATGCTATTCTTTAATTTATTGAATTATTTGGAAACCCATGTTCTTTTAAGATTCAGAAAGGTTTTTTCCATGTGTGATACAGTATACTTGAACATCCTTAAATGCACCCTACCCCAGCCTTAAAAGTAAAGTTTTTGTCTGGATTATCCAAAAGCTCTATTTTGTGTTCTGATTTATCTTCCTCAGTAAACTCTTGGGCACCTAGATATGTAATGCTTTTTTTCTTTGTTGCCTCTTGGGACTCAGATTCAGTTGAGAGAGTACCTTAAGAGGGGGTGTCCTAACCAGTAGTGGAAGATAATTTTGTCATGACAGGCTGCAGCCGTAGAAGCAGGGAGGTTCCAAGGCATTTGCTGAGGCACTTGGTAGAGGCTTTCCTGCTCTCCCAACTACCTGTGTTCTTTTTGTATGGAGAAAAGTCAAGTCATCTTTCACTTCCTTCTTGGCATCTTGTGAATAACAAAAGATCAGGAACACTGGAGGGGAAAGAGGCAATGCTGACTTTTATTAAAAAATATCACAGATCTCTGCAGGCCACTGCTTTCTATTCCTCAACCTTGGTCTCCCAGAGCTGGTCTCCAGACATTCATCCAGCCACTGGAATAAAACCTCTCCTAAATCTTCCCAGCTTGAATGCCAGACTTCCTCTTTTGAACCAAGAAGATAAACTCAAAATGGATTACAGACCTAAATGTAAGGCTGGATACTATAAAACTCTTAGAGGAAAACATAGGAAGAACACTCTTTGACATCAATCACAGCAAGATCTTTTTTGATCCATCTCCTAGATTAATGAAAATAAAAACACAAATAAACAAATGGGACCCACATAAACTTAAAAGCATTTGCACAGCAAAGGAAACCTTAAACAAAACAAAAAGACAACCCTCAGACTGGAAGAAAATATTTGCAAGCGAAAAAACTGACAAGGGATTAACTTCCAAAATATACAAACAGCTCATGCAGCTCAATATCAAAAAAACAAACAACCCAATCAAAAAATGGGCGGAAGATCTAAATAGACATTTTTTCCAAAGAAGACATACAGATGGCCAAAAAGCACATGAAAAGCTGCTCAACATCACTAATTGTTAGAGAAATGCAAATCAAAACTACAGTGAGTTATCACCTCATACCAGTCAGAATGGGCATCATCAAAAAATCTACAAACACTAAATGCTGGAGAGGGTGTGGAGAAAAAGGAACCCTCCTACACCATTGGTGGGAATGTAAACTGATACAGGCACTATGGATAACAGTATGAAGATTCCTTTAAAAACAAAAAAAATAGAGCTACCATACGATCCAGCAACTGTACCCCTAGGCATATATCCAGAGAAAACCATAATTTGAAAAGATGCATGCACCCCAATGTTCATTGCATCACTATTTACAATAGCCAGGACATGGAAGCAACCTAAATGTCCATCAACAGAGGAATGGATAAAGAAGATGTGGTACATACATACAATGGAATATTACTCAGCCATAAATAAGAGTGGAATAATGCCATTTGCAGCAACATGGATGGACCTAGAGATTGCCATACTGAGTGAAGTAAGTTAGACAAAGAAAGAAATATCATATGATATCACTTATATGTGGAATCTTTAAAAAGGGTACAAACGAACTTATCTACAAAACAGAAATAGAGTTACAGATCTAGAAAACAAACTTATGGGTTCCAGGGGGTAAGGGGAGGGAAGGATAAGTTGGGAGATTGGGAATGACATAAACACACTACTACATATAAAATAGATAACTAATAAGGACCTATGGTATAGCACAAGGAACACTACTCAATATTCTGTAATGGCCTATATGGGAAAAGAATCTAAAAAAAGAGTGAATATATTTATATGTATAACTGATTCACTTTGCTCTACACCTGAAACTAACACAATGTAAATCAACTGTACTCCAATAAATTTTTTTTTGAAAGCTGTAGGGGAATGGTAGGGAGTTTATCTTCCATTCCTGTGTCCCCATCAAAAATTCAGACTTATTGGTGTCTTTAGGGCCACTGATGAACTTAGGTGAAATGTGCAGTATTCCAAGGAGACACATTACTATTTCATCCAGGTTATATATGTGCAATGAGCCTATTTTATTTTTCCCACTGGCCTGGTGATTGCCCATGCTCCAATTCTGCAGCAAGAATTTGCCTGTGTTTGGCTTTATAAATGCCCAGTATTTCACAAACTCATTCTAACAGTATTAGTCACTTTATGCAAAATCTTTACAAGTTATATCTTCGTTAAATTTGATCATTTTATTTTAAAGTGAAAATATAATAATTTTGTCCTTGTATGTCATAAAACCATCCAAAGTTTAGATCTAATTAGCAAACTAGACTTATATTTCATAGTGTTTTATAAAGGTTTGAATTTCCTTATTAGTATTCATGATTTATAATAAATAAAAGGAGAGAAGCGGCTGCATAAAAATGTAATCTCTGTCAGCTCAGTGGTTGGACTTTTAATTCTGAAGCATCCTCCATGTCAAAGAATATTGTCCTCTTTCACGTTGCTAAGTTGTTAAGTATTATTATTAGATGCTCTTCATTATTTTCTCTTCATTTTCTCCCTCTACTCAGTTTATCATCATGAGAATAAGAATATTCTCTGGAATATTTATGGTGATATTAGAAAATCATCTAGCTAATTCGGAACTTTGAATAACAGAAAGTTTAGTTATACCATTGAGAACATAAAAATCCACTGGAAAAAAAAGTCCAAAACGTTAACAGTGTTTTTGTACAGCACTGGAGATTTCTTTCCAGCAAAGTACTGTTATTTTAAAAATCTACCACACCAAAATCAAAGAAAAGAAATTGTCCTTTCCATTATTTTAAACTCAAGTTTTGTTGTATCTATTTTTTCAATAAAAATTACCTTAACCCTTTCTCCTAGAACATTCCTAGTTTCTCTAAAGGTGACCTCCTGTTTTTAAACCTCCATCTGATTTTTCTTCTGGAAATCTCTCTGTTATCTCATGCAAGATTAATCTAAAGATAACCCTTTTATTAACTTACCATAAAACTCACCTACCTAACTTCAAGTCACAGCAATTTTTCAAAATTATGTGAAGAAATAAAAGCATATTTAGGAAGATCTTAGAGTTTGTGGAAACCTAAGTTTGTACATAGGGTGGGGTATATCATGACTTGATATGTGTGCCATGTTGGGAATAGAAAGAAATGATTCCCACATTTATCTCTGTATTTTGACCAAGACTTTCTAGCATGTCTTTATAAAGAGTTTGTCTGTGGTCAAATTTTGAAGTTTTTTTCTCCGCTTCAGTACTTCACCTTTTAGCCCATATTTCTCTTTCTTCATTCAACTCTCAACGGCACCCAAAGCTTTCACCTCTGCTTTAGGGCCACTGATTCCTATTGTGTTGTCTCAATGCTTGCAGCAGAGACTTGCTGCCAACAACCTGCCTATTCCCTCTAGATTATATATCCCAGCCTCCTTTGCCATTATCCCAGCCTCCTTTGCCATTGGGTGTGCCTATATAACTGAGTTCCAGCCAGTGGAATGTGAACAAAGGACTAGCTCACTTTCTGGGTGGGCTGTTACATCTGATCCTTCATGGTCTTTGCTTTTCCTTTGGCAACACTTGAAGCTGTATCCTGAAGACAGAGGAATCCTTGTATAGAAGGAGCTCAAATATCTGGATCAACATTGATAGAAAGCCACTTTTCAGGAAAACCCATTTGGACTATATGTTCTTGAGAAATAATCTTCCATCATTTAAGATAGACTAGATATAAGAATTTCACAGGTAATACTTTAATACTTATACTCCTCACTAATTCTCAGCCTCCTTCCACCTAACAAAATTTACCAATTCCCAATTCCATTTGTGTCCCCTAATAAAAGATAGGATGTGATTAAATGAATTACTTAAATTATTTTGTAATAAAGAAAATATAAGTATGTTGTTAGAACTCTTTCCTGGACTGAGATGACTCCTTTCTCTTTTTCATGCTCTAGTTAATTAATCGATTTTTGAAAACTAGATAGAGGTTCAGAAGGCTGAGATAAAAATCTGGCAAAAGGAGTTTTTCAAGAAATCTCTCTCTTTATTTTTCTTTAACCCTAAACATTTTAAATGATGTTCAGATTTTACTCAGCTTTTCACTTAATGGGATTTTTTATTTTTCAAAATACTGAGTATATCTGAGTCCTGCCTTCAGTGTTTCTTTGTGATATAAAAGGAGGAAAATATTGTAATCCCTTTAATACCACTCCTAAGGAATGACTTATGAGCAGTGCAATGGTTTAGTTAGAACTTCATTGCTTTGTTGGAGGCAAGTTCAATTGGCAAATGACTCTTTTTGGGTTTTTTTTTATCATTTTTTTGTGTTTGCTTAATTTTTAGGAAAAAACTTAAAGTAGCAATATGCCAAAACACTTTGGCAGGCATTTATTTTAAGAATTCTGTAGCATTTCATATTGCACTTATCATAAGTTATATAATTTCTTTTTTAGAAAGTAAAAGCAAATTTTGGTATAACTTGCCTGTAGTCACAATTTGTTAACTATACATTTTTTTTCAAGAGGCAGAGAAAACTAATATAAAATTTATGCTGAGTATCAGAAGGATTCAGGCCTCTAACACATAATTTCCTCAAGGATCTACCAGAATAATATCATGTTAATATTTCTACAGAATAAAGTCTATTAGTCTAATTAAAATAGGCTTTATAGTTTAAAATTATTTTTCAGTAGGAAATTGTATTAGGATTCTCTAGAGAAACAGAAATGATATATATATTTGTATATAGATATAGGTATGATTTATTAAAGGAATTGGCTCATATAATTACAAAGGCTGAGAAGTCTCAAGATCTGCAGTCAGTAACCTGGATCCCCAAGAGAGCTGATGGTGTAGGACCAGTCTGAGTCTGAACACCTGAGAACTAAGAGAACTGATAGTGGAAGTTACAGTCAAGTCCAAATCTGAGGGCAGGAGAAAACTAATGTCCCAGCTCAGAGACAGACAGAAAGAGTAAATTCTTTCTTACTGAGTCTTTTTGTCCTATTCAGGCTTTCAACAGGTTGGATGATGTCCACCTACACTGGGGAGGGCAATCTGCTTTACTCCATATACCTTTTCGAATGTCAGTCTCATCTGAAAACACTCTCAGAGACACACCCAGATATAATGTTTAACCAAATATCTGTGCACCCCATGGCCAAGTCAAGTTGACACATAAAATTAACCATCACAGTGATATAGTCACATGGTTCAAGGTGCAAAAGATATGAAAAGGTAATACGGTAAAAATTCTTTCTCCTTCTCCTCACCTCACATCAAATCACTTAGTTCCCTTCCCCAGAGGCAATACATGCTATTAGCTTTGTATGCATTCTTCCAGAGATGTTTTTCATTGTTATGGATACATATATGTATATATTTTCTCTTCCTTCCTTACACAAATACTGGTTTACTATACACAAAGAACATCTAATTCTTCTTTATCCTGCTGTATCCAACATTACTTATTTAACTAAATTCATTAATATATGAACTATATTGTTTCCATTGTTGCAAGTACAAAGCACAGTGAATAACCTTATATGTATGTCATTTTACAAAATTTGTGTATGTATGTAGGAGAAATGCTTAGAAGAAGAATTGCTGGGTAAATATTATGTTCTTTTGTAATATTCATAGGCATTTCCAAATTGCTTTCAGTATGGGTTTTATCTATTGACACCCTTACAATCAATGTACAGACAGCATGCTCCCCACACCCAATACAATCCATTTCTTAAAAAACTTAGTTTCCTATCTTTTTATTGATATATAATTAATATATGACATTGTATTCATTTTAGGTGTACAGTGTAATGATTTAATATGTTTATTTATTGCAAAATAATTACCACAGTAAGTTAACATCTATCACCAAACATAATTAAACATTTCTTTTCATGTAATGAGAATTTTTAATATCTACTCTCTTAGCAACTTTCAAATATAAGATACAGCATGGTTAACTATAGTTAACCATGCTGTATATTATATCGCCAGGACTTTTATTTTAAAACTTGACATTTGTACCTTTTGATCACCTTCACTCATTTCACGTCCCCCCCACCTCCCCACATACCCTGCCTCTGGCAAGCACCATTCTGTTCTCTATATCTTTGATTTTTTTTTTAAGATTCTACATATAAATGAGATCAAACAGTATTTGTTTTTCTTTGTCTGACTTATTTCACTTAGCATAATGCACTCTAGGGCCATCCATGTTGTCACAAATGGCAGGATCTCCCACTTTTTTATGACTAATACTCCATTGTGTATGTATGTGTGTGCGTGTGTGTGTGTGTGTGTGTGTATATATATATATATATATAGACACCACATTTTCTTCATTCATCCATCAATAGACTCATGTTGTTTCCATGTCCTGTCTATTGTAAATAATGCTGCAATGAACATGGAGTTTCAGATGTCTTTTCAAGATAGTGATTTTCTTTCCCTCAGATAAATACCCAAAGGTGGAATTGCTGGATCATATGATAGTTATATTTTTAATTTTTTGAGGAATCTCTGTACTGTTTTTCACAGTGACTGCACCAATTTACATCCTCACCAAGAGTACACAAGTGTTCCCTTTTCTCTATATCCTTTCCAACACTTAATTCTTGTCTTTTTGATGATAGCCATTCTAACAGATGTGAGAATGGCTATTACATTGTGGTTTTGTTTTGCATTCCCTGATGATTTGTAATGTTGAGCATCTTTTCGTCTACTTACTGGTCATTTGTATGTTTTAAGTGGAAGATAGTATCTTGGTATAGTTTTAATATGCATTTCTTTTTTCTTTAAAGTTAAGCATAGTCTTATGTTTAAAAGCCAGTTCCACATATTTCTCTGTCAACTGTTTATTACTTAAATTGAGCCACCTGCATTTTTTGTATTATTTTGGAAGTGCTCCCTCTATTTACCTGACTGTATTACTTGATGAGGTATGAGTTAAAATGTATTTTCTCAGTTTCTTATTGATCTCTGACTTCACTCAGAATTGTGTTTGCCATACAGAAGTTTTTTGTTTGTTTGTTTTAAATTTAATCCAATTTACATCTTTCCTAGATTTCTGGGTTTTGAATCACTTGAGCATTTAAAGAGAAATATTGACATATACTCAGCTATATATATATATATTCTTTTACTTGCTCCTATGCAGCAAAATGTGGCCATATGACTAAATTATGGTCAGTGAAATGTAATCATGGGACTTCAACAATGCTTGCCTTAAAGGAGCTAATTCACGTGTAGGGTCAGTTTTCCCTTCACCTTTTTATTTCTTCCTGCCATCTGGACTGCAAACATGGTGACAGGAACACCAGCAGTCCTCCTGGACCACGAAGTGATCTTGATAATGGATATTATGAGCACAAAGGTGGAATGAGCTTGGATTTCTGACAACTTCCTGAGGCTACCATAGCAGCACTTTATGCCTACTGCTGGGCTTCTATTATCTAACAGAACAAACCTTTCATTGCCATTGTTTTTGAAAGTTCCCTTAAGTTTGAATTTCCCCATAATCTGGGGAAATTATTTTAAAAAACAAAAACAAAAACAACAGCCATTTAAAATTTGAGCAGCAAGTTGTCTCTCAGGAGAAATTAAGTCAGTGCCCTTGGGGGGAGCTTTGCAGTTCTTTGTTCTATGGCCTGCTCTTTTTCTTGGGCATAGTTTTTGCCCCACTGCTTCAGAGCTGAAGGCAGGGATGGTGACTTGCTTCCCCTGAAGTGATACCCCTGCTTTATGGACAAAACACTGAGTGAGGCATAGCCGGTGGTCTTCCTGACTTGCCTTTCTGGTCTTGGAACCTCTGCCCTGTGACCCAGCTGGGGTGACGGTGAACTGGTTCTCAGTACTCTTGCATTGCCTTATCTACACCCTATGATTCGAGGCTGTGTGGAATAAAGGAGTCTTCAAATTTTCAGTTACACTTTCCTGGAATTTAGCCTCTGCAGTACAGAGCTGGGAGGGAGGGTGAGAAATGTTGGTGATCTTCCTCTTCTAGGGGATTATACTGCAGTCCTTGATTGGGAGCTGGAACAGGAAAGAGCCCTATCTTGGCCCCACCCATCAGAGTGAAGCTAGTCACTCTGAGAAGGGGCAGAAGCTCACAGGTTGTGGCTCAAGTGCCACAGAATCTTACTGTTTCTACAGAGATTTAATAGGTTTTCTTGAATAAATGTTTCTTAATTTTCTACATGCCCTTAGGACTTTAAATGGTTATTTGTTTTAAAATAATTTTCACAAGTGTATTTCACTAGGGAGAAGTTCTTCAGAAAAACTCATGCTGGCATTTCAGAAGTTATCTCCCTCCATCAATTGTTTTTAATATTTTATTTATTTTAATGTATTTTTTATTTACTTTTCTAAGAGTATTTCCTATGTGTTTTACTCTGTTTTAAGGAATTTTCATTGTATTCCTTTAATTTTGCCTTTATTTATATAATTATCTTGTTTTTTCTACTTTTTTCTTGGCTTTATCAACTCATCTTTCATTTCCTCCATATATTTTTTAATCTCTTCATATAGATGCCTAATATAAGTTACTTTTTAGTAGTACTCATGGTGAAATATTTGATCTAAAATTTTATCTCATCCATGACTGAATTTTATCATCAGTATATTCTTCTGCTATTTTTTCCAGTTGTTTTTTTTTTTGCCCAATTTTCTTGTATTATTTTTGTATAGATTTTATTACACATGTTTTCATTTCTCTTTTGTAATGAAGCACAATTTTTTAAAATTTGCACATGATTTGTACATGGGAGGAATCAAGGTCTAGAAGGAATTTTCCTTTTAACTTAGTTTTGTGTGAATTCCTCTAACTTTCATTGTCTCAACAATAAAAGCAGAAACCAGTGGAATTTTAAATGCAAAGTTTCTCTTTTCCCTCACTGCCTCAGAGACAGAATGCTTCCTGCAAGTATGGCTTTTCTGGATGGTTTCTCATCTTTGCTTCTCAGAACAAAACTCATTCTAAAAAAAAACTCTTGTGGTCAGTGTGTACATTCTCTTCCTTCAAAAAGGATTTAGTTTTACTCCTTAAGATATTCTCCTCACCTTTAGGTAGTGTACTTCCAGCTTTTTCTGTGATCTGAAAGCACAGCTTGTGCTCCCTCCTTTCATCTATCCTACCCCTAATTAGTCTTCACTTTTTATTTTTGTAGCCATCACACCTGTTGTAATCATCGTGATTTTTATCTTTCTCTTAGTTTTATTAAAATAGCTAATATTTAATTTATCATTTTCTTTATTGTGTTTGTATGATTTTCAGGAATAGGAGGGAAAATGCTACTATCTTCCAACATAAGCTTATTATGGATTGTTATAAAGTGATACTAATGATGAGAAAATGAATTATTTGTCAATCATATGTAATTATATGGATATTAGACGTGATTTCTTTGGGAATATACCATTGTTACCTATAGAAAAGGTCACACAATACTGGTGGCAGCTTCCTTCCACCCCTCCATTCCCCTTTATCCCTACTGCACAGTGGTAATATATTTTAATTACAGATGTCAGTGCAGTTGAAATAGTTGTTTTGTCGCAGCTTATTGGTAGCATTTTAATTAAAGATACAGGCATGTGATCATTGTTAAGCCCAGGAATATTTTCATTTATGTACTAACAGAGTAATTAAATGAATTATGCACATTGGTAAGAGTTGGGTTTCAAATTATACATCTCAGTTTGCTTCTGATATTTATCAAGTTGAATCAGTCAATCTCTCTTTCTGTCTTTATTTCTCTTTCTTTCACTCACTCTCCTTCTGTTCTTTTCTAAAGGTTCTTAGGGATAGCTCACTTGTTTAGAATAACTCCTGTCAATCTACTAGATACTGTTTTTAGCTGGTATAACTCCTTCCAAGTCACCTGACATGTGTCAGCATCAGTAGAAAATCTAACCATCATCTGTGCACACAGAAGAAAAAATTATATTAATTTTAGGCACACAGATTAATACAAAATCCAAATTTATAAGTGAAAAAACCCAGTCTGTAAAGGCTACATACTACATAATTCAAATTATATGACATTATGGAAAAGGCAAAAGTATAGAACGTTAAAATATTTTATAATGACCAGAGGCTTGGGGAGAAGGTTGAATAGATGTTGCTTAGGGGATTTTTTTAGGGTGGTGAAATTATTTTGTGTGATGCTTTAATGATAGATACAGGACACTATGCATTTGTTAAAACCCATAGAACTTTACAGCATAAAGAGTGAACCTTAAGGTATGCAAATTTTAGAAAATCATTTAGGAGGTTAGAGGATCCCAGGAAAGGACACAGACTGTGACAATAGAATCTAACTGTGTTACAAATGAATGAAACAACTGAACTGAAGGGAGTGGGGGAAAAGATGCTGACCCAAGTAACTTTGGAAATGAGTACAATCTGTAAGATTAAAGGCAAAAGAAACTGTACATAAACACTGTGTCCTAGTCCATAAAAATTTCTCTTGGGGGTATGATTAAACAATTCTCATACAAGTATATATGTATAAGGGAATTTAACTATTAAGTAAATGTTAATAAAGGATGGAGCCAGGTTTCTTCCTGTTGGAGTGGGAGGTTACAGATAACCAAGGAGAGGAGACTATAGTGATCTGTGTTGTAATGAAAGAGTCAGAAACATCAGTATGAAGGCACAACTAGCTTAATATATATACTAAATGTTACACACAGAAATCTTTATAGATATATGTATATACATGGATTAGTTTACACATATAAACTTCTAGAAGCAACAACGACCTGGTGTCAATGACCACAATTAGAACCCAAATCTGGTGTTCTAATACCTTTTTCCAATAAAAGATTTCAGGACTCCTTAGAGAATTTGTTGATTCTAAGACTGGGACAAGAAATATGCAAGATGAACCTGGAACATCCTGTAATACTAGAAAGGAAGGCAGTACTTAAACTCAAAGCTTAACATTCTGTGTAAAATGTGAGAAGAATTCCATAATTATGTTTGCCAAAGACATATTTTCATGCTCAGATGAAAGGTGCTTTATAATCATTTAACTTGAACTAGTGTTCTATTCCATGGTATGCCTGTTTAAAATTGGAGCAAACATATCTCTGGGTGAAAAAAATCATTACAGAACACTTCACATGTTAAATGTATTAGGCATTTTGTAATTAATAAGTTTTAATGTCTTCTTATTTTTCATTAACATTTCTCTCTTATAATTCTTGTCATTTTCTTTTTGACATTTCCCCTATTTCCTTGTGGAGCCATTAAAGGCGTAAAAGGCTCAGTTTTTCCTTCCTGGGTATTTGGGTTCAGTTACCCTGGAAAGAAGATCCTCTCTCTTTTATACTCATGCTACCTAAACTAAGAAACTCTAAGCTCTAGATTTTCACTATTTTGTAACTAAGTACACAGAACCATTTCTGCAATGTAGTATAGTTGGTGTGCAATAACATTTTCAGAGGAGAGAAGGAGAATAATTCCACTGTGTAGTGAGTGAGCAAGGTGTTCAGAGTTTTGGAGAGTGTGTTAGTGGGGGCTAGGAGGAAAGTGTTTATTTCTTAACAGAGAAAATGAGATGTTTTATCTAATGAAACTTATTGGTAACATGCTGAATTATAAAGAATAGAGCAAAATAGTGAAAATTATATTGTGGGCTGGTGAAAGGAAAGAAGCATATGAGATGCCAATGGAGGCATAAGACTTGACAAGAGGACAAAGGAGATTTGCCTTACAGGCATTTTCCCATTTATTTATTCTGCTTATTTGGGAATACTTTGAGTCTAGGTTGTTTTTATCAATAATAAGAGCTAGAAGTAATCTCAGGTAGAAATTATGCTTATAATTATAGATATTCTGAAGTCAAAATTACATATATCCAAAATGTAGCAGTGGGGTGTAGGGCAAACAGCATAAATTATTTTATAGGAGAACCCAGGGATAGTTCTAACATTTTATGTCCTCCATCACTATCCTGGTTGGGCAGAGGACATGAAGTAAATGATGTTAATGTCTACCCATATCCTTTAACCTCTACAGTCTCACTTCACTCCAGCCTGACTTCAGTTACCAACACCTGCATATTCTTTGCCTGAAGGATTTGCTAAGCCAGGAGTTCATGTGCAGGGCCACCCCATAGTGCCAGGGAATTACTGCTCCTCCCTCACCACCCTCAGCATCCTCTGACTAATGACTAGAGTTGGTATATAAATGCCCTAGCTTCCTTGCCACTTGGGTGTAATGACTCTGAGGTGCCCTACAGTGGCTTCAGTATTTCCTCAGGGACACTAAGATCCAATTATCTACAGGCATAACTCATTTAATAACAGACATTTTATTGATTGCATTCCCTTCCATCTCTTCTCTGTCTCCTTTTTCCTGGGGTGATGGGAGGAGTATGAAGTAGAACATTCCTACTGGTGTTTTCAAGACAGTCATTTCCCTAATAAACTGCTCTCACTCCTTGAGGGATCAGGTAAGAGCAGGTACATTTGACATACTTTTATTTAGAAACATACTTAATTGTTTTTTATGTACAGGTTTCATGACCTTCTTGCTTCTCTTGTGAAGTCATTGCATACTCCCTCTAGGTGATTATGAGAGGTTAGTACTATATAAATAGTAGTGTCAACCCTCTTTATCTGACTTTTATATTTTTTCAGTTCTTGGGATTTCTATATATGATGGTCTGCAAAAGAGAGAATATTTTATAACATATCATTTTTATTAATAAAAATTTCCTTCAATGTCTTGTTCATAAATTAAATTCTTTTTTATTAATAGCAATATCCAGGTGCCTTACTAGTCCTAAACAGAACCAGGAAAACAAATGGTTTTTATTATTTGTTTCTAGACACATGGAGATTAAATTCCTCTCTAAATTTTAAAATATGCATAAGACTTATTTTCCTTTTTTTTCATTTACTGTATGACCTGAGTTAAGCAGAATTAGTAAGATTCATTAAAAGAATATCCCATTTACATTTGCTTCATTTACATGTAAAACTTCTTTGAGATAGTCTGATGAAATAGAAAAATATACTTTAACATATTCTTACAAAATGATATTTACTCACTTGTCTGAAAAGAATTGCAAAAAGAAAGAAAAATGGGAGCTTCTAAAAATATTTATACATTTTACTGTTAATGCAGAATATTATTCTTATAGTTTTCTTAAATGGCATAAATACCATATTGTACAAGGTAAAATAAAATCTTACATTTAAATCTTAATGTATAAACATGTGTTTATAGAAAGTTTTGAGGAGGAGTGGGATTTGGTGGGATGCACACAATTAAAAAAAAAATAGAGCACATGCTTCGTAATATCCTGCAACTGGGCTATTCCAACATTTTCAGTCAGAACTAATCACTCCTTTAGCCATGACATTTTATGTCCTTTTACATGACATTTTATGGAACTTTCATTTTGTTACTAATGACGTAACCTCAACTCAAACTAGCTAAAGCTACAAAGGGAGTTAATTGGTTCATACAAAGTGGAAATCCAGGAGTGGAACTGCCTTCAGTTGCATTTCAAATGATGGTGCATACACGAACTCTAAATTCTGTTTTTCTTTTTATTGGCTTTTTATCTATATCAGGTAAATTCTCTCCACATGGTCATAAAAAGGTCAGTGGCTGCTCCAGATTTACACTGTCCTTACAGGTTTTATCTCACAATCCATGCCCATCCTTCACAAGGTCTCTTTTTGGTCCTAACTGAGCTCCATGTAAATATCCTGGACTGCACATTGACTCATTAAAGATTGCCTAAATTAAGTAGCCATAAAATATTTCTGGAGAAGAAAAATTTGCATTTGGGGGTGAAGGTGCAGGCATAAACACATAAACAAAATAAATCAACAAGATAGTTTCAGGTTTGAGAAGTGCTATGAAGAAAATGAAGGGCAATGTGATAGAGGATAAATAGAAAATAAAGTTCAGAATCAGCAATAATGGACTTCCTGAGAAAATGACATTTGGTAACTGTAAGATAAACGTTAAAATTATTAAAAATAACTATAATTACAATAATTTGTTAATAGCTATACTATGTAAAATATATAAATTATGACATCAGAAACATAAAATGTGGAGGGGAGTATAAAAATATAGAGCATTTATATGTGTTCAAAGTTAAGTTGTTATAAGCTTAAAATACATTGTTTTAATTACAAGGAGTTTTATGTAAGTCACATGGTGGCCACAAAACCAAAAGTTATAGTAGATACACAAAAGATAAAGAGAATGGAATCAAAGTATGCCACTACAGAGAATCAAGAAATCACAAAGGAAGAGAGCAAGGGAACAAGACAGGAACAAAGGAACTACAAAACAGCCAGAAAACACTTAACAAAATGATAATAATAAATTGATACCTATCATGAATTACTTTTAATGGATTAAATTCTCTAATCAAAAGATATGGAGTGGGGCTTCACTGGTGGCGCAGTGGTTGAGAGTCCACCTGCCGATGCAGGGGACACAGGTTCGTGCCCCTGTCCGGGAAGATCCCACATGCCACGGAGTGGCTGTGCCCGTGAGCCATGGCCGCTGAGCCTGCGCGTCTGGAGCCTGGGCTCCGCAACACGAGAGGCCACAACAGTGAGAGGCCCGCGTACCACGAAAAAACAAACAAACAAAAAAAAGATATGAAGTGGCTGAATGGATTAAAAACAAGACCCACTTATATGCCTGCAAGAGACTTATTCTAGCTTTAAGGACACATTACACTAAAACTGAAAAGATAGAAAAAGATGTTCCAAGCAAATGCAAAACAAAAGAAAGCAGAGGTAGCTATTCTATCAGACAACACAGACTTTAAGCCAATCACTGTAACAGGAGACAAAGAAGGTCATTATATAATAACAAAGGAATCAATTCATCAAGAAGATATATCACTAGTAAATATTTATGCCCTCCACGTAGAAACACCTAAATATATAAAGCAAATGTTAATATACCTGAAGGGGGTAAAATACTGCAATACAATAATAGCAGAAAACTTCAATACCCCACTTTCAACAGTGAATAGATTTTCCAGATAGAAAATCAATAATGAAATATTGACTTAATATACATGTTAGGTCAGATGGACTTAACGAACAATTACAGAATATTCCACACAACAGTAGCAGAATATATATTCTCATCAAGTGCATATGAAACATTCTCCAGGATAATTAATGTGCTAGGTCACAAAACAATTGTTAGCAAATGTAAGAAGATTGAAATCATACCAATCTTTTCCAACCACTATAGTATGAACCTAGAAATCAGTAATAGAAAGAAAACTAGAAATTCAGAACTCTGTGGAAAATAAACAACACATTCCTGAAAAACCAATGGGTCAAAGAAGAAATCAAAAAAATCTTGAAACAAATGAAAATGGAAACACAACATACCAAAACTTATGGAACAGAGCAAAAGCAGGATTAAGAGGGAATTTCATAACAATAAATGCCCACATTAAAAATAGACTAGACTAAGAAAAAAAGAGAGAGATCTCAAATAAATATAATTAGAAATGAAAGAGGAGACATGACAACTACTATCACAGAAATACAAAAGAGCATGAGAGATTACTATGAACAATTATATACCAAGAAGTTGGATAATCTAGAAGAAATAGATGAATTCCTAGATATATAACACCTACTGAGACTGAATCATGAAGAAATAGAATATCTGAACAGATAAATAATGAGTAAGGAGACTGAATCAGTAATCAAAAATCTCCCCACAAACAAAAACCTAGGACCAGATGGTTCCCCTGTGAATTCTAGCATACATTTAAAGAAGAATTCATGCCAATTCTTCTCAAACCCTTCCAAAAAAATCACAGAGAAGGGAAGACTCCCAAACTCATTTTATGAGGCCAGTATTACTCTGATACCAAAGCCAGATAAAGACACTACAAGAAAAGAAAACTGCAGTCCAATATTCCAGATGAATATAGATGCAAACATTCTCAAGAAAATAATAGCAAACCACATTCGACAGCATATTAAACATATCATACCTATCATCAAGTGGCATTTATCCTTGGGATGCAAAGGTGGTTCAATCAATAAATGTTATACACCATAATAAGAGAATGAAAGATGAAAATCACATGATCATGTCAATAGATGCAGAAAAAAGTATTTGAGAAAATTCAACAAACAAACAAAATAAAAAAATATTATCAACTAATTGCATAATAGAAAGAAAGTACCTCAACATAATAAAGTTTATATATTACAAGTCCACACTAACATCATACTCAATAGTTAAAGGGTGAAAGCTTTCCTGATAAGATTAGGGACAAGACAAGGGTGACCACTGCCAGCACTCATATTTTACTTAGTACTGAAAGTCTTAGCCTGAGCAATTAGGCATGAAAAAGAAATAAATGACATTGAAACCAGAAAGGAAGAATTAAAGCTATCAGTATTTGCAGATGCTTATGATCTTATATATAGAAAACCTTAAGATTCCACACCAAAACAAAACAAAACAAAACAAAAAAAACTAATAAGCAAATTCAGTAAAGTTGCAGGATTAAAAATCAACATGAAAATATCAATTACATTTCTATTCCCTAACAAACAACTCTCTATAAAAAGAGATAGTGAAAATAATTGTATTTACTATAGCATCAAAAATAATAAGATACTTACAAATAAATTTAGCAGATGAGGTGAAAAATCTGTACACTCACTACTAGACTGATAAAATTAATTGAAGAAAATAAAAACAAACAAGAAAATATCCCATGTTCATGAATCAGAAGAATTAATGTTGTTAAAATGTTCATATTACCCAAAGCAATCTACAGATTCAATGCAACTTTTATCAAAATTACAATGGCATTTTTTTATAGAAATAGAAAAAGCAATCCTAAAATTGTATGACCAGGAAAGACCTCAAGTAGCCAAATCAAACTTGAGAAAAAACAAAGCTGGAAACGTCATACTACCTGATTTCAAACTATGTTACAAAGCTATAATAATTAAGACAGTACTGCACTGGCATAAAAACAGACGCAGACCAATATAACAGAAGTGAGAGCTTAGAAATAAATCCATGTGTAGACAATCAGCAGATATTTTACAAGGGAGTCAAGAAAACTCAGTGGGGAAAGGATAGTGTCTTCAATAAATGTTGTTGGGAAAACTTGATATTCACATGCAAAAGAATGAAATTGGACCCCTATCCTATACCACTCACAAAAATTAACTCAAATTGGTAAGGACTTAAATGTAAGACTAAAAACTAAAACTCCTAGAAAAAAACATAGGATAAAGTTACTTGATATCAGTCTTGGCAATGATTTTGTAGATGACATCGGAAGCATAAGCAACCAAAGCAAAAATCAACAATTGGTACCACCTAAACTAAAAAGCTTCTGCACAGCAAAAGAAACAATCAACAAAATGGAGAGACAACCTACAGAATGGGAGAAAATATTTGAAGATCGTATATTTGATATCTAAAATGTACAAGGACCTTGTATAACTCAACAACAAAAATCCAAATAACCCAATTAAAAAAATGGACAAAATACCTGAATAGACATTTTTCCAAAGAAGACACACAAATTGCAAACAAGTACATGAAAAGGTGTTCAACATCACTAATCATCTGGGAAATGCAAATCAAAATCACAATGAGATATTACCTTACAGTTGTTAGAATGTCTGTCATCAAAATGACACGAGATAAAAAATGCTCATTAGTATGTGGACAAAAGGAAACTTTGGTGTGCTGTAGGTGGGAATGTAAATTAGTGCAGCCACTATAGAAAATGGTTGACAAGTTCCTCAAGAAATTAAAAATAGGACTACCATATAACCCAGCAATCCCACTTCTGGGTATATATCCAAAGTAAGTGAAATCACTATTTTGAAGAGATGTCTTCATTCCTATGTTCACTGCAGCTTTATTCACAATAGCCAAGACATGGGCACAACCTAAATGTACCCTGACAGATGAATGGATAAAGTGTGGTATATAAATACAATGGAATAGTCTTCATCCACAAAGAGAAGGAAATCCTTCCATTTGTGACAATATGAATAAATCTTGAGGGCATTAAGATAAGTGAAATATGCCAGATAGAGAAAGACAGATAGTATCATTTATATGTGGAATTTAAAAAACAAAACAAAACCAAAAAAAAAAAAATTTGCACTTGCATTCATAGAAGTAGAGAATAGAATGGTGGTTGCCAGGAGATGGCCTGTGCGGGAAATGGGGAAAGATTGGTAAAAGGGTACAAACTTTCAGTTATATGATGAATAAGGTCAGAGTATCTGATGTACATAACATGGTGACTATAGTAGAAAATACTGCATAATTGCAATTTGCTCTGAGGGTAGAACTTAAATGTTCTCACCAGAAAAATAAATGTGAATACGTAATGTGATGGAACGGTTAACTTAATTTTGGGAAGTTTTAAACTATCTTACAGTTTTAGTTGTCAGTTATAGCTCAATAAATTTGAAAAAATATTTGCTATATGAAGATTTTATTTTAATATGGATGATAAGCATTCTTCTGTATCTCACTAATAATGTTCAACTTATAAAATTAGCAAATTTGGTACTATGTTTTATTGATATAACAAAGTTCCTTAAGAAAGCTTGAGCATGAAGCATTATGCTCTTAGATAAGAGAAAGGTGAGGAAACAATTGCTCAATATGAGGGTTTATTTGAAGAGAGTAATGTAGAAATAATATTTGACACTAGAAGCAATGGAATTTAAACCCAGCAGCACTGTATGGGACTAAAGATAGAGACTGCTGAGTCAGAGATCTTAACAAGGGGCAGCAGCAACACCGAAAAGTTAAAGACCTGTCATATGCCATTCTCAGGTGATGGGTACCTGGAAGCAGGAATGTAGCAGACTGTATGGAGGTTGCTCCCTAGAGGAGATGAGTAGGCCCACCCAGCTGCTGAATGCAGTATGAAGGTTGAGAAACTGGTCTTTTAATACCTTTCAAATAAAGTAGAATGTCTCCAATTTTACCAGGCATTCAAAGAATATACAATATATTTGTAAGAATTTACATTTATCTCAGGCAGCAGTTTTTGTGGTGTTACTAATAATGTCTTTTAGTCTCACCTTGTTCTTTGTAAGAAACATGGGTGTCATTTGACAATGGATATTGTCCATTTGAATAGAAAAGCCTGAAATAACTTAATAGTTAAGACCTTTTAAGTATGTCAGTCTCTTCCCCACTTCTCTTTATAATGATCCTTAAGTAATTACTTTCTGTGAATGTGATTAAATTATTACTGACAAAGAGGAGAAACTTAGAAATTTCAAATAAACAGTGAGTGGACATGTTTCTGCAACAAATAAAATCAGAGACACAAGTGCCCTCATTGTTCTGACAGGTAAAATCTCTTCCATAGCTTTTTTTATAAGTCATTTCTCTTATAATATATACCAAAATAATATCACATATAATCTTTATAAATCAGTCTGTGCATTACAACTATCCCTAAGGTCATTACATTTGTCTTTCAACTTTGTCTAAGTTTCTCAATAAATTCTAGATAAATTATACCTTAATTCAAGATTAAATTCCTTAATAAATCCTCATTAAATACTAGTGCTTAATGGGAATTCCTGATTTTGTTCTTGTCAAAAGCTTCAGAAAAATATATTACTATCCTAAAGAGATGAAGTTACAGTGAGGAATGTACATTCATTTAAGAATTGTAAGTTTGTGATGGAAAAATAAAGTTTCAGTCTCTATATAATGGAGGCCAAAGAATCTGAACACAGACTCTGATAATGCAGCCAACTTGATGAATAAATTCATGGAATTGTTCTAATGCACTTTTAAGTAGTTATCTAACTTGATAAAACCTTAATCATGCTGTACACTCTTTAATGCCCAAATCAGAGCCCTGCTGGACTGATTATAAAGTTATCTGAGCTTTTGTATCCAGTGGGATCAGATAAGTGATGAATGAAAGGGACAGTGACTAGTTATGCCCATGAACTTCAGGTTTAGATTAGCTATCAATTTACGTATAAATTTAGTCTATGCTTTAGTTTTTAGATGTTACACCAATTGCATTGCTTCACTCATTAAAATTTCTCATTTATTATGGTCCATTTATCCCAAGATAACTTAGTTTATGTGTCACTTAAACACTCTCCAACAAACTTTCTATCATTTTCATGAGTACTGATTGAATTTGAATTTTTTATATTATGCTATTCTCTTAGCATTAATTAATCTGAAAAATATTACTTTATTTCACATTATGAGAAAACTGTATAGAATAATGTGTTTTATGACTGATTAGTAATTTTTCACAGGAGCATTTTGATTTACTAATATTTTGAGGGTTTTGCCTAAGGAAATGTAAAAAAGATTATAGTCACAAATAAATATAGACAGTCATTTAAATACTTGGTATAGATTTTAAATAGGCCTAGTATAGTCTTTTTTTCAAGTAATAGATAGTTATAGTATTTTTCCAATAAATAAGATCAATAAGGGGCTTCCCTGGTGGCACAGTGGTTGAGAGTCCACCTGCCGATGCAGGGGACACAGGTTCGTGCCCCGGTCTGGGAAGATCCCACATGCCGCGGAGCGGCTGGGCCCGTGAGCCATGGCCGCTGAGCCTGCGCGTCCGGAGCCTGTGCTCTGCAACGGGAGAGGCCACAACAGTGAGAGGCCCGCATACCGCAAAAAAAAAAAAAAAAAGATCAACAAGATGAGGTAGAGTTATATAAAAACTCACAATCTTTTAAGCAGTCAGAATTTTAGGAATTCTAGTTTATCATACTAAAAGGACATAAATCGCTCAGACAAAGCTTGTGTTTGATTGTCTTAAGCCAAGAGAGAAAAGAGAGAGGGAGAGGGGAGGGAGGGACGAGGGAAGAAAGAAAGGAAAGAAGGGTAAAAGAGACTAGGGAAGGAAAACATAAATCAAGCAGACAAGCTGGGGAAAATGGTTAAAAGTAGGTAATTTTTAATGCACAATTAATAATTGAGACTTCTGGCTTTCTACTTTCATTGCAAGTTCATTAGAATACCATCACATAAGAGATTTGAATCAAAAGGCTTTTAGTTTGGCAATGTTACATTTTTAGAGACAATAAAATTCTGGAAACAATGCAGACTTCTTATAAAATAGAGTCAAACAGCATCACACTCTGTTATTCCTTTTAGTTTTATCTATTTTTGTCTGAAAATTAACTCCAGCAAGCAAAAGCTACGTATAGAAGGGGTCTGGGAACCTCACATCAGAACCTGACAAATACATGTAAAGTTCAGCTTTAGAGAGAGGCTGTGTTTAATCAATGCTTCCTAACTAGTCAAAGACCTATTTCATTCAAACGTATTCCATTTGGTAAACAGTGTAAATAAAAGGAAAACCATTCTTTATTATGACAGTATACTTAATATTTTTAAATGTTCCTTTCTAAATAGTTTATTTCCTCTTAATGAATTGGCTGTTGAATTTTGTGTCTAGGAAGGTATCACCTTGTTTAGGTGGAAAATACATATCTACATGGACTGACTCTTCTCTGCAAATGCCATACTTTTTCCACCTTCCTCTACATTAGAAACATCTAATAGTTTATGGATAGATAGATCTCACAAAGATGTATAGATTTATGTGTATATGCACATATACATATATATTTATAGATGTTAAAACACGAGTTAGAGTGAATAAAGTGATTCAGAGTCTTTAGGTAAAATAGTTTTTTCAATATTTAGAGTCTGAGGCACATGTTCCATGAAAGCAGATTTTAGGCAGAACTTAGGTAGAATATAAGGCAGAAATTTCTAACCATAGAGTGGTGAAATTCTATTTAAACCATTATTTTACTCCTGGGGATAAAAGTGTGGAGGGAAATAGAATGAAGGCTCATAGCATAATTTAGCTGTTTTAACCTCAGTGAGATTTTCCCAGTTTTCACAGTGGATTGTGACCCTCTTTTATTTTGCCATTGATGAAGTAATTCAGACTATAGATACAGACATAGCCTTTTTATAGAACTACATGGTTTGCCTTTGAGGAAAGCGGTAATTTTGCCTAACCTGATAACCCCCTAAAAATGCAGTTTTAAATAGCTCACGTCCATGAACAAGAGAATTAGCTTCATTGGGTCAAAACACATTTAAATTCATTGAGATATAATATCCTTTCTAGTTTATAAATGAGAAATGTTTAACTAATTAAGGGATATCAATGCCATGTCATCCTTCACTGTTTGAAAATGACAAACTAGCGAAGTTAATCATAATGCAATCAGTGATGGTTAGTTTTATCTTATATTAGTGAGACATAATGAAAGTCAGTGAGGATCTAAGAGAAGTTAATGAAAGAATTCCGCTAAACAAGGAAAAGAAATGAAAGATGGCTTCTTAATATTCATTCTAAAATAACTAAGCTAAAAACTATTCTTGGTACTTTAGTTCAAAATATTCATAATAATAATAATCACCATTTATTCTGGACTCATGTTAGACACAGTACAAGGCAATGATGATATTATGACATTTAATCCTCACAACAGTCTTAGAAATTGAGTATTATTATCACCACTTACA
Source organism: Leucopleurus acutus (assembly GCF_964270905.1). Lineage (NCBI taxonomy): Eukaryota > Metazoa > Chordata > Mammalia > Artiodactyla > Delphinidae > Leucopleurus > Leucopleurus acutus. Next base: position 77,307,916 of record NC_139145.1, on the reverse strand, counting down.
AGTGAGGAAAATAAGTCTTGAGCTAAATTACTTTTCCAAGATCACTAAACAGTAAGTGGCAGAGAAAGAAATGAAAATCAGGTCTCTGACATCCAACAGATACCCTGTGACCTTACCGTATACAGCTCCTGTTGGTCAAATTTCCTTTGTTCTTTTTCTTCTCAGCTCTGGCTCATTTTCCAATTGTAGGTTCAAAAATTGTTGATTTCCCCTTTTATGGCTGTTAGTATTTGCCTTATGTATTGAGCTCCTATGTTGGGTGCATAAATATTTACAATTGTTATATCTTCTTCTTGGATCGATCCCTTGATCCTTATGTAGTGTCCTTCTTTGTCTCTTCTAATAGTCTTTATTTAAAGTCTATTTTGTCTGATATGAGAATTGCTACTCCAGCTTTCTGTTGGTTTCCATTTGCATGGAATATCTTTTTCCATCCCCTCATTTTCAGTCTGTATGTGTCCCTAGGTCTGAAGTGGGTCTCTTGTAGACAGCATATATATGGGTCTTGTTTTTGTATCCTCTCAGCCAGCCTGTTTCTTTTGGTGGGAGCATTTAATCCATTTACATTTAAGGTAATTATCGATATGTATGTTCCTATTCCCGTTTTCTTAATTGCTTTGGGTTTGTTATTGTAGTTATTTTCCTTCTTTTGTGTTTCTTGCCTAGAGAAGTTCCTTTAGCATTTGTTGTAAAGCTGGTTTGGTGATGCTGAACTCTCTCAGCTTTTGCTTGTCTGTAAAGGTTTTAATTTCTCCATCAAATCTGAATGAGATCCTTGCTAGGTAGAGTAATCTTGGTTGTAGGTTTTTCTCCTTCATCACTTTAAATATGTCCTGTCAGTCCCTTCTGGCTTGCAGAGTTTCTGCTAAAAGATCAGCTGTTAACCTTTTGGTGATTCCCTTGTGTGTTATTTGTTGTTTTTCCTTTGCTGCTTCTAATATGTTTTCTTTGTATTTAATTTTTGACAGTTTGATTAATATGTGTCTTGGCGTGTTTCTCCTTGGATTTATCCTGTATGGGACTCTCTGTGCTTCCTGGACTTGATTAACTATTTCGTTTCCCATATTAGGGAAGTTTTCAACTATAATCTCTTCAAATATTTTCTCAGTCCCTTTCTTTTCCTCTTCTTCTTCTGGAACCCCTATAATTCGAATGTTGGTGCATTTAATGTTGTCCCATAGGTCTCTGAGACTGTCCTCAGTTCTTTTCATTCTTTTTTCTTTATTCTGCTCTGCAGTAGTTATTTCCCCTATTTACCTTCCTGATCACTTATCCGTTCTTCTGCCTCAGTTATTCTGCTATTGATCCCTTCTAGAGTATTTGTAGTTTCATTTATTATGTTGTTCATCATTGCTTGTTTCATCTTTAGTTCCTCTAGGTCCTTGTTAAATGTTTCTTGAATTTTCTCTATTCTATTTCCAAGATTTTGGATCATCTTTACTATCATTATTCTGAGTTCTTTTTCAGGTAGACTGCCTATTTCCTCTTCATTTGTTAGGTCTGTTGGGTTTTTATCTTGCTCCTTCTTCTGCTGTGTGTTTTTCTGTCTTCTCATTTTGCTTATCTTACTGTGTTTGGGGTCTCCTTTTTGCAGGCTGCAGGTTCTTAGTTCCCTTTGGTTTTGGTGTCTGTCCCCAGTTGCTAAAGTTGGTTCAGTGGGTTGTGTAGGCTTCCTGGTGGAGGGGACTAGTGCCTTTGTTCTGGTGGATGAGCCTGGATCTTGTCTTTCTGGTGGGCAAGTCCACGTATGTTGGTGTGTTTTGGGGTGTCTGTGGACTTATTATGATTTTAGGCAGCCTCTCTGCTAATGAGTGGGGTTGTGTTCCTGTCTTGCTAGTTGTTTGGCATAGGGTGTCCAGCACTGTGGCTTGCTGGTCGTTGAGTGAAGCTGGGTGTTGGTGTTGAGATGGAGATTTCTGGGAGATTTTCGCCGTTTGATATTACGTGGAGCTGCGAGGTCTCTAGTGGACCAGTGTCCTGAAGTTGGCTCTCCCACCTCAGAGGCACAGCACAGACTCCTGGCTGCAGCACCAAGAGCCTTTCATCTACATGGCTCAGAATAAAAGGGAGAAAAAGTAGAAAGAAAGCAGATAAAATAAAATAATGTTATTGAAATAAATAATTTTTAAGAAAAAAAATTTTTTTAAAAGGGGAAAAAAAAGAAAAAAACAAACGGACGGACAGAACCCTAGGACAAATAGTGAAAGCAAAGCTATACAGACAAAATCTCCCAGAGAAGCATACACATACACACTCACAAAAAGAGGAAAAGGGGAAAAAATAATAAATCTTGCTCTCAAAGTCCACTTCCTCAATTTGGGATGATTCGTTGTCTATTCAGGTATTCCACAGATGCAGGGTAGTTCAAGTTGATTGTGGAGATTTAATCCGCTGCTCCTGAGGCTGCTGGGAGAGATTTCCCTTTCTCTTCTTTGTTCGCACAGCTCCCGGGGCTCAGCTTTGGATTTGGCCCCGCCTCTGCGTGTAGGTCACCAGAGGGCGTCTGTTCTTCGCTCAGACAGGACGGGGTTAAAGGAGCACCTGACTCAGGGGCTTTGGCTCACTCAGGCCGGGGGGGCGTGGGGGGGGGTGGGAGGGAGGGGCACGGAGTGCGGGGCGAGCCTGCGGCGGCAGAAGACGTTGCACCAGCCTGAGGCGTGCCGTGTGTTTTCCCGGGGAAGTTGTCCCTGGATCCCGGGACCCTGGCAGTGGTGGGCTGCACAGGCTCCCCGGAAGGGGGGTGTGGATAGTGACCTGTGCTCACACACAGGCTTCTTGGTGGCAACAGCAGCAGCCTTAGCGTCTCATGCCCGTCTCTGGGGTCCGCGCTGTTAGCTGCGGCTCGCGCCCGTCTCTGAAGCTCCTTTAAGCAGCGCTCTTCATCCCCTCTCCTCGCGCACCAGGAAACAAAGAGGGAAGAAAAAGTCTCTTGCCTCTTTGGCAGCTCCAGACTTTTCCCCGGACTCCCTCCCGGCTAGCCGTGGCACACTAACCCCCTGCAGGCTGTGTTCATGCCGCCAACCCCAGTCCTCTCCCTGTACTCCAACCGAAGCCCGAGCCTCAGCTCCCAGCCCCCGCCCGCCCCAGCGGGTGAGCAGACAAGCCTCTCGGGCTGGTGAGTGCCGGTCGGCATCATCCTCTGTGCGGGAAACTCTCCGCTTTGCTCTCCGCACCCCTGTTGCTGTGCTCTCCTGCGTGGCACCGAAGCTCCCTACCTCCGCTACCCGCAGTGTCCGCCTGCAAAGGGGCTTCCTAGTGTGTGGAAACCTTTCCTCCTTCAGAGCTCCCTCCCACTGGTGCAGGTCCCATCCCTTTTCTCTTGTCTCTGTTTATTCTGTTTTCTTTTGCGCTGCCCAGGTACGTGGGGAGTTTCTTGCCTTTTGGGAGGTCTGAGGTCTTCTGCCAGCGTTCAGTAGGTGTTCTGTAGGAGTTGTTCCACGTGTAGATGTATTTCTGATGTCTCATGAAGAAATTTAGTCATCACAGTCCGGGCCTCCTTCAACCACTCCTTCTGACCAAGAAGCGAAAAGTGATGCTCGGCCTGGGTATGACGTAGGGATTTTCTTGGGCAGGGCTGAGAGGATTCAGTGCTGTCTCCTCCTCGTTCGGGAGGGCTGATGATTCTATTTAAACCATTTGATTCTTGGTTTCTTCCATCGTGGAAAAAAAAAAAATGCGTCCTAATTTACAAGGATTTCTTCTATGACTTCAATTTTGGAACTTTGTAACATTTATTTTCTGGTTTCCTAACTGTAATTTAGAAGTGTAATTTTTTTGCATACTCTAGGGTGAGACTTTTTATCCATGTTGCAGAAGGAAGATGTAAGATGAACTTATCTTTGTAAGTGAACTGCTTTTAACTATGACTTCTTGAGAGTCCATTGTCTCTGCCCCGCTCAAATCCCTATAGTCAGTGCACCCATCCCCCAGGTGCTGTGGGTACTTGCTGCTAATTTCTCATTGTACTTCCTCCCTCCATAAGCCACAGTCAAGGACTGACTGACTTGGGGATGCAAATATCAGTCCCCTTGCCTCAAGGTGGAACCAACTCTGACTTCATTAATGCTCCAAACCTGTCCATGGGATTTAGGCTGCAGCTAGAGTCCAGCTAAGAATAGATCTTTATTTAACTCATTCATTCAACTCATTCCGCATCCCTCAGTCTTTTTCTACTGAGAGTACTCCCTCAATAAATCCATTTACTCAAATCACTGTCTCAGGCTCTGCTTCTCAGGATCCTAATTTAAAACATGCATCATTAAAATTGATGAACAAATGATGTGTGTAAGCAGTGGAAAAGGTAGCCAGATTTGATTTTGAATTCCACTCTTTCAACTTGGTGAGTGTATAACCTTGGGTTGATACTTTAATCTTTTTTAGTCTCAGTTTATTTCTCTTAAAGGAGGTAAAACCTTTTCTAATGGGATGTTGCAAAGACAGAAAGAGATAATATATATGTATACATATATACACAAACACACATGGAGCACCCAGCACTGATTTTAGCAATATAAGAGCTGACTATGGGAGCATCTCTTATTTAGGATTTGTTTCTAAAAAGAGACTAAGCAATGTGGCGTGTTAAGAGTTAAGGCACTGGAAAAATAGATATTTTGGTATCATGTAAAGACAATGGATATAAAGCATACAGCCTTGAAAATGAGATTGAGAAACAGTGAGTCAAGCAGCAACTGGGGATGTTTGAAGAAAAGACCAAAGAAGGGGCTTTTGCTTTCTACTGAGATCTACTTGTACAGGGAGGCATCTTACAGGACCCTGGACTCTCTTCAAAGATTCAGGGACATTAGCAAAACTAAGTCCCCTGATGGTATGAGGTAGAAAAAGTAATTGCCTTGAGGCAAACTCAATCAGTATTGAGGGAGGAAAGAATGACCTAACCTACTATGAGGTTAGTATGAAATGAAAGAATGTGAAGAATTATACAAACAGCAAATAGAGGTGCAGGCATTTTAGAAGATATCAAAGGCAGCATTGGTAGTGAAATACTGTTGAAAATGAAAGAAAGGAAAAACTCTTAGGGACTTCCCTGGTGGGGCAGTTGTTAAGAATCTGCCTGCCAATGCAGGGGACACGGGTTCAATCCCTGGTTGGGGAAGATCCCACGTGCCATGGAGCAACTAAGCCCTTGTGGCCACAACTACTGAGCCTGCGCTCTAGAGCCCACGTGCCACAACTACTGAAGCCCGCACACCTAGAGCCCGTGCTCCGCAACAAAGAAAAGCCACTGCAGTGAGAAGCCCGCATACCACAACGAAGAGTAGCCCCCTCTCGCCGCAACTGGAGAAAGCCTGCGCACAGCAACGAAAACCCAATTCAGCCCCAAAATAAATAAATTAATTAATAAAATTCTAACACAAACCATTTGATTTAAAAAAAAAAAAAAAGAAAGAAAGAAAACCTCTTAGTAACCAGTGCTTGGCCATGCCAGTCTCCTAGGGCAAGGGGCATTCTGAAGTCAGTAGTTCCTCTAAAGAACCACAGAAGAATGCGTGGCTAATTGGAAATGTCAACAGTTTTAAAAATTATTTGATTTCATTTTGTTTTATATGAGAAGTTCTAAAAGCCACAGTAACTTCCCCTCATGGCCATGATTTTAATTTTTAAAATTTTTCTCTGATAACCCTAATAGATAACATTAATGAAAGTTGAGAGCAAACTCTCTGCCTCTACACTCCTCTCCGCCTTTTGTGGATTACCTTTCTGTGTTGTGAGAAGCATAGCAAGCACAGTTGCAAAATATAATAAATTTTATTATGTAGCCTGTGTACTGTGCTAAGAGATTTGTGTTTATTATTTTAGCAAATGCTTACAAAAAACATATATATTAGTTTAGATTTTTCTCTAGTATTACAGATGAAGAAACTTTGACTCAGAAAGTTTTGTGTAATTTTCCCAATAAGATAAAATTAACAGCTGACCATGTTTCACGTCTTAATTAATGTAACTCCAAATTCTGGCCAATGGCACCAAATAGGTGGTTTGAGGATCTTTTCAACAACTCCATAGTATCTCCCTGTGCAAAGTCAGGTGAATTGAGGTTTTCTTAATCATTCTACCTAAAATATAAATAAAAGCAATCTCATAAATTTTGCTATTTTTATGGATCTCTACCATACACTGTAATTAAAATATTAGCCTCCCTTCTAATTGCATGGGTTATCACCTCTAAGCTCTACCCATTCAAAAATATGAAAGCTGCCACTCAACTATGTTTTTAGACCAACATAATTGGGGTAAACAAAGAGAATTCTACCCCTATAAATTTGAAAATTTATAATTATTGTCCTTCACTGACTCACCTTAATTATTTAGGAATGATATTTCTTAAGAAGTAAGTCTATTCTGGATTTGACATAGTCACAGTGTCTTCTGGGCTGATCTCTGGATTTTCCTATTTTATATAAGAATGTCAATTTCAGTGTTCCTAAGTGTCATGTATTTAAATTCTCAGTCTTTAAGAAAGGACTAGTGAATTTCCAAACTAGGTCAATTTTGGAACCAGTTTGAAATAATTGGTAAAAAACTTAAAGTTACAAACCAAATCAGAAAATTCTTACATTCTCTTCCGCCCTAGGGGGCGGTAGTGCAGCTTATGAGTATTTCAAGATCTGGGGTCTGCGGTATCAGCTGCGTAAAGGGGCCAGCAGGTATAAATGAGTGAACTGGGCTATGTGTAGAAACAAAAAAATTGTAGAGTCCTAAGCCTGTCTAAGGGAGACAGAAATTGTTACTCAACATCATCTGATTATTGCCCTGAAAAATCAGGAATAGCACTGCCAGATTTAGTTTATCAAGAGAAACCAGAAATTCAGATATTTTTCCTAATTTTTGATTTGTAAACATTTCTAACTAATTTTTAAGAGTTTAAAATACAGTGTGAACCAAACAAAACACTTCTTTCTGCCAAATTTGCCCTAAATGCTACGAGTTTTCAACTTATTTTATTAAACGAGTATATTCAGTAGTGGGCTCTAGGATGGTGCTAATTATCTGTTGCTCTTGGCTCTCACCTCAATCTGATGTGTACCTATGATATATGTAGGACAGGACCATGGAAAGTTTTCCTACCAAAGGTCGCTAATTCATCATCTCTCCTATTAAGAAAAAACAAGGAACCTAATTAACTACCTGATAGGTTTTTAAAGACTGAGTATTATAATATGGACCACAAAATCATTTAATTTATGGGATAAAATGCATTTTAGTTCCCTGTAATCACCTATGAAAGATAAGGAAGAGGACAGTTGGAAAGTCATCAGGATAAAAGAGGTAGAGGGAAAAAGGAAGGGGTTGAAGAGAAAATGGTGAGAGTAGGAAAGAATGAAAGGGTTAGCTGATCATAGAGTGAGGGTAGAATGTCCTAAGAGTATTAGAAGGAAACTTTTTTTGTTCCATGGTGCATGAGAGAAAATTTCTGTAGTCTGGGTAATGGTTAAGAGAATAAAGCTCTAGAGCTCAATTCCTGACTCTAACAGTTACCTGCCCTGTGACCACAGGCAAGTTATCTAACCTCTCTAAACCTCAGTTCCCTTATCTGTAAAACTGGCATACTAATAATATCTACACTGAATGATTTTTAAGAAATAATTAACTAATTATTTGTAAAGTACCTAGAATAACGCCTGACATATTATGAGGAATCAATACATATTAGTATTATATTGTTTTAAAATTAAGATGTAGTACCAGTAGTTGTTTGTTTTTTTTTTTAACCTTGGCGTTTACCATGCTTCAAAATTGATTTCAGGTTTTTCCAAATTTTATTTTTTAAATACAGCTCCTTCCCCTCCCCCATGACTCTGAAGATTTCTGAAGTTGGCAAAGGAGTAATACGTGTGCATGTGTGTGTGTTTAAATTTCTTTGAAAATAAGATCTATCCTAAATCAGATTTTCAGTAGTTTGCGTCTGCTCCGGGCATTGTTCTTTTCTGCAGAATTACTTTAGGTATTGAATTCTTAACACAGGAGCCAAAGAATTGTAAGATCAGGTCTGTGTTTTATCATGTTCACTTTTTTCCCCCACAATCTCCTGTGTGGTGTGGTTTTTGCACAAGGGTTCAATTTAGAATTAGTTTAGTGGTTAATTACAAGTCAGCCTGGGTGGACCATTTTATTTCTGATGTTTACTGATCCTGGTAAAGTGAAGATCACTGTTGGATGGCAACAGAGATTGAGTCTCTAAGTGACATTTATCACAGTAGTAAGAAGCATTGTCATGAATTGTTGAACAGGATAACATGACTGAATTTTATCCACTTGATGAATTAATTAAATTCCTTGATTAATTAATTTCTTTTTAGAGAATCTATGTAAGCTCACTAGAAAAACACGGCCCTTAATTAATTCCTGATGAAATAATTTAATTTCCCAGTGCCATTATGTCTTCATTTGGAAACACTCACTTTTATCACTTTCATTTTTTTTAATTAAAAACATTTTTAAAGACTTTTTTTAGAGCAGTTTTAAGTTCACAGAAAAGTTGAGTGGAAGTTTCCAGAGATTTCCTATATACCCTCTGCCCACAAATGGCATAACCTCCCTCATTATCAACATCCCCCACCAGAGTGGTAAATTTGTTACAATTTATGAATCTACATTGACACATCATAATCACCCAAAGTTCATAGTTTACATTACTATTTATTCTTGGTGTTGTACATTCTGTAGGTTTAGACAAATGTATAGTGACATATCCATCATTATGGTATCATATGGAGTGTTTCTACTGCTGTGAAAATCCTCTGTGCTCTGCCTATTTATCCCTCTCCCCTGACCCAACCCTGGCAATCACTGATTTTTTTAATGTGTTCATAGTTTTACCTTTTCCAGAATGTCATTTAGTTGGAATCATGCAGCATGTAGCCTTTCAGATTGGCTTCTTTCACTTAACATTATGCATTTGTTTCCTCCTTGTCTTTTCAAGACTTGATAATTCATTTCTTTTTAGCAGTGAGTAATATTCCATTGTCTAGATGAACCAGTTTGTTTATCCACTCACCTACTGAAGGGCATCTTGTTTGCTTCCAAGTTTACCCAATTATGAATAAAGCTGCTATAAACATCCATGTGCAGGTTTTTGTGTGGACATATGTTTTCAACTCCTTTGGGTAAATCCCAAGCAGCATAATTGCAAGATTGGTAAGAGTATGTTTAGTTTTGTAAGAAATTGCCAAGCTGCCTTCCAAAGTTTTTTTCATTTTTTAATATGTGACTTCAGAATATCATTTTATTTTTCTAAATAATTTTGAAGTTAATTTGCAATGGTGAAATAAGTGATGCCTCCCTTCTTTCCTTCCATATTTTTTTTCTCACTATAATGCTAAAAGAATTCACTTCCATCACCCACTCAAATTAAAGACTAGGCCAATGCTTTGTATTTCATAATTGAATTACCCCTTTTACTTCATTTTCTACATTACGAACTGATTTCTGGCTTTTTGTTTCAGTCCTTGCCTTATGATTTTATTAGACTCACAACTCTGGTCCGCTTCTAAAATTATCACCTTGAGTTAGAAATATGTGTCATAACAGTCTAGCCAAAGCATTGAAAAAGCAGAAATTCAGTGACATGAGAACTTAAAGAAAAAGAAAATTTGCAAAGACTGACAATGGTTGGATTGGTTCTTGGCAGTGCTAGAAATAAAAATTTTTGTTATTATTATCATTTTCACCCATTTCCATTCCTGGAGGTGTAGAGTAATTTTGGAGGTAATTTTAATTTCGTATACTTTGCACTTACAGTTTGTCAATTTAAACCAGTTACAGATCTAAGTAAATTGAAAGCAAGGCTTATTTAATTCATCAATGACAGAAATTTACAGGAAAAGAACTTTACTGCTGCCTATTTTATACATATGTCAACTTTCAAATACATCTTTCATTCTTTCTCAGAATTCACATACACATACACACACACACACACACACACACACACACACACACACATCCTTGTTATTTGTGGATTTTGTTTTTATGAATTCACCTACTTAGCAAAAGTTATTTGTAAGCCCCAAATCAATATTCATGATGCATTTGTGATCATTCGTGGACATCCATCTGCACAGGGTGGAGAAAAACTTGGGTTGGCCCCATGCACACATTCCCAGCTGAGGTCAAACAAGGCATCACTCCGCTTTCTTCTTTTGGTTCTCATGTTGTAAATGTGTGCATGTCACAGACTACTTAGTGGCGTGATTTTCACATTTTTGTGCTCTTTTTGATGATTTTGTTTTTTAAAATGGGTTCCAAATATAGTGCTGAAATGCTGTCTAGTGTTCCAAGTATAAAAAAAGCTGTGATGTGCCTTATGAAAGAAATATGTGTATTAGATAAGCTTCATTCAGGTATGAGTTATAGTGCTGTTGACCATGAGTTTAATGTTAAAGAACCAATAATATATATGAAATAAGATGTCTTTAAATAGAAACATGCACAAAGCAAGGTTATGCATTGACAGTTGAGGAAGATATGACCAGAGGCTCACTGGAGCCTAATCCTGTATTTCCCTAGGAGTAATAATTCTGTATTCACTAATTCAGTGTTTATTGTGACTTTATAGGACGTGACTACCACAAATAAGAAGAACAGACTGTACGTAACTTATTGAGGTTTAAATACCTATCTATATATCTTAACTGTATGGTTACTCCATATTTACCTATTCGTGTACATAAACACACACACACTCATATACACATGTATGCATTTTTCACAAGCTCCTTTTCATGCTACCAAAATTTAAGGACCACTGGTTTATTGGGATATGGAGTTTAAGGAAGTAAGACTAAGCAGTTTAGATTCAATTAGATAATACAAGTTGTCTAGCATTGTTTATGCTTTTCTTGTGAAATAGCAATTCTGGCAGTTGAATCACTTTATTATTTTAGTAATAAATCCTTTTCTGGGAGTTAAACAGCCTCCAAACCCTTTCCATAATGTACTTGAGATTCCTCATTCCTAGTTATTTTTGTCATCTTCTTTGCCAGCTTACTTCCAATCGGTTTTCCTCAGCGGGACTTTATTTGTTAACAGTAGTGGTTCACATTATGTCTTAAGCTGGGAAGTGATAATACCAGCAGGTAAAATGAAGAGTACCATGCCACAGCATGCCACCTCTAGGGCTTTTTGGCTTCCTAGAAAATAGTTAGCAATGCAGTGTGTCACTCCTAGAGACTATTTACCTTCCTTGTAAATACAGCTCTTCAATCTACCTGTACCTCACTACAGGACCATCTTTTTCTATTTTTTATTATTTTTTTAAATTAATTTTTATTGGAGTATAGTTGCTTTACAATGTTGTGTTAGTTTCTTGCCTTACAGCAAACTGAATCAGGTATACACATACATGTATCCACTCTTTTTTAGATTTCCTTCCCATTTAGGTCACCACAGAGCACTGAGTAGAGTTCCTTGTGCTATACAGTAGGTTCTCTTAGTTATCTATTTTATATGTAGTAGTGTATATATGTCGGTTCCAATCTCCCAATTCATCCCACCTCCCTCCCCCCTTGGTAACCATAACTAAAGGACCATCTTTCATTCACCAAGTTTAAGAGGTTGCTTTCTCCACCACTTGTTTTATTATTTTCCATTTCCTAATTAGACCAGAGTAGAACACATAGGCAGATATCCATTCAGTTATTCATTCATTCAATAGTTAGTGACTGCCAACTATGTGTCAGACACTGTGTGAAACAGTAGAATACATGACAGTGTTCTCAAAGGGCTTTCAGTTTAGAGTGGGAGAAAGAGAAATTAGCAAGAAAACAAATTTGATTGTTTCATGGAGTGATAGGAGTATGAGGGGAATAAAGAAAGGGAATGGAATAGGAAGTAGCCAGGATTGAGGTAGGAGAAAGGATGATTCTTTAATTATGTTGGCCAGGGAAGAGAGAGAGAGAGACCTCCTGAAAGAAGATTTGGACCTAGCTCTACACTTGAAGTAGTACTGAAAAGGCTAGTCAGCACATAAAACATTTACATTACTGTGCTCTAACAATAACCCTGGTTACTCTAATTATGCATGGTAACTGGTAACAGCAAAAATTAACCTACCTAAAGACTCTCACAGACTACTAAAGGAAATAATGTATTATTTTTTTAAATATAATTTACAATAGAAGGGGAGATGTGCCATAAGAGGAGACAAAGTCTTTGAGGAAAGTGATATTACTTTCCACTATTGTTATTCATTCATTCATGTAAGCATTCATTGTCAGAAAAGTTCCCAGAAAAGGTAGTATTAATTAAACAGTGATTGAATGAATGGTTGGAAAATGTCTCTCTAGACAGAAGAATTAGCAGGGTTTGGAAATAGAACTCATACCTAGATTGTAAAAAGACATGACTGTCAGGCTAATCAGTCTGGCTTTTATTACTATTTTACAGATGTTTTAAGAGAGGAAGTGACATGATTAGCGTTGTGCATTAAGGCATTTTTACATTGATATTGAAAGGATTGTTGCAGGAGGCAGGAAACTGGAGGAAGACCACCAAGTGGGCATTGCAAAAGTTTTGAGAAGACTGAACGTCACAGAAGGAAAGAGAATGGAAAGAGTGCGATGGAAGTGGTAACATTTGGAGATAGAAGAAAAAGACTACTGACTTTAAGAGGGCTGAGTGAATTTGCTAATGTGCTACATGAAGTGTTGAAGCAGAAAAATGATGGGAGATTTGGAGAATGCTTGGTTTTGAGGCTCTGAGACTAAGAAGATGATAATGCAGTCCTTAGAATGAATTGAGAAGAATTCCCTTTGCATCTGTCTTCAGGTAGAGACTGAAGAGAATTTACCTAATTTCTCCTCTAAATGTTAGCTAGAATTAATCAGAAATCCAAAATGAATCCAACATTCAAAAATTCATTAGTTAAAAAGCTAATGCAATGTATCACATCAGCAGGAAAAAATGAAAAATCATGGTCATATTTATAGGTGCAGAAAAACATTTGCCAAAACTCAACTTGATAAAGAACATTTCAACTACAAAAATAGTACAAAGAAAAAACTTCAGCTCACATTATACTTAATGATGAGAAACAGTGGGCTGTGGCCCTAAGACTGAGGCCAAGACAAGGATTTCTCCTCTCACCATATGCATTCAACATCATACTGCGTGTCCTAACTAATGCAATAAGACAATGGAATAAGACAAGACAAGAAATAAAGTTTATACAAATTGAGTTACATGAAATAAAACTGTTCACAGATGACATGATTATCTATGTAGAAAATACAAAGAATTTATCAAAAAAAAACCTCTGGAATAATAAGTGGGTATAGCGTGGTTATAGGATACAAAATGTAAAAAAGACAATTGCTTTCCTATGTACCAGCAATGAAGAGTTAGAATTTGCTAATAAAGACACAATGCCATTTACATTGGCACTAAAAAGTTAAACATTTAGATATTTATCTAACAAAATACGTAGAAGATATATTTGTACAAAACTACAAAGCTCTGATGAAAGAAATCAAAGAAAATCTAAATAAATGGAGAGAGATTCCAAGTTCATGTTTTGGAAGACTCAATATTGTTAAAACCTCAGTTTTTCCAAACTTGATACTGATTCACTACCATCCCAATTAAAATCACAGCAAGTGATTTTGTGAATAGTGACCAACTGAGTCTAAAGATTGTATGGAAAGGCAAAATCAAAGGAGTGAGATTATCTGTCTTCAGGACTTACTATAAAGCTACTGTAATCAAGATACCATGATATTGGTTAAAGAGTAGATAGATCAATGGAAAACAGTAAAGAACCTAGAGAGAAAACCACCAAATAGAGTCAACTGTTCTTTGACAAAGAAGCAGCAGCAATTTGACAAAGAAGAATAGTCTCTTAAACAAGAGATGCTAGATCAACTAGACATCCACTATCTGCATGGAAAAAAAAAATCTAAACACAGATCTTACATCTTTGACCAAAAAGCACCTCAAAATGTATCATACATCTATATGTAAATGTGAAACTCTAAAATTATTAGAAGATAACAAGATAATATCTAGGTGGCCTTAAATTTGATGATGAGTTTTTATTTTATTTTATTCTTTTAACATCTTTATTGGAGTATAATTGCTTTACAGTGGTATGTTAGTTTCTGCTTTATAACAAAGTAAATCAGCTATACATATACATATATCCCCATATATCCTCCCTCTTGCGTCTCCCTCCCACTCTCCCTATCCCACCCCTCTAGGTGGTCACAAAGCACTGACCTGATCTCCCTGTGCTATGCGGCTGCTTCCTACTAGCTATCTATTTTACATTGGGTAGTGTATATATGTCCATGCCACTCTCTCACTTCGTCCCAGCTTACCCTTCCCCCTCCCTGTGTCCTCAGGTCAATTTTCTACGTCTGCGTCTTTATTCCTGTCCTACCCCTAGGTTCTTCAGAACTAATTTTTTTTTTTAGATTCCATATATATGTGTTAGCATACAATCCATGAAAGAAAACAACTGATGCTGGACTTCATTAAAGTTAGAGACTTTTGTTCTGCTAAAGACTCTTTTAAGAGAATAAAAAGACAGCCACAGACTGAGAGAAAATATTTACAAAAATATCTGATAAAGGACATGTATTCAAAATATAAAAAGAACACTTAAAACTAATAAAAAAGGGTAAAAGGTCTGAACAAACAGCTCATTAAAGATGTACAGATGGCAGATAAGCATATGGAAAGATGCTCATTAGGAAATTGCAAAGTAAAACAATGAGGTACCATTTTATATCTATTAGAATGGCGAAAATCTAAAAAACTGACAGTACCAAATGCTGATGAGGATCTAGAACAAGAGTTCTTGTTCCCTGCTCATGAGAATGTAAAATCAAACAGTCACTCTGGAAGACAGAAATCTTCCTACAAACTAATCATACTCCTTTTATCATAGGATCCAGCCCTCCCAGGTATTTACTCAGGTGACTTTAAAAATTATGGCCACACAAAAACTTTCACACAAATGTTTATAGCACCTTTATCTGTAATTGCCAAAAATTGGATAAACCAACTGTCCTTCATTAGGTGAGTGGATAAACAAACTGTGGTTCATCCACACAGTGGAATATTATTCAGAAATACTAAAATGAGCTATCAAGCCATGAAATGACATGGAGAAATTTTAAATGCATATGGCTGAATTAAAGAAGTCAGTATGAAAAGACTACGTACTGTATGATTCCAACTATGTGGCATTCTGGAAAAGGCAAACTCACAGAGACCATATAATAACATCAGGGATTCAGGTAAGGGGGAGCGTGAATATGTGGAGCACAGGGGATTTATAGGCCAGTGAAACTATTCTGTGTGATACCGTAATGGTGGATACGTGATATTATACATACATTTGTCAAAATCTATAGTACTGTGTGTAGAACACAAAGAGAGAATCCTACTGTAAACTATGGACTTTAGTTAAAAGTAATATATCAATATTAATAATATATCAATACCGGTTTATCAGTTGCAACAACTGTGCTTCACTAATGCAAGATATTAATAACAGGGAAAACTGAATGGTGAAGAAGTGGTATTATGAGAATTCTCTGTACCATCTGCTTATTTTTCTGTAAACCTAAAACTGCTAAGAAAATAAATTCTATTACATTTTTAAAGCTGATATTAGGTACAGAATAAAAAATAATTTCATTCCATCTTTTCTATTTGGTATTAGATAATGAAATCTAGTGTTGAAAATTATCGTCACCAGTCACTGTGTAGAAATACTAACATGCCTTGTGAATTTGTATAAAATAATTAATTGGGATAAGGGTTGACTGCAGTAGCCCTTAAGTGGCTAGAAGGTATTTTAAGTAGTTCAGAGGAAGAGAGTGATCAGTGATTCCAGGAGGGAAAACTGCGTGTGTTGAGTCATGGAGATGGTAGTAACTATGTCGTGGGACAATTATACTGGAGACAGCAGCATATGTTAGAGGTAAAAATTAGTTTAAGTCAGGATTATGGAGAACTTTTACTGTCAAGGGGAGCTATTTACCCAATCAAGTGGGCTCAGCAGTTATCTGAACAAAGTAGTGTTAAGGATTAAATAAATACTATTATGGGAATGCTCATAGCCCAGCGCTCAGCATCTGCCATAGTGTACGGAATCTACAAATATTAAATTTCCTTTCCTTTCATATAATTATTATCGTGGTTAAATTTACTCTCAATCAACTTTCAACTTATTAACTAATTAGGATTTAGCTAGGGTTAGTTAATAACTCATAATCACCAACCATTGGGGATCAAAACACATTTAGTATCCTCAAGTAAATTATTTAAAAACATATTTTTCCCTCCTTCAGTTATAATTCTAATTTATCAATGCATATGACATATTTTTCTTTGAATTACAAGCTTCTAAAGGGCATACCTTTGTAGTTTTATCATTTAAGGTAAACCTATTTATATACTTAGTGATCATTAACTGAATAGTGATTATGTATTAAATAAATCATTGAGGCACAATTGATAAGATATGATTAGAACTCAAACTTATGGACTAAAATGTTCTGTAAGTTGGAAGTTCCATGCTGCCTTTCACTTTTTGGTCACATAATAACTAAATTCTTTTCTTTTTCCAAGAGGGTGAGGGTATGACTATTTTTAGAAATATCTATTACTTGAAAAAAAAAACCATTTAGCAGGCATATGTAGAGAATTTTCTTGTATAAATCAAAATTTACTCAGTTGGTCCTTTTTAAAAATACAATTTAATTTTCATATATCCTCATGACATTCAAACGTTATTTGAATGTTTAATGGATATTAGTAGAGATTCATCTAAAAAACTAGCCCAACTGATTTACAATGACGCAGAGCCCCAGAGATGAGGAAATGAGGAGGCCTCATGTAATGAGGCAAGGGTGCTACGATGACTGTACAGCTACACGATCAGGAAAATGTAATTAATGGAAGAACAACACTTCTGTGGGTGCCTGGTTGCTAATTAACCTATTCACAGTTAAATCAAGAAGAAACAAAACTTTGGGGAAAAGAGGCTTGCCTATATTCAAAGGAAATTTTAAGACTGCCATTTCTACTTTTCATTTCTGTGAGATTTCATTGTTTAGTGTAAAATCTGAAATTACTACTTTCAATGTACAAAATTCACTATTCAACCTTTGAACTTCCAAACTTCTTCAAGATTGTCTCAAATTAATTTCAGCATGGTGTTCATTTTTCAGTATATTAATGGATTTTTTGCCTAAAAGATAATTTCAGGGTATACTACTCACCATCCCTCCACATCCTTCACTATTAGTATGAGATTTAATTACTTAAATTTAACTCATTAGAGATTTAATATTTAATTCTAAAATTCAATGAAAGTATAACAAAATCACAGTTATCATTTATTAATATATTTGTCTTATGCAAGTTACAAATATATGTTAAGAAATTAGCTTATATTTTATACCTTCACTAAACCCTTGACTGTGTAATCTTGGTAATCTCCCTTCTTGATTCTCTCTCTGTCAGTGTAGTGTTGTCAGTGTAGTGGTAGTCCTGCCATATATCTATTATTCAGCCTATGTTATGCAGGACAAAAGGGAAAATAAATTCAAACAGTCTGCCTGACTCAAAGTACTGAAATAGTTTTAGTCCAATCTCCCTGACACAGACTATAGAAGCACTGGGGAAAGCAAGAATTCACTACAAAGTTCCAATTTTCCCTCATAACACCATTACTATCTAAAAAAAGCTAAATCCCCACATTGCCATTATTTCCCATCAGCATTGCCCAAGAGCTGTGAAAGGGGTTGTGTGTTAACCTAACAAATCTTCTCATAAAAATGTAATATCTCATAAAGTAAAAGGAGAGGGACTTCCCTGGTGGCGCAGTGGTTAAGAATCCGCTTGCCAATGCAGGGGACATGGGTTCGAGCCGTGGTCCGGGAAGATCCCACATACCTCAGAGCCACTAAGTCCGTGTACCACAGCTACTGAAGCCCACGTGCCTAGAGCCCATGCTCCGCAACAAGAGAAGTCACCGCAGTGAGAAGCCTGCGCGTAGCAGCAAAGAGTAGCCCCCATTCGCTGCAACTAGAGAAAGCCCACGCGCAGCAATGAAGACCCAAGACAGCCAAAAATAAATAAGTAAATAAATTTATTAATAAAATAAAAGGAGAAAGATTTCAATCAATTATTGCTTGATTTGAACATTATATTTTACACAGCACTGGGTTTCATTTTACTGAATGGCTAACTGATAGAAATTGAAAAGTAAGGTTCTGAAATGCCATTCTAATATTGCATAATTCAGAGAAAGAGGTTGTGTCACATTTCTCCCAAAAATATATCACTGAATGTCTTACTAAATTTTTGTATCTCCTGAACCACCCCTTCCGCCATCAAACTTGGAGGTATGTGTATGAAGGAGCTTACAATGTTGGAGCCTACCTTTAAGGTCTTGGTTGTATTATGGAAGATAGGGAAAAAAGAGTGAGTTAACCAATTTTCCAGGAAATGTTTGTAATTGAATAGCAAGGTGAATATGGAGTTGATTGAGACATGAGATATTATGGGGATTCAGAGCTGGTCTGAGGTGTTTTTCAGAATGATTTGAATCAATTTAGAGACTTCTCAGGGAGTTGTTTCTTCAAGAGATTTTTTGTGTGTGTTCCTAAAATGAGCTGCACTCCATAGTCTGTTGTAGAGCAGTTCTCAAATGTAAGGATGCATTGCTTTGAGGGTTTGTAAAAACACAGATTGCTGGCCTCAGCCTCTCAGAGTTGTAGGTTCATTGGTTCTAGGATGGGGCCTAACTGCATTTCTAACAAGTCCCCAAGTGACGCTAATGTTGCTGGTCTGGGGACTGCACTTGAGGAACGTTAACTGCTCTAGAGAAAGTACAGTCATTGCGTAGCCACAGAATTGGTCAAATAATTTGGAAGTCAAAAGAGTTACATCTTCTAAATACCTTTTTAACCAATACCTTTCTGAGAAGTTCTGGAATTTTAAATCAGCTCTCTGGCTTCTGTCTGTATCCCCTTGGAGTACAAACCCAAATAACATGGTTGCTGAATTTCGTTCCTTTTTTATCATGTCCTATTCCATCCCCCAACCCCCGTCCCCCAAGCCCTGTGTTGTTAAGCCTTTGAAATTGTTCAGAAATATTCAGTGATTCAGTTCAGTGCTCTTGGGAACAACAGAAATGGAATATTATTAGAAATTACAGTTTTTAAAAAGTCAGAAATAAAGGCAATATTTTTCAGACTAAATTTTAGATAATTACTACTTCCATGCCTTAAATTAATAATACTTCATGCTTATGTATGAAACGTATTCCAAATGAAAGATTTCATCTCTATATTTGTGCTTGTTTCATATACAAACTTTCTTTTAAAATCTTAAGAATCTAACTAGATTATGTTAACATTTTTGAAAAATAACAGCAATTGACCTCCTCCAAAAAACTGATGAAATAGAGCAAAAATGCTGATGTTTCTCCTACTGATTCAAAACTGTTTTAAATGTTTATTCAAATGAAAGACAGTGATTCATGGGCTGAGCTGAGTATTTAATTGGAGATACACAGTGTTGTTGTACACATAGATTGACTTGTCTTTAAATAGGTTTTTGTTATCACTACTTGAATTACTATCCCTTCCCATTTCCCAAATGTGTTTACCAAGTATACACCCAACATTCTTCCTTTATCTGTCCTCTTTTTCATTATCCTACTTCTAGCCATTTAATCTTTGCAAAATAACAAGATACTTGAGTGTATTTTTGATGAATGTATATATGCATATGTTATCTTTCTCATGTAGTTCCAGAAGGTAAAAATCTCCGATGGTAAAAATATTGTCTTTCAATGCAACATGTACCACGTGACTCCTAGAACACTTTGGGCACTTAATAACCTTTACAACACCATCCTTGATATCATCATCAATCATGGAACCTGTTCTCAGCTCTGATTCAACTAGACATAGCTTAAAAAAGGATCTTCTCTTATGTCTCAGGTTGCCATTCAACCCTGACAGCTTCCCTCTTTCAAATACATCTGCTCTCTTTCAAGTAAGTTTTGTATGCATTTTATACCTCTAATGCGGTACCTCCAGATTAGAGACAGAGAAGTTAATTGAAATGAGCGAGCACTTACTGATAAAAGTGTGTTGGGTTCAGCATGAGAATACTAACCTGTTTCCACATGACTAACCAGGACTGCACAAAAGTAAATCATCATTGAAATGTAGTCATTCTCTCAATCACCTAATGATGCTATTACTTATATATAGACAAATGCACACAGGGCACTCCATTATCTTTAGAAAGGTCACTCAGCAGTCATTAGAGTTAAGTAAATGAGGGTTAAACCATCCTTCTCAACACCATAAACTTAGCTACTTATATACATCCTATAATTATAGAGCAGAAATATAAGATACAAAATGAGTTTCATGGATAAATCATCTACAGTAGTGTATAACCAGAAACACCATTTGTCCCTTTGAAAAGCTGAAATATTTTAGAACCTGAAAAATCTATTGAATTTATTTTCATGTTTGGTGTGCTTTGTTCAGATGGAATTTTATGTGGCAGCATTTTATGTAAAAGATAAAAGCAAGTGTTGTAAATGAAACCAGGTTGGGGAGGTTGGCTGACTGAATTGCCTTTCACTCCAGCAGTTCCAAAAGGATCTCCATGCTAAGTCCAAAGATCTCAAAGCAGCATGAAAACCACTGTATTTGAAGGTTAATTCATGGACTGTTTTTCTTCAGAGCATTTTTACCATACAACATATTATATACAATATTTTATTTTCTTACTAATTAATTAATGAGGTAATTAATTAACTTACATTGGGATTTAAGTTGTATGAAGGGAGGGACTTTTTTTTTTTTTGCGGTATGCAGGCCTCTCACTGTTGTGGCGTCTCCTGTTGCGGAGCACAGGCTCCGGACGCGCACGCTCAGCGGCCATGGCTCACGGGCCCAGCCACTCCGCGGCCTGTGGGATCTTCCCGGACCAGGGCACCGAGCGGCATGTGGGATCTTGCCGGACTAGGGCATGAACCCGTGTTCCCTGCATTGGCAGGCGGACTCTCAACCACTGCGCCACCAGGAAAGCCCAGGGAGGAACTTTTTTTATCAGCTTGACACATAGTGAGTACTCAGTAAATGCTTCTGTTGAATGAGTGAATAAGTGTATCCATGAATGAATATGTTTACTAAATTACTAATACATGAAGATGATAGGTCCCCAGGATTAAAAAAAAAAAAATGGTAAGACACAGTCACTGACCCAAAAGAACACACAAAGTAGTTGAAGTAGGTAACATGTCTACAAGAAAACATCTAATAACATAAGCCAGTACATAATGGATACCTTTCCAATGGTACAGGAACTGTGTACTAATGTAATTTGGACAACGGGAAACTGAATTAAGTAGATCAGGAGAAGATTCACTGGGGAAATGACTAGATGTGTGACCTTACATAATTTGCTTAAACTTTCTGGGCCTCAGTTTCCTGATATAAAATCAGGTTTTTCTAGCCAAGTGAACACTTAGATCCCTTGGAGTTTTAGGCAAAAAAATAGATTTTGAATGCATAGTAAAAATCTGAACTAGAGAGGCGACAATCTCTCTGCAAATATGCCTTGGGAACTTAATCAAAAGATAAGCTGTTTTGAGCTCTATACTACACTATACTCTGACATGGGTGCAGTTTGAATTTGATCAAGTTAAACTGAAGTTTAAAGAAAATTTAATAGAAGTAGAAGTAATTTTTAAAATATTTTTTTCTGACTCAGTGTGCATAGAAATTCATAAGTGGCGTACTGAAGCAATACCTCAGGTGACATCACACAACTTTGTCCTACACAGAGGTACAGCTGTGGGCAAGTATTAGATGCAGTAAACCAAGTAACAGTTACCTTCTATTTTCTTTAAATGAACTATTTTATGTATGAATAATAAAGATACAGAAAAGTGAATACAACTAATTTCGTAGCTTAATGCAATTTTACACAATGAACATACCTACATAAACCACCACCAGGAATAAGGAAATTGAGTGTCACCAGCATTATAGACACTCCATATACCTCTTTGCTAGTTGTTACCCACCCCAAAAGCAGTAGCTATTCTGACTTCCACACAATAGATTTGTTGTTTTTATTTCCGTAAGTGGAATCATACATTAGGTACTGTTTTCTTCTTTCACTTAAACTTACATTTATGGGATTTATAACACTTATACTGTAATGACTAACATATTTAGAATTAAAGAATCTTACTATTCTCTACACATTTTTTGTTCTTTTTTTCTCATTTTTCCTTCTCATTGAGTGATCATGTATTTTTAAACTTATTGTTATTCCTTTTTATGATCTTTCGTTATTTTTCTTTTATGTTCATTTAGTGATTTAAGTCTAAACCTTAGTCTTAAACACGTTTCAGGATCCCTTTACATTCTTAAAAATTATTGAGGATCCCAAAGATCTTTTGATAATGTGGGCTATCTATTTTGATTATTACCATATTACAAGTTAAAATTGAGAAAGTTTTAAACACCAGAATACACAAACACATATACATTAGTCATCAGGGCGAGGATGGTATCACATGTCATGTCACCTTGGAAAAGTCCACTATATAGTTGTGTAAAAATGAGAGCAAAAAATCAAATAATATGTTAGTTTTTGTTTGAAAATAATTGTCACTGCATGGACCCCTGAAAGGTTCTCCTTTGAGAACTGCTACTTTAGAGATTCAACATGAATACATATCTTCCTCAATTTATGACAGGGTTTTATCCTGATAAACCCTCATAAGCTGAAAACATCGTAAGTTGAAAATGCATTTCAAACATCTAATCTACCGAACATCCGAGTTTAGCCTAGCCTACTTAAATGTGCTCGGAGCACTTACTTAGACTACAGTTGGGCAAAATCATCTAATACAAAGCCTACATTTTTAATAAAGTGTTGAAAATCTCATGTAATTTATGAAATGCTATACTGAAAGTGGAAAACAGAATGGTTGTGTGGGTACAGGATTGTTGTAAGTGGTTCAGTTGTTTACCCTCATGAATGCGTAGCCATTTGCCTTTTCTCACAAGTTAATTTTTTTTTATTGTATCTGGATATTGTGTATGAAAGAACTGTAGAGGTTTCAGATGATGAAATCTTCCACTGGAGACAATTGACTTTCTCCTCCACTAAAAATACAGAGTTGTGATCTTGGGTGGAGTCTGAGAGGAGACCACTTCAATCCAGGAGGAACTGAGTTAAGTTAAGCTGGTTTAAATTTTAATGACTCAATTTATTTGTGATTTTCACTTGTTCCTAGGTTGATTTATACTCAAATTTAGAAGACTTTAGAAAACTTAATTCTGCCCTTCAGAAGATTTTGGATTATCTGTTTATCCTCCTGTCTTTCACAATTTCAAAACTTGGCACTTTATAGAGGGGGAGATAGGCCACATGTTTGAGGACCCTCACATTCCAATTTTGTCACTCCAGTCCCATGAAATGACTAAAATCTCCTATTATTTGCCCTTTGCCTTGGCTAAGATTCTGTCCTCAGACCTCAGCCTGTGTCTATCATCAGTAAATGTCCCTAGGGGAAGAGATTAACTGTTCCACAGCCTACTTCTAAATTTTTCTCTACTCTCTGAAATTTTAATCAATTTAGTCTTCATTGTTTCCAAGTTCTTTAAGGCCTTGAGTTGTTTGTAGGAATAACAGCTGTTGCAATGATTACATTCTACCAGGAGAAGCTGCCAATATCCATTCAAATATTGATTCTGTTCATTCTCTATTTTGTCCTCTCTTTCCAGGACTCCAGTATAATATATTTCTGAATTTCTCACTGCACGTCCGAGTATTGTATGTTTTTCTCTGTGTTTTCTTTCTTCTCTTCTCTCTGATCTTTAGTCTAGTTATGTGATATACGGTTGTACTCTGCAGTTCTCCAGACTATGAATCCACTTTTCTGCTGTGTTTAATTTAGTGTTAAATTTTAGCATGTATTAAATGTTTATTTCAGTTATTATTAGAAATTGGGAGGAAGGGGTAAAGCATATGGCCTATGATACTTTCACTCCTTTATTGGGGGAATACCTATGAAGAAAGGAAGAAAAGCAGATAAGGTAACATAGTTTAACCTTGGAGACTAGGTATGCATGTAAAATGGCTAGTGATATTTACTAGGTAGAAGAGACTTTGTCTCTATCTGACTCTCTCTAGCTAAGGATAACCCATATAAAATGGAATCCAAATATGAAAAATGGCTTCCTGGAGAATATCACATAAGTTATACAACTCCCTGGGGTACTAAATGAAAATGTGTCTGATTTGAAATGCTCTCTGTTGTATGAGGAAGCCCATGAACATCATTTAGAGGCTTCATCTATTCTGAGCTGGAGATTCATGTTTGATAAAGGACCTGTGAGAGTCATCACTGATGTCCCAGAAGCTTCTTTCTCTTTTGCCTTTTGATTGCTTGTATCCTTGACACTATTTAGTAAAGTTTGATACTGGGTAAGATCTCTGATTCACATGATTCTCAGTTAATAATCTGATTCTGTATATTATAGATCTGGGTTTCCATTTGCTTATTTTTGGTGAAATTATCTACTTTATCATACATTTCTTGGTCATATTAATCACAATTATTTTATTTTAAAACAATATCTTTAACCATCCACTAAGGGGTGGTTTCTATTATCTATTTCTTTGTACTCTTTGAATTTTGGTAATTATTTTGTCCCTGGCATGCTTGGTAGTTCAGGATTGTATGGTAGACATTATGTATAAAAATTGAAGAGGCTGTGGATGATGTTATATTCTCAAATTCGCTTCCAAATGAAGTTATAGTAGGACAGATGACCTTGTTCCATTCAGAGATTGAGCTGATTTATGGCTAAGGCTGAGTTTATAGTGTTTATGAACACTGAAATTTGCCCTTATCCCATAGCATGGCCTTACAAGAGTCTCAACTGAAAGCCTAGGGCATTTCTGAGACCATTTCTCCTTGGGACCATACTATAATTTTTAGCCCATAACCTTGTGAGACTGCCATGAGCTCTTCTTTGTTTTTTAGCCTGATTTCTTGATCTTTCACCCAGCTCAGGTGGGAAATCAACCAATGCCTTGTGGGAAAAATCAACTGAAATGTTGGTCTTGCCTCAGTGTATTTCCCTCTTTTCAGGACATTGACCTCATAACTTTTGGGTTGGTTGTTTCCTGATGCCTCTAAATAGTAGATATTAAAAGTTTAGCACATATTAATAGTTGTTCCAAGATGAAGAGTTTTTCCATTACTGGCTGTGCAGTCGTAGCCACAAGTAGACATCTAGATGGTCTCTTTTGAGAAAGGATTGACTCTCCAACTATGTTAGACATTTTACTTAACACAAAGAAATGGAGATAAAAAGCTTGTCTTTTTATAGAACAGAAAAAAAAATTAGTTGCAGGCTTTTCATAATTTGAGCATATTTTCCTTGTGGTTGAACAATAAAATTGCCTTTGAAAATGTTTTTCTTGCACTTTTGATAGTAAGAACATTAAAGTCAAAGATGTTTAAGGATAAGCAGGTAGGCCCATTATGCTTTGGGGTTGTCATATAGAATATGTCTGTCCGGGGTAGAATGAGAGGTAGAGTTGCTAGGAAATATAAGTTGATGTGTATTTGTAGGAATTATTGACTGTCCTTCCAAGTAGTTGGGATTTTATTCCACATGAAATGAGGAGTTATGTGAGTCATATAAATTACATTAAGATCACAAACCATAATCATATTGTAGTTTAGTAAGATACAACTTTTATAAAATGCAAATAAAGGAAGAGTGATATTAAAATTAAAGGAATTATTGAAGAAACCATTGAAAGAGTGGAGGTGAGTGAAATTTGACTTGGACCTGAGCAAAAGCAGTGTCACTAGGAATAGAAAAGATGAAATGGGCTTACATGATATTTCAGGAGAAGAGGCACTTGGACTTGATTATGTATTGGATTTGGAGAGGAAAGATATGAAAGATGAGTAAGACACTAACATTAAGCTATTTAATAAGATCTTTTAATTTGTATATTTTTAGAAATTTACTTATCAAGGAAGGTTGTGATCAGTGCTACAGTCTCAAGTTTTCTTAGCCTTCCTGAAAGTAGCAAGTCACTCTTGAAGAAGACTGGATTCCTTATATGAAGTTAGAGGAGGGGTGGGAGTTCTTTTATAGAAGAAACATATTTGAATAAAAGACCAGAGTCTTTGTACTGAATCATGGTTAGCACAGGAGAACCAGAGAAGCGCTACTAGCACAGTGAAAACCTCAAGTACTTAGAGAGTGGACTCTGATGAAAGTTAATCATCACTTCTCTCCCTACTTAATGGCTCAGCCCCTAATACAAAGCCAGCTAGCACTGGAGATTTATCAGCTAGCAACTATGGCCGAAGAAAAAGACAGATAAAAACTAAGAAAAGGGCAATGATAAAAATCTGTGCACTCGCAGGTGCTTTCACTCAGATGTCTATTTAATGTGCTGATTCTGACAAAGCAGCTAACATATCAAACTTGACCTGAGGATTAGAGTGACTTTAACTGCTTTATGTTTTATGGAGAAACATAATAATTGCTAAGGAGTCCTAAAAACTTAGAGTTTATGGGGAAATACTTTAAAAATATTTCTGTTGGTATTAAAAGTAATATGTTGTTATTGGAGAAAATTTGGAAAATATACAGGAAAAAGAAAATAAAAAATTATCCATAATCTTGCCATACAGAGATAATATTTTGGATGTAATCTTCCAAATTTTTTCCAAAATTATCCAAAACAGGCTCAAATTTATTTAGGATTAGAAATATAATCTCTGGAACAATATATAATTTTTATAAAATGAGAGAGTAGTTAGGTATTTAGTCATTGAAATGAATGCAATAAAAATATGTCTAATTAGAAATACCTTCTTGTTGCTACCTTAAGTAAAAAAAAAAAGTATCCTTGTAATATAAAAACATGTGCTGCTCTTTGAAATTTGGAAGCATACATTCCTTACTCTAAGGGGAAAAATTGACTGCAACTCTTTCATATACCATTAACTCTCTACAGAATCTTAAGGAACTGTTTTCTGCATAATATAAACTATAGCAATCATTTCAACTATCTATAATCTCTATAGTCCAATTCTAAATTAGAAAAGTTTATAAAACTAATGAGTAAATATGGTTTAAAATGATAAACATCACAAGCTGCAATCTGACACAAGTTCATGGCAAATCACTAGACATTACAGGGAAAATATGTTTTTAAAATTTTTATACTTCTATAACTGCATTAAAAGCTAGGAAAATCAGGAGCCACTGTGCTTGGAAGAGTAGAGCCTTTCCTGGAATCATTTCCATGCTCTCTCACAATCACAAGACACCTGTACCATTCACAGATCAGTTACAGGTCATCTCACATATAAAGGTAAATACTCAATCAAGATTCACCTAAAATTTGAATAATGCTAACACCATAATACAGAGGCAGCAAGCTCAACAAGCAGAAGAACGCAAATCCAAAGAGAGTGATTTAACAGACCAAGAAAAATATGATTAAAATAAATATAAACTATCTTCTCAGATTTTAAATATTTCAGCATTCAAAATAAGGAATCAGTGGGGAATCATAAAGACAAAAATGTGATTTTTGAAATACAAATTTCAATCACTTGGCTGAATAACAAAATGATCACAGATGAAAAGAGAATTGGTAAATTAAAAGATGAAGCTAAGAGAATCTCTCAGAATATAGCTGAAAAAGACAAAAAGAAAGTTAAATAAGAAATTCTGATCTTTCAATTTCCACATAGCAAATGACCAAGAAGAAAAAAAAAAAGATTGACAGGTTAAAAAATATATACAAAACAGTCATAGAAGTAGAAAATTCAGACCTGAACTAAATTTCTTTCCCATACTGAAAAGATAATTTGTTGAACAGAATGAATGAAAAAGACTACATCCAGATACATGTGATGAAATATTAACATTCACTGATTAAAAGAAAATTATAAATGGTTCTAGACAAGAAAAAATAAACAGAAAAGAAATGAGAATTCAATTCATATCATACTTTTCTTTTGCTTAAAAGGGGGTACAAGAAGACTACAGTAAAATTTGTAAAGATGGAAGGAAAATAATTTTTATCTTAAAATTATTCATAGAATTATACACTCACATGTAATAGTGAAATATTGACATTCATTTATATTTGCAAAGGCTCAGAAATTTTATTACCCATAAACTCACCTGGAATGAATTACAGAAGGATACAATTTAGCAAAACATAAATGAAAAAAAAAAAAACTGTGGAACCCAAGAAGCAATGACAATCTACAAAACCAGTAAATCTTTGGTTATAGTAACTGTTTACTGTTTAAGAAAAGTGTGTGCGTAATAAAACAATGGAATCAAAATAATACTGGTTGAGATCAGCATAAGAGGAAATATAACTATAAAACTGTAGCTGGTAGGACTATGGTACTGGGTGGGATATAAACATTCAGACCATAGAGATCTTCATAAGTAACAATAACGCGAAAATATTTGCATCATCTTCACTTTGCCAAATGATTAAACCCATCACTTTGACTCTGTACCTTCTCTTTCCTCAAACTCATATATGCTTACCTGCTAAAATGTGTATGTTAACTGACATCTCAGCTGTAGACACTAATAAATATTTTAGCAAATAACATGAAAGAAAAATTTAAAGAGTAAAATAGTTTTATTAGTAAAATCTTGTTATTCTACAAAATCACCATTTTACTTGAGACACAATGTATATTTTAGGTATGCCACAACTCAACATATGTTCTGGGTTGTCATAATATGACTTGATTTTTTTTTTTTCAAGTGGTAAAAGTTTATCTGAGCAGAGATGTCCTCATGAATACCTTGGGATTAAACACAATGTAAGCACACCTTTTAATGGTGATTCTGTGTGAGAGTATATCCAGAGGAGATTATTTTAATGGGTACTGTGAGCACAATGCTGGTCATGAAGCCAATTTTTAAATATGACTTGATTTAAAAAAAATTTTTTTTCCTTTTCTCTGCTTTTATACTTACAGTTTGGAAAATTAAACCAGTTTTTATAGTTTATGAGATATATTTTTTCATGCATCTTAAAAAAAAATGACTACATCTGATTTTAGCTGATTCTAAGAAGTAGGTTTCCAACCACTAAAACCAGGTGGAGAGTCAAAGGAATGATCCATGTGAATGACTAACCCAAGTTGAGGTTTTGCCACTAGAATTAGGTTTATTTTCTAGATCCTCAGAACGTCTCATATATTTAGTTGATTTATTAAGGAGTTCCAGCAGTAAACACAACAGAACCACTATTACCCATCTCAAGGACATAGTGTATGGGTGTGAGTAACCATGTAAATGGATTGGATATTGTACCTGTCCAGGCTATTGTTGGATTACTATTTCTCTTGCACACTCACCGGTAACCTCACTGAGAGCAGGAAACAAGCCTTATTTTGCTTTCTACTGTCTCTCTAGTGATGGGCACAGACAGGCTAGGCTCCCAATAAGTATTTGCTGAATTAATGAAATAAAGTGTGTGCTGAATTAGTGAACTGAATTTTTGTTCAAAATTGTGAAATCAATTATTTGGTGATCATTATGATGACAAAAAATAATACTCTGGCCAAACCCCAGGATGCTATATCTCTCATATTCTCCTTTATTTCTGTTAGTATTTAACACTTATCGTATATTCATCTGCTTATAGTCTGTTCCCCCACTCGGAATTGTGATTGTTAGGGACAGTCTTATGAAGACAAACGTTATGAAGCCAGAGACTTTGCCTTTCTATTCTCTACTGCATCCAGCTACAACATTCTGACATGAAAATATTATGAATGGATGAATACATGAGGAGTTGAAGGTACCTACCGTCAGCCACAGTACGGCAAATAACTCTGATCTATATAAAAATTTCTTCATCTCTAGCTTGTTTGTTTATTAACCAAAAGTTCATGGCCAGACGTAATTGAAAGGGATAAGTAATTATTCCATATTGGTAGATAGATGGATCGATAGATAGATGGATAAATAGATAAACAGTTAGATTGACTGATTGACTATTCATTCAGCATAGGACCTGGCAGTAGAATAGCAAATATTTTGGACATGGTTCCTGATCTCCTAGAAGTGTTCTGTTAAACATTCATGTTTCAGAATCAGATTTTTTAGAAGTTGGAACCACTGAATAAACCAAAATATTTAAGCTGCCAAATAAATCAGTCAAGTGGATTAATGGTTTAATATTTTCTCTCTGGAATAACAGAACATTTCGACTACAGCTTGTATTTGGACCAACTAGATACTGCAGAGAAATATGATAAAAATTAATCATATTTAATTTCCCTCTACTCATTCTATCTCATGTAAAACCACAAGTGATCAATTATGGTTCAAACCATTCAGGGATGGGTTTTGCTGTCAGTGTGTTACTGAGAAACTGTATATACACACAAATATACAGTTTCTTTAGGGAAGTGATCCATCATATAGGCTACTGTAAGCTGGACCTTATGGTACTTTTTTCTTTTTGCATTTTTTTCCTGATATGGAAAAGAGATGAAAACTAAACTTTTCAGACATTAATAAAATTGGAAGTGTATCAAAACTTGATATTGTCTCCATTTTGACCACAGATTTCATTTGAACCAACTAGATACCATTAACATGATAAGAATGAATGATAGTTTTGCTTCTGTCTGTGCAACCACGTATAGAATCAACATTTTACCAAGTGCAGTGCCATTTAAGCAGAAGTATATGAAGATTTGAAAGCATAGTTTTAAAAGATTTTGAAAAAAGATTTTAAGACATGTACCAAAACACATAGAAGTAAACAGCTGTAAATTACTGTGAAAGAAATCTGAGAGTTAAAAAATTACACTAATTTTGGTATTTTAGAATAAGAACAGAACAAAATGAAAATGTCATTTGAGGACTGGATGTCACAATGTAAGAGGATGTTGAGGAAGATATTCCTTTTTTCCAGAATTGGTGACTAGTACCCCAGTCTGAGGACAAAGCATCAAGTAGCTCCTTTACTAAAGGGAAATTAATGCAATTAAAGGCCTGTCTGGCTCTGCTTCCCCCTCCCCAGCATCGCTCTTTACCTCCTATGGCCACTGTCTATGTAACAGAAGATAAAGGAGTAGGGGAGGAGCTCTCCAAGGCAAAATGGGTGTTCTCCAATCCAAGAAATTACACACAGAGTTCAGTCATGACACTGTCTTCTCATTCTGCATTTATACATTTGTTTATGTGTGGAATTTCTGAGCAGCTCTCCATGCCTATTGGAGAAGAATGGAAAGAGTCAGTCAAAGATGGCAGGTGGAGAGAAAGTATCAGTGGAAAAGTCTGCATTCCTACATTCAACATGACATAACAAATGGGTTTCATCTAAATCACATGGTCACCAAAGAAGGTAGCTGGATTTGTGTCATACCTAAGTGAATGGGGCTTTAACGGGGACATCATAGCAGCAAAATGTTGTGGGCTGTACCAGTTAGCTTAAGAGCTGAAAGGTACTGGAAGTGCTGAATAGAAGCCAGAAAAAAGCCATGCATGCCTTCTAAAAGGGGATCCACAGAGCATGAGTCCGCAACGTTTATCCCCAGGAGCAAAAGCTAAAGTGGGATGCTGAAGAGTTTGCAGGTCTCCTACATCAAAGATCTGTAGGATGGGAAGCCCCTCACCAGGGCCTTTAAATGAATTACACATGGGCCCAAATATATAGTAAATTTTTGGATGCTGGTCTCACAAAAGGCAACAGAAGCCACTCAGTTTAACCAGGTGAGGAGCTACAGAAGCAGCTAGTTAAATGAGAGAGTTACTCATTCTTCTTCCCTCCATCGTGACTGAAAGCATCAGAGGAGGAAAGGAAGAAGTAAAAAGCAGAACCCCTGCACAGGGTGTCCCCACCAAGGTATAAGCCTGAACTGGGAGATGTGAGGGGGTACAATTGGAGTTTTTCATTAGACCAAATAGGACTTTTTAATAATGGACAGTGACCTGATCTCCATAGAATCTTCCTGAGTTATTTTTGAAGAATGAGAAGAGAGGAGTTGGGGATGGTAATATGAGAAAAAAAATAAATAAAACCTTTCCACTCTTGTATTCCCACTGATCTGCAACTATGTCTGAGACTGTCAATAAACCACTATAGTATCTTTCTAAGTTGAGGCAGACTTCTGAGTTATTCATCCATTCAATCAGTAAACACAATAAAAAACTATGACCCCAAAGCAAAAACTTATTTCAAATATATTCCCCTCCCCACCAACACGCACTTCTCATCTCTCCACTTCAAGGTCAAGTGTTAATCCATTTATCCCTCCTCATGGTGCTTTGCTTTTCTGCTCCCTCCCACCGTGGTCTGATTCTGCCTAGTACTCTTACAGCTCTCAGTGTTTATTCAATTATTTCAAAACCAGAATGTCAGTGTTACTCAACTATTGCATGAATACGTGGGCTGTCTCTTCATATAAGACAATAAACGCTTGGACAGTTAGACTCTATGATGTATTTCTTCTCTATCCCCCCCTACCAAGAACAGCTCATAATGCAACAGATACTGATCTAATGCTTTGTATTTTTAGTACTTTGGTTCTTATTTTGAGAAGACAGGAAGGCTTAGGCATGTTTTTCTACCCATCTAAAAGTCTTTGTTCTTTACATTTCAGTGCTTCATTATCCACACGTAAAGGTGTAAAAGTTTTCTTTTATTTTGTACTGTCTCCTCCTTAAAAAAAACACAAAAAAAAAACAACAAAAAAAAAAACTTGTACACCATACAATGTTTTTTGCCACATATTCAGGTATTTTTAAAATTTTAATATATTGACCATTATCTCTCTGGCATATCATGGCTAATACTTATTTTAAAAAAAACTTTCTGTATCACCTGGCATTAGTGAGTATTTCATAAAAGTATGTAGTCCAATATTATTTGTTAATCCAATCTGAAAAGCCTTCTCTTTAAATGAAGGACTTAAATGCATTATTAATTATTATATATTTTTCCCACCTTCCTTCTATAATCTAAGTCTACATTTATGTTTTTAATATTAGCTTGTATCCCTGTTTTATATTTATAAAACTACATTTTCTTTTCTAGCAATTTGGAAAGTTTAAGATTAGGTATAAACCCAAGAAGAATAGGATATGGATTTTGTAATGAATTTTTATGCATGGACAAGGAAAGAATTCCCTGCAAAAGAAATGTTTAAAGGAACAGTGATGGATAAAAATTAAGTTGTTTTGTGATAGTATCTTATGAGTCTTGTTTATTCAATGTGTTGAACACACACACGTATAATCGCTAACACTCACTGATTTTAGTTGGTTTAGCTCCCAGGCATGTGCTCTAATCTAAGCTCTATTTATAAATATTTCTGGAAGTCCAATGCCCTATGCAGAAAAATGGCCTTCCTGGATTTCAGAGGGAAGTATTATTTACCAGAGCATCAAATCAGACTGAAATAAACCTAGCAAAGACAATATTCCTCAAAATGTCTGTCTGTTCTGCCTCATCTATATGCCAAAAGCTTGGTTCTATTACTACATGGAGTCTA
Source organism: Leucopleurus acutus (assembly GCF_964270905.1). Lineage (NCBI taxonomy): Eukaryota > Metazoa > Chordata > Mammalia > Artiodactyla > Delphinidae > Leucopleurus > Leucopleurus acutus. The sequence goes on along the minus strand of NC_139145.1, from coordinate 77,274,303 downwards.
CCCAGTCTTAGAAATAACATAGGAATTTCTAAAAACATTCTTTAATTCAGGACTTTCATGAAGATGCTGTTTTAATTATTTAATGCTGTGCTCAATCCATCCCAACTACTTAGTGGCTTAAAACAATACATTATTATTTCTCAGAATTCTTATTGGTTCTGCTGGTTTTTCCTGGGCTAAAGGGTGCAGCTCCATTTGGCTAAAGGGTGGGCTGAGTTGTGTTGGAAGGTAAGATGGCATCACTCACATGTCTGGCAGATGTGCCTGGTATGCTGTCAGCTAAAGCCCTTTGTTCTCCTTCACATGGTCTAATCCTCTAGTAGGGTTCCTTGACTTCTATTCATGATAGTCTCAGGACATCCTTCTAACAAAGAAAGAGCAGAGTGCTGCAAATCTTCTTAAGATCTAGTATTGGAAGTATTATACCTCACTTTTGCTTCATTCTGTCAGAAAAATGCCAACCTAGATTCAAAGGTTGGGAAATAGACTCCCTTTCTAATGGGATAGGTAAAATCATATAGCATAGAGGATGCATACTGAATTGGCAGAAACGTGTGGTCATATTTTGGAATCACTGTAGATGACAAATATTAGTTGAGAACAACAAACACGGACATACTTTTAATCAACATTGTAAAAGAGGCACAAAATAGAGTATAGATATTGATTTCCAGTTGCTTATCACTACGGCCCTGATAAAATCTCTTGACCCACTATGACTAAGGTCTCATCTTTGTGATGATGAGATCTGTATTTCTCTTCTTGCACTGTCCAGGTTCTGCTCATTCTCTAGTATGGAAATAGGTTCAGTAGGCAACCTTCCTTTAGTCCTTAGTAAATGTCATATTCCATCGTAAATGCTTTACATTTAATCCTTACACCAACCCAAATAGGTAGGTATTATTAGCCCCCAATTAAAGATGAGGAATCAAATATTCAAGTCAAAGGAACTTGTGAGGCCACATAGCTAGTGGAATCTGAACCCAGACTATCTGGCTCCAAGTCCATGTGCTTAACCTCCATGGCTGTTGCTTCTGTGATCATTCCTGCGGTTTTATTTTCACCATCCTCAGAAATTGGATACCGCTTGCTTATATCAGGGCTTTTATTTTCAACCTATGCTAATGCACTTGTTCAAAATACATACCTGAAATAACATCTTAATCAGTGTGAATCAGTCAACACTTAGGATAACTAATCTGCTTGGGCCATTAGTGTCCTGAGTCTGGTCTGTGTTATACAGACTGGTTATTCTGTTTCTAGACCAATCAGTCTTCCAGGGCTATCAGTGGGTTGAGGCTAGTCAGGCAATAGGAGGTAGCGTTGCATGGTGGTTAAGAATACAGGTTGGAACGAGACTCCAAGGATTAGAATTCTTGCTCTGCCACTTACTAGCTCAGAAACTTTGGGGATGCTACTTAATTAGTGGGGATAATAATAGTTTCTCCTTGATAGGATGATTATGAAGATTAAAATACATGACTTAATTTTTGTAGAAGTCCTTGGAACTCTATTACAAATACCTCTGTTATTTGTTTTATTTGTTTATTTGAAGTACCTCTACTTCAACCTATTGGAAATACTGGTCTTGCAGGTGAGAGTTGTCTTTAGTACGGCTCAGCTAGAGATGGGGTCCGGAGTAGTTTTAGTCTCCAGTTTAATTCCCACAGAGCCATTGACTGCCCTGTGGAAGAGGGACTTTTTGTCTTCATTCCCGAACAGAATTATCCACAGGAGCTTTCAGGAAAGAGAGAGAGAACTTCTTTGACCTGGTCCCAGACTGGGCTCTGAATGAATGACCTGGGTGGCATTAACCCTTAGGCTCATCAAATCGTACCAGCCTCTCATATCTAAAAGTTCTACTATGGATGACAGACCATCAACCCAATAGCCATGGTAATCCAATCAGTCACTCTTTTCTGCTCCACTTGGGTCTTTTCACAGTGAACACCAGACTGAGGTAGGTCATGTGATCTGAGCTCCACAATTAGAAAATATCATTCTCTGGCATTTACTGACTTTTTAAATTTGAAGTTACTTAACCAAACTGAATCTCTCTCTCCTCAACTGTAAAACAGGGATGATGATAAGACAGTACCTATTTAGAAGATTTTTATCTTATCACAGTACCTAGTATGTAGTTAACTCTTTCTAAATGGTAGCTAATGTGATCTCTTGGAATTGATTCAATATTTCTCTAAAATTCAGAGGGACCGGTTTTCACAGGATATATGCCTATTTATTGGCAGAAATAACCTTGTATAAACAATATTGTGTTATACTTTAGGGAAAGTGTGTGGGGAAAGAAAAATTTAGGCCCATTTGAACTTTGGAAAAACATACTTCAGTATTTCATATAGAAAGAATTTCATATCTTTGAAAGGGTGACTTAATTTTGAATTTCTTATTTCAAAGCTGAGATATTAACCAAGCATAAAATGTATACCACATTGTAAGCTGAATGGACTGTTCTAAAGCCTCTATTTTAATTCATAGTCAGAGTTGGTATTTTTATTGCCACTCTAACTTATTACAGGGGTGGTTGCTTTCTTTACCCAGTAGTGGGTCTCAGATAACTTTCTAAGCCTCAGCCTCCCAGTCTGTTAAAAAAAATTCTCTCTGACTTACAGATTGTTAAAATAGTCCATTAAAAAAATAAAAATAAAAAGCCTTTGATCTGAGCTGCCTGGAAATAAATGTTATAACACTACATTATTATTATCACATTGTGAACCCAATACAGAACTATCAATTTTGCAGCATTTAAGTGGGCTGTTTAATTTCAAATGCAGAATTCATGACACTGGCAATTTATCTCACTCTCTCCCTCTTTCTTTTTTATTTTAAATAGATCAAAATCAAGAGCAGGAGCCTCAGAGAAATGTGTTGTTTATATTCACTAGAGTCCAATACAAGTAGAATTTCATTCTTAAAATATGGATTAAAATTTTTTTTGAAATGTTTGTTCTACAGTCTGAGATAAACCTTCATAATAACTTTGAATTTGGCTCTAAAATGAGGATATATGCCCGCTAGAATTTTGTATTGATTGTTTAGAGAAATTTCAAATATTTGAGGATAGGATTAGACAATCCATCGTTTTAAAATAGAGAGCTTAACAGCTTAAGAGCTTGTGAGCATCATAGCTAAAATATTCATGGTTTTAGATCATTTAGTATTCTCTTAGTTAATATTACCTTCAGAATATATAATTAGCATTGATTGTGCATATTTATTACAAGCAAAAGTTATAAAAATGTAATTTATCCATGTCATCAACACTGTGCCAGTTAAAAATAGAAAACAATACAAATGAAATAATCTCACAATGTTCAAGTTAGTTTTTAATAGCATATTTAGCTTTGATTTTTTTCATGAAACAAATATTTCTTGAGAATCTACTTTGTGAAACTTAGGAGAATTTTTGAGATCCTCCAATTTTATTTTTCTTGAGTTTTGTTAGATAGAATACCACTACTGTTATATTAAAAGGTGTTCAGAAAAACAAGTTCAAGGGTAAAAATGTTTGGTAAATCCTAGATTAAAGGAAGCAAAAACATTTTTTTTAAACTGAAACATTTTTGGTTCTTTTATAGAACTCCCTAAGAAGGGATTCTGGGTGTTAAAAAATTTTCCAAATATAAATGCCATAGACTCTTACCCCTACTGCAGGAATATTTATTAACATATTAAAGAACCTTAGAGTGCTGTAAGTAGCTGTTCCTAAAAAGTCATCTCTTCTTAGCTACTCTTGTTATGGAATGCGTGACTGTAGATCAGTGAGTTTGAGTTTTTCCCAAAGAATATATTGGAGTTACTTTGGAATGTAATAGAATTTTTTACTTCAAACAGTTTTTCTTTTCCTAAAATATTATTTTTCCACCCAAATAATGTATTTTTTCTAGGATCCTACCATCTAGGGGATGGATAACTTGGTAATATCTAATTATATTAATTGGTTGATATTGCTTAAGATATGGTATATTTTCCCTAACTCTCAAAGGGCAAGAGAAACTCCTAAACAAAAGCTTAATAATGCCCTCAAGTGAAAATCCTTTATGACATGTCATGAGTAATTAAAATAATATGTATATGTACTTTTTGTTCTTCCTTAAATGGTCATGAAATCTTCTGTATTTGTATACTTGTAGTTTGTAGTTTCAAAAATTTACATTAAGGTATGTCAACCCTTGTTTTTTTTTTTAATTTTTTTTTATTGATATTATACTGTAAGCTTACCATAATGTGCTCAATGTTGAAGTAATTCATTATTAATTCATACTCTCAATCATGGAACTAAAATTAAATGTTAAGTAGTTTTGGAAAAGAAATATTTTCTTCTTGGCTGTAAAATGGCATTTCAGGATTACCATATTAACAAAGGCCTCTAGATTCTCTCCCACGTAAACAAAGAATAACGAGAGGGACTTCCCTGGTGGCATAGTGATTAAGAATCCGCCTGCTAATGAAGGGAACACAGGTTTGATCCCTGGTCTGGGAAGTTGCCGCAGAGCAACTAAGCCCACGCACCACAACTACTGAGCCTGTGCCACAACTACTGAGCCTGCACTCTAGAGCCCGTGAGCCACAACTACTGAAGCCCACGTGCCTAGAGCCCGTGCTCTGCAACAAGAGAAGCCACTGCAATGAGAAGCTTATGCACTGCAACGAAGAGTAGCCCCTGCTTGCCATAAATAGAGAAAGCATGTGTGCAATGATGAAGACTTAACGCAGCCAAAACAAACAACAAAAAAAATAGAATAATGAGAAACTCCAGAAAATGAAATAAATAGGAAGAACTACTTTCTTTGCAATCTTCTCTTTTGTACATAAGTCAAATTTTTGTTTCAATATGATTTAAAATACCACTAAATATGAGACAAACTCTTAGTCTTGAAATATAGGTTCATCATCTACATATTTTACTCCACATGTTAAAATTGCTGTTTTTATTTAAATCAGCAAATATGTGAATTCCGAAGGTACTTTGATATTAAATAGGTTTCTTTCTTTCTTTTTTTTTTTTTTTTATGACTGGTAGTAAGAAATGTATTCCTATGAAACAGGAAGAAACCTTGATTGATAAGTATTAATAATACCTTGCGGTACGCGGGCCTCTCACTGTTGTGGCCTCTCCCGTTGCGGAGCACAGGCTCCGGACGCGCAGGCTCAGCGGCCATGGCTCACGGGCCCAGACGCTCCGCAGCATGTGGGATCTTCCCGGACTGGGGCACAAACCCGCATCTCCTGCATCGGCAGGTGGACTCTCTACCACTGCGTCACCAGGGAAGCCCCTGGATATATAATTCTTGCCTTTGGGAGGTCTGAGGTCTTCTGCCAGCCTTCAGTAGGTGTTCTGTAGGAGTTGTTCCACGTATAGATGTATTTCTGGTGTATCTGTGGGGAGGAAGGTGATCTCCGCATCTTACTCTTCCGCCATCTTCCTCAACTCCTTCTATAATTCTTTTCTTCACAGAATTTTGAGAAATGCAGCATGAATAGTTTATGTCGTGTCTATCTATGGAGGAATTTTTAAGTTGTCAGTGGGTTATGTCGCATCTCAGAAAACAAAGCAAGTCACACCTCCAGGGAAAAAACTTACCATTATCAAGGATGTTGTTCCTTGGCACCATTGACTTTATCCAATGGCAGCAGCCTAAAGTTTCCATAGAAACTGGATCTGAAACTGCTAAACTGGATAGAAACTGCTAAAAGTGCAGTTCTCCATGGCAATATCAGTTGAATTAAAAGGAAGCATAAATTGCCTTATTAGAATCTTTTCCCAAAGAGTCCGTGTTCTCACAATACTTGCATTTCCTTGTCATAAGCAATTTTATTACACAGCAACCTGCTGCCCAAGAGAAAAACTTTACAAGAAGACTTGAGATCATCATCATCATCATTATCCAAGGGATTCATCCATAAAATTAAAAATTATAGTGCTTACTTTATTTGATTGTTAGGGGTAAATGTCTATAAATATTCCAACAGAAACATTTTAAAAACGTTTAGCTTTTCCTTCCTTCCTTTTTTCCTTCATTTCTTCCTCCGTCTTTCCTTCCCCTCATTCCTTAATTCTTTATGCTTTCTTTCTTCCGTCTTACTCTCTCTTTCCCTTCTTCTTTTCCTTGCTTCCTTCTTTACACCCTTTTCTTCCTCTCTTTCATCCTCAGACATATTTACCCAGTCATATATGAAGAACATCCAGCATTAAATCCTGTAGTCAAAGAGGAATCAGAGTATCATCTCCCCTTTCCTCCCATTTCCTTATTGGGTCTGACATATCTATCTAGTCATTAGTAGTCTGTGGTTGCAAGAAAAATAATTAGGCCCAATACCTTCTAAGGTAACTAAGAATTTACTGTATTCACACCTACGAAGCTGCAGCCCTTCTGCAGTACACTCTAGCCTTGCTCCCCTGGCTAGAGGAACTACCAGGAAGAGCAGAAGCTTAGGAGGAAAGCCAAGCTCTTTCCTTCTCCTTATAGTAACAGGCTGTTGGTTCTGCCTTTCTTTAGTGATGTCAGGCAGGAAGAACGAACGCTATGCAGACTTGTCTAATAACTTGAGCCAGAAATAGGAAAAAATTTCTTTCTTGCTTCCCTCTGTCTGGCTTCATTCATTCATTTAATCATCTACTCATACAACAGATACTTACTGATTCCTTTTTATTTCCTTATACCTCCACATGATGCCATTTATCTATTCCCTTCCATTCTCCGTGTAATAATTCGATGATTGGACTTCTCCAAAAGCTTCTTACTTGTTCTTTTTGCCTCAACTTTTTCCTCCAGCCCGTCCTACAAGCCTGTTGGCTTGCTAAGGGACTATTCTCCTGAACTTTTACAGCCTTCCCAGCTCATAACATGAAGTCCAATCTCTTTAGCCTTGAATTCAGAGTGCTCTAATCTGGGCTCAATGATTCCACTTTTCAAATACCATATTCCTAAACCAGATTGAAATATTTGTGCTTCCCACTCCCCATCCTCCTTTTTTCTTCCTGTCTCTACATTATATTCTCCACCTGGAATGCTGTTAGGCTCACAAATCCTCTTGAAGATCCTCTTAGTTCACTTCAATGCCAGACCTCCCTTGATCTTGCCCTTCCTGTTCTTCAGCTGAAGGTCATCTCTGGCTCTTCTAAATCCTATGGCACTTTATCTCTCTCATAACCTTTTGCACTTCCTATCTAATTTCGTAGTTTTATGTATTTATATACATGACTTATTTGCCCTTGTAGAATATAAGCTCCTTGAAAGCAGAGGGCATCATTGAATTGGCTTTCTAATCCAACAGTGTGCTTTATTCATAGTCTTTAACTGCATAAGTGGATGCCTACTGTACTGCAATATCATTGGTTATTTTTAAGAAGACATGTTATATAATGAGCCTATTGTTAATTTCAACTATAATGAGTAATATTGTGGTCCAGTAAAAGCCTTTGACGTCTTTTCTTGATAAGTACACACTGACAGGTGCATCAGTTTCAGCAAGATTAGAACCTCTGCAGAATCATAAACTTTCCTTCACAAACTGTTGTTCATCAGCATCTTTAGTGACCGTAATGACTATTGCCAATCAGAATAAGGAGTATTCTTATCACCCAGAGCAAGGACATCTTTTTCTCTTCACTATCTAACAGTCTTGAAATCCTTTATGTTTTAAATAAAAATTCACGTTTCAAACTTCAAAGAGGATAAAAAGCCACACATTGCAAAATCTCCCTCCAATGCTATTTCTCTTTGCCCAGTTCCCAGTAAACCCTTAAACAGATATTACTTAGTTAGATTCTTGTGTGTCTTTCCAGACAGGTTTTTATGTATATAAAAGCAAATATGAATACATTATTTTCCTGTGTTTTACACCAATGATGCCATAGTATACACACTCTTCTACTTTTGTGGTTTTTACTTAAAAGGTGTGTCTTGAACATCTTCCTAGATCAACATGTACAGTGTATCCTATTACACTGTGAATATACTGTAATGTATTTAAGAGTATAGCTTAAATACATGGATTTATGGATGGATTAGCTTCTTTATAAACTTTGCTATTACAATCTAGGCCACAATTAATAACTTTGTGTATACATCATTTTCTATGTATATGAACGTATGTGTAAGAAACAATCCTAGAAGTGGAACTGGTTGCTCACAGGGTGTATGCCTTATAATTTTTGGTAGATACTTCAAAATTGCCCTCCATAGAGAATGTACCAATTTATACTTTCATGAGCAATGAATGAGACATTTTAAAACAAGTGTGTTTTAAAACATTTTAAAACAAGTGTGTTTTAAAACTCTTGCAGTTTTGTCATACTGATGCTTACAAATAGCATCTCTGTTTGTTTTAATATGGGATGCTTCATGCATTTGCATATCATCCTTGCACAGAAACTATGATAATTTTCCTGGATCACTTCAATTCTTGGTGTATGTGCTACAGAAGTAAGCACTCTGCTTACTTGTATTTTGACTGTTATTGTGAATGAAATCAGTGTGTTTTCATATGTTTAAGAGCCATTTGCCGATTTTAAATTTTCTCATAAAAACTCTATTCATCTCCTTTTCTATTTTCCTGTTTATTTTTTTGGAATTCTTTATAACTTATGGAAATCAGTTATGATGTGACTTATACATGTTTTTCCCAGTTTATCATTTATGCTTTGATGTTCAGTATGCTGTTTTTTGCCATGTAGAGGTGTTTTTTTGTTGTTGATAATTTCTTTTATGGATTCTAAATTTTGAATCACAGAAAGACCTTTTCCCCATTGAGATTGTAAAATAATTCTCCCTCTCTTTCTCTTTTCTTCTCCTGGTAGCTTTCATAAAATCATTTCTTTACATTTAAATGTTTGAACCATTAGAAATTGATCCTGGTGTGTATCTGACTCTATTTTTGCACCAAAACCATTTATTTAATAGGCAATTTTATCACTACTGGCATAAGTTTATTGAGTTTATTAGTATTTAGTACTTTTTCATGCTGCTAGAAAGTTTGTCTTTTCTTCAATCATAACTTCTAAGCAGTTGTTTGTATATATGAAAGCATTTACTTTAATTATATTAATTGTTTATCTTGCTAACTTGCTGAATTCTCTTATTTATTGTACTGATATATGTGAGTATACTGGGCTCCCCACAATGAATTATTCTCCAGTCATATCATTTGCAAATAGGAATGGTTTTAAGTCCTACTTTCAAAGTTCATAGCTCCTATTTTTTCTCTATTTTCTGATTATGTTGGTTATAAAATTGTTAAATATTGATAGTGGACTTCTTTTTCATGTCCTTGACTTAAAAGAATCTCATGTATCCTCAGAAAGCAGCATACTGGGTGTTTGCTTAGATGGCTCTTGGACAGAAATAAAAATATTTTCCATTTTTAAGAAAGTATATACTTTTCCCTAGCATATTAATTATATTCTATCAAAGAAGATATTTAATTTTGTGAAATACCTTTTTAGGATCTTTGGTAATGATTATAATTGTTCTCCCAATATATTTTAATATTATGAACTTTCATAATAATTTTCCTAATATTGGATCACCTTTGCATTATAAGAACAAAGATCAAAACAATCATAATATATTTCTCTGGATCCTGTTTAATAATATTTTATGTGAAAGTTTTCAATTAATATTCACATCTGAAATTTATCTCTAATTTCCTTTTGGTATATTTTATTATGAGTTTTGGTGCCAATGTTGTCCTTATTTTTTAGAACTTTGAAGGTTTCCTCTTTGTTTTATGTTCTGTAACATTTTAAATAGAACTGGAATTCTGTTCTTTTTGGTTTTGTAGACCTTCCTGTGGAAAATAGTCTTAGACTAGTAGTTTTTTGCGACAGATGCTTGACAAAAGTTTTTATTTCTTTTATGGGTTGGTCTTTTTAAATGATGTTATCTTCAAGAGTTGGTTTTGGTAGATTATATTTTTTTCTGGAAAATTGCTTATTTTTCCAGGTTTTTAAAGTTTTTGCACAGAGGTAAGCAAAATAATTTCTTATGAATCTATAAATGTTCTTTTTTTAAAAATTTTGTGTTAACCCCCCTGCTTAACATTTCTGCTTCTCAGTAATTATGTTTTCCTCTTTTTTTTTTTTTCCCTAGATTTGTTCAATAAGAAGCATTTTATTGCTATGTCTGGTTCTTCTTGGCTTGCCTTATATTCCCCTAGTTTTTCTCTTCTGTCTCTGGTCATTATTTATCAGGTTTCTTTGCCAGTTTCTCTTTGTGTAGCTAAACTGTAAGTACTACAATTCCATAGCCTCTTAGTTTAGCCCTTTTCTCTCAGAATATCCTTTCTTGAGATAAGCTGTCCCATCCATCACATAGTTTAATTGACCATTCACATGCTGATGACTCCCATACATATATCACTTCTTGAAACTCCAATTCTAGATATTTATCATTCTTTTGATTTTTAATAGACCAATACAATTAAATATATCTAAAACTTTGTTCTCTTCCATCACAGTCAGTGTCACCAGCATCTACCTTGTTTGACAATCCCAGAGTTCTAAAAGGCATCCCCAATACTTTGTTCTCTTACTCTTTATATTCATTAAAGCGATGAATCCTTTTAATTCTCTCTCTTAAGTATCTCATTAACCTATCTTCTTCTCTCCTTACTGTCTTGACTCTATTCTAAGCCACCATCATCTCTTGCTTTACCATAGCAATAGTCTCTTAACCAGTCCCACTATAACCATTCTTGTTCCTTCCCCATTCTTTCTTCATATTGAACCTGGACATAATATTTCTCTCTTGTTTAAGTCCACTCAATATCTGCCATTGTTCAGAAAACTATTTAGAATTTCGCATGGCCTTTAAGATTCTGAGAGATGTGGTCCCTGCACGCCATTCTCAACCTGAGACACTCACCCCTTTGTTTTCTCTACTGCAGCCAACCCAATAGTCTTTGTATTCTTCAAATGCACCATTCTTCTTTTATCCTCTTATGACATTTGCACGTGTTTGTTACCTTTGTTTGAACAATTTACTGCTACTGTTTCTTTCATTAATAATACCTTTTTATCCTTTGGAGTTTGTCTTCAAAATCTATTTCTCAAATAAGCTTTATTATAGTCACCATTTCTAGATCCTTTTGGTAACTCTCTTTGTTCCATCTACTAGTTGAGTTTACAATTAAATAAGTAATTGGGTAATTAGTTGTTTAGTGAGTATTTCTCATACTAAAATGTAGCCTCAATGTGTATATCTGGTTCACTACTTAATCCCTAGTACCTAGTAAGATGACCATCCACCAAATAGTTCAAAACACTGGGAAAAAAATATTATCAAGAAAAATATAATAATTACTGTATCATATGGCAGTTTTAATTTTTTGAGGAACCTTCTTACTGTTTTCCATAGTGGCTACACCAAATTACATTCCCACCCACAATACATGAGGGTACTCTTTTCTACACATTCTTGCTGACACTTGTTATTTCTTGTCTTTTGATGATAGCAGTTGATGACACATGAGGTAATAACTCATTGGAGTTTTGATTTTCATTTCTCTGGTAATTAGTGATGTTGACCCTCTTTTAATGGGCTTGTTGACCATCTTTATGTCTTCTTTGGAAAAATTCCTATTCAGGTCCTCTGTTCATTTTTAAATTTGATTTTTTTAATATTGATTTGTATTAATTCTTTTTATAATTTGAACATTAACCCTTTATTGGATAAATCTTTTGAAAATATATTCTCCCATTCAGTAGGTTGCATTTTCATTTGGTTGATGGTTTCCTTTGCTGTGAAAAGCTTTTCAGTTTGATGCAGTCCCATTTGTTTATTTTTGCTTTTGTTTTTCTTGTCCAAGAAAACATATAAAAAAGTATTGCTGAGACTGATGTCAAAGAGAGTACTACCTACTTTTTTTCTAGGAGTTTTATGGTTTCAGGTCTTACATCTAAGTCTTTAATCCATTTTGAGTTTATTTTTCTATATGGTGTGAGAAAGTAGTTTAGTTTCTTTTATTTACTTGTAGCTGTCAAATTTTCCCAGCACCACTTATTGAAGAGACTATCTTTCCCCATTGTATATTCTTGCCTCCTTTGGCATAGATTAATTGACCATATGTGTGTGGGCTCATTTGTATGCTCTCTGTTCTGTTCTATTGATCATGTGTCTTTTTTTGTGCCAGTACCATACTATTATGATTACTGTAGCTTTGTAGTATAGTCTGAAGTCAGGGTGCATGATACCTTCAGCTTTGTTTTTTCTTTCTCAAGATTGCTTTGGCTACTCCAGGTCTTGTTTCTCTCCATACAAATTTTAAGATTTGTTCTAGTTCTGTGAAAAGATTCTTTGGTGTTTTGATAGGGATTGCATTGAATCTGTAGATTTGCTTTGGGTAGTATGGACATTTTAAAAATATTAAATCTTTTGATCGATGAGCACAGTATATCTTTCTATTTATTTATGTTGTCTTAAATTTCTTTTATCAGTGGCTTACAGTCTTCAGAGTATAGGTTCTTTACTTCCTAGGTTAAATTTATTCCTAAGTATTTTTTTTGATGTGATTATAAATGGGATTGTTTTATTGCTTCCTTTTTCTGATAGCTTGTTATTAGTGTATAGAAACACAACAGATTTCTGTGTAATAATTTTGTATCCTGCAACTTTACTGACTCATTTATTCTAATAGTTTTTTGGTGGAGTCTTTAAGTCAGACAGAGAAAGACAAATACTGTATGTTTTCACTGATTTGTGGAATCCAAAAAACAAAAACAAATGAACAAATATAACAAAACAGAAACAGACTCAAAGATACAGAGAACTAACTAGTGGTTGCCAGAGGGGAGGAAGTTGGGGGAATGGATGAAATAGATGAAGGAGATGAAGAAGTACAAACTATCAATTATGAAATAAATAAGTAATAGGGATGTAACAGACAGAACAGGGAATGTACAGTCATTAATATTTTAATAACTTTGGTGCATAATCTATAAAAAAATTGAATCACTAAATTAGACACCTGAAACTAATATAATACTGTAAGTCAACCATACTTCAGTAAAAAAATTTTTTAAAAGAAAAACATGAAAAAATTTTTAAAAAATTCTCACTCTAAAATTTAAAACAAACTCCAGCATCATTATAATATTATCAGTCAACCAGGATGAACAGTTCAAAACTGAATTATAAATTTAACATATATCTTGGTTAAGAAATGAATAATTAATGTATTAATACAATAGTATAACCATCTTGAAACATAAAGTAAAATTCTCAGATTACATTTTATGCCAAAATAAATTATACATGAATGTATATGAAAGAAAATATTTACCTGATCTTGGTCTGAATAAATATAACCCTTAAAATTTGACAAGGGCAGAAATGACATGAGAAATGATTAGTGCATTAAACCAAATAAAAAATAAAACATTATAAGTAGATAAAAATTTGTTTAAAAAGATGTCTACAACACAGAAAAAAAGTATTCTAACACATGTGACAGAAAATAGATTATTATCTTTATATATGATACAATATCCTTATTAGTTAAAGAATCTCTGTATCACTAAGAAAATGACAAATGCCTCAGTTAAAGAAAAAAGTAATGGTTTCAAAGAGGCAAGTCACAAAATATTTTATGACTACTTTTGGCTGCTTAATAACCATGGAAATGAAAATAAAATGGAATATTATTTAATTAGGATTGCACTTGTTAGAAGAATGATACTATGCAGAATTAATTAACATATGGAAAAGTGGACATTCTCATAGGATGATGGCAGGACTATGAATTAAGTAACCTTTGCAGAGGGCAACTTGGCATTATGGGTCAAAAGCCTTCAGAATGATTATATCCTTTTCTCAGTCATTCCTCATCTAGAGATTTAACTTAAGGGAATATTTTGATAAATGCAAATGGATGTGTTTGACTTGTTGCCATTTAGTGTCCTACCTGCAGAAGGGAATAAGACTTTATGGCATGACTATTTATATTATCCATATCCATAATTACACTTAATTTTCCCTCTTTGCCCTTTTGTCTGTTTTTTATTCATTGTGATAGTTGTGTGTTTTTTCTCAATCCTTATATGAAAGTACAAATGCTTTCTGAAACAAGGTGTAATACTAATACACACACACATCATTGATATTTATAGTTGTGGTTTTTAACAGTCTACCTAATATGTAAAAACTATTCAATAATTTCTATTTGAATCAAACATAAGTTAGTATTTCATTATAGGAATTATATGAGCAGAACCTGTATGATCCACTTGTCAGGGATATTTGTCTTCTTCTGAAACAAAATACATCTTTCAGTGTTCTCCAGAATTCTTCTCCAGAGGCCATGTCCATGATATGCTCACTTAATTGACTTTGATATGCTCTCACACTTTATATATAGATTTGCTTCATTTTGTAGAAGCTCTGTGTCTATTAGAGAATCTGAAATAGATGTGGAAGAAGTTGCTCTTTATGTAGTCCCTGGATAAGTCCACTCTACCTGTCCTGAAAACAACCAGTACACTGTATGGGGTTGTTTTTTGTTTTTTTGTTTTTTTTCAGAGGCAGATACATAGTAACACGCAAGTTAGCAAAAGATTTCATCTTATCACATCAGTATATCCCAAACCTTAATTTTCAGCTAAAGCTAGTCCAGAATTAGATGCCTCATCACTGCTATTAGGCATTAACCCAACAGGCTGTGAGATGCCAATGCTTTTGATACATTTTTCAAATAAGATCCTAAAGTGGCTGTGACAAGACAATATGAAAATTTTATGTAAAAAGCATGTTTGACTTGATTAGTAGAAATTATAATTCCTGGGATGAATTAACATGTATTAACTCACAAATGTTTAAAAAAAACACAAACAAAATTTAATATAAAATTAGTGTTATACAAATTGTATGTAAAACATTGTATGCAATGTTTCAGTTTTGTACTAGGTTTGAGTATCTTTTAGAATAATTTCAAAAAATGGTTTTTGACCATTTGTGAATTTCTTGGTCAAAATTTGACAACTTTTAATTCAGTCTAATATTTGACAAGCTAAGTCTAAAGTTCACATGTAAGATTAAAGGACAAAGAACAGCTAACTAAGGTAACTTTAAAGAAGAATAAAGACGGGACATTTATTATGAAACTATAGTAACTAAAAGTTTGTTACTAGTTCTGGAAAAGACCATAGTTAGACCAATAGGAAGAAGGGAGCACAGTCTGGTGAGTGTAGGGGTGTAGTGTGTGTGACTCAGAGTGTGTAGAGCACCAGGGGGAAAAAACGGGGGCTCTTTTGCTGAGAACAGAGGGTTCATTCAGACCCCTCTTGTTGGAAGCCATTGGCTAGAAGTACTTGCCAGTACTGCCAAAGCACTGCTGTGAAACACCTTTAAATGATTGTCTTTTTGTCGTTAATATTCTTTTTGTTCCTTTATTCTTATTTGCATGGTTCGGCATGTCTTAATTTGGTATCCCAATCAAAATGTGATATGTGTCAGGAGCAGCATAAGGAGGGAAATGTATGACCTATTCAATGAGTGCTAGTGGGGAAAGCAACTATTCACAAGCAGCAGGGCTGGTGGCAATGGGGGGAGATGAGATTTCTGTTACACTCATACAGAAAACGAAACCCCCAATAGACTAAAGATCTAAATGTGCAAAGTAAAATCACAAGGCCCTTAAAAAAATTAAGGAATGTATATTTAGAACCTTAGGATTTGTAAGGATTTCTTGCACAAGACAAAATATAAAAAATTGATAGACTTTATAACAAGAAAATTAATAAATTAATAAACTTTTACACACCAATGACACCATAAAACAAAGTGAAATGACAAACTAACAACAAACCAGAAGTTATTTCTAACCAAACACCTGGCAAAGTTTAGAATCTAGAATCTACAGGAAATGGTATGAATTACTAAGTAAGAGAAACAGTCTAATGGGTAAAATTATCAAAGATATGAACAGATAAAGGTTAATGAACATATGGAAATATCCTCACTTGCAAAAAAAAGAGTTGCAAATTTTAAAATTCATGAGATGTTGTTCTCAGTATACTGTCATTTTCATTGTATTGTATGGTCACACATTGTAAAATATGACAACTCTAAGTGTTTTTGAGGATGTGGGACTCCTCATGTATTTCTGGTGGTAGTGAAAATTGGTATTACTTTGCATAGCAAAAGTGGGGACGTTTACTAAAACTAAAGATGCACACATACAGACACACAACCACACACAAACATTCTACAACCCGTAATTTCCATTTCTAGCCAACCACTTTCCTTTTACTCTATGTGAAGGCACTTTCCTGCCTATACTTTGCTGAAGCAGCTGGTAGAGAGGCCTTCTTCAGAACAGAGCTAAAAGTATTTTTCATCAGTAAGAGAGACAGTCCTGTGGGCATTAGGTCAATTAGAGGGCTACCGTATGACAGGGAATTTTGCTGTTGTGAAAAACTGTACATCTTTCCTTGTGTTTATCTCTACCAGAAATCCGAAATCAATGAGGGCATTGCATTCCGGCCCTAAATCTGTCTCCATATTAGCAGCCTACTGTAGTAATGGTCCCACTTTACTTAGCGGGGTATTGATATTCAGGCAGGATGACACAGGATGTCCGTTTCAGTTACTAAAATATTTAAATACTTTCACATTGATTACTCTACCTCTTACCTTCACTCACACCATCAATAAAATGGTGATGCAGGCCAGCAAGCTACACTGCTGGACACCCGATGCCAAACAACTAGCAAGACAGGAACACAACCCCACCCATTAGCAGAGAGGCTACCTAAAATCATAATAAAGTCACAGAAACCCCAAAACACACCACTGGAGGCAGTCCTGCACACCAGAAAGACAAGATCCAGTCTCAACCACCACAGCAAAGACACCAGTCCACTCCACCAGAAGCCCACAAAACCTACTGAACCAACCTTAGCCACTGGGGGCAGACACCAAAAACAATGGGAACTACGAACCTGCAGCATGCAAAAAGGAGACCCCAAACACAGTAAGTTAAGCAAAATGAGAAGACAGAGAAACACAAGGCAGATGAAAGAGTAAGGTAAAAACCCACCAGGCCAAACAAATGAAGAGGAAAAAGGCAGTCTACCTGAAAAAGAATTCAGGGTAATGATAGTAAAGATGATCCAAAATCTTGGAAATAGAATGGAGAAAACGTTTAACAAGGACCTAGAAGAACTAACAAGCAAACAAACAATGAACAACACAATAAATGAAATTAAAAATTCTCTAGAAGGAATCAGTAGCAGAATAACTGAGGCAGAAGAACGGATAAGTGACCTGAAGATAAAGTAGTGGAAATAACTACCGCAGAGCAAAATAAAGAAAAAAAGAATGAAAAGAATTGAGGACAGTCTCAGAGTCCTCTGGGACAACATAAAATACACCGACATTCGAATTATAGGAGTCCCAGAAGAAGAAGAGGAAAAGAAAGGGACTGAAAAAATATTTGAAGATATTATAGTCGAAAACTTTCCTAATATGGGAAAGGAAACAGTCAACGAAGTCCAGGAAGCACACAGAGTCCCATACAGGATAAATCCAAGGAGAAACACGCCAAGACACATATTAATCAAACTATCAAAAATTAAATACAAAGAAAAAAATATTAAAAGTAGCAAGGGAAAAACAACAGATAACACAAGGGAATCCCCATAAGGTTAACAGCTGATCTTTCAGCAGAAACTCTGCAAGCCAGAAGGGAGTGGCAGGACATATTGAAAGTGATGAGAGGGGAAAACCTACAAGCAAGATTACTCTACCCAGCAAGGATATCATTCAGATTTGATGGAGAAATTAAAACCTTTACAGAAAAGCAAAAGCTAAGAGAATTCAGCACCACCAAACCAGCTTTACAACAAATGCTAAAGGAACTTCGCTAGGCAGGAAACACAAAAGAAGGAAAAGACCTACAATAACAAACCCAAAACAATTAAGAAAATGGTAATAGGAACATACATATTGATAATTCCCTTAAATGTAAATGGAATAAATGCTCCAACCAAAAGACATAGACTGGCTGAATGGATACAAAAACAAGACTCATATATATGCTCTCTACAAGAGACCCACTTCAGACCTAGGGACACATACAGACTGAAAGTGAGGGGATGGAAAAAGATATTCCATGCAAATGGAAATCAAGAGAAAGTTGCAGTAGCAATTCTCATATCAGACAAAATAGACTTTAAAATAAAGACTATTAGAAGAGACAGAGAAGGACACTATATAATGATCAAGGGATCAATCCAAGAAGAAGTTATAGCAATTATAAATATTTATGCACCCAACATAGGAGCACCTCAATAGATAAGGCAAATGCTAACAGCCATAAAAGGGGAAATCGACAGTAACACAATCTTAGTAGGGGACTTTAACACCCCTCTTTCACCCATGGACAGATCATCCAAAATGAAAATAAATAAGGAAATACAAGCTTTAAATGATGCATTAAACAAGATGGACGTAATTGATATTTATAGGACATTCCATCCAAAAACAACAGAATACACTTTATCTCAAGTGCTCATGGAACATTCTCCAGGATAGATCATATCTTGGGTCACAAATCAAGCTTTGGTAAATTTAAGAAAATTAAAGTCATATCAAGTATCTTTTCCGACCACAACACTATGAGACTAGATATCAATTACAGGAAAAAAAATCTGTAAAAAACACAGACACATGGAGGCTAAACACTACACTACTAAATAACCAAGACATAACTAAAGAAATCAAAGAGGAAATCAAAAACTACCTGGAAACAAATGACAGTGAAAACACAATGACCCTGGGCTTCCCTTTTGGTGCAGTGGTTGAGAGTCCACCTGCTGATGCAGGGGACGCGGGTTTGTGCTCCGGTCTGGGAAGATCCCCCATACTGAGGAGCAGCTAGACCCGTGAGCCATGGCCACTGAGCCTGTGTCTCCAGAGCCTGTGCTCCACAACGGGAGACACCACAACAGTTAGAGGCTCACATACCGCAAAAAAACCCACAAAATAACAAAAAACCCCACGATGACCCAAAACCTATGGGATGCAGCAAAAGCAGTTCTAAGAGGGAAGTTTATAGCAATACAATCCTACGTCAAGAAACAAGAAACATCTCAAATTAACAACCTAACCTTACACCTAGAACAATTAGAGAAAGAAGAACAAAGAAACTCCAAAGTTAGCAGAAGGAAAGAAATCATAAAGATCAGATCAGAAATAAATGAAAAATAAGTTAAGGAAACAATACAAAGATCAATAAAACTAAAAGCTGGTTGTTTGAGAAGATAAACAAAATTGATAAACAATTAGCCAGACTCATTGAGAAAAAAAGGTGGAAGACTCAAATCAGTAGAATTAGAAATGAAAAAGGAGAAGTAACAACTGACACTGCAGAAATACAAAGGATCGTGAGAGTTTACTACAAGCAGCTCTATGCCAATAAAATGGACAACCTGGAAGAAATGGACAAATTCTTAGAAAAGCACAACCCTCTGAGACTGAACCAGGAAGAAACAGAAAATATAAACAGACAAATCACAAGCACTTAAATTGAGATTGTGATTAAAAATCTTCCAACAAACTAAAGCCCAGGACAAGATGGCTTCACAGGAGAATTTTATCAGACATTTAAAGAAGAACTAACACTTATCTTTCTCAAACTCTTCCAAAATATAGCAGAGGGAGGAACACTCCCAAACTCATTCTACAAGGCCATCATCACCCTGATACCAAAACCAGACAAAGATGTCACAAAGAAAGAAAACTACAGACCAATATCCCTGATGAACATAGATGCAAAAATCCTTGACAAAATACTAGCAAACAGAATCCAACAGCACTGTAAAGGATCGTACACCATGATCAAGTGGGGTTTATCCCAGGAATGCAGGGATTCTTCAATATATCCAAATCAATCAATGTGATAAACCATATTAACAAATTGAAGGAGAACAAACATATGATCATCTCAATAGATGCAGAAAAAGCTTTCGACAAAATTCAACACTCATTCATGATAAAAACACTCCAGAAAGTAGGCATAGAGGGAACTTTCCTCAACATAATAAAGGCCATATATGACAAACCCACACCCAGCATTGTTCTCAGTTGTGAAAAACTGAAACCATTTCCTCTAAGATCAGGAACAAAACAAGGTCGTCCACTCTCACCACTGTTATTCAACATAGTTTTGGATGTTTTAGCCACAGCAATCAAAGAAGAAAAAGAAATAAAAAGAATTCAAATCGGAAAAGAAGAAGTAAAGCTGTCACTGTTTGAAGATGACATCGTACTGTACATAGAGAATCTAAAACATGCCACCAGAAAACTACTAGAGCTAATCAATGAATTTGGTAAAGTACCAGGATAAAAAATTAATGCACAGAAATCTCTTGCATTCTTATACACTAATGATGAAAAATCTGAAAGAGAAATTAAGGAAACACTCCAAGTTGCCATTGCAACAAAAAGAATAAAATATCTCGCAATAAACCTCCCTAAGGAGACAAAAGAATGAGACAAAAGACCTATTTGCAGAAAACTGAGACACTGATGAAAGAAATTAAAGTTGATACAAACAGTGGCTTCCCTGGTGGCACAGTGGTTGAGAGTCCACCTGCTGGTGCAGGGGACATGGGTTCGTGCCCTGGTCTGGGAAGATCCCACATGCCGCAGAGCGGCTGGGCCCGTAAGCCATGGCCGCTGAGCCTGCGTGTGAGGAGCCTGTGTTCCGCAATGGGAGAGGCCACAACAGTGAAAGGCCTGCATACTGAAGAAAAAAAAAAAAGATGATACAAACAGATGGAGAGATATACCATGTTCTTGGATTGGAAGAATCAACATTGTGAAAATGACTATACTACCCAAAGCAATCTACAGATTCAGTGCAATCCCTATCAAACTCCCAATGGCATTTTTCACAGAACTAGAGCAAAAAATTGCATAATTTGTATGGAAACACAAAAGACCCTGAATAGCCAAAGCAATCTTGAGATAGAAAAACGGAGCTGGAGGAATTAGTCTCCAGGACTTCCAACTACACTACAAGACTACAATAATCAAGACAGTATGGTACTGGCACAAAAACAGAAATATAGATCAATGTAACAGGATGGACTGCCCAGAGATCAACCTGTGCATATATGGTCACCTTATCTTTGATAAAGGAGGCAAGAATATACAATGGGGAAAAGATAGCCTCTTCAATAAGTGGTGCTGAGAAAACTGGACAGCTACATGTAAAAGAATGAAATTAAAATTCTCTCTAACGCCATACACAAAAATAAACTCCAAATGGATTAAAGACCTAAATGTAAGGTCAGACACTATAAACCTCTTAGAGGAAAACATAGAACACTCTATAACATAAATCACAGCAAGATCCTTTTTGACCCACCTCTTAGAGAAATGGAAATAATAACAAAAATAAACAAATGGGACCTAGTGAAACTTAAAAGCTTTTGCACAGCAAAGGAAAAGATAAATAAGACGAAAAGACAACCCTCAGAATGGGAGAAGCAACTGACAAAGGATTAATCTCCAAAATTTACAAGTAGCTCATGCTGCTCAATATCAAAAAAACAAACAACCGAATCCAAACATGGGCAGAAAACCTTGATAGACATTTCCCCAAAGGAGATATACAGATTGCCAACAAACACATGAAAGAATGCTCAACAACACTAATCATTAGAGAAATGCAAGTCAAAACTACAATGAGATATCACCTCACACCAGTCAGAAAGGCCATCATCCAAAAATCTAGAAACAATAAATACTGGAGAGGGTGTGAGAAAAGGGAACCCTCTTGCACTGTTGGTGGGAATGTATATTGGTACAGCCACTATGGAAAACAATATGGAGTTCACTTAAAAAACTAAAAATAGAACTACTGTATGACCCAGCAATCCCAACACTGGGCATATACCCTGAGAAAACCATAATTCAAAAATAGTCATGTGCCACAATGTTCATTGCAGCTCTATTTACAATAGCCAGGACATGGAATCAACCTAAGTGTCCACTGACATATGAATGGATAAAGAAGATGTGGCACATATACAAAATGGAATATTACTCAGCCATAAAAAGTAATGAAATTGAGTTATTTGTGGTGAGGTGGATGGACCTAGAGTCTGTCATACAGAGTGAAGTAAGTCAGAAAGAGAAAAACAAATACTGTCCACTAACCTATATATACGGAATCAAAAAAAAATGATCTGATGAACCTAGGGGCTGGACAGGAATTAAGACACCGACATAGAGAATGGACTTGAATATACGGGCATGGGGAAGGGTAAGCTGGGACGAAGTGAGAGCGTGGCATTGATATATATATACTACCAAATATAAAATAGATAGCTACTGGGAAGCAGCTGCATAGCACAGGGAGATCAGTTCTGTGCTTTGCGGACACCTAGAGGGGTGGGATAAGGAGGGTGGGAGGGAGATGCAAGAGGGAGGGGATTGGGGGATATATTTATGCATATAGCTGATTCACTTTGTTATACAGCAGATACTAAAACAACACTGTAAACCAATTATACTCCATTAAAGATGTTAAAAAAAAGAATATCATTCTATTTTTACACAAGTTAAAATCAAATGCTTAAGATTTCATCCAATGATTACAATATTTTCAAACTGTCAAGGCAAGAGGCTTTTGTTTCTCATGCTTTTTAAAAGCAGCAGTCATACATTCCATATGATGCAGAAGTATAAATAATAAAGGTAGAAATCATTGACTATGGTCCACTGTCAGAGAAAGAATTCAAGCAAAAAAAGAGCAACATATACAGGCCAGGATCTGAAATGGGAGGCCATAAACGACCTCAGTGTTTTCCAAACACCATCAGCTCTATTATAATGCTTGTTTTGAAAACACAACATGATTATACATGAGGGAGGATTGTGAGCATGCCGCAAGGTTTGTCTTTGCTTATCTGCAGTTTCATCAGCAATAAACGGCTAGGTAAATGTTAAAAACTGCACCCAACTGAACCGAAAGACTTAGGAATATGCAAAATGCTCATATGAACACACCAGAAACATCCACCAGGTACCTCCACTCACAGGTGTGTGATGAGCCAGCCCATCCAACTTCTGGTGGCACAACTTTTTTGTCTGGTTTCCAATGACCCTCCTTCCACCACCTCACAGTAATGCACACGTCATAACGCACTTCCCTGAGCAAACTTCAGATCTTTGTCAAGGGAAGGTACCATATTCATTGGAGTATTTATATATTACTTGACCATTTAAAACATATAAAACTATACTACTGTTCTTCTTAGGTTCCTTTTTTTGTTTTTCTGTTTTTATTGTTATTTTTTAATTGGAGTATAGTTGCTGTACAGCATTATGTAAGTTGCAGGTGTACAATATAGTAATTCACAATTTTTAAAGGTTATACTCCATTTATAGTTATAAAACATTTGCTGTATTCCCCATGTTGTACAATAATATACCCTTGTAGCTTATTTTACACCTAATAGTTTGTACCTCTTGATCCCCTACCATTATATTGCCCCAGTCCTTTCCTCCTCCCAGTAGTAACCACTAGTCTGTTTTCTATATCTGTGAGTCTGTTTCTTTTCTTATATTCACTAGTTTGTTGTATTTTTTGGATTCCACATGTAAGTGATATCATACAGTAAAAAAGAAAAAAACAATTTTTGAAATAGTTTTATAATCCTTTAATATAGATTTGATTTTTTACCCTCAATAACAATTCTAGTTTCAAAATGTATTTCAGCAATCTCTCTTAAGACACAAACCTAGTATTTTCAGAACAGGTGTCTTATTAGGAAGTGTTTTTGGACTGATGAGGTTTTTGAGCTTTTGTAAGTTCTTGAGCTCTGTTTTCTTTCAAGATAAAGTCACCTCTGTTCATTACATGCCATGTTCCTTTTATTCACTTTCTCTTTTTGCTGCAGTAACTTTGCCTAAATGTTGCCTTTTCCTTTTTCTTCACCTTGTTCTTTCATAACTTGGTAACGTGACAATTCTCTTTAGACCCTTTATTTGCACTAAAACTGCAGAGTAAGTTCTACTTGATTCGTTCCTTATCCAAAATCTGTCTTTCCTCTGAAATCCATGTTGATAACTGAATTTCTGCAGTGCGTGGACTAGGGGTGGAAGAGCCTGCAGAACCCCAGGAGGGTTCGGCAGGACTCTATGGTCTCTGCATCTGTTTGTGTTGGAGCTTTGTTAAATGTCCTGGACCTGTACTCATCTCACTGTGTCTGGGAGGCACCCATATCCAGTGCAGGAATGGCCCCTGACTTTAAATAATTCCCCTAACTCAACTTGAAGAAGCTGACCCATTCACCATGACCAATTCAGTTGTTCTCTCATCTTTACAATCATTTCTACTTCCCAACAATAGAGGAGAGAAATATATGAATAATATGTGTTTTGGCACTTGTATTGGAAGTCTGGGGGTGAACATGGAGGGGATAGCAAGGGAGGATCTCCGTAAGCAATGTCTATCTCCCATTTGCTCTCCCATCTTGCTTATTTCGTCTTTCATCTTCTATCTGATTAAATTGCAGTTAATTAGCTCTGAGTATTTCGTGGGACTGCTTAGCTTTCCCTTTACAGTTTTATGTTCATTAGGGAGTCACCAAAGTGGTGAAGTACAGTGGTTTTCCTTGTCCTTTACAGGGACTCAGGAGAGGGCAAGTGGAAATGTCCACCTACTCTACCAGAATCCCTAATCTCATGCTATGCCTTCTATTACTCTCCGGAATGAAAGTATTAGTGATGTTTGGGGGCACTGTTTTCTTATCTAATCCCCACCACTCTTCCTAACACAAACTGAGCAGAATTCAGGCTGCTTGGACTTTCCCAAACCAAGGCATAGCAATATTTTGAAACTTCTATTAAGTTCTTTTCCTGCCCTCTAATCATTTTCCTTGATTGTGCTGGTATAATTTTGCCATGTTTTGTTTTTTTAACTATTTGTTTCTCCCCTTTTTGCGAGGCATAGAGATCTTATTATCTTGACATCAGTTTACTATCTTAAAATTAAAGTCTGGAAAAGATAACTTTTTAAATGACTAAAATATGAAAATATTCACAGAGACACTGTTATAATTAGTACTGATGGACAAAATATACCAAAAGAGTGAAAGCAATATTAATGCTCTCTTAATGTTTTCTTCCCATTCATTTTAGTCCTCATATCTCTGATTTATTTTTCTCACCCAGAATTGGAATAGTGAGAGAGAATGTTGCCTTGTCTCAAGAAATGTCCCTCAATATGTCATATTGCTCTGAACATGTGAAGGGAAGAAAAAGCAGGCAGGCCATGTAACTGAGAAGTCCTCTCAAGGGGCAGTCTGTTTTCTCTTTCATTGTGCCCTTTGAGTAGTCACAGCATTCACTATGAAGTTTCTTAGAATGTGCTCAAATCTTAGTGTCCTTGTTATTCATGAAGAGGGCACTTGCTCTTGCCTCCATTCTTCACTGCAATACCCACACATTCGGCCATCACAGACTACAGTATTCCCCCAGGTGTGAAACTGGGAAAACAGTGTTTAGAGGTTCCTTTTGTGACTTGACTTCCCTCACTGGGATCACTTGTGTGCCCATATTAAGATCTCCCTCTGGAAAAGATAATGGGCACAGTCAAGAAAATTGATAGGTTTCACTGAAGGCAGCACCTACAGTTATTAAACAGTAGAACTGGAAAGCAGATGGCCATGTGCACAGAAAAAGCCTAGTTCAGGAAATCAACCAAGTCTCCTGGGCTGGCATTGCTGCCAAGACTCTCCAGTATTCTTCATAGCTATAAGGTTCCATCTATTTCATAGGAGCCTCACACGACAGCCAGAAATGAATGCAGTCTTTTTATTCAGCAGTGAAAGTTCTCCTGACTTTATGTAAGTCAAAATGCCAAGCAGATAATTGAATTACCGCAATAATATCACATTGTCGGGAGGGAAAGGTGCAGTTTCACAGAGGAAATGGTACCTTTTCAAATACTTAAGGCTACACACACACACACACACACACACACACACACACACACATCAGTATACATATATATATGTAAAACAATATATGTATATGTGTATAGTGTATGTGTGTGTGCATGGAAAATTCCCTCCATTCTACTAAAGAAGTTGATTAATAATTGTGAAGCTGACAATCAATTCGTATTCTAAGTCATCATTATTAAAATGTATCCCATATTTGGTGAATGTAGTAGAAGATATTGAGATCTAGAAATTATTGGGACAAAGAAAAATATATTAAATATTATATTTAAATATAAAAATAAATATATTAAAAATAATTTACATAAAAGAACTAGGTCAGAGTCTCCATTTAATAAATGGCAATTATTGTTATAATAATGATTCTAAAGGCTTTTCTTTTGTAACTATTTTCTTTATATAATACTAATTTCCCAAAATACTTAGAGGTAGTATTCAGTAAAAATATTTTTTTAAAACCATATAACCTTTTAATAAAAGCTGAAAAATAGAGGGAGGAAGTTAAATTATAAGCCATTTGGGGGTAAATGGGCTACAGAATCAACCAGAAAATACTGAACTAAGGAAATCTATAACTATTGAGCATAAAACTTACCTCTGAGCTTCCTGGAAGTCAAGGAAAGAAGAAAATCATGAGTTATAGCTTTGATAGATAAATAACAATGACTCATACCAATTTCTCAGAATAGACCAATGTTCCCTGTCTATGCAATCCATCACAAATTTCTCTTGTGAGTATTTATTTAAGTAGTATGACCCACTTCTGTTTTTTGGCGGGGGCTTTTCCAGTTTAAAGCCTGTAATTGTTTATATAAAACTTCCATTCTCAAAGTATCCTTGTTGGGAAAATAAATTATGTGGTCATCCTCTTCAGCAGCAGAGAAAGATACTGAAAGCCAGTGACTCATGCAGGTTTTTGAGGCCTGAAACATACTATCTTGGAGCCCCAATTTAAGAAACAGAATATGCAATTACAAGTAAGGGACAAGTGGGACTGCTTCTTGAGGAAGCCAGGGGGAAGCTATCCTTTTGTTTCTTTGTTTGGGGGAAGGTGTGGAGGGGTTGCTCAAGGTTTTCATCTTGTCAGTCTAATTCAGTTTTATCCATGAATTCATATGAAGTCATCAGGTCCGCAATTCAGAGTTTGGACTAGAAGTCTTGGGTTTTATTTTCTTCTATCTGTCTGAATATCCTCTTGGTTCATCTTCTCCTTATTCTCTGTATTCTGCTCTGTAATATTATCCTGCACTAAATTATACTTTACTTTTCTAGCATCCTTCATTATTAATATCTTAGGCAGTTAACAAAGATGTGTATTTGTGTGATATGTTTTGCAGATAAACATACACCTATATCTGACTAATATAAGAATTTTCACTTGTAATTTCCACGCACACCCTTGTCCCAGCTCTCAAGAAGGAGAGTCATTACAAAATATTGTAGATTGTTAAAATGTTGTAGTTGAGGATTTCCTCCCAAACCATCTCTACTATACTTTTTTTCTGGTCATTTTAAACCAGATTCAAATACACATTGACTTGTATGTCAAAAATGTAGCAAAAATGTTTTTAGCATTAGTGTCGTGTTTAGATAACATATTAAAAGTGTATCTTTTTCTCTAAATCTAATTGAATTTTAAGATAGATTGCATAATGAATTTTCAGGTATACTTTGAGTCTATACTCAATTATTTAAATTTGGAAAAGTTATAATAAATTCCTCACCTACCCCCAAGTCCCAGTTTCTACAAATATTGCTAAAATTCTCTTGAACATCTAAATAATACAATATAAAGTGTTTATAATATCAATTGAGTAATTACTCAGTATTTCGCTAGCTTGTGAGTGGTGTGTGTTCTAAGTGCAATGATAAAATATAGACTCAGATACAAATTATGTTTTACTTCTACATTACAATAACCATGTATTGCCGTATAAATAAAATTGAAAACAACGTGATATGTAGAGAATGCAAATAACACTTAGCAAATTAAAATATAAAAAGAAAGTCATTATACAACTAGTTTATCAACTAAAATATGATTTACTATACTATTTTTGTATTAAAGCTGTACAAATTTGCATTCATAGCAAACATTTGAACGATGAGAGTTTAGAATGCAAGAGATAGGTCTTTACACATTTATAAGCAAAAGGAGAAGAATGATTTCAGTTCCAGAATTTTTTCAACATAATAACTCTGTAAGCATTTCTAAATGTATTATGAATGACTGAGTACAACCTGTTTAGTAACTTTAGTCCAGAAATAAAATTATATTTCACATTCTTTACTTTTAATAAGTTATCAAAGGTAAAGCCACTAACAATAATTTTCTTTTCCCACTAAAAAGTAATCATTGGGTCTTTTCAATCCATTCTTATTCCTGCTATCTAGAAAACATTCCTGAAAGCTGTAGCAATTATATTTTTTAAATATTTAAAAATAACTTTTAAAGAAGCGTTATGAGTGATTATTTTAAAAATGAAATATGGGGAATAATCATCAGTACTATAAATTCATATATGTATACATATTATGTGTGTATATATATATATAGATATATACAAAAAACTAAATAAATGGGTCATACTATTTATATCTTTTTATAATTCCAAGTTTTGCTAAAATATAAGTGGATTTTTAAAGGTGAAATTTTTTCTTTTCTTTTTAAATTTTTATTAGAATATAGTTGATTTACAATGTTAGTTTCAGGTGTACAGCAAAGTTAATCAGTTATACATATACATATATCCACTCTTTTTTAGATTCTCTTCCCATGCTGTACTGTACTGAGAGTACTGAGTAGAGTTCCCTGTGCTATACAGTAGGTCCTTATTAGTTATCTATTTTATATATAGTAGTGTGTATATGTCAATCCCCATCTCCTAATTTATCCCCCCACCTTTCACCCTGGTAACCATAACTTTGTTTTCTATATCTGTAACTCTATTACATAAGTTCATTTGTAACTTTTTTAGATTCCACATGTAAGCAATATCATATTATATTTGTCTTTCTCTGCCTGACTTATTTCATTCAGTATGACAATCTCTAGGTCCATCCACGTTGCTGCAAATAAAGGAGATTTAGAATGGAAATTATCCTGTTCAACTCTTTTTTTTTTTTTTACATCTTTATTGGAGTATAATTGCTTTACAATGGTGTATAGTTTCTGCTTTATAACAAAGTGAATTAGTTATACATATACATATGTTCCCATATCTCTTCCCTCTTGTGTCTCCCTCCCTCCCACCCCTCTAGGTGGTCACAAACCACTGAGCTGATCTCCCTGTGCTATGCAGCTGCTTCCCACTAGCTATCTATTTTACGTTTGGTAGTGTATATATGTCCATGCCACTCTCTCATTTTGTCACAGCTTACTCTTCCCCCTCCCCATATCCTCAAGTCCATTCACTAGTAGGTCTGTGTCTTTATTCCCATCTTACCCCTAGGTTCTTCATTACATTTTTTTTCTTAGATTCCATATATATGTGTTAGCATATGGTATTTGTCTTTCTCTTTCTGACTTACTTCACTCTGTATGACAGACTCTAGGTCCATCCACCTCACTACAAATAACTCAATTTCATTTCTTTTTGTGGCTGAGTAATATTCCATTGTATATATGTGCCACATCTTCTTTATCCATTCATCCAATGATGGACACTTAGGTTGCTTCCATGTCCTGGCTATTGTAAATAGAGCTGCAATGAACATTTTGGTACATGACTCTTTTTGAATTATGGTTTTCTCAGGGTATATGCCCAGTAGTAGGATTGCTGGGTCATATGGTAGTTCTATTTTTAGTTTTTTAAGGAACCTCCATACTGTTCTCCATAGTGGCTGTACCAATTCACATTCCCACCAGCAGTGCAAGAGTGTTCCCTTTTCTCCACACCCTCTGCAGCATTTATTGTTTCTAGATTTTTTGATGATGACCATTCTGACTGGTGTGAGATGATATCTCATTGTAGTTTTGATTTGCATTTCTCTAATGATTAATGATATTGAGCATTCTTTCATGTGTGTGTTGGCAATCTGTATATCTTCTTTGGAGAAATGTCTTTTTACATCTTCTGCCCATTTTTGGATTGGGTTGTTTGTTTTATAGGCCAATGACATTCTTGAAAATAGGCAAATCACCATTTGCATTTTACTTAGTTTCTGGTTTTATATTTTTGTTTGTTTTTTGATTCTTGTTTTTGGATTTTTTTTTTGCATTTTAAATTAAACTTCTACATTTACTGTGTCATATAAGGGAATTTGACTTTTATTTTTAATTAGAAAATGTTTTCTAGACCCTGGAAATTGATTTATTTTTTGTTTTAGAACAAAAGCTGAGATGAAAGGTTATGTCTTCTCTCTTCGTCTCTTTTCAACACTAGAAATAAAACACAGTGCTTCCTCTTTTCCAATCACAAGTCACCAGAACAGTCATCCATGAATATCCTAGGGTTTTTTTTTTTTTTTTTTTTTTGTGGTACGCGGGCCTCTCACTGTTGTGGCCTCTCCCGTTGTGGAGCACAGGCTCCGGATGCGCAGGCTCAGCAGCCATGGCCTACGGGCTCAGCCGCTCTGCGGCATGTGGGATCTTCCTGGACCGGGGCATTGAACCCGTGTCCCCTGCATCGGCAGGCGGACTCCCAACTACTGCGCCACCAGGGAAGCCCCTTAGGGTTTTTTTAAGCCTAATTTTAGAAGAATTGATTACAATGATTAAATGTGGAAATTGTCCTTTTCTTCATGAAATAATATAAATCAAGTTTGCTCCATTTGCATTGTTGTCTATAGTCAATGATCTATTGTTCCTCATCTTTTATCTTAGATTAGTTAAATTTGTACGTTTAGTTATTACCTTTTTCAGCCACTAAGTAGACTGTTTCAACATTTTTATTTCTAAAGTTTGTCATTACACTACATTCTTAGGTGAAAGAGGAAAAATAAATCTAACTTAAAGCAAATAATGCCATCGGTTTCTTGTTCTTATATTTTTCCAAGTCAATTTGTATGTACAATTACTTTCCTTTTTGATTATATTAATATCTACATTTTCCAGTTTGCTTAGTTTCTTATGATGCCTACAAATAGCAGTATCATAATTTTTAAAGACTTGTTTGTGAATATGTTTAAAAAACTCTTATTAAGGTTGTAGGTTATGTGACCATTTCCTTTAATGTCTCTTCTCAAAGGCTACCATGTATTGGGACCCAATGATGTGAAGGCAGTGAATGTTTTGAAAGACATGGATCAAGCATACTTTTTTAAAACATGAAACTTACACACATTTAATTAAATAAAGTGATGATCTCGTTTCAACTGACATTTTTATATCATGTAAGTATGGTCCTATACTAATGGGACTAATAAAGAAATGTACAATGAAAACAGTGGAGTGAAAATAAAAAGGGCAGTTTGACAATTGGGACTCTGACACAAATTACTAGAATGAGCTGTGCCCAGGCCCAGAAATGTTGCATATCAAAAAACCAAAAAAATCTCATGAAAAGTTTTTAACTGATCTACCATTATTGGGGAATAGAAATAATATTTTTCATCTGGCCAAATGTGCAGTTAATAATTCTGGTCTCTGTTTATTTGAAATCCGTTTTTTCTTTGCATTATTTTCTTTTTTTATGTTCTATGATCTCTCTTCCACCCTTGTACTTTTTCCATCTACATCTAATTCTAATCACATAATTTTAGATATGATCAATCATTGTACAATGTGGTTTTAATTAAATATTCTACATAATACAAAGATGGATCAATAAAGCACAAATTTAATTTGCCACAAATGTCTGTAGGATGGTTTAATATAGTATAATGTAGTGGAGTATGCACACAATAGCTAATTTATAATACTTTTAATGGTAAAAAATTAAAAAATAATGAGAAAATTAAAGTACCTAATTAAAAGTAATTATCTTTCTCACCTCTAATATCCCCAGATTGTTTAGTCTCCTCAGAGGCACCATTTTTAAATTTATGTTATTTTCCAAATATTTCCTACACATATATTCATATAAATTTCATTTTCATTATCATATTTGTTTTGAGCATTATCAAACCTGTTCTCTCAGTAACTGACTTCTTTTTCAGTGGTATCTACTCTCTTTTATGCTGCTATTTTTAAATTTTCTAAATAATTTTACTTTTCCTTTCATTTCTGAGCTGTGTCAGCTCTGTCCTTCTATGGCCTCACTGTGTCTTCTTTGAAGCCAGTTAACTGTTATTGGAGCTTCCTTTTATTATACAGGCTATGTTGTCTGTAACTGATTTTTTTTTTTTTTTTTTTTTTTTTTTTGCGGTACGCGGGCCTTTCATTGTTGTGGCCTCTCCCGTTGCGGAGCACAGGCTCCAGACGCGCAGGCTCAGCGGCCATGGCTCACAGGCCTAGCCGCTCCGTGGCATGTGGGATCTTACTAGACCGGGGAACGAACCTGTGTCCCCTGCATCGGCAGGCAGACTCTCAACCAGTGCGCCACCAGGGAAGCCCTCTGTAACTGATTTTTTAGAGATATTCTATCTCAATAGTTTCTTCCGTTTGATATTCTTTGCAGTGTATTAAAATTTATGTGTTAATTATATTTTTTTGCTTATGTTTTTGTAATTACTTTGCATATATCACATACTGTATCTTTCTAATTATTACTAATCTTGGAATGACAGACATTTCTGGGCCACCTTGCTGCTTTACAATAAATAGTACTTAAGCCTGAGCCAGGGTACTGTGCTGGAAAAGCATGCATATAGAATTTTCGTCAGTTACACAAATTCACTAACACTCTACTCTTGGGTATATCTCTGCTCAGCAGTAGCAGAAGATATTTCTGACTAGTAGCAGAACCCTATGTGTCACATGTCCTTTACTAGTTTTTTACTTCTCCTTAGTTGCCAGAGGTAGAAGTTTTAGAAATGATAAGCCCTTACCCTGCTCCTCCATCCTGGCAGTGACAAGAGCCTCAGGCAAAGATAATATGTCCATGATTTTCTTAATCTTACCCCACTTCCTTTGTCACTCTGTGGTGTCACATAGGCACAGGGACTATCTTGTAGCCTTTATGTACCAATTGGCCTTATTTTTCCAAAGAAGGTATCACTGGTTTCCCCCTCTCCCCCACCCAGGACATGCCTCCAAATTGGGAAGTACTCTGTGTCCTGTTAGAGATCTGAAATGGTTTACATCCTGAGTATCAGACCTCAGTTTGGCCCACATTTGAATATATTTGAAATATATTTGAATATATTTGAAATATATTTGAATATATTTGAAACTATCTTCCATAGTTTCATTAAAAATAAAACTTATTTTTCTGTTCTTATGTGTTTATTCCACTGATTTCAGAGTAGAAAGCAAAGGTAGCAATGACTTTAAATAACTTTTAACCAGAAAATGTCATACTGAGTTTATTAAAGAAAGTGTCCATCAATTGCCTTGCTGTTATAAAAGAAACAATAAGTAATTTTTTCTGAATTTTTACTTCTTCTAAAAATTCTTTAGAAATAACTTTTGTTGCATAGGTAGAAAAAAATTCTTATTTGGAGGTTTTCTAAAATAACATAAATTAATGAACATGTTAAATCTTTTTTTAAACATGGACATTTACGTTCATAATCATACAGTTTTTGTGATGAAACCAATGATGGAGACTTAGACTCAATTTACTGTTTTTTTAATGAGAGTGGTGAACAAAAAATGAAGAATACTATTAGGGAAGAAAAATGGTAGAAGAAGTTTTAGATAAGCTGCCCTTATTCTGAAATTATATATATATATATGTGTGTGTGTGTGTGTATATATATATATATATATATATATATATATATATTTTAACTAGTGGCCAGAAAAATTGGGGAAATATATGTGTTCTCGGAATAAGTACAGTAAGCTTTGGCTTTAACTGTCTAGTTTGTTGAGTTAGTTTTGGTTTCAGTGACTTTAATGACTCAAATAAATGTTGGATTGAGGGAAATTTTCATTAAAAGGAAAGACATTTGATCTTCTTGTTTACAGTATAATCAGAAGGGTGATTTGATGATCAGAATTTCTTTTTTAATGCTACCATAGCTGAGGAGTGGCTTCCCAAGAAGTTGTGTTAGGTATGTTAGGCAAGTCCATGCCTGGTCTATTTTAGAGATGAAAAGGAGGCTTCAGAGGTGTTACAAGTCAGCTGGATTTGTTTCCTAGAACCCTGTGCTTTTTTATCCAGTCAGCAATTGATTCCTTTCATTTAGCTTAAAAGACAGATTGGCCTCATCTTTACTTTACATAGAGAGGTTATATTTCAACACATGTTGATAAGTATTTTGATTTTACTTTAAAATGAGAGGAAGGAGTGTAGGTATCTCTTTTGTATACAATTTAATTAATTGATGTGTTCATAAATTCTATATTTTATTGGTTAACTTACACTGGAATTTTTTTTTCCATTTTAGAGTTGTCTTTGATGGAAATTCAGTCATATTTCTGTGTCTTGTTATTTTATCTTCTTAGTAAATTAAGTAGTTGTCCATTGAACTTGATTTTACCCTCCACTTAGAAATCTTCTTCTTTCTTCTTCCCATACTTGGGTTTTTTCTAATATCACTTAACCCATTCCAAGCATTACAACTACTCTTTTATCACATCTGAAATTCCCTGTAAGAATTTCCACGTATAAAAATGCACATGCACTCCAATCTGTAGCATCTGTGCAGCAGATACATCTTATTTTGCAGGCATATTTTGAACATAGGAAAAGTTAATCTCAAGAATATTACACTTAGACAGCTCAAGGCAACCACAGGGGAATTTTCTTAAGCCGTTCATTACAAACCCAAGCATACTCAGCGTTCCCCTATCACTCAGATGACATAGGGGGTGTTTTATATTAGCAGTAGGCAGATGTTTTGCTCACTTTTACATGATTACTGTTTTGAAGCCTGCATTATAGATTGACTATAAAACCCAATAATCATAGACAACTTTGAAGACAGACTAAAATTTGAGCTTTGAATTATGATTTACCATGTAAGTACTAACCTATGAGCCAGCAGTTTTGGTAGTCATAAAATATTCTTCCTATTAGACCAGTAAGATACTTAACAAGTTGAATAACACGATATATATATGCACACACGTGTGCACACACACACAAATGTATAGAGAAATAAAACAATCTCAGAGTCCAGTTCAATTTGCAATCCAGAAATTAGGCTTGTAGATTTTATCTTTAAATAATTAGGTTTAACAACCATATGCTATTGAAAACCAGTGACTGGATGCCTACTTAAAATTAATTGTGAAATATCTTTTGACAAAACATCAGATTTGAAAGATGTATTTTGGAAGTTTGTAAAATAAAGCTGTTTTTAGTGTGTGAAATATTTTAATTTCTTGAAGAAGATATTAAAAACTACTATAACAATATGTTTTATTTGAATGTAGATGGGCAGAGAGAAGGAATTCTCATAAAAATGTGTATATTTATATAAGTTCATTTATGGAAGGAAAATTGTAGGCAAGAAGAAACAGATACATGATGGTGACATGCGAGATGTCACCATGTCAGCTGGGCAGCATTGTTCACTTGTAGCTAGATTCAGATATTCAGCGTCTGCAGCAAGGGGTAGTAGGGGGCCTTACCAGCAGTGGTCACAGACTACAAATCAGCTAGGACTGCAGGGCACTATGTCCAAGTAAGCTAGCAATATCTGGTAAATATTTGGGTGGATAACCAATGCTAGGTTTGGAGAGGAAGAAAAAGTAACTCATACAGAACTTTTACTATCTTCAAAAATCTACTTAAATGACTTGACACTGTATGTACCTATAAAATGATCTCATTCACACTTGGATTTTTGAGAGGTACAGAAAGAGAATAGTGTGTAATTCACTGAAGCAATATATAAGTGAAATTTAAAACTGGAAATTGAATAAATAGATAACACTAATACGAACTTAGCAAAGTAGGACATTATTTTGGGATAAGACTATGATTAATTTAACTCTAAAACTCTACATTGCAAAGAGCACTTGATTTTTTTAAGTGCTACATTCTCATCTTTTCTAAGTCCAAGCCAATATCTGTGATGCTATAGTGGGAGTGGACCCCCCAAGCTGCCTGAGGATGCAGTAATACCATAAATGCAGTTCTCCATGAACCACATACAAAATATACAAGATAATGAATGTTGAATTCAGCTCCTCACTCAATTCAGTAGAAAGAATGACCTACACTCAGATGGCATACTTCCTGAGGCAGTCCTCATAACAGTTGTATGAATAATTTCTGTAACTAATAACTGACTAAGGGAGAAAGATTTTTCACTCTTTTATTTCATCTCTTTACCAAAAAATAAGGTCCAAATGATATGATAAACATTTTGCTCTGTCTTAATAGATTTTTAATAACAACACTATAAAATGTATGTAAAATATATAGGTTGTCAGCTGGACTTGGTTTCAATTTTCCTTTCTTTTCAGCTCAGGAATAATACAACATTCACATTAGAGAGTTCATTTATTTGCACATCTGTGGATTATTATATCTTTGCAGTAGATGCAACATGGGGTATTAAACTTCTTTGCTCCACTCCATCTTTAAGAAGCAAAGGAAAAAAATCACATTAATACAATAAAAAGAAACTCCCATTCTGGAGTTGCTTTGCTTGAAGTACATCTTAGGTCTTTAGTTTAACTTGGCCTTTCAAAATAAAACCTTTTAGAATATATACTTTTTGGAGGAAAATAATTCATAAATAAATTAGATTCAGAATATGTGTGATAACAAAGTAAAAGAACTAGGAAAGTACATTTAAAATAAAAATTTTTAAATCACTACTTTCAGGGCTTCCCTGGTGGCGCAGTGGTTGAGAGTCCGTCTGCCGATGCAGGGTACACAGGTTCGTGCCCCGGTCTGGGAAGATCCCACATGCCACGGAGCGGCTGGGCCCGTGAGCCATGGCCGCTGAGTCTGCGTGTCCGGAGCCTGTGCTCTGCAACGGGAGAGGCCACAACAGTGAGAGGCCCGTGTACCAAAAAAAAAAAAAAAAAAAAAAATCACTACTTTCAGATGTTTAATAAGTTTACTTCCTAAAATTAATACAATAGCAATACGTTTTCACAGATCTTAAAATCTAAGGTATTTGTTCCTGTATGCATTTTATGGTTTTTGGTTTAGGGTGTTTGTTTGTTTTTGTTTTGTTTTTTGGTGGGCACCAACCATTCATTCATTAATTAGTTCATTCATTCATTGAAAAGATGTATGTTGAGTGTTCTTCCAGTGAGCAGGTTCTGTGCTGACAGTGTTTCTCAGCTATTAGACCCTAAGTACAGCTAAACTTTGTCTTGTGTTGAATTTGACATTTAGAGCACAAGTTTAAGTAAACTCCAGAGTTTTATTCTGAAGATGTAGCAATTTCCTCTACTTGAGACTGTTTGTCCGTTTTTGGTTCTGCACAGTTCAGATGAAAAACATTTATGCAAACTTTTGGTGGCTGATTCCCATAACTAAGTTGCGTAATTCAAATATAAACATAAAATTCTACGAGGACAGGATATGATTCATACTTTGCTCAGTGTCTTAGTTTTTTTTATTTTGCTTAATTTTTTTTCTTTTACTAGTGTGGGATGCATGAGTTCTAATGTCAACAGCAACATCTTACATTTACTATGTTGCTTTTCTGTGTGGAAGAACCCCAGACAATACTTTTTCTTTACCACATCACTGAAACAGGGTTCAAGATAGTCATACAAAAATTAAAATCGTTCTTGTAAAATTATTTCTGTATACATTTTGATAGTGTAGCTTTACCCTGCATGTTGTTCGCCAAACCTGAGATCATTCGCCTTCTGCTACTAAGTAAAATTCTTAGATATCAATGGCTATATGTAAAATTTCTCATCATTTTACATGCTTTTGGCTTCAAAGGGATAAATATTTCTCCTTAACCGTTGTTACAGCTAGTAGTTCTACACTTAGGTATAAGCCTATGGGTCTTCCTTGAGAACTTGTTTATATTATACCAAAACCTTCTGATTCTTATCTTCACTCACGACCCAACCCCATCCCTTCTTCCTACCTTCACTCTCATGCCTGCTTTTTCACAGAATTCTATTACATGGCAGTAGCAATGTTCTCATGGGAACCTTCGCACCAGTTTGCTCTTCTACCCAAGTCTTTCGCATAACCCTTGAGTGGATTTTTCAACAGAGACCTTTTCATAAAGTCATGTTGTCACTTGAGTAAGGAAAGAAATTCAAAATTATAATGGAATGGAGGAATGGAATTCCAACTCTAATTACTTTACTTAAATTAAAAACAATCCTGTAATGATTCTTAAAATAACAGATTATATGTATTATAGCTCCTGTGCCAGAGAGTCTATTGCACAAAAGACGTAGACTTTTTTCCTAAATAAGCAGGGTGAGTTGGAAAAGAAAGCTCTCTTTTCAGGAGAGCTTCACTCTTTAACTTGAAAGGCTCTTTAAGCAGAGGGCCATGAGGGCATATAAAGAGAGACCGTTAAGTGCATGTGAGTAAGGATCTGATTAAGGAAACTGATTTTCAGAGCCTCAAATTCTCTAGATCCTCTTTCCTAGGAAAACGCTTGCTATGAAGGGATATACCCGTTCTCCTTTCCTGGCTACCATTGGACAATCACATTTTTCGTTTCTTTTTTCACTCCTTTCCCTTTCCCCAATATTGCATGTTGCATTGTCCAGAAATGCAGACATGCTCTGCATTTACTGTAGGAAAACCCTTTTAATCAAGGCACCACAACACCTCTTCCCAACTGTCTCATCAATAGATTCATTTCCAGTAAAACTTCTACTTTTTTGTTTTAAAATTTTTACTTATAGTTATTTATAATGTTGTCCTTAATAATTAGTTACTAATAATTATTGTGACATAATTAATTCCAGAAGAAATTTTAGATACTTAACAATTGATGTTCATAGGAAATTTTCATATAAATATATATTTGATTATATTTTATTGCAAAGAAATATGATAAAGTGTTCAATAAAAACATTCAAGCATGAAAATATATTAGGATGGAAATCTTTAGGGAAAATTGAATGAAAATATGATTTCACAGAGGAAAAAGCAATCAAATTTTTTTGAACATTAAAAATAATATGTTTGTATATTTTTAACTGAATTATGAGGTAATTATATCATTGTGATTATATTTAGACTCCTTTGGGATACTTTTATTTTCTTTTTTTCTTTTTATTGAAGTATAGCTGCTGTACAATATTATATAAGTTACAGGTATACAATATAGTGATTCATAATTTTTAAAGATTACACCTCATTTATAGTTATTATAAAATATTGGCTATATTCCCCATGTTGTACAATATGTCCTTGTAGTTTTTTTTATACCTAAGAGTTTGTACCTCTTACTCCTCTCCCCCTATATTGCCCCTCCTCCTTTTCCTCCCTCCACTGGTAACCACTAGTTTGTTCTCTAGTCTGCTTCTTTTCTGTTTTATTCACTAGTTTGTTGTATTTTTTAGATTCCACATAAGTGATATCATACAGTATTTGTTTCCCTCGGTCTGACTTATTTCATTTAGCATAAAGCCTTCTAAGTCCATCCATGTTGGGGTAAATGGCAACATTTTTTCTTTTTTATGGCTGAGTAGTATTCCCTTGTATACTACATCTTCTTTATCCATTCATCTGTTGATGAACCCTTAGGTTGCTTCCATATCTTGGCAATTGTAAATAATGTTGCTATGAATGTTGTAGGGCATATATCTTTTTGAATTAGTGTTTTTGTTTTGTTTTGTTTTTCATATATATACCCATGAGTGGAATTGCTGGGTCATATGGTAGCTCTATTTTCAGTTGTTTGTGAAACCTCTATACTGTTTTTGGATACATTTTTAAAAGTGTTGTAGCAGTTGTATTTAAAATAGAAATTATATCCTTTGAAACCATTGAATTGTATGATGAAATTTTTAGATTCTAACTTAAAAACAGGATATCTAACTTAAAAGTATGTGGACACAGGGCAGGAAGGGGAGGGTAGGATGAATTGGGAGATTAGGTTTGACACAAATACACTACCATGTGTAAAATAGAGAGCTAGTGGGAACCTGCGGTAAAGCATAGGGAACACAGCTCGGTGCTCTGTGATGACCTAGATGGGCAGGATGGAGGGGATAGGAGGGAGGTCCAAGAGGGAGGGGGATATTCACTTCATTGTACAGCAGAAACTAACACAACATTGTAAAGCAATTATATTCCAATTTAAAAAAATTATCTTAGGGAATAGAAGCCTCAACCACAGGTCTCAAGCTCACAGCTTAACAATGCTTGTGAGTATCATACTTTCACTATATATTTGCCTCTTTTTCTAAAGGGGATCCTCACCCCCCAAAAGTAATTTCTTTTCACCTTGCGCCCTTATAACCATTTTGAGGGGAATATTTTTCCTTGGAGACAGACCTGTCAATGCCTGGTAGAGCTCATGTCAAGATCCTTGCCCTTGGGCCTTTAAAACTCTTGCTCCACGTGCTGGTTCAGGATCATTCTTGAAAATATTCTCCCTACTTTGATGTCAGGTAGTCAACTTGAGGAGTGCATGGGAGGTAAATAGATAGCCAGGCTGGTTGAGAAGGAGATTTTAATGGCACTTGTAGGGAATCAGAGAATATCTCCTAAGAGAAGCTGCAACCTACACAAGAGCTACTTTCTGGAGATAGGCAAAGAACAGTCTAATCGTACTTGAGCCTCCTAACTCACCATTTTCCTGAAATTACTCTGTCAAATGTTGCTAATCACTTATGGTGAATTAAATATAAACGATATTAATACTTTTTAATCTGTATGTCATTTGAATTCTCTGTATTATTTGACAGTGGTGACAGTTCCTTCTTTGAAATTATAGCTTCCATGACACCTCTCTCTTAGATCACCCCAAACTTCTCCTACAAAATACTCTCAAGCTCTTTTACATGCAGCTCTTATTCTGTCCCCAAACTCTGCCTGTCTTACTCTAAACACTGTCTTTGATGATCTCACCCACAGTCTGCTCTTTAGCTACCAATAGGCTGTTAACACAGCTCTAATCTCTATTTTCAGCTTAGGTCTTTCTGCTGAGTTACAATTGAATCTTGTAACTTATTCTTGATATAGTTCTTTGTTTTGATATTAATTATCTTTCCCTTAAATATGAGTAAAATTTTTGATCCAGAATGATATACGATGTATATCCAGTGATTTCCTGTATACTCTAACACAAACTATCATAACCTGTAGGCACACATACCACTCTAAACAAGCAAAATCTGGCCACACTCAAGTTATTTACTTCTCAACACTCGAACACTGCTTCATCCAGATGGGTCAGTTCCCTCTCCAGTATGGACACCCTCAGTCGCTATTCTAAGTCTCTGCTCTAGTGATTCTCCCCACTTGTAATGCCCATCTCCTTTCTCTTCCCATATCCAAATACTCTCCATTTGTTCAAGGGTTGCCCCAGTTTTCACACACTCGGTACAATTTGTTCTTAACTATTCTAATACCCATTTATCTTAACATTCTAGAACTGCAATAGAATGTTTTGTACATAAAAATTTATTTGGAAATTAAGTCATATATAACCTCCAGCTTATAACAACTTCTTGCATCTATTCTTTGATTTCAAAACTAAAACCTATGCTCTTAGAGTATGGAGATCTCAATTTTCTGACTTTTAATGCCTAGGAAAATGTTGTGAACGTAATAGTGTTTAAAAAGTGTCGTACGAATAGCTAATAAGCAGATACTCATTTTTAAAGTCAGGGTGTATGAAGTATTGTCAGAAAGATTATTTATAATTTCTAAAATGTCAAGGGAATGGGAAATTTATTATTACCCAGGAGTTCCAGAGCCTATACTATATTCTGCTGGGATAACAGTCAACTATGGGGTAGTAGTTTATAATGTGAAAAATATCTTCTTGTCCAAATATATCTCCCTTAAAGATTCTGCTTTTATGCTTAAAACTCTCATAGTTCCTCAGAGTTAACAAAGTCCAAATGAAAACACAAATGGTACTTGGGAGAGTGTTTTGTCTTAAATTGGTTTACCAGGTTACTCAGGTAGGTTGTTCAGGCTTCAAGAAAGTGTTAGAAGCTGTTAGAATAGACCGAGCTGAGGGAGAGGAGTGGAGGGGAAAGTCCAGAGAATGGAGCACCAAGGAAGGAAATAGTTCAGGGGAAATATTTGGGATGGCAAGCATGTGTGATAACTGTGTTGAATATGTGGGAGGGAGAGTAGTGTGGGCTGCCCCAAAGTAGTGGGTACAAAAAGCAGCTCCTGAATGAGCTATATGTATACTAGAGGGATGAGCTTTGTGTGAGGCAACTTTTGTTGAGTGAATATTAGGTAGAGACTTACATTTAGTGAAAATATCATCAGATATAGAATCAAAGTTGCCACCTTGAGGGAAATGTAATATCAAGATTTCTAAGTGCCTTGAGTGGTTAGTTACCTCAACAAAACTGCACTTTCCTGAGGATTTTGACTTTTGTTCAATTAATGTTTATATAAGGAAAAAGAAGGTTGATCAAGGAAAGGAGGAAAAGGTGGACCAAAATAAGAAGAGGAGGAAAGGAAAGTATCTATGCTGGACATTAGTGTGACTGGTACAGTGTAGACATCTGAAATATTCCTTTTATAATTTTCACTATAAGAGACTTATAAGTACTATCATTTCTCTGAGAAGAAAATGAGATTCAGAAAAATTAGGTAAATAGTCAAGTGGCACTTGCTTAGTAAAAGCTAAATCTAGTATTTGACATAAGAGCTCTATGACTCCATTGTCCACACTTTTTCTTTTTACAAAATTCAAATTAAAATGGCAAAGGCATAAAAAAGGGAAAGAAAGAACCATCATGAGAGCTTAGATTATTACTTGTCATGTGACTAGACATTTTTATGTGATGTCAAATTCCCTAATACGGGAAGGAAGTCAGTTTTCTGAGTTTAAACAACATAGACCAATTTTGGAGTATTTAAGTGTATTAGTTGGAATTCCAGGATCAGACTCTGAAACAAGATGCATATGCAGATAGTTTATTTGGGAAATGATCCCAGTAAACATGAGCAGAGGAGTGGGGAAATGATAGAGAAAAGGTAAGGAAGCCAAAAAGGTACTACATTATTAAACAGGCTACCATAGTAACTTAATCCCATGTGGTTATTACCCCTGAAAGGAGAGAGCTGGGTATTATGAACCAGCTGCTAGCAGTCAATGATTAAAGACTGTTCCTGTGGACCATTAATTCCCCAGCATTTCTAGCCTGGTTTGTACACAGACAGAGAGGGCTTAGGCAGCCAGAGCAAGCCCTCAAGCAAAGGGCAGGTCTTGATATTTGGAAGTCGATTGGCAGGCACTGTAAAAGGTAAGGAAGATAAGGACAGAGAAGTTATCTGCTACGTTAAGGAAAATAGTGTGCTCAAATAATACTAGGTTATGGATGGAGTCACCAGGATGCCAGGAGACTAAAATTAATCTAGAAAAATACCCCCAACTCCTTCATGCATTTGGTGAAGACATAACAGCTACCCTCCCACAAAGCCATGGAAGATGCTCCTTACACTTTGGCACAGTTAGCCCTGAACATTTTACCACCCACCCACGTTAACACCCCAGCTCTGGTTGCTTCTGGTGTTTTGATCTTGCTGTAGTTTTCCTCTCTGCCAGAGAATTTCTTTAGTCAGTCCTCTCCAAAAACCTTATTGGCAATACCTGGGCCATTTGCCTGAACTCTAGCTGCAAGAGAGGCTACAAGAGTGAATATCTGGAACTTTAGCACACTCTATTAATCCCATCAAAGCTCACAAGCTTGTGGGAGGTGATTTCACAAGCATAGGAAAGAAGTTAAGACACTGATTCTCCAGAAAAGGATAACAAATAGCCAGGATATATAGTTAATCTTTCTAAATCCACATTTTTTAATTACTTTGTTGGACTAGTTTCCAGAAATAAGCTGTGCATCAAAGATTTCCATCAGAAAGGGTGAAAGAGGTGTCTGGTGGAAAGCCTCAGCTTTATTTGAGGAGATACACTGCTTACTTCATTCCTGGTCTTACCTCACTTTTGTTTTAGTGCCATCGCTGTTTTTCTGGGTCAAAATTCTTAACTCCCTTGGCTTTTTCCTTTACTTCCTTTTTTTTTTTTCTTCTGACAAGTGAGAAACTTCTATACGAGGAAGTCTTTCTCCAAATACATCCCTAAGGCACTATTAAAAGCTGGAGGAGCAGGCTTTTCTCCTTCTGTTGGATCTATGAGTCACTCACTCACTCACTCATTATATGCATCATGAGCTTGAGCCTACCGGTAGCTCTGTGAAGGCAATTCACTTTAGTTCTATGCACCACAAACTACTGGAGACAAAGAAAGAGGTCAAATATGAAAATAAGAAAGAATTGACCACAAAGGAGTTTATAATCTCATAGAGTACATCAATTAGTCAAGTATATAAATAACTATAATAGAAGGTCGTAGTGAGGAAGAGGATAATTAATGTGGAAATATGAAGAGGGACAAAATTATCTCCATTAGGGTTTGGGTCAGGGGAAGTTTAGCACATTTGAAAAACTACTACTTGATGTTTGGAAAGAATTTGGACAAGTGCGGTTGCTGGTATATGGCAATGGTATCATCCAATGAAACCAAATAAGAAAAATATGCATTATATTTGAGAAAGATTAAATAGCCTCACTTGCTCAGAGTATGCAGTGTATGTAGGAGGAGGCACGGATAGAAAAGTAGGATGTGAATAATTACCTTGCAGACGTCAAGTTACTGGTGAAAAGCCCTCTAGGAACCATGGAAAATGTGACCCTACGTGAAAACTATGCTGTATGTTTCTTCTCATATTGGACAAAGTGCCTACTTTGTTGGCCATG
Organism: Leucopleurus acutus; assembly: GCF_964270905.1. Classification (NCBI taxonomy): domain Eukaryota; kingdom Metazoa; phylum Chordata; class Mammalia; order Artiodactyla; family Delphinidae; genus Leucopleurus; species Leucopleurus acutus. Next base: position 77,229,411 of record NC_139145.1, on the reverse strand, counting down.
TATGGGTATTTAGCTCAATACATTGAATAAGAAATTCACTATTAGAAATCAAATTCTCTTCAGAAAAATTTCTAATTCATAGATAAAGAGGGTTTGCATATACCAAACAGTTAATAGACGTTATTTTACTCAACTGAGAAAATGTTCTTTATTTATACTCTAGTATAATATCTGTCTGAATATCTCAGTTTTATAGTGACAGGTACCTTGGAGATAACGAGACAGAACTGTTCTGAAAGACACAGAAGAATAAAGGTTCAAAAGAGTGTCTCTCACACACTTTTGTTTTTTCCTGTGAGTTGAGTGGTTAAAATAATGTCATTATACCAGTTTCCAGTAAGTATGACAAACTGTTCTAATTAACCATTTAAAACAACAAGTTTATTCCAACTATATATGCAATGAAATGTGTTTTAAAAATTAATTTTTCCTTCCTCTTTTGTGAAAAGTAGTTTTCATCATTGCATATGTGATTTTGTAAAATAAAAATGTTAGAAACTAGAATTTGTGATAAGAAGATAAATTCCTTGCTTATTGAAATTTGCCCCAGCAACACATGTCAGTCAAAACAACAACAACACATGAAAGAATGCTCAACAACACTAATCATTAGAGAAATGCAAATCAAAACTACATTGAGGTAGCACCTCACACCAGTCAGAATGGCCATCATCAGAAAATCTGCAAACAATAAATGCTGGAGAGGGTGTGGAGAAAAGGGAACCCTCTTGCACCTTGGTGGGAATGTAAATTGATACAGCCACTATGGAGAACAGTATGGAGGTTCCTTAAAAAACTAAAAATAGAACTACCATATGACCCAGCAATCCCACTACTGGGCATATACCCTGAGAAAACCATAATTCAAAAAGAGTCATGTACCAAAATGTTCATTGCAGCTCTATTTACAATAGCCAGGACATGGAAGCAACCTAAGTGTCCATCATTGGATGAATAGATAAAGAAGATGTGGCAGGTATATACAATGAAATATTACTCAGCCATAAAAAGAAATGAAATTGAGTTATTTGTAGTGAAGTGGATGGACCTAGAGTCTGTCATACAGAGTGAAGTAAGTCAGAAAGAGAAAAACAAATACCGTATGCTAACACATATATATGGAATCTAAGAAAAAAAAAAAGATCATGAAGAACCCAGGGGTAAGACAGGAGTAAAGACACAGACCTACTAGAGAATGGACTTGAGGATATGGGGAGGGGGAAGGGTAAGCTGTGACAAAGTGAGAGAGTGGCATGGACATATATACACTACCAAACGTAAAATAGATAGCTAGTGGGAAGCAGCTGCATAGCATAGGGAGATCAGCTCAGTGGTTTGTGACCACCTAGAGGGGTGGGATAGGGAGGGTGGGAGGGAGGGAGATGCAAGAGGTAAGAGATATGGGAACATATGTATATGTATAACTGATTCACTTTGTTATAAAGCAGAAACTAACACACCATTGTAAAGCAATTATACTCCAATAAAGATGTTAAATAACAACAACAAAAACCAGGAATAATTCACTTCCAAAATAACAACAATATTAACTAATTTATAAACCTTAAAGCAACTAAAGTAATATTGTAAAAGCAGAAGTATAAAAAGTCTATCTTAATAGCACAAATGTGCTTTACAAAATATTAGATTAATTTGGGAGTATTTTCCTTCAAATGGAGTTCCTCCATTCACCTCATCACATAGTTTGAACATTGATATGTAAGCTTGGTTTAGATTTTTGGTACTATACAATTATTTGTATAAGTTTTTAAATATTTCTTTATTTCTTATTTATCATTATGTTATCTCCATATGACATAAAGCTTTAAAGTCTGAATAATTTGGGTGCAAGTCTTTTGTGAGTATTGTGAATTCTGCAAAATCATAAAGAATAAAATTAGAAAAAATTGGATTATACCTTTTAATAATTTATAGTAATTTTTTAAAAGCCAGTGGTATAATTTTATCTTTATTTCACAGTTCCTTTTTTTTGTTTTTTTAAGTCCTAGCTCTGTCACCTCCTAGTTCTATGAAACTGGAAAAGTTCTTTACTTCTGTGAATTGCAGTTTTCTCTCCTATAACATAGTGAATGATAACACTACCCTTTTCACGGAGTTGTGATGGGGATTAAAACAGTAATAAGTGCCTGACATATACTAGCCACTCAGCCTATGACAGACAGCTTTGACCATGACATTAACTAAAGAACTCTCACAGTTCCTTATACCTGAATCTCCTCTGTCACCAGCCTATGCCAAGATATCAGGCAGCATCTTTCACCTGAACTACTACCATCAGCCTCCTGAATAATTTCCTGATTATCATTAAATCCTTCTTTCAATCCATTCTCCACAAGGCAGTCTGTGTTATCACTTACAAATGACAATCTGAGGGCTTCCCTGGTGGCGCAGTGGTTGAGAGTCCGCCTGCCGATGCAGGGGACACAGGTTCATGCCCCGGTCTGGGAAGATCCCACATGCCGCGGAGAGGCTGGGCCCGTGAGCCATGGCTGCTGAGTCTGCGTGTCCGGAGCCTATGCTCCGCAACAGGAGAGGCCACAACAGTGAGAGGCCCGCGTACCACACACACACACAAAAATCTGATAATGTTACTTCACTTGCTTAAAACTTATCAATAGCTTCTTATTGCTCTTGGGGTAAGACTGAAAATTAATAACATGACCCAGAAGGACCTGGATAATGTGGATGTTGTCTAGGTCTGAAGCCTCTATCGAGACCTCTCTAAAAATGATTGTATTTGTGTAGTCTTTTTTTCTCCCCAATTTCTCAAATATGTTATTCATCTTCCTAGAATGCTTCTAGAATTTCTAGAATGTTCCTTCATTTTTTAGTTAGTAACTAAATATCCTTCAAATTACAGAAAAAAAACATACCACATTTCAATTTGTCTCTTTCTTTGTTATAGGCTCATACAGCTATGTTCCTTCCCTTTATAATTTTTGTTTTCATTAGTAACTAGTAATAACTTATATGACTATTTAAATGAAATCTGTCTCCCCAGCTGAACTAGGAACTCATGAAGGAAAGGGTTATGTATGGTTTTCATCATAATTTCACCCTTTACATGTAGCAGAATACTTATAATTTATTACTAGATTGAATGACTTTTAAAAATACTAGCAAACCAAATCCAACAGTTCATAAAAAGGATTACATACCATGACCAAGCAGGATTTATTGCAGAAATCGAAGTTGTTTTAATAGCTAAAAGCAAAACAATAAAATACACTATGTTAATAGAATAAAGTACAAAAAATAATTATCTCATATGATTCAGAAAACATCCTTTCATGATAAAAATGCTCAACAAAGTAGGAATAGATGGCAACTTCTTCAATTGATAAAGGGTATCTACAAAAAACACACAGCCACAAAATATTGACAAACTGAATGATTTTCATTTAAAATTAGAAATAATTCAAGAATATCCACTCTTGCCACTTAAATTTAAAATTGTATTAGAGGTCCTAGCCAGGGAAATTAGGCAAGAAAAAGAAAAAATGTAAAAATTCCAGATTGGAAAGGAAGAAGTAAAATTAGTTCAATTTACATATGGCATGAACTTGTATACGGACATTCTAATTACTGCATTAAAATTATTAGGACTAATAAATGAGCTTAACAGCATTTACTTCAGGATAAAAGATAAATATACAGAAAATTAGTATTTCTATACACTAGTAATAAATATTCAAAAAAATTAAAATAATTTCACTTATAATAGCATCAATAAAACAAAATACAAATAAAGTTAACAAAATAAATTCAATACCTGAACACTGAAAATGATGAAACATTGTTGAAAGAATTTAAAGATCTAGAGAAATGGAAAGACATTCCATGTTCATGGATCAGAAAATTTAACATTCTTAAGATGGCAATACTTCCCAAATTGATCTGAAGATTCGCTGCAATCCCTATCAAAATCCTAGCTTCTTTTTTTGTAGTAATTGACAATCTAAAGATAAAACATATAAAAAAGCAAGGAATTCAGAAGAGCCAAAATAATTTGAAAAAGAACAAAGCTGGAAGACTCACACTTTCCTATTTTAAAATTTACTACGAAGCTACGGTAATCAAGAGAGTGTGATACTGACATGAGAATAGATATATAGAACAGTGGAATACAAGTGATAGTCCAGAAATAAACTCTTACATTTATGGTCAACTGACAGGAGTGTCAAGACAATTAAATGAGGAATAATAGTCTTTTCAATAAATGGTGCTAAGATAACTGGATAACCATATGCAAAAGAATGAAGATGAACCCCAACCTCACACCATACAAAAACATTAACTCAAATTAGATCACAAACTTAAATATAAAAGTATAAAATCCTTAGGAAAAAATATGGGGATAAAGTTTATTAACTTTGGGTTAGACAGTGGTTTCTTAGACATGACACTAAAAGCATCAGCAAGAAAAAGAAAATAAATACATAGATTGAACTATATCAGAATTTTAAAAAATTGTTTTGTGCTTCAAATGTTACCATCAAGAGAGTAGAAAGATAATGTAAAGAATGAGAGAGAATATTTCTAAATTATATATCTGATAAAAGACTTGTATCTAGTGTGTGTAAAGAACTCTTACAACTCAATAATACATGTGCAAATAACCCAATTAAAAATGGAAAAGAGACTGAACAGATACTTCTCAAAGATATGCAAATTACCAAAAAGCATATGAAGATATGCTTCATATCGTTAGTCATTAGTGAAATGCAAATCAAGACCACAATGAGATACCATTTCACTTTCACAATTATGGCTATAATTAAAAAGGTAGACAGTAACCAAGCAGTGTTGAGGATGTGGAGTAATTGGAATTCTCAAACATTGCTGGTGGTAGTATAAAATGATGCAGTTACTTTGGAAAGCAATACGAAAATTCCTCAAAAATGTAAATATGGAGTACTAGATGAGTCAACACTTTCACCCAGGAGAGTGAAAACATTTATCTACACAAAAATGTGTACATGAATATTCATAATTGCCAAAAGTGGAAACAACTGAAATGTCTATCAACCAAAAAAACAGATAAATAATATGTTGCATATCCATACAGTGGAATATTATTTGCCAATAAAAAGAAATGTAGTACTGATACACACTACAACTAGATGATTCTTGAAAACATTATGCTAAGTGAGAAACAACATTGACAAATAGCCACATATTGTCTGATTCAATTTATTTGAAATATCCAGAATAAGCAAATCTACAAAGACATAAATTAGATTAGTTACTGGTGAGAGATAGGGGTGTTGCGGGGAGGCAATGGATTTGTGGCTTCTTTCAGAGGGGTCAAAGATGTTCTAAATTTATTTATTTTGTGGTGATGGTTGCACAATTCTATGAAATACTAAGAGATATTAAATTTTACACTTTAAATGGGTGAATTTTATAGTATATGAATTATGTCTCCATAAAGATAGTTTAAAATTGAATAAATAAATAAACAAATTAATTCTAAAAACAATGTTATACATTGAAGATATTTTGTAATAAATATACTAAATACACTAATATTTTTGTATGTTCAATGGGTGTAAGATGTAAACTCTCCCAGTTGTTCTGTATGCATTTATAAAGGAGGTGTTCTGGAGGCCATCCATAAGCAACAGTTTGAATACATATCCTGTATGTGGGTATCATATCTTAAACAGCTTCTTTTTTTCCCCCAACCTTGAAACAGGACTTGGCTTTTCATTATGGCCTCTGAAATTAAATCCACTACCAAATCGTTAGTGAGCTGTGTAGATTTTATTTGTGTCAGATTCAAGGAAAGAGAGAAAATGGTTTATACCAAACTCTACATGGAAAATGCCTTAATAAATATCCCATTTGACATTTCAGTCATCCCATAAATTCTTTACTAAGTTGTCACTCTTTTATCTCAAATTTCCCTCCACTAGTCTAAGCCTGTTTCTCTTTGCCTCCTTGCTTACACAGATTTCTTGGTGATCTCACAGATTTACTCAACTTAAGTGCCAGCTGACACATAGCCCTGGACATACAACTTCCAAGTAAGTTTATTATGACCTTAATAAAACTGTTGGCATTTTGTTGCCAGTATGCAAGAAACGTCTTCTCTATATCTAGATCCTTATAATTAAATACATGGATATTATTAAGGTAATTTAAAATACTGAATTTGTGAAATGAATAACTAGCATGCACATGGTACCTAAACTTTGCAATTCAGTTGGACAACCATTTATTGACACAGTGTGTTAGATAACGCAGAGGATGCTGGATGCATCCGAATACAGACTACATGGTCCTTGCACTTAAGAAATCAAGTCCTTTCACAAACATGACCTAGATTAACATTCTTCCAATTCTGTAAAGAAACTCAGACTCAAGTAAGGAAAGTAAGGAAATAAAGGCTCAAGAAGATCCTGTTGAGTCATATACCTAGTATCCAGATTTGCACTCAAAGTTTCTAATAATAAATGTTTGGGTTTTGTTTTAAATTTGACTGGTGAGTCATGCTGACTATAAAACTGTATGCATACATTATCTTATTTAGGTTTCATAAAATTCCATTCACAGATTTCAAAAACATTTAATCAGTATACTTTGTGTATGTATTTTTAAATCCTGTATCTGTCAGGGCTCTTATTTATGTAAGACAGGATACACTATGGCTAATTTGAGCAGAAGGGAATTTATTACGGGGCAATCAACGTTGTGAGTGGGTCTTTGATGTGATAGTGAGAGATGCCAGTCTCATTTTGATGCCTTAAAGTTTCTGGACCCACATATTCTGGTTTGGGGAGTGAAGGATACAGAACCATATACTAATTGCTAATCTGGAGTACATACTGCTTTCTGAGGAACATTTTAAGGTATATCTCCCAGCAAGTACTGCAACTGTCTTCAGTATTCCTTTCCACTGGTCTATAATTCAAGTGATTTGCAAGTGATAGTGTACATGGTAAAGCTAATGAATCCTGTGGACACAAGCCTTACTTCTTCTGCAAGAATATGAGTGTCTTGATCAGAAGAGATATTGGGATAATAGGGTGGTAAATAAGATACATCATAAGATACAGATATTGCTACTTTTAGAAGTGTGATAGGCAACAAAGTCAAACTATATATAAAATATGTGTTTATTAAGATAGGAAAAAAATTTCCTCTTTTAGGAAGTACAGTATCTGCCATCTGGTGATTTGTTAATTATGTAGCTATATGGAAGGCTTAGGGTTCGACATAGCTGCCATTATATCAGGCAAAATTGGTGGGAAAAAAGTCAGTTTAGATGATGGTCAACCTGTGTTTTTACATCTGTACATTACCTCCATTCCTTCTACCTTAGCCACTATGTTAATAAATTCATTAAACAAATTATGGGGGTGCTTGGGCAAAAGGCTGACTGGTATCTATATATAGTAGTTTGTTTTGTCAACATAATATTCAGTGCATCTTTAGCAGCTGATGAGTACTCACATAGGACAAAAGCATTCCTCGACTCTGGATTCATTCCAAGAGGAAAGCTTTCCAAATTTTTACCAATTCTTCATTCTCCATTCTTACCCTTTCCAAATCCTTAACCATCCTGACAAACCATTCTTTAGCTCATTCTCTTATATTTAAGCATCTGTTATATTTTACAATATATTTCCTTTCAGGAAAAAATATTTTCTACCTACAAGGAAGTTTTCTCTATTCTACTGTCCTTCAGGGCCAAGCCCAGGTTGGGCTGTAATACCCTGCTAGCCTACTTCTAGCAAGTGCAGCCATACCATGTAAAGAGATTTGTAAGTTAAGCTTGTTCTTTTTCCTCCTCATTAAACTAGAAAACTCCATATGAGGCTAAAACTGTGGTCTGAGGGAACGTGGGCAATATAGCAAGAGTGAACACACTGAGGACGTGAGCCACCTGCTTTCAGACTTGTTCATTCATGAATATACCACATCAACTGCTTCGAATAATATGGGATGATCTTGGTAATGTCAGAATTTATGGCTTGCTGGATCAGAAAACATCCGAATGACAACAGGCAATTGAGGATGAATGTTCACCTGGTGTCCCATGACAAGGCAGTTTGTCTCAACCATGGCCCAAGAGTAAATCGAGAGCTCAAAAGGTCTCCACTGTGATTCGTCTAGTGCAATTTGCCTATCATCCCTGTCATGCACAGACATTTTAAAACAATGTGCTTGACCAAAATGGCCAAATGGCAAAACTGCTTATGCACAGACTGTGTCTATAATGAAAACTAAGGGCACTTTTCTTCCTGCAAATAAGTGCTGCAATTTAGAATTTTCAGACTAATATAAACTGAGATAGCTTACCAACAACAGGCCTTATTACATAAAATACTGATGGTTTACTTTATAAATGAGAAAAAAATTATTAACTGGATCTGAGATGCAAGAAGCAATAATGAACAAAGAAATTGGTAAATGTCTGGGAAAATATGAATTATCAATATTATTATCTAATTTTAGAAGTTAAAAATACCAATAGAAACATTTCGGACAACAGGATATAAGCCAAAAAGAGAGGTGTGAAAAGAGTTAAAGTGTTTCAAGATCCTACTTTTGTAGGCTAGGAAAGACTCGGATTAACATTTGAGTGATTATACATCTATGGTAAAAGTACAATGGCAACCACTAAAATACTTGAAATGTATGTAACTTTCAAAAGGTAGAAGAAGGAAGTGGAGTTTAAAAAAATCAATCCTAAAAAAAAATAAAATAAGGAAAACTAAACAATATAGACAACATAGGACAAAAAAGGGATAAAACAAGAGATATTGTCATACATATTTGTAATTGAAATACATATAAAGAAAATAGATTCACCAGTAAAAACAAATAAATGAACAAACAAAAATGAAGATATTGATACTGGGTAAAATTCAGATAAATGTTGTTTATAGGAAATATAATTTAAAATAATTGTACAAGTAGTAAAGTCAGCATCATGGTGACATAGGATGTCTTTGTTTGTGTTCCATTCATCAACAACAAAAACCTGGTACCCACAGACAAAGGTGTCTTTGAGGGAACTGTGAGATTAATCACCACATGCCAAGGCATATAAGAGGGGTCTTGTCCACCTCTGTGTCAGGTAATAGGCAGACAGTCCCTGCTTCTCTCTGTGGATTCTTCAGTGGTCTGCGAAACAGCTTCAGTTCCTCTCAGTCATCGTCCAGGAGGCCCTGGAGAATGCTAACGTAGACAGTCACTCATGGACAAGAGAGGCTCTGTGGAAGTCCAGGTTTCCAAAAGAGAAATTTCAGCATTTTGTTAGAGAAAAAATTACAGATCTTCCTTGACTTACGATAGAGGTATGTCCTGGCAAGCCCATCATGAGTTGAAAGTATCATAAGCTGAAAATGCATTTAATACACCTAACCTATCAAACATCATAGCTTAGCCTAGCCTGCCTTAAACGTACTCAGAGCACTTACGTTAGCCTACAGTTGGGCAAAGTTGTCTAACACAAAACCTAAATAAAGTGTTGAATATCTCGTGTAATTAATCGAATACCCAAGTAAAGGTGAAAAAAGGAGTGGTGGTGTGGGTACAGAATGGTTGTAAGTATGTAGGTTGTTTACTGTCATGATCACATGGCTGAATAGGAGCTGTGGCTCACTGCCACTGCCCAGAATCACAAGAGAGTATCATACTACATATCACCAGACCAGGAAACGATCAAAACTCAGAATTTGAAGTACAGTTTCTACTAAATGCATATTGCTTTTGCACCATCATAAAATTGAAAAATTGTAAGTCAAGCCATCTTAAGTTGGGGTTCATCTGTACATATTTGGATCCACTGGAGTGGGTAAGAGAAACAGTTTTACTTTACCTACATCCTTCCCCTCAAGGAAGTACAGCCTAGGACCAAGAAGCATCTTTCTTGGTCTGTGATTTATTCAATCAAGGAAAAGGAGAGTGTGTTAGCGAATACCTGGCTTCCTCAGCTCTGCAGGATTCTGCCAAAATGACTAATTTCTCTCTCACATCATCCAGAGCACTGAACCATGACTGGGGGATGGAAAGAGTCAGGGAGAGTGGTAGATAGAACTCCTGGAGGTTATTTCAGGTATACCTCAGAGATATTGAGGGTGTGGTTCCAAACCGCCACAATAAAGTGAATATTGCAGTAAAGCAAGTCACATGAATTTTTTGGTTTCCCACTGTGTAAAAAGCTGATGTTTACACTACACTGTAGTCTATTAAGTGCAATAGCGTTATGTCTAAAAAACAATGTACATACCTTAATTCAAAAAACACTTTATTGCTGAAAAATGCTAACCCTCATCTGACAATGTAAAGTTGCCATAAACCTTTAATTTGTAAAAAATGCAATAGCTGTGAAGTGCAATAAAACAAAGTAGAATAGAATGAGGTATGCCTGTAAAAGCCTGTGGTTCTTAACTGCATTGCAATTCCATCAAGAAGTCCACCCACAAGAGGCTGGGGATGCCTCACCTGGGGATGCCCCCACCTGGCCCATGGGCACCTTCAGCGCTCTGCATGCCTCACCACATGCATACCCCTGCCCTGTGGTCAGCTCCATATGTGGGATCTCCACAGTGGCAAGAGAGAGCTTTGGCAGACAGCTAGGGAACAGCCACAGAAAGTCAGTCAAATCTGTGGACCACAGAGAGACCACAAACTTCAACTTTAGTACCACTTTTGAGAAAACAAGAAAGGCTGACAGCACTTGGCTTGGTGCATGGCAGCATCCAGAGAGAGCACACAATATTAAACATTCTGCCACAGGAGAGAAAACGAGAGAGGCAAGCGTTCCTATTAGAAAGTCTGAGATAGCCTCAGAATTGCTAGCAGGGGTGATGGAAGGGTATTTTTCTCCTGGAGGCAGTCTGTAAAGACTGGAGCACTGCTCCTTCAAAGACTGCTACTTCAAATGTGAAGACAGCAATACAAAACTTCAAAGAAGATGAAAAATCAAAGAAATATGATACCACCAAGAGATCAGTTATCTTCTGGTAAATGAACCCAAAGTCATAAAGATCTGCAACGTACCAGATAAAGAATTCAAAATAGCTGTTTTAAGAAAACTCAATGAGCTACAAGAAAACACAGAAAGACAATTCAACAAAATTGGGAAAACAATATATGAACAAAATGAGACATTTTTAACAATGGGATAGAAATCATTAAAAAAAAAGAGCCGGATAGAAATTCTGGAGCTGAAAATTACAAGTATTGAAATGAAAAGTGCCATAGAGAGAATCAAAAACAGAATAGATCAAGCAGAAGAAAGAATCTGTGAGATCAAAGACAGGAAATGTGAAATAATCCAGCTGGAGGGTAACAAGAAAAAAAGATGAAAAAGAGCAAAGAAAGCCCAAGTGATCTATTGGCTATCATCAAAAGTAGCAATTTAAGAATTTTTGGAGATCCAGAAGGAGAAGAGAGGGAGATGGAGGCAGAAAGCTTATTTAAAGAAATAATGGGACTTCCCTGGTAGTTCAGTGGTTAAGACTTCGCCTTCCAATATAGGCAGTGCGGGTTCAATCCCTGGTTGGGGAGTTAAGGTCCCACATGCCTCTTGGCCAAAAAAATCAAAACAGAAGCTGTATTGTAATAAATTCAATAAAGACTTTAAACATAGTCCACATCAAAAAAAATCTTAAAAAAAAAAAAGAAGAAATGGTTGAGAACTTCTCAAATCTAGGGGAAAATTTGGATACCCAAATTCATGAAAGTCATAGGTCACCAAACAAAATAAACATAAAAATATCCTCTTCTAAGACACATTCTGATAAACTGTCAACAATCAAAGGCAAAGAAAGACACTTAAAAGAAGAAAGAGAGGGCTTCCCTGGTGGCACAGTGGTTGAGAGTCCGCCTGCCGATGCAGGGGACACGGGTTCGTGCCCCAGTCCGGGAAGATCCCACATGCTGCGGAGTGGCTGGGCCCATGAGCCATGGCCGCTGAGCCTGCGCGTCCAGAGGCCTGTGCTCCACAACGGGAGAGGCCACAACAGTGAGAGGCCCATGTACCGCAAAAAAAAAAAAAAAAAAAAAAAAGAAGAAGAAAGAAAAATAACTTGTAAATTGTAATGGGACCCCATACAACTACTAGCAAATTTCTCAGTAGAAACCTTACAGTCCAGGAGAGAATAAAATGATATATTCAAAGTACTGGAAGAAAATATCTAGCATACTCTATCTAGCCCACCAAGAATACTCTGTCTAGCAAAGTTATTCCTCAGAAATAAAGAAGAAATAAAGACTTTCCCAGGCAAACAAAAGCTGAGGTTATTCATCACCTTCACCAGCCTTACAAAAAATACTGAAAGGAGTTCTAGCTGAAATGAAAGGATTAGTAATTAGTAACATAAAAAGATTAGTAATTAGTAACATAAAAATATACAAAAATATACAACACACCATTAAACGTTAACAGATAGTCAAATTCAGAATATTCTAATACTGTAATGTAGCAATGTCTTAGCCGCTTACCTATAGTATCAGGTTAAAGGACAAGAGTGTTAAAAATAACTAGAGGTGCTAATATTTGTTAATAAAGGGAGGAGATGGAGATGACAGAGTAGGAGGACATGGCACTGTCTCCCACCACCTACAAACTCATCAAATATATATCTACCTGTGGTATAATTCTCATTGAAAACTAAATGAAGATTGGCAGAAAGACCCCTGTACAACCAAGACTATAAAAAGATCTACATGGAATCAGGTAGGAAGGGAAGAGAAGCGATCAGGTCAGGACCTGTGCCCCTGGGAGGGGACTCAGAGGAAAGGGGACAATACACAGGCAGCATTCCTCCCTGGGGATTGAGCAGTTCAAGCCACATGCTGGGTGCCCCAGCCCTGGAGTACAACAAAGGGAAGACGAGACCAAGGGGAGAACTCAGCTGTGAGGGACAAATGAGGCTCAGTTCCAAACCTGCATCTGAGCAGGGTAGGGGCGGCCATTATTGGCACTTACACAGGCAATGCATCAAAAGCAGTCCGGGTCTCTGACCCGGACAGGACAGCCACACCCAGCTCCCTGACACATGCCAAGTGCCCACACCACTTCCTCTTGCTCCAGAACTAGCACCCTCCTGCTCCAGCAAATTGGGACCTGTGCCCAACCCCAATGAGGAAGTGAGGGCTACTGAGCAGAGGGGAAGCCCAGCCTACATGTGGCTCTGGCCCTAGCAATTCCCTCTCCACCTCCACCTCCTACCAAGGTGATAGCTGCCAGCACACCTTAAGGAAAGACGTGACTTGTGTTCCCATGTCAAATCCAGCTCTCCCACCAAAACCCATGGGCACAATTAGACTGTTTAGGGGTACTCCCATATAAGGACACCTCTTCAAGACTGCAATAAATAACTGTTTCACCTCATTTCATAGAGACAGAGAAAGCAAAATGAGATGACAGAGGAATTTGTCTCAATTGAAAGAGCAAGAGAAAATCCCTGAAAAACAACTATTTAAACAGAAATAAACGGTTTACCAGCTAAAGAATTCAAAGCATTAGTAATAAGAATGCTAACTGAACTAGGGAAAATAATTGATGAATACAGTGAGAATTTTAACAAGAACCTAGAAAAAAGCAAGGAAATGAATTCTTTCCTAGAGCTTCCAAATAATGCAATCCTGCTGGAACTTTTATAGTTTCCAATGAAACCCATGTCAAAATTCTAGCTGATAGAACTGTAAGATAATAAGTTTATATTGTTTTAAGCCATTAAGTTTGTGGTAATTTGTTAAAACGGCAATAGAAAAACAATACATTCTTCAGCTAATTTTATGAAGCTAATATATTCCTGTTAAAAGTTCCACACAAATTAAGAAAGAGAAAGGGAATTAATATTATTTTTGGACCAAAGAAAAGAAAAATACCAGCAAACTGAATCCACCAATGTATAAAAAATAATACATTTAAAACGAGTATGGTTTAACATTAAGAGATTAAAGGAGAAAAACCATATGATCAGCTCAGTAGATTAAAAATCTTTCCAATAAAAATTTACCACACATTCATGATGAGAACTGGAAATAGAAAGGAATTTTCTCAACTGGATATATGCTAGCTTATGAAACTTTCAGGAAATAAACTTATCGGTAAAATGTTAGAGTAATTCCCTTTGAAAACATAAATAAGACAAGGTTACTCATCACCACTTCCCCAAGAATATTCCATAGATTCTAATTCAGGAAGATAATAAATAAATAAAGGGTGTAAGAAAAGGAAAAAAAGAAGCAAAGCTGTCATTTAACTGTCATCTACTTATATATAATAGGAATTTTTTTTACATGTTTATAAAAAGGGATTTACTGAGGACTTCATTAGTATTGCTAATACACTGTTTCTTAACCTAAGTGGTATGTACACTGATATACATAATAGTATTATCCAATCCTTATAGATATTCTTAGATATGTACTATGACAAAACATTTCATTTTAATCACACAAAGAGTTTTTTTGATTTGTTTTTGTTTTATTTTATATCTATAGTCCCCTATTATATATTGCATCTAATTTGATATTTTGCTATCACTTTTCTTCATATACTTTGTTAGTTGTGTTATTTAGATCTGGAGTATATAAATACATGTTTTTCTATGATTCCACATATTAGAATGCCTATTGATTATTTCCCTAAATGTAGATGTTATATGTTCTTCACCGACACAAACTTAATCTTAAATATTATTGACTGTTTAGAGAGCCACATCGCTACTAATTCATACTAAGTTTTCATTTAACTAAATTTTATAACCCTAAGCCATATAATACAACTAAATGAACCTGTACTTTATTCATTTTTTAAATTTATACATTTATTAAATACAAATTGAGTGGTATGTGTTAAAAATTCTTTTTGACACTGGGGTTTATGTAGTTCACAGTCTAATAGGAAAGAGTGACAATGAATCAATTAAAATATAGCGTGATACCCTTCATGTCAGATTGTGTTGGAAGGAAGTCAAGAGGGAAAAATAAAATCTTTTTCAGACATGCCCCAGCTTTGTTATATCATGGTACATTCATTCGAGAAGTCTGAAATCTGGAACTCAGTGAGTATGGCAAGAAAAAATGAAATGTGAGGCAGAAACTAGAAAGTTTGTTCTTGCTATTGTTATCATATTAAAGAATTATATACTATCCTGAAAGTGTTGGATACTAACTTCCTTGCAACTTATGCAAGGATATGAGAGCATAAGTCTTCCAATTCTAAAATATTTTTCTCATCACCAAAGCAGAGTAGATTAGAGGAGTAAGGAGTTAAGTTATATATTATCACAAATAAATTACATTATCACAAATTATAGATTAAGTCAAGGTGGGATAACTGAAAGTTAAGGGCATAGGCTTTTTTTTTTTTAACATCTTTATTGGAGTATAATTGCTTTACAATGGTGTGTTAGTTTCTGCTTTATAACAAAGTAAATCAGTTATACATATACACATGTTCCCATATCTCTTCCCTCCTGTGTCTCCCACCCTCCCTATCCCACCCTCTAGGCAGTCACAAACCACCTAGCTTTTGAATGCAAATCCCCAGAGTAAATCTAATTCAGTCCTGCAATCTCAGGTGTGGCATGAGTAGGAATATAGTTTTTAGGAAAAGTATACTATAAAGGGTTACTGCCACACCCTATTATAACATTGAATGTTATCAGCAAATAATGCATGCCTTTTTTTTCAGTGATTATACAAACTTTTCACTCACGGAAAGTTTATTTTACAACTAACCTGCATTAGCTTATAATACATTGCAGCCTTTTAACACTTCTTCAAAGTCTATATCATGAAATACTTGTAACTCACATGATTAAGAATGGTAATAGGGTCAATTAAATTCCAGCCTTAAAAGATGTTAAATAGGCTGCTTTTCTAACCCACCTTCTAATTTGAAAAATAGTAACTAGGCATCAACTCTATAAATACTAAGATTGTTGTTTTAGGAGACAAGCTTCAAGACAGAAATAGACGGTCTTATATAACCCCCTCCCATCCTTCATTTCAGCTACTTAGAAGTGTGTATTTGCAGCCAGCCAGCCCTTGACAAGCCCCTCAGTGTGCTATATGACTCTAAGTCAAATGTTCCACAGGAGATATGCTGAAGTTATTCTATGGTTGAGGTGATTTGCATCTGAGTTCAAATGTTTCAAGTCAAAATGTTTTCCCCTATTGTAAGCTATAGAGCCAAAAGTCATGATGAGTTAATTATCTAAATGTTTAAGTAAGCTTCAAAGGGACTTTTAAAATCAACCACTGGAGCAGTGCCCTGTGTGCACTCTGATAAGTACGATGGTATTCTCAGGGCCCAGGATGCCCATCTGCCCACAGCATTTAGCTGCAGATGCCAACTGTGTTCCCCAAGTATATTGCACCTAAAATCTGTGGATTATTCTTTGTTCAACCTTCTGCTCAGTGGGTTTTCTAAAAATTTAAGTAAATTACGTAGAGCCACCCTCCCTTATAACCCTTTAAAAACCTACTGTTGCATGTGGGATGGACTCCAGTTTCTGTAACAGGGCTCTGCACAATCTCTCCAGTGCTGTCTCCCACTTAACCTTCTCCATCAGACCAACTGGCTGGTTCTTCAAACACACACATATACAAAACAGTTTGATAGTTCCTCAAACACACAAAGCTCTTACCTACTTTGGAATATTTCCATTTGTTCCTAAAACCTCTCCTCTACTCAGTAATTAATTAATTCCGACTAACCTTCAAGTCTCAGCCAAAAGATGACTTCCTGACTTCCTTGGAAAAGCTGATTATCACCCCTGCTGAGACTTCAATAAGACATTCTTACTCTTCCAATGCTTCCAGATATTGGAATGCATGAAAATACTAGTGAATCTCAAACATGTGCACCCATTAACGTATTTTCCCATTAAGTGTTTGCTACGCTCATGTACTGTTGTGTGGAATATCATCATTTTATATAACGAAGTTGGTAAGTCCACAAAAGATGATTCTGTCAGAGGTAAATTCAGAATAAATGTGTAAACAGGCAAGAATAAACATACTGCTCACTTCTTAATTGAGGGAATCTAACTGCCACCAGGTAGCTTGCTGCTTACCTTGAAGCATGTTACTATAAAGGAGTATCAAGGCTAGTTGAGTTGCTAAAAACTTGTATACTCAGCTGCCAAAGAGGATTTCAGCAGTAATAATATAATCAGTAGTGATAGTAGGGTTGTCCTTGTGGAAGGAAGTTTATGTCATCATGCCCATACATAGTCTGTCCCATGGCAGCATTTTTGGAATCATTGATCAAGCTGTGACCTGGATGGCAAAGAAAATAAGTGATATTCACAAAATGGGTCATCTTATTCCTAATGGTTGTTAAGACTGTCTTCTTGAGAGGTTCTCTTGGTGAGCATTCACAAAGATATATTCAAGTTCAGGAACCATCACAAGAGGTTCATTTACAACCTTTCTCTCCAGTCGCATTGCCACTAAACTTCCATCTTTCCTCTAAAGCCCTGACCACTTGACTACACTGTTAGCCACTGGCTGGTTCATCTCTTCTTCAAGTTAAAGTAAATAATGAAAATGTGTTACTCAAAGTTCTGCCATTGCCCTTCCAGGACACAATGACAGAAGCTGACAATCACAAGTTTCTATTTATAGAACTATTTTTAGCAACCCTCAGAATTTTGAATTTTATTCCATGTAATCTGTCCAGAATTTTAAATCTGAATTTGATTCTTTTATTTTGTTACTTAAGGCTATCAGAAAAAGATTGTATATCTCTGTTTCTCTGGACCTACTGTATTTGCTTTAAATTTTCCACAGTGTCATTTGTTGAAATCTTCAGAGTTTCAACCTCAGTGAACTCATGGTCAGTGGATCACAGAACATAACCTGATTAACTTGTTTTGACCTCTTGAACCATAGGCTGCTTACAATCTTAAAATAAGGAAAGGACTCGATGTATTTCCATTTCCTTGGCCTGATATTCCATTCTAAATATTCCACATGTCCCTAAAGATCTGTTGCCTATAATTCACTCTCTGGTAACAATATCTGTAACTTAAGATTCCATTTTATTGACAGGCAACTGAAACCAACTCTGGACAAATTAACAGCAATAACAACAAAATGGTTTATTTGAAAAGTAACTGGGGTAGACTCTAGGAATCAAAGGAAGAGCTGGAAAATATAGGTCAAGAGAAAGATTGAATGAGGAAATTTGGGAGGACTTCAACAAGACAAATACATGGATATTGTCTTTAGGAAGCGTCTACCGAAGTAATTCTACTCCAACAAATATCTTTATCTTACATTGCCAATTTTCAAATTCCATGAGTAATTTCTCTGATTGGCTCAGGATGGAACAGTTTTTAAGGAAGTGAGCTTGAGAGGGTGGAAGCCAGGTCACATGACATTTAAGGGTCAGTGTGTTTCCTGTATATAGGGCCATTTACAGAGAAAAGGGAATCTTGAAGTGAGGAAGCCATCAGAGTGTACTACACTCTTTTCTTAGGCCATCATATCAGGATAGAAAGTCACTTAAAGGACATGAGTCATCCTCTACATTTCTAAGACTCATTCTTAGAATGAATACATTTCCTCTCTACCTCTCCCCCAAAATTATTGTATAAAATAAAATGGTCATTTTTTGTCTAATAAGTCCATTGACACACTAGTCTCTCCTAAAGAGTTTACCAGTTGTAGTCTTTGTTAGGATATTTGCTAAAATCATGATTCAGTAAGTCATTATCAAGATTTTCTCCTTGCAAGTTTAGACTACTTATTTCAGTCAATTTAGAAACTGAAATATTTCAACACATGTAAAATCCTTGATATATATCTTTTCATAAATTTTAATTCGATTTCATTTGCCTGTAGCTAACTTCTATTTGCACTTAAAAAATTGATCATAAGTGTGCTGAGAACAGGAAATAACACTCAAGTTTCTGACATAGCTATTTAGTCATATGGTTATTGGATTTATTTTGGAAAGAGTTCCATGAAAGTCAAATAAAAGGGAATTACCTGACAAAAATGTTAATGGTTTTAAACACAATTCAAGAATTGCGAGGCTATGGCACCAACACCACTTTTAACTTTTGTCTTCTGGCTCTGGACCACTTTTATTTGTTCTATGGTCATTTTATCATCGTTTGAGTTGGATGTTGCATTTGTGCAAAACCCTTGTTTGGATTGTGTAAATGTGAAATACCAAAATGATTGTCAAAAGAAAAACTAATCTGTGATCCCTAACTGAAGATAGCCTGGTTAATTAATACACTCATCACATGAAATGAAATATGTGATCATACTCTGACCACCTTAAATAATCTCAGTGTTTTTACGCCTTTCTCCATTGTACTTTTATGCTGTTCATTTGACTATATAATCCTGTCTCTTGGTCTTTGAGACATTTTAGGGATAGAATCAAAGTGTTTTCTCCTCTGTTCCAGATGTTTGTACTAATGTGTGACTGACATAAATTCTAACAATAAAAAGATACTTTTTCACAGGAAATAGTTTGTAAATCACAATAACTCATAGTACAAAGAGAAGAGGTTAAAAACTGTTGCAGAAGTAAAGAGCTGGCTGCTAATCCACACAGAGCTATGCCCATGATCAGCACATCAGGAGACCAAAATTAGGAAAGGAAGCTTGAAAAAAAGAACCTATATGAGGGATGAGACCTTGAAGCATATGTGTATACTAAGACATGTTGCAAAACAAAATATTATATTATTATATGAACAAAAATAAATATTATATTGCCTAGATATAGTATTGGCAATAAAATACAAGACACAATATTTGTCTTTAGGCAATATGGAAATATATTGTTTCTACACTTTTTATTTGTATTTTAATTAAATCCATTTACCTCCAAATTAAAAATGATTTATTAAATATCTATTTTAATGTGTTAATCACAGAAAAGCAAAGACAGTCTTTGTTATTACCAAATTTCACAGACAGAGATCATTTGTGCAGTCAGAGACATTAACAATATATTTACATATATAATTACATATTTTATACTTATATATTATCTATTATACAGAAATATAAAATTGTATACTATGTAATTATATATTATGTATATATAAAATATTACATAAATATCTGCATTGGGCACAAAGAAATTAAGGCATTTTATAACGTTTTTCAAAAAAAGTGTGGATGACAAGGATGAGATTAATTGGCATAAGCAAGTGTATAAAAAGTGTTGTATATGTGTCATTAGCATATAATATTACTGAACAAAGGAAAATTTCTGATTTTTGTTTATCTTTTGATTTACACATAGTTCAAATTTACTTCTCTTAATCCAATCAATACCAGATTGTTAGAACCTCAACTTTCTTGAGTGATTTATCATTTATGGAGGCACATGGCACTTTTTAAAAACACAAGTCAAAACTTCAGAGATGTACAAATTACATTACACATACATATACACGACTTCTGTCAATTTCATCACAGTCAAAACATAGCCAGCTGCTTCTGAGATGATATCAAGTGACAATTAAAATAGCACCAATAATGTTACACTACAGTTAGGTACAGAAAATATTTTATCTGAAAAAAGCAAGAAGTATATTTAGATGGTTAGGATTTATGTTCCCTATTAAGAGAACAGATGCCTTAAAAGATTAATCTTTGGTGCCATTGTGTCTATTTCTGCAGAATGTTGGACACGATGGGGATTGTTTGGGCCAGATGCCTGCCTTGTCCAACTTTAGTCCTCTAAGCAGTGGTCTCCAAATATTTTCTGCATTAGTTCAATAGAATACTAATACGTATACTGTCAAAAATGGGTTCTATGGTCAAATACAATTTAGAAACACTACGTTAAAGCCACACATTTTCCTCTCCAGTGAGCTGTCACACTCTTTAATATACTCACATGCATTATGGATCTTCTAGAGAAAATGTATCACTTCCCCAAATTATTTAACTATAGAACCTGTGCCAGAATAACCATTTACCATTAGGCAGATAAAATACACGTTTGGGACACCAGCAGCATTGGGAAGAAAAAAATTACATAGATATTTAATCTTTGTTTAAAGCATCAAGGAAGTTAACACCAGGGAAAACTCAGAATTCTGTTGGACTTGTTACAGTTATTCCATAATCTAATATGCTTATTTTGATATACATGGTGGGTGTAAACTTGAGTTTTTTCAGTGCTTTAAGGGTTTAATGGAATTGATCCAGACCTCTGTTTGTTTTTTTTTTCTTCAGAGAGCATCTAATGGGGTAATGTTGCATTGAACACGCTTAAGGAATTGCTGTTCTAAATCCCATTTGCCATATTTGTCATTCTGTTCATCTATGGGTACTATAATACTTTTCCTCCTTGGAACCTTCTGGCACTACCAATTCTCTTGGGATGACTGTGGGTCTGGTGTGGCTGCCTCAGGGTTTTCTGGTTAAAGAAGGACCCAACTACCTCCTTAGAATATACAAGGACCAGTGATTGACTTAGGACACATGGTGAGACTGCAAGGGTCTCCTGCTTTGAGCAGTTGCCAGCAGTGGGCCAAGGTCACCTGCATTAACCTAAATCTCCTCTCCTTGAGCCAAGTGGACAAGGATTCTGCTTAACCCCAGAGCTCATACCCAGCATTTGGACTAAACCAAGACAAAATAGCAAAGCAGACAATTTATTTTTAGCATCCTCTTGTTCTCTCCTCTCATATCCTAGGCAGACATGCTCTCTGGAATCCCCAGGCAGCCATCGCTCTCCATCAGAGACTTCCTATTGCAACACCCCACTTCTCCACTGCTTGGAAATTACCCTCCACATCCACCACCAGTGTTTATGTCCTCTCTATTCGAACACTCAACTAAATAATAGTAATTGAATTTTTTTCAATGGCTTTATCACATGAAAAGAAAAATAACTTCTACTTTTCAGTATAAGACTTTGACAGGTTTTTTAAAACTATATGCATTTATTACCATGATAATAATGCAATTAATTTTAAAATAAGCAAACCAACAACGCAAGGGCAATCAGAGCCCCAGTGTTTTCAGCTGTGATGAAGATTGAGCCTTCACTGGGGCCATTTCTTAGTCACCCTTGCCCAGACTTAGCCTCAGCACCAGATAGCTGGGGGTAGGATGAAAAATGCTGACGGTCTCCTTCTCCTGAGAACATAGCCCTCTGAATGGGGCTGCGGGGAGACGGGCCCTGTTCTGGGCTGTACTCCACTGCAGTGGAGTTTCAGTCCCTGGGCCCCATGGATGGAGGGAGGGAGGGAGGAAGGAAGAGGGAGGGAGGGAGGGAGGAAGGAAGGGAGGGAGGAAGGAAGGGAGGGAGGGAGGAAGGAAGGGAGGGAGGGAGGAAGGAAGGGAGGGAGGGAGGAAGGAAGGAAGGAAGGAGCGGGTCTTGGTACAGGCATCACCGACTCTCATTGCTCTTATTGAGTTTTAGTACATTTTCTCTAAGAAATGTTTCTTCTTTTTGTTGTATGTTCTTAAAACCAATTCTAGAGACTTAAAATGATTTTTTTTTTTTTTTTTTTTTTTTTTTTTTTGCGGTACGCGGGCCTCTCACTGTTGTGGCCTTTCCTGTTGCGGAGCACAGGCTCCGGATGCGCAGGCTCAGCGGCCATGGCTCACGGGCCTAGCCTCTCTGCAGCATGTGGGATCTTCCCGGACCGGGGCATGAACCCGTGTCCCCTGCATCAGCAGGCAGACTCTCAACTACTGCGCCACCAGGGAAGCCCTAAAATGATTTTTTAAAATGATTTCCACCAGTTTCATGGGGTAGCAGTTTCCTGGAGCATCTCTAACTGTTAGACTGGAAGTATCTCTCTAACCAGCTTCTGATTTTATATCAGTGACTCAACTTCTCTTAGATTCAGTTACCTGTTTTTTAAAATGAAAATAATACTGCCTAATTTTTAAGGCTTTCCTTAACATTAAATAACTATACATATAAAGTATTTAACATAATATATCTCATATGGAAGAGTTTTTTGTAAAGAGTAACTATTATGGTCAAAGTGATCATATGTTCTGTATTCATTCATTCACTCAAATATTTCTTGAGCAAAAGGCTATGTTTTACTATTCTAGATGGTAGGAATTTTGAGCAAATCAAAGGAGATTCCTTCAGAGAGTTTATATTTTAATGGAGGAGATAGACAATAAATGGATATATAAAATAATGTCAGGAAGCACTAAGTATGATAAAAAAAAATAAAACCGGTTATGTGACTAGAAAGTGATGGGGGGAGCTGTCAAAGACAGGAAGATTCCCAAGTATTCCACTTTTTCCATTTGAACATGAAGCTAGTTTAAATTTTCCAAAGTTTGGCATTAAATGCCTCTTGTCTTCAGAAATAGAGCAAAAATCCAGTTCCCAGTTTTGGACCTGGAATGTGTAAATGTGTGTGTGTGTGTGTGTATGTGTGTGTGTGTGTGTGTGTGTGTGTGTGTGTGTGTGTGTATTTATTTATTTATTTCTGCCATGACAGAGGCTAGACTTCCATACCAATGGTTAAATGTAATAACCTTTAGACATTACTTCTCTACTCATAAGTTCACGCTTGCCTAAAACTGGTGGGGACTGGTAATAGACTGTTCTGGTCACTTTTAATTGTTTTTCTATGATATAAAGATGTGCTATATATATGAATGGGGGTTCAGAGAAAGCTAGGGAGAGAGATTAAAGGTCCTGTAAAATGCTACTGGGATTAAAAATATTGTAGATATCAGAATTTATACTGATAGTAACTTTATAAAAGAAAGAGAGGGAAATATAAAATGTAACATAAATTACTTAAGAAAACTAATTACTAAATTGGTTTTTATGCATTAGTATTCTCTCAGAACGTAGACTATCCCCCTGACTCTTCACTGTAAATCACAAACACTGAGGTTCTATTAAGTACCCGATATTACCAGAGAGTATGCAGTTATTAAGGCAAATACCCTACCCTCAAATTGTTCATATTACAGCAGAAAGAAGAACAGAACTACAGAAATAACTATGTAAACTTCATATCCCCAGGCCAGCAGTACAGGACAAGTGTTAAGCTGAAGTTAGCACCATAGCAGTTTTAATGCCTGAACTGCTTCATGTTGTCTCTTCTGTCTCAGCAAGGATGGTGGAGAACTTAAGGGGCAAGGATGATTTCTTTGATGTCTCCTACAGCCTTGTTGTACTCCTTGTTGTACCTTTCTCAGAACCAGGTACTTCTGGAAAAGTCTGCAATCTGCTGTTACGACAGCTAATTCCCAGTGGATCAGTGGGCTTGGGCAACAGGAATGGTTACTACTTCATACACAGTCTTCCCCGGCTTTAAGCAGGAATCGTGTGCTGGCAACTTGTGCAGAGAAAGTTGGCAACATTTTGTATTATAGGCAGGAAGCAGAGGGTTTCATTGCATGGGTGCTGCTCTACCGCTGAGAGAGCTGCTGTGCTCCACAAAGCCATTACCATCATTTGCAGCTGGCTACCATCATGCATTGACCTTTCACTGCAACAGTCCCCCGAACAAATGCTCTGTTTACTGCCTAAAATAGCTTATTTTCTTCTCTGGGTACAGTTTCAAGAAGCTCTGGGCTATGGGTTCCAAACTTGCTTCTCATTGTTGAGAAATTATTGATCTGCTGCCTTGTAAATTCCTGACCATGACTGACCTGATTTAACTCTCTCCCTCTTTTCTATAAGTCTCCTCTAAGTTTATCCATTAAAAACCCCAAATAGCCTTTTGGAGTCTCACCTTTCCCACAGGCAACTTCCAATTCTAATCAACCAATCCCCTTTCTCAGTGCTCCAGCAGATTTATTTTAGGAGGTTTAGAAAGGAAAGAACTGATATATAAGACATTTAGAAAGCAGAAAGGGCAGAGCTTAGTGAAAAATTGGATGTAGGTAGCGGAAGATTGGAAGGAGTTAAGGGCAGCTTCCTGGATTCTGGTGCAGGCCACTGGTAGAAGACAAACGATAGAAATTCAAGAAGATGGGGAAGCAGAGGATCAACAGGTTTCAGTAATCCCCAAGATTATGTTTCAAAACTCATGATATATGTTCAGCTTCAGAAGGGGAGGGCAAAAGTAGAAAAAAATTTAGACAGCACATAGGCAGAAAGCAACAAAATATAGGCACTAGAAGATGACTCCATCTTGGTTAATGCTATTCGTGGGTACCACTCTAGGTACATGCCAGAGCTTTCACTCAAGTGATAATATCCAAGGATCCAGGCCAGAAGATCTTTTTTATGTTGGTATAGGACTATTACTTGATAATAGACCTATTGCTATACTTTGATGTTAATGAGTTCAAATAGCAGGAAGATGGAAATAAGAAAGTGGGAGCTAGAAGACAGGGATAAGTGATCTGAGAATGAGAGAGTGAATTTTAAGATCTTAGAGTTGGAGCAATTTGGGGTTGTTTAAGAAGTGGCCTACAGGTGAAGGACATTGGAAATATAGGACATCAAAGAATGGCAAGTCTAGTGTATTGGGTAGGGCATTCTTATGGGGGGTTATGTTAACCAAAAGATAGAAACAGAGCAAAGAAATATTCATAAAGCTGGTGATACATAATTCCTCCTGGGATGGTCACTAGGGTGAGGGGAATGCAGTAAATTATGCTGAGGATAAAAAGAATAAGATACTCCATCCCACCCCTGCCTAAGAGAACTTTCTACAGTGCTGGAAAGGCTCTCTATCTGCACTAAACAATATAATAGCCACCAGCCACATGTGATATGGAGCACTTGAAATATAACTAATTCAACTGAGCAACTGAAATTTTAATGCTATTTAATTTAATTTTAATTAAGTTTAAATAACCACATTAGGCTAGTGACCATCATATTGGACATTGCAGTTCCAGAGGTTTGGAACAATAGCGTACTGGAACCAGTAAGAGTGTGGTAGTATATTGCCGATCCTACCACCAAACTGGAGGTGGTGATATTGGTGGGGATATTAGTGAATGGGATTTTTTTTACATTTTATAATGAAAGGTGTCCAAGTTTGGAAGATCTGCCTAATTCTATGAACAAATATTTTCCAAATAATCAATGCACAGTTATTCATGAGTAAAATATCAAAGTGCAAGACAGACCAGTGGATTTTAATGAAAAAGGGGAATAATAGTTCATTGACATGGTTGCATATTGCATATTACCATTAACCTGTAAGAGTTTACTATTACTTTCTGAGTTTTAGCATAATATCAAAGAACAACATTCTCAATTATATGAAAAGGATATTAGAATCATCTTCCCTTGTTCAATTATATATCTTTGTGAGGCAGGATTTTCTTTGCATACTTTAATCAAAACAACATTCTGCAACAGATTAAATGCAGAGCAGATATGAGAAGCCAGTAATGTTCTATTGTCAGGCATTAAAGAGATTTGCAAAATTGAAAACAATGATACTTTGATTTCTTTTTAATGTGGCTATTTTCTGTAAACATATTTTTATTTTAACAATGCAGTCGGTTTTTATTGTTATTTGTAAGTGAATTTCAAATATAAATTTCTGTTTCAAATTTATAACACAAACATATTGATAAATATAACACAAATAAACAAAAGCTCTTTGGGGTCCTTACTTACTTTTAAGAGTAAAGGGGTCCTGAGATCAAAAATGTTTGAGAATCACTGGTCAAGAAAAAAGTTATTGATTCTTCAGGACCTGGCTCAAATCTCAGTCTTAAAACCCCTTTTCTGTAGCTCCCCAGCCACTCACTCCCTGTTCTTTGTATAGCATTTGTATAAATGTTCCTTTGAATGTCTATATATTGTATGTGAGAGAGAGAGAGACAAAGACAGACACAGGCAGACAGACACATATACAGGTGGAATAAGCGATAGCCCTTTGCATAAAGTGGAAACAATGGTACATTTATGGACAAAGACAAAGGAGTCAGCAAAAAAGGAAAATAAAAATTAAAAGAAAAATACAGAACAATTACACAAAAGCATTTGTTAGATTTTAAGAACACTGGTTATGAGGAAGGACCAAAGTAAAAGAATTAACCTTAGAAAGGACTGCATTTTTCTATCTACAACTGCATTTTTCTATCTACATTGAGAGAGGTTAAAATTTAGTATTGGTGAAATGGAAACTAAGAATGATGAGAGATATCATGTTGAATGACCTCATCTTGTCAAAAAAAGAGGAAATACCATCATCAACTGAAAGCTAAAAGGAGAGGAGAATTTGACCTCATGGCCATCGTGGCCATCTTAGCCATGAGGTAGTGCTAGGAAACAAACGGAGATGAATAGAAAGCCTCGCTGCACATGAGAGGGGGTGTGGCCATGATTAGATAGCTCAGATGTTTATTAGAACCTCTCCAACCTTTCACTGACTTTCTCTTATACAGCAGGGCAGAGAAAGCTACTTAGAGTCAAAGTAAAGTTCAGTGAAAAGGGAGCTAGTGAGCAGCTTGGGCAGGCATGGAACTCTGTAATCAGGAGCTCCAGAGAGGTTTTGTTTGTTTGCTTTATTTGGCACATTTAATTGTATGTTAAGCATAAGGCCAATTATATGAATAACTTACTCTGGCACATAATTGGAGTATATTATAATTTTTGATGTCTGGATAATGTCTAATTTAATTAAGAATAATGAGCAAGTTTACTAATTATGGCTCTAATTATAATTCTTTTGTGAGAATAAGGAGACCTTAGGGTAAAACATACCCTATGCCTTACTCTCAGAAAACACTATTTGAGACTAGCATCTTATGAAAAATTTTTATCAGCAATCACCCTTAAGTGGCATTGATGCGGGTACAGCAGTTTATATAAGGTATAGTCTTTTATAATAATTATAAACTGGATCTCATAAATAAATTGCTACATTGTTTTGGCTTATTTGGAGAATTACCACTGTTTGGTTTCAATCTTGTTATCCAAAAAAGTGTTAACGTATAGATTTGTGTATTTCCACCATAAAAGAATTTTGACTCCTCTTCTAATTAGCTGTTACATCCTCCAGTGAGCATGCCTTAATTTCCCAAGGCTAGCTAGATGCCTTTCTATTGGGTTCCCGTAACACACTATGCCAACCTCTCTCTTGGGATGTATCATGTGGTATCATAAGCACTCATTCACTTGTCTGCATCTCTCAGATAAAAACTTCCTTAGGGCAAGATAGGTATTTTATTTGTTATATCATCCTCAGAGCCAGGCACAGTACCTGGCA
Organism: Leucopleurus acutus; assembly: GCF_964270905.1. Classification (NCBI taxonomy): domain Eukaryota; kingdom Metazoa; phylum Chordata; class Mammalia; order Artiodactyla; family Delphinidae; genus Leucopleurus; species Leucopleurus acutus. The sequence continues at coordinate 77,201,254 of NC_139145.1, read as the reverse complement.
AATACTATATACTATATATTTTAAATCAAATTGAACAAAAAAAAATAGGAAAAATGAAGTACTAAAACAAGTCACAATAAGTTTAATATAAGTTAATCTTTTCAAGCTAAATAAAGGGGCAAGATGACAGGGACAGATTTCAGCACTTATGTTTGCAGGTGCACACCTTGTGGCTCTTTCTTGGGTGGCTGCAGGAGATTTTGAATTAAGGATTACACAGACAGCCAATATATCTATGTTCTATTATTATTTAAGCACCTGGCATTATATGTTTTCTAAGGCACACATTTTTACATAAATATTTGAAATATTTTGGGTCACCTTCATTCTAATTGGGAACACTCCACTATCCAGAGAATGCATAAAACCTCAGTGAACTACCATGCACGTCTCTTTGGATATTTATTTAAATTAGAAAAATTGTTCACCAGTTCTGTCTTAGAAACTTTCATATATTTATAGGTAATTTTAAATGACCTTTTTGGATATAAAATACATGTAGTTAGCATTATTCAAAGGTTATAGAAGAATGTACAGGCGGTGGCCCCTTGCTTCCGCCCGGCCAGGAGGTCTGACGTGGAAGCTGCTGGCTGGCCAAGCTTCCAAGGAAACCCCCTGGGAACCAGAGCCCAAGCCAGAGCCAGAGCGCAGGCCTAGGCGAGGGGAGGTGGCGGCTTAGAGGCTCGATTAGGCTTCGCTTCCGAGGCTGGGGCCAGTCTCTGATGGTCGATGAGGGAGGACAGGCAGTTCATCATGGGTGGCTTTTTCTCAAGCATTTTTTCCAGTCTGTTTGGAACCCAGGAAATGAAGATTTTAATTTTGGGATTAGATGGAGCAGGAAAAACTACAATTTTGTACAGATTACAGGTTGGATAAGTCGTTACTACGATTCCTACCGTTGGATTTAATGTTGAGACGGTAACATACAAGAACCTAAAATTCCAAGTCTGGGATTTAGGAGGACAGACAAGTATCAGGCCATACTGGAGATGTTGTTATTCAAACACAGATGTAGTCATTTATGTAGTAGACAGTTGTGATCGAGAGCAAATTGGCATTTCCAAATCAGACTTAGTTGCCATGTTGGAGGAAGAAGAGCTGAGAAAAGCCATTTTAGTGGTGTTTGCAAATAAGCAGGACATGGAACAGGCCATGACTCCCTCAGCGATGGCAAATTCACTTGGGTTACCTGCCTTGAAGGACTGAAAATGGCAAATATTCAAAATTTCAGCAACCAAAGACACTGGCCTTGATGAGGCAATGGAATGGTTAGTTGAAACATTAAAGAGCAGACAGTAATTCAGTCACTTCTGCTCCTCTGAAACGAAGACCACATCACATATCCCTTTGGAAATAGATAAAGTGTGCTTCACACTACTAAATGTTAAAACTGTATGATTGTCAGCATATACCAAACTGACTGCAACATTTGTAATAAATATTAAAAATAAGTATTTGGTTGGGAAAAAAGAATGTACATAGTAAAGCCTCCTTCCTCCCTCCATTGCCCAGTCACATAGCTCTATACCCTCAAAGCAAACACTGAGGAAAATTTTATAGATCATTTGTAAAATGGGAAATTAGATAAAATGGCTTTAAATAAGTTCTTTTCTTCTCACATATTATTCTTATTGCATACACCTGGTCAAGGCTATCGCACCTTTTAGATCTCATTTGAAAAGGGACAAACTTAAGAACCTTCCTGACTCTTCATTTTGGTTTAACTTTCTCTTGCTTTTGATCCCATAATATCAGATAATTTATCTTTTATAATATATATCATACCCACAATTTATTATACAATATCTATCTTTCCCACTGGACTACCATTTTTATACAAGATAGGAAAAGTATATCATATTAACAGGTATGCTCTTACCCTTAAACAGTGCCTTGCACAAGTTTGATACATAATGAAGTCTTAGTGAATGAGTGTGAAATTAATGTGTGGGTTAATCTATGAGTCCAGTCCAAAAAACAGAAACCATACTAGGTCTTTTAAGCAGAGGGAATAAAATTCAGGGAATTGTTTACATGGATGATAGAAGAGCTGGTGAATCAATCAGGGATAATTAGGCAAAACAGAGATTAAAAACATCTAGGAGCATGACTAGCCTAGACAAGAAGGGACAGAGGAAGAAGTAGTGATGGAACCACGGAATGCGTTTTGGGACTCAGTAGAGCATAGATCCTTCTGTCTCAGTGCAGAAAGAATTCAGCGAGAGGCAGAGTGACAGCTAAGGAACGAGTTCATTAGTATAGGACACTTGTGTGAGAGAGAACTGGCAGGCAAGGGAATGCCACCCTGAGAACTTAGTGGGCTACATTTTTACAATCAAAGGAAAAAGACCATCTTCTTCCTCATTTTTTTTTTTTTCTTTTTTGCGGTACGCGGGCCTCTCACTGTTGTGGCCTCTCCCGTTACGGAGCACAGGCTCCCGACGCGCAGGCTCAGCGGCCATGGCTCACGGGCCCAGCCGCTCCGTGGCATGTGGGATCTTCCCGGACCGGGGCACGAACCCGTGTCCCCTGCATCGGCAGGCGGACTCAACCACTGTGCCACCAGGGAAGCCCTTCTTCCTCATTTTGAGTAGATATCAAGCTTCTATCTCTAGCTCCTCCTCCACATGGGGTGGGGGAGTTTTCTTTTTCCTACATGGTTGAACTGGGACTGTCATGGTACTATGGGAATGAGCAAAAAGGCAGTAACATATACTAAAATATGGTAAATCATCTCAGGTTTCAGTATAATGCCACCTTTCCCCTATATTCCTGCTCTTAGTACGTGCAGAAAAAGCCCCTTCTCAAGGATCATTAACTTACTGACTTCAATGGACAGGATGTGGACCATTCCACCACTGTTTTATTGTTTTGGGGTATGTCTCATGCTTCTATCGTGTAGTTTTGTTGCTAAGTAAGCCCACTTGGTTTTGTTGTTAAGCAGGCCTACTTTCTTGTGTAATCATTAATTTGTGCGGTCTCCCATACTTTGGTCTCTACTTATGATCCCTTAGTGGGATTAACTATTGAATATTTAATCACCTACTTTGTCCCTTTACTCTGTCCCTATCAGTGATACCAGATCTAGAAGTTGGGCTACTCAAAGAGCTAGAACTTTGGCTATCAGCAGTTGGATCTCAGAAGGAGGGGTTTTTGTTCTGCATGAGCTGAGAAGATGCAGACACAGCCAAAGATATTCCTGCAGAGTCTAAGAGAGGAGGAAATACTCTGGTTTCTCTATTGCTCTCACCTTCCCATTTTCACCATTGCTTAAACCTGTCCAGAATCCAGTTGGCAAGAGAGACCAGCTGGCAGGAAAATGGTGTTCCCTGTGATGTAGAACAGAGTGGGAGAAAGGGCAGGAAAAGGAAGAGTAGAGTAACAAATACTCAGTACCATTGACCCTATAAACCACCTGGCAGGCTCATTTCTTGGGGAGCCAGCCTGTGACCAGCAGAACACAAAATAATAATTCAGTGCAGATGAATTCAGTATAGATGTGTTTTCTGGTATTATTTTTTCAAGACAGTGAAGAGCAACATATTTCTTTGACAAAATGAAAGTATTATACAGGGTTTAAGTCAACGCATACTCATAAGATGCTACTGGGTTGGTATATAGGAAGATGTATATTGAGTAATTAGTAAAATGAATTGTGTCCATAGACAAAAAGAGAATCATGGTGAGAGTAATTAGTTCTGACATGTAGACTATGTAAGGCTGTTAGAAACACAAAGAATAGAATGGAAAAATTATTTTACATACTTTTGTGGGAAACATTTATAGCTTCTGGGACATAAAAATGTGTGATCATAAACGAGCTTGTGTTTTTCTGACAGCAAATTTATGGTCCAAGTAATAGATTTCAACCATCAGAGAAAACATTCCAGACCGTTTCTTTCTTTTTCTTTTTTTTTTCATTGTTTCATTATTGAAGAGCTGACAGGAAAATGAGAAAAACAATTAGTCAATTACATAAATATAGAAGGTTTTCAATAAATATACTCTATCTCTAGAATAAATAAAATATTATTAGGTTATGGAGGATGTGGCCCAACTGTTGGTGAAAAAATTATGTGTTTGTGTGTCTGTAATATTGGTGGTAGAAGGAATCCAGGGAAAGAAGCAAAAAACACAGATGATGAGTTATTTCTGTCTCCTGGTGGAATCTCATGAAAAAAGTAATGCAAAAAAGTGAATTATTTGAACTTACACTATCCAGATAATCTAGTGGTATACCTTAAAGTTTCTGGACACTTGATGCAAGCTCATTAAGTAAATGATTGATTGAATATATGGAATAATACAGGTGGAAAATGTACTAGAGACCATAAAGTAAAATTTCCTCATTATACAGATAAAAAATTGAGACCAAGAAAGGACAGAAACTTTCAAGTTTGCAGATATATGACAGATGATAGAGTTCCTAAAGACTAGCAGTTAAGAATACTCACTTTGCAGTCGGTCACACTTGGGATTGATTTACAACTTTGTTACTTCTTGTGTGACTATATGCAATTAAGTTCTTTCTGCCTCAGTGTTCTCATCTGTTACAGTTGGTCCTCCACATACACGATTCCTCATCCACGGATCCAATCAACCAAAGATCCAAAATATTCGAAAAACATTCCAGAAAGTTATAAAAAGCAAAACTTGAATTTGCCACATGCCAGCAACTACTTATCATACATAGCATTTACATTGTATTTACAGCTAATTACATAGCATTTACATTGTATTAGGTATTAAAAATAATCTAAAGATGATTTAAAGTATACGGGAGGATATGTATAGGTTATATGCAAATACTATTCCATTTTATATGAGGGACTTGAGTATCTTTGGATTTTGGTATCCACAGATATATAGTCCCCTGCAGATACCGAGGGATGACTGTAGTGTTAACTTTAGCTACATTTTCCCAAAGGACAGACACGTTCACGCTCACCAGATGCGCTGGGAGAATTCCTTAGGGATGTGGTCAGCAACACTCCACCCTCTCAGTGAGAATCTGTCCAATGTGTCTCCTCAAGTCTTCCATTTTATAGAACTATTCCGAAGGCTAGAGGGGTCCAACAATATATAATTATACAAAAATATGCTGAAGATTGGTCTAAAAAATAGAATACTCTGGGTTGCTCAGGGAAGGGGTAGTAGGAGGGCAATTTCTAGGTCGGAAAGAAGGAAGGTGATTGCTACTAGGAAAAATTTTATGGAAAAGGGTAGGCGGGCGGATCCTATAGGGTCAAATCCGCATTCAGAGGCGCTTGTTTTTTATGCGTGTTTAGTTGAGGAAGTCAGAAGGTGATAAGTACGAGTAATGAGGCTAGTATTGTGTTTGTTCATAGGGTCAGCATTAGGTTTATTGTTCTTTTTCAGAGTGTACCGAAACCAGCTGATTGGAAGTCAGTTGTACTAATTAATACTGAAAAGACTATGAGCCTCATCAATAAATAGATACGTAAAGAAATAGTCATACAGCATCTACAGAATGTCAGTATCAAGCAGCAGCTTCGAAGCCAAAGTGGTTGTTGGATGTGAAGTGGAATTTTAATTGGCGTAGGAAACAAACAACAAGGAAAATACAACCAATAATTACATGTAGTCCGTGGAATCCTGTGGCTACGAAGAAAGTTGATCCGTAGACTACTTCTGAGATCGTAAATGGGGCTTTGTAATACTGTGATGCTTGTAGGAGTGTAAAATAAACACCGAGGGCGATTGTAATAAAGAGGGCTTGAAGTATGTGCTTACGATTTCCTTCTGTAAGGCTGTGATGGGCTCAGGTAATGGATACACCAGAGGCCAATAGCACGGAAGTGTTGAGGAGTAGTACTTCTAGTAGGTTTAAGGGGTGAATGCCTGTTGGTGGCCAGCACCTGCCTAATCCAGGGGTAGGAGCGAGGCTTGAGTGGTAGAAGGCTCAAAAAAAAGCCAGTAAAAATAGACTTCTGGGGCTTCCCTGGTGGCGCAGTGGTTGAGAGTCCGCCTGCCGATGCAGGGGACACGGGCTCGTGCCCTGGTCCGGGAAGATCCCACATGCCGCGGAGCGGCTAGGCCCATGAGCCATGGCCGCTGAGCCTGTGCATCCGGAGCCTGTGCTCCGCAAGGGGAGAGGCCCCAACAGTGAGAGGCCCGCGTACCAGAAAAATAAAAAAAAATAGACTTCTGATACGATAAATAAGATTATTCCATATGGAAGTCCCTTTTGGACGGTTGGTGTGTGGTGGCCTTGGAAAGTGCTTTCTCCAATGACGTCTCGTCATCACTGATATTGTTAGAATATTAGTTAGTAGGCCCAGTATTAGTAGAACTATTGAGTTGAAGTGGAATCATATGATTAGGCCTGATTTTATAAGAGCTGAAAGAGCTCCCAGAAGGGACCAAGGACTAAGATTTACTATGTGGTATGTGTGGGTTTGGTGGGTCATTATGTGTTGTCATGCAGGTATAAGCTTACTAAGAGGGTGAATACATAGGCTTGAATTATAGCGACAGTGAATTCGAGGAAAGTGAGTAGGGTGAGAATGATAAATGTGATGAGAGCCATGAATGTGCTGGTGCTTATTAGCACTAGGGTTGTCTCTCTGATTAGATGTATTAGTAAGTGGCCTGCTGTAATACTGGCTGTGAGTTGCACAGCCAGTGCAACTGGTTGGATGAATAGACTGATAGTTTCGCTAATTACTAGCATAGGGATAAGGAGGCTGAGTGTGCCTTGTTATAAGAAGTGGGCTAGGGATGCTTTTGTTTTATTACGGAAACCTGTAATGACGGCACTGGCTCATAGTGGGATGGCTGTTCCCACATTCATTAAGAGCTGTGTGGTGGGTGAAAATGAGCGGGGCAGTAGTCTGAGGAGATTGGTTGACCCAATAAATAGAATGCGTGATATTAGTATTAGTGATCAAGCTTGTCCTTTATGATTATGGATACCTATTATTTGTTTTGATATGAGTTGAATTAGCCATTGTTGAAGGGAAATTATGTGATTATTAATTAGTCTTTTTGATGTTGGAAATAAAATACTTGGGAATATAATGATCAGAATGACTATGGGGAAGCCTGTTATTATTGGGGTTACGAAAGGGGCAAATAGATTTTCATTCATACTGTTTCTCAAGGGATAGGTTGTTTTTGCACTTTAGTGAGTGTTGATTTTGGGTTGGGGTAGTAGATGTGTTTTGAGATTTTTATTTGAAATATAAATAATGATAGAAATATAGATGAAATAGTAATAGTAATATTATTACTAGGACAGGTAAGGATAGTAGAAGCAATGCTGCTGTGGTTAGTACTTGTCATACGAATAGTGGTGTTTGGTACTGGGCTATAGCGGGTGGTTTTATGTTCATGATAGTAGTGACAAAATTAACAGCCCCGAGAATTGAGGATACGCCAGCTAAATGTAGAGAAAAAATAGTAAGGTCAGCTGAAGCTTCTTCATGTGCTGAGTTGGGTGGGACCCGGCCTCGCTGCCTTTCCCCGCGCCGCTGCCTCGCTTTCTTGCGCCCGGACTCGCCCTCGCTCCCACTCGGCGGCGGCCGGAGCGGCAGAGGCAGTAAAAGCCCGCCTCTATGATGAAGTTCAGGCCCTACCAGACGCGGACCTATGACCGCGAGGGCTTCAAGAAGCGGGCTGTGTGCTTGTGCTTCCGGAGCGAGCAGGAGGACGAGGTGCTGTTGGTGAGCAGCAGTGGGTACCCAGACCAATGGATTGTCCCAGGAGAAGGAATGGAGCCCGAGGAGGAGCCTGGCGGTACTGCCGTGAGGGAGGTTTATGGAGAGGCTGGAATCAAAGGAAAATTGGGCAGACTCCTGGGCATATTTGAGAACAAAGACCGAAAGCACAGACATATGTTTATGTTCTTACTGTCACTGAAATACTAGAAGCCTGGGAAGATTCTGTTAATACAGGAAGAAAGAGAGAGTGGTTCAAAGTAGAAGATGTCATCAAAGTTCTCTAGTGTCATAAGCCTTACATGTCGAGTATCTGGAAAAACTAAAGCTGGGTTGTTCTCCAGCCAATGGAAATTCCACAGTCCCTTCCCTTCCAGATAGCAACACTGTGTTTGTAACTGCTGCACAGACCTCTGGGCTGCAGTCTAGTGTGGGACAGAGAGAACTGGAAGGACCTCTTCCACCATGTGCAGTCTCATGGGCAGAGGCTTTATTATCCTTGGCAAACATCTGAATGACACTTGCAAACTGTCTGAATTTGCCATGCAGGATTTTCAAACAATTTGCGTAAACTGTCTGGATTTGCCATGCAGGATTTTCAAACAATTTGCATGTTTTTTTTTCAGATGCTTTCAAATCTTCTTTAAAAAAAAGAAAAAGTGCAAAATATTTTAACAAGCCAAAGCCATGTGGAATTTTTTTTAGATGCCTTAACTGTGCCCCCAGCCCACACACCTTGTTATTTTGGTTGGCATTTTCACAGCATTTTTTTCTCAGTTTTTTGTCCATTTGATGTCAGTCTGTGGTTTTTGTCAGATCAGCTTATTCATGGGTATATTTTCCCCTTAAATTGTTTTCTCATTCACAGTATTAACATATTCAACAAATCCTTCTGTTGTGGGAATTTACGACAATAATTCTTGATATTAAAGCAGTCCATCAACCCCAAAACTTGTTTCATAGGATCACAATTTTGATTCATAGATTCCAGATTTTGGACTATTTCTATATGGCCCTATTTTCAGGAATTTGTCAACACATTTATCTCAATTTTCGTAACTGGTATTATGTCCCTAACTACCTGATATGGCCAGTTCCCCTAAAACTCAATAGTCCTTTAACACAGAGTTTAACTCTATAGAGCTGGTGATTGTTAGGCAGGTACAGTAAGCAAAATGCATGTAGTACATAACATCTTATCATGAAAACTGTATTCATGGAATTTGAGTTAGCATGTTCCATTGACAATTCCCTTCATCCATAATCTCTCTTTACACAGAATACACGAGAACCATATTTCCCTCAATGTAAATTGCTTTTAAAAACATATTTCCAGTTTTTTTAATTTAGTGACATCTCTTCAGTTAAACTTTCTGGTTACCACCTTAAATGCCAGTCCGTGCTAACTGCCTCACAATTGAGTGAAATGGCCTTCTTGTTCAGCTATTACAGACCTAGATTGTTAAGGCACCTTGGAACATCTCATCTTTTACAGCTGGTCAGTAGGTACTAGTTATCATATAACTAAATATTGGGGCACTGGAACATACCTGAACTGAGAATTACTTTGTCTTACACTTGTTCTTATATTCACTTAAATCCAAGAATCCCATTTAAAACACATAAATAGATGGGATTGTTTGAAACACTTGGTACTTCCCTGACCAAGTCAGAAATGAGGTGGGGCGAGTGAAAGATGATTCCATATGTAGACATTCGTTAGCGTCTTGTAAATAATTGTAACTGGTGGAATATAAAGTAGAAAATAAGCATAGTTATACATTTGTTCTATAAATTGTTAACCTTTAAAAATATAATTGCTGCTAAAAATAGAGTGCTGTTACACCTAAGGAAAATTGGTGCCACTGTTTTGAAAATATCTTGTGCCATAAATGCAGCTGAACTAAATATAAATATTGGTTCACAAATTAATGCTGTCAAAGGAATGAGTGAAGTAGAAAAACTTTTAACCAATGACATTTCATTCTAATTTATGTAGTGTGATCAAACATGATCATCCAGAATTTTTATATTTTTTTTTGTACAGAGGTTATGTATTCTGGATGGTTTTTTTTAAAGGAAACATTTTAAAATGGCACAGATTGACACTTTGTATCAACCTTCAATGGACTAAGTTTTTTTCTCAGTAACCTCTGAAGTTTCTTTAAATTATATACTTAACGCAGCAGAGAAACTGGATTGTTTTTGTATATAAGACTGTGTCCACCTGAAATGTTATCAGAAGTACTGGGGGTGGGGGGGAGGGCTGGGTATCTTGTATATGATATTATTAGAGGTAATAATGCATGAACATATTTTATAAACTCTTGGACTATGTATTTGACATGTAAAATATGTACAGTATTAATGTCAGCCATTTCTTAAAAGTGAGCCTATAAGTATTGTTGTATAATTTTCTTTGGTCAGAAACATTTGGACTAAGTAGTGCCACAGGGTCAGGATTTTCTTCAGTGCCATTTAGCAAACCACCTGTCTTTAGTCTATGCAACTAGCAAAAAATTGTATAATGCATCAGAATATTTCAGTTGTCACACTTTAAATTTCACATGAAGGGTTCTTCACTATTCTTTTGTAACCCAGCCTAGCAAAATTAGAGGAAAGGCCCTAAGGAGATTTATTTCTGTTAAGAGAAAAAAGCCTACGTTTGCAGACTCAACAGTTGGATCTACTATAGATAACCAATAGTGTCTACTATCTCAACTCTTCAAAGTTTACAGAGTGTTGGGACTGTCATTCGTGCTTCCTGTGGAGTAGTTGGATAAAATTGGGCAGCTAAAATTTTTAGTTCCGTGTGGCTCCTAAACTTTAAAAAGTTTGTAAATTGATTCACAGACACAAAGTAGCAACTATCTTTCATGTTTGTTGTTGGGCTTTTGTTCATTTTTTTGTTTGTTTTTTGTAAACTGGTGAAATTTTCCAACCAACATGCCATTCAATTTTCTGTGGATCACACAGTTGTATAAAGCAGCAAAACTGAAGGGGGAATGATTGTTGTATACACTTTAAATTGCTTTGCATGGTCTCATTTGAGATAATTGGTGTAAGAACCTTGACTTTTTTTATATTTGGAACCATCAAATAAAAAATGGGAATGAATTTTTTTTAACATAAAAAAAGAAACTAATTCAACTGCATTTCAAAAAATACTTATCACCACCTAGGATTGTGTTGCCCAATCTCTTTGATTTGCCTGGTATTGCTTATGGAAGAAACAACTGATGCTACTTATACACACTAAATGTTTCAGAATATTGCTTAGAAAAATTATCTAAACAAGGTGTGTATGATGGTAAATTTATTTGCACAATTTAAATGTGAGGGCTAAAGAAAGAACACCACCAGAAAAATTTGAAATTTTGTGTACCTGTAAAAACATTTGACCATATAAACTTGCCCAAATTCTACTGTATTTGACCTAATGTATAAGAAATTTATTAAATAAATTGGTTAGGGATGCACTCATATTGCAGGGTAGATGTGTGGATGGGAGAATTAGCCAACAGATACACACTCTGTTGTAAAACACACACACACACACACACACACACACACACATTATTTTCCTGCAGTGGCTCTAGGATTAAGGTGGGGGACCCTAGGTCTCTCTTTGCCTAGACTGAAGGCCTTCCTAGAACATTCTTTTATACTTTTACAAATGGAGTCCTAACTAGTTGGCCAGCCATGCATGTACAGACATGTTTGACTTCTAGTGTATGTAAGGCAGGGTCAGCTAAAACATGATACTTTCACACTGGGTAATTTGAAAAGAGTTTAATAAAAGGACAGTCAGGAAAACTTTACTTAGAGTGTAGTGAAACCAAGGAGTGGTGCAGAACCTCAGAAAAGTCTGAGGACTGAAGGGAAGAAGGAACAGAATAATATAAATAGAACCCAGGAAGGCCTTTGTCAAGGGCTGTGACTAAGGGACACAGCCAGTCCTACAGGAAATATGCCAGACAAGGAAATAGCTTTCCTCTAGTCTCGATTACCTGAACCAATCTGGAAGGTAGAGAGAAAAGGAGCTCAAGGATGTAGTCCATACAGGTGATCTCCTGTACAGAGATCACTGCAAACAATAGGGAGAGTGTGTCTGGTTTCCTTTATTCAAACTCTTGCTCTGATGACTCCCCCATCAGGTTCCGTTCATTTACCCTTTCAGCCCCCACCTGCCATTAGGTACACATCTTGTGTCCCCAGAATCACTTCAGTAGAAAATGCTATGGGAGCCCCATTTTAACTTCATAACTTTAACAGGGTAATCCTTACAAAATGGACTAAAAAATATTTGAATGTATATCTTATAGCAAAATCAAAAGAATAATATTAAATTAATTTTATAATATGCAATTTATCGCTGGATTTAGTGAAACATGATCCATCACAATGTGTTTAAGGTTAGAAACATATATGTTGTCAGATAAACAAGAAGTAGCTTACACTCCTACTATAATCAATGTTACATAAGTTATTGATTTTTACACTGCAGCTCCTAAAACAATAAGAGTCCTGGGTAAGGAGCAGATTGAATCCAACAGTCACATTATTGCAGAATTTGGTACATAGTGTAGATTTCACATTGGTTCCAATCATCAAGTCACCTGGCTATAAATTACCTGGCATTCAGCCTGTCAAAGAGAAGCTGCTTGAATCCCACCTCGCACTACAGTACGGCCCTGTGCCAGAGCAGTCTCAGTCACACTTTCTATTCATGGGCCGCTCTCCCCAACAGCTCAGAAATGGCAGCAATGTTACTGAGCTGCCAGTGTGTCAAAGGCATGGTGGAAAGTACACAGAAAAGCTTTCCCTGTTGTTTTCTTGGTTGCGTTAGTGTATTCTGAGCTCGTTTATGGCTGCAGATGGGCACCACTCGAACAACTGCTTTTCTTTTGTGAAACATCGCAATGCCCTTACGGCAGGGAAAGTCCCATTGTTATAGTACATACTGTTCTACTTCAGGATTATTAACCCAAACCTTTGAGGATTCAGTCTTATGCTTAACAAATCTGAAAGAGCTACTGTCTTGGACGTTTCTTGAATAAATCTTGGTCTGAATTTGAGAATGGGAGGTTTTCCTTCAGTATTTCAAAACTAATATAAACCTCTCGAACTTTCTCTCCTGTTCCCAAATAGCCTGTAGCAAATAAAGACAGGGGTTCAGTTATAGGCAGCTAAAAATAAGTAAGCAAATTCTACCCTTCACATTCCTGACCTGAAGCAGAAAATGCACTATTTGGGGGGGCAGGGGGCAGGGCACACAAAGATAGCAAAGAGATGTGAAAGTTCACAGTATGAAACGGAAAGAGTTTAGGAAGCATTGCATTGTAGGAGAAAGCTCAATGGGCAAGGATGAGGACTTTGGGGTTCTGCTGCTGGTCATGTCCCACAACAGGTGTGTGTGGTCTTAAGTAACTCTCTTAGCCTTGGAAGCCTTATTCTGCAAATTTAGGATAATAGTACTTCCATGCTTTAGTTTTACTGGATGATCCTTAGATAAAGGAAGATGATGATGTAACATTGGGACATGCTTGGAAAATAGTAAAGTTCTATACGAATACAGCATGAACAAAAATAACCAAAGAAAATTTGTCATATGGAAAAGTATATCAGCATAAAAATACTACTGAAACATACACAATTCCTGGTAAAGTTCTCCTATACAGAATAATCCAGCTATACAGAATCAATTCCTAGGAAAAGCAAAACATGATCAAGAGTAATCACTAGAAACATTTAAAATAGATCTTACTAAGTTGTGTTCCATGAAATTCTTTAAGCACAATACTCAGAAGTGTTATGTTAAAAGAAGAAGGAAGGAAGGAAGGGCAGGAAGGTGGGAAGGGTGGAAGGAAGGAAGAAAGGAAAGGAAAGGAGGAGACATAGAAGGAGATTTGGAGATTTTATGGTCAAATGAAACAAGTTTGGAAACTAAAATTTAACAGGTATGATTTTTCAGATGTTAACATCCTGATATTTAACCTCAACATTATGTAAGAGGGGTACATAGTATGCAGTGTTTCCTTTTTTTTCTTTTTTAATTGAAACTGCTGAGACATATTTTGAAAAATGCTGTTGTAGAGGGATTTACTTTATCAAGCAATTCTGGAAAGCAGCCAAATCCTGGAACAGCAGAGGTAACACTGTTCCTTGATGCACAGTGAACTATAATCAAAACAAACACAAAAAAGAATAACAATGACTAACATTTATTCAGTAATTTACAGATTACAAAACGTTTCCACCTAATTATCTCTCTTCATTCTCACTCTACATTTTCAAAATAGGTATTGTATCCACATTTGCAGATAAAGAAGCAAATGGTGGTGGAGTTTCAGTGTCTGTGATCACATACTGGCGGCAGAACATGAGTTTCAAACCTAAGGTGTCTCACTTCGAATCCACCGACTTCCCACCAGAGCCCACTGCTTTATTGTTTAAAAAGAAGAGAGACAGTGAAGCACTTTGTACTAGTTTTTTAAAAGTTCAAAATAGGGGATAAAGACTTTTCCTTCTGTTAGATACTACACACCTTTGGCACAGTGGTTTGTAAAGGGAAAAGTACTACCTTGTAGGGGGCATTTTAGATGTCTGGACAGCTATTGTGACTGGCATTTACTGGAATGAGGGATATTAAATGTCTGTGCTATATGGGAAAGGGCTGAACCATTTTCAAATGTCCTGCTAAAGTATTATTTTAGCTAGTGCTAAGCACACTGAAAATACAGTCTAGTAGTACTTTGTACATAGTACATTATGTATGGTAATCCTAAAAAGTTTTTATAAAAATTATATGAAAAGCTAAGTAAATAGGAGATGGTCATTATGATGGGATACTATTATAGAATAAAGACAATGTCTTAAAATTTATTAACACTGAGCATTTTTTCCTCTCAATTATAACATTTACAAATACATACTGAGCTGAAATAGTTTCAATGAATTAGCACAGTTATTGAAAAACAGCTTGCAAGTATGTAAAAAGATATTTGAAAAAGAATTGATAGAATTAGAACAAATATTATTAATTTTTAAGTAATTCACTTTTTTTTTAAACATCTTTATTGGAGTATAATTGCTTTACAATGGTGTGTTAGTTTCTGCTTTATAACAAAGTGAATCAGTTATACATATACATATGTCCCCATATCTCTTCCCTCTTGCATCTCCCTCCCTCCCACCCTCCCTATCCCGCTCCTCTAGGTGGTCACAAAGCACCTAGCTGACCTCCCTGTGCTATGCGGCTGCTTCCCACTAGCTATCTATTTTACCTTTGGTAGTGTATTATGTCCACGCCACTCTTTCATTTTGTCCCCGCTTACCCTAGCCCCTCCCCATATCCTCAAGTCCATTTTCTAGTAGGACTGTATCTTTATTCCGGTCTTGCCCCTAGGTTCTTCATGACCATTCATTTTTTTTTTTTTTTTTTAGATTCCATATATATGTGTTAGCATAATGGTATTTGTTTTTTCTCTTTCTGACTTACTTCACTCTGTATGACAGATTCTAGGTCCATCCACCTCACTACAAATATCTCAATTTCATTTCTTTTTATGGCTGAGTAATATTCCATTGTATATATGTGCCACATCTTCTTTATCCATTCATCTGTTTATGGACACTTAGGATGCTTCCGTGTCCTGGCTATTGTACTTGAATTATGATTTTCTCAGAGTATATGCCCAATAGTGGGATTACTGGGTCGTATGGTAGTTCTATTTTTAGTTTTTTAAGGAACCTCCATACTGTTCTCCATAATAGCTCTATCAATGTACATTCCCACCAACAGTGCAAGAGTGTTCCCTTTTCTCCACACCCTCTCCAGCATTTATTGTTTGTAGATTTTTTGATGATGGCCATTCTGACTGGTGTGAGATGATATCTCATTGTAGTTTTGATTTGCATTTCTCTAATGATAAGTGATGTTGAGCATTCTTTCATGTGTCTGTTGGCAGTCTATATGTCTTCTTTGGAGAAATGTTTATTTAGGTCTTCTGCGCATTTTTGGATTGGATTGTTTGTTTTCCTGATATTGAGCTGCATGAGCTGTTTGTAAATTTTGGAGATTAATCCTTTGTCAGTTGCTTCATTTGCAAATATTTTCTCCATTCTGAGGGTTGTCTTTTCCTCTTGTTTATGGTTTCCTTTGCTGTGCAGAAGCTTTTAAGTTTCATTAGGTCCCATTTGTTTATTTTTGTTTTTATTTCCATTTCTCTAGGAGGTGGATCAAAAAGGATCTTGCTGTGATTTATGTCATCACATCCCAACAATCCCCAAAGTCTTAATTCATTCCACCATCACCTTTAAAATCTGAAGTCCAAAGTCTCATCTAAGTATCATCTAAATCAGATATGGGTGAGACATTAGGTATAATTCTGTTACCAAAAGTGGGGTTGGGCTGCTCGCCACTCTAAAGCCAGTACGCAAGAGGCAACGTTGCTGAAAAGGAAAGTTTGCTTTATTTCGGAGGGCAGCAACCGGGGGAGAAGGGAGACTTGTGTCCAAAGGCTGACTCCCCCCACTGACAATCAGTGGGCAAGAGCTTTTATAGGTGTAGGGAGGGGGCTACATGCAGAAACAGCATAGTCGGCTCTGACAGTCATCTTGAAATTGGTCATGCAGTGGTCTGATCAATGTCATTTTGATTGTTTTAAGTATAGTTAATCTTCAGTTCCAGGGTCATTTTTTCCCATTTCTTTGAAGCCAGTTCTTGGAATGGTGGCAGTTTATGTCATGGCTACAGTCTGGTCATCATGTAGTTAACTTCTTCCACCTGGTGGGGATTTCAGTATCTACAAGACAGCTCACAGGACATGGCTCAGAACATTATCTACAGCCCTTGAGGAGGAACTAAAGGTTCTTGACTTTGCTTATTGACTAAACTATAATGATTTTGACTGCTTTCCTTTGCTTCTGCATTTTCTCACTTCTCTGATTAAACTTATTCTTTGGTTAATGTTTTTCTACAGACAAAAGGCAGTCAGAGGACATGGTGGCTGGGGCAGCGGGCGGGGGGAGTGAGACCATAGGGTCCTGCTCTGTTTCAATTCATCCTGAGGCAAAATTACTCTCTATATGTGAACCTGTGAAACCAGATAAGTTAATGTGCTTCCAAAATACAATGGTGGCATAGGATAGGCATTCCCATTCCAAAAGGGAGAAACAGGAAAGAAGGAAAGAATGATGGGTCCCCAGGAAGTCCAAAACCTGACAAGGGAAATTCCATCAGATCTTGGTGCTGGAGAATAATACTCTTTGGTTCAATGCCCTGCTCCACAGGCCCACTGTGGCATCAGTTCTGCCTTCAGGAACTGCTGAAGTGGTGATCCTCCCTCCATGATTCTGATGTGTGGGGGTCATACCCCCAAGATCCTGAGTAACCCTGTCCCATTGCTTTGCAGGGTTGGCTCGTTCCCAAGTCTTTGGATGAAAGCCATCTGACCTGTTAAATCCATGGTGGTGGCCCTGATGATCTCTAAATGATCTCTGGGATCTTTCTTTCCGATTCTTGAAGGAGAATACACTTTTCCATCCTCACAGAATTATGATCCAGCTCTATAGAATCTAAGAAGTCTGACCTCCTTCTTTCATTTTGTTCTATCTCTGTCCCCTTCAGCTCAAACTGGCTGTATTTCAGTTTCTGTAGTATCTTTGATAGATAGTCCAGCCGCACCCTTGGTGTTCTCTTCTGAACATGATTTCTCATTTTTTTACAAAATAGTCAGACTGAGAATTTTCCAAATCTTTAAGTTCTGGTTGCTTTTTTGCTTAGCAATCCCTCCTTTAATTCATCTTTCTTTTTTTCATTATGCTATAAGCAGTCAGGAGGACCTAGACTGCTCCTTCAACATTTGCTTGGAAACCTCTTCAGTTAAATATCCAGTTTCATCACTCACAAGTTCTGTCTTCCATAAAACACTTGAACACTGACACACTTTAGCCAAGTACTTTGTCACTTTATAATAAGGATAGCCTTTCTTCCAGCTCCCAATAACATGTCCTTTTGTCTGTATGAGACATTACCAGAATGCACCTTCACGTCCATATTTCTACAAACATCCTATTCATAAGTATTTGTGCACTCTCTAGGAAGATGGAGGCTTTCTCTCCAGATCTCCTCTTTTCTTTCTCAGCCCCCACCAGAATGGCCCAAATGTTCATAGATCTAGCATGCACCTCAAAACTTTTTCAGCCTCTACCCATTACCCAGTTCCAAAGCTTCTTTCACATTTTCAGGTATATGTTACAGCAGCACTCCACTTCTCAGTACCAAAATCTATTTTAGAACTACCATATAATCTAGCAATTGCACTTCTGGGTATATGTATATCCCAAGGAAGTGAAATTAGGATCTCAAAGAGCTGTCTGTATCCTCATGTTCACTGAAGCATTATTCACAATAGGCAAGATATGGAAATAACCTAAGTGTTAGTTAATGGATGAATGGATAAAGAAGATGTGGTGTACATGTACAATGAACTATTATTCAGCTATGATAAAGCAAGAAATCTTGCCATTTGTAACAGCATGGATGGAACTTGGGGGTACTTTGCTAAGTAGAATAAATCAGGCAGAGGAAAACAAATACTGTATGATATCACTTACATGTGGAATCTAAAAAAGCTGAACTCTAGAAACAGAGAGTAGAATGGTGTTTACCAGAGGCTAAAGGGTAAGGAAAAGGGGAGATGTTAGTCATAGGGTGCAGACTTCCAGTTATAAGCTGGGGATCTGAAATATGGCATGGTGATTTTAGCTAATGATACTGTAAAATATAATTAAATTTTCTAAGAGAATAGATCTTAAATGTTCTCGCCACAAAAAAGAAATGGTAATTATGTGATGGGATGGAGGTGTTAGCTAACGCTATGGTAGTAATCATTTTGCAACATATAAGTATCAAATCAACATATCTACATCTAAAGCTTATAAAATATTATGTCAGTTATATCTCAGTGAAGTTAGAAAAACAAAACAAAACAGAGTTTATCTGAGCTTGGGCTTCCACACAAAAATACAGTAGACTGGGTGGATTCAACACTGTGATTTATTTTTCTCACAGTTTTGGAGGTCAGGCGTTACACAGAATGTTCT
Source organism: Leucopleurus acutus (assembly GCF_964270905.1). Taxonomy (NCBI): domain Eukaryota; kingdom Metazoa; phylum Chordata; class Mammalia; order Artiodactyla; family Delphinidae; genus Leucopleurus; species Leucopleurus acutus. The sequence continues at coordinate 77,182,466 of NC_139145.1, read as the reverse complement.
AGATTGTTTGCAGATTTGGGTCATTCCATCCCAGATGAGAAACTAAAACTGCACATTATCTAGCCATACACAGTGGATAACGTTGGTGACATCTTACAACTGGCAGGATTTGACTTTACATTCCTGAAGGTCAAGGTGTTCCTTAAGCAGGGGGAGTGGTACAACCTCTGCCAACTTCTCTGTCCTTTCTGACTCTATTAGAAACAGTAGTGATTCCTGGCCCACCCTTACTCATTTCCTTGGGAAAAAAAATCCTGATACTTAACAAGAATAGGGATCTCCAAGTATCTATTAAAATTAATTGGGCTCATGAATGATTGAATCGGATTTTCAACTGTTTTGGTGTTAGCAGGGATATTGGGTTCTACTAAATGATCAAATATTCCTTGGTTGTAGCTGAATCACTTTCTATGGAAAGAGGCTGTTAGGCTGTTAAACTGTGCAGAATGGCAACTGGCCAAGTTTTAAGGCACCTCTTTGGCCAAGTCTGTAATGGTCCTCGAATATTGAAAGTCTCAGGTTGTTTCTTCACTTGGTCCAGCATTTTGTAGCTGAGGGGTAGAATGAGATAGAGTACAATGAGATGTCAGGCATGGGTTCCAAGGTTTCAGGATAAGTGGAAACTCTTGAAAACTTGGGTGAACGGGAATAATTGTTTCAGCATTTTGCTTGCACACGTGGTGGGGCAGTTCAGCAGCTCTGGGCTGGGGAAGTCTTGAAAGGGGTTCCTGGACTCAATTCCAAGTTGTGTGTGTGTGTGTGTGTGTGTGTGTGTGTGTGTGTGTGTGTATGTGTAGGCTTCCCCACGCCAACAAGCAATTCTCAGATGCCAGCAGCATGTCTGAGGATTCAGCTCAATTCTGACACTATCTATGGGAAGATAGAATTTGATTCCACAAGTAAAGGGCTTAGTCCCACAACACCACTCTTCAAACACCAATCACAAGCCGAGGTTGTTGTCCGTACTTCTGACTGACTGGCTTTAAATCAAAGATACCTACAACCCCCTCTTTGGGTTTGAAGAATTTGCTAGAACTACTCACGGAACTCAGGAAAACCCATAACTCACAGGATTACTGATTTATTATAAAAGGATATTAAAGGGGACAAATCAACAGTGAGATGAAGAGATACATAGGGTGAGGTGCAGAACAGAGGAGCTTCTGTCCACATAAAGGTTGGGGCCCAGTACGGTGACACTTGGAAGCATTCTTATTCCCCAACTTGAAAGCTCTCTGAAAAGGAGGGCCAGAAACTGTTCTTCTCGGTTTTTATGGAGGCTTCATTCCATAGTCATGGTTGACTATATCACTGGTCAGTGGTGATTGATTTAACCTCAAGCACCTCATCTCTTTCTGGGAATCAGGGGGTGGGATTTAAAGTCCCAACTTTCTAATCACATGATTGGTTCTCCTGGCATCCAGCCTCCTCCCTTGGGTGGGATCCAAAAGGCACTTCCTTGTAGCATTTTCAAGAACTGAGAACAAGAGACCAAACATTATGTCATTGTTCTTATTGCCCAGGAAATTCCAAGGGTTTCAGGAGCTATGTTCATCTGTATAACCAATGATATATATGTATATATTATGTATATATAATAACCAACAATATATAATATCACAATATTAATATTGCAGGTCCTTAGAGTTGACTCAAAAATGGGAATGGATGAGGGGGTTGGTGGCTCTTTTCATGGGTAAATGAAATGTTAAAACTAAAACTTGAGTGCAGCTAGCTTTGGGAAGCAAAACAATTTTAAATTGTCAATCTGAAGTGTGAGGAAAAAGAAAGGTATATAATCCAATCTAAAGGCTATATGGTAGATAACTTTTTATTTTCACAGGGGCACATCTCCACCTTTGAAGGAGAAATAGGCCACAGGTGTAGGCAACTTAATCCAAGTTGGGCCAGTCATTAAACTTCCTCATCACCAGTTACTAACCCAAGTAGGACCATTGCTAATTCATAGGATGTCTTTCTTTGTATGAATTTGAAAACAGTTTTGCTTCCTAAAAATATTTTACTTCCATATTATCAGAAAATTATTATAATATACAGATTTTTGTAGAACGACTCACCTTACTGCCACCTGCTGGAAAATCATGGTAATAAATATACAAATGTATGACTTTTCTCTAAGAGTGGCACAACTGTAAGAGCAGCTTTGCACCTGAGCTGATCACAGTAATTGGCCACGGTGTGTGTCCATGACCTAAGCTGGACCTATCAAAGTCCTCTCCTGGGAGCTTGCTGTAATTATCTCTTTCTTTTCTACGTGCAAAGTTATAAAGATGTGAACCGGGATTTATCATTGACCAAGGTTCAACTTCAGGGAGAAACTAAAGCCAATCTATTAAAAGGGAATGGGGTACATAGAAAGAAATAGTCCCAATGGTCCTAGAATTTCTGGCTCCAATTCTACTGGAAAATATTTCTCTCCTTGCCTTTCTATGGTTAAGCTACGAGACAATTTCCTTTGTTCAGTTAAGCAAAAGTTCAGTTTCTGTCTCATGGATAAAAAGTAAGGAAAAAAAATTAAGTATACATTGACTTTGTAGGTCAAGTAAAATAAACTGACTGTAGCTGGCAAAGAGGGCAATAAAGAGATACTCTGAGGTACAATATTTTATATTAGAGTCATATGTGGAATTATCTAATTGTTCTTGCCAGGACTGTGCCTTGCTAAACCTAGTGGCACATCTACTCCATAGCATAGATTCTTGCCTACAGTAGCCATTTAAAAAACTATTTGTTGAATTAAATTAGTTTCAAAACACAGAGATAGACAACACTTCATTCATTCATGTCCCTATCAAGTGTTTATTGAACAGCTACTTCAGAATAGAAAAAGTTCTAATTACTCAGGGTACTATTGTACAATGGGTATTTGTATTTAAACTTCCAGATCACATTTGTTTGTTTGTTTGTTTTTACCAATATGCATCTATAGTAGATAGCCATCATGCCAAAAGCAATTACTACATAAAAAGGAGATATTCTCTAGACAAATGGAGACAACTCCACCAGTCTGAGTCAACATGAGGTTCTAGCTCCCAATTTGTATTCCCTAGATGTGAAAATTTGGAGGTACCATTTAACCTCCCAAGGCATTGTTTTCTCATCTATAACATGAAGAGATGTAACTGGATGATCTTTAAGGCTTTCTAGCTAAAAAGAAACCTAAAGTTTTCTTTCAATCTCTCAAACCAGTGGTTTTCAGAGGCTAGTCTTTCTCCAGCAGCCTAGAAACTTGTTAAAATGCAAATTTCAAACCCCACCCGAGACTTACTAGATCACATACCCTGGGGGTGGATTCCAGCAATCTGTATTTTAACAAGCTCTGATGTGTGCCAGATTTGCAAATCGCTGCCTAGGCATATCATGTACAGTATATTTCTTGGTCAATGTGTACGTGGAGAACTTTACTCATTTTTCTCTGTTGCATTTCACTAATGGCATTTTCTCTCCTACCCACGTTGTTTGCCAGTATTTTTCACCCAGTGAAAACTATTTTGGTGGAAACAAAGTTGTCATTCCTTTATTTTTTTCTTTTTCTTAATGTTTTCAAATATCTCTAATGACTTTAATGGATTTTACAAACAAAGTTTATGCAAAAGAAATAAAAGAAAGAAAACCAAGTGACATCATTATAAGAGCGATGTTATATTATGCATATCCTTTTTTTTTTTTGAGACTCAATGGACATTATTATGGTGGTATATTGATAAAAGCTGCTGTCAACAAAATGGGACAAAATATTTTGGGAATATTCTTGAGCTCTTTGTGAATTAAAAAGTATGTCAGTGTCATAGCATTGCTCATGCAGGTTAATTTTTAGAGATTGAATGCAACAGATTAAACACACACACATACATACACACACAGGAAAATATTGATAAATGCCTGTAAGTGAACAACCACTAGATGATCTCCTATAATTATCCAATCCTTCTTGCTGCAACCCTCAGAAAATGTTGACTAAAGATACAGAAAGAATAAAATTCTGGGTGAACAATCATTTCTACAAATAAGACACTTTCTATTAGCAGTCTGTTATTCTAAGTTTATAAGTGATGTGGTTTGAGTATGTACCCATTTGCCTCTAGCACTAGTACGTAAACAGATTTATGAACACATTAATAAGAAATTTTATTAGGTGTCACTTTTGTTGTGTGGTCCCCATAATTTGGCTTTAGAACATCATATATATGAATCTCTGACAGAGTGCAGGATGTGCCAACGGAGTGACTAATTTTTCCACAAAGGTGATAAAAAAAATAGAGAGCAAAGAGATTTGACGTATATCCTTGTGTCCTTCTTATTGTCTCCTTCCCCTCAATGTCTTTAACTCTTTTTGTAAAACTTTCTTCTTTAGGAATATTTTATCCATACCTGATTAATGACTAAAAGATAGTGGTAGTCATCACTGCTGGGGGTCGACTAGCTTTGTTAGTTTGGGTTTGGAAGCCAATTACAACTTTTCCCTTTCAGTTAACTCCATATTGTATTTAAATATAGATAGATAGATAGATAGATGATAACCATTATTTAAGAGTAAATTGTGATATGGATGTGCATAATGTGTTTTAAAGTAATAATTATGATTCAGTTTTGAGCCAAAATAGTTTGGCTCATTGCTAGCAATGGATACCATAGGAGAACAGAATTTTTTTTAATCATTAGTGAAGAGATTCAGAGTGGCATGGAAATATCCTTATATTAATAAAAGGATTATTTTGTCAGTGGAAGAAAAACACCACCTCCTTTCCTCTTTTCCAGTATTCTTGCTTAAATTCATCATTTTTGAGTTTGGGAGGCTTCCCTATTCACTTGCCTACTATTGAGAGTCAAAAATTCTAATATAAAGGAGCAGTACCTTCCCTTTTTCTCACATTCTTTCCCGCAATTTCTGACCACTTATCCTTCTTCAGATACGAAATAAGAGTATAGTTAAAGATTAGGAATTTACCGTGGGGGAGTTTGTAAACCTGATGTATATATATTTTACTGTTACACCTTTATACAATAAAGAAGAACCTGCAGAGACAAGGCACTTAAAAATATATATTCTCTCTACCTTAGAGAACTGAACCATATTACTTATTTAACACTTCTAATAATTTCTTCCCTCTTCTCCTCTCCAATTTGCTTAGTGCACACTGGTTCCTTTATTCTTATTTTAATTTTCTTCCAGCAACTTCTGCTTTATACCTTTCTTTTTCCTCTGATTTTTCAATGCATTTTTCAATGTTGTTATTCTTTTGATAACACTTCTAAATTTCTATTTTTCTTCTGTTGTCTCTTTTTTCTTCCATATTCCAAATATGACTTCCAAGGATTTTATCAAGATGAATTATTCAGAATGAAGAGAGTGAATATGAGGGGTTTAAGGAACGAGGAAGAGGAGAGCTGCCAAGATTTTCTTCATGTACAGAAGCATAATGGAACAATCTGGGGTGTGAGAAGCAAGAGACAGAGGTCCTTGCTAAGGCATGACTAAATGGGAAGCTTATTAAAATAATGATTTGGAGTAGAGTGTATGAAGAAAATAAAGTAGATTCAGCCTTCCAGGTCAGTAGCTAATAACCCATGGGTTTGCTACTAAGGAAATTAAAACTTTAACTAATGAGAATCCTAGCCACCTACTGAGAATGAAACTGAAGGCTTCCTGTTAACTCCCCCACCTGGGTCATTTTGACAGAACAGTCAGAAAGTTATTTCCTCTTTATTTAGTTGCAAAAGACTTGAAATGGATACAAAAAAGAAAAAAAAAAGTTGGTGGCAAACTCTTCTTATTCAGCTTTCACAAGAGGAGATCCAGTGTATTTCCCCTGCACCCAAAACATACATCATCATAGGCCACGAAAAGAGGAAAGACGGTTAAAAAAACAAAAACAGAAAACGGGAGCTGTCCCAGTTGAGTACAGCCAAGATGACTCAGACAGTCTCCCAGGGGATTTTTGATGTGAGGACTTCCAATTAATAAATCCTCTATTAGCTCTGTGGAATCAGCAGGATTAAACTACCTCTTTCAAGAACACTGGTTAAATATCATGATTCCAGGGGGTGAGGGGTCGATTTTATCCACACCTCTTTTTATTTCTGCACAAGTAAGAACACCTCTCTTTAGCTCTTGGGTGAGTAGGAGAGTGATTGGAGGCCTTCGGGACACACTTTGGCCCTGGATGAACATTTAGGGTCGCTTTACTAGCCCTAAATTAAACTCTGACCCTACTGTGGTTCTTAGTCAATCGATCAGAAAGTGTGGTGGGGATCCGGGTCTCTACTGGTGGGTGAAACAGAAGGAATCTAAGCTGGATGTGACAAGACATCCAGCAGGATATGATGATGAGGGCATTTCAGTATCAAGACGAGAGGGTGGGCAGGACACGAACTTATCTCTCGGCTCCCTGACGCCCAGGTGTTCTGGGAGAGATCCCGGAGGCACGTGCCGCGGGGACTGCAGCTGACAGCCAGGGACCGGCGGCCAGGCGCCCCTCTCCGCGGGCGGGGAGCGAGCGCCTGTGTGCGCGCGAGCGGCGGGCGGCGGCGGGAGGAGGCGCAGGCGCGCTGTTCGCCCGTCTGCAGCCCCGCGCCGAGCGCCGCGTCTCGGAGAGTTGATGGCAGCACCACAGTGCGGCCACCCGGCCGACCGCCGAGCGCAGCCACCCGCCGCTGCCCGGGGAGCGTCCAAGATGTGGGGGGACTGGGGCGGCAGCGGCCGCCGCGGCGCCAGGGACCGGGGCGCGCAGCAGCCTCCGCTCGCCCGCCTGTGCTGACCTGCCTCGCTTGCCCCCAAAGAATGTCAGCCAAGTCCAAGGGGACCCCCTCCTCGTCCTCTCCAGCCGAGGGACCGCCGGCAGCCTCCAAAACCAAGGTGAAGGAACAGATCAAGATCATCGTGGAGGATCTGGAATTAGTCCTGGGCGACCTGAAGGACGTGGCCAAGGAACTTAAGGAGGTGAGAGGTGCGGGGTGTGGGGAAGGAGTTCGTCGCCTTTCACCCGCTGGGGTTCCCGGTCCCGTTTTCACTGGGGACCGCCAGATTTCTTAACTCAAGGGAAACTATAGAAAGACGCCTGCAGACGGACTTTCTTTCCTCCGGCGACTCCTGAGAAGAGTTGTTGCACTTTCTTTTTTTTCTAATCAGGAAGATCAACTAGTGTTTTAATCGATGCACCTGGGATGGTGAGAGGGGTGAACACGCGTGTCTGTTTGTGTGTGTGTGTGTGTGTTGGGGAAGGGGATTCACTGGGGGTGTGTCGACAGAGGAAGAAACCAGCAACCGGCCGCAGAGTGCAAGATGCTTCTCTCCTGCCCTCTTGCTCCCCCAGAGTCCGCTGGCAAGTCTCTCCTTGCCTGGCAGCCTCCTCAGGCCGGGGCTGAAAGGGGGCCGGGTTCCGTGCCCTGCGCCAGGCCCGAGAGGGCAGCCTGGGAGAAGCTCGGCTCCGGTCCCCCTCCCCGGTTCCCGAGCCCAGCTGGAAGGAAGACGACCCGGGGCTGCTGGCAGGAGAACCCAGACTTGGGGATGTAAAGGGGGTCTGGGACTTTCTCACTTTCGCAGTTCCTGAGGCATCCCCTGCTCTCCTCGGAATGTCCCTCCCAGCAACTCCGGGCCTTCTCGCCACCCCACCTCCTTTCTTCCTCCTATCTTGTCGCCGTTGGCATAGAACCTGGGGCGCAGGGCGCGTCGGTGAGTGCGTGCGTGCGTGCGTGATTGTGTGTGTGTGTGTGTGTTTGGTGTGCGTGCACCAGCGTCTTGCCACTTGAGTCCTGGCTCTTGGGAACCAGGACTGTTGTGTTTCTTTGTCGCTCCCCCCAACCCCCATTTTACTTCTGTCCTCCCACCCCCACCAGCGTTGATGCGGTTAGAAAGAAGCGGAGGCAGTGTCAAGGCTGAGGATGCGTAACTCAGGCTGCAGCTCCAGGCGGGGGCGAGGGCAGGGTTGGGAGGGGTGGGGTCTCCCGCGAGCCCGCGGGTGGCGTCTCGGAGCTGGTGGCAGAGTCCCAGCCCAGTGTTCCGCTACTGACTGGGTGCCTGGTGCTGTTCTCCGCCAGGGAGTCCGCACCCCCAGTTGCAGGAGGGCTGACACTGTAACTTCGAAGGTGGTGGCCGCAGTGGGAAGGGAAGGGGTGGGGCGTAGTCTAGGTCCAAAATTATAATCCTGAAGGCCAGGAGGGAAGAGATTGAGGGTCGTTTGGATGGCTGGCCTCTAGAGACCTACCTCCTCTGTCCAATTTCCAATCCAAATGTGAGGATAGAGCCCTCCTTCTTTCTCCCCCTCTCCCCGTTACCTCTGTGAACTGAACTCCGCGTTTGTTACCAAGTACAAGTCTGTTAAAATGACCCATTCATCGGCAGGGTTTGGTTTGCAAATGGCAAATGCCATTCTTGTAGGTTGCTCCACTGGCAGAACATAATTACTACTGAGGTCCTGAGAGCGGAGATTGATACAGATGATAGATGCGAGGAGGAAACTTGTTCGTGTTTCAGGGCTTCTCTAGGATCATTGTTTCACAACTGGTTGACAGATGGTGAGGTTATGCGTAGAAATTCAAGTCTGAAGATGCTGTTTGTTTCTTTGTTATCCTTTTATTTGACATCTTTGGCAGGCTGTATTTTCATCCGAAACATGATGGCGTTTTAAAAAACGAACAAATTTGGGCAAGTTCCTTTTGGCAGAATTGTGCTTTACGGTTGTTGAGGTTTCTAAGATGGGGGATGTGGGAAACCTACATCAGCACAGAAACGTATTTACTGCTTCAGCGAGGAGGCTGAGATTGAGAGAAAGGTAGTCAATCAAAACTCCGCATTTATGGGCACATACTTCTTATGTTACAATGTGTCACCCCACTCCTTATTTTAGACAGAATAAATGACAAGAAACTGCACATGGTCCTAGTTCTGCTTTGCATCATTATTCTGTAGATGTTTGGAGACCAGGTAGATCTATAGTGAAACTTTTAACCTCACTGTAGCTCTTGGATAGAATCACAAAGAAGTGTTTCAGGGAGTCTGTGGATCTCTCTCCCTTTCACTCTTTCTGTTTTCATTTGCTTGAGGATTTTTATTAGGGAAAAAACAAACAAACAGGTTATGAAAGGAATAGAAAAGCATAGGTAATGTAAAACCAAGTAAATGAAAAGATCTGTCTTCTAGACAGATCTATAGACAAAATTTTATCTTGATGCTCTGTAAGCTTTGATTGGGTGCCAGGTCCTGTCTGGCTAAAACTTTCACCCCTGAGAGTGGAATTTATGAATGATAAATGATTTGATGTGATTATTAATTACTTTTGTGAGGATATCATCATCCTAGGTTTGCACATGGAGTTGTGGATACTATGTCTGAATCTCAAAACACTGGCCATTTATGTAATAGGAGAGATAGTTATTTCAAGAACAAAATATTTATAGGACATGTTTAACCTATGACATCTTGCAGTTGTCCAGCATTTATCTTTTTAAGATAATATTGCACACATGACTGAACCTGTTTTTGATGTAATTTTGAATGGAGGAGTAACCGAAAACTTTGTAAATCACAAACCTGTTGGTGCCTACACCTATGACTTGTAAATATAAATGTCACTATTCATTAATTGTTACATTCACTATTCTGGCAGCTTATCATTGGTATATACTAAATATAAACGGTTATATTTTGAATTCTAATTCCTTTATTGGCAATGGTATGTGTTTATGCCATAATATATTTTAATATAAGTTAGCATAGAGCTGTTATTAATTTGGAACAGAAATTAGAAATAAGAAAGTGATTATGACTGCATCACTATATCATTCACCATATGGTATTTGTTTTTTCCCTGCCTTTTTTTTTTTAAATCTTTATTGGAGTATAATTGCTTTACAATGGTGTGTTAGTTTCTGCTTTATAACAAAGTGAATCAGTTATACATATACATATGTCCCCATATCTGCCTTTTTCATTCTAACTAAAATGTGGTATTCTGAATATTTTGTCCTTTATTTTTGCATAAACTCTGCACCAACAATATTAGACTTTTTTTTTTTTTTTTTGTAGTACGCGGGCCTCTCACTGCTGGGGCCCCTCCCGTTGCGGAGCACAGGCTCCGGACGCGCAGGCTCAGCGGCCATGGCTCACGGGCCCAGCCGCTCCTCATCATGTGGGATCTTCCCAGACCGGGGCACGAACCCGTGTCCCCTGCATCTGCAGGCGGACTCTCAACCACTGCGCCACCAGGGAAGCCCCAATATTAGACTTTTGTTTGAGGTTATTTTGAAATTTATTTTCTCTTTAGAAGTTTTCTGGATTTCAGTCATCTGAAAATTCAGGTAGTGGGATAGATTCCAACATAATAGTAGCTGCTTGGAACTCTTTAACAATTAGTAACAGGGACTTCCCTGGTGGCACAGTGGTTAAGAATCCGCCTGCCAATGCATGAGACATGGGTTCGAGCCCCGGTCCAGGAAGATGCCACAGAGTAATTAAGCCCGTATGCCACAACTACTGATCCTGCTCTCTAGAGCTCGCGAGCCACAACTACTGAGCCCACGTGCCACAACTACTGAGCCCGCGCGTCTAGAGCCCGTGCTCCGCAACAAGAGAAGCCACCGCAATGAGAAGCCCATGCACCACAACAGAGTAGACCCCGCTCGCCGCAACTAGAGAAAGCCTGTGCGCAGCAATGAAGACCCAATGCAGCCAAAAATAAATAAGTAAATAAATAAATTACTGATGAACAAAAAAATAAAGAAAAAAACAATGAGTAACAAAGTTCTATTATTATTGGTATCTTTTATGATTAATTATTATTGCTTAATTATAATTAGATTGTATATTAGAAGAAGAACAGGATTTCTAGAAAGTCTAGGGGCAGATTTATTCTGCCCTCAGAATTTAGTAAAACCTCAAATTACTTGACTTTTCAGAAATAATATGGGTTTCTGGGTCTTCTGTACTATAATGGAAAAGCCTTAAGTATAATTCAACGTATTTATTCAGCATCTATTGTGTGCCAAATACTATATTACCTTTTTATTGCTACCAAGATGAATAATTTGGAGTTTCTGGTCTCAGTGAACTCAAAGAATAGGTTGGGATATATTTATCCTGTCTTTGAACATCAATAGTGTAAAAAGGCATTACTACTTTTAGTGACCACCACTCTCACTGTGATCTAAGAAAACAGAATTGAGAATAAGAATGAGTATATATAGATTTGTAAACTGATACTTGGTATGTACTTAGTAGTAAGACTTTGGTGAAAAGGGTAGTAGAAACTTAAAAAAGATGGTAAGATATGAATTTTAAGAAACTTATGATTTATTCAGATTGTCATGATTAACACAAATGGGTCAGTGCCATATACAGGAGATCACATATCCAAGTGTTACGATTAAACAGTGGAGATTTTCATGAAGGCCACGTCCTTAGGGAGAATGAAAAGCCAAAAAGGAAAATTTGGGGTCTTTGAGATGTGGATAAGATTTGAAAAGGTAGAAAGGAGAAGCAATTAAGAGGAAATAGCATTGGAGTACAAGATTAATCCATGTTGCTTTTTTCTACACGTTGAAAAAAAAGAAAAAAAATAGTGGTTCAACTCTAGAGTTTTAGGGATAAAATTAGCCATTTCTGGGGCAATCCTTTTTCTTTGAAGTAATGCAGAAAAAAAGAGCTATTGCTTTTTAAAGAGAGTTCTCAAATAAGCTGACCTCTCTTGGTATCAGTTTGCCTGTTCTTTTGTGGAGATGTCACTGGTAAACTTGTTGTGCAGCGAATGTTGGTGTTAATATAGGGTCATAGATCTTGTTGCTTAGGGAGCGATTGGAATATATAATAAATAGCCTTCTACTTGGAAACAAAATTCATTGCTGCTTTAGCTGGATTCTTGTTTAGTTTAGACTGTTTCATTTTACGATTTTAAGTAACAAGACTATTATATGAGTTAACTATATGTGTGTGTGTATGTATATATATACATATGTATGTGTGTATATATATATATGTATCACTAAGCCCTGTGAGTAGACATGACCATTATGGAGAAACCAGTAAAGATGAGTTGTTCTGTCTGCTCTGGGATCACTGACTGATTGGACGCCATGAGTAGGAAGGTTTTGTCAGCTTTGTGACTATGGATTGGAAAGCACTCAATGTTTCTCTTATAATGTCATAAACAGAAATAAATTAAAATTAAGTTTAATTTTGAAAAGTTTGAAAACTCATAGGAAATGATCCATTTGGGGGCTGATGAAAACAGAATTAATAGAACTAACAATTATCTGCAAAATATTTTTGTTTTAAAATGTTTTTTCTCTTTTTTAATGGCTTATCCACTTGAAGTGCTTTAGTTTATTGATCTAGGAAATCCTACCAAATATTTTTTGGTTAATGAATTCATGCATATAAAATTCATTACTTGAACAAATTACAGAGAATAATGTCTGGAGTATTTTCTAAATTCTAAAGTCATGAATGAGTGAGATTTCACAGATGATTAATTTGTAGCAATAGCTGTAGTTTTACTACTCTCTACAACAGTCTACCCTCTCAAACTGAAGTATATTACCAAATGCTAAAATGGTCTTTAGTTTTTCTTTTCTTAAGCATGATGGCTTAGCATGTTATTAAAAGAGCAGCATGGTTCTGAGAAAATAAAAATAACCAATAACCATCCTTTACTGTCTCTCTATTTCCAATGCATTAAACCATTCAAGACTCAGAGAATTAACTGATAAGAAATTCAAGCAGAATTAAAGTAATAAATAGACAGTGTGCTTCAGGCAATAGTGAAGTAATAGATAATAAAACCAATGTAATAGTTTCATTGTTACTTGGATTATGTTTTTTCCACCCTTACTGCTCTGAGGATCTCAGGTAATTAAATCAAAATGTAGGAAAAGAGATAGAAATGTAAGTTTCAGTAAAACATATTTTCCCACACAAATTAAACTACAGAGCTTCTGTAGAACTAGTTCATAAAAAATATCATGGACAATTTTTGAAAATTAGAGGGGAAAAATTCCAATAATATGCCAACCCATTTCTGATTAAAATGTGCATAACTGACATTAAGTTGAAAATAAAAGATTGGTAAACAATGAAGTGTACTCTTTTTTCCTTTAAAATTTATTTGTGTATTTTATTAAGATTTTATTTGGGGGGGCAGTTTTAGGTTCACAGCAAAATCGAGGGAGAGGTACAGAGATTCCCTTATACGCCCTGTCCCCATACATGTGTAGCATCCCCCATTATCAACATCCCCCACCATATTGGTACATTTGGTACAACTGATGGATCTACATTGACACATCATTATCATCCAATGTCCATAGTTTATGTTGGGGTTTACACTTGATGTTGGACATTTTGTGACTTTGGACAAATATGTAATGATATATATCTATCATTATGGTGTCCTACAGAGTATTTTCATGCCCTAAAATTCCTCTGTGCTCCACGTATTCATCCTTCCTTCAAATCCTAAGGATACTAGTTTGTTAAAGAAGATATTTCATAAGTAATACAGTATATGAATAATATAAAAAGTTTGGAAAAATAAAAAAATTAGAAAGGAGAACATAAAAATTATCTTTAATGCCACACATAAATAGATATATTGAGAATTTTGCTATATTTTCTTTCCATCTTTTTGTATGCATGTTTTTAACATAGACAAAGTCATGTAAAATTATGAAGTTATATACAGTGATGTTTTCTGCTTTCTGGAATACTATTAGATCATAACCATTATATAGATCTGTTATACGTTACTTTATCATGCCCCTAATGTTCGACATTCTATTTATTAACAAATTTTTGTGGTTGTTAAGTATCACTAAAAGAACAGCTTTGACAATAAAAATAGCTAAGACAGATAGATTTTTACTATCTGCCTGATACTATTCTAAGTATATTTCTTAATATTAGGTCTTCTAATTCTCAAAACAGACATATGAGGAAGGTACTATTGTTACTCTATTTTACAGATAAGAAAATAGAGGCCAGAGATGTAAAGTCACTTGCCAACGTCCCTTACTTGTGAGTGAGACTTCAGTGCTAGGCATTTTAGTGCTACAGCCTAGGCATTTAACCACTAAGTTCTATGGATCTTCCTATTTTTTCCCCCAATTGCTTAGAAATCAAGGGTGCGAAAGTTTTAAAGTTTTCAATCCAACTTGCCAAACTATCTTCCAGGGAGTTTTTCACAAGTTTTTTACTCCCAGCATCTGTATATGTGTGGACCCATCTTCTTAAATTTCTAGTGAAGCTAATAAAACTTTTAAGTCTTATTGTGAGTATATTATTTCTTTGTGGTAACAGTTATTGTTTTTGTGGGTTGTACTCAGTTTTGGGCACCAGTATTGAGGCAAAATTAATAGTGAGTTCACTAGACATTGCAGTTTTCATCTTCTGAATAAATAGGTACTGCAGTGAATTACTTTTGACCTATTTATTCTTCAACAAAAACTTTAAGAAAAATATGACATTTCTTTTTTTATATTATGACTTAGAAAATAAAGGAACAACTAATATGGGTGCTTGCTGATGTCTAGCATTGTATATAGCAGTTTCAAATGAATTTAAAAGAATTTGGGAAACTTTTATTCTCTTTTGTTATCAAATTGCCTTGGAAGGGAGGTGCTGTCCTTAAGTTTTCTGATATGTTTGGGGTTTGACAGTTGTTTCGCTTTCTGCTGTGAAGATGAATAGAGAAGCTTGTTGAATATTTACCAGGCCCAAAATTATTGAGCTGGCTAGCAATGCCAAATGTATCTTTATAGTTAGATTTCGCATGTTAATTTTAGTGCTACCAATTTCAAGCCACCCCCTCTTCCCCTCACATAAAAGGGAAAAAAGAAATGACCTTACTCTAAAATTCTATTGTTTTTATATAGTATAATATGAATAGAAGTGTTTTTATTATATTAAAAGTTAGTTCATTAGGAAGAACTGCTCGAAATTAAGATTTCTTAGACCTGGGAAACCAAAGTCAAAGCTATTTCAGCTCTAAATAAGAGCCAGAAAATAATATCAACTGAAACGAGAAAATAGGCATGTCTAGGCAATGTCCACATCAAAGTAGGTTCACAAGGTGGCCTGTCAACTTGGAACAGATGTTGCCTTATGTGGCACAAGCTATTTGTATTTTTGAGAATGGACGGACGTGAGGATTCCAAAGGAATTGAATTTCAGGCCTCACTTTAGTTAAGAAACATTAACATTGTTAGGACAGAACTTACATTTATGATCATTGTTTTTCCTCCTTCTGCTTTGCAAATGTTACTTCAGGTTGATGTTTGAGATAAATGTTTACTTGTACAATAATTGAAGTCAGTCAAATTATATACCTATGCCCAATGAGTCAGTTATTATGTTGTTTGACTCATTATAAATAGAGTTTCAGCTACAGATAGCATGTACCATACTTGTCTGGAGAAAGCAAATTTGACAATTTCTAACAGGTTCTCTTTTGTAGTACTGTCCAAAAGCTAACAGCTTTACTGTCGTTTGTTGGCTTCTTTCATAATATCATATCTTGTCCTAAGATTTTGAACTATGTTCATGTGACAAAAAAATGCCAGGTTAAAAAATATGTATCGGTCAAATTAGCTGTCTTCTAGAGGCAGTAGTTCTTAATTTTTTCCCCCATGTCACAGAGCACTTCGAAAGTATGACAGAATTGTGGGTATTTCCCGTGGAACAAAAGCTCATAAAGACATAAGTTTTTGCAGATGTTTAGGGAATCTTGAGTGGGTGAGAATAATTCAGGTGAAGAGACAAAACAAGCGATTGATTTAAAAAAAAATCAGCTAGTTGTTTGAGACCCATCTCCATAATTTTCAAGATCATAAGTCCTGACCCTACAAAAAAGGAAAAAAGAAATACTGATGGCTATAAATTGATGGTTTTTATTCCAGGAGCAAATGGGCAGTTTATCAAAAATTTACTTCTCTTAGAGGGACTCTGGTAGATGTAATCTATCTCAAAGTGGGGTAGGAGTATATATATATGTGTGTGTGTGTATGTATATATATACATACACACACACACATTTCACTAATCTGAAACTGTAGAATGCTCTTGTGTCTGAAGGTTAACTCTCACTTTTATGATATGTGCTAGAGAACATCACCACATGGAAAGATAGAATGTTTGTTTCCAGAGCTTATTGTAAATTAAGCGTGTTCTCTTATTAAAACTGGTCCCAGAACAGCATTTTTCTTTATTTTATTATTTTTGTGTGTGACACTAGTTCATGAATGAAGAAAGATTTATTGAATTCTTGATATGTGTAAGATACTGTGCAAAAGAACATAAAGGATGCCAACACGAATAAGCTTAAGGACCTGCCCTTGAAGAAAGTCACCTGTAGTAGGATGAACTTCACCTCTAGTAGAGTGCAAGAAGTAACTCTAAGGCAATGTAAAATGTGTAAGGAGACATGTCTAACAATTTTAACTCTTACTCAGAGTAAAATGAGGACTTTGCAATTTTGAGCTGTAGGAGTGACCAGATCTGAACTACTTCCATCGCTTCCTCTTTACCTTTAATTTCTATCTAGTTCAGGGTTTCTCAAAAATGGCTCTATTGACATTTTGGGCAGATAATTCTTTGTTGTTGATGGCTGTCCTATACATTGTAGGATATTTAGAGCATCCCTGGCATGTACTAACTAGATGCCAACAGCAACTAAAAATGTCAGTGTGACAACTAAGAATGTTTCTAGACATTGACAAATGTGCCCTGGCGGGGGGTGGTGGTGAGGGGAATCACCCTAGTTGAGAATGACTGCTCTAGCTTTTCCCTCTTATTCCATGTCACTTACATATTTCTTAATATTGCTTTCTTCACCCACCTTTTTTATTTATTTAAGCTTCCGTCAAGCACCGGGGCTTTATGTTTCTTTCATGTCTTGTATTCTTTTCTTTTGTTTAAAAAAAAACATTATTTGTGCCTTTTCTTACATTTACCTGATTCTTTTCTTTTTCCCTTCACTGAAACTACTTTTAAAATATATCTTCTCACTTTCACTCACCACTTACCTTATCTTATTTTCTATTTTTCACAATCAAATAAAGATTAAATTGAAAAATTTCAAGGAAATTGTATACATGTGTGTATTTTAAGATTTGGGGAAAAAAGGGGAAACTCAGAAGGGACGATGGGCTGGGGCTGAGCTCCTTGTCTTGCCACCATTAGTTCCTGAGTGAGGTCAGTGGCAATCTTTACTGGAAAGAAGTCCTCTTCATCTCATCTATCAAACTGTCTTATGCTTCTCCTGCCTCTTCCATTTCTGTAGAGATAGGGGAGGTTTGAATGGTGTCACTGCTTCGTGGTGTGGCACAAGTTATAGAAGAAATACAGTGATGGTCATGATGATGATGATGATGATGGTGACAATGATGATGATGATGAACATGAATGTGACTAAGATCTGTTCAGTACTCACATGTACCATGAGCTGTTCTGTGTTAACTTGTTTAATCCTCTCAGTCACCCTTTGAGGTCGTTATAATTGTCCTACTTACGAGGGAGCTGAGACAGACGGGGTAGCTAATATAGAGAGCAAATGGTGGAATTGGACTCCCGATATTTCTCCCTTTAAACTGTTGTCCAGAACCAGCTCCCCAGTTCCCAGCAGCAACATAGTTACTCTGCTGTTTTCATGCTTTTAACTTTAGTACAATCTCTTTTCCTCTCTTTCCTCCGCTATGTCATCTGTCATACTTCCTTTTCTTGTTCCTCCCTTCTCCTCTGTCTTCTTCATTGTTTGTTCTTTTCCTTCTTCTCTTTTCCTTCTTCTCCTTCCTCATAAGCTTCTTTGATAGACGTTAATATATTATACACTTATTCAAAACTTTTTAAAAAATGTCTACTATATGCAAGGCAATGTGCTAGGGAATTAAAAAAAAAATATTGAGCAACACACACATGGCCCATGACATCTAGAACTTACATGCTAGTGGGAAGACATTATTCAAATAATAACAGAAATAATATTTATTAAGGAGCGTTAAAGGCTATGAAAGAAAAGTACGTGGTACAACAAGAGCATAAAATCTAAGTCTTCTTCTAAATAGGGGGTTTCAGATTGGCTATCTTCCTTCCTTCCCACTGCCACCTCTCTAATCCCTATGCTATCAATTTCATGAAGATGTTTTAGAGCTATCCGGTCTCTTGTTCTCCTCTGCCAATTCATTCTTTAAACACTACCAGATTAATCTTCTTAATGCACTGCTTTCTTCAGGCCACTCCCCTGCTTAAAAGATCACACACTATTCTCCTGATGCTTAAAATGTCAAATGAACAAACCCAGCCTTACAGCCCGATATCCAGCAGTCCCATTGTTTCAGTTTGGTCTTATCTCTTTCCTTCCTTCAGGGAGCAACACAGAGACCATCCCAGACAATCTTGACACCCTCACAATTTTTACCCAGTTGAATTCTGTATTCCTCATGTTTATGGTCACTATGCTACTCAGTTGTATTTACTTATGTTCCTTAACAATTGCTCCCTGTTTGTGCCTTAAAAAAAAAAAAATAGTGGCCTTTCTCTTTTAGTTACCATGTAATCTTTAGTACAACATTTTTAAAGTCTTACTCTTGTTATCTGATGAGGAACTTAAACTTGAAGATCCAATTCTGAGTAATACTTATTAAAGCTGTTAAGGAATAAAAGCCAATAATTACACTTGTGTGTGAGAGCCTGTTCTTTCTCATCTACTCAAGAAAATCACTAACAATTCTCACCTGTCTCTGCTATACCATCTTTTGTTCATTCTCCCCCAGATGATTCCCATCAGCATAAAAGTGAAAATAAATAGTAAAATCTTTCCTTGATCCCACTTCTCCTGAAAATTACCATCCCACTTCTTAGCTCTCCTTTACCAAAAATCTTACGTTTTATACTTGACATCACCTATTTCCTCTTATTCTTTCCTAAACCCACTCCGATCAGACCTACACTCTAACCACAACACTGCCTCTGTCAAGATTGTCAGTGACTCTATGTTATTTAATCAAGTGGTCAATTTTTAGTCCTAACCTTATTTAATTTATCAGCATTTGACAGTCTCTTTAATAATCTTTCTTCACTTGGCTTGAAGAATACCATGTTTTCTCACCTCACTGATTTTTTTTTCTCAGTTACCTTTGCTTATTTCTCCTCTAAGATGTCTGAGCTCAAATTTGATCCTTTTTTTTAAAAACAAATTATTTACACTCCCCTTATTGGTATTTTTATTCAGTCTGGAGGTTAAATTCCATTTATAGGTTCATGACTTCCAAATTTGTGTCTCCAGCCCAGACATTTCTTCTAAACTTATATGGTCAGTGGTCTTTTCTGTATCTCTACTTGGATGTCTAAGAGACATCTTCACCTTTCCATGTCCAAACTGGAATGTTGATTTTTTCCTTCCCTCAAAACTTAGCCTTTTCAGTCTTTGCCAAGTCAATGGATGGTGTCAGAGTCATTATCAACTCCTTTTCCTCATGCATGATACACAATTCACCGGACTGTCTGGTTGGCTCTACCTTCAAAATATTTGTAGAATTTAACCAATTCTTGTCTCCTCCACAGCTACCACACTGGTTCAAGCCAATATCCTCTCTCATTTTGGTTGCTACAGTAACCTCCTGACCGTTCTCTCTTGCTTCCTTAAGCCCCCTTTTTATAGCTCAGTGATCTGGGTAAATCTCGATCACATTATTGTTCTCAAATCTCTGTAATGACTTGCCATTTTACTTAACGTGCTCACAGTGGTTATGAGGTCCCAGATTTCCCTTTGCCCGTTTTCACACTCACTTCCTTTCTCTTTGGCTGTCTTTGCTTCAGCCTCACTAATCTTGCTATTTCAAGAATGAATGTGCCATGCACATTTTTATGGCTAACTCCACTCTACTGCCCTGTTACCTCATTAAAGTTTCACTCACATGTTCCCCCCCACAGCTAATTCTGTCAACTCCACATGTTGTTATACACTCTGGCATTCTCCATCTTTCTTTTCCTATTTCACCTTTTGTCTTTTCCTTAATTCTTATTAGCTTCTGATATACTAGACAATTTATTCCTAGTATTCATTATTTATTTGTTTGTTTCCCACATTTAGAATGTCAACTCCCGGAGGTCAGTGACCTTTGTTTTATTCCCTTATGTATCTCAAGTGACTAGAGCAGTGCAGTGGCTGTCATGTGATAGTTGCCCATTAAATGAATTTGTGAATAACTGGATCTCTTCCAACTTGTGTTCCATTAAAATTCTCAAAGATCAAACTATTACCTTTCACTTTCCACTGCCCATCTACCGGTTACAGAGAAGGAACATGTAGTAGATGCTTTTTCAATACTTTTTGCATGGATTCCTTATCTTCCTGCCTTTACATATGGTAGTAGTTTGTAGGTTGGCTGGAGGGAGCTCTTTTTCCCCTGCTTTGATTTTTGAAATCTGCTAACCTCACTAAACCCATTCCACTAAACCCAATCCATATTCTTATTCTTTGAAATGGACAAAGGATCTCTCCATAACAGCTAACACATTGAATGCTTACTATGTGTCAGGCAGAGTTCTAAATGTTAAAAAAAAATATTAACTCATCAAGCCCTGACCCTCTTGACTCCCAACCAGTGGCTCCCATATTATCCCTCCCATATGGAAATTCTAGGGACATCCTGTTTATATAAGACCTAAATGTGCTGTAACTTCCGGCCTTCATCTTCAGACAAGTCTGGCTCTGATTTCAGAGTGCCCATTGTTCCCTAAGGTTCAGCGATGTCATTTTAAACTCTTTGAAGCACATCAGATATAATTCTACTTTCTTCCAATCAAGTGTGTAAACTACAGTGAGGAGAAAGTATGTCTTTTTTTTTTATATAGCATTCACTCTATTTTTCTGCTTTTTGAACATCGTGTACCTTTCTTGTCATTAGTCATTATAAATTTTAAATTAACTGGAAAATGACATACAAAAGTGATAATTGGATACTGTTTAAATACATTTTAATCATCCTACTATGTCCATAAGAAACAAGCAAGCAGTTTGTTGCAAAGATCCAATATTATGGGAAACACTCAAAAACTAGGTAATATTTGTATTTGGCTTCTTTTTCTTCTTTTTCTTTTGTGTACTCCCTCTAGTGTTCAAAAATATGAGTACTTATAATTAACCTATTCAGTTACTAAAGAACACACATTAATATAAAAGTAAGCCCTTCTTAACCTGATATATATATATATATGTATATACATATATATGTTTTTTTCCCCCCTCTGGAGTTTATATTGTCCAGTTACTGAATTTTCAATGTATTGTATGAAAAACATTCTTTCTCCCCTTTCCTATAGAAATTTGATTATGTCTGTCTTTCATATGTATATTTTCAACCTGTCCACTTCAGTCAGGGGAAATATTGGACTTCTTGAACGTCTGTCTTTAAAGACCAAAATTTTCCCCAGTTTTTAAATCTGAGGTCTAGGCTTTAGTTGGGCATTTGGATATGAACAAGAATCTTCCCACATGCTAGAAATGAAAAAAAAAAAAACTATATTAACCTGAGGAGTGTCTTTGAATGTAGAAATTAAAATACTTAAATAATTGACATCATTTTATTTTAATATATTGAAACATTATCTAAATACATTGGTTTCAAGGTACCTTAAGAAATAACAAAGGTATCCCTAAGAATAACAAATAAGTAAAAATAAATAACATGTATAAACAATTGTCATTTAATATAGAATATTAATAATTGCTAGCATATATAGAAGAGAAAATAATTTTAAATTGTAAGGTTAAATAATTATTACTGTTTGGAAAGTTTTAAAAATCAGAGGCTAGTGTTTGAAGTCAATTTTTCTAAACTGACATGTAATAATGTTACTTATATTTCATTAATGCCCTTCAGTTTTTAAACTACTTTGATGCCTGCTATTTCAATTCCTCATAGTCAGATGAAATTAAAAAAGGAATAGAAAGAATAAATTATTTTGAGTGACTTTCAGAGACATTGTTTTTTAAGCTCTATCAACTCCCTGGAAGTATTTTGATATTATAATGATTCGTACATTTTAGATGGAATTTAATACTCAACATTCACCCTATATATTTTTTAGGGAGATATATTCAATACTTTAACCTTATTCGTAACAGACGGCATTGTATGCCCTTGGGGGAAGTTACATTTTTAAAACACACAGAATAACATGGTATGGAATGCCTATTTGGGGTTGTTTCATTACAGGCAGTATGCACCAAAATGCTCGAGAACCTAACATCTGCTTCCTGAAGTTGTTAATACTAATAAATATAATGTCTAATGAATTCCATTACTCACCAACAAGCTTTTAGGTTACCTGGGTTCTGTTATACTGTGCATTGAATACTGGGTTGGCCAGCAACGCTTCTTGGATTTTTTTTTTTTTTTTTTTTTTTTGCTGGCGGGGTGGGGATAGTTATTGAAACACTAACTAAATTCCTATTCATAATGCTTTTCTTTTTGTCACTCTACTGATTTAGTATTATTTAATAGAGTTAACTCCTATATTATAACTTAGCTCTTTCTTAGATATGAAATGTTTCTAACCATATTATATTCTTATTGGTTCCTGATCATGTGTCTTCTTTCCTCAGGAAAATTGATGAAGAAAAAGAGATTTAATAAAAAAGCACTGACACCTGAACAGAGTTTCAGAGAGAAAAAAAAAGCAAAAAACAAAAAACAGAGCAAGGGCTATCATTTAATAAAGAAATATAGTAATAAGCTTGCTTTATATAGAGTTAGGACACATAATATTTACTGAAGGTAGGACACTATTTACTAAGTTGATACAAGATGACGATTGTCTTAAATTGTGAGGAAATCTAAACCAATTAAGTACTTTTTAGTCAGAAAGTTTGATCTTCTATGAAATTATATAAAATTGTCTTATTTCACTCTACACCAATAGAAAATGTATGAGGACTGATTGAATTCATGTCTTCATAAGTCCTCCTCTAAGCCATCCTATATAGTACTTCTCAACTTGGCAATGAATAAAGTACTTTTTGACTATAAAGTACATGGCAGACAGCACTTTGGCTGATTTATTTCTCTTTGATGTTTGTTAATTTTCAAAAATAACACAGATACTTAACCAGCATCTTAAGAGATATCACTACAGATATTGGTTCCATTTTTATTATAGGAGAAGTACATGTGTGTATTATAAAATTCTGAATCTCTGTAGGAGATCTGTGTTTTGAAAGTAGAGATCAAAATAAAATACATTATATTAATGTATTTCCTATAAATGATAGGAAGCATATTACTTTTCTCAGTACAGGTGGAAAATGATGCATCAACATGGCTAGGAGTACAGCTTTAAAAACATGTTTTTGTGAATTTAAGAAAATCTTAATACAAGTGTTGCATCAATACACAGAATTTGGTTAGTGATAAAGAAAATGTTAGATTGTAGTATTTTTATAGAATTAGGTAAAATTTCTTTCTATTTGCCTTGAATATTTTTTTCCAAAATAAATTTTGAAATAGTTTAATGATTATATTCGGATAGGTTTCCATTACTAAAGAGAACCAAGAATTATCCAAATTTGACTTAGTATCTGATCTGTCATTCTAATAAAAAATGATGATTAATGGCTCATTTTTTGTTGTTTTAATTGCCATAATGTCAGTATTTTTTAAATGAAATTTAGCAGGGGAACAGAAATTACAAATATAATTAATAGGAAAAGTGCCATCTTTTTTTTTTTTAATGAGCATTTTACCCACTGGACATTTTCTTCCTTTACAGTCAGGGTGTATGTTCCATGAGAGTAAGGACCCTATATGTTTTACATCACTACACTCTCTTAGTTTAGAGCAGTGCCTGTCACGCCATACCCTAGCAAACTATATTTAATGAAGACCTATAAAAGAGTGAATAAGGAATTCTGAATATCTGAGTATCTATAATTTAAGTCTTATATATACTCCCTTTTTGTTTCTTTCATTATTTCCGAATTCAGCTATTGTATTGTTTAAGGTAGATTAGATGATACTGCAGTAATAAATTAACCCTAATGCTAGTAAACATTAACAAATGATTCTTTGTCTAATACACTATACTCTCCAATGCAAGTTGGTGGGGAGCTCTGTTCCAAGGAGTTGCTTAGGGACCCAGTCTCTCGTGATAATGCTATCTAAACACAGCATTTCCAGGGAAAAAAGAATGCAGGAATTTATACCCACATTCCTGTCTTTTAGGAAAGCAACACAGTTTGCCTGTGTATACAGAACGGTAGCCCCAACCTAGATGCAAGGGAAATGAAGTCTTATAAACCCATGATGAAGAAAATCACTTGGGATTTGGTGAACCCAGTATTGTGTTGACCACAACTTTACTCTTTCCAGATTCTTGTTTTTCAAAGTTAGGTTTATAGGATATTCACTTCATCAAATAGGTTTCCCACACACACGTGCACACACATGTTTCTTACATGCACAGAGGATTTGTGAAACTCAATAAATTTGACATTATTTTCTAAACTTATTGGATTAAGGAGTCTGCTTTTTGGAGACCATCTGTCAGGACTAGTATTCTGTGGAACAATTTTAGAAAACACTCTTGATCAAATAGGTTAAATAAATGTCAGAATTTGTCATAAAAAGAAGAAACTCACATTTGGTGGAGCCTTTAGCCTATAATAAATCCATGGATGTATCCCTTTTGATTGTGCTTGTCAGTAAAACTTAAATAGAATAACAGTATATTGTTTAGCTTATCATGAAGACAAATTTCTGACCACCTCAGACGTCAGAGCATAGCCAATGCCCTGAAATTAAGAGAAAAAAGAATTTCCTATAATTGACCTAAGTGATTCTTAACTAATTTTTTCAAAGATCATTCACTAAAGCAAGTTTACTTTATTTTAGTCAATTCCAACTTGGTCTTAGTTGGCAAAAATATTAACAATCTTGGTTTTAAGTACATAGCAAGTTACAGATACCAAATTAGAATGGGTTGTGAGTTTTCTTTTCCCCCTAGACGCTTGTATACTGGCACTGGTGTGGAACAAAAGCATATAGCCCAACTGTAAGGAAAAACCCAGAATGACCATTAAAAAATAAGCAAATGCACAGTAACAACTAACCATATTTGTTAATAGAAGAAAATATCTCTATTCCTCAATTATTTACATTGTCTAAACAAAGTTAAATTACCAGTAACATACTCTGTTTTAAAAAGTCTGGCAGATGCATAAAAATTTGAAATGATTGTCAATCCAAGTACTGAAAGTAAAAAAAAAAAAATTATGTTTCATTCCTTAAAACAATAAGTTCAGAAAAGAGTGATTTTCAGAATATATCCTCCTCTCTGTATAAATTAGAAGACAGTGGTATAATGCTGTTTTGAATTTATAGGATATAATATGTCATATAGATTTTTATTTCTCATTTTCTCTATTAATAAGGTGGTGAAATAATTAGGAAGTCGGGGCTTAGTATTGTAAGTAGTTGCTCTAAATTGCATGATGCATATATATTTCATATTATTATATAGTACAAATAATATGTCATATAATTTAAATTTAATTCTTTGATCTTAAAATTATATACGTATATATTTCTTGGCAGAAATATGTTTGCTTCTAGGGGAGAAAGGAAGAAAGGATATATACGTTTTTCCTTCCCTGAATTTCAGGGAAATAATTTTTATTTTGATTGAAATAGCATAAATGATTGTCTGACTTGTATACAATCATAGATATATTTTTGTTAGTGTTTAAAATAAGCAATTATGCACTTACATTAAGTACTATTACAATGGAATCTTAACATGCTAAATTCTTACAATTTAGGATAACTCTTATCCCATTTAGAAGAGCAGATTTAAAAGTATTACCCTATATCTTGTATAATAATTGAGCTTTTGTAACAATTTGTGTCACATTTTTCTTTATTTTTCATAGCTCCAGAAAAAGTATTAAAATAAATACTGGTTATCCTCAGTTTGAGGCATTCTATTAGTGAAAAATTATAAAAGGACCACACATGTAATTGGGTATACTTTTCATCCTATGTTTGTTTGGAGATGCATTTTGGATGATGGGAAATTCTAACCTTAAGCAGGTACTAACAGGAATATTTATGTGCTTATAACATCTGATGTTTGTACCTGCTGTGAATTTTCTGAAGTTCTCTTAAATGAAAGCAATGATGTATCGTACAAAGTATAGACCAACTGCAATGAAGTTGTTCATCATGAGTTACTAGTGAGCCTTTTGCAGATGTTGGTGTAAATTATGTCTAGATTTAGTTTTTAATGTTTACTGTCACATTGAGTATAGCATGAGAAGTCACTTGAAAAGAGTGGAAAATGACTAGGCCCCATGATTAATTTTCTTGGAAATCTGTTAGCCTGAAAATACATTAGAAATACTATGTCATAATCATTTTCTCTTCTTGTATATTCTGTATTCACTTAAATACAAGACATAAGCACGCACACTCTCTCTTTATTTTTATTTATTTCCTTTTAAAAGCTATCTACCAGTTTAAGGGAATGAGGTAACTCCCAAGATCATAAAGCCTTGATAACAAAATCCATTAGAAACGTCTGATTAATCAGTGAATTGGAATGAAGCAATTACCAGTATACATATTACAGAAAATGGAAATGGGGTTTATAAATTATAGTGGTCAATCTCTTTGTTCACCTTGCTTTTTAATAGTGTTCAGTTTTCTGAGGTTAATTTTTGGAACTATTATTGGTTTTTGTTGCATTTTTAGTTGAAACAAAACAAAAAAGCATTATCGATTGTATTATAGACTGCTTTATACATAAACTGTTGTACTTTTTCTTATACCTTGTTTTACCAGTCTTCAGTAAGTTGGTACCACTTTTTTTTATTTAAGCTTTCCATTTTGAGAGATTTACAGATTCATATACAATATATAATACATGGAGGTCCCTTGTACCTTTTCCCAGTTTGCTCTAGTGATAATATCCTGCAAAACTATAGTACAGTATCACAACCAGGAGATTGACATAGATACAGTCAGGATACAGAATAGTTCCATCACCACGAGAATAGCTCATGTTGCCTTTTGTATAGCTCCACCCACATCCCTACTATCTTCACTCCCTCCCTAACTCCTGCCAATCACTAATTTGTTCTCCATTTCAACAATTGATCATTTCAAGATTGTTATATAAATGGACTCATATAATATGTAACCATTTAAGATTACCTTTTTTTCACTTATTATAATTCCTGGAAATTCATCCAGGTTTTTTGTTTTGTAATAAATACTTTGTTTCTTTTTATTGCTGACTAGTATTCCATGGTATAGATTTACCATACCTTGTTTAACCACTCACCCATTGAAGGAGGGTCATCTGGGTTGTTTCCAGTTTGGGGCTTTTATTTTAAAAGTTGCTATAAACATTTATGTGTAAATTTTTGTATGAACATAAATTTTTATTACTCTTAGATAAATGCCCAAGGGTACAATTGCTAGATTATATGGCAGTTCTATGTTTAGTTTTGTAAGAACTGTCAAATGGTTTGCCAGAGTTGCTTTACCATTTTGGTCCCACCAGCAGTGTATGAGTGATTCCGTTTTTCAGTTTCTCTGCATTCTCAGCAGAATTTGATATTGTCATGGCTTCTGTCTTAGCCTTCTCATAGGTGTTTAGTGATATTTTATCATGGTGTTAGTCTGCATTTCCGTGATGGCTAACGACGTTGAGCATCTTTTCATTTGCTTACTTGCTAGGTGTATATCGTCTTTGGTGAAATGTATATCTCATTTTTCAATGAGATTGTTTATTTTTTAACTGTTGAGTTTTGAGGGTTGTTTATATATTTTAGATACTAGTCCTTTGTCAGATATATGGTTTTCTAATATATTCTCCCAGTCTGTAGCTTGTCTTTGCATCACAAAGCTTGTCTTAGCTTGTCTTTGCATCACAGGGTCTTTTTTTAGAACAAATGTTTTAAAATTTGATGAAGTTCAATTTATCAGTTTTTCACTTTATGCATTATACTATTTGTGTCAAGTAGAACTCTTTGCATAGCACTAAATCCTGAAGGTTTTCTCTTATTTTTTTCTAAAATTTTATGTTTTTCCATTTGAGTTTATGATCCATGTTGAGTTAACTTTTGTATAAGATTTGAGACTTAAGTTGAAGTTCATTGTTTTGCATATGAATAACCACTTGCTCCAAGTGGTTGAAACCGTTGTTTTTTAAACCATTTGTTGAAAAGGCTAACTTTCTTCCATTAAATTGCTTTTTCACCTTTGTGAACATCATTTGGGCTTATTTCTGTGGGACTGTTTCTAGGTTCTCCATTCTGTTACATTGGTCGGTGTGTCTATCCCTCCACACAGTGTTGATTATCGTAGCTATATAATGTCTTTAAGTTGGGTAGACTGATTCTTCCCACTTTCTTCTTTTACAAAATTATTTTAGGTATTCTAATTTCTTGGATTTTCATGTAAATTTTAGAATACTCTTGTCAATCTTTATGAAAAAAACCTTGCTGGGATTAAGCCTGAATATCAATTTGGGAAGGATTAACAACTTCACAATGTTGAGTTTTTCAATCAATGAACACAATATGTCTCTATTTATTTATACCTTACTTGATTTCTTTTATGAATATTTGATGGTTTTTTTATGGTATGTACATGTTTTGTTAGATTTCTACCTATTTTTAAATGATTGTAAATGATTTTTGAGTTATTTATAAATTTCAGTGTCCGTCTGCCCATTGATAGTAAATAAAGTTATAATTTATTTTTGTTTGTATGTCTTATATATGTGACCTTGCTGAACACATTTATTATTTTTAGGAGATTTTTTGTTTGTTTGTTTTCTTAGATTTCTTGGGATTTTCTATCGATAATCATGATATTTGCAAATAAAGATAGTTTTATTTCTGCCTTTTTTAGATCTATATTTTTATTTCCTTTTCTGCACTTGATATGATCCTGTAATTTTTCTTCTTTAGCCTTTTAATATGGTAGATTAAACTAGCCTTGCATATCTGAAATAAACTCTATTTGGTCATGCTGTATAATTAACTTTATGTATAGCTGAATTCTGCTTGCTAATAAATTGTTAAGGATTTTTGTTTCTGAAGTCATGAGGGATATTTATATATAGTTTTGTTGTTGTTCTGTGCTTGACAGATGTTGGCATTAGGGTGGTACTAGCTTTAAAAAATGAATTGTGAAGTGTTCATTCATCTTCTATTGTTTGGAAGCAACTGTGTTAAATTTTATTAATTCCCCTTTGAATGTTTGATAGAGTCTTCCATCTGGGCTTGGAGATTTTCCTTTTAATTTCCTTAATGGTTATAAAATTATTCAAATTATCTGTTTTGTATTGGCTAAGGGTGGTAGTTTGTGTTTTTCAAGGAATTAATCAATTTCATCTAACTTGACAAATTTATATGTGTAGAGCTTTGTATAGGGTTCCTTTATGATTGTTTTGAAGGACATGTGGTGATATCCCTAGTTTTATTCCTGACTTTGGTAATTTATGTTGTCTCTCTTGTTTTCCTTGTCACTAGTTAGTTTTGTGAATTTTATTGAACTTTTTGAAGAACCAGCTCATTATTCCATTGATTTCTTATATTGTTTTCTGTTTTTAATTTCATTGATATCTATCTGTTCTTATATTTATTGTTTTTATTCTTCCTGTTCTTATTTTTTTAGGTTCTTAAGGTAGGGGCTTGAAGTATTGAACTTAGATTTTTCATCTTTTCTGTTGTAAGTGTATATTGCTATACATTGAATACTTCCCTCTCAGCTTCTGCTTTAGCTTTGTCCCACATATATTGATATTTTGTATTTTTATTTTCATTCAGTTCAGCTTGTTTTTAAATTTCCCTTGAGACCTCCTTTTTGAACTATGGGCTGTTTAAAAGTATGTTGTTTAGTTTCTAAGTATTTGGAGATTTTCATGGTTTTTTTTTAAAATAAATTTATTTATTTATTTTTGGTTTTGTTGGGTCTTCGTTGCTGTGCACGGGCTTTCTCTAATTGTGACGAGTGGGGGCTACTCTTTGTTGAGGTGCGTGGGCTTCTCACTGCAGTGGCTTCTCTTCCTTGCTGAGCACGGGCTCTCAGCGTGTGGGCTCAGTAGTTGTGGCTCTTGGGCTCTAGAGTGCAGGCTCAGTAGATGTGGCACATGGACTTAGTTGCTCTGCCACATGTGGAATCTTCCCGGACCAGGGCTCGAACCTGTGTCCCCTGCATTGGCAGATGGATTCTTAACCGCTGCGCCACCAGGGAAGTCCTCATGTTTTCTTTTTATTATTGATTTCTAGTTTGATTCCATTGAGGTCAGAGAGCACACTCTGCATAATTTAAATTCTCCTAATTAGTTGAGACTTTTTTGTGGCCCAGAATGTGGTATATTTTGGTAAATGTTTCATAGACACTTGAAAAGAATGTGCATTCTGCTGTTGGGTGGAGTGTTCCATAAACATCAATTAGATCTTGTTGGTTAATGATATTGTTGACTTCTATATCCTTTCTGATTTTCCGTCTAGTTATTCTGTCAGTTTTAAGAGAAGGGTGTTAAAGTCTCCAACTATAACTACTGTATGGTTTTGTCTGTTTTTCCTTTCAGTTATATCAGTTTTTGTTACGGTTGTAGAATAGTACTTGTATGTCTTCTTGGTTGATTGATCCATTTATTATTATATAATGTTCCTCTCTATCGCTGTGAGATATATATATATATATATATATATATATATTTATAT
The DNA here is from genome assembly GCF_964270905.1 of Leucopleurus acutus. NCBI lineage: Eukaryota > Metazoa > Chordata > Mammalia > Artiodactyla > Delphinidae > Leucopleurus > Leucopleurus acutus. Next base: position 77,151,720 of record NC_139145.1, on the reverse strand, counting down.
AGTTGATCTACCATTAATACAGACACTTTGTTTTCTTTGATTAAGGTCTGTATATCTTTTTCTATCATTATATTTGAAGAGAGTTTCTTATAGATAGTATATAGCTGAATCAGTCACATTATTAATCTCTTTCTTCTGTTGAACTGTTTAGACCATTTACATTTAATATGGTTACTGACATGTTAACTCTTTAGTCTGTCATTTTGTTTTTGTCTTCTCTTTGTTTTCTTTACTTTTTCTGTTTTCTTTTTCCTGACTTCTTGTGTGTTATTTGAACAACTTTAGAATTCCATTTTGATATGTCTACAGTGTTATGTTACTCTCTCTTTTTTTTTTTTTTTTTTGCGGTACACGGACCTCTCACTGTTGTGACCTCTCCCGTTGCGGAGCAACAGGCTCCAGACGCGCAGGCTCAGCGACCACAGCTCACAGGCGCAGCTGCTCCACGGCACGTGGGATCTTCCCAGACCGGGGCACGAACCCGTGTCCCCTCTATCAGCAGGCGGACTCTCAACCACTGCGCCACCAGGGAAGCCCATGTTACTCTCTTATATAGCTTTTTTTGGTGGTAGTTCTAGGTATTACATTATATATGCATAGCTTATGACAGTCTACTTTTGTCATTTTACCAGTTTGAGTGCAATGTAGAAAACTTACCTTCCTTTATGTTCCTTTGCACTCCCTTACTTATAGTATATTCACTGTAAATATTTTCTCTGTATGCATTGAAAACTACATCTGACAGTTAAACTTCTTTATTCCACTATCAAAACTAATTAAGAAAACTCAAGAGGAAAGGAATATCTATTGTATTTACCTATTTTATTGTTTACCTTGTTCTATCTTCTTTCTAGGTGTTTTAAGCTTCATTTTTTTATCATTTCCTTTTTGTTTAGAGAACTTCCTTGGTCAAATTTTTTAGGGAGGGTCGTTTAGTGAATAATTCTCATAGCTTTCCTTCATTCTGAGAATATCTTGATTTTCCCTTCATTTTTCTTTTCTTTTTCAACATCTTTATTGGAGTATAATTGCTTTACAATGGTGTGTTAGTTTCTGCTTTATAACAAAGTGAATCAACTATACATATATCCCCATATCTCCTCCCTCTTGCGTCTCCCTCCCACACTCTCTATCCCACCCCTCTAGCTGGTCACAAAGCAAAAAGCTGCTCTCCCAGTGCTATGCGGCTGCTTCCCACTTGCTATCTGTTTTACATTTGGTAGTGTATATATGTCCATGCCACTCTCTCACTTTAACCCAGCTTACCCTTCCCCCTCCCCATGTCCTCAAGTCCATTCTCTATGTCTGCGTCTTTATTCCTGTCCTGCCCCTAGGTTCTTCAGAACCATTTTTTTTTTTCTTTTTAGATTCCATATATATATGTGTTAGCATAACGGTATTTGTTTTTCTCTTTCTGACTTACTTCACTGTGTATGACAGAGGCTAGGTCCATCCACCTCACTACAAATAACTCAGTTTCGTTTCTTTTTATGGCTGAGTAATATTCCATTGTATATATGTGCCACATCTTCTTTATCCATTCTTCTGTCAGTGGACACTTAGGTTGCTTCCATGTCCTGGCTATTGTAAATAGAGCTGCAATGAACATTTTGGTACATGACTCTTTTTGAATTATGGTTTTCTCAGGGTATGTGCCCAGTAGGGGGATTGCCAGGTTGTATGGTAATTTTATTTTTAGTTTTTTAAGGAACCTCCATACTGTTCTCCATAGTGGCTGTATCAATTTACATTCCTACCAACAGTGCAAGAGGGTTCCATTTTCTCCACACCCTCTCCAGCATTTATTGTTTGTAGATTTTTTAATGATGGTCATTCTGACTGGTGTGAGGTGATACCTCATTGTAGATTAGATTTGCATTTCTCTAATGATTAGTGATGTTGAGCATCCTTTCATGTGTTTGTTGGCAATCTGTATATCTTCTTTGGAGAAATGTCTATTTAGGTCTTCTGCCCATTCTTGGATTGGGTTGTTTGTTTTTTTTGATATTGAGCTGCATGAGCTGCTTGTAAATTTTACAGATTAGTCCTTTGTCATTTGCAAATATTTTCTCCCATTCTGAGGGTTGTGATTTTGTCTTGTTTATGTTTTCCTTTGGTGTGCAAAAGCATTTAAGTTTTATTAGGTCCCACTTGTTTATTTTTGTTTTTATTTCCATTTCTCTAGGAGGTGGGTCAAAAAGGATCTTGCTGTGATTTATGTCATAGAGTGTTCTGCCTATGTTTTCCTCTAAGAGTTTGATAGTGTCTGGCCTTACATTTAGGTCTTTAATCCATTTTGAGTTGATTTTTGTGTATGGTGTTAGGGAGTGTTCTAATTTCATTCTTTTGCATGTAGCTGTCCAGTTTTCCCAGCATCACTTATTGAAGAGGCTGTCTTTTCTCCACTGTATATTCTTGCCTCCTTTATCAAAGATAAGGTGACCATATGTGCGTGGGTTTATCTCTGGGCTTTCTATTCTGTTCCATTGATCTATATTTCTGTTTTTGTGCCAGTACCACACTGTCTTGATTACTGTAGCTTTGTAGTATAGTCTGAAATCCAGAAGCCTGATTCCTCCAGCTCCATTTTTCTTTCTCAAGATTGCTTATGCTATTCGGGATCTTTTGTGTTTCCATACAAATTGTGAAATTTTTTGTTCTACTTCTGTTAAAAATGCCATTGGTAGTTTGATAGGGATTGCATTGAACCTGTAGATTGCTTTGGGTAGTAGAGTCATTTTCACAATCTTAATTCTTCCAATCCAAGAACATGGTATATCTCTCCAACTGTTTGTATCATCTTTAATTTCTTTCATGAGTGTCTTATCGTTTTCTGCATACAGGTCTTTGGTCTCCTTAGGTAGGTTTATTCCTAGGTATTTTATTCTTTTTGTTGGAATGGTAAATTGGAGTGTTTCCTTAATTTCTCTTTCAGATTTTTCATCATTAGTGTATAAGAATGCAAGAGATTTCTGTGCATTAATTTTGTAGCCTGCTACTTTACCAAATTCATTGATTAGCTCTAGTAGTTTTCTGGTAGCATCTTTAGGATTCTCTATGTATAGTATCATGTCATCTGCAAACAGTGAGAGCTTTACTTCTTCTTTTCTGATTTGGATTCATTTTATTTCTTTTTCTTCTCTGATTGCTGTGTCTTAAACTTCCCAAACTGTGTTGAATAATAGTGATGAAAGTGGACAACCTTGTCTGGATCATAGAGGAAATGGTTTCAGTTTTTCACTATTGAGAATGATGTTGGCTGTGGGTTTGTCATATATGGCCTTTATTATGTTGAGGTAAGTTCCCTCTATGCTTACTTTCTAGAGGGTTTTTATCATAAATTGGTGTTGAATTTTTTCAAAAGCTTATTGGACATCTATGGAGATGATCATATGGTTTTTCTCCCTCAGTTTGTTAACATGGTGAGTAACATTGATTGATTTGCGTGTATTGAAGAATCTTTGCATTCCTGGGAGGAACCTCACTTGATCAGGATGTATGATCCTTTTTATGTGCTGTTGAATTCTGTTTGCTAGTATTTTATTGAGGATTTTTGCATCTATGTGCATCAGTGATATTGACCTGTAGTTTTCTTTCTTTGTGACATTTTTGTCTGCTTTTGGTGTCAGGGTGATGGTGGCCTTGTAGAGTGGGTTTTGGAGTGTTCCTCCCTCTGCTATGTTTTGGAAGAGCTTGAGAAAGATAGGTGTTAGCTCTTCTCTAAATGTTTGGTAGAATTCACCTGTGAAGGCATCTGGTCCTGGGCTTTCGTTTGTTGGAAGATTTTTACTCACAGTTTCAATTTCAGTGCTTGTGATTGGTCTGTTCATATTTTCTGTTTCTTCCTGGTTCAGTTTTGGAAGGTTGTGCTTTTCTAAGAATTTGTCCATTTCTTCCAGGTTGTCCATTTTATTGGCATATAGTTGCTTGTAGGAATCTCTCATGATCCTTTGTATTTCTGCAGTGTCCGTTGTTACTTCTTCTTTTTCATTTCTAATTCTATTGATTTGAGTCTTCTCCCTTCTTTTCTTGATGAGTCTGGGTAATGGTTTATCAATTTTATTTATCTTCTCAAAGAAACTGCTTTTAGTTTTATTGATCTTTGCCATTGTTTCCTCAATTTCTTTTTCATTTATTTCTGATCTGATCTTTATGATTTCTTTCCTTCTGCTAACTAACTTTGGGGTTTTTTGTTCTTCTTTTTCTAATTGCTTTAGGTGTAATGTTAGGTTGTTTATTTGAGATGTTTCTTGTTTCTTGAGGTAGGATTATATTGCTCTAAACTTCCCTCTTACAGTTGCTTTTGCTGCATCCCATAGGTTTTGGGTCATCGTGTTTTCATTGTCATTTGTTTCTAGGTATTTTTTTATTTCCTTTTAGATTTCTTGAGTGATCTCTTGGTTATATAGTATTGTATTGTTTAGCCTCCATGTGTTTGTATTTTTTACTGACTTTTTCCTGTAATTGATATCTAATCTCATAGTGTTGTGGTTGGAAAAGACACTTGATACGATTTCAATTTTCTTCAATATACTGAGGCATGATTTGTGACCCAAGATATGATCTATCCTGGAGAATGTTCCATGAGCACTTGAGGAGAAAGTGTATCTTGTTTTTTTTTTGGTTGAATGTCCTATAAATATCAATTAAGTCTATCTTGTTTAATGTATCATTTAAAGTTTGTGTTTCCTTCATTATTTTCATTTTTGATGGTCTGTCCATTGATGAAAGTGGAGTGTTAAAGTCCCCTACTGTGATTGTGTTACTGTCGATTTTCCCTTTTATGGCTGTTAAAATTTGCCTTATGTATTAAGGTGCTCCTATGTTGGGTGCATAAATATTTACAACTGTTATATCTTTTTCTTGGATTGATCCCTTGATCATTATGTAGAGTCCCTCTTTGTCTCTTGTAATAGTCTTTCTTTTAAAGTCTATATTGTCAGATATCAGAATTGCTACTCCAGCTTTCTTTTGATTTCCATTTGCATGGAATATCTTTTTCCATCCCCTCACTTTCAGTCTGTATGTGTCCCTAGGTCTGAAGTGGGTCTATTGTAGACAGCATATATACAGGTCTTGTTTTTGTATCCATTCAGCCAGTCTATGTATTTGGGTTGGAGCATTTAATACATTTACATTTAAGGTAGTTATCGATATGTATGCTCCTATTACCATTTTCTTAATTGTTTTGTGTTTGTTATTGTAGGTCTTTTCCTTCTCTTGTGTTTCCTGCCTAGAGAAGTTCCTTTAGCATTTGTTGTAGAGCTGGTTTGGTGGTGCTGAAATCTCTTAGCTTTTCCTTGTCTGTAAAGGTTTTAATTTCTCCTTCAAATCTGAATGAGATCCTTGCTGGGTAGAGTAATCTTGGTTGTAGGTTTTCACCTGTCATCACTTTAAATATATCCTGACACTCCCTTCTGGCTTGCAGAGTGTCTGCTGAAATATCAGCTGTTATCCTTATGGGGATTCCCTTGTATGTTACTTGTTGTTTTCCCTTGCTGCTTTTAATATTTTTTCTTTGTATTTAATTTTTAATAGTTTGATTAATATGTGTCTTGGCATCTTTCTCCTTGGGTTTATCCTGTATGGGACTCTCTGTGCTTCTTGGACTTGATTATTGATTGACTATTTCCTTTCCCATATTAGGGAAGTTTTCAAATATAATCTCTTCAAATATTTTCTCAGTCCCTTTCTTTTTCTCTTCTTCTTCTGGGACCCCTATAATTCTAATTTTGATGCGTTTAATGTTGTCCTAGTGGTCTCTGAGACTGTCCTCAATTCTTTTCATTCTTTTTTCTTTATTCTGCTCTGTGGTAGTTATTTCCACTGGTTTATCTTCCAGGTCACTTATCCGTTCTTCTGCCTCAGTTATTCTGCTATTAATTCCTTCTAGATAGTTTTTAATTTCATTTATTGTGTTGTTCATCATTGTTTGTTTGCTCTTACTTCTTCTATGTCCTTGTTAAGTGTTTCTTGTATTTTCTCTATTCTATTTCCAAGATTTTGGATCATGTTTACTATCATTATTCTGAATTCTTTTTCAGGTAGACTGCCTATTTCGTCTTCATTTGTTAGGTCTGGTGTGTTTTTACCTTGCTCCTTCTTCTGCTCTTTTTTTCTCTGTCTTCTCATTTTGCTCAACTTACTGTGTTTGGGGTCTCCTTTTCTCAGGGTGCAATTTTGTAATTCCCATTGTTTTTGGTGTCTGCCCTCAGTGGGTAAGGTTGGTTCAGTACATTGTGTAAGCTTTCTGGTGGAGCGGACTAGTGCCTGTGTTTTGGTGGATGAGACTGGTCTTGTCTTTGTACTGGGCAAGACTGTTTCTGGTGGTGTGTTTTGGGGTGCCTGTGACCTTACTATGATTTTAGGCAGCCTCTCTGCTAATGGGTGGGTTTGTGTTCCCGTCTTGTTCCCTGTTTGGCATAGGGTGTCCATCACTGGAGTTTGCTGGTCGTTGAGTGGAGCTGGGTGTTAGCTCTGAGATGGTGATCTTTGTGAGAACGTTTGCTGTTTCATATTACATGGAGCTGGGAGGTCTCTGGTGGACCAATGTCCTGAACTCGGCTCTCCCACGTCAGAGTCACAAGCCTGATGCCTGGCCAGAGCACCAAGACCCTGTCAGCCACACGGCTCAGAAGAAAAGGGAGGGAGAGAGAAAGAAAGAAAGGAAGGAAGGAAGGAAGGAAGGAAGGAAGGGAGGAAAAAATAAAGTTATTAAAATAAAAATAAAAAAGTTAAAAAGAAAAATATTAAAAAGTTATTAAAAAAGAAAGAATGAAAAAAAATGGACAGACAGAACACTAGAACAAATGGTAAAAGTAAAGGTATACAGACAAAATCACACAAAGAAGCATACACATACACACTCAAAAAAAGAAAAAGGAAAAAAATATATATATCTATATATAAAAAGAAGAGAGCAACCAAATCAGTAAACAAATCTACCAATGATATTTAGCTCTAAATACTAAACTAAGATAAACATAAAACCAGAAACAAATTAGATGCAGAAACCAAACCCCAAGTCTACAGTTGCTCCCAAAGTTCACTGCCTCAATTTTGGGATGATTCATTGTCTATTCAGGTATTCCAGAGATGCAGCATACATCAGGTTGATTGTGGAGACTTAATATACTGCTCCTGAGGCTGCAGGCAGAAATATCCCTTTCTCTTCTTTGTTTGCACAGCTCCTGGGGTTCCACTTTGGATTTGGCCTCGCCTCTGCATGTAGGTCACCTGAGGGCGTCTGTTGTTTGTTCAGACAGGACAGGGTTAAAGTAGCAGCTGATTAGGGAGCTCTGGCTCACTCAGACGGGGGGGGGGGGGGGGGGGGGAGGGAGGGGTATGGAATGCGGGCTAAGCCTGCGGTGGCAGAGGCCAGCATGACGTTGCAACAACCTGAGGCGTGCCATGTGTTCTCCTGGGGAAGCTGTCACTGGACCACAGGACCCTGGCTGTGGCAGTCTGCACAGGGTCCCGGGAGGGGAGGTGTGGATAGTGACCTGTGCTTGAACACCGGCTTCTTAGTGGCTGTAGCAGCAGCCTTAGCGTTTCATGCCCGTCTCGGTGTCCGCGCTGATAACTGCGACTTGCGCCCGTCTCTGGAGCTTGTTTCAGCGGTGCTCTGAATCCCGTCTCCTCGCATACCCTAAAACAATGAATGGTCTCTTGCCCCTTAGGCAGGTCCAGACTTTTTCCTGGACTCCCTCCCAGCTAGCTGTGGCGCACTAGCCCCCTTCAGGCTGTGATCACACAGCCAACCCCAGTCCTGTCCCTGGGATCTGACCTTCAAAGCCTGAGCCTCAGCTCCCAGCCCCCACCCGCCCTGGTGGGTGAGCAGACAAGCCTCTCGGGTTGGTGAGTGCTGGTCGGCACTGATCCTCTGCTGGAGGGAATCTCTCCGCTTTGCTCTCTGCACCCCTGTTGCTGGGCTCTCCTCCATGGCTCCAAAGCTTCACCCCTGCCCACCCGCCATCTTCCCCAGTGAAGGGGCTTCCTAATTTGTGGAAACTTTTCCTCCTTCACAGCTCCCTCCCAGAGATGCAGGTCCTGTCCCTATTCCTTTGTCTCTGTTTTTTCTTTTGCCCTACCCAGATACGTGGGGAGTTTCTTGACTTTTGGGAAGTCTGAGGTCTTCTGCCAGCATTCAGTAGGTATTCTGTAGGATTTGTTCTACATGTAGATGTATTTCTGATGTATTTGTTGGGAGGAAGGTGATCTCCACGTCTTACTCCTCCACCATCTTGAAGGTTTCCCCTTCCCTTCATTCTTTAAGGATAATTTTAACTGGTTATAGGATCCTGGGTAAATAGTTCTTTTCTTTAAGCACTTGAAAATTGTTTTTCTACTTCCTTCTTATCTCCATGGTTTCTGATTAGAAATTTGCTGTACTTCAAAATAATTTTCCCTTGTAGATAAGTTTTTATTTCTCTCTCACTACTTTCATTGTTTTTCTTTGTACTTAGTTTTCAGAAAGTTGACTATGATGTATCTTGGTTTGGATTTCTTTGGATTTATCCTGTTTGGAGTTTGCTCATTTTCTTGAATCTTTAGGTGTATGTCTTAAAATTTTTTTCTTCCAGTTTTATTGAGATATAACTGACATATAAGCACTGTATAAGTTTAGGGTGTATAGCATAATGATTTGACATACATACATCATGAAATGATTACCACAATAAGTTTAGTTTAGTGAACATCCATAATCTCATATAGATACAAACTTAAAGAAATAGAAAAAAATTTTTCCTTGTAATGATAGTTCTTAGGATTTACTCTCTTCACAGTTTTCATATATAACATACAGTAGTGTTATTATATTTATCATATTGTATATTACATCTCTAGTACTTATTTATCTTATACCTGGAAGTTTGTACCTTTTGACCACCTTCATCCAATTCTCCCTCCCTCCCCCACCTATGGTAACCACCTATCTGAATCTTTTCTATGAGTTGTTTGTTTATTTTTGAAGTATAGTTGACCTACAACAGTATATTAGTTCCTGGTTCACAACATAATGATTCAGTATTTCTATACAATGTGAAATGATCAACATGATAAGTCTAGTTACCATCTGTCACCATTCAAAGATATTTTATAATTATTAACTATATTCTCCACACTATATATTTAGTACCCATATGTATTTTGACAAATATGGGACATTTTCAGTTATAACTTTTTGAGAAATTTTTTGTAGTCCTGCCATCTTTCTCCTCTGCTGTGTGACTTCAATGAAATGAATGTTAGGTCTCTGGTTATGGCCCCATGGATCCTTGAGGCTCTTTTGTTGTTGTTATTTTCAGTCTATTTTCTTTCTGTTGTTCAGATTGAATAATTTTGATTGTTATGTCCAATCTGTAGTGTCCAATTAAATTCAGTGATTTTTATGTCCCCTCCATTCTCTTGTTGGGTCCATTCAGTGAGTTTGCAATTTTGATTATTATATTTTTCACTACTGAAATTTACATTTGGCTCTTCTTTATGTCTTTGCTTTCTTTGCTGAGTCTTTCCATTTGTCTTACTTTTTCATTTGTTTCAAGCATGTTCATAATCTTTATCAAAACTTTTTTTGTGATGGCTGCTTTAAAATCTTTGCTGTCATCACTGTGTTCACGTCTATTGGTTGTCTCTTTTACCTTTTTTCATCCAGTTTGGAAACTTCTTGATTTTTCATATGATTAGTGATTCTAACTGAAACCTGGACATTTTGGGTATTATGTTATGAAGGTCTTGGAAATGAATGCAACACACCATTACTGCTGGTACGTATAGAAATCTAGTTCCCTACTCTCCTCTATTGATGTCCAAGAAAGGGAAGGTAGGGTGCAGGAGGGAGGACTGTTCTCTCCTATTCTTTGAATATGAAAGTGCAGATTCCCCCCTTACTCAGCCTTTTCTGATACTACCTCAGGAAGGTATTGGGGTGATTCTTTATAGCCTCTTAAGGGTGGAAGTCTAGGTTCCCACTTGGCCTTCATTGGTGCCAGTGAGATTGGGGACCACAGTTTTTCTGTGGTGTTTGATTGGAGAGCAACTATCTAAATTTTTCTGTCTTGCTAGGCTGTTCTTTTCCTGGTGATTTGGCTGGAGAGAGGAGGCTTTTGTTGCAGCTTTTTTTTCTACTGCCCTTGATATTGCCAGCTTGATGGCTTCTTCAGCAACAAGTCTGGGATATATAAAGCAAATGAAAATCCAGAAACTCACCACCTTCTTTCCCTTTAGATCTGGAGGTCCCTAGCTGTTCTTCCTTCATTTATCCCTCTGTTAGAGTCCTCTTATGTTCATTTTATATATCATGTCCAGGGGTTTTAGTTGTACGTAGTGGGAGTCATAGAGAAAAGTACATTAACTTCATCTTTTTTGGAAGTAAAAGTCCATTTGTTTTTAAACTGGAACATTAAACTAATTCTGTATTTGATAATTCAGATATGCTGTAAAATTAAACATTTTTGGCCCAAATGTTAAATTTTATTTATTTATTTTTATTCTTTTCTTTTTATTTTTTTAAACAATTTAAAAAGTTTATTTATTTATTTTTGGCTGTGTTGGGTCTTCGTTGCTGCGTGCGGGCTTTCTCTAGTTGCGGCGAGCGGGGACTACTCTTCATTGTGATGCCCGGGCTTCTCCTTGCGATGGCTTATCCTGTTGCAGAGTGCGGGCTCTAGGTGCAAGGGCTTCAGTAGTTGTGGCACACTGGTTTAATTGCTCTGTGGCATGTGGGATCTTCCCAGACCAGGGCTCAAACCCATGTCCCCTGCATTGGCAGGCAGATTCTTAACCACTGCACCACCAGAGAAGTCCCTATTTATTTTTACTTAAAAATAATTTTTGGCTGCACCGTGAGGTTTGTGGGATCTTAGTTCCCTGACCAGGGATTGAACCTGTGCCCTTTCAGTGAAAGTGCAAAGTCCTAACCATTAGACTGCTGGGGAATTCCTTAAAATGTTAAATTTTAAATCATGAATTTCAAAAATATGGCAGTCACCAAAGAGAAGCATTTATTCTTGATTTCTTGCCTATTTTTAGTTAGATAATGGTACCACATGGAAAACTGATTCCCTCTTAAGAAATTGATATTTTCTGTCAATCTCATTAAATAAATTTGAATAGAGAAATTACACTGAAGGCCATACCTTATTGTTATTTTTTGTTATTAAAAGAAAGGATCTTTCAGCATGCCAATTAAAGTCAATCTGTGAGAAAAGAATCAGAATTATTTAAGTTCATGCTAAGCTGTATAATTTTATATACTTTTCTTTGTTTATCTTGCACATTAATAGAATTTAGTGCTTGGATAAAACTTTCTTGCTTTTATTTTATTATCTTATTCTTACATAATTTCTAAGAAGCCTTAAAAAACAAAGTGAGTGACTATGATATGAAATACATTAGAAATGCAAGATGAAAAGATTGAGGGGCTTCCCTGGTGGCGCAGTGGTTGAGAGTCTGCCTGCTGATGCAGGGGACACGAGTTCATGCCCCAGTCCGGGAAGATCCCACATGCCACGGAGCGGCTGGGCCCGTGAGCCATGGCCACTGAGCCTGCGCGTCCAGAGCCTGTGCTCCACAACGGGAGAGGCCACAACAGTGAGAGGCCCACGTACCGCCAAAAAATAAAAAAAATAAGTCTAGTTTATGGTGGTATGGTAAAAAAATAGTTATTTGCCATTCTTTTAACCCTTTTTTAAGTGGACATCTTTAATAAACAATATCTTCTCTATTGTTTAAAGGGCATTTACTGTAAAATGATATTTCTATATGTTGGTTTAGGTCTCATTTATAGAAATGAATGGAACTATACAAATTAAAAGATGTCAAGAGAATGTGGTCCAGTGGTTCATAAAGGAAGAAAAAGAAATGGCTGGTGTACATTTAAAAAATCACTGTGAAGCGGAAGAGGGAATCAAGCATTTTCAAAATAAAGCTAATGAAAGTGTAAATTGGAACAATATTTCTGAAGAACGTTTTGTCAGTGTTCATCAGAAGCCATGCAAACTCTTTGTCCCAGTAAACCACTTTATGGAATCTGTTAAAAGGAAATAGAGAAGCACAGAAAATTTTAAATAAAAGAGTATGCTTCAAAATATCTTTATCAATTTTCTGTTATGTGCTTTCTTTGTTTATTCTTAATTTTCTTCGTAATTCTGCTCTTATTTATTTTTTTACATTGAATAAATGAAAGTGTTCCATTCCTAATTAGTAAAGAAATCATATATATATATATATATATATATATTTTTTATAGGAAACTGATACAACTGGGAAATGACTTTGAGGACTAAACCACTGAAAAGATGTGTCCTATTCAAATATATATACACAAGATGTATGTGGTTCTTCCCAAGGAAGAACTGTTAGAAAACACCTTCAAAATGCTTTGACTAAAAGTCCCTGACCTAATACCTATTCATTACTTTTAATGCCCTATTGGTATTAAGGAGCTTTAGAAAAAATTCTTGCCAAACCCCTGCACATCACAGATAAGAAAATTGAGACCTAAAGAGGTGAGGTGATCTGACACTCATCTATTAGTGCAAGAATTAGAACTAAGATGTCCTAATATCTCCAAATAGTATAAAATATGGAGGAGAAAAAGAAAGTGTGGCATCTTCCCTTTTTCTCCAGCTACATAGAGCTGGAAAATTTTTAAGTTAAATAATATTGGGTACAGGTTAAGATCAGTCTACCCTCTATGCATGACAAAAAGAATATATTAATGAAAGCTGGAGACCGTTCAATACAGAGTCAAATTGTCAAGAGAAGATGTTTGCAGAGCCAGATTTTAAAGAAAAAAAAAAGAGAGAGAGAGAGACATTTATTTTCTAGTTTCTTCTAATTTTCTTGGAGTTACTTTAAAAGGGTGCATTAATGAAAGATAAGAGCACAAAGATGGGTTCCTTTGCATGCTAATCCAATAAATATTATTTTTAAAAGCATATATTAAAATTGTAATATTTAAACCCCATATAGTAGCCAGTCAAGTCTTAAATATTCTTCTTCTTATCTTTGTTACTTCCTCAGGCAGAAAATCTTTTTAATTCTTCCTTGTATCTGTGACAGGAGTGTTTTAAGTGGTAGAAAACAGAAACTGTAATAAAATGACAACTAATATGTGGAGTCTCTGTGTGCTTAAAATGCAAGGCCACCTGGTGTGGCAATCCAGAGGTCTTGGTTTAGATTCCAGCTCTGTTACTGACCTTGGACAAGTCTGTTAATCCCTCTGGGAGGCAGTTATTTTTATTAGTTGAAGCATATGATGTTGCCATTTTTCTTGGTCAAAACACCTCCTTACTGGGAATTTCTGGTTCACCCTAATACAATGAATAATAATTTTTTTTTCCTAGCACCAATGATCTATGAGTTTATTGTAGAGTTAATGAAGACTTATCTAAAAAATAATAAGTGGTCTCTTCTTAGGCAAAAAATCTCCTTTTAAGAGGCAAAGGAGGCTTTCTGTCCATTTAAGAACCTTCTATTAACTAGTGAAATGTTTAGCTCAAGTAACCTATAATTTATCCTTTCATGTAAGAAATATTTTCCTGGTTCACATTCCCATGTTATGTTGAAGTACATAAATAAAACTCTGGGGGGCAAGTAGGTTAAAAAAAATTAATTGTTACACATTCAATTAATCTTAAAGACAACAAAGTCCACCAACAAATCTAAGACAGTTTAAGAATAAATTAGAAAATTAAGTATTGAAGATTTTTGTAAATGTCATAAAAAATCTGAAAAAAAATTTCACACGCTAGGCACTAAAGTATTTCATGTTTAATGAAATGAAGAAAAAGAGAAAATGCTGATTTAGAAAAATATTTACTTAAAATGATGCAAATTATAAGGATTGAAAGTTTTTTTTTAAATAGTTCATTCATTACAATTTCTATGAAGTGACATAATTTTACATGATTTTGTTTTAGGGGTAGGAAAAGTGAATTTATTGATACAGTGTGAATGCCCTAATAGAAATAATAATAGACACAGAGTCATTGCAGGGAAAATGTGGAATCCAGTTGTGCTACACCTAAAGTATGGTGAGAGAACAGGGCAGAAACATTTATTGTCACTCAAGTAAGACTCCTACTTCCTTGGAAAAACTGTAAAATAGTCCAGCTGTTGGTGCCACAGTGGTTTATAGAAGAGACTGAGGCCCTTCACCCACACCCTCTGCCCTGGCCTTGGTGCTGATTCTGCCGGAAGTAAACAACCAGTCATGTTCCGTCATCTCAAGTTGGAAAAGTCATTGGCAATACATCAGAAGCAGCAGGAATTTGGAGTCTTAAGGCATATCATATCCTAGTGGAGACAAATCAACAGGGATGACAAGAATTTCTTTGAATTTCTACCAGGTGTTTCTTATACATGAAGCTAAGTTACTAAAAACATCGTGGGGATATTTCTAAAGTCTTTTTCTCCTACCACCTTGAGACTGCCTGCTGTGAAGTACTGGGTTGACATGTTGAAAAGAAACTCTTTTACTCCAGTCTTTGAGAAGTACTTCCAGTGAACAAAGAGAGCAGTGAGTCACCCTTCATAGGGCTGATGTGGGCAATGAATATTTGGTCCAAGAAGAGCAGAGTCTCCAGAAGAAAATGATGATGTGGTCAGTAGAGAGGAGCTCATGCAGGAATTCAGAAAAGGGCACGGAGCCAGTTCCTTGCTGCATAGCCATGCAGGGCCCTTGAGCCACAGAGAACACCTCTGAAGCCAAAACTCTGAAGGTGAATGGCAACACCTTTTCATGCTGCTTCTTGGGCTTATTAAATGTGAGTTCCAGAGACTCATGCACTCTGGGATTACCTGCACTGTCAATTAAATCCTACAGGGCCCACAGTCACAAATCTGTAGGCAAAAAAATAATCTGCATTTTCAAGGATTTGATCCCACTGACTCATGGGTACAGAAGGAAGTAGTTGATTTTAGAAGGCAGGAGCACTTGTGCCTGATATTGGCATCTTTTATTGTAGCAACTCTCCAGGCTCCTAGGAATTCTCTCAATTTAGTATTTCTTTTTTCCTAAACATTTGGGACATAATCTGGAGAATCAAGCTGTGTTTCAATACTTTCAAGAATAATGTTAAAAAGAATTCCACCTGATTAATTTAATCCTCTCTACCTTCTCTTCTCCTGCTCTTTCTTCTCCCCTTCCAAACACTTTTCTGACTCCTGGAAATGAGTTTCAGGATAATATAAACTGAATGAGGCTTCTCATAAGTATTTGAATTGAAAACTCTAATGTCTAAAGAAATACTGATGGGGTTCTTAATAAAGAGACAATTTCCAATCCATTTTGTTACTTAAGTGTTCCTGAGCAAATGCAATAAAACCAATCCAAGTCCTGGGCAAGAACTTTTAACAGGAAGTTGGTTACTTTAAACATGTGTGAATGTGGTTGTTGCCTCCTGCTTGGGCAGGTAACCAGTCATAAATGGATTTCCCAAATGGGCTCCTTTGTACCCCACTTACCAGATGGAGAGTGCTTGAGTAGCTGAAGCTGGAATTTCCAAAATTTGGTTCTCAAAATTTACTTTGAGATTGTTCATCATAAGAATTATCAGACTATCCATCACTGGAGGACAAAGGTACATAGATTTGGCAGTTGTACAATTGCCAATTATTTTAATGGAAAAAGCGGCATGGAATTTTCCATTTTTCTGTTACGACAGATCGCTACAGAGTACAATTTTAAACAGGTTGAAACCTGTAGTCTTTTCTCTATGAGTAATCTCAAAAGCTGTATAACATAAAAATTGTTCATGAATTATTTGCCATTTCTGCTTTAAACTGATATAATATCTACTTTTCAAACTTATTACTCCTCTTCTGAAAGTATGTGTATGTATTTATGTAATATGTATATATATATATATATCAATAGTACACATTTGCCCTTTTTGACATAAAATGTGTCTTTTGTCACATTTACTTATAAACTCATATCATGTGACAAAGTTCATGAGAACTTAAAAATACTGATTTCTTAGCGATGATACTTTAAAAACAAATGAGGAAACAGACAGACAGACATGCACATTGTACAGAGGCTGTAGGGTATTTTCATATGAATTACTTTCCAGTCACTACCTGTGTGTCCTTGTTTTAACCTGGAATTTTGATGATAATTAGCTTTCAGATTTTATTTATAACTCCTTCCATCTTTATTCCACCTTATAAGGAAAGGACAAAGTTAATCATATTTTAGAAGAAATTCCTGCAAACCAAAAATAAAACACATTAGACTATATGTGGATTAGCTATTTCTAAAAATAAGTTTAAAAATTTCATTAAGAGATATAGCCTAATGTTCAATGAGTATAGGGTATGAGGGTAAATCCAGTGCTTTCATAACCTTTATTTCAGATTGGTGAGGTGAGGATAGGAGAAGGGAAAGGCACATTAGTTAACTATTAGTGTATCAAAGTCATTCTGAAGTGTTAAATATGGCAGTTTGAGCTTGGACATCTTTGGAGCAGCAATCACTGCCTGATAAAGGAATCAGTATAAACTGATTCTCTTTTTCTGAGACTTTCAGAACTATGTCCTACTGGGTTTGTACACAGAAATACCTGGACAACAAAGCAGTGCATTCATAACAGGGGCAGCTACTGCTTGTTGCCTACCCACTGCATGTGCCTCTTTCACCCTACATGTCAGAGCCCCAGTTTGGATTGAGGCACTAACGTGCCCACTAAATAACTACACTCTTCCACTTCTCTTACTAAAAAGTGACACACTCAGGTCAGTCATTTCAAAATATAAGTCATTGGTAACACTTACAGGAAAGCTTTTAAAAGAGGGCAGACACAGCTGTATGTACCTTTTCTCCTTTTCCTTCCTTTCCTCCCCTTCCTGCTGCCTGGAATAGAGATGTAATGCCCAGAGACACAAGTTGCCCTTTTGAGACCATGAGGATGAAAGCCACACACTGAGATGGGTGATGTCTAGAGTATTTATTCCAGACTTCTTGTAGTTGTTGCCTCATCCTAGACTGCTTAAATTTGGACTTTCTGTTATGTAAACCCCTATGTACTGAAAGCAGTGTTTTTTTTGTTTGTTTTGTTTTCTTTTTAATGTGCAATTGAACACAATTTTCAATTGTTATAGTAACATAAAGGAGCATATGTGGAGACTAATGACACTTTGCCCTTGTCAGTAGCAGTCTGCTGCAATATGATAAAACCAGCTTCCTGTAGATAGATGATAATCCTGGACGCTTCAGCTGCTTTAGAAATTACAGTAGAAAGGAAAGGCTTTAGAACGATGGTATTATCCCTCTCTATATCATGAAATTCCTATATTTAGAGGCTTAGGCTTTTCCAATATATGAAGAATATGCTTATAAAATCTGTCTTTACTTAACAGTGCCTTACGTGGGTAATCTGCACACACTTTACTTTTGCATTTTGAATGTTTTTCCCATATACAGGGATCATCATGGGTTTTAAGTAAGACATTAGTTTGGGGAGAAAGCTATTTTATGACTATGGTTTGCTTTATCAAACAGTGAATATGTTAAATGTATAAAGGCTGCCCGTGGATAAGTTAAACCATAATGTCATGAGACTTACTAGGGTTATCATCGTCTGAATTTAAATATTCATTACTATGTGCTTTTTTTCTGTACCACCTGTAACTTCATTGGGGTGGGGTTGGATGGTGATAATTTGTTTTGATTAGTCAAATAAAATTTGTAAAGTTGAAAATATATACTGATGTAACTGGCTTTCTCAAAAATAGGTTGTTGTTGATTTAGATTACATAGCCCTATCTTATGTTCTAGACCCATGAATCTAGGTAACAAATTTCCAATTAGCTGGCAAAATGCAGCAGCGCAGTAAATCCTCATCTTTTATGTTCACGTGTGCTCTGTGTTTCTTATATTCATCTTGTAAATACTTTAACTCACATGGTTTATGAGCAGCACAGGCCCACTGGTGTAATCATACATCTGTAGGCCAGATTATCCCCTGGGCTTCTGTTGAGTTCTCTGTATCCATCTGCAGGACTGTTTACAACCATATGCTTTAGTATGATGTGAGAGCGGAAGGCCCGGCTGAGACCACCAGAAGGGAGATGGCAAGTCAGTCATCTTGGGCAACTGAAATTTTTCAGTTAGATGCAGTCACATGCTGGAGAGTATGCTAGGTTGATGAAGCTCTGTTTTTTTCTCAGGGTGGAGTATAGGAAATAATAGCTTGGAAGGGCTTCCCCACGGAGGATTTCTCTATAGTTTCTTTTGTCATTCTTCGTAGTTAAATGTACTAGCATCTAGATGTTACTGGGAGTAGGGAATTTAAATTTGAGAAGAGGAGGTTATCAGTTTTATGCTACTGAAGGCTGTTGAGTTTGTTTTCTTTCAATGTTAAAGGCACCGGAGTTTTGCCTTATGGTATTTGAGTTAGAGCAGGAGGAAATTAACCTGTCAGGTGAATATCAAGACAGTGCAGTTTTAATTTTATCTGTATAATGAGAAACATTCACTAACAATGAGTGAATAACCTCCTAAGTTGGAATTTTGTGTCATCACTGAGTAATATGTAATCCTTAACGGCCTATCAGGGCTTCAAGTCCTTTTATCGGGGTTTTTTTTTCCAGCTTGACATGCTGAGCTTCTGGCATGACAGAGCTACTGATTCTCTATTCATTATACTGCCTTCTCCATGTACATATTTGGACTAGTGCATCAGTAAGGTTTCTACTAGCCCAAAAGAAAATTTCAAAAAGAGCTAGTCCATGAAGGGTTAAAAGATTCTCATGAGAGAATGGCCCAAACTGGGTAAATACATGTTTTATTCTAGCTGGGCTTATTATTTAAACTATTTTGTCATTAACTTGATCCAACTTAGTGTTAGTTTTTCAGCTGTTACAGAGAATAATTTATGCCTGCCTCCAAAGAGATGGTATTAGAAGCAAGGTATGCATGACTGGCAGAACACTTTAATTGACCTATAGTTGGTTTACAATGTTGTGTCAACTGCTGCTGTACAGAAAAATGATTCAGATATATATATATATATATATATGTATATATATATATATATACATTTTTTATATTCTTTTCCATTATGGTTTATCATAGGATATTTTTTTAATAACTTTATTGGAGTATAATTGCTTTACAATAGTGTTTTAGTTTCTGCTTTATAACAAAGTGAATCAACTATACATATACATATATCCCCATATCTCCTCCCTCTGCGTCTCCCTCCCACCCTCCCTATCCCACCCCTCTAGGTGGTCACAAAGCACCGACCTGATCTCCCTGTGCTATGCGGCTGCTTCTCACTAGCTATTTTACATTTGGTAGTGTATATATGTCCATGCCACTCTCTCACTTCGTCCCAGCTTACCCTTCCCCCTCCCCGTGTCCTCAAGTCCATTCTCTACGTCTGCATCTTTATTCCTATCCTGCCCCTAGTTTCTTCAGAACCATTTTTTTTTTTTTAGATTCCATATATATGTGTTAGCGTATGGTATTTGTTTTTCTCTTTCTGACTTACTTCACTCTGTATGACAGACTCTAGGTCCATCCACCTCACTACAAATAACTCAATTTTCTTTCTTTTTATGGCTGAGTAATATTCCATTGTATATCTGTGCCACATCTTCTTTATCCATTCTTCTGTCGATGGACACTTAGGTTGCTTCCATGTCCTGGCTATTGTAAGTAGAGCTGCAATGAACATTGTGGTACATGACTCATTTTGAATTATGGTTTTCTCAGGGTATATGCCCAGTAGTAGTGGGATTGCTGGGTAGTTCTATTTTTAGGTTTTTAAGGAACCTCCATACTGTTCTCCATAGTGGCTGTATCAATTTACATTCCCACCAACAGTGCAAGAGGGTTCCCTTTTCTCTAAACCCTCTTCAGCATTTATTGTTTATAGATTTTTTGATGATGGCCGTTCAGAAATCTTCTTAAATACTAAACAGTAACATTCAGTGTGTTCCATAGGAGCTTGTTAATGTATGTTAGAAGATAGTTCATAATGGAAACATGAGAAGTAGATAGGTCTTGACAGTTGAAAGGGCTCCTCAGTTGAAATTGCTAAAATGAAAAATTACTCTCTGGCATGTTACCATTGTGCAACACAGCCTGCCATCTTTGAGGGATTATTTTGCACTTCCTATCATTTGTAGAAAAGGATCATGCCACGCGAAATGCCATCTGTACCCACATATTGGGTGTTAGACGTGGTATGATGCTACTATTTTTTTAAACTTTCAGAAGCAGCTTTATACATGGCAGATGAAGAAGGAGGTAGGATGCATTGGGTGATGGTGAGGGGGAGTTTGAAAATCACTTAATTAGATGAGTGAATTCAACTTAGCAGTGTCCCCAAATTGGAATGCCTAGAGGATTCTTGTTTATCCCACACTCTGGAATTTAGATAGAGAGTCAGTAGATAATTCCTGTGTCACATACATCCCTGATACAAGATGGACAAGGAATCAGGAGAGCCAGCTTCCAGTCCTGGTTCTGCCGCATAGGAGCCATGTGCCTTTGGTTATCTCATCTGTGAAGTGTATGGTTTGTCTTTCTCTACTTGTTTGGAAACACTAATATCCTGTGGATCAGAGTGCAGGATGATGTTACTTGATATGATTTTCAGCTTTACAGTCTCAGAAACCTGACTTATTGGCATTCTGAATGTGAGTCTGTCTTTTAGCATCCCACATGCGAGCTTCCAGAAATTAATGAAAACAAGCAGAATGCTGGCATGTTAATGTATAATGAGAAAAAGCACTACCGAAGGGACCATCATCTTTTGGCTAGCTGATTTCTCCCTAAAGTCAAACTACTTGGGAGACCAGAATATAATTAAAAGCCTGTATAGATAGCACAAAATCAATTTAGGTTGAATAGCATCAATGTAAGGTAACTTAATTCATGCAAATGCGATTTTATTTGTCCCTGGGACCAGAGGGAACTCATCCTTGGGCAAAAACATTCCTTCCCTTGCACCAGGACTCTGAGAATGTTCGTCTTCTACATTTTTCTCAAATTCCACTGCTGACTCTCCTTTGACTGATATGTTATTATTGACTTTAGTTGCATTATAACCAGGTTTCCAAGTCAGGGAGCCACTTCTGACTCTTCAAAATGACTTCCCTTGTTTCTCTCTGACCTATTATGTGGTGTGAAACTTAAATTATAATTTAATGTTCAGAGGGAAACCTTATCTCTCTTATTTCTAAGTTCTTGGTGGGATTTCTCACTGTAGCCCCTCTCCTACCATCTCTGCCTATGTTAGGTTAATTCAGTATTTAGAGAACTCAGACCCAGTGCAACTTTCCACTCAATGTATTTATTTGGGTAGTTCTTGGCAATTTGACTTTTTCAGGTTTTCCTCTCATCCTATAGAAAATAATTAAATTCCTTTGAAACACTAACTAGGCAACAGTGGAGAAATAGCATTATCTTTTTGACATAGTTTAGTGTCAGCAAGGCACAGACACACACACAGAAACCAAGGAAACTGCTCTAGGTTGTGTCATTCCCATCAATTTGGATTATCTTAGAAAAGTAAGGAAACTTGCCCCTTCTGGAGGTCTTCCAAGAAAATAAACAACTGATGTTTTTAAAAGCTTTGGTGAAAGAGACCTCTGTTTGAAGCCCTGCACCCCACAATTAAATTATTTAGTTTTAGTCATCACAGTTATTTGGTGATGCTCTATTATTGTGGTTAAGGAACTCTGAGAAGAAAGATTAACACTTTTGGAGTTTCAAAAACTTTCCCCACTACATTTATGCTGAGTTTCAGCACTGCCCTAGATCCAGTTTTTTTGATTTGACAAAACTTTCCATTTCTCTGCAGCTTTGTGAGCATCAGGGGTGTGAAAGTTCTAGGGGGTCAAATCCATAGAAGATCACAGTTGTCTGGCTGGGGTTCTGCAATTAGCTAAAAAAGTTAGCAACCATGAGAATGAGGTGGAAAACTTCCCATCAGGCTGGGGTACCTCTGGTAGAACTTGGTATATGGAAATCCTTTCCTCTAGGACGCCTGCTTTTGGCCATTCTTCCCAGGCATTTGGAACGGATGGATGAATTTCAACTTGCAGGAGGTTGGTTTCTGGCAGCAGAGGAACATCTTAGGAAGATGCTGAGGTCATATTTCCTACAAGCATTCTCTAAACAGTCAGATCAAGTCATTCTGCTTGTATCCTTTCAATGACTTCATGATGAACATAAAATACCTCTCATGATGATGATCTCTTGTTGCCTGCCTTTCAACCTTTTCTCAGATCTTACTCTCCTTTGCTTCTTATGCTCTAGCCACACCGATCCATTCTAGTTCTCAAATGCTTCAAACTCTTGAGGCTCAAGCCCTTCACGCACGTTTCCTTTGCCTGGAGTTCTGTCCGTCCTCCTCTTTACCTGATTCCTTCTCATCCTCAGACACTGATTGCTGCCCCTGCCCTCCTCATCCCAGTATTCTCTAAAATATCACTGTGTTCTCCTTTTTCATAGAACTTATCTCAGTTTGGACTTAACATATTTGTGTTTTTCCCTAATTCACAGTGAGACTTAAAAGGTTAGAGATAACATGTGTTTCATTCATCATTATGTGTTCAGCGTTTAGCACCATGTCTGGCATATACTAGGTATTCAATAAGTATTTTATAAATGAATGATGAATGGATGAACCTAAGATGCCATTTTCAGCCTAATGATTTATTGATTCTCTGTGCCACTATGTCAAGTGGCATTTAGAATGCTTGGACAGTCAGTAAATTCAAGAGTTTAATTCAGTTTTGTATGAGATTGAAGACGTTTTTCAAATTTGTGATAAAAGAATATTAATGCATTTTCTTTAACTGTCAAAGATGTATATATAGAGTGTATCTACTGTTCTAAAATATCCTCTAAGGACTCCTTGATATTCATATGTTAACCTTCTCCTTGTTTTAAGTAGAGAACGTGCTAAATTGAGTGCATTTCTAAAATAAAGACACTCAATTGTCTTGTGTAAATCAATGAAAAAGTAATATGTGATTGTTAATGCTCATTATATAATACAGATGATGACATGGATGGCAAGAACTTTGTATAACATAGCTGAACATGGCACCTTTCTATGGAAATTTCTTGGGATAAACAGCATCAGGAATACCCTTCCCTACGGTTTTCTTTTTTTTAAAAAAAATCTTTATCCACCTACTCCAAAAAACTAGGTTAATAGTATATTGTACCAGTCTTTGACACAATGTACACACATGTACGTATTAATTTATACAATAAATACCATGTATTCTCACAATCAGTTTTAAACGATGTGTTATAGAAAGTTCACCCATGGAATGAGAAACTGTGCGATGCGTGGACTGTGTTTATGTAAAGATCCCACATCCGTTGCCTTTATTGCATTTATGTGTTCTGAGATTACTTCAGTTTTATTCAGTTGGAAGGTATTTCTATACAAATCATGTTGATATAATTTCTTTCTTCAAGGATCTCTTGTTCAAGAGAACCTGACCTAAGACATTTTTTTAAACTTCAATTGTTGTTTTTCTCCTTACTGTGGATTTTTCTGGTGGGTGATTTTCACTCTTCTGTTAATTCCCTCTTATTAGTGTAGTTGCTTTCCTGTATTGACCCGCTACAGTTCAAGTCTGAGAAGTTTTATGTTAGAAGAGAAGAAAAGATCCCTTGACATTATCTCTCAGGGGGGAAGTACATACACACATTGGCAGTTAAAGGGAATTTACATTGCACTTTAAAACCATCCTATCACAATATTAGTGTCTACAGAATATTAATTCTGCTGAGCAAAGTATGTCTGCATGGATGCTTTTCCTTGTACATTTTCTTATTTCAAAATGTAGTTATTTCAGCACCAATCAAAGAGGTAAAAAGGTAATCAGCAGAATATATTGAAATACTATTTGGTAGATCGCCATGGATTGGTGATATTCCGTGCATATTGGACATTTCAAAGGCAGGAATGCTTTGCATCATAGACTGATGCTAATTCTGCCATGTCAAGGGAAGCTGGTGGCTTCAGAACCTGCTGCTTTACTTCCTATTTTAAAAATGTCCGTATGGCTCATATGGTACCTACCAGCAGGCTTTGCCAGGCAGGACCACTGACTGGCCGGTGACATTTTGAACATCCTGGTGGGACTGGGGACTATCATAACCAAGAACGATTTCTATTGTTAGCAAATTCCTTGGGATTTCCCTGAGTCAGAGTAAAATACTGGTAGAAAGTTACCTTTGGCAATGGTTACTTTTACACTACTGTGCTCGAAAAGTCTGGAGGAAAACCGTTACGGCAGAGAACATACCGAGGCTTGTTTTCTTGACTTGAATCCTTTTGGGTAGCCTACTTTTTCTCATTTTAAAACATTAATTTTGATGTTTATTTTATTAGAGTTACACAAGCAATAACATGAATTCACTTCATTGCCCTTTAAGAGAAATTAGGACATTACAATTGAAGCAGAAACCTGCTCTGACAGCTACCGGTGTGGTTCTCCCCCTTCCTGCTCTCTCTCTGCCCACTCCCCACTCCCGCAAACCCTCAAAAACTCAAGACTTAAGACTCTTAAGGCTTTCGGGTATATTCTTTCAGACACTTAAAAACACTTTTCACATGCATAAGTGGGTTCCCATGAAAATATATGATTTTCTTTTTTTATATTTAAAATATAAATGGAGAGGAAAAATCTTTTCTATGGTGAAAAAAAACATATCCTGGGAAATGTCCAGGATTTTAAAACAAGTAGCAACTTCGTATTTTGGCTTTCTTTTCAAAAGTAGCTAAATTTTTGAGAGATTGTTCTCATTTTAGAGAAGTACTCCAGAATACTCATGGCTAATACTTTGTAGGTAATAGAAGAGTGTTCCTAGGTGGACTTGGCTTTGTATCTTTCTCAGTCATTCTTTACTCCATTTCCAAAGAGAAGGGGCAGCTTGAGGTCGTGGCTGAGCTCTCTTCTGAGAACCAGAAGACTGGATTCCAGTGTCTTATCTGCCACTGCTCTCTGTGTGACCTTCTAGGTATTACCTCTATGAGATCTACAAAGACTTACTTAACTCTAAAATTTTGAGATTCTCTGTGATACATCAGTTTACTTGCAAGTAGACTAGAGTAACCTAGCTGGAGAAAAAGTTGTGTGTCCATACAGTGAAGGATGGGTAGCCCTATTGAGCTACAGAATCTGGAGTCAAATTGCCTGAGTTTGAATCTTTCTTGTTTATTCTTGGGTGTGTATGACCCAGTATTATTAAAAAGCTTAGTTGTCTTTTCTGATATTAACTACAGTAAAAGTTAATTATGATTGTTTTATTTATGAACTTAAATTTCTTAGGAAACTATTTGTATCTCTCACCTAAACCATCTCTTGTACCAACAGTGAAATAACAGCTGTTTTTTTTTTGTTGTTGTTGTCTCATTATTTTAAAAACTGTGCCAGCTATTTCCTTTAAGGTAGGAAAAAAGCTGGATACAGTGAAATAAGAGGATATGCTGATTGAGAGAGGAATACCAGGGCAAATTTCTCTGAGGAATTGACATGGGAGCTGTTTTAGGGATGGGCTGGCTGAGGCAAGACTTTCTAAGAAGAGGACAGGATGCATGTAAAAACTTTGAGATAGGAAGAGCTCTACATAGTTGAAGACCTAGAAAAAAAGGCACCTGCAACAACATGGTGGTATTGGGAAAGAATTGTACACAGTGAAGCTGGAAAGGGTGTACAGGACCCTATGAGAGCAGGAGCTGCATCTGGTATTGCTCACTATTGTGTCTCCAGACTCCATTTTGCCAAATGAATGAATGAATGAACAAACACATGTATGAGTGAGGTGACCAAAAACAAAAGGAGCTGCCAGCAGGTAAAAAAAAAAAAAAAAAAAAAAACCCACGAGAGCTTAATGTCACAGAAGACAAAAGCAGAACACTTTTAAAGAAGGAAGGGATGTTTGGTTGCTGGTGAGAAGCGAAGTAAGGCGAGAATGAAAGTACCCAATGGTTTTAGTAGCATTGTGGTCCCTAATACCCATAGCAGGAACAATCCATTGGGCAGTGGAGTTGGCAGTCAGATTGGAGTAGGTTGTTAGGAATAGTAGTGGAGAACATAGATACAGGATGTAATTACAACTCTTTTTTAGAGGTCGAAGGGAGTCTTTTAAGATTGAAGATATGGGACACATGAGGCTTTGAATATTATAGGGTGTAATCCAGTGAAAAAAGAGCACAGATGTAAGAGAGAGGTGACATGTTAGGGGATTTGGTATGCCGAGGAATTGCTGAAAATTAATAAATTTTACATTTTTATTCTTTTTTTTAACACTTTATTATCTCATTTTCAGCTTTCCTTGTCTATGCTGAAGGTACCTAATCTTTTTAGTTTGCTTTTCTATAGATAACTCCCTAAACTAATCCTTCCTGTTGTTCTTCTCTGAATCTTTTCTAGATACTGTCAATCCTGAACATTATTATTAAAAAGCATTACAGGTATGGAAACCCCATAAACTTATGAAAGAATGGAATCAAAATTTTGTACTTTCATATGATGATAGTTGAACTGTGCTGAATGGGCTCAGCCAATTCCAGCAGAAGCTCTGCAGTTAATATGGCCCTCCAGAGATGTCTGATTGGAGGCAAGAGTCTTTGTACCTCCATACCAACCAGACTTTGGGTAGGTGATACCCATGAGGGAGGTTAGCTTTGGGTGAGACAACTCCCTTGGGCTCAAGATGCCTCCTAGATAGGACTCAGCTGTAATCTGTCAGCAGGCAACACTCCTGGCATCTGAGGATATGAGGCCTCTGTTCTGAAGGGAGCATGCAGGCAGCATCCAAAAATAAATTTATAACATTTTTAATGAGGCAAAGGAGAAAAAGAATGCAGTAAGTAAAAAATAAGTTTAAGGACAGAGGAAACAGAAAAAATAGGTTCTCAAAATAAGTCTTCATTTTCTGTCTTCAAAGTATGTTAAGGCCTTATCTAAAATGTGTCTTAACTGAGATTATTCACTTTTATTAGAATAATCATAAAGAACATACCTTTAGTACTATAGGTATCCTATAGATTTCTGGAATTATTATTGCTATTGTTATTGCCATCTACTGAAATATATGCACTTTGTTTCTAATATATATACACCAGCCCAGAATCACAGGCTGTCTGCCTATCTTTATGGGACTCATTTTTTGTGGTAAAACTTTGAACCTGTTATCTACCTTTGGACTTAATTCAGAGTCATAGAGTTTAAATCCCAGGCTATCTTATTCTAAATTACCTTCAAAAGGGTGACTAAAATGATTTTAAGTTTTTCATCTATTCGTTTCTATCTTATAAAGGTAGAATTCATAGTTTGAGCATTTCAAGAAAATAATACTTCATTACATTTATATATGGTTTCAATCTAATTATTAGTTCTAGGTTAGTGTCATAAAATTATATGAAATGTTTTTTAGGTTTAATTGCCTCTAGAAGTGGTAATTTCAATGGAATCAGTTACAGCATATAGTATTAAGTGTGTTATTTAATAGTCAATATTATTATTAATGTGCTTTTACTAATGGGGCAAATGCTATTTTGAATTGTATTTATGAACTTGACCATAGCACAAACAAGTACAATAAATCCATTTGTATTCGCAAATATTGTAGTTAAACACCATTTAGTATTGATGTCAGTGAACACAGATTTTTCCCTTTATACTGTTTAATTTCTTTTTAACTTTAACTTGTAGCAACATTTATTGCACGCAAAACTCAATAATTAATGTTTTATGATTTAATATTTATTTTCAGTTGAAATCTGTTTTTTTTCTGAGGGCTTCATAATTTACTGCATTTATTACTCCCTACAGTCAGTGCTTTATCACTCTTCAATTTATAGGCATTCTTAATTTAACATGACATATATTTTCTAGCAGAAATCACCCTTAGTCAACATTTCAGAGTGAGTGTGCATTATTTATGTATTCAGTTATTGATTTTTTTAAACCCAACTTCTACCATAAAAGATTTGAGTTAATATCAAAAATACTTTATCTCATAAAAGTGAAATAAAGAAGAAATAGATAATTATAAGCAAAGGAAAATTTAAAGAAGTGATCACTGAAAACTAGGGGAAAGAATATTAATATGTAGACCATAAGGGTGAAAGTGGTTCCTTGAAGCTAAGTTTCCAACTTGGCTCCAACTTGGCGAAGTTTTCCAGCCACAGTAGAAAGAGATAACGGCTCAGTTAGGTAGCATTCGTTGTTAGGGAAAGTGATAGCTTCATTTTCAATTTACAGATGATGAAACTGAGACACATATTAATGTAACCTGCCCAGGGTCACCGAACCAGTTTGAATGGGGATTTCAGCACAGTTAAGCTGACTTGTGTTCTGAACTCTCTCCTCTATGAAATAGTTTTCAATATACACACCATAAAAATCCTTACAGAAAGCACAGTACCAGAATCCATAGATTATTGTTACTGAGTTACTGTTCTGAAAAAGGATCTTAGTGTATTTAAGGATAATTGTGTGTCTTTGTTTATACTTTTTGCTTAATAAAGATATAACATGTCTAACGTACAAGCTAGAAAATGAACAAATTTTGATGCTTCAGAAGATCCATATCACATTTTGTTTTCTATATCTAAACCATCTCTGTCTAAACCATGATATCTAAACCATGAGGGTGAACATTTGAAATGGCTGATATTTAACCATTTTTGACCTGCAAAACGGCAATTCCGTATGGTTCAGCCTAGTATTTAAAGTGATATCTTAAAACTATAATAATACAGAAATGCCCCATTTGTTAGTAGGGTCATGTAGAGATTTCCTATAACAGGTCCTCCAATTCTGCTTTTCAAGTCTATAAGTCTTCTTAAAAATATTTGGTGTTATAGTCTACAGAAAGCAACTTTTCATGATAAGTCACTCTTTCTGATGAGACTTAGTTTCCTTATCTCTAATGCAGAATTACTGAAATAAGGAAATATATATATTTGGCATTTTTATGTATACTGCAAAGTGATATGTAAATGTGAGCCCTCTTATTATATGTTTAAATATACTAAATCAGGTTGACTTCAAATTTACCAAGCTGTCCTCTCTCTGCAAGCTTAATCATTCAAGCTACCCTGCATGGCCCTATTATAGCTCCTTATTTCTGCCAGTTCTTCCATACCCAGACTTAGATGCAATAAATTAATGCAAATTGTACTTTTACCATTGTTTTCTTTTTTCTTCTCCCCTCCTTTAAATTTATGTTCTCTTGTTACATTTTAAGAATCTTTATAAGTCATCTTAAATTTTTTCTGAAACACGGTTCATTATAGATAAATACATTTACTAAGTGGATGTTCCACTTCAAACTGTTCAGTTCCATGGGCCACTGTGAATATGCAACCATGACCTAATTTAAGAACATATGATTTTCCTTTAGCACTGACATCAGTATAGCATTTTTTTAGTAACCACTGGGTAAAAAATTCTGCTGTGTATCATGAGGGACTTGTCTTGCCAAATCTGTACCCATAAGCAACTATCGTAGACAAAATGGATGCACACGAAGCAGTTACAGAACATGTCAGCGTTTATGTCATTAGTGCACTTTGAAAAATAAGCCTTGACAGGGACTCACTGTGCAGTTCAAATGGTCAAGTTGGTGCAATAGATGTTGAGCATAACGTTTATTTTTTTAATGAGGCAATGGATGAAGTATTATGTAATGATAAGCTTTGCTCCCTGTTTGAAGAATTTCAAGTGTTTTTAAAAAGAAGCAATAGCATTTTTGGACAAGCGTTTCCCCATGCAATAGCAACAGATTAAGCTAGATCTGAAGAGCAATCTGATGTAATTCATTCTTGTCAGGAAAAGGGGCTGGGGGACAGTCAGGTCCACAATTCCAGATCTAGTCTTTCTGTTCTGAGGGAGAAGGTCATTCATGGCATGAGCTGCGAAGAAAGTATAGTATAGCTCCCAGAGACTTTCTGTGCCTGGATAATAAAGGTCTCATCCTGTGATCACCTTCTTGTCATTAATGTGAGCCTGGCAAACTGTTCCCCTTTCATGCACCAGGTCCCACCCAGACCCACCCTTCCCAATGGGAACACAGATCAGGCCACCTCAATCCCTTGTTATTTCTAAATCCATTTATACACCTACTTTCAGATCTGTATATCTTCCAAAAGCATTTATGTTATTTAATTATAATTATGTACCACTTATTTCCCTTTTTGACTTTCAGAATACATTTCTGTGCCTTATATATTTTCTCCTGAGGCAACAAATTCAGGAAGTATCATGAATTATTGCCCTACTTCACTTATTCATCTTACAGTGTACTTACTGAGCTCCAGTGTGTGTCAAGCCTTGGGTTGGGCCCATCTTTGGTAATAGAGCCACTGCAACCTGTACCACCTCTGCCATCTACCAGAGATTGGTATTCGGAAAATAATATAATCTGTAAGGTCAACAGTTGGTTTAATCACCTTCTTAAAAATTTGGAACAATCTGATCATAGTAACATCAAATCAAGTAACAGATGAAATAATATATAGTAACTATTTTCCAAGAAGTTTATAGACTATATATCTAAGTTTTCAATGACATCATTATAGCAGAACCATCATAACTCTTCCAGATGAGCCTTTGAAGAGAATCAGTGATGTGTGATCTCATTAGACAGTATCAGAATAATTTCCTCATACTGAGCCACTACTCAGAGAGCATTCTTCTCTGGATTACGTTACTGTATAGGCAGACTTTAGAGCCCAAGGGTCATGGGAAATAGAGTTTGATGATATAGTAATCTTCAAAGTAAAAATAGTCAGTGAATCAAAAACTCCTGGTTATATGAAATGAAGCCAGAGTCACACAGTGAGTTAATGGTTGAAGTGGATTTACCTACTGCTAAAGCGTTGACTTTAGTGATCAATTTGTGTTTCCGTAACTCTGTATAGGTTTTCACCTTGATAGATGACGTCTCCCTATTTAAGTTAGTACCCAAGTGGAAGATACAATAAATCAGCTCCCTTGCCCAAAGCTCCTAATTTCAGGGTGGTGAGTCAAGCCTGTTGGATCTCACAGCCACAGCTCCTTCTCTTTGGGTCTTAGGTCTTGGCCTTTGTCCAAAATTCCATGCTGGACTTTGTGATTTAAACAAGGTCAGGCTACCAGAAGTTCAAATTAGCATTGAGACATAGCTGTTGCTACACTTCTAAATCTCCATGCCAGTGTGGCTGCTTCTGAATGGAGGGTTGGAGGGCAGCGTGAACAGCAGTGAAGAATTGTTATCTTTAGGACAAATAGAAGCTGGAATTAGTTAAAGGAAAGTGCTAGAAGGACAGGATAAACAACAGTGGAGATAGTACATTATTGTGATTAGGAATAGGAGCTCAGGAGTCAAAGTAAGCTGTGCCTCATATAGCTCTGTGCCTCAGGTAAGCTGGTTAGCCTTTCTGAGCCTCCATTTCATCAATTATCTTTAAACAGAAACAGTGCCAACCTAAGGGGTTTGAAGTTCATAAAGCCCAATACTTAGTAAGCAGTCAATCAATGCTAGTAATGAATACCAATTTGAAAATAGTGATACCTGTTTTAGTAAGAAAATGAAGACAGAGTAGTTGGCACTTAGGACATTTAGTCAATATGCATTATAACCAGCAGAAAAACTATATATAGATCTATCTATCTCCAGTTTGATCTGTAAAAAATACAAGGTGAATCTCCTAGAAGTCTTACTAAAACTGCCTTAATTAAGCTGCTATGGAGGTTTTTCTTTGCATTTCATGGAGTATCTCCAGCTGTGTTCCAATAGAGCAGGGGTCGGCAAACCTTTTCTGTCAAGGGCTTTGAGGGCTGAGAGTCAAAATCAAGGATATAATGTAAATACTTATATAACCAATACTTTTCCACAAAGTTTTATTCATGAAATTCAAAATATAATAATAATAATTGAGTACAAATATTTGTAATACAAGTCTACTGGTAAGTCTAATTGAATTCTTTTTGAGGGAGAATAATATTTTCCTTAAACGTGGTTCAAAGTAATTGTTCCCTATCAACAAACTGATTGCTAGTGTTCATCTATAAAATCTGTTCTTAGCTTATGGGCTGTACACAGACAGCTGGCAGACTGGATTTGGCTCATGGGCTGTGCTTTGCTGACCTTGGTCTTAAAGGATTAAGGAAGCAAAGAGCCTTGAGAGACTCCGATCAAATTAACATGTTAGCAAATGACAGTTGGAGTAGCCTCTGGCTAATTTTGAGTCATGAGGTGAGAAGTATAGCTAAAATAGTGTCTGAACATATTTAGATGTAGAGTGCAAATGGAAACAAAGCTTGGGACTATGCCATGGGTCCCTGGTCTCTGGAAGAAGGCTCTAGAATCTGAAATTGAGCTTCCTTTCTCCCTTCACATTTGCCTGAACTTTCTGCGCAGAGAGTAGACAGGGTTGACAGATACCTTATTATGTGCATGTTCCGAGATGTTGGGACCGTTTTAGCAGAAGGGAGAAAGAGCACCTTAACTGCAGTGCTGAGGGATGCGCATTTCACTTCCTCTCCTAGAAGAACAAGGTAGTCTGGAAATGGAAACAGAGAAGAATGGAAATTACCTTTCCCCTTTCTATGTGCCCAATGTGGAAACAACATGAAGAAGTGAAAGAAAATCAGCAGAACCCTTTTTTAAATGATAAAAAAAAATCCAGATTAAGTTACTTAGTATTATTTTAAATAAAAGTCAGACAGAAAAAATGGGTACAAACCATGATAGTGACGGGATGTCTGGCTCCTCCTGCCTGGCGATAATGAGCTTCTCGTACACCTGAGAATGGTAGAGAGAATGCTGCCGCTGTGGGAAATTCTAGAATTTAGGTATAATGGAGAGATAAGGTGAGAACAGGAAATCCAAATGTGACACCAATAGGAACAAAAATATTTTGAGCTTTTGGCACTTCACACTATGGAGAACCAAAAGGATAAGAACAGAGAGCAGTGGTTGAGGAGACCCACTGGAGGGTGGTAGAGTTGATGTTGTCCTAAAACAGCTTTCATCTGAGTGCAGTTGAATGGTGATTGCTATACTACACAGTATTTTGTAGGAATCAAGATACTGACCATCTGTGTCAACGTTGCCATATTCTGGGGGTAGGGTAGAGGAAGGAGCTTGGTGTGGCAGGGAACCCACGGAAAAGGAGAAAATGGGAAAACTGGTGCCTCAGAGGAAGTATGAAGAGTCCCTAAATCAGCTGGAAATTCGGGCTCTGAAAGCATCTGAGTTTCCAGCTGAGTCTTAGGGATCCAGTACAGAATGGGGAGGACAAGGCCCTTGGTTTTAAGAATACAAAGAGGATATGGTAGAAACACCACGTCCAGAGGTGACTTATATAGAGTTCATTCGGAGCAGGACATGGGACCAAGTTCTTTCTTCAGAAGTGTGAGTGGCAAGAAAGTCTTGGAGGAGGGCTGAGGCAGCCACCTGGAGACTGTTGGCTGACAGGCCTTCTTCCCTCTGACCTCCCCCTGCTGGATGATGATAGGCTTACTCATGAGAAGGATAGGAGTCTGAATAGTATGGAATTCCCAAATATCCTGAACAGTTTTGATGTTTTTCAGAGACCCCTGGGGCCTTGTGAAAAGAGATAAGGTTGACACTGATTTACCTGGATGATAATATAGCTTGAATAGAAAATCATATCTTTTACAATTTTACTAAACAAGCATTTTTTATTACATATCTAAATGTTCTCTCCTCCCT
The DNA here is from genome assembly GCF_964270905.1 of Leucopleurus acutus. Lineage (NCBI taxonomy): Eukaryota > Metazoa > Chordata > Mammalia > Artiodactyla > Delphinidae > Leucopleurus > Leucopleurus acutus. Next base: position 77,117,999 of record NC_139145.1, on the reverse strand, counting down.
GATATAGAAACTTAATCTCAATCCAGCAGACATTACTTTTCTTTTTAAAATTTATTTTATTGAAGTATAGTTGATTTACAATGTTGTGTTAATATCTACTGTACAGCAAAGTGATTCAGTTATACACCTATATACATTCTTTTTCATAATGGTTTATCATAGGATATGAATATAGTTCCCTGTGCTATATAGTAGGACTTTGTTGTTTATCCATTCTTTATATAATAGTTTGCATCTGCTAATCCCAAACTTCCGATCCATCTCTCCCCCACTCCCCCTCCCACTTGGCAACCACTTGTCTGTTCTCTATGTCTCTGAGTCTGTTTCTGTTTCATAGATAAATTCATTTGTGTCACATTTTAGGTTCCACATATCAGTGATATCATATGATATTTGCAGCAGACATTGGTTCTTAATGTATATTAGAGTAGTGCATTCCACTGATGAAGAACAAGCCAATCACTGTAACTGTTTTTCTCATTACAGCGTTTATTGAGAGCCTACTAAGTGCCAGGTACCGTGCAAGGATTATAAAGATGAATTTCGTATTATTTTTGGAGAAAATAGCTTTAATAATTATGTTAATGATGACATTATGGTCACTACTAATGAAAAGATAATAAAATTGCTACAAAAACACAGAAGAGGTGTTAACTTACTTTTAAAATTTCTGACACTGTTTTGCTTTTAACGAGGACTTACTGACAACCCAAATCATCTCTGAGGTTATATATGCATTGAAATAATGTATAGTAAGGCTTTGTTAAATACTGTCTTATTTAAAAAAAAATATCTGTCTCTAAGACAAAAATCTAATTTTTTCTCTGTAAAACAGCAAGCACAGTAAATAACCTTCTGGATTATATTTTAAAAACTGTGATATTTATCCATTTCAATTAAGTGCAAAAATTCCTGCTGGGAGTTCACTATCACCAGGTACATCAGTTTTCATGGTTTGAGAACTGCTCCTGTTCAAATCAGCTTGATGAAGGGTGAAATAAGAATGTTGAATTCTTAAACATCCCCTTGAAAATGGCAAGGGAGGAAAGGATAAACTTTAAGAGTGAAAAAGAATCTCAGGATTCAAGAACAGGGTATTTTTTAAACACTTTGTATTGGTTTGCACTAAAATAGAATAATTGTCAAAGGATCTAGTTACCATGGTGATACATCTTTTAAGAGCATATAAGTAGATAAAGTCACTCAATTATAATACCAGAAAATATTGAACACAATGTTACAGTCTTCCTTTCTTTTTAATATTAACCTTTTTAATGGAATAAAAATAATACAAAATTGAGTTTTGTATGCTGGAATAAAATGAGAAGAAAAGAATATATTATATATTATGACTATGAATATATTATACAATATTTGTTTCAATTTTTTCAGAAGCTTACATTTCTTATAATATGTATATATTTTTTCCTGTCATATATCAAGTTAACACAAACTGACCATTTGGGAACCAAGTACAGGCAATTTGCAACAGAGAATATTATCCCTGTAAATGTGCTATGCACACTTTTTTTTAACTTAAGCACTGCATTTAAAGCAGTTAGCACAATACCTGCCCCAGAGTAAGCCCTCATTATTTGTAATGATAAATCTCTTTTTTTTTTAAACAGATCTTTATTGGAGTATAATTGCTTCACAATACTGTGTTAGTTTCTGTTGTACACCAAAGTGAATCAGCCATATGCATACATGTGTCCCCATATCCCCTCCCTCTTGAGCCTCCCTCCCATCCACCCTATCCCACCCGTCTAGGTCATTGCAGAGCACCTAGCTGATCTCCTTGTGCTATGCTGCTGCTTTGGACTTCTCCTGTCTTTTGTCCTTCTTTCATTGTGTCTCCCTGAACTTTCTGTTTTGTTGTTCCTTCTATTGTCTCTTAATTCTTTTCTCTTTTGCTCGCCTGTTTTCCTTTTCCTTCCATTTTTCTTAACTAATTAAAAAAAAAAGATTAAATAGGAGAGAAATAGCATAAAACTAGTGCTAGGATAACCCCAGGTTAGTGAAACAGCATATTATTGCAAGGTTGTGTAACATTTGATTTTAGATGAGGTGAGGTGCAGGGCATCTGGGGGAAGTGAGTTTGGTAAAGGGATGGTAGGGTGGAATTTGATAGGAGGAGAAAGAAACAACCTTAGTAGAAGAGGGATTTGAATAATGAGGATGTTTCCCTGACAGCTCTCAAGATGGAAGTTTCTGTTTTCCCATCTCGGCGAGGGAGCTTCATACAATCTTGATGACTAAAACAGTAAAAGGCTTTAGCAAACAGTTTGCAGGAGGCTTTAGTAGAGCACATTGGAATCTTAGAATTTTACCTACATCACTGAATGCAGTGCATAGCTTAGTGCAGCAGAAGATAGAAACAGAAATAGAAATACAGTTGGTGAAAAATAATTGAAATATAAAAGAAATGCACTGACAGCCTCCTCCTTCTACCAGACCAAACATTCTCTTTGCTCAGATCCATTTTCTGTGCTTTCCAATTACACTGGCTAGAATAAGTAAGAAGGTTAAAAACCCAGAGTTCAAGTTTTTTTTTTTTTTTCTCGTTTAAAGGAAGGAAAACTATCAAGTAAGAACCTTTCTTGAATATAAGAATCTTCTTTCCATCTTTAGTGATGGTAGTTTGATGGCAACTTATAGGTTGTCATATTTGATCCTAGCTTTACCATGGAAATCATTGTTTGGTGGGAGTGGTTCAGATGTTTCAGAGACTATTGCTCCCTGGTTTCTTCCACTCTCTGGGAAGCCCTAGTTAGCTTGGGGTCATTATGACCAGAATGCAGTGAGTGAGATAGAGTTATAAGGTAGCTGGTAGAGGTCTAAAAGAACCCATCCATAACCAGTCACTCCCAAATACAGTAAAGGGATCAGTGGACATAGGTACCCTCTAGCAGATCATTCTCATAAAAGCTTCATTTTGGGTGAAGTAATTTGGATCTTTTGATTTCTGTCCTCTTGTTTGTAGTTTCAGTTATTTAGGCTGCTTGTTTTGTGACGTGCTGCCACTGTCTAAATGATGCTTCAGCACTCTCTAAATCGGCACTCATTTCAGAGAGAAGAACCCAAGAGAAAACAGAAAAAAAAGGAGTAGTATCTCCTATGCATAATGTTAAATTATAAATATTTAATTTATGCATATATCTTTAAATATGTAAATATGCTACAAAGCATAATTAATTTATTGACGTGACTCTGCTGAGCCATTATACAGTAAGTTGACAAGACAGTGATGAGTTGTTAATTGACATCTAATGAGTTGAAGACATCTACAGTCAACTTGTTATAGTGAGTTAATTGGAAAGTTAATTATAAAAAAACTCCATTAGAAATTTCCTTTTTGAATATGCTTGGGGTTTCCTTTCTCGTATTTTGAAAACATAAGCGTGGATTGAGTTTTATATTAACAAAGAAGATGAGAATGGAATTTATATGATTATTATGTATTATGGTCTCAAAATCATAAGATCCTATTGGTTGGGACCCAGAGATGCCATCTTGCCAAATCCCCTCGTTCTGGACAAACCTACACATCAATCTCATTATGATTATCCAGCCATGCCATTATTGGTGAGGATAATACACTGCAGTTTGGAAACATTTTCCATATTTCTTTCTTATATATAAGTTCTTCAAAAAAATCTATTTTAAGTTCCTTTGGAACACTTTTCTGGCTTCTTTATAGACATAAACAATTAGGAAATTATTTGTTAAATTTCATATGACGTCAGACTTTATAGGAACAGTTGATACTTCCATTTTTTTCTTGTTTTGATGGTTTTTATAACTTCATTGGCCAACTCGTGCCTCAGCAGAGAGTGCTTGAAACCTTACAGTGTCCAGTATTACATTCAGGGAACTTAGAAGAGATTTTAAATATTCAATTTTCTCTTTTAAGTGTATTAAGTCTTATCTTTTATAAGGAAATGTATATAGGCTTTTAGAAGAACTTTTATTTTCTATAAGAATTCACTTTCAATTTTATAGAATTATTTTGAAAAAATATCCACATACTAGAGAAATGACAAAAAAGCAAAACCCACTCCAAAGCACATTCTCCAGGAAAAAAGTCATTATTAATATTTGGCAAATGTCATTCCAGAAACTTTTCTGTATAAAAATAGAATGAGTGGGCTGGGGTAGTGTCTACCTTATGTTTTCAGTGTTCCCAGGTCATTCTGACTTAGAGCAGGGTCCCTTAAGCCACAGGTTGAATATTGTTTTCCCTGCTGTTTCTCTTCCCTTTCATCTCTGGCTGTCTACCTCAGGGGTCTGCTGCAACTGGAACTTAGGGGCTTAGAAAGCAGTCTCTTCTTGCCCTTTTGGAGTAAACTTCTAGAGTTTTGTGCAGAAATCTTTACATATATTCACCTCATCCACCTGAATACAACTTCAAGGCATCAAATTTAGTAGTTCCAAAACTAACCTAATCATCCACACCTCTAAGGTTTTTTTTTTTTTTAAATTTTGAATTTAACTCAACAAATATTTATTGAGTGCCTGTTATGTGCTAGGCGTTGTTGTTGGGATTTGGGTATGTATCAGTAAATGAAGCAGACCAAGATTCTTGCTCTGTTGGAGCTTAATTTTTGAAGAGGAGATGGACAGTAAACAATAGACATAATAAACTAGTAAGTTATATAGTATTTTAGAAAGTGCTAAGTTCTGTGGAAAAAGAAAATGTAGACTGGTGTAAGGGGGATCTGGAGTTCCAGGATGCACGTGGGGATAAGTTCCTATTTGGAGTAGGATGGTTATTGCAAAGGTGTCATTTGAGCAAAGAATTCAAGGGACTAAGGAGTTGGCCATGTGAGCATCTGTGGAAAAAAAAGATTTCAGCTGATATAGGCAGCCAGGGAAAACTTTCCAAGGCAGGGCTATGCCAAGTGTATTCAAGGAAGCATTTGTGACTGGAATAGAGGAAGGAGAGAAGGGCAGTAGGAGACGAAGTCAAAAAGACGTTAGCGCCTAGCCATTGAGTACTGTAAGCCTCGTAACAACTTCAGCTTTTCTCTGAGTAAAATGAGGGAACAATGTGGACTGTTGAGCAGAGGAGTGAATGATCTAAATTATGTTTATAAAGGATAATTCTATTTTTTGTGTTGATAATAGCCTGTAGGATGTCACAGTCAGAAAAGAGCAAATTAGGAGGCTATTACAATAGTCTGGGTGACAAATGATGATATGATGGCTTGGATCAGAAAGGTAGCAGTGGCTGGATGCTGGTATGTTTTTAAAGTAACTAACAAGGTTTCCTGACAGATTGGATGTAGGTTATAACGGCAAGAGAGGAGTCAAGGTGAATTCATTCTTTTTTGCCCAATTATTTGGAGTTGTCTCCACTGAGCTGAGGGAGTCTTCAGTGGGACAGGTAGGAGAGAGATCAGGAGCTCCATTTTTGACAGATGAAGCTCAAGGTGCTTATTAGAAATACAGACAGAGATGTTTAATAAGCAATTGTGTAAATCACCTAAAAGTTTGTGCGAGAGGTCTGGAGATTTAAATTTGGTTGCTGTTGGAAAACAGGTGGTATTTAAAGCCATGAAACTGATGAAATCACTAAGTGAGAGAGAGGAGAAGGGTAAAGGACTGAGTTTGGAGGCATTCAGCATCAGGAGAATGATGCCCCATTCTCCTGCGGTCTGTTGGTCTTGTGGTTTTGAATAGCTTTTAAAAAATATAGTAGGGCTTCCCTGGTGGCACAGTGGTGGAGAGTCTGCCTGCCGATGCAGGGGACGTGGGTTCGTGCCCCGGTCCGGGAGGATCCCACATGCCGCGGAGCGGCTGGGCCCGTGAGCCATGGCCGCTGGGCCTGCGCGTCCAGAGCCTGTGCTCCGCAACGGGAGAGGCCACAACAGTGAGAGGCCCGCGTACCGCAAAAAAAAAAAAAAAAAAAAAAAAAAAAATATATATATATATATATATATATAGTATTTTTACTCTTATCCATTAAACTCAAATATTCGCTCTCTGAGAATATATACAAATAAGACATATAAATGTGCTATCCATAACACCTAATAGAAATGGTTAAGGTAAACTCAAGTCCAAATGTCCTTGACTATAGTGCACTTAAAATATTCGATTTTATCTTTTTTGTATGTATCATTTTATAGATGGAGTTATGTATCTGACTCTCTGTACTTAAAAAATATATTATTTCTCACCTCTTCCAGTTTTTCACTTCTTCTCCTCTCCCTACACACTCAATACAAGTGGGTCTATCATTCTGTTTTCCGTGTATTTCCAAAGATTATCTCAAAATAGATATTTTTAAAGTGAAATCCTTGCACGTTTGTCACCTTTATGTATTTAGGTATGAGCCCTAACTGGTCAAATTAAAAAAAAAGACAAATGCAATTTCTTAAACAAGTCACATCAGTATGTATAGTATGAAAAATTCTTGTGTGAAAAATTTTGATTTTATTGGTAAATTGAACTTTTGTATAGTTTTAGAATAATTTTGTAAATGAACCAAAACTTTTATCAGAACTTTGTAGGGTAGGGCATAATTATTTTTAAAGATGTATATATATATATATATATATATATATATATATATATATATATGGTGATGAGTAACAGATGTGTACCTAAATAATGTAATGAATCAGATTGTGATGAATTTTGAATTCAAAGTGATTTTGTTTTTTTTTTAACTTGTTCATGTGTATATATACATATATGTATAATGTACATAGGTAAAAGCTGCATTAGGATACCATGTCTATTGCTTTGTTCCTCTCCTCAAAATTAAAAATAGTGTTGCAGATCACTGCAATAAGTTACTGTTTATTGAGTATCATCATGAAGAAAAAAACAAACTTTGTAAGATAATTTCTAAAACTTCTCATTTTGAAAGAATTTCCATCACAGAATTTGTACAGCTAGTACTCAGAATTCTTGATTACATACATTCTTGAATCCAGATTACATAGCTATCAGTATTTTACCATACTTACTTTATTATTCTTTTTCTCATTCTCTAATTGTTTTTCTGAAATCACTGAGAGTAATTTACATATATAGTGCCCCCTTATTTCTAAATCTTTTGTATTTCCTATAAAACAAGGGCATTCACTTACATAACTGTAATACAGTTATCAAGATCAAGAAATTAATACTTAGTGCTGCTGTCTACAGATCTTTGTCAAATTTTATTAGTTGTCCCATGTTTAGTTACTAACCATAGTTCATTTATTTTTATTAAGTGATATACTTTGTTGAAAACTATGACATCAACCACTGCTGGTGTTTAGTTATAGAGTTGTGATAGTTGAAGTAGTCAAATGACTGTGTCTGTGACCTTCCTGTGATCAGGAGAGAGTTCTAGCTGCTTAAATCTCCTTCGGAATCTATTGGTTGAAATGTCAGTGTTCACTGATTCCTACAATACTGGTTACCCTCACTCCTTTTCCCACCCCTTTTCCAGTGCTATAATACTGCACATATTTATATTATACAATATACTTTACAAAGTTACTTTGCTTTTCCAGTTAAATATCTAACATTAACCCATTTAAGGGGTTCTATAAATAAAATGTTCTCTAGCTGTTTAAAAAAATGCCTAGAAATAAGTATACATATACACTGTTTCGATTAAACAAAACAGACGTGAATGAATGGAAAGAAATGTGTTTATGTGAAAAAATGGCAATTTTTTATGTATGATAAGAGGCACTGTAATGTTTACATTTTAGTGGATCTACCTCTGCTTTATTGGTCACTGATGATTTAAGTCATAATACTAGAATTATCTGTTGTCTGCCTCCTATTAACCAAGATATTTTCCTTATCTTTTAAAGTTTTAGATTATTGGTTTTCAGACTGCATTCCTTAGCATCACAGTATGCTTCAGGGGGGAATCATTATTTGATTCAAGTTCAATTTTAAGAAGTAATCACTTAAAAGCCCTGAAAGAACAAACATTTACTAATTGATGAATTTGAATACATTGAAGATCATTGATGTCTTTAATTTGTTTTACCAAATTGATTCTCAAAATAAAAATGTTTCCTACAATCTCTGGGCGTATATTTGGCACTTCTGGAAAATGTGTTATTGACTAAACGGGGTATAGTGTTGTATTTGCTTCATTTGTAATCATATGTGATTTCTCAGTTCCTTAAGGATACTTGTTGGATACAAGGTAAAGCTCAGTGGATGCTCTAGCAAGTATTATACGCATATTACTCATCCCATCATAAATGTATCATTTTATCCATGGTACTAGTGGTTATTGTTAAATCGGAAGGTCCTCCCACCCACCACTGTTATTAGAATGAGATGAATTTGGCCAAGCAAGATAACATTTCAGTTCCATTACTGGCTATATAACCACAGTTACCTGCAAGTAACTGCAGTTAAAGAGCCGGTAATGGAACTGAAATAAAATGTGGAGTCAGCCTGAAATAAGTTGTTTTGAACTTTTGAATGATTTTTAACCATAAATAATTACCCATATATCTTGGATTTTTTAAATGATATTTTTTTAGCATATATAATGTTAAAAGATACTTTGAAGCATACTTCCTGCTAAACAAAGGAGATTAACAGTTGTCTATTTATTGATTTCACCACCTTAAATATTTACTATTTAGAAAATGTAAGCTATTATTGATGTTACCATTTCTAATTTGAACAAGAAGATTTCTAGCACCCTTCTTTCAAGTTACTGAATTAGTTTAATTGCTGAATATTCTATGATTTGGGAAGGCACTCGAGGCAAATTCAGCTGTATTTCTCTGTGATTTAGGATTTTGTCACTGTTCTGTAACCAAAATGAAATCCATGAGTAATTCATCTGTGAAAGCAGCAGTCATCTGTCAACCTCAGCTGCAAAATTTTATGTTGGTAAAGTACACATCAATTCAGTTTATTGGGTATACATGTTACAATTTTGAATTTGTAAACATTAATATATACTATTAAAATGCCACTTTGAGGGGAGATTTAGTAGATTAAATAAAGTCTTCCTCCGCTAACAGTTTGGTCACCGCCTGGTGGTTTGAATTCCCTCAGAGGGGGAAGAAAAAGTACAGATCCGTAGGGTGCTTTTGCAAACTGGAAGGATCTTCAGCATTTATACTAATGTGTTGCAATTTTAGGTAAAAAGGAAAGTTGCCCTTGCTTTCCAGACTTTTCTAAGTGCTCCCAAATAATGTGGTTCCTTGGAGATATCAATCTTCTGAAATACCTCGTTGCTCCCTTTTTTCCAGTGATTCTAGCCAGGTTTGGAGCTGCTAGAGTTTAGGGCCACTCTTCTGGGAGAAAGTGTTGGCTGCTGACTAGTAGTTGTATTGTGAATTTGTTCCCTGGAAGAAGATTGTAGAAAAGTAGGAGAAGTGAAATAGAAAGAAAGAAAATTGGTATGAAGGAAAATGGCTAAATCAGGAGCAGATAACCCCAAGGGCAGGAAAGCCTTTTTTTTTTTAATACCTGGACTCCTGAGAAAACAGGAAAGAACAGCTCAGCATGGTTTTTAGCATTATGTGAAATTTCTGACAGGCAGCTTCAAGGCTATTTCTATAGTATGAAGTAAACAGATGCAGGCTCTCATGGACATTTCCTGTTGAAGAACACAAGATTTCAAAAAATCATGATATTGATAACACACGGCAGCTATATTTGTTTTAACATGGTATTTTTTAACATCTTTATTGGAGTATAATTGCTTTACAATTGTGTGTTAGTTTCTGCTTTATAACAAAGTGAATCAGTTATACATATACATATGTCCCCATATCTCTTCCCTCTTGCATCTCCCTCCCTCTCACCCTCCCTATCCCACCCCTCTAGGTGGTCACAAAGCATAACATGGTATTCTTTTTTCCTGGAAGTTTCAAACTATTTTAAATCAGGACCAGATATTTAAAATAACAATAACAAAGAAACTAAGGAATAAGAAACAATTACTATAAATTATTCATAATGATTTTAAAATAGACTTTATTCCAAAATTTAAAAGATTGATACTCATTAACTTTGTGAATAACCATCTTAGACTCCTATTGATTTCAGTCTTCTTATCCAGCAAAAATTTAGCTATACTTGTTGGCAGAAAGCATGTAGAAGAGCATTATGAGGCATGAGGTTCTTGTATTATTCATTGATTAATCTTTGTATTATCAGTTCGGTATAATATAATTGAATGCTTATCTTTTTTAACAATAATTATTATATCAGCCTGATGCAAATAAAGTGTGTAGAGTGTTTTATCTTTGCTATTTCTTGCAGGGATGATTGTGAAAAAATTGTAAGAGTATTAAGCTTTCTTTAATTTTTTGGTTTTTTGATGAGTGGTTTATGAGTAGTGGGAGAGATGACTGAGTCATTTTTAGATTTTGTTGTATTTTAGATTTTGGAATCTTTGTCGTTTCAAAATGTCTGGTTGACATTCATGCACGTCGCTCCTAAAACTTAGAATATAGCTGCTTCTGCAGAGACCCCTTTCTGTGGAGAGCTGCCCTTGTTCTTATTTTACTTTGAAACCAATTTCTATTTTGGTGAACCTAACAATGTTTCATATAGTGATGGATCATTAGACAAAGAAGACAGTAATGGAAGTGTTGTTTTCTTGAATGAGCCAAGCACGTTTGTACAGTGTATTTTTTTTAACATCTTTATTGGAGTATAATTGCTTTACAATGGTGTGTTAGTTTCTGCTTTATAACAAAGTGAATCAGTTTTACACATACATATGTTCCCATATCTCTTCTCTCTTGCATATCCCTCCCTCCCACCCTCCCAATCCCACCCCTCTAGGTGGTCACAAAGCACTGAGCAGATCTCCCTGTGCTATGCAGCTGCTTCCCACCAGCTATCTATTTTACGTTTGGTAGTGTATATATGTCCATGCTACTCTCACACTTTGCCACAGCTTACCATTCACCCTCCCCATATCCTCAAGGACATTCTCTAGTAGGTCTGTGTCTTTATTCCCATCTTACCCCTAGGTTCTTCATGACCTTATTTTTTTTTTTCTTAGATTCCATATATATGTGTTAGCATACGGTATTTGTTTTTCTCTTTCTGACGTACTTCACTCTGTATGACAGATTCTAGGTCCATCCACCTCACCACAAATAACTCAATTTCATGTCTTTTTATGGCTGAGTAATATTACATTGTATATATGTGCCACATCTTCTTTATGCATTAATCTGTTGATGGACACTTAGATTGCTTCCATGTCCTGGCTATTGTAAATAGAGCTGCAATGAACATTTTGGTACATGACTCTTTTTGAATTATGGTTTTCTCAGGGTATATACCCAGTAGTGGGATTGCTGGGTCATATGGTAATTCTATTTTTAGTTTTTTAAGGAACCTCCATACTGTTCTCCATAGTGGCTGTATCAATTGACACTCCCACCAACAGTGCAAGAGTGTTCCCTTTTCTTCACACCCTCTCCAGCATTTATTGTTTCTAGATTTTTTGATGATGGCCATTCTGACAGGTGTGAGATGATATTCTGACAGGTGTGAGATGATTTGCATTTCTCTAATGATTAATGATGTTGAGCATTCTTTCATGTGTTTGTTGGCAATCTATATATCTTCTTTGGAGAAATGTCTATTTAGGTCTTCTGCCCATTTTTGGATTGGGTTGTTTGTTTTTTTGTTATTGAGCTGCACGAGCTGCTTGTAAATTTTGGAGATTAACCCTTTGTCAGTTGCTTCATTTGCAAATATTTTCTCCCATTCTGAGGGTTGTCTTTGGTCTTGTTTATGGTTTCCTTTGCTGTGCAAAGGCTTTTAAGTTTTATTAGGTCCCATTTGTTTATTTTTGTTTATATTTCCATTTCTCTAGGAGGTGGGTCAAAAAGGATCTTGCTGTGATTTATGTCATAGAGTGTTCTGCCTGTGTTTTCCTCTATGAGTTGGATAGTGTCTGGCCTTACATTTAGGTCTTTAATCCATTTTGAGTTTATTTTTGTGTATGGTGTTAGGGAGTGTTCTAATTTCATACTTTTACATGTACCTGTCCAGTTTTCCCAGCACCACTTATTGAAGAGACTGTCTTTTCTCCACTGTATATTCTTGCCTCCTTTATCAAAGATAAGGTGACCATATGTGCATGAGTTTATCTCTGGGCTTTCTATCCTTTCCCATTGACCTATATTTCTGTTTTTGTGCCAGTATCATACTGTCTTGATTACTGTAGCTTTGTAGTATAGTCTGAAGTCAGGGAGCCTGGTTCCTCCAGGTCCATTTTTCATTCTCAAGATTGCTTTGGCTATTCGGGGTCTTTTGTGTTTCCATAAAAATTGTGAAATATTTTGTTCTAGTTCTGTGAAAAATGCCAGTGGTAGTTTGATATGGATTGCATTGAACCTGTAGATTGCTTTGGGTAGTAGAGTCATTTTCACAATGTTGATTATTCCAATCCAAGAACATGGCATATTCTCCATCTATTTGTATCATTAACTTCTTTCATCAGTGTCTTATAATTTTCTGCATAAAGGTCTTTTGTCTCCTTAGGTAGGTTTATTCCTAGATATCTTGTTCTTTTTGTTGCAATGGTAAATGGGAGTGTTTTGTTAATTTCACTTTCAGATTTTTCTTCATTAGTGTATACGAATACCAAAGATTTCTGTGCATTAATTTTGTATCCTGCTACTTTACCAAATTCATTGATTAGCTCTAGGAGTTTTCTGGTAGCATCTTTAGTATTCTCTATGTATAGTATCATGTCATCTGCAAATGGTGACAACTTTACTTCTTCTTTTCCAATTTGGATTCCTTTTATTTCTTTATCTTCTCTGATTGCTGTGGCTAAAACTTCCAAAACTGTTGCATAAGAGTGGTGAGAGTGGGCAACCTTGTCTTGTTCCTGATCTTAGTGGAAATGCTTTCAGTTTTTCACCATTAAGGACGACGTTGGCTGTGGGTTTATCATATATGACCTTTATTATGTTGAGGAAAGTTCCCTCTCTGTCTACATTCTGCAGGGTTTTTGTCATAAATGGGTGTTGAATTTTGTCGAAAGTTTTCTCTGTGTCTATTGAGATGATCTTATGGTTTTTCTCCTTCAGTTTGTTAATATGGTATATCACGTTGATTGATTTGTGTATGTTGAAGAATAGTTGCATTCCTGGAATAAACCCCACTTGATCATGGTGTATGATCCTTTAATATGCTGTTGGATTCTGTTTCCTAGTATTTTGTTGAGGAGTTTTGCATCTATGTTCATCAGTGATATTATACAGTGTATTTTCTTTTATTTGAGGACCTCTCGTCAGGCCAGGACATAGATTCTCAGCAGCGCCACTGCTGAGGCCCCACTGGAGCCTTTCTCACCTGCTTGCACACAGCAGCAAGTTGATCTTTCTTGAATACAAATATGAAAATGCCTCTTCCCTCTTTAACCTGTTTTACAGGCTTGGGGTTACTTTTACCAGAAAATTCAGGGCTCATAGGATATGGACAGGATTCTTTCTTAGTCCTCTAAGACCCCCTGTGAGTTGGCCTGGCCTCTCTCACCAGGTGCCCTGTGTACCATGTGTCCCTGGGCAGCCAGATTTCTGGTCACGTGGGCCTGTTTTCTGCCCCTTGAAAATGTCATACTCCTTCCTGCCTCAGATCTTAGACATCCTGCATCCCACGCCCCGCTCCTCTCTCCTTTGGTCTTCCCTAACCAACTCTTTTCCATCCTTCAGAACTCAGACTAAAGAGCTTAGCCTTCTACTGACCCCAGAATAAATTAATACCCCATTTTGCTATTGTCCAGTACCTTGTACTATTCCTTGGTAGCATATATCTTATTACAGCCATAATTAAGCTATTAATTTTGTTATTGGTGCTTCAGTATCTGCCAGCCCTGATCCAATGTATGTTCTGTTTAGGCATGCAGAACAGTGCCATGAACATAGAGGATATGCAGTAAATATTATTCAAACAAATGTATTCAGATCTGTAAATATGGATAATATATAATATATCATATATATAATTTATAAAATGATTCTTCTGAGGTCTTATACATGATTGCTTTAGATCTTGATGTAGGGCAGAAGCAGCACAGTCTAGACATATAGCAATAACAAACTGTTTTTTGAAAGCCTGAATGTTTTTCAGTACTTTCCAACTCTGCATCATTTCTAGTCACAAGCATAGGATTTTGATGAGCAGTGTAGACCAAAGTGCCCATTAGACCATGCATTATACTCCTAAAAACTACTGATGATCAATTAAATAGCATCTTCTGCCCCAGCAGGTACGGGACTTTAAAAGAACTACTTAAGGACATTTTGAAGAATTGACTGTTTCCTAGGATTCAGGTGCTGAGATACCCTCATATACAAAATAATTTTTTATAACAAACATTAGTGTTTGCTAATAATTTTGGATCTAGACATAGGAGTGTTCCCACTGGGATAATTGGGGTTGCACAACTTTCACGGCTGGCCCAGATGGACTGTTTTGGAAATAGACATGATCATCAACTGAAAAGGAGTTTCTGCCAGAATGTCTTGGCCTCTTCATATTCTCCTGATCTTTTTCTGAATCAATATGTAGGCTTCCCCCCACCTTTTGTTCTTTTTTTATCATACTCTGAAGTATTCATTGAAACCATAGATTAAAAATAAGTAATATGTCTTCTTGGGACTAAAACCAAATCATTGGCATTTCTTCCATCTAGGATATTAAAAAGAACCTCTGAAAAGGTTAGAATTAATTTTTGTGTTATATGTCTTGGTTGGGGGGGGCACTGTATTTCAATATTGGAGCAACCTTTGGGCTTTGTTTTAGCCATGACCTTGTTATAAGCCTTGAACCATCTTGTTTCAAGTTTTTGAGTGGTGATAGTTATGCCGGTGTAGCTTTTTGATAAAGGAATATTTTCCTCAAGATACATTTATCCTTTTCTGTTTTTACTGCTAACAAATATGGCATTCTCATAACATCTTTATCAGTGGTTTCTAATGATTTGTAATAAACCTTTTAATTTTAGATTTTTACAAAACAGTTACAAAGATAGTACAGAAAGTTCCTATGTACTTTTCACCTAGTTTCCCCTAATGTTAGCATTTTTCATTACCAAGATATAATTGTCAAAATTAGGAAATTAATGTGGGTTCTTCATATTTAGAATGTACACTATATAGTAATTGATTTACACCAATCTACACTCATTCAACTTATATATACTTGGTTAATGGAGATAAGGAAGGAAACTAATGTGAACAAAAGATGAGGTTGGTGAGAACAGTGTAGTTATTGCTAAAACTTTATTTCTATCAGCAGTATTCATATTACTCATAGATCATTTACACATAACACATCACATTGGCTTCAGTTTATACTGCCTTTCATTTGTACTGCCTTTCATTTCTGAAAATTATTTAACTAATGGCAGCCATGTGTAATTGAAAGGGCATCAGGATAGGAGTGAGAACTTATTTCTAATCATGGAATTATTAACTCTTTGACCTTCGACATTTTACTTGCTCTCTTTGTATCTCAGTCTCCTCATCTGTGAAATGAAAAGTTTAAACTGAGGACCTCTAAGGCATGTGTTGGCTTTACAGATGATTTGGTAATCATTTCTTTCATGATCATGTACAGTCACTATTCAGTGTCTGTCAGGCCGTGGAAAACTCCAGGCCAAGTCATGAGTTTCTGTAACCATCCTTGGACCTCTGTGATCATCATGGAAGCAAAAGTCTAGACCAGAGGTAACAAATTCAAATGGCTGACATTGTGTACCAGATACAGAACTGAGTGAAAAGGGGGGAGGTAGGGACCCTGATGACTTGGAGAGCCCATGCCCTTCCTAATGGTATAGCGTCTACTCAGCTTCCAAGGACTATGCCTCAGAGGAACGTCACATTTTCTGCCCTTTCAAAGGAAGCCACGTAAACAACCTTTCATGTGAACTCTCACAGTTCTTTATTAGCAACTAATTCATTTTAAAGAAACCAACTCTTAAATTAAATATTCAGTAGTCTGGAATTATCCATTGGATGCCAGTTTGTGATTTCTGTTCTTATTTCTGTGGCTTTCCAGCATTTTTGCCCATTTCACCGTAAAAAAAAATGTCTGTTTCTTCACCATCTAGTACACACCTATGTGTGTGTGTATGTATTACATGCATGTTTGTGTGTATATGTGAAACTAAAATTAAAAAATAGAATAATAATTGTAATATAATTATGTTTTCTATTTTATTCTATATATCATGTTTTCTATTCTACAGCTTTATATTTTATTTCTTAAAAAAAGTATTCACACTCACACTCAGTGTCACTTCATGACCCACCAACTGGTTGATTTGCTAGTCATTGCTCCTTTCAGAAATCTAGAGGGCAGTACTCTTGATGCCTGTATGTGATTTTCCCACCGAGAGATCTGAGATCTGAAATATCTCAGAGGTGTTTCCTCAGCTTGATATCTTAAGGACCATTCCATAACCAACATGAATGTATTGCTTGCTGGGAATTTGATGTCTCCACATGTACCAAGTAATCAGTCCACTAGGAAATAATAGTGTCCCCAGGAAGAAGGCAGTGCTGAGCAGAGAGGATAGGAGAGAAGGAACAGAGATAGGTTTATTTAGGAACCTTAAATTGAACATTGCATCTCTTTTTGGTAGAAGAGATAATTTTCTTCCTTTTAATTGCCTACAGGTGGCATGTCTTCATGTTTGTTCATATGCACATAGATGTGTCTGTAAGAATCTTTGTCTCTTCCAAACGTTTTAGTTATTTTCTGGCAAATAAAAATTAATTTCATTAGATAATCAGCATATGTGACATTATATATTGGATTCTGTCCATGAGGTTCATATTTTGATTATACACTTTATTCGGAATGAATCAGTGTTCTCCACCTAACATGAAATTCGTTGGTAGGGTTTCTTTCAACCCTAACATCTTATAGTTTTATAGTTGACAACTATAGATGGCATGGCTTTCATAATGTCATAAAGCAGGGTGAAAAATCTTACCTTACACTTTATTTTTCAACTCAATGAGGCTTCTTTTTTAAAATTTTTATTTATTTATTTTTGACTGTGTTGGGTCTTCGTTACTGTGCGCTGGCTTTCTCTAATTGTGGCAAGTGGGGGCCACTCTTCATTGTGGTACACAGGCTTCTCATCGCGGTGGCCTCTCTTGTTGCGGAGCACGGGCTCTAGGCGCACGGGTTTCAGTAGTTGTGGTGTGTGGGCTCAGTAGTTATGGCTCATGGGCTCTAGAGCGCAGGCTCAGTAGCTGTGGCACATGGGCTTAGCTGCTCCACGGCATGTGGGATCCTCCCGGACCAGGGCTTGAACCCGTGTCCCCTGCATTGGCAGGCAGATTCCCAACCACTGCACCACCAGGGAAGCCACAATGAGGCTTATTTTTAGGAGAAAATATTGGCCAAAGAAAATCCTTAAGCATATATAAACATAAGATGTCATATAGTTCTTTCCAAATTACATTCTTTTAAAAATTGCTGCATGATATACTTCATAGTAATTGATATCTGTGGAGAAATATCCTAAAAGCATACATTTTGTCAGTGAATTATTGAATATCAAGACTGTGTTACACTACTCATAATGAATAATTTGCCTCATTAAAAAGAAAATGAAAAGGCATTGGGGACTACAGATTTGATTGTTTTCTTTTAGATCTTACATATCCATTTGTTCCTCAATTTCCAAATGTAATTTGAAGGAATACATCATTCTTCAACAGTTTGAAAAGTGAGATGTGTTCTTGCCAATTTCTTTTTCAGTAACTTAATATACACTGGAAGTTCTGTTTTCTGTTGATTTTGACATTGTAGTTCAATGAAGATATGGGTTTCCACTGCTGAGGCAGACAGGTACCAGCATCACTCGGCTACTGCTTTTCATATATTACTCTCAGAACACTACCAGGAGTATTTTTTTTTTTCTTTTAGATGTTGGGGGTAGGAGTTTTTATTAATTTATTTGTTTTTATTTTTTGCTGTGTTGGGTCTTTGTTTCTGTGCGAGGGCTTTCTGTAGTTGTGGCAAGCGGGGGCCACTCTTCATCGCGGTGCACGGGCCTCTCACTATCGCGGCCTCTCTTGTTGCGGAGCAGAGGCTCCAGACGCGCAGGCTCAGTAGTCATGGCTCACGGGCCCAGTTGCTCCGCGGCATGTGGGATCCTCCCAGACCAGGGCTCGAACCCGTGTCCCCTGCATTAGCAGGCAGATTCTCAACCACTGCGCCACCAGGGAAGCCCACAAGGAGTAGTTTTATCATTTCCATTTTATGAGCTCAAAAGCTGAATGAATAGCTTTGTTACAGTTAGTTCTAGAGCCCATGTTCTTCACCACTTTGGTGCACTTTCTTCATATTTAGCACAAGAAAAGGTTTATTTGCAAGGCTGCCAATAATTGTCATCTCGCTCCGTAGAATATAGAGATGCTTAATCATATAACCATGGCTAATATTCAGTCAGTACACAGTGAGAAAGATGTACCTGTTGGACTGTGAAAAATACTGAAATGTTTTAGTATAGGTTGAGAGATAATTATTGACCTGACCTAGCCTGGCTTCCCCCTCTCCCCTACACATGGAGTTTCCCCCAGTGTATCAACAGGTCCTCCATGATTCAGAAAACAAAGATTATTGCTTGACACAGCAGGGACCAGCAGAGGCCTATCCCAGTACACAGGCCCAGGCTGTTTCTTATTGGTTGCTTTGGTCTATTGATCGTTAAATATTTTGGAATCATCCCTATATATCAGTATTTAATTTGTGGAAACAGATGCTATTATTGGTCAACTATAATTTCCTGATTTGCTGAATCGAAAGCACACGGTGGGGAGGTGACCAAGGATTTGACCAGAGAGGTCTTCTCTGCTCTTGGGAGTCTTTTTTTTTTTTTTTTAACATCTTTATTGGAGTATAATTGCTTTACAATGGTATGTTAGTTTCAGCTTCACAACAAAATGAATCAGTTATATATATACATATATTCCCATATCTCTTCCCGCTTGCGTCTCCCTCCCTCCCACCCTCCCTATCCCACCCCTCCAGGCGGTCACAAAGCACCGAGCTGATCTCCCTGTGCTATGCGGCTGCTTCCCACTAGCTATCTACCTTACGTTTGGTAGTGTATATATGTCCATGCCTCTTTATCGCTTTGTCACCGTTTACCCTTCCCCCTCCCCATAGCCTCAAGTCCATTCTCTAGTAAGTCTGTGGCTTTATTCCTGTTTCACCCCTAGGTTTTTCATGACATTTTTTTTTTTTAAATTCCATATATATGTGTTAGCATACGGTATTTGTCTCTCTCTTTCTGACTTACTTCACTCTGTATGACAGACTCTAGGTCTATCCACCTCATTACAAATAGCTCAATTTCGTCTCTTTTTATGGCTGAGTAATATTCCATTGTATATATGTGCCACATCTTCTTTATCCATTCATCCGATGATGGACACTTAGGTTGTTTCCATCTCTGGGCTATTGTAAATAGAGCTGCAATGAACATTTTGGTACATGACTCTTTTTGAATTATGGTTTTCTCAGGGTATATGCCCAGTAGTGGAATTGCTGGGTCATATGGTAGTTCTATTTGTAGCTTTTTAAGGAACCTCCATACTGTTCTCCACAGTGGCTGTATCAATTTACATTCCCACCAACAGTGTAAGAGGGTTCCCTTTTCTCCACACCCTCTCCAGCATTTATTGTTTCTAGATTTTTTGATGATGGCCATTCTGACTGGTGTGAGATGATATCTCATTGTAGTTTTGATTTGCATTTCTCTCATGATTAGTGATGTTGAGCATTCTTTCATGTGTTTGTTGGCACTCTGTATATCTTCTTTGGAGAAATGTCTATTTAGGTCTTCTGCCCATTTTTGGATTGGGTTGTTTGTTTTTTTGTTATTAAGCTGCATGAGCTGCTTATAAATTTTGGAGATCAATCCTTTGTCAGTTGCTTCATTTGCAAATATTTTCTCCCATTCTGAGGGTTGTCTTTTGGTCTTCTTTATGGTTTCCTTTGCTGCGCAAAAGCTTTTAAGTTTCATTAGGTCCCATTTGTTTACTCTTCTTTTTATTTCCATTTCTCTAGGAGGTGGGTCAAAAAGGACCTTGCTGTGATTTATGTCATAGAGTGTTCTGCCTATGTTTTCCTCTAAGAGTTTGATAGTTTCTGGCCTTACATTTAGGTCTTTAATCCATTTTGAGCTTATTTTTGTGTACGGTGTTAGGGAGTGATCTAATTTCATACTTTTACATGTAGCTGTCCAGTTTTCCTAGCACCACTTATTGAATAGGCTGTCCTTTCTCCACTGTACATTTCTGCCTCCTTTGTCAAAGATAAGGTGACCATATGTGCGTGGGTTTATCTCTGGGCTTTCTATCCTGTTCCATTGATCTATCTTTCTGTTTTTGTGCCAGTACCATACCGTCTTGATAACTGTAGCTTTGTAGTATAGTCTGAAGTCAGGGAGCCTGATTCCTCCAGTTCCTTCTTTCGTTCTCAAGATTGCTTTGGCTATTCGGGGTCTTTTGTGTTTCCATACAAATTGCAAAATTTTTTGTTCTAGTTCTGTGAAAAATGCCAGTGGTAGTTTGATAGGGATTGCATTGAATCTATAGATTGCTTTCGGTAGTAGAGTCATTTTCACAATGTTGATTCTTCCAATCCAAGAACATGGTATATCTCTCCCTCTATTTGTATCATCTTTAATTTCTTTCATCAGTGTCTTATAATTTTCTGCATAAAGGTCTTTTGTCTCCTTAGGTAGGTTTATTCCTAGATATTTTATTCTTTTTGTTGCAATGGTAAATGGGAGTGTTTTCTTGATTTCACTTTCAGATTTTTCATCATTAGTATATAGGAATGCCAGAGATTTCTGTGCATTAATTTTGTATCCTGCCACTTTACCAAATTCATTGATTAGCTCTAGTAGTTTTCTGGTAGCATCTTTAGGGTTCTCTATGTATAGGATCATGTCATCTGCAAACAGTGACAGCTTTACTTCTTCTTTTCCGATTTGGATTCCTTTTATTTCCTTTTCTTCTCTGATTGCTGTGGCTAAAACTTCCAAAACTATGTTGAATAAGAGTGGTGAGAGTGGGCAACCTTGTCTTGTTCCTGATCTTAGTGGAAATGCTTTCAGTTTTTCACCATTGAGGATGATGTTTGCTGTGGGCTTGTCATATATGGCCTTTATTATGTTGAGGAAAGTTCCCTCTGTGCCTACTTTCTGCAGGGTTTTTATCATAAATGGGTGTTGAATTTTGTCAAAAGCTTTCTCTGCATCTATTGAGATGATCATATGGTTTTTCTCCTTCAGTTTGTTAATATGGTTTATCACATTGATAGATTTGCGTATATTGAAGAATCCTTGCATTCCTGGAATAAACCCCACTTGATCATGGTGTATGATCTTTTTAATGTGCTGTTGGATTCTGTTTGCTAGTATTTTGTTGAGGATTTTTGCATCTATGTTCATCAGTGATATTGGCCTGTAGTTTTCTTTCTTTGTGACATCCTTGTCTGGTTTTGGTATCAAGGTGATGGTGGCCTCGTAGAAGGAGTTTGGGAGTGTTCCTCCCTCTGCTATATTTTGGAAGAGTTTGAGAAGGATAGGTGTTAGCTCTTCTCTAAATGTTTGATAGAATTCGCCTGTGAAGCCATCTGGTCCTGGGCTTTTCTTTGTTGGAAGATTTTTAATCACAGTTTCAATTTCAGTGCTTGTGATTGGTCTGTTCATATTTTCTATTTCTTCCTGATTCAGTCTTGGCAGGTTGTGCCTCTCTAAGAATTTGTCCATTTCTTCCAGATTGTCCATTTTATTGGCATAGAGTTGCTTGTAGTAATCTCTCATGATCTCTTTTATTTCTGCAGTGTCAGTTGTTACCTCTCCTTTTTCATTTCTAATTCTATTGATTTGGGTCTTCTCCCTTTTTTTCTTGATGAGTCTGGCTAGTGGTTTATCTATTTTGTTTATCTTCTCAAAGAACCAGCTTTTAGTTTTATTGATCTTTGCTATTGTTTCCTTCATTTCTTTTTCATTTATTTCTGATCTGATTTTTATGATTTCTTTCCTTCTGCTAGCTTTGGGGTTTTTTTGTTCTTCTTTCTCTAATTGCTTGAGGTGCAAGGTTAGGTTGTTTATTCGAGATGCTTCCTGCTTCTTAAGGTGGGCTTGTATTGCTATAAACTTC
Organism: Leucopleurus acutus; assembly: GCF_964270905.1. Taxonomy (NCBI): domain Eukaryota; kingdom Metazoa; phylum Chordata; class Mammalia; order Artiodactyla; family Delphinidae; genus Leucopleurus; species Leucopleurus acutus. The sequence goes on along the minus strand of NC_139145.1, from coordinate 77,095,836 downwards.
CCCCTTAGAACTGCTTTTGCTGCATCCCACAGGTTTTGGGTCGTTGTGTCTCCATTGTCATTTGTTTCTAGGTATTTTTTGATTTCCTCTTTGATTTCTTCAGTGATATCTTCATTATTAAGTAGTGTATTGTTTAGCCTCCATGTGTTTGTATTTTTTACAGATCTTTTCCTGTAATTGATATCTAGTCTCATGGCGTTGTGGTCAGAAAAGATACTTGATACAATTTCAATTTTCTTAAATTTACCAAGGCTTGATTTGTGACCCAAGATATGATCTATCCTGGAGAATGTTCCATGAGCACTTGAGAAAAATGTGTATTCTGTTGTTTTTGGATGGAATGTCCTATAAATATCAATTAACTCCATCTCGTTTAATGTATCATTTAAAGCTTGTGTTTCCTTATTTATTTTCATTTTGGATGATCTGTCCATTGGTGAAAGTGGGGTGTTAAAGTCCCCTACTATGAATGTGTTACTGTCGATTTCCCCTTTTATGGTTGTCAGTATTTGCCTTATGTATTGAGGTGCACCTATGTTGGGTGCATAAATATTTACAATTGTTATATCTTCCTCTTGGATTGATCCCTTGATCATTATATAGTGTCCTTTTTTGTCTCTTCTAATAGTCTTTGTTTTAAAGTCTATTTTGTCTGATATGAGAATTGCTACTCCAGCTTTCTTTTGGTTTCCACTTGCATGAAATACCTTTTTCCATCCCCTTACTTTCAGTCTGTATGTGTCTCTAGGTCTGAAGTGGGTCTCTTGTAGACAGCAAATATATGGGTCTTGTTTTTGTATCCATTCAGCCAATCTGTGTCTTTTGGTGGGAGCATTTAGTCCATTTACATTTAAGGTAATTATCGATATGTGTGTTCCTATTCCCATTTTCTTCATTGTTTTGGGTTTGTTATTGTAGGTCCTTTCCTTCTTTTGTGTTTCTTGCCTAGAGAAGTTCCTTTAGCAGTTGTTGTAGAGCTGGTTTGGTGGTGCTGAACTCTCTCAGCTTTTGCTTGTCTGTAAAGGTTTTAATTTCTCCATCAAATCTGAATGAGATCCTTGCTGGGTAGAGTAATCTTGGTTGCAGGTTTTTCTCCTTCAACACTTTCAATATGTCCTGCCACTCCCTTCTGGCTTGCAGAGTTTCTGCTGAAAGATCAGCTGTTAACCTTATGGGGATTCCCTTGTGTGTTATTTGTTGTTTTTCCCTTGCTGCTTTTAATATGTTTTCTTTGTATTTAATTTTTGACAGTTTGATTAATATGTGTCTTGGCGTATTTCTCCTTGGATTTATCCTGTATGGGAGTCTCTGTGCTTCCTGGACTTGATTAACTATTTCCTTTCCCATATTAGGGAAGTTTTCAACTATAATCTCTTCAAATATTTTCTCAGTCCCTTTCTTTTTCTCTTCTTCTTCTGGAACCCCTATAATTCGAATGTTGGTGCGTTTAATGTTGTCCCAGAGGTCTCTGAGACTGTCCTCAGTTCTTTTCATTCTTTTTTCTTTATTCTGCTCTGCAGTAGTTATTTCCACTATTTTATCTTCCAGGTCACTTATCCGTTCTTCTGCCTCAGTTATTCTGCTATTGATCCCATCTAGAGTACTTTTAATTTCATTTATTGTGTTGTTCATCGTTGCTTGTTTCATCTTTAGTTCTTCTAGGTCCTTGTTAACTGATTCTTGCAATTTGTCCATTCTATTGTCCATTCTATCTCCAAGATGTCGGATCAACCTTACTATCATTATTCTGAATTCTTTTTCAGGTAGACTGCCTATTTCCTCTTCATTTGTTAGGTCTGGTGGGTTTTTATCTTGCTCCTTCATCTGCTGTGTGTTTTTCTGTCTTCTCATTTTGCTTATCTTACTGTGTTTGGGGTCTCCTTTTTTTTTTTTTGCAGGCTGAAGGTTCGTAGTTCCTGTTGTTTTTTGAGTCTGTCCCCAGTGGCTAAGGTTGGTTCAGTGGGTTGTGTAGGCTTCCTGGTGGAGGGTACTAGTGCCTGTGTTCTGGTGTATGAGGCTGGATCTTGTCTTTCTGGTGGGCAGGTCCACGTCTGGTGGTGTGTTTTGGGGTGTCTGTAGACTTATTATGATTTTGGGCAGCCTCTCTGCTAATGGGTGGGGTTGTGTTCCTGTCTTGCTAGTTGTTTGGCATAGGATGTCCAGCACTGTAGCTTGCTGGTCGTTGAGTGAAGCTGGGTGCTGGCGTTGAGATGGAGATCTCTCGGAGATTTTTGCTGTTTGATATTATGTGCAGCTGGGAGGCCTCTTGTGGACCAGTGTCCTGAAGTTGGCTCTCCCACCTCAGAGGCACAGCACTGAGTCCTGGCTGCAGCACCAAGAGCCTTCCATCCACAGGGCTCCTTAATTTGGGATGATTCGTTGTCTATTCAGGTATTCCACAGATGCAGGGTATATCAAGTTGATTGTGGAGCTTTAATCCGCTGATTCTGAGGCTGCTGGAAGAGATTTCCCTTTCTCTTCTTTGTTCTCACAGCTCCCAGGGGCTCAGCTTTGGATTTGGCCCCGCCTGTGCGTGTAGGTCGCCGGAGGGCGTCTGTTCTTTGCTCAGACAGGACGGGGTTAAAGGAGCCGCTGATTCGGAGGCTCTGGCTCACCCAGGCCGGGGGGTAGGGAGGGTCACGGAGTGCAGGGCGGGCCTGCAGCGGCAGAGGCCGGCGTGACGCTGCAGCCTGAGGCGCGCCGTGCGCTCTCCCGGGGGAGCCGTCCCCGGATCCCGGGACCCCGGCAGCGGCGGGCTGCACAGGCTCCCCGGAAGGGCGTGTGGCTAGTGACCTGCGCTCGCACACAGGCCTCCTGGCGGCGGCAGCAGCGGCCTTAGCGTCCCATGTCCGTCTCTGGGCTCCGCACTCTTAGCCGCGGCTCGCGCCCGTCTCCGGAGCTCTCCCAAGCAGCGTTCCCAATCCCCCCTCCTCGTGCACCAGGAAACAAAGAGGGACGTAAAAGTCTCTTGCCTCTTCGGCAGGTCCAGACCCCTCCCCAGACTCTCTCCCGGCCAGCCGCGGCGCACCAACGCCCTGCAGGCTGTGTTCACGCCGCCAACCTCAGTCCTCTCCCGGCGCTCCGACAAAAGCCGGAGCCTCAGCTCCCAGTCCCGCCCGCCCCGGCGGGCGAGCAGACAAGCCTCTCGGCTGGTGAGTGCCGGTCGGCCCGATCCTCTGCGCTGGAATCTCTCCGCTTTGCCCTCCGCACCCCTGTTGCTGTGCTCTCCTCCGCGGCTCCCAAGCTCCCCCACTCCGCCTCCCGAAGTCTCCACCCGCGAAGGGGCTCCTAGTGTGTGGACACTTTTCCTCCTTCACAGCTCTCTCCCGCTGGTGCAGGACCCGTCCCTATTCTTTTGTCTCTGTTTAGTTTTTTCTTTTGCCCTAACCAGGTACGTGGGGGGTTCCTTGCCTTTTGGGAGGTCTGAGGTCTTCTGCCAGCGTTCAGTAGGTGCTCCGTAGGAGTTGTTCCACGCGTAGATGTATTTCTGGTGTATCTGTGGAGAGGAAGGTGATCTCCGCGTCTTACTCTTCCGCCATCTTCCCGGAACTCGCCCTGCTCTTGGGAGTCTTAAGAGTGAACATTGAAATCCAATCATCTCAATGAAGGGGTCTTAGAAGTTTCTAAAGAGCTTAAACCATTATCATTTTCCAAGGCTGGTAAAAAAAAAAAAAACACAACTCCCAGATCACCGAATCCTTCATTCCTTCATTTTTTTTTTTTTTTTTTTTTGTGGTGGGGAGCTAATATGGAAATTCATGGGATATAATCTTAGTTGCCAGGTGAGGCAGAACACAGGATATCTCACCAAATCCCATCCATCATGACCTGCCTAAGCGGGGTGGCAGAGCCTCCCTCTGAACTCAGAGGGTCTATCAACCTGTCCTGAGAGGAAAAATGTAAGATCTGATGACTCTCCTCTCTGTGATCCTTCTCCTTCAAACCTTGACTGGTATTCTTAGACCTGTGCCTCTCTGGGAAGGCAGGTCATCCTCATTATGATGCAGTTTTCATTTTTACAATATTAATAATCTTTTGGCATTATCTACAAGAACATAATTGATCAAAACAAAATTGGCCTCTTGCTTTCTGGCACAGGCTGTTTAAAGAGCAAAATGTCAATCACTAAAGTGAGCAAAGTACTCACTTATTTGAAATGATTAAAACTTTCTGCAACAAGTATTAATTTTCTTCATGCTGTGAGACTTGCAAACACTCAAAAAAGGGTAAAGATCTGAATGTCTATATAGATTTAATAATTTATTCAATTTCTTCAAAAATTGATTAAAATGCACAAGAATTGAACCTACCAGTTTTTACAAAAGCAGACACCCACACAGGCAATGGGTGAGAAATCTTATTTCTTTTAATTTTTATAGGACCTTACTTCAGTAATATAGAAAAACAAAAAACAACAAAAAAGAAACCCTGAATAATGAAAGTAAAAACACCAAGGTATTTGATGAATGAATATGATAAATTGTAGATTTAGGATGAGTCTCCTCTGCTTCTATGTGCTGATAATGACAGGGCTAAGTCTAAAGAGATATTGAGGAAGATGAGGGTGTTTTTCAAGTTGAAAATCTTGTTTTCAGAAAGGAAACCAGCATGGTATGACCCTGTCTCTAAATATTGTAAATAAACATGCATGATTGATGTTATTATTATTCACTTTGTTTCCTAACCTGCACCTGCTTTGAAGTAACCAGCCATAAATATATTAACTTTCTTAATATTCAACAACTTACGTGAGCCACAAGTAGCCATTAGTTTTAGCTATAGACGCATCAATGTTTTTTAGTCACTTGTTTACATTATGTTACTGTTCTTTCATAATCTTCTCCTTAAAGCTCAGCCAGCTGTCAATTACAGCTTTTTAAGCAAACCATCTCAATTAAGGGGCCGTGGATATTTAAACAGTTAATAAACAATATAAATAGTTCTTTAAAATAGTCAATAATAAAGAGAAAATATTTAAAAGTATGGTATATTTTTCATTGCTGTTCAAAAGAAAATGCTTCACTTTAGTGGAATCAGATGTTTTAAAAGAAATGTTAGGAGGTTTATTTTAAAAAAATAACAGGTCAAACAAAAAGAAAAGAAACTAACAGCTCAGTCATTTCAGGCTATTCATGCTCTGGCTGGTTGACAGAGTAATTTCAATTTAAAGGGTCAAATGTTATCATTGACCCTCAAGTCTTATGCCTTTTCTCTTGTTGTTGTCCTGGAGTTATCTTTTATCAGTAGAGCTGGAAATAAGGTAGGCCTTGACGCATGTTATCTTTTCATGGATTGATTGCAACATTGTGATGGCATCTGACTTGCCATTGGCCAAGAGGTGACTAAAGAATTAAGGAACAAACAGTGATATAAACAGCTGTATGACTGCCATGCTGTTTGCTTTTGGGTAAATTATACAAATTAGCTTTTGATGCACTGAACCAAGTTTAAATGCACTGATATCTGAGTGCTGAAAAGGTTGAGACTTGGTGTTTAAAAAACAAAACAAAAACAACCAAAAAACTAGGTTCTCTTCTACCTCTCCACACACACACACACACACACACACACACACACACACACACACAGATGTACACAGTTATATACATTTCTTTCTTTTTAATAATCAAAGCCAAGTTACCATTCTAGAGGAGTGTATCGACCTATTTTCCTCATATATCCACATTGCCTAAACTTGCATGTTTTTCTACTTTTATTCTTTAAAAGATAAACTTGTTGGAAGAATCCTCCTAAAACATAAATTTCAACATGTCCTTCCACTGTTGAGAATTGGAAGTGGCTCTCTGTGGTCTACCTCATAATGTGAAATCTCAGTCTGAGTTTTAAGACAATTCTTAATCTCTGATCTCCCTGCTTATAGAAACAGTCCCACTATTTCTTAATCTGCAAGCATCAAGAAGACTTCTTTCCCTTCCTTCACAGTAGCTAGTGTTTTCCCTGGTTCTGTGGTCTGAAACTACCTCCTTTTCTGTTTTAAGCCACATCCATTGCATTTCTTGCTGAGCACTGGGTCCTATACCCCTAGTCCACCCTGAGACCTTGTCTATGTCACCTTCAGTGAGCTCTCTTCCTATTACCCTTGTGTTAGTGCTGCCTCTTTTCACTTCCTCAAATTGCTCTGAGTTTATTAGTCAATCAACTAGATTGTGAACTTTTTGAGAGGAGTGACCACAATCTGTATGTCTTTGTACTTCTGTAGCATCTCATGTGTATGAAGATTCTAAATACACACTTAGTGATTCTTCAAAATATATCTTTGTATATTTATAAAGGGCATTTATTGGTAATGGATTAGGGGCCAAGGCAGTTCATGGCTAAGGTAGCTAGGGTGGAACATTGTCCCAATTAATTGTTTCAAATCCGGTAAACTTTATTCTGTTCCATGGCTACACATTTGTCTAGTCCTAACTCTAGGTGGTTCATTTGCAAATTAATTAAACAAATGTTTATGGAGTACCTACTAAGCATAGGAATGTTGTTAGGCACTTAGGGATACAATGTTGAATAAAAAGAGACAAGTCCCTGCCCTCCTTGAGTTTATAGTCTCCCCTGAGTGACTAGAATTATATAACTTCTCACAGGCAAGGACAGTTGCAACACTCTTCAGCCCTGGAAAGGATACATAAGGGGATTTGGCAAAAATGAGAGCAAGCTTTCCTAGGAGAAGAAAGTGAAGAATGAATGCACATTAACTAAGTGATGAGAGGAGATATGCCTGTGCTGGGCAGAGGGCATGCCATTCATAAAAACGTTCTCAGGAACATGAGGTATTACATGGCATGTTCCATGGTATCTATTTGTCCTCATCCCTGGTAAAGCATCTTCAAACATACAGTCCTCTATCACTGCTTATTAACAAATCTAACTATGAAGTTCAAGACATTATAAAATTTGTTGAGAAATTATAGATGTAGTAATTAGGTTTGAATTTTTCATATTTTAGTTTTTCCAAGAGGTTCAGTAGAACAGAAGTTATTTACATTGAAAATGAAAAGGAACAGAGAAGTAAGTGATAAATTGTGGGTTTATTTTGCAGATACAAGATATAGGAAGTTTCTGGATTTGGTGGTGAATCACTAAAGATGAAATAAAGAGGTTTTTTTTGTCTGCGTTGGGTCTTCATTGCTGCGTGTGGGCTTTCTCTGGTTGCGGCGAGTGGGGCTACTCTTCGTTGCAGTGCCCTGGCTTCTCACTGCAGTGGCTTCTCTTGTGGAGCACGGGCTCTAGGTGCGTGGGCTTCAGCTGTTGCAGCACACGGGCTCCGTAGTTGCCTCACGTGGGCCCTGGAGCGCGAGGGCTTCAGTAGTTGTGGCGTGCAGGCTTCAATAGTTGTGGTGCATGGGCTCAGTAGTCGTGGCTTGTGGGCTCTAGAGTGCAGGCTCAGTAGTTGTGGCGCAGGGGCTTAGTTGCTGTGTGGTATTTGGGGTCTTCCAGGGCCAAGGATTGAACCCATGTCCCCTGCATTGGCAGGCAGATTCTTAACCACTGCACCACCAGGGAAGTCCGAAATAAAGAGGTTTTAGAAAGCAGCTATGATCCTGTTCCATTCTAATGATAAGAAGTGTTCCAGTGCCCCTTGTATTAGGACTGATAGGAGTGAGTGGACCTCAATGTATGTAGCAAACAAAGGTGTTTGCAAATATATTGTTTCTGACTCAAACAGGCATGGATTTAAATCCTGGTGCTGCCATTCAGGGGGTGATTTCTCCATCAGTGAAAATAGAAACAATATTAAGAGGATTAATTGGGTTAATATTTGTGTAAGTACCCAGCATGATAGATGAACATAGATGTTTCCTTCATTATTATCCCTCTTTCTATTCTTATCCTCATTCTTTTTTCTTCACTGTTAATATATTTTTAAAATGCAATGCAGCCTAAAGGAGGGAAGGACAAAACTTGGCAGATGGCCTGATTGTTTCAGATCTTCATTGCCTTTCATCAGCCCTCAATACTGTGTTTATTCAGGGAAGTTGAATTAAAATTTGACTTTTAGAATCAGATGAACTTGGGTTAAAATTCTGGTGCTCAGGCTAACCAGCTGTTTGACTGTTGGCCAGTTGTTTAATTTCACTTTAGATTCAGATTCAGATTCATCATCTATTAAATGTGGATAATAGGCACTTCCTCATCAAGCTGGTGTTCTCTTAGCATAATCTGCCATATCATCAATGCATGACAGTGCATGTTAGCTTCCTCTGTTGAACTGAAAGTTAAGCTATATCAATGTTACTGTGTGGTAAATCCAAGAATCTTCTACCAGCAGCCAGTGCTTCCTTTGGTCAAGCGTAAGACCTGTGCATTCGTGTGAGGGTAGGATATGATAAATACATAACAGAAATTGCTGTTGATGTGGAGCCGATGTTGGTGCAGGAGTATTGAGGAGAAACATTAGCCACACTGGAAACGTTGCTTGACTCACCAGAGGGAAGATACTAGTGAATTCTCTGACTTGTTCTCATATGCCAGCATCATGCCTTATTTAGCAAATATTCACTGTCTGGTTGGATGGATGAATGAATATGTCCACCAAGAGCTCAGTGCAGGATGTCCAGAGCATCTCATGGATTTAGCCCTTCATGCAGGACCAGAGGAGAACTTTTCTGCAGATGGAGCCACAAAAAAAATGTCTCAGACATCCTCTCAGATCCCAATTCACAATCCCTGTGGCATTTGTATACTAAAAGTGACATGTGGCCTTTGCAGTAGTGGCAGGCTATATAAGAGGTACACTGTTTTGATAAAAGCATGTGAATTATACTGATTTGAAGTTCAATTTGTGTCTTCCAAAAATCTCCAAAGGCTTGTTTCATTGCCATGGCTGCGGAATTTGTCAGCGGGAACTAATGGTATACACTTTTCTCAGTCTCATTATATTGCTTCAGGTGATTGCACTGGGAACTAGATGCTTTATTCTTTCTTATTGATAGTCATTGGATATGACATTAATATGACCTACAAAATACAGAAGAATTATAACCAAAACAATAGGTGTATATATTCTTTTGGGCAATCATGTTGACATTTGTAATATGGCTGAAGTCAAGAGGAAATTGTAAGGCATATAGTGAAACACAATACTTATCATTTTACCATTCAGAATCCATGTCATTTATATCACTTAAACTTGAAAGTGAGAAATGTATTTCCTGATTGCATGTGGATTATTCCTGTTTTGTCCTACAGAATTGATTCAGTTCCTTTTTTAAGTTAGAAATAGTTTTAGGAAACTCTTGTCATTCAGAAACTAATATTTTTTATATGTAAAATGAAACCCTTTTTCTTGACCTTGGACCATACTTGTGGAAATAAATCATGTGCAAATTTCATCTGCAACGTTTTAAGCTTAGGCAAATTTTATCTTATAGTAATGGAAATTTCGCAGAAGAATCTGTAAGAAATTATCATCAGGACTATAGTTTTATTTCTATAGCATGTCATGCCTTAAGAAGTTCTTTAGCACTCATTTCCTATTGATTTTTATAGTCCTCCACTGCATATTGATGATGAAAGAATGATTAGAATTCAAATGAGGAGATCTAACTACTGAGCCTGCCTCCTTAACTAACCAGCCTCATGATCTTAACTAAATATATTCAGCCCTCTGAGGTCACACAGTTCAAAGAATGGACCAGATAACTCTGAACTCAGCTACTTCTCTCATTTTATAAATAGTCCAAAGATTTTAACTGGTTTGTCCATGACAAATTTGGCTAGGTGATATATGTAAAAATATAATCCAGCTTTTCTGCCTTAGTTTTAGTACTATTTCCACAACATTTAGATGACAGTGGTAAATCATTTTCTTCCCTTTAGTGAAAAATAAATCATGCAAGGTACGTACAGAGATCATTATTCTTGCAAAACTCTACATAGACTTGTTATTAAACCATGGTCTGGGGAAATTAAAAAGAGCATGATGACCAGAATATAGTGTATATTCCCTAAGAACCAGTATCATCATACTCATTTAATGTTTTCATAATACTACTAAATAATATATTAGATACTACTTTCTCTGTATCATAACTTGATTTTAGTAAGTCATTCTGCAAGGGTGTCTCATGATGTCTTTACTATGTAGGAGAGACCCTCCCCAAAATCGGGAAGAAGAGATGCTTTGGATTATAATTCAGTTTTTCAAACACAGAATCACTATGAATAGTGGTTCATGCAGGCCTGAGTTTTTTTTGTTTTGTTGTGGAGGTGCTTTCTCTTTTTCTTTTCTTTTGTTTTTTTTTAATCACTTGGTCTCTTGATTTTTAAGATGAATATCACACTCCACTGTCTTCACAAGGTATTTGTAAGATCATCAGATCATCATAATCTTCTTTCTTTACATTCCTTTAGAGAATTTATTTTTAAGGTCACACCCACAGCAACTGGTGAATTTTTTCAAGAATTAGAAATCTCTTATTATCTTTCCAGGCAATTAGTAACCATTTACTAACATTTACCGATATAATCATTGTCCTTCATTCCTCTGATGTTTCTGATTAGTGTGTTTTATTTTTCTCAATTCTCTATACCACAATCAATAATCATGCTTGAATAATACCTTCAATGACATTATAACATGCAATATGATATGTGATAATAACCAATGAAACAATCACAGTCAGGTTATATTAATTAATAGCAGTCTTTTAATAAATAATGTAGAAGTTTCTAACAAGTCACACAGTAGGAATTCAATAAATGGTCTGTTGAGTACTTGTCTACTTGTTGAGTTTAACAAGCAAGGGTCTTCTCTGGCAACATTTCAATAAATTTTCTGTTTTGCTTTGTCCCTTTCAGTATCTTTTCCTTAGATTAGTTAAATCCATAGAAGAAATACTAACTAAATTTGCAGATGACCCACAGTTGAGAGAGGGTGTAAAACACATTGATGTTTAAAATCAAATTTTCAAAATCAAGTTTCTTTAATGCTGATTTTGGAAGGAGCCAGTTGTGTAGGCAGGACTTCCAGATATGATTTTGTAGGTTTTCTTTGGAAATTCCCACTTTGGGAGGCTTCATGTCAATAATGTCTGTGCATTCTTTCAAGAGTATATGTATAAATGTATAGTATGTGTTTGTTGGTTTATTTATTCATTCATTCATTTGTTTGTGCCAAATTCAGCATCCATAAGATCTTGATAGGCTGGGACTGTGGGGAGAAATTATTACCAAATTTAACATAGGAGGATTTCAAATATTCAATTAATATTTTAAAAATTCATTTGTACACATATGGAATGGGCAGGGTTTTTTTTTAAACAAAACTGAGTATTAAAGAACTGGATGGCTTCATTAATATTAGCTCAATGAAAACATGATCCAGTGGAATAGCAATATAGGAATTCAGGTATTAGGGGAAAAGTGATAATACAGTTCACATTGTAGCTTGGTTCTAATCTGGGAGGTAACTCTGTTTCCTGAATGGAGACAAGATTGGATGGGTGTAAATAAAAGAGCTAACATTTGAGTAAGGACTATGTTTTAGATCCTCTGTTAGTTGTTTTGTGTATATTATTTCACGTAAGCCTCACAACAGCCTAGATTTCAGCCTTCCCAGATCACCTCATCCAGAGCAGCTTTACTGTTACTAGTTTAGTAACTTGAAGAGTCGTGAGTTAGGTTGGGATTAGAAGGAAGGGACATAATAAAAGTATACAACATAATTTCCTCACGAATTTAGCTAAAATTTCAATATTAACACAAAAAAGTTGGTCAAACACAGCAGAAGCAGATGATGCCTGTCTTTTCTTACTTCAGAGTTCCACTAAGGGGAACTCATGGCAGTGACACTCCATGTAGGGAGGATCATGCCAGCAGAGAGGATAAAGCCCAATTCTTGCAGAGTCGCTGCCCTTTTCTTACGCAAGTTTGTATTGCCAGTTTGCGAGGCTTGATGCTAATAAGCTCTGTGATTTCTTTCAAAGGGATCTTTGTAAATATGTAGCATTTATTCATTCACTTGTAGTAAATTCAGCATTCACAATGTGATACCCTCATTCATGGTAAAGTAGCATTGATCCCCTCACTCCAAATAATATCTCTGCTCCAGATTTTCCATATTCTGACAAGCCCTTTTATCTCATCATATAAGAGGCATCATATAAGATTTGTTTGAAAGGAGTTGTTCACTGTTACAAATAAATCAGTTTTGGGAAGCACTGTGTTTGGCCTGTATTAATCAGCTCCAACTGCCATTAACAGAATACCGTAGACTGAATATCTTAAAACTACAAGAATTTATTTTTCATAGTTCTGGAGGCTGGGAAGTCCCAGATCAAGGTGTTGGCAGATTTCGTTCTTGATGAGGACTTTCTTCTTGGCTTGCAAACGGTCACCTTCTTGCTGAGCCTTCACATAGAGAAGATGGAGAGCTTTGTTCTCCCTTTTCATATAAGGACACTAATCCCATCAAAACTAGTAATTGCAAAAAGAAATTGTTCTTCTCTGTTTTATTATATTTCCAGTTCACCAAAATGTGATCTGGTAAGATCATAGGTGTTTGAAATAAAGCGGAACTCTGACTCCTTTCTCTACTACTTCTTATGAGTGAGATCTCTAGCAAATCTCTAGACTTGTACATACAATGAAAATAAAATAATACTCTCTACTTAAGGATTTGTGGGATGGAGAAAGGAAGAGTGTTTCCTGTGAAAAAGGCTTGTTAATTCTAAAGTGCATTACAAGCCTTAATAGTTAGCTTCTCAAAACCCAATACTTCTAAAATATCATTCTTCGTTGTTTTGAATACTGGGCTTTTTTTAAGTGCAATTAACTTTACAATTGCACCACACATGGGTTTCTTTCACAGTATTTTTACATTTCAGTATATTCTGAATAGCTTCCGCCCCTGAATCTTGACAGGACCAATTTAGCCTATTCACACATGGATTGTGGCATATTCTGTGTTAAATGTATACACATAGCATGGTTGACCGAGGTGTGTGACTTTCTATCCCATTCCAGTGGATGTTACCAGAACAATAGCTTGACTGACATGTACTTTTGTATCCTGCTGAGTTTTACAATTTTCTTTTGGTGTTTGTTTTCACCAACAGTCTAGAATTTCTTGACCTCACAACCATTTAGAATAATGTCTTTTGCAAGATATGCTATTGGCTGATGGAAGTATTTTTGATCACTGATTTCAGAATATAGTTATATCCGTGTATAAAAAACAAAGTGAGAAATTCAAGCACTCACCTCTTGTTTTGAAACTGATTAATTTTAAATAGTTTATAGATGTAAATTCTATAAAAGTTTTAAAAGGTCATTCACTTTATAGTAAGGCTCTTCTGTCTCTATCTCCCTGCCTCTCACCCCTCCTGGGAAACAATTACTAACAGTTTATTGAATTGCTTTCCATACATATTCTAGAAGGAATTCTCTGTGAATTCAGTCAGAAAAGAGTTTATACCCTAACTTAGTATCATGCCTAGATATAGTGTTCTTAAATTGGTAAAAATGTGATTTTCTTGTATGATTCACAAAGTTCTTTCAGTTGTTTTCTCCTTTCTGTTCTTAAGGCATGCTCAACTCCTGCATAATTTCTAAGTAAACAGCTTTTCAGCAGTTTGTGTTTGGTCTTTCATGCTTATCAGATCAGTGAGTCTTATGCTTTCATGCTCACCATATCTTGTAAATTGCTGTAGAAGAATAAATCTGTTGTCCTAAGTTGGATATCTCATGCATGCCTTGTAAGCCTGTAATGACACTCTTGTGTCTACACATTGGCAGTATTGGCTCTTAACCTAAAAACTTACACTCAGTCTGTGTTGCTGGCTTTCTGGTCTAATTTGGTTTTTTCTGAAGTACAATCTACTTGCCTAGGGCCCTGTTATGGGCTAAATGTTTGTGTACTACCCCCAATTCTTCTTTTTTTTTTACTTTTATTTATTTTTTTATATAGCAGGTATACCCCCAATTCTTATGCTGAAGCCCTAACCCTCAATGTTAGGGTATTAGGAGGTGGGGCCTTTGAGAGACAGTTAGGTTTAGATGAGGTCATGTGAGTGGTTCTTGTGATGAGATTAGTGCTCTTATAAGAAGGGACCAGAGAGCTTATTCTTTCTCTTCATGTGAGATTGTAATAAGAAGGTAGCCAGCTATCTGCAAACCAGAAAGAGAGCCCTCACCAGACACTGAATCTGCTGGCACCTTGCTCTTGGACTTCTCAGCCTCCAGAACTGTGAGAAATAAATGTTTTTTAATTGTTTAAGTCACAGGGTATGTGGTATTTTATTAGAGCGGCCCATACTGTCTAAGACAGCCCCTAACAACATGTCTAGACCTCCTAGAGCCTTTTACCTGAGGGACTGGACCTTGCTGTGGTTTTTCAGTTAACCTTCGTACCACTGTGATTTTTCCATCACATTTGCCTGGCACAGACAGGGTTCACAGAGCCTGGTGGGATGTTATCATTAGGACAACTTACTAACTTCTAGGAGAAAACCCTGTGTAAGAAATGATCTGTCGCTTTGGACCAGGCCCTATCTTGTGCAGGTCCATTCTCCTTTTCACCCATTTCTACTCAGGTTCCACATGTCTGTTGGATGAGGCTGCAGAATGTGTGACAGTCATAGGAGTTTTGTATGGTTGCAAGGTATACTTCTAATATGATGTGATGCAAGTTTTCGTTTAAATGAATATACTGGGATCCTCCATTGTTTCTGTGGTTGTTAATGTGTCACCAACACCAGTGGGACAAGTGATTACAAGCTTTGTGCTTTGAGGTAATTGCTTCTTTGCACATCAGTCATCTTTTAGGAGACCTGGAGAATCCAGAAAAACAGATGCAGATGGAACCAGGCACTGTGCAGCAAGAGCACAGACCGCAGATGCCAATACATGACCCTAATAAGCTGGCTTTCGAAAAATATATGTCTCTGGGCACTGCCCAGGGAGAGTCTAGATCAATAGGGCTGGGATGGAGCCCAACGAATCAGTACTTTTAAAAGCTCCCTACGTGATCAGGTTGTGCTTCTGGTGGGAAATTACTGTTCCAAAGAGCAGTCATCACAGATGAACTGTCATTGGTTATGATCAGGGATATGAAATAGTTACGGGAAAGATCTTTCTTGAAAGAAACCGAATAAAATCATTTGAGGAAGAAATGACTTTTAGTGTTCTATATAAAACAAAGAATGTAAAGTATCAACTCCTGTCCCTCAGTCTCCCTACTTTCTCCACCACCTAATCAAGGGAACCAATTCTAAATAGAAAATACTGCTCAATATTTGTTGATTTGTCGTCTCTGTTGTATAGCATAGCATATAGGCTGTAGTGCTTTTTATTTTTGTATTGAACACAGTGCTATGAAAGTGAGAATTACACATTCTTTGGTAATGATAGGTTATACAACACCATAAACATTTAAAGAAGTGATTTTGATGCTTTTTTGGCACACAAGATTTATACGTTAACTGTCTGATATACTAGGTTAACTTCTCAGAACCATCTGAGTAGAAGTTTTCTGCAACAAATTTAGCTAATTTTAGAAAAATTGTGAAATGTTTTTGGAATGCTGTCATCACTGGTTCCTGACAAACACAGTAGAGTCAGCAGCCACTTCTCAGACCTCTGATGTTAGGTCTCCCTTCTGATGCCTCATTCTGTGAATTTTTAATTTCTTACTCTGGGTCATACAAAATTCATTCAATTTACTCTTGTTTTGACACCCCCATTCTATATCTCTCTCTCATCACTATCCTGCTTTTAGGAGTTATTTGTTTTCCTTACTGTTTTTAAATATTTATAAATAGTTAAGATGTGCTAAGTTTTCCTGTTTTATACTCATAAAACACTATTTTCAAACATTGGTTTACTTTATCTTCCACAAGCATTAAGGTGCTTTTTTTTTAGTGAACTCTCTTGTGAACTTGCAAATCTTTTACCTGTAAAAACTCACAAGAGTGGTGCACAGACTTTTAGGGCATCCAGAGTAATATGCTGAGAAGAGACCCATGTTAGGCAAATGTTCAGGCAACTTCATTGTCTTAGTTATAACAGTGATGGGGTTATGGAGTTTTCTGTTCAACACAGAATCTTGCATTTTGGGAACTGAGAAACTGGAGTAAGAATTTGGCTACCAGACAGCAGAGAAAGCATGGACATGCTTTGCATAATGTGTTTATTTAATAAGGATTTACTGTCTTGGGAGAGATAGTGAAATAAAACACATGATCTATGAACTCAGTTGGACAAGGGGACAAGCATACTACAGCCCAGCAAAATATTGGAACATAAGACTCTAAAAGAGATGACAAAAACAGAACATTACCCTCCAAAGGAGAAACAGAAAAGTACTATGGTGTCATATTATGTCCCAGCATGATCAGGAAAGCGTTCATAAAAGAAAAGGGAATGAGTTGGGCTTTACAATGTGGGTGAGAATTTGCTAGAAAAAAGGTGGAAAATAATAAATGCCAGGGGAGTCTTTGGAAACAAGGGACCTGGTTGGGCACAGCTGGGTAAAGGGTTAATGTAAAGGAACAATTGGAAATAAAGTTAAGGATATATTATGACTTTTATGATACAAGTAACAGAAACTCTGGTTAAATAAAAAAATTAAATGATAGGGATTATCATACCACGACAGCTTAAAATTCCAGGAATACAATTCAGTTTAGATATGACTTATGAGGACCTGAAAGTGTGACCAAGATCTGGTTTCTCTGTTGTTGTTTCTTGACTAGATATCCCCAGGATTTGCTCCATTTCCAAGTTATAAGCTTTATATCTTTATCAAGGAGATGAGAGCTTCTCTTTGGTAAGTTCTGTAAAAGAGAAATAAAACATTTTGTCCCAGAATCTCCAGCAAACATCTCCAAATGCCATCTCTGCCTATTCTTGAACCAATCGCTGTAGATCAAGAGGATAGGATATATTGAATGGCTTTTCCCAGTCAGTTTCATTTCTAGAGCCTGCATTGTGACACACCCACCTGAACTGCCAAAAATGGGAAAGAAGTGAACTTACTGAGGGAAATTTAGGGTGCTGTTGGTGGAAAAAAGGGAGCATAGTTGGTGAAAAGTCAACCACCAGAAGTCCTGCATAGGAAAGTAACTTGGACCAGATGTATAATGTAGGGACTAAGGAAGCTTAGATGGTTTTCAGTAGAAACATGACCTCATGCAAAGGATAATCCAAAATCATAACATTAAGTAACCTATGACCTAAGAATTATACTGTTAGGTATTTTACCAAGTGGAACTCTTGAACATAGACAGTGGAAGACATGTACAATGATATTCATAGTAACATTTTATAGTAGAAAATCTGAAAACCATCTAAATGTCAATCAAGACTAGAGTAGATGAGTAATTTGTATATTCACAAAATAATACCACAGGCAAAATGAACATATATATATAGCAATATGTAGTGACATGGATAAATCTTAGTAATAAATTATTAAATGAAAAGTAGATTCCCAAAGAGTGTAAACATGGCAGTATTTTTGTAAATTTAAAAATAAATGTTTTTAAAATATATAGCTTTTAAGAACATATTGCTTTTAAGAATGCAATAAAATTACACAAAAGTGATGAGACAGAAAATAAAGTGAATAGGTAATATACATGACTATGTTACATAGTTTATGAAAAAAGAATAAAACAATAATAGATGATAGAGTATGCTGGAGTGGGATGTTATTTTACATATCATGGTCATTGAAGTCTTCTTAGAAGGTGCCATCTAAGCAGAGAATTGATGGAAATGAAGGAGTGAGCCAAGTGGGTGGCAAAGGAGGAAATCTGTTCTGGGCAAAGGGGCAGTAAATGCAAATGCAGTAGGAAATGCAGTGGGAGTGCGCTTGGTGTGTTCCAGGAATTTCAGTGAAGCCTGTACAGCTGAAAGAGTGGGTATCAGGAAGAATGGTGAGATATAAAGTCAAAGCAGTAGAGGAGGTTCAGATCAGATGGGCTGTCAGAGCCATTGTAAGGACCTGGCTGTTAACCTTCATGAGATAGGAATTAACCACCATGAGATAGGAGTCCATTGGAAGCCTTTGAGGAAAAAAGTGATATATTGTTTAAAGGATTACTCTGGCTGGTTTGTGGAGGAAAGGATGGAAACGTCAAGCAGGGAATCAGGGAGATCAAAGATCAGTTAGAAGGGTTTAAAGTCATTCCAGAGAGGAATGATGGTACCTCGGGAGATGATGATTGTTCTGGATATCTATTACTTTGGAACAAGTACACCCAACTTTAGTGGCTTATACAACAACCATTTTATTATATGTCACATTTTTGTGGATCAAGGATATGGGCAGGGCCCCCCACTGGGCAATTCTGCTTTATGAAGACCAAACAAGTATCATTTGGAGGTATTCAGTGGGTAGCTTATTTGAAGCGTCCAAGAAAACTTCACACACCTGCCTGGTGCCTTGGAAGGGGCATCAAGAAATCTGGGCTTAGTTGAGTTCCTCTCTTCTTCCATGTAATCTCAGTGCCTCTCTACATGGTCTTTCCAGTGTAGTATTCAGACTACTTACATAGCAGTTTACAACTGTAAGAGTAAGTATCCCAGGAGACCAAAACTGGTAGTTGCCAGTGTCTTAAAGCCTGGATCTAGAAAGTGACACAACATCGCTTCTGTCACATTCTATTTGTCAAAGCAGTCACAGAGCCCACCCAAATTCCAGGGTAGGGGATTTAAACTTTACCTTTTAGATAGGAGGGCTCTCAAAGAATTTGTGGCCATATATAACCTGCTGTAGTACAAAAGGTACAGGCTTCGAGAAGACGTTAAATTCTAGATAACTTTAAATGTTTAGGTTTGGACAATGGATTAGATATGCATTTGAGAGAAAAAGATTTTTGATCCAGACAACTGGAGAAACAGAGTAGTCGTTTACTGAGACAGGGAAAACTATGGGAAGGAAAATCAGAAGTTCCATTTTGTGCACGGTAAGTTTGAGTTGCCTGTGGACATATCAAATAGGCTGTCAGGTATATGATTCTGGAGTTCACTAGAAAGGTCTGGGCAGAGGCTATATGTATATAGATGGTATTTAAATTAATGGGCCTGGATGAGTTTCATTTAAGGAGGAGAGTAGGTGGAGAAGAGGAGAAATCTAACTACTGAGCCTAAGGGAAGTTCAAATATTAGCAAGTATTAGAAATGAGGAGAAACTAGCAAAGAAACCAAGAAAGAGTAGGTCATGAAGTAGAAGTACTAAGGGAAAATGTTGTCTCAGAAGCCTAGAGAAATAATTAGACGGAGTAAGGAGTAATCAAATTGGTTACACACTGCTGATTACATAAATGAGGACTGAAACTTGAATATTGTCTTGGAGCCTAGACTCTTGATGACCCTTATAGGAGCTATTTTGTTTGAGTCGTAGGAACAAAAGCCTATGTGAGTGGCTGTAAGGAAAAAACATGAGAGCAAGAAGAGAAAGCTTGCATGGACAAAACCAGAATGCCCTTTCTAGTATGCCTCTTGTCTGCCAGAAAGAAACACCCCTGTTCTCTGTTTGGCCTCTATATCTGAACAGGGGCAAATGGAGGGCCCTGGGCATTTGTATCAACTTAAGGGCAATTGCTGAAGCTAATGTCTGTGACTTTAAATCTGTGATTTCAAGAATGTCGACTACAGTTGTTTCTGGCCATTGAATATGTTTCTATTTGTCTCCCTCTGATGCTGTTAAATATACAGAAGGTTTCATCACTTGGAATTTAAATGCTTGTTTGGAAATGTTTTCTTACTATTATGTCAAATGACAAGAGGAAAAAATTCCAATTTCAAACCCATGAGGAAAAAACTGAATTTGAAAGCCTCTGGGCTTCTACTTCCCAGCTGGTCATTGTTCACACCATTATCTGCTGTCTTATTAATATTTCCTGCCTTGTCTATGAAAACATTTGTGTTTGAGCTGTTGATATCCTTGTGGCAAGGCTGCAACTTTTTCTCTTGCGCTAAACCTAGTAAAACTTGAGAAGCAGCACAGTGAGTGTGGAGGACATTGACAGGTAGGACACCCAAGTTTCAGACTTGGAACTCCCTGGAGTAAAGAACTCACTGCTACTCATTGGCTGATATTGATGACAATGATGTTAACGGTAGTAATATCACCTCTGCAACATGACAGCAGAAAAAGAGGTGCCATGCTAATTATGTTACACATACTATCTCGTAGAATCCTTCCTATAAATTGAGGAAGGAATTACTCAATGCCAGGACAAATAACTCAATAGGAATTACTATTGTTGCCATTTTACAGATGAGAAATAGAGGCTTAATGAGGTTAAATAACGTGTCTAGTGTCATACATCTAATCTGTGCAGTCAACTTGAGAAAGTAGGCAGAATCCAGAGCTTGTAAGGCTTGAATGCTGTCTTCCCTTTGCTAACTTTAATTTATTTAATGAAGTAAGGATAGCAACTGATATACTTATTCCTCATTGTGAGAAACAACATATATATATATATATATATATACACACACACACATATATATATACACTCTTTAAAACTATAAAATACATATAATTTTGAGATAATTTCTACAATGAAGGTTGGAACATATTAGTTTAACCCATCTGACTGACCCATTTTTTAAGGTTGCTGATTTCTAGCACTTTTACCTTGGTCTTTTATTTAAGGTTCCTGGATTTCTAATTTCAGTAAAATGGAGTGCCAAATTAAGTTACTTGCCTTTCAGTTTTCACACCTGAAGTCAAATGATATATATGTTCCCTTTTCTATAAAAATGTCACATGTTAATAATTAGTAAATATAAATTTTATAACAGTATTTAAATAGTATCGACTTGTCTAGTTTCTGAAGTGGTTTTTCTCAATTCATATGTATTCTATGGTTTTTAAGCTAAAAACAGTAAAGCGTAGAGAAGCATATACAGGATTCAAGAGATAAAAAGTGTTACTTCATCTTCAAAACATGTTTATGTTCATGGTAAACTTATAGACAAATAATGGGGAGAAAAATCCTCAAAACTATTTTTAACAAAATTTTAGGTTCTCTCTCTTTTATGTGTTAAGTTAGCTAAGGTAATTTTCATTTAATTTATTCTTGTTCTGAAATTATTTCGCCCAGAGGAGTACGAATAAGAGGACTTTAGGTCATTTACACCATGTATCTACCAGTTTATGAATTCTGTGAAACTAATTCATACATCAAAAGGTATTGTGAAATCACACTGCAAAGCATGTGATCTAGTTTCTTTTTCAAATCATCATAAACATAGGCTTAACATTGCAAGTTCGTTGTTTAGTTTGAAAAATTTAGAAAGGACTGTTTGAGTTTAAAGGTAGTTGTTTAGTAATCTAGAGAACAGTGTAAACATGACACAGAATTTGACTTAGGTGATTTTTTTTTTTTTTTACATTTATTTATTTATTTATTTATGGCTGTGTTGGGTCGTCGTTTCTGTGCATGGGCTTTCTCCAGTTGTGGCAAGCGGGGGCCACCCTTCATCACGGTGCGCAGGCCTCTCACTATCGCGGCCTCTGTTGTTGCGGAGCACAGGCTCCAGATGCGCAGGCTCAGTAATTGTGGCTCACGGGCCCAGTTGCTCCGCAGCATGTGGGATCATCCCAGACCAGGGCTCTAACCCTTGTCCCCTGCACCGGCAGGCAGACTCTGAACCACTGCGCCACCAGGGAAGCCCCGACTTAGGTGATCTTGAAGTGTTCTACAATCAGGATTTAGTCTATCCTGAAATCTCTCCAAAGCTGTTAAAGGTCCCAGTGTTCTTTAGAGCAGGATATAACATATGATCCTCTCCGTCACTGTGTGTACTCAATGGTGCTGCAGTTGTACTGGCACCACAAATATTAATGGAATACATTTACTTTTCTGGACAAATGGCTATAGTCACACAAAATTAAGAGCATTTATGTAAGAAATGAATTTGAGAGGAGTTTTTTGTTTTGTTTTACTACTTTTTCTAATTCTGAGAACTTTTTTTAAATTTATTTTTTATTGAGGTATAGTTGAATTACAATGCTGTGTTAGTTTCTGATGTACAGCAAAGTGATTCAGTCGTACGTATATATGTATTCTTTTTCATACTCTTTTCCATTATGCTTTATTATAAGATATTGACTATAGTTCTCTGTGCTATACTGTAGGACTTTGTTAACCATTCTATGTATAATAGTTTGCATCTGCTAATCCCAAATTCCAAATCCATTCCTCCCCCACCCCCTTACCCCTTGGCAACCACAAGTCTGTTCTCTGTGTCTGTGAGTCTGTTTCTGTTTCATAAATAAGTTCCTTTGTGTTATATTTTAGATTCCACGTATAAGTGATATCGTATGGCATTTATGTTTCTCTTTCTGACTTATTTCATTTAGTATGATAATCTCTGGGTCCATCCATGTTGCTGCAAATGGCATTATTTCATTTTTTATGGCTGAGTAATAGTCCATTGTGTGGTGTGTGTGTGTGTGTGTGTGTGTGTGTGTATGTGTGTGTACATACCACATCAGTCATCTGTCTATGGACATTTAGATTGTTTCCAGGTCTTGACTATAGTAAATAGTGCTGCTGTGAACATTGTGGTGCATATATCATTTCGAATGAGAGTTTTCTCCAGATATATGCCCAGGAGTGGGATTGCTGGATCATATAGCAACTCTATTTTTAGTTTTTTTTAGGAATGTCCATACTGTTTTCCATAGTGACTGCATCAATTTACATTCCCACCAACAGTGTAGGAGGGTTCTCTTTTCTACACACCCTCTCCAGCATTTGTTATTTGTAGATTTTTT
Organism: Leucopleurus acutus; assembly: GCF_964270905.1. Taxonomy (NCBI): domain Eukaryota; kingdom Metazoa; phylum Chordata; class Mammalia; order Artiodactyla; family Delphinidae; genus Leucopleurus; species Leucopleurus acutus. Next base: position 77,073,080 of record NC_139145.1, on the reverse strand, counting down.
TTTTAATTTATTTTTTTAACATCTTTATTGGAGTATAATTGCTTTACAATGGTGTGTTAGTTTCTGCTTTATAACAGAATGAATCAGCTATACATATACATATATCCCCATATCTCTTCCCGCTTGCGTCTCCCTCTGTCCCACCCTCCCTATCCCACCCCTCTAGGTGGTCACAAAGCACGGAGCTGATCTCCCTGTGCTATGTGGCTGCTTCCCACTAGCTATCGGTTTTACATTTGGTAGTGTAGACTTTTTAATGATGGCCATTCTGACCTGTGTGAGGTGGTACCTCATTGTAGGTTTGATTTTCATTTCTCTAATAATAAGTGATGTTGAGCATCTTTTTATGTGCCTACTGGTCATCTGTATATCTTCTTTGGAGAAACATCTATTTAGGTCTTCTGCCTATTTTTGGTTGGGTTGTTTGTTTTTTTGTTGTTACTGAGTTGTCTGAGCTGTTTGTATATTTTGGAAATTAAGCCCTTGTTGGTCACATCATTTACAAATATTTCTTCCCAGTCCATAGGTTGTCTTTTTGATTTGTTTATGGTTTCCTTTGCTGTGCAAAAGCTTGTAAGTTTGATTAGGTCCCATTTGTTTATTTTTGCTTTTATTTCTATTGCCTTGGGAGACTGACCTAGGAAAACATCGCTATGATTTATATCAGAGAACATTTTGCCTATGTTCTCTTCTAGGAGTTTTATGGTGTCATATCTTATATTTAAGTCTTTAAGCTATTTTGAGTTTATTTTTGTGTATGGTGTGAGGGTGTGTCCTAACTTCATTGATTTTCATGCAGCTGTCTAGCTTTCCCAACACCACTTGCTGAAGAGACTGTCTTTTCCCCATTGTATTGATATATTCTTGCATCCTTTGTTGAAGTTTAATTGATTGTAGGTGTGTGGGTTTATTTCTGAAGTCTGGGAGGGTTTTGCCTCCTGCTTTGTTCTTTGTCCTCAGGATTGCTTTGGCAATTCTGGGTCTTTTATAGTTCCATATAAATTTTAGGATTATTTGTTCTAGTTCTGTGAAAAATGTCATGGGTAATTTGATAGGGATTAAATCTGTAGATTGCTTTCAGTAGTATGGCCATTTCAATGATATTAATCCTTCCAATCTAAGAGCATAGTGTATCTTTCCATTTCTTTGAATTAACTTCAACTTGCTTTATCAGTATTATATAGTTCTCAGCATGTAAGTCTTTCACCTCCTTGGTCAGATTTATTCCTAAGTATTTTGTTTTTTTGATGAGATTTTAAAAGGGATTGCTTTTTTACTTTCCTTTTCTGATATTTCATTGTTAGTGTAAAGAAATGCAATTGATTTCTGTATGTTAATCTTGTATCCTGCTATCTTGCTGAATTTGTTTATCAGTTCTAGTAGTTTTGTGTGGAGTCTTTAGGATTTTCTATATATAGTATCATGTCATCTGCATATAATGACAATTTTACCTCTTCTCTTCCAATTTGGATACCTACCTTTTATTTCTTTTTCTTGTCTGATTCCTGCGACTAGGATTTCTAATACTTTGTTGAATAGAAGTGGTGAGAGTAGGCATCCTTGTCTTGTTCCAGATTTTAGCAAGAAGGCTTTCAGTATTTTACCATTGAGTATTATGTTGATTGTGGGTTTGTCATAAATAGATTTTATTATATTGAGATTTGTTCCCTCTATACCCACTTTGGTAAGAGATTTTTATCATGAATGGACGTTGAATTTTATCAAATGCTTTTTCTGTATCTATTGAGATGATCTTGTGTTTTTTATCTCTTCTTTTGTTGATGTGGTGTATCATATTGATTGATTTGCATATATTGAACCATTCTTGTGAGCCTGGGATGAATCCAGCTTGGTCATGGTGTATGATCTTTTTTATGTGTTGTTGGGTTCGATTTGCTAATACTGTGTTGCAGCTAATATAATGCCCAGAATTGACTCCTCTGAGAGAAAAAGCTTAACATTTTTATAAAAACGTCTTTTCTGATAGTAAGAAAATGCCCACTCTTATACACTATCCTTTTCCAGTTATTATCCTAAATTGAACTATAATTACTTAATTACGCTGCTACTTTGTTCTTGTATTGTTGCCTGGAGAAATTGGAAAATTGTTACTAAATTTTAAAATTAGTGACTGTTTAAGCTGAGACATTGTTTTTTTCCTGCCTTTGAACTTGAACTGAACCATTGGCTTTACTTACATCTTGAGTCTGTTGGCTTTTGGAATGGAGCCTACACTATTGGCTCTCCTTGTTCCCAGGCCTTCAGGCTGGCAATGGAAGTACACTATTGGCTTTCCACCATTTCCAGCTTGCTGGCTGCAGGTCTTGGGACTTCTTGGTTTCCATAATCACCTAAGCCAATTCCTTATAATCCCTCTTTATTTCTCTTTGTATGCATCCAATTTGTTATGTTTCTCTGACTTAATACAGACACTGTTTTTAAAAGATTTGGTTTACTTATGCTGACACATATTTTTTTAAGCATGGGTGAATTCCAGGAAATGGTTCAAAATGGGTGAATGATGGCATATTCTTGTGAGTTTCGTGCTAATATGATTCACATATAACTATATATAGCTATGTGTACAGACAGAAGCAGTGTGTGTTCCAAGGATGTGCTTTGAAATTTTAACAAAGAAATCCAAGCCAAAAGGTGTTGTATTTTCATCTCAAGTGTCCTTGTATAAACTCCTGCAGTTTTCAGGAAGTCACTAGCATATATAATCTCAGTCAGCAAAGGCTGCAAACTGAAAAATGCCGAAGCTCGAGAAACTGTTGTGTTGAGGTCTAGAGGATGACCTTGGCCCATCCATCCTCGCCATGGATGGTGACTTGATTAGCATATTAGTTCAGTTTTGAGAAAATAAAATAGGAACAAAGAAATAATAACACTGTTTTCTTCCAGATAACTTTTAGTTGTGTGAGTTTCTTCTATTTCGAAACACTGACCTCTGTTATTTTTGGGAAACACCATTTCATGATCACTGTTCCCTGGAACACTCTCAAATCGTTTTACACGAGTCAATGAAACATTAAAGAACACACAGATGTTTGCTTTGGTTAGTAATGTTTGATATGCCTTCTGCCTCCTTTAATACTGAACTTCTCATAAGGGAGGTAAAGAAGGATGCAGATGGAGGAATGACAGGCAGAAACTGCAGAGTAAGAGGTCTCATCTGTTGAGTGATGGCCATGTAGTAAGCACCATGCCAAGAGCTTTATTACTGTTGTCTCACTTAATTTTCCAGCAATTGGAGATGGAGATGCTATTGTTATGCTAATTTGTATAGATTTGGAAAACTAGGAAGTTGCCAACTTACATAAGTTCACACTGGCAGAAAGTGGCTAAGGTGTAATTTAAACCCAGTTTTTGTGGAATTCAGAAACCAAACTCTTAATTGGTACACCAACTTGTGAATGAAGAAAAGAGATAGAATGAAGAGAAAGGGGAAAGAGAGGATAAGAAGAAAAAAAAAACTGAATAAAAAATATTTCATTGTAAAAGGTATATTTTTCATTATAAAATATTTGGTAAAATAACAGAAAATATGAAAAAAGTCAGCTGGACAGCCACAATCCAAGGATCCTCTTTTATATTTCCCCTCAGTTACTATGCTATGCATGAATTTGCTTCATTGTGTTCCTATTGTATATGTGCTTTCGTTATTTTATTCCTCACTAAACATTATACCATCAGTATTTTCTGAGTTACTATAAATCTTTGTGAACACTTTTATGTTGTATAATATTACAACATAAAATAATTATGTTTCTATTTGAAAACATTTAGTTGTTCTCTGTGATGCACACTACAAATATGAACACCAGTATCCATACCGCTTCTTCCCAGTTTTGGATTAGTCTCCTACCTCTGAATAACTATTTTATATGAAACTTCTAAAATGGTTGATTCTTGACAATTTTTATTTTAGGGATGGCATGTTAACTAGCCTCTCATATATAGTATTGCTACAAATGAAAATAAATTTTGAAAACCATTAACATCTAAACCTTTTCACTCTTACATAGTAATTTTTCTTGTGTGAAATTGTATGTCATTGATTTTTAAGATGTTATTTTTTCCTAGAATCTTAGAATACTGATGAGATCCTTTTCTACAACTATAATATCTGTTTTTTAAAACTTCTTCCTTAGCCTTTGCAAGTAAGTATTTTATCAATACAGATTAGGAATATTCAAATGGAGATTTACTCTTTCACAGAGTAGGCACTGTGTTCATAAGCTTTTTATTTTATGCCATTTCTTATTACCTTCAGATTACTTAGGCTTCCATTATCATATTACTCAAATGTAAATCCCAAACCTGACTTGGTTCTCAAAATCATCTATGGAGTTTTGAGTCCAGAGTAATTGCCAAAGCACACTATTTTTTTTTTTTTTTTTTTTTTTTTTTTTGCCTTGCATCTCTTCACCTCTTTACATTTGAGAGAAAGGGCTACAGTTTTTCCTGGGAAAAAGATTGTTCACTGAACTTCTATCCTAGCAATGAAGTTCTAGTTTTTAAAATTGTGTTTCTTGTTCTGATTGTACCATCAATCATAACTTGGCTTCCTAAATTTCCATGTATTCTGTCAAAATTAATAAATTCTATATGGAATGTTGGAAGAGGCTTATTTTTCTAGTTTTATGGCTGCGTTTTAAATAGTAGGCATCCCTTGAATTTGAATATGTTTACTGTCAATAAATTATTTGATGGTTTAATGTCCTGGCCTTCTCTAACTGCAGATAATCACATATAATGAATATTAAGTAATTGGTTGGACACAATGATTCAGTGAGGAAAAAACCTGCTCAGTAAAAGCTTTAATACAAATGTGAAGCAAAGATGTAAATATAATAATTGTAGGTATACTCTGACCTATTAAGTGCTTATATTTTCAATTAATACAGCAACCTTAGGGGCTAGGTACAATTATCATCCCCAATTTATAGATGGGAAAACTGAATCATATAAGAAAAGGCAAATAATTCAGGGAAAAAATGGACTTATTTTGACTTCAGGAGTATGCTATTTAGCAGATAAGAGTGAGATCTCCCAGTTAGCAGTTTGTAGAATATTTGTAGATGTGTTTATTGGTGGGTGACTAGGCAATGAGCCACAGGTTTCAGATGGCCATAGGTTTAAGAAGTGGTGAGGAGGAAATTCTAAGAGTGAAACTGAGTGAACAAAATGTGTTTCAGAGGAATATTTGGATGGAATCAGGGGTTTACAGTGTTGTGCATTTTCTGCCAAAAATATTCATGTTTCATCAAAAATGAAACGAAATTTAAAAAAATAAACAATGAGAACAAAACTATGTTCTTCAAACCCTGTTGGAGAAATATAGTTGAAAACATAGATGGGGAAATATTGTGGAGGGCTTTAAAAAACAATCTGGAGTCTTTTATCAAACAGCTAAGATATTAAGTACAGTACATTCTGAATGATTTTCTTATTTCTTCCATAATGGTAATATTTGGTATGGGAATATGAAGTTCAGAATGGTTATTTCCAGATAGTCTCTCAGTAAAAAAATGCCTAAAGAGTGTGAGAGATCTAAGATTGCCTTAAATCTAATTGTAAATTGACATTCCAAAGGCCAGGCATCCTGCCAAATCAATTTTCATTGTCTATTGCTGCATAACAAATCTTTCTAAAACTGGATGGCTTAAAACAGCCATCCTTATCCATGATCTCTTGCGGTTTCTATGGGTCTCAGCTGGAAGACTCACACATTGGAGGTTGGGATTATCTATAGTCTCATTCACTCACAGAGCTGGTGCTGGGGGCCTGCTATAGTTATTGGTTGGTATGCCCACAGGGGGCCTCTTCATTTAGGCCCCAGATTCCTTATGACAGGGTGGCTGGGTTCCAAGAGCAAGTGTCTCAAGTCAGAGGGTGAGACCATCTGAGGTCATTTTCCTTTTTATTACCTAGCCTCAGAAGTCATTGAGCACCTCTTCCGCTGCATGTTATTGATGGAGGCATTTACTAAGGTCCACCCAGGTTTAAGGAGGGGGAAACATAGACCTTACATTTCACTGGAGGATTGCCATCACATTTTAATAGACATGTGCAGGAAGGGATATGTGTTCGTCTGTGTGTGTATCACCATGCTTAGAAAATACAATCTGCCATTCCATCTGAGGGTTCTTAAAATTGCCAGGGCCTGGCACACCAGGTAGGAAGCCATGAGTCACACTTGTCTCCTGAAGATATTTTATTAAGCATTACAGGGACTGGCCAACTGACACAAGGGGAGACTTTACTTTGTTTTTCTTTAGCCTGCACATTTTGGTGAGTGTTTGTTCTGAGAAAATGGGATTTTACTTTGTGGAACATGACTGGAATCAGGTCTAAAAATAAAATAACTGTCAAGGATGAAATAACTGTCAAGAATGGCATTACAGTTGTCTGTAAATCTTATGAGATTTGGGCATGTTGAACTGCCAAGGCTAAAGATTAGTTGCCTGGCAGAAAGACAGCTCTGGAGGTTGGTGGATGCTTTAGAATGAAGTTATTCGTTGTTCAAATGGAAACTACGTCTTAAGTGCTGGGCACCCTGTCTGGAGGCTATCCACTAGTTACCTAATATTAGGGAGGATTCTCAGACTCGTTGGCACAGCAGCTGTAATCAATTTAGGCATTTAACCCAGGCATTCCAGGGATTTGCTGGAAGTTTCAAAGGTTATCCTGACTTTGGTTATTGGTTTAACTGGATGCATTAAATATCTGTTATGGACCAAGCACTGTATGCCACGATGAAAGTACAGAAACGAAGAGTCCCCTCTGTCCTGTACTGTATCTACCAAAAGAAAAAGACATGCAAATAGGTCTTCACTACAGGATGGAGGTGCCCTGATAAAAAGTAAAAGAAAGGGAGGTCTGTGGGGCAGAGATCATTTCCATCGTGATCCGGGCAGAGGCCGCTGAAACATGTCCTGCTGGAATCCAAGCCCCTGGCCTTTCCACCCCACCAGATTGGTCTGCTGTTGTCCTCCGTCTCTCAAAAGTTTGCTCTAAAATAAAACAATGATGCAGTTACCTTTTTGCCATGGAAAATGAAAGGTTAAATTGCTGAAACAGTTTAAAAATCAATGGACTCTGCAATGCTAAATAAGAACAAGACAGATAAGTCGATTTCACTTCTGCGCTTGATGGAAATATATGTTCTTATTGATAGGGGCCTAATTTTTTACTATTTAAATTTTAAGTCAATAGAATAGCAGCACACATCACTACACAACAGAATTAAGAACACTTTGCTAATTTAGGGAAATGAAGAACAGGGTGTTTCTCTTTGGTTAAAAATAAAGTTTAATTTTTGTTTGTCTTTCCGATGATCTACATTTCATTGAGAATTTCAGCTGCAGTTCAGGTTAGTGTTGCAAGCTGAGCATATGTTTCAGCCTGAGCATAGTGTTTCAGGTACTTGTTAACACATTACCTTCAGTTCTGGGATTCTTGTCATTTTGAAGTTTACTCTCCGAGAGGAAACAAAATACAAAAATATATTTCAAAATGATTTGTACAAAATTATCTTGATTCTGAAATGTAATATGTAAAACAACTTTGGTATTAAGATATTTATCTTCCGCTCTCCTTTACTTTGTTCTTTTAAAAAATATTTGGACGATCTAGTCCTTCTCTCTATGTCTAACATAGGATCCTTACGTTATTTATACTAAAACCCAGTTCTAATAATGTTATTTTCTAAAGAGAAAAGTCCTAGTAAACGCCCTGGATTAGAATCTCGGCTCTACCATTTCCTACCTAAATTATTTAGCCTCTCTGGGATTCAGTTTCAGCCTCTGTAAAATAGGGATAATAGTAAAACCCACTTTATAGGGTTATTATAAGAATAAATAAGCTTTGTATTTTAAAAAAGAATTAAAATTAAGCTCATTACCCTGATTTTCAAGGCCTATTACTAATTTAAAGACACTTTCTGAAATGTATCTTCTGCCTTAAAAATGTATGCTCCAATTAACCTGGAACATGCCTAATTTTCTGAATGTTGGTTATTAGCTCCAACTTTCACACCTTTGCAGATGCTACTCTCTTTAATACCTCTATCTACTTTTGCCTTATCAGAATCTATTAATATTTGATGTAACATAGCCTATTCTAAGGATAATATCCACAAATTTTCAAAATATAGGAACGTCCAGCACCATACAAACTTTATTGTCACTACACAGGCTTAGTCTGAGGCTATGGATTTAGAGCGGTGATCCTTAGACTAACTGGACAAAAGGCAATGAGCGTAACTGGATCTGGTTCTGAATTTGCCAACCGTAAGGTACCTTAAAACTGTTAATAGTTTTCCCTTATCCATATGATAATAATTATGTCCTCTTTCTCTACTCAGAAGCATTTCTGTGATTCATAGTTGATTGCTTTCTTATCTAGGATCATCAGCTAGTTCTTTTATAAACACTTTATTGAAATATGATTGACATGTACATATTTAATGTATACAACTTGATGATTTTGGAGATATGTGTATATTTGTGAAACTGTCACCACAATTAATGCCATAAACATATCCATCACCTCCAAAAGTTTCCTCCTGCCCTTTTTTATTTATTATTATTTTTTGTGTGATTAGAACACTTAATATCTACCCTTTCAGCCCATTTTTGAGATACCTTTACTCTCATGTTCATTTCAGCTAGTGTTTTTGTTCCATATCTAAGACACGATTTTCAGAAAACACTTGACTGTAAGAATGTTTTCCTCTCAATAGAATATAAACAAATGATAAGTCTCAATATCAAATATTCTATTACCTTAACAAGGCCTTGTTTCCCAACCTCTCCCCAGCTGTATCCTTTGAGAGCCAGCACAGGTTCTTGATTCCTCCCCTTCACATTCTTCTCTTGCCTCTAAATGCCCATGGCAGCTTGAGCCTGTGTTACTATACTCATCTGGTCTTTTCGTGTCCTGAACTTATTCATACACTTGACTTGTCTCACTAAGAAATAGTGAGTAGCTAGAGAGGGGTTTGCCTCATCTTCCTGTTTATCACAAGTATCTTGTCAGTAGGAGTTTTTAAATAAATATTTTATTTTATACTTATTCTGTAATTATTGATAATACTTTTATGTTCATTCTATAGTGACTGATTCAGTGTTCAAGTTTTAGAAAGTTTTACTTTTTTCAGAAAACTTCAGACTTTCGAGAGGTAGCCAATATACCTAGAATTCTTAGCAGTTAAAATTGAAGCTTGAACTGTTTTGGGGCGAGTTTGAAGTCAGACACATCTGTTTTCATATCAGTATGTAGCTGCTTCTAGATCTCTGACCCACCCCAAGTTCCAGTTTATGCAATTGTAAAATGAGGAAGAATGTAATTGTCAAATGGAAAAATTGTGAAATGGTTTGGTGAAGGCAGAACAAGACCTTAACTATAAATTCAAGTTACTGGCTCATAATGAACATTCAATAAAGATTAAGTAGGGACTTCCCTGGCGGTCCAGTGGTTAAGACTTCACGTTCCAATGCAGGGGGTGAGGGTTTGATCCCTGGTCGGGGAGCTAAGATCCTCCATGCCTCGAGGCCAAAAAACCAAAACATAAAACAGAAGCAATATTGTAACAAATTCAATAAAGACTTTAAAAATGGTCCACATCAAAAACAAATCTAAAAAAAAAAATTAGGTATTATTACTATGAATAAAAATGAGTATATATATGTATGTTCATAATTATTCATCACAGTTCTGGTATATAGTAGTGCACCATGAAGAAAGCTTCTCTGATCCCCATCTGTTGTATATATTTTGTATTCTTTAGATTTAATCTAATAGTATTCCAAACTATTCTAATACCAATCTAATAATAGTATTGTATGTTTCCTTTTTATGGTAAGTCCTTGATTAGCAGAGAATATATATGTGTATCCATATATTTCTCTTCCTTCACCTGTGACATTCATTGTATTAAAGACTGTATAAATATTTTTATAAACGGATATAACCCTATATCTGTTTTTAACAAATGGATAATATATCTCTGTTTCACAGTGTTTTCAGAACTCTCTATGCATTGTAAATTATCTACACATTATAAAGTGAAGTGTAAATTGATTTTTATTTAGTTAATTTAACAAATGCAGTAATTGGTTTGGGGGGGTTGGGGGTAAAATCAAATTGTTTATTTGTTCATTTTTTGTTTGTTTTCTGAATTATGTGTATAATTACTTCCTTTTGTACCATAATCACGTGCATAGTCTAAGTGTCTTGGGTATATAACTAATGTTGGTTGCTTCCAACTTTCATGATTATAGAAATTGCTATATAATATTAGAGTAAGAGTAATTTTAAAATAGTAAACTCTTAGAGATTAATAATGTTGCAAATAAAATTGCATAAAAAAGGTTTAAATTAATTATCTGGATTCTTTAAAAGAACAAAATAAAGTAAAAGTTTTAGAATGGTGTCTTCTTCAAGAGACATGTTAAAACATCTTTGCAAGAGTAGCTTATGTTTTCATTTGATGGGTTTAAGAGAAAAATCCTAGGATTGCTGTCATAGTCTTATTTCTTATGCAGTACAACAGCTTGAATCTTTATATGGTGTTCTGGATGTCTATCACTTTCATCATCAAAATGTCTGAGAAGATAAGCTGGCATAACCATAACCATAAAACTATGTTATAGTTTTAGCATACATAATGATGAATATGTCATACTACTCTTCTATAAATTTTGCTAACAAACTTACCTCGGTTGACACCTATATGCTGCTTCCAAAACACTCTCTTTCAAACATAAATTTCAGATCAAAATACTCTACTTATTAACATGAAAAATATGCTTATATGCCTGGGGAATGAAATGCAGAATAACTCTTGGAGCACAGTGGTTGCTTAGTAAATGTTCTTGACTAAATTGATAGTTGATACGACCAAATTGTAAAATGCTATATTCAGGACCAGCCAGTTTGTTTTTGTTTTGTTTTGTTTTGACATATATTGCATCAACCAATATATTATATTTATATGAAGTGTTGAAGTGTTTGAATCATAGTAAATAATAATTTTTTTATCTCGTGACTTTAGGAAGACAGGCTTTTGGTAAATGATGGAACCATAATCTTTTGCAGGGGTTTATTTCAAAAGTAATTTGATATACTACTGGTCTGCACATTATGTATACTTTTATTTTTCTTTACTGCCCACTCTCTCAGTAATTCACTCTTAGGAGGACCATAATTTATTGTTTAAATGAGATAATATATCTCTACATCTTAGTTAATATTTAACTTTGGATTTTCATGATAATGGTTATTATTTTATAGGGCATGTGGATATATTTTGTTATGTTATTAATATTTTATTACTATGTTTCCCACATAATATTCCACAATCTCAATGAAAAATGCTAACTTCTAAAGATATATTACTCTGTTTTCTGGAATAGCATGAGATAATTAAAGGTAACCTCTTGAACAGTTACAAAAACCTAAGATATCTACTTTATGATTTCCTTTTAAAATTACTAACTTGAGAAATCATTTTATTCTCAAAGAGTCTTAATGTGAATACGAGATTTCCCTTTAAGAAACTTATTCTTTCACCAATTATTGTTTATCTTTCATATAAATACTTTAAAGAGTTCTAGGTCTCTAATATTGCTTTATCTTGACAGCAGTCCTAATTCAAAGAATTTAGCTTTGCAACTTAACTCTTAATGTTTCCATCATTAAAAAAGTATTTCCTGTCAAAATGTAGTATTTTTAAGTACTTTTTTTAAATGGAAATACTCACAGTAAGGTCAAAGATTGGCAGCTATTGTGAAAATTTAAGAGGTTTCTCGTCAATGTTAAGGATGGCTTTGTTCTCAAGTGTCAGCAGTTACTTGGCTTTGCTGAACTGGCCATTGAAATATAGAAAAGTCTCGTGACTTGTACTTTTATCTGTCTATCTGTCTATTTACCTGTCACATAATAGACATAACAGATATCTCACTTTTTGATCTCTTGTCTTTGTTTTTAATCCATTGGCCACTGTGACTGTTTAAAGCTATAGTCTTGATCTATGCTCATGAGATGTGAGAAGGAACCTGCCGGAGCTTTTAGGAAAGTTTCTTCTCTCTTCCTACAAATGGTACCTGAACTTTATCTGGACAGTGTAGTACAAGAGTGTGAGCTCTGTATACCTGCCTGAGGGTGAAGTAAAAGCACTTGAAGTGAAGATGCATGATTTTCATTAAACTAGAGCCTGATTATGCTGAAAAGCCTAAGATATTTAGCCAAATTTGATTTAAAATTTTATAAAAGTTTTATAAATAAAATATCACAAATACCATTTATATCCCCTGGATAAACCTTCTTAATCCCACTTTCCTTTTTCTTGTTCTCTGTACCTAGATATAAATGAAATCCTGAATTTGGCATTTATTATTATAATGTAAATATTTTCTGTATTTTCTCCATATGTACAAATTTATATATAATATGCATAATTTTTTGAATTCTGTCTGATTTGTATCCTATGCACTTATTGTGCAAATAATTTTTCATATAGTGTTCGTTTCTTGAAACTTCTGGTTATAGTTTATATATTTTACTGCTGGAAATTATTCCATTATAGAATATAAAGAGCATTCCATTATAAAGATATATCACAGTTTATTTATATACTCACCCATTGATTGGTAGTTATAGTTTTTCAAGTTTTGTTATTAAGGATATGAAAATGTATTTAATTAATATTTTAATCACTATTTCCTCAATTACAAATATTCATTTGCCATTTGGGTTTTCTCATTTATTAAAATTTCTGTTTACATAATTTACATTTTTCTACTGGATTATTCATCTTTTTGGTATTGATTTATAGACGATTTTTTTTACTATATTTGAGTACTAGTACTTTATAAGATACATGTTTTGAAAATATCTATTTCTATTCTTTTGGTTGTTTTGAACATTGTTTATAGTATCTCTTGTAATTTTTAGTCAAATTTATCACCATTTTACTTTACACTTTGTGCTTTTCGAGTCTTGGGTAAGAAATCCATTTATATTTCAAGGTCATAATTTTACTATTTTTTTCTAAAGTTGCTGAAGTTTTGCCTTTCATGTTTGAGAAATCAACATAGATAAATAGGTAGATAGATTAGATATAGATATAGATAGATATAGTAAGGCCCAAAGCAATGTATATCTTATCAAATTATTCCCCTCTTCTCTCTAAGTGAAATCTGAATTACTCAAAATTTTTTTAAAATGTTTTATTTGGAATTAGATACGGGTAACAGATGTGTATATACTACATTACTCATATGATTAAAAGACAGAGTAGTACAAATATTCATTTTTATTATCTGAAAATCTTTACTCCATTTTCTTTCCTGTTTCCCTGGGCTATTTCTAGAATAATGGTTTAAACTAGAGGAAGCTTCCACAGTTTCAATTCTGTTACTGTGTTCTCAGTTACATTTTTGCACTGTACTTAGCTTTCCAAATCTCAGGCCCCACGAAGAGCTAGTCACTTTGATATTGAGGCCTGTCCTCTCCTTTGCCCAAATTCCATAAATAAGGATGTTTAGCCTCAGATAATACTTCTACAGTCTAATCCCAGATGTGCATGGCATGTATCACAAGCCCATTTTAGTACCTTGAACGGCTATGCTGCAAAGATAGGTGGAAAAGCAGTTCCTTCCCATTTAATGTATAGATTTGTAGGGGAGTAGGTTTCCTCCATTGCTGTCCATCTGTTTGCTAGTGCCAGTTGGATAAACTCCCTTGCGCTACAAAGGTAACTGGTTCGAAATGCAACTGCCTTGAAATATTCTGTTTCAAAGCTGTACTCTCCCTTTATTTAATTTAAACCCTGAATGTTTGATGTGGCAACATGAGTTTTTAGTTTTGTGGTGATGTTAACTACAGTTTATACATACCTTAAAGTGAACAAAAAAATTTCAATACATGCATATTATTTGATTTGATTCTTTTAAAAAATATGCTATTTTGTGTTCTAAAATGCTTATAGTAAATGCAATTCTTCTATTGCATTATTCAGTGAAATATGCATGTACCATTACTTCCACACAATCTTAAATTCTTTTTAGTATGCGTACGAATGCATGTATTTTTTTAATTGAACACTGAGGTGACATGATCATAGTTTGAACCTGAAAGCTCACATTTTCATTTTATCGAAGTGATAGATTAGTTAAAAGATCCCTCTGTACTGTTTTCTGAAACTAAATTCTTATTGAAGAAAGATATATAAACATTGTGTATACTTTGTGAAGATTATGGGAAAAGCATCCAGTTAGCATGTCAGCAGAGATTGAAGGGCATATAATGCTGTTATTTACCCATGAATTTACTCATGGGGCATGGATATAATACATCTTGCCCATGCCTAAATACAGCGAAGGAAATTAGTAATTAAGCATGAATTTTAAAACAAGGAACATATTTTGTTGTTTAATTGCTGGTTTTCTGAATAATCATAAAATGCACAATTAAAGTTAGTATTGGTATTTTCTAAATGAGAAATATTAGATCATATGGTTGGATTTTATCATTGTCTTTTTTGTAGCACTTAAGCTGAAATTGGTTTAAACTTGAAAGTTTATAAATTTATTTTTTTCTATTTTCTTCTTTCCCTTAAATCTTAGAATATCAACCTTAAATTGTCTTACGAAAATTCATGCTTTTTTTTTCAATTATTCTGTAAGCATACTACTAAACTTCATGATTTAAATCCCTAAAAGATATTTCCAAATTATTTACGTGAAAGCTATTTAGACCATGCATTTTACCTTCCATTTAGGACAAAATAAACAAACATAATCCAAAATTTGAATATTTTATTCAATTCATATGATTGCTTTATATGTATGATCTATTATTTAATTAAATTCAGCTTTTAAAATATATTTATATTGTAGGCTTTTCTGTGCAATTCCATTAAGTTCTTTGCGCAATTCCAACAGCATAGTGATATGCTGTACTTGATAAATAGTTTTTCTTTTAGGCAGTAATACATCATTTAGGTGATGGCTATTAAAAATGAGATTGAACCCTGCATTTTAAGTCTTTATATCCAGACACATGATTCATTTGAGAAATCTGGACTGAGAGTCAATAACCCTCTGCCACTTAGCCTCAGAGGTGAGATTTAATTAAGTTTGTTCAGCAAATAAACAAATCTCCTTTAATTCTTAGATTCTGGTGGTAGGAAAATGAGTAAGAGTTTATCACTTCCCTGGAGGAACTTTTAGTTCATCCAGTTGCATACTGATTAGAATTTGAATGGAGCTTTCCTTAGCAAAGTACTCTCACACAGGGATTGAACTGATGGATATTTGTAGATAGTGGATTACGGGTGTATGTTTGATTCCTAGTTAAATCTGATGGTTTCATACAGAGACATCTTTTTCTTCTATAACCAGACTGTGACCCTCTACATGTGACACATTACACAAATGTATGATGTTGATCATAAGGGAGACAAGATAATGTGACAAGCTCAGTGTAAAACCCATAATGATTCGTGAAAAACTTATTCAACATACAGTTCTTATACTGTGGGCATTTTTGCATCTTGCTGGAAGGATAAGCAAATACTCCAGGCAGAGTTATCAAAACAGACTGTGGATATTGATTAATTCTGTGAAGGCCAAAAATGTAAATGCACATTTGTCAAAAATTCAGGTTTGGTACTCTTTGCTCTAACAAATTCAGATCATCTTCTGTTATTTCCCAATAGCTGGATCCAAGTATAAAGTTTAGACATTTTCCTTCTAGAATGGGTAATGATACTCTGGATAATTGAAATACAACTTGATGATTTACTCCAATATTTACCAGATAATTTTCAAACCTTTTCCATTTTGCTCTTAGCCTAGTCTGAGACTGCGTCTGAAATACATGAGGGAAATGAAGGAAGGACTTGTTCAGTTTGTATTTGGCAGAAGAGTTTTGTTGATGAATAAGGCCACAAGTTATGGCTGGAATGGTTTGGTAATAGATTTTTCCAGTGTGCAAAGCCAGACAGTCTCTGCCAAACAGCAAAACAGAATCTATACTGTCAAAATGGAAAAAGTGGTAGCAATTATGAAGCTGAGGAATTCTGGCAGCACACTTAGAATTTGGCACTTGTACTTCGCTGTGAGGAAGAGCGTATGGGCACCAACCATTGCAGCTTGGTCTGCTGCTGTATTGCCTGGAGAATATTTGACCCAGATTAATGACAAAGCTTAGGTGCTTGGTTCAGAATTCTTCTTCTTTTTTTAAAAAATTTGTATTGGGGTAAAGTTGATTTGCAATGATGTATTAGTTTCAGGTGTACAGTCAAGTGAATCAATTATACATATACATATATCCACTCTATTTTTAGGTTTTTTTCCCATATAGGCCACTATAGAGTATTGAGTAGAATTCCCTGTGCTATACAGCAGGTTTTTAGTAGTTATCTATTTTATATATAGTAGTGTGTATATGTCACTCCCAATCTACCAGTTTATCCCTCCCTCCCCTTATCCCCTGGTGACCATAAGTTTGTTTTCAACATCCGTTACTCATTTTTACCCCTTTTTTTCTTCATTCAAAGTGTTCTGAGAACCTCTATCAAAAAAGATTTTGACATGCATTGTTGCTGCAATGCTCTTCCAATTTAATAATGGAAATTATAGCAAATACTTATTATTATGTGCTTTAAAAAGTCTTAAGTCCTTTTCAGGTGTTAGCTCATTTAATTTTCACATTGACCCTATGAATCAAATTGGTCCATGAACAACATGGGTTTGAACTGTGTGGATCCACTTATATGCAGATTTTTTTTCAAGTAAAAATGTACTACAGTACTACATGATCTGTGGTTGGTTGAATCCACAGATTCAGAACTGAGCAGAGTGAAGACTGTAAGGTTATATGAATTTCTGACTACAAGGGGATGGATGCCCCGAACTCCCAGTTGTTCCAGGATCAACTGTACCTTTTTTTACCTCCCTTTCAGGGATGAGAAAAAAGAGAAAGTAGGGGAGTTAAGTACCTTGCCTGGGACCACCATACTTCTACCACCATTCTCCAGTGTCCTGGTGTGAAGAATGAAACAGTAGTGTTTAACGGAAAAATTTCTATTCCTTTCTGTAGGTCCTTAAGGCTCTTTTTTTTTAGTGTTTCTTTGGGGTAAATATTTCGGGACGAGGAGGTCAGAACAGAGATGCATAATTTCCATCAGAAGTGTTAATATAGAGAGGCTAATTTTTATCTTTGCTTTTCCTCTGCAGCATTATAACTTTATGAATCTGATTTTTGACAACATCGTTAGGAGTATTCATGTAGATTTAACGTGAAATGTGGTTGGAACATTTGATTGTTCTCCTTATTTTTGACTGTTAACTTTGTTAAATGTTTGAACTGTAAAATTTTTCAATATTAAGTAACAAAAAGTGCTTGCATAATACTATTCATTAGGTTTTTTAAATTAGTGTTTTGCTTCCAAACTTTATAATTCATTATTAACCAAAATGTTTCCTATAATCCGTGTGTATGTAATAAAAATGTGGGTAGGGATTCTGGGTGGTTTTTTTTTCCCCAGCAACTAGAAGTACTCCTGGCATATAATTGGTGCTCAGTGAGTATTTCATAAATTGGCATTCATTATGAATGGATGAATGATGATGTTAAACGCCTTGAGCTTATTCATATGTATAATTTTGCTTTTTCTCTACTACATTATCAAGGTTCTTACTGATGAAGTAAATCAGTAGTAGCACAGGAAGCAGGAGGAAGCTGAGAAATGTGTGCCCTCATCTCAGCATTCCTAGTACTGACCAAGCATAGGGCTCTATAAGTAGTGAGAGAATGAGTGAATGATTGTGCAAACTGAATGACTGAAACTCCTGTCCTTTTAATTATGCCTAGTTTGAATATGTCTCAAGTACAGCAACTGCAGTGTTTGGGGAACATATTACCAAAGGCTTAAGGCAGGAATGAGGGACTGCACACTTGGAGACTGAGTGTGACCCTCATGGACATGGGCTCAGTACTTAGACGTCACAGGCCCGGGGCTCTGTACTCACTGTTCTCTACTTAGAGTCCTGACAGTGTCACTGCCAAGAGATCACTTTGCCTCTGCTGAAACCAGCTCTGTGACTCAGATTTAGTGTAGTCTTTCGTTCCCATTACCTACTGTAGTTTCTCTGAGGTTGGTTCAGCCCACTGACACCTCATACAACAAGCCTATGTTTCCTGAGACAAGGCATCCCTTCACATATTTGAGGATAGCTCTCTCATTTCCAGAGGCTACTGTATACCACCACACTACTGGGGGGTATTTGTATCAGTTTTTGTGACATGGTTGACTGCCCCTTCTCTTCCTGATTACTGTTCCCAGAGGTGGTCCTTATTTGTCTATGTTAATGATACACTGGGTAGCAATACTAAAGCAGTATTTATTAATGAATAAGTGTTAATCTCAGGAAAGTTCCCACTGACTTGCTCTAGTATTCTGTACTCAGGAAGAATAGATGCTCAGGGACAGTTCTTGAAGACTTGATTGATTGACTTATCTATCCTGCAGTTCTTATGTTTTCATTCACGTTATGTAGTCCTTCACGTGCATTTCCTCCATATACATGCTTTACATGTTAACTCCTCCTCTCTTCCATTCATGTGTCCATCTCCATCAGTACAGCCTATTCCTTCATACTGACTAATGCCCCACCCCCCTCTTCATCATATCCTGCACCTGTTCAGTTCAGTGTGTTTTAGAAAGTCTAAAGTAAATATACTATTTTTAAAAGTTCTCTAATTTTTTTAACAGAAGCTCCATAACCTACTCCCACCTCCCCACATGATGAAACAGGGAAACAGTGCTGCAGGCAGACAGTGACAACAGGACACCAGGAAATGCCCGAGAAGGTCAGCTCTACTTTGACATGATGTTTGCAGGAATTTAGACAACACGTAATTGCATTTCTAAGACACATGCAAGTCCATTATATAATTTGTTATTTGGAATATACACAAAAGTTACAATTGATAATTAGATCTCTTTGAATATTAAAATTTTTAAATAATGACCATAAATAAGATGATTAACAATCACATACTAGTTATCACCATATAAATTGTCATATTTCAGTCTGTGTTGTATGTTTAAATTCCATAAACGGAAATACGTATAATAATATGAAATTCAGCAATGTTTTCTTTGTTTGTAAGGCTTTAAAAATATTCTAAGGAATATTTATGGTGTTTTTAAATTGCAAAATTTAACTTCCAAGGTGTCAGAATTAACGAGTTTGTGTTAAAATATCCATGTTTTCTATGAACAAAACTAGTTGACATTTTGATAATTTATATTTATTAACTATAGGGAAGTAATGTTTCACCACTACAAAAACAACAAAATTATATAAATGATATGATTATTAAGAATCAAATATTGAGTTAATGCTCATTTTTTTCT
Source organism: Leucopleurus acutus (assembly GCF_964270905.1). NCBI lineage: Eukaryota > Metazoa > Chordata > Mammalia > Artiodactyla > Delphinidae > Leucopleurus > Leucopleurus acutus. Next base: position 77,053,642 of record NC_139145.1, on the reverse strand, counting down.
GAAAAGTTGATTTGTGGTACATAAAACTCATTCATAATTTAGGGATAGTCTTGCCTACACCATATGTGACCATAAGAAGGACCATTACTTTTAACAGATGTGTATTCCTAAAGTAAAAACATGTAAAATCAAGGCATTCTTTTGTTGCAGTTTGTCTGTTTTCCCACCATAAAGGCTTCCAATAAAGGTTTCATTGGTCTCAGTGTTTTTCTATGTATGAAAGAGTATGGGTTTATTGCTCATTAGCCCCCTGATGCTCTGAAGCAATAATTTAATTTCACTGATTCTATCTATATAGGACTGTAGCATTTGTGTTAATATGAAACTAAATTTTTCCACTTCTAGATAAATCTGAGAGATGCTGTGATCAGTCAACCATTTAATTCGAAGAGTGAATTTTTTCTATCTAAAACCAAAAATAAAAGATATCTGGACACTGTCAAATATTGGGGATATATTGACATGTTTACAATCACTGTTTTTCTTTAAACAGTTACATACTTTTCTCATTCATTTGGGAATACTCTATTTGAAGTGAATTCCTCTGAGTAGTATTGATTTTGTACTTGAGAGCTTATTAAATAAACTTGCTATATTAGTGTACAGTGAATTCAATAATGTACTTAGTAAACTATTTTCATTTGTGGAATTGTAGCAATCATACTGTTTTTTAACAGTTAGGAGCTGTGCCGTGAATTAAGTCTTTATCTTTACATGCCCTAATTGGAAAATAAGAGGAAATGTTATTTGGAATTAAGCTACACTTGTCTTCTTAATCAAATTCTACTTTAGACGTAAGTAAATTAGAAAGTATAGAGCATGATGTAAATGTAAAAATATACTGAAAGGAAAGTAAGGATAAGTTGTTTACTAAATCAGGATAAAGAGATTAAAAAAATCTGTCTACGTCTATATTGATAGGCCTGAGCCATGGAGAAATACTTAGAATTTCTTTTTCACTTTCCTTTCCTTCTTTATAAGTAATATGAATTCACCATTTAGCTATATGACTTATCTAAGATCAGATTATGTGGTGAAAATAATGTAAGACCAGAAATTAAGATTTCTCAAATTCAAATTCTATCTCTAATATTAATTTGCTCGTTAATATTTTGCAAGTCAGTTATTTAATCTGAGTACCCAAGACCTTCAGCTGACTAAATGGACCATAGAATTAAGGATTTAGTTTCATGTATTCTGTTGACATGAGTTTTGCAGAAAAAACAGAGCACTGTAGGCTCAGCATTTTTTCATTGAAATAAAATCTCGATTACCTACATCCAAACAATATCTGTCTTTTTCCAGTGAAGCATTTGCAGCCTTTATACTTCTGGTGCACTTGTCAGACTGTGATAGAACCTCTCAAGCTCATAATGTTTCTAGAAAAAATATTCAGTTCTAATATTTAATTTCTTCAGCAGAGTTTAGTTGATTAAAAATGGTAAATTCACTGTTGACAAACACTGTTGACAACAAATTCACTGTTGACAAACACTGTTGACAACAAAGTTGACAGTTGACTAGTAAAAATAGTAATATAAGATTTGCAGTGTCTTTCCATAATAATTGTAGGTGCTTCAGATTTTAAAATATAAGAACGTTTGCTACGTTGAGCAAAAGAGAAAATCCAACATTTATGTTGCTGTTGAGTTTAACCACACTCGTAGTTCCTGAGAATTAAATATATATATATATATATATATATATCATAGGTCAGTTGAATAGCAGTTGTCACTCAAAATAACTTGTTATTATGTTAGCATACTAATGAAAATTACATATCCAAATAAAAGGGAGGTAGGAAAATTTGGGGGACCGGTGAATCTCAGCAATAGGAAAATTTCTCCTAAGGGTCTAATTTAAAATATAATAAAGCAGTCTTTTTATATCTTTATCATTTTTGTCAAACTAAAAAAAGAAAAATTTGAACTAATCTAGTAGATTATTTAATTAATACATTCATTCAGCACTTATTGCTCATGCATTTTGTACTGGGCACCATGCTAGAAATAAGAGATGTGAAGATTAGTAAGACACAGTTCTGCCCTTGATATGTTCAGAATGTAGCAGAAAAGTTAAAAAAATAAACAAGATAAGACAAGTGAGTTGGAGGTAAATCAGAGAGAGCATACAAAGTAATGAATTGAGTTTATGAAATAAGGATGAATAGTGACAGTAGAAAGAAGCTAAACTTAATGTGACTCAAAAACTGAAATAAGTATTAATAGTCATTGGAATTTCTATAGAAGGAATGAACAGTGAATTGGCAAGCCATGGCAAAGTCTACTGGTTTAGTTGGTGAAATGAAAAGAATAGGAGAAATACCTATGAGAACTTTTGCAAGATTGTGCAAATCCAGAAGAAAACACGGAATGAAATTTATCTTAAATTTATTTGTCCCAAAAATGACCTTGAATATGATAACCGCGAAGAATTATGGAGCACAGTGACAGCAAGGCCAGCGGGCGCAATGGTGAAACAGGAAGGTCAGGTTCATGGTTCTGTTGCAGTTCTCCCCCAGATAAGTGCAGTAATTGATAACCTGCGGGGAAGTGTGCTTGTGAGATGGGGTTGCTTAATTTCGTTTTTAAATCAAAACACTGTGGAAATTATTCTAGGGAAGTATTGTTTACATCCAACCTTAACCGGCAAACAAGTAGTCCTATGATGTAGGTCAGCGAACTTGGTACAATAGCAGTGCTGTAGGTGAAAACTGCCAGAGAGCACTTTTTGGTTATGGTTGTTAGAATGTTATCTGTGAAGGTTCTGTTCATGCAACAGGTGAATTTACATTTCCCCTCTACCTCATTGACTACCTCTCCTTAGTGTTTTTTTGCTGAATGCTTCTTGCTTCCTCAGCATCTAAAAGTAGCCCAGATATTTAGTCTGAGTACTTGTGCATACACCCATGCTCACTTGCTCTCTCTCTGTCTCCCTCCCACCCTCCCTTCCTTGTCCTCTCCCTCCCCACCCCCGACTCCCATGCTGATTTCATCTAGTCCCATAGCTTTAAACACCAAGTATATGTGAGTGACTCCCAAGTTTTTATCTCCTGCCCTAAACTTTTTCCTGAACCCACTCATCTTCTTCATTGGATGTTTAATTGCCATTTCAGATATCAAAAGCAAAACTTAAGAATCAATACTCAGACCCAGAAATTTCTTGTTTAGTTTCTTCTATGTCATAACTTCCTCCATCATCTAACCAGTTGCCTGCGCCAAAACTCTTGGCATCATTTTTGTTTCCTCCCTTTCATTCACCCCTCACATCCAGTCTTTCAGAAAGTTTTGTCAAAGATGCCTCCAAAATACATTTTAAATCCTTCTTTTCACCATCTCCACGGTGCCCATCTAAGCTACCCTCATCTTTTACTCTTCTAATTAATTTTTATTGGAGTAGAGTTGATTTACAGTGTTGTGTTAGTTTCTGCTGTACAGCGCAGTGAATCACTTATACATATACATATATCTGCTCTTTTTTGGGATTCTGTTCCCATATAGGCCATTACAGAGTATTGAGTAGAGTTCCCCACTTGTAGGTCCTTATTAGTTATCTATTTTATATATAGTAGTGTGTATATATCAATCCCAATCTCCTAATTTACCCCTCCTCCCCTCCCCCTTGGTAACCATAAGTTTGTTTTCTACGTCCGTGATTCTATTTCTGTTTTGTAAATAAGTTCATTTGTACCATTTTTTTAGATTCCACATATAAGCGATATCATATGGTATTTGTCTTTGTCTGACTTAACTTCACTCAGTATGACAATCTCTAGGTCCATCCATGTTGCTGCAAATGGTGTTATTATTTTTTTATGGCTGAGTAACATTCCATTGTGTATATCTACATCTTGTTTATCCATTCATCCATCGATGGATATTTAGGTTAATTAGACTGCCTTTACACAAATTTCTAACCAGATTCTGCTTCCCTTGCCCTCCTATAATCCATTTTCCTCAGAGCAGCAAAAGTCAGATTTTTGAAATGTGAAAGGTTCAGTGTCATCTCACATGGAAAACTTTAGCAGCTCCTCATTGCTACTAGAGCTCCTTCAGTCTCTTTACCTTGTGATCCATGCACTGTAATCTCTTCTAACCCCAGAACTCATCTCCTACTGGTCTCCAGTGCCCCTGCCTGGCACTCTCCCATGCAAGCTATTCTTTGGGTTCCTTGGGCTTCCCAAACTCATTTCTTCTTCTGAGCCTTTGCAATTAGCATGTACATAGCTGGCTCTTTCTCTTCTTTTTGGTGTCAGTTCCTGTGTTACCTTTTTCAGAAGTACTTTTGCTGACCACCCAGCCTGGGCTCTGGCTGTCCCTGTGTGTGCCTCTAACTCCTTCTCATGCACTTACCCTCCTGACATACCACTGTCTTTCATAGTGCTGTCTGTAGTTTTCTTCACAGCACTCACCACTCTGTGATATCTTGCTTTCTTATTTGTTGACTGTTCCTGCCTGTCAAATGTAACTTCCTTAAGGGCAGTGGCCTCATCTGCCCTTTTCATTACTCAACATCTAGAAAAGTCATGGCACGATAAGTATTGATATGTAGTGAAAGAAAAAAAATTATCTCTGCAGATCCATTCATTCTTCTTTTTACATCCTCAGATGCTTTAAAGAGGTTACCAAGAAATAAAGAAGCTACAGTGAGCTGAAGAAATGTCTTACTCACTACTTTGATACTGTCTTCTGAGAACAAAGCATGAAAAATGTGCATTTCTTAGAAGTTGGCATTCCATATTTTAGCAACTTTTTGCAGTCTTTAAATCTAGTGCTTTTTTCATGATTTCCTTTTTGCCATTTAAAAGGCCATATGTCAAAATAGAATTTGATTTATAGAAGCTTAATGTTAGCACTTTGAAAAGTATGCAGTAGGGAGAAAACAAACAAACAAAAAAAACCACGTACTGTTCACTCACAAGCACAACACATTTTATATCTTGGAATTAGTATTAATGTATGAATGGTCCTTCCAAAGAAAAATGAAAGGTAATATAAAATAGAGCTTTGACTGCAGAGACATTTTATTATTTTCAACTATTTACAGAATATATCACTATTTGAAAATATGCTGTCACTGCAGTTGTTTTAGGACAGGGAAGAAGGAAAAAAGTTCTAAAAATTAGACTCCTTACTAAAGAGAAGAAGAGACATACAAACGTGGAAAGGTTTTATAATAACAAAAGTATCAAGAGTCAACATAAACACATTGTGATGAATAAACCATACCTGCTGTTTCCTAGATTTTCCTTGGTAGTCTTATGTAATGTTTATTTCCTAGTTTATTCCTAGTAATAGGGGTTCTACACGTGTAAGTGAAATGATTGCCTGGGACACAGTGGAAGGCAGTTAAGTGTAATTGTTGAAATATGAATTCTGAGTTTGGAATGCCTGAATTTGAAGCCCAGCTTCACCTCTTAATAAGTGTGTGCTCTGGCATGTTACTAAGTTCTTCTTTTGTAAAATGAGAATTAATGAATAAATACTCGCCTTTTGGAATTGTTTTGAGCATTAGGTGAGATGAAACATGTAGAACACAATGTCTGCAGTGTGATAAGCCCGTAATAATGTTAATGAATGTTACTCTATTTTTTATCATCTTTACACTTACTCATGCTATCATATATTATTGTCATCTTTCTCGTGACTCAGACCTCAAAGACTGTATTGGAATAAGTTTTCATCAGAAGAATAAGAAATAATTACATTAATAGGTTATGAATTGCTTAGATGTCTAGAGCACTTTTTAGTGCTATTTTCCAATATAGGTAAAATGGTGTTATATAGGGGAAAAGTAGACTCCATTATTTTAATAGTTTGAGTGCTGCATTAAACAAATTTAGTCAGGTTTATATACATCAGAACTTTTCAAAGTCTTTAAAATATTAATGTAGAGGGCTTCCCTGGTGGCGCAGTGATTGAGAGTCCGCCTGCCGATGCAGGGGACGCAGGTTCGTGCCCCGGTCTGGGAAGAACCCGCATGCCGCGGAGCGGCTGGGCCCGTGAGCCATGGCCGCTGAGCCTGCGCGTCCGTAGCCTGTGCTCCGCAACGGGAGAGGCCACAACAGTGAGAGGCCCGCGTACCGCAAAAAAAAAAAAAAAAAAAAAAAATTAATGTAGAGCTGCATTTCACTTATATGAAGCTTTTATCCTTTACAAGTACGTACCTAATGTTTGAATAATTAAAAAGTTGAAGATATTGATATGGACTATGATCTTCTACGAACAATATAAATTACACAAAAGTTTTTAAAAATTGAGAATGTTTTCCACAGAGGGTCTATTACTCTATCAATTCACAGATAGAGTGATTGATTACAGAGTACGTTCATATGGTTAGCTTAGGGATCCTTTCAGGCATTTAAAGAACCTCATGTATGAACTTGAAAAACTTGACTTTTTAGTGTTTTACATTTACATAAAATAGGCAAGGGAGTTTAAAATGAAACCGAAAGTGAGTTTTAAATTTATACCCTTCCTTGTTTTACACATCTTTGAAAGAAGCATTTCCCTGTGACTTAAAGTAAGTCAAATAATATGATTAAAGGAAATGGGTCTGTGTGCAGAACAAAACTGATTGTGCTTCTGGTTGTCTTTTCTGGGAACCTGTCCACTTTAGTCAGATGTTCTGTCTTCTACTAAGAGAGGTAACAAAGCATAGTGGCATGAACTAAACGCTGGAGCTAGGTTGCCTGGTTTGAAGCTCAGCTTTGTACTTTCTAGCTGTGTGACCTTGGTTGAACTACTCAACCTCTCTGTGCCTTGTTATCTCAACTGAAATTGAGGATAATTAATAGATTATTTCATAGGGTTGTTATGAAGATTAAATTCATTACTATTTTTAAATAGTTCAGAACTCTTCCTGGCCCATAATATGCACTATATAGTGTTAAATAATTAAATTAAGCTATAGAAGCCATTTAATTGCTTTTCTATTTATTTATTTATTTATTTATTTTTTTAACATTTTTATTTATTTATTTTTTATTCCCTTTCTTCTCATGTGTCTATCATTCGTCACATTCAAGAGGATGTGATAGCATGAAGAATGGTTTTTCTACGGTAAAAATCTAATTCTGCCACTTTGAATCCAGTGATGTTCTCTATCTAGAAGCAAGAGGTTATTAGAGACTATTTCCCAGTCAATGACTATGTGATTATGGCCAGACAGAAAAAGAGGTATTTTGCTACCCTCCATATAAAAACTCATGGTGTTTGATAATTAAACTATATTAAGCAAGAATAAGACTTGTACCTCTTAGTTGGAAAATAGATTCAGAAATCTTCTAAATATTTTATTTTAATAGCATTACTAATCTGTTAAAAATTATTTAATGATGATTTGGTGCATAGTTAATATCTAGTAAGCACTTTGCTAAGTGTGTTTTGCATCATCTTACCCTCACTTTAAACGTATAAAGGAGCCATTGTCATTATCCCCATTCTACAGTTACTAAAGGAAACCAAGGTTACTAAAGGAAACCAAGGAAATTAGTGAATGACTTGCCTTACTTAGAATGTACGATTTCAAATTGGCTTGCAAACCCAAGGAACCCAACTCCAGAACTCCAGAATCTGTGCTCTTAAACACTTTACAATTCTGTTCTCTCTTCATGTGGAAACTTTAGAACAACGGAGCACCTGGAAAGTCTAAATTTAAGGTTTGTGTATTTGCGTACCAATTTCCCCAAGGCTGAGTAAGCACGACATACTGAAACTGGACTATGGTGTCCACAGCAGCATTAGCCAAAAACTGGAAGCAATTCAAATGTTCATCGACCGATTATTAGATAAAACATAAACTATTCATGTAATAGAATATTATTCAGCAATAAAAAGTAATCAACTACTGATACATACTACAACAAGCATGAACCTCAAAAACAGTATGCTAAATAAAGGAAGGCAGATAGGAAAGACCACATAGTGTATGATTTTATTTATATGAAGTGTCCATAAAACGCAAATTGACAAACTAACACAACACTGTAAATCAACTGTACTCCAATAAAAATTAATTGAAAAAAGAAAAAGCAACTTGACAGAGCTGGAAAGTAGGGTGTCAGTGTCCTGTGACTAAAGATTATGATAGGGGTTGACTGCAAAGGAGCATGAGAGGTCTTTTTGGGGTGATGGAAATGTTAAAGCTGGATTATGGCGATGATTGTACATATCTGTAAATTTACTAAAAATCATTTACTAAAAAAGAATTCTACACTTAAATGGGTGAATTTTATCTTATGCAAATTATTCCTTAGTAAAGCTGTTAATAAGAGACAAACTGGATCATGGCCCAGGGATTTAGTGTCTTGGACCGTAGTTTAGTGATGAAGGTAAAGCAGACTGAAAATCAAGTTCAAAAGTTTATAATCCATTGTAATTTTTACATTTATCTGCTCTCCCTCCATAATTTAATGAATGAAAGATAAAAATTCATTTATTACCTTTAGCATAAAAATAAATTGGCAATAAAATAGGAAGTGTTTAGAATTCTGTACAGACATAATTTCCCTTTAATGTAGTAAACCGAGTATCTGACTTTGGAAATAAATTAGGTTTCTATACTTCATTTAAAGCTTGTCTCTTCAAATGAAAATGCTTAAATGCAAGTTGCATCATGGTATTAGATTCATGTATAGAGGAATGTCAGCACAGGTAGAGGAAACTGGCTACCTGCATCCTGGACAGGTAATTAATATACTGCTTTATAGTCAACAGCCCAATTTCATTATTTTCTATCCTTAGATTTTTACTTATCTCTACTTTATGAGGTATACAAGTCATTCACTTATTATTTCCCCCATTTTGCAAATAAGGCAACAGAGACATAAAGGGATTAAGCCCAAGTCAGGTAAATTTTATGTGTCTGATATGTGCCTAGTACTCAGTTTTCCTGAGCACATGATCCCTATGTGATTCTAATACTCTGCACTCCTTGTTTGCAGTAGATATTTAATAAGTGTTGATTGATGAATTTTGTAGATCCATAGTAGATATCATAGCTGGGTTCCTAAGCAGTTTCATTACTATCATCTTGTAAGATTCTCTTAACATCATGTAGTAAGTTGGGACTGCAAGTAATCACAGGTTTAAAATATGACTTGTAACTAATACATTATAATAGTCTTTGGTGTGCATTATCAGGCATCTTATAATGAGCAGTTGGAGAAAGTATGATCACCCATCACAATACCCATTTAAAAATAATGTTCCTGAGAGCATCATTTTTCATTCCCAGACTTCAAGCTTTGTGGAAAAATTAGGGAAGTGTTAAAGATTATTTAACTGTTGTGCTGGCTTGTCATACATCGAAACAAAAGAAGAGAGACACACTGCTGCTTTTACAAAAGGTAGAATTGGGCTCTGATGTACCTCCAAGTTATTCCTCCCCAGGAATATTCTGACTGGCACATTTCCTGTTGCTTAAAAGCCTTAGATCTCAGTCCATTTCTTATGGACTCAACAACTTATTGTTAAACATAGATTTGTCAGAAGCTCACAAATCTATTCTCTTCCTTTTTAGTCCCTCTCTTAAAAGAAATTTAAAAAAAAACTGTTAGTGGTTTTTGTTGTTATTTGAAACAATATCTCTTGATCTATTCTTAGTAAAATTATATGTCTTAATTATATCACCTTTCTGTTGTCCTGATTCTGCTGGGTATATGTCCTCTTTTAACAGCAGTGTGACTTATAATCATTTCTTCAGTTGTTCTGTTATCTTCTTGTGTATTTATGTTCCTTACACATGAAGATGGATTGTTCCCTGGAAGGCTGAACGTGAAGCCTGGATGATTTGTTTTTTGTTTGCAGTCCTCCTGTTTTCACTTCACGTTTTTTCGCCTTCAGAAACTGATGTGCTGACACCAAGGGAACAAAGATGGGTATCTTTTTCAGAAAACGCTATACATGGAAACCATGTAAACATTTCTCTGGTTACCTTTATTTTGCTTTTAAGATGGTTGTTTTTTAGATATAAGTGAGACTGAGTGTGGTGGACTTAATGTAAAGCACATGTATTGGCAAGTTTGCAGACACTTGTTAAAACCCTCTGCACATACGTTGAATAATGGATTCTGTTTCTGTTATGTGTTTTTGGCAAAGCCCAGCACCTATGCCTTTTAAAGTCTAGGAAACATGTAAGTTTATTGGAACTCTTTACCCGCCTAAGGCTGTAAGGGGGAAAGGACTTAAAATATAGGCAAAAGAGATTGTTTTTCTCTAGAATAAAACAGATTTTTATCCTTTCTTGTGTGAAATGGTATCTGTGTCTTTCCAACCAACAGTAAGCATCTTAAAGGAAGGAATGTCTGATTTTCATTGTTGAATTCCCTCAACTTGTTTGAAATGCACACTATTTTTCTTGCTCTTCAGAGACTGCATTTACTTTTTAACATGCATGCTTGATTTCTGCAAGTACGCATTTCTAAAATGCAAATTTAACATACCTAGAAGTGTTTCTACAACCTTCTTGACCAACAAAAGGGTCTTAGAATGTTTTAATTCTGCTCACTACTCTATTGTTCAATATTTTACATTCATCTTGGTTTATATGCCCTAAAGAGGTCATTAGTATAGCTATTCTGTTATACTTGCAACGCTTACTTAGATTTTCTGATGCTTCCCAATATCTTTGCTTACCATTTCTTCTCAATCCTTTCTGGGTCAGTTTCCATAGTCCTAAAACATGTCCTTTAGTTCTTTAGTTAAGAACAACTAGTAGAAGATGCTGATTATTTTCATTTTGAAAAATATTTGTTTTTTCCTTCATGTTAGATCATTTACTGGCCACAGGATTCTAGGAAAATAGTTCTTTCCACTCAGTCTTTTAATAATATTAATCCATTATCTTCTTGTTTCTACTGTTGCATTTGAAAAGTCTGAAATCAGCTAGATTCTTTAGCAGTTAATCTATTTTTTCTCTCTGTTTGCTTTCAAGATCTTCTATGTTCTTTGGTCATTGGCCATTTCATTATGATGACCACAGATTTGCATTTTATTTTCAAATCACACTCACATCTCATTTTCCCCTTCTATCAGAGGATTCATGTTTTTTGTCAATTCTGGAAAATTCTCAGCCATTCTTTCTTTAAATACTAACTTATTCTCATTTTCCTTATTTTCATTCTTCCTGTCTCCTTCCCTCCCTCCCTCTCTGTCTCAGAACTTTTATTAAATGTTCCTTCTTATTCTGTCATCTACATCTCTTAACTTTTTAATATTTTAACAATCTTTACATTTTTCTGTTTTATTTCCTCATGTATTTTCTCGTTTTCCTCATTAACTGTTTAATTTGATGTTCAATTTGCTTATAAACTTATTTGCATTTATATACAGTATCTTATTCTATGTTTATTTTTTATGCTTTTAGTCACTTTAGACGTGCTTATTTCACAGTTTATCTTTTGTTATTATATTAACTGCTTGGGTTTCTAATCCTGCTGTCTGTTCTCTGTGTAACACTCAGTTATAGTGGTTTGTTTCCTTACACATTTTGTCATATTTGATCATAAGGTCATCTAAATCTTTGAAATCTCCTAAGATCTTCTGGCCTCTATTTTTTCCAGATGCTTCTGTGCTATGACTAGCTCACTGCTAGATAGGCATTTATAATTCCCTGGACTGGGACGGTCATTTTGTGCAGATTCTGTAAATTTGAATCCCAAACCCAGGTAAAGTTTTTTAAAAAGTTATCAAAGAAAACCACTTTGTTTCCCTTCACCAGTGGTTTGGAAAAATGTCCTTGTCTTCTAGTTTCAGTAGGTATGTTTGTTTTTTCCTGCCTGCCCCTTCACAGAGATACAGCTCTTCTAGCATCCTGCTTTGATGCAGGTGTTGCTACCCCATTATCTGTGGTCCATGAGAGTGCCAAGCCCCAAACCCCTTGGTTATGCAGACAGTCACCTTGCACAAGGTTTGTTTCTGTACCAGCTCATTGGCTTACATTTCTGTTTCTGGCACCTGGTTGGTTCCTTTTCTTTTTGAGCAAGTCTAAATATGCGTTTTAGAGAAGTTTCAGGTTTTCTTTTTTTTTTTTAATTTAATTTTTTTATACAGCAGGTCCTTATTAGTCATCGATTTTATACATATTAGTGTATACATGTCAATCCCAATCTCCCAATTCATCCCACCACCACCCCCGCCCCCCGCCACCTTCCCCCGTTGGTGTCCATACGTTTGTTCTCTACATCTGTGTCTCTATTTCTGCCTTGCAAACCGGTTCATCTGTACCATTTGTCTAGATTCCACATGCATGCGTTAATATATGATATTTGTTTTTGTTTTTCTGACTTACTTCACCCTGTATGACGGTCTCTAGGTCCATCCATGTCTCTGCAAATGACCCAATTTTGTTCCTTTTTATGGCTGAGTAATATTCCATTATATATATGTACCACATGAGAAGTTTCAGGTTTTCTAATCCATCTAGTCTGGTATATTGTGAGAAAGAGAAGTCTCCCATATCCCTCAGTTGTTTAACTATGTTTTCAGTAATGTTAAGTGTTCACCCACAAATAAACAGCCTTTTAATGTTGGGACTTGACTCATCATAAAGGAGCAAATGATAATAGAATAAGGGATGATGAAGATTTATTTAAAATATAAACTTTCAGAGGGAATTTACTGGACTCCAAATAGACACAACCTCATCTTTATATATCACCATAGTAAAATAAGAGCTGATATTTTAAAATGGATGATTCTGGGGCAAACTTAAGAGCCCTAATTTTATATGTACATACATAATAGAAGTCTGGAATACTCCTTTTCTACAGAGCGTGAAAAGAAATAGATTGAAAGGAAAGTAATTTACCATTTGAGTATTGCTTTTTTTCTGGCTTTTTTTTTTCTTATTAGATGAATCTACTTCCTCTGTCTTTATGTCATCCTATATTTTTTACTGCTTTCAACTCTCTCCCACACACTTTTTAAAAAGATCTCTCTCAAAAGGAACCCTGATTTAGCAGTTTTGTTGTTGGTTTGCTTTGAAATGCATGTAAAGTAACACATAAAAGCAAAAAAAAAAAACCAAGAACCTGAGATTCCGTAGTACGTCATCCTCTTTGTCATCAATATTATGTCATCCTCTTTGTTAGAAATTTTAGCCTGATACATTAATTCTTCTTGAACTCCTCCTCCAATGTTGGCAGGCATCACAGTAACCCTTTTTAAAATATAGGAATGGCATCACAGACAGGTTATTTTACCAAAGTCATTCATGAAGTTATTAGCAATGTGATATTTTCAAACATATGTGTATGCAAAAGCTGTCTAAACAATGTATTTGACCCAATATTTTTTAGGAAAATTCATGACACATAGAGGTTAGAAGAATTTCAATAATGGTCATCCATAAGTAATAACACTGTGAACCAGGCACTGTTCCAAGACTTCCCATTTATTTACTCATTTAATTCTAACAAGTCCATGAAGTTCTCTTAAAATCCCATTTAGAGGCAAGGCTTGCTGAGAGGTTAAGCTCCTTCTCAAAGTTATGTACCTAGGAGGTAGTGAAGCTGGGATTAGCAACCAGGTCATCTGCAGTCTGACTCCACAGTCTAGCTGTGAACTACAATTCTGAACTGTCTCTTGCTTCCCATACACACACACACGCACACACACGTGCAACCTAGTATACACACACACCAACAGACACACACATTCTAATACACACATCCCAACACATAAACCCCAAAATATACAGAGCCTATGGTGTAATAGTTAGAAATATCTCTACCTCTATCTGTCTATCTTTCTCTCTCTCTATCTGATTAGGAAGAAATGGGGCTAACTCTCTTGCTATTCAGTGTATAATAAAGACCCCCATATAATGGACTACTTGATCAGTGGCAAATGCTTCAATCCTAATGAAAGATGTTATTTCAGAGGAGCTGAGGCATGTGTTTCATAGCATTGAAGCCAAGATCTTACTAATGCAGTTAAATTCAAGGAGTTCTGAAATCATTATACCTCTTACTTTGTTATTATTGGAAAATAACAGATTTCATTTCAAACTTTGGTATCTAGTGAGTTAATTCAGCATTTGTGCTTTCCACTAACTCAGAACAAGCAAACAAATGACATTTAGCATGAGTAAGTACCTTACTTTTTGGTGCTTAGCCATTTTATACATAATGATTACCTATTAACCAATGTAAGATATTTAATTGATTTTAGATTCAATTAATTTATTTTTATTATTTTAATATTACTTAAATTTTTTGGTTACTATAGTTATAGTACTTTGTTTCAATCATAGCATTGTTAGGAAAGAAACAAAGCTTAATTATAATCAGTTTTATATTAAGAAGATTATTAAAATGGAAATAAACTTCTAATGAATAGGAAGAACATTTTGCTTCCTATTATAACGTATCAATGTATATAATATTCTATTTTCTTCCGTAGGTTAACTGACTAGACTAAGATGAGTGAAAAATTATATAGAAATGCTTTCATATGCTCAAAATCCAAAGCCCCGAAATGATGGTAGCATTTCTTACCTTAAAATATTCTCATTATCATTTTAAATCAGTGACTGAATTAAACCTGTGACCTGTAAATACTCCAAGGATGTTTACATTGATGACATTAACGTATCTGATACCACATGGAAAGAAAAACATGAGACAGGCACACATAAAGGTTTCCTGAAGGTAGTACTTCTAATGACTGTGTAGTGACTTTGTAATTCACCATCAGTGCAGTAGCAGTTATGAAGGCAGTATGACCTTAGGAAAGGTTGCATTTTATTTATGCACTAACCATTTATATGTGGATAGAGAACAGGAGTTAAATCTAGAATGACAGCATGTGCCTATGAATGGAGTGCTAGGTGAGGCCAAAGGTAGAAGGTGAATTGTCCTGCTGTTTTCTTCACACGATAACTTTTGGCCAACTCTCATCCTTATTAAAAAGTAGACAACGGGTATTGTCAAATGACCTCACTAATCTCAAAAAAAGCGAACAAGACAAAACAGAACAAAACACGACTCATCTCCTCTGCTCCTCTGCCTGAATCTTTCACCAGTAAAACCACTAGTAGGCTTTAACCCTTTAGGTGGCGCGAGCTTACTAGATAAGCACTTTTCACTTTGCCGTTCTGGGAATTGGCTGTCTATGAATTGGCTCTCAGTGATTTGGCTGACTTCCTGCAGAGCCTAGAGGCAACAAGTAAGAGAAATAGCCATTGCCTAAAATTTTAAAAAAGAGGCCATTGTAAGGCCAATGCCTTGGCAACCGGAGGAATGGAGTAGGGGTGTAGGTAGGAAGGGAGCAAGATGGTAGCAACAAACAAGCAAACAAAGACAGTCAGTGAGAGCGAGTAGCTAAACAAAACTTTCCTCTGGTTTAAAATTATGCTGAGGCTGAGCAGAATATGACCTGTCTTCTCTGTATGCAAAAAAACAAAAACAGAAAACAAAACAAAACCTTCTAAATTAATTCATTCAGCAAATGTTTATTGAGAACTGTGTGCCAGGTAGTGTGTAATGGCCAGAGACTCAACCATTAAAAAGTTACACCTGGTCTGGTGGAGCTAACAGATGAATGGCTGAGGCCAACAGAACAAATAACTATAATGCAGTTAGATAAGCAGCAACAGAAATATGTAAGTACTATGTAGCTCTTAAAAACTGTATGGGAAAGGGAAGGAAATGTTTTTTTCTCCTCCTTTAAGTTCCCCAGCTTTTCTGTGGTTGGAAGACGAGCACCCCACTTCCAGGTGGCATTGTCCCAGTGTCACACCGTCCTGCATGATGTGAGGAACGCCCCTCATACAGTGTTTCTGCATGAGAACACTATGCATGCCTCTAGAGTGGAAAACAGCATCCTTCCATCTGCCTCTGGCCATGTAGGAACACTTTAAGCTTACTTCTGTTTTAGTTGACTTTCATCCCTTCTGGTGAAAACAGCAAGTATAAGAAGGTGTCACTGTTCTCTCTGGAAAACAAGCCAGGGACAGATCATCCATGTGCAGCTTCACTCTCCATCACGGAGCTGAGGAGAGCATTAACGTGAAGCTACGGGGTAGTTTTCAATCCTCACCTCAGGGATGACATCCTTTTGCATGTTGATCATATTTATAGGGTTGTGCCCAGAGCCTCAAAGCCAGGATGTGAAATACTGAGTCCATATGGTTCTCCACGCTTCCTGCCCCCAGCCACCTCAATCCTTCCCTCTTAGGTAAGCCCCATATTGTCTACCCATTTCCCCAGACAGAAATGCTGGTGCCTTCCCTAACTTTCCTTTCCTCCTCATCCTCCTTATCTCATAGTTCAGCAAGTCTTGTCTGTGCTACCTCCCAAGCTTCTCTACTATTTATCCCTTCCTTTGTTCTTTTGTCCCTTCAGGCTGTTGCCATTTCTTACCTGGACACTTGGGACAGCACCTGCACTTATCAGTCTTAGTCTTGTCAGCCACCAACTGGTCCTCTCGATCTTTTCACCTGCAAATCTGAACCTGTCGTTTCCCTGTTAAAAATTCCTCAACAGCTGCCTGGTTCCCATAACAGTGACTTTCATACCTGATTTTAATGGGTACTTTCAAATGATATTTTCCTCTTTCAAATGATATTTTGTGTAATCTCGATTACCTACAGTTGATTAGATGTGAGGTTCAATGTATGGGACGGGAATGTAAGAGAGCAGTGACCACAGAGAGATTCTTCCCTTCATGCGTCGCTGGGTGACGTAAGGTACCGCGGTGTATCTCCAGTGCAGGACAGAGTGCAGCTTGAAAACCATTGATTATTGAAAAAATTATAAGCTCCCTTGGGTTATCCATAAACCCTTAATTATCCAACTGTCTAAGCTCATTTCCTGCAGTCGGCATCGTCACACGTCCTGCTGCAACCACACTGAACTGTTGCTACTTCACAGATATGCTGAGTTCTGTCATGCCTCTCACTTTGAGCACTGGTCCATCTGTCCAGAATGTGACCCTCTGAAAAGAACTCCAAGCAACTGGGTACTCATCATCTGATGCTCAGTGAGCGTCACCTGTGCCTTGTCATTCTCCCACCTCTCACCTCTAGACACACTAAAAGTTTCCTTTTCTATATATACGTTCCCACTACATTTTACCTTCACCTCTATAGCATATCACTTTGTGACTTTTGTCTTCACATCTGTTTCTCTAAGATACTTGAGGTTGAGTTTTCAGTACCTAGCATAAGACTGTAGTGGCCTATAGTGGATCAATAATAAATATTTGAAACCTGAATGAACAGATAACTTATTTTTTGAATTATTATAATTAGATTTGTTTTGTTTTGTTTTTGCGGTACGCGGGCCTCTCACTGTTGTGGCCTCTCCCGTTGCGGAGCACAGGCTCCGGGCGCACAGGCTCAGCGGCCATGGCTCACGGGCCCAGCCGCTCCGCGGCATGTGGGATCTTCCCAGACTGGGGCACGAACCTGTGTCCCCTGCATCGACAGGTGGACTCTCAACCACTGCACCACCAGGGAAGCCCTATAATTAGAGTTAAATTATTTTCAAGGAGAAATATAATGTTAAATATTTGGTATAGTGATACGTTCCTTCATTTTTAAAATAGAATAAGAATTCAAATGTAAGTTTGTTGACAGGAAAATGATTGAAAGCAAGAAGAGACATTTAGGTAAGAAAACGAAACAAGAAAAAAACCTTAAATTGACATATATTGGATGTGAAACTTTCTCCTTCGGCTTCTTTAGTTTATTACCTGTAAGTTTAAGGCATTTGAAAAGAGCCTGTCCAGTCTCCAGCCCATTTAAACTTTCTCTTCCCTACGTGGTTGTACTGTGAGCATGGATAGTGAAAACCACCACCTCTGATTGTGTTATGTTCAAGTTACATTCAGGTAACTGTTTAGACTCAGTAATGCTGGAAAATGGAATCATGGTTGGAAAAAAAAAAAAAAAAAGAGATTCACTCACTCTTTTGTTTTGGTCAAAGTATTACAAAGCTTTAGTTAATTGTAAAGTATACCGGTAGTGACTTCGTTGTGTTTTTTTTATCTTAAAATTATTAAAGTGTATTTTAAATATCTATACTAAGAACCTGATGAATATTACAGAATATGTCCCCAAAGTATAAAATGGACCAATGAGCCTTCAATGTAATCTCAGCAGATGATCTCTTTTCCAGGTAAGGCTTCAGTAAATCTGGATGAAGTAGGGGGTGGGGATGGCTTTGGAGCTAAAGCATCTTAGCTGAGGCTGTAGAACTCAGATACCTGGGTTCCAGACCTGTACATTCTCTTACTATCTGTGTGTGTTAACTATTAACTTCTCTCCAATTTCTTCCTCCAACTTCTCTCCAATTTCTACTTTTGGGGAATAGGGCTGATAAATAACTGTCTCAAAATAAATATTCATTGAGATAATGTATATAAAGTGCTTGGCTTAATTCTGGGCACAGGGGAAACATTTAATAAATGCTGGCTATTATTTTTATTTGACTCCAATGTATGGAATATCGGTCCTATGAAGAGCTCTGATTTTTTAGCAGGACTGCTGTGGAAAAGAGGCAAAAGGCAATGTTCAAATATTCTAAGAAAAAGAAACTTGGGAAATGTCAAATGCTGATATTATAACAAATGATGTTTAATTTTGTTCATGCTCTTAATAAAAGAGCCTGATGGGAGTTAAAGATGTATAAGGCAGATAGATAGTGCAGATTAACACGCCCAGGGAGTGCAAGCAGGGCTTTCCAGAATAGCTGACAGCCAGCTGTTGCATTTACACCTAAGTCAACAGAAAAACTGAATCACATTTATATTTTCATTTAATGTTGTCACTTGGGTCAAATATTTCATAAACTTTTGAGCCGAGGACCAGGCCTACCTCATTTTTTATGATGCATAGTCATATTCTTCATTTGACCTGCCATTTGAAAAGTCATTCCTGTTCCTTTTTTTGAGTAATGGATGATGCCTATCTATTTCTCAGATAGAACATGGCCATTGAGGATATTTTATATAGTAAAATAATGTTACTGGTTTGTGTACGTCTATTAGTTTATACTTTGAGTTTGTAAACCTTATGGTAATTTAAATTCCTTGAAATGAGACCTTTGATAGAAAGCCTTCTTCCCTGACTTTCATTTATCATAAAAATATTCATCTCAGCAACCTATTCATCTAAAGCCAGCTGTTGACTAAAATCAAATATGTATCCCCATGGCTGTCTTCTTACTAAGGTGCCTTGCCAACATTTGTATGTCTTGTCATCTCTGGAGAGTGTTCAATATTTTCAACTTCTCTAACACTTAGACCTTTTCTATCTTCTTTAAAAATTGCAGATAACCTGGCTGTGTTTATGGCCTGTTATGGAGACAAGACATGAATCCTTTATTTAGTGAAGGAAAGATGAACAAAATTGAGTACTTTTTCTCTTTGCCTTTTTTATAGCATCATAAGTGTTCAACCCGTGTGTTATAGCATCATAGGAAACACATTCTAATTGAGCTGACACTTTAAAGCTCGTACTGTGTAGTGCTTAACAACCTGGACATACACATACACAAACACACAGAAATGAGACACTATAAATGAAAAATATTTTAGTTGAAATCCAACTTTAATTTTCCCAGGTACTATTTTTGACCAGCTATTATGAGCAAAAGTTACACCAGATACTAGAAATAATGGAGATGAAAAAGACATAGTCTCCATCCTCAGCATGTTTACAGTCTAGTAATGTAATATACCACTATTTGCTGCAAATGACTGGCTTAAACAGAAAGGGGAATTTGAAAGTCACTTAATAACAGGTTCTGGGATAGGTATGTCTGTGGGTACCCCCAGGATTGGTTCATTCAGCAGCCCAATGATATCATCAAGAGGCAAGCTTCCTTTATTGCGCCATTGTGTCATCCTTGGTTTTGGTATCATGCTCACTCTGATGACTAATTATCTGCAGTACTTCCAGGCATTGCATCTTGAATATCAATGACCAGAAGAAGAAAAAACATACCATGTAATCTTGCGGTTATCTTTCTTAAGACAGAGGAAATTTGTTCCTGGAATCAGCCCAGCAGTCTCCTCTTTTATGTCTTATTGTCCACTGTGGGGACCATGATTGATTTAGACTGATTATCTGAGAGGAATAGATGTTTCAGGAGTTGCTCACAGTCCCCCAAAGAGGAGGATAAGTTCAGATTGCAAGTAAGTGTAATACAGACCACAGTGTGATAAATATAGAACGATTATTAAAATATTATTGAAATAAAAGAACGACGTGGGGTTTAGAGACAGGAGGAAAAAATGACCACGATATCTTTGTGGTTGCAAGGGATAAAGAGCCAAAAAAGTTTCAGTCATGTTGTTTATAGATTTTTAGAAAATATTACCTCTAACTTTTCCGTCTTGGCACCTCTCACAATTGCAGCCATTTGTTTTTAAATTATTTTTAAATTTTACTTTGTTACCTCCATACTGGAACTTCACAAGGATAGGAAAAATGGCCATCTTATTCATCAGTGCGTGTCTCTTTGCTAAACGAATCAAAGAATGAATGCATAGCCTCAGAGAATTTGTAGAATTTTTAGCTTGCAAGAGGGGGACGATCCAGGTAAAAGAGACATCATTAGCAAATAAGTCAAGAAAGCTCAGACAACTGCCTGAAACTTTTGTATGAACCTCAAAATGAAGTTAAGATTAAGGAAAGAATTAGAATAAGGCCCTGACAGAAAAAGCATAGGGTGAGAAGTTTTAAGAAGGAAATATTGACTACATGGACAAGTTTTGCCCCTAGGTATTCAACTGCTGTCCCATACGTGTCATGGCATCAATCGTATATTTGTAGGATGCAAAAGAGCTTTGTGATGTCTTCCAATCTTCAAGTAGATGACAGTTAAAAGATTCCAGATATATGAAAATCTACTTAGTTTTCAAAGAGATTTTTTTAAAAATTCATACACAGAGTCACTTTATATTTGGGTAATAAATATCAGCCTCTGCTAAGAAATTTTTCTGTATATAATTACACTTTGCTATAATTAATCACTTACCAAAATGTAAGCTCATTTCTTTTTGGTGTGTGGCTTGATAGACTGCATTTGACTGATTCCTTTGACTACTAGGCCTTAACTTATTGACATCCATTGTGATGTCACCCTTCAGGTTATTTCTTTAATAATTCAAGTCTCTAAAAGAGTTATCCATGGATAACTGTATAATCTGTAATTGCTTTTGGCTGACTTCTGAACTCTCTTTAAAAACTTATAATTCTTTTTAATTCTATACAGCCTAGAAGATGTTGCAGGCCTTTGTAAAAGTATCTGAGTGTCATGCTTCATCTTAATATCATTTCCTAAAAAACTTTACAAACAACTGGTATATATGGGTACTATGAGGAAATTACCAGGTTACATAATTTTGTTTGTTTGTAGAGGAGAAGTATTGAGATCCTGACTTAGGTACTACCAGAGAAATGAAAGAGCAGTAAATGCATATTTAGTCCCATTACAGAGGTAGAACTGAGAGGTCTCATTACACTATTAGATATAGCACTTAGGAGAGGAATGGGTTAGCAATTTACTGAAATTGGATAATGAAGAAAATATGAGAAGTTTTTAGGAACACTGCTAAATGTATATATGTATACATATATATATATACATATTCAGTATAAATATGCAAGCAGAATTTAGAAAAAGTTAATCTACATTGCACTCATTAGATATTTTTGAACCATAGCTTCTATTTTCACAATGGTGATACGTTGCCAAACCTAGGTGTGCACTATAAAAAAATAGGTGATATTTACTGAGCATCTGTGGTAACTTCATGTTTATTATCTCACAGTAGTCATCACAAAAACTCTATCACATAGGGTATCGCCACATTTTTTGTTTTGTTTTGTTTTTTTTAGTAAACAAGGATTCAAGCCTTAGATTAAAAACGCTACCAGTGTAGTAGGTAGTAAAATGGATTAAACCCATTTCTGTCTACCATCAGTAAGCTGTCCTACCTTTCTTTACATTAACAGTTTGTTAAAATCACATAGAAGCTCTCTCCCTGAGAATGATTTTTTGGAATGGCATTGCTTTTCTACTTCTCTCTCAAAAGAATAAAAATATCTATTATTTTTAAATGAAGCAGTGTGAAGTGCAAAGCTGAAAGTTTACCCAAAACAAATATCTCTAAAGAGAACCAACAGTAAGAAATTTGAGGAGGTGGGTGCAGATCGAGTCAGCAAGGGGGAGGGTTAAATATGGGCTTGGTTGATGGCATGCTGATAAATGTTGAACCACTAGTTCTCTTGAGATGGGGAGGCAAAAAACCCTGGTTTATAACATTTGCTTCTTTTCTTATTTTCTTGGTGTAAATGTTCCCACCATGACTTATATGACTTATTTCAAACTACTAACCTGATGTCACTGAATGTGGAATTGGGAAGAGATGCATAGTAGTACACCATATGTAGAATTTCTACCACACACAATAGATATAAATGACCTCAAGGATATATATAATAGTACAGTTAGGATTGAAGAGTTTTGAATATTTATTACCTTTGTTTTTAATATGATTAATTGTAATTTTACATAATTTAATTTTTAATAATGTCTGTGTTTAACAATAGGCTCACAAATTCCAAAAAAATTAACAAACGGTTCTTGCAAGCCAGTATGAACTGGCTCCAGCACACCCCTGGATTAGGAGAAGATCTAATTTAAGTCATGTAGAAAATAAACTTGGGAACATTTTAGCTCTACCTCAGTATAGTTTTCTCCTATTCTTTTCAAGTTCAGTATGAATATCAGTTTTAAGGTGATTGAACTTTAATGGCATAAGTTTTTCTAGGAAGGTTTCAGTGTATTGCTTGCTGATTTAGATTGATCATTCAGATTTATGGTGTATGACAGTCAGGGCAGCCCACATAATTCAAAGCTAGCATGAAGATCAAGAGTCGTTTTGCCTCAGGGATGGATGAAGGCAGCAGAATCTTTTTTGAAGATCACTGCCATTTCTGTTACTACTGAGTGTACAGGAGATATGAGTTATCCAGTGTCTTACTTTTACTTCAGTTCAAAAAGGAGCATGAAAACTGGGTTTAAACATAAAAGGAAAAGATGTAACTTCAGCCACTGGCCATTTGGAAAATAATTTAAATTACCAAATGCCATTTAAGACTTGAGGGTATATTATATAATTTACAGTATAATATATAGAAAATATAGTATGTTGTTTTCTGGGCTGTTAGGATAATAGAATATTTTACACATTAAACTAGAGAAAGAGTTAACACTGTATTCTTCAGGCATATGTCCCACTGGACTTATAAATTTTGTCTTCTTATGAGATAAAATGATAGCAACAACTTATTTGTTAATTATGTCCTCAATAAGGTATTCCTTAATACATTAAATAATGT
The DNA here is from genome assembly GCF_964270905.1 of Leucopleurus acutus. Classification (NCBI taxonomy): domain Eukaryota; kingdom Metazoa; phylum Chordata; class Mammalia; order Artiodactyla; family Delphinidae; genus Leucopleurus; species Leucopleurus acutus. The sequence goes on along the minus strand of NC_139145.1, from coordinate 77,030,284 downwards.
AATCTATTATAATCTTCTATGAATAAATTCCCTCAGCATTCTTCTGTATTTGTAATATCAACTCTTAATAGTATATGGTATGTATTTTTTGAAAATTTTGTTTAGAAACTCTGTAACTATGTCTACACATGCAAAAAGAATAAAAAAATTTTAAAAAATCATCCAAAATTTGACTAACCCAGATCTTCAGATGACTTTTATATGAATTATGCGACTACTTTCTAGTTCTTTCACTTGGCTTTGTGTAAATGCAGTCTAAGACTATTTCTATAGATGCACACTGATCTAAAGATCAAGTTAATTAACTATTTTGACAATCAATTTAGATGATTCTGTGAGAAAAACACATTTACAATGGTATCTGTGTTTTCTGGACTTATATTCTACATAGATATCATACACTGGATCTGTGGTAAATGTCCTTGTCATGTAGGTTTCTATGTAGTACAGCAGTTAAGATGCTCTGCTTTGGAGTTATGTAAGCTTGTTATTTTCTTGTATATATTACTTTCTCTGTAATATGAAAAGGGAGAAAAAAAGAGTAACTTTACCGTGGGGAAACCTGACAAACACTATCTGAAACCAAGTGATTCAGATGAACATCAACAGTGATAAGTCATATTGATCGTAAATACCCTCTGTATGATGTGATGACAGTGGCACTTTACCTCTGCAGTCTTCTTTCCGAAAACACATTTCCTCAGTCTAACCATGAGAAAAACACCAGATGAATCCCAATTGAGTAACATTCCATGAAATACTTGGCCAATAATCCTTAAAACCGTCAAAGTCATGAAAAACAAGAAAAGTCTGAGTGACTGTAACAACCAAGAAAGCCTAAAGAGACCTCATGACTGTATGTGATGTGGTGTCTTAGATGGGACCCTGGAACAGAAAAAGGACATTAGGGAAAGACTGAGGAAATTTCAGTAAATATGAGCTTTAGTTAACAACAGTGTATCAATATTGGTTCACATATTGTTTTTGATTCCTCTCTCTCCTCAAACTTTCTTCTCTCTTTCTGATAATTCCTAAGAGTTGATTATTAGAATGTCCCAGGTTGATCCTACAATGTTTTTATCTTTTCTTTCCTACTTTCCATTTCAGTCATTTTAGTCTACTTTCTGGAACTTTACCTTCTAATCTTTTTACTGGAGTTTTAAATGTGGTGATAAAATGTTTAATATATGGGAGCCCTTTCTTATTTTTCATTACATATTTTCATAGAATATACTGCCTCCACTAAAAAGGAATATTGTTCTCTCTTTCTGTAAAGATATTCATAAAGATATTTGAGGTTTACTTTTTATCTCCATAGTATTTCTTCTAAACTCTTTCCGCCTGTTTCTCCCCTCCTAGACCAGTGAGAGTGGGCAATAGGTTAAGAAGATTTTCTTTAGCTCTAAGATTTTTCTGAACTTTTCGGAGGCAACTATTATCTGTCAAACATGTTATGTACTGTGGATCCAGGGGAGAGACTATTTTTGTCTTCTGATGAGTACATTGTCTAGCTTCCCATGCAAAGGAGCAGAGGCTGAGTAGAGGAAGGAGTAGAACATTTCAGAAATAGGGACCAATTTATACTAATATATAGAAATAAGAAGCAAGATGGGAAGTGGTAGTTAGATATAGTTGCAACGTAGAGTGCAATTGTAGGAGTGATGAAAGATGAAGTTAGAAAGGTAGGTAGAGATTGGGTCACAGAGGATGTTTTGTATTCTTTCTGATCAGACTTAACTCTGAGGGGCTAATTCTCAATCTAACTGGGGTTTAAATGAGTGGGAAATCAACTTTTCTCCCATATAAGGTAGGTAGTCCTGTGCATCTTCAGTGTTCATCTCCTACTTTGTGGTCCAGGATGGCCGCTTCAATCACTGTGTCAACATTTCAAGCAGCAGAAAGGAGGAAAGGGCAGCGGATCAAAAACTCCTCCCTTAAAGATATTTTCTGGAAGTTGAACACGCCACTTATCTTCCATTGGCTACATGTCCACTGTGTGTCACATGTACTAGTCACACAAGAATCTGGGATATGTATACTTTTGGAAGAGGGTGGCTATGTGGCCAGTTAACATTCAAGTATTCTTTCACTGGGAGGAAGGGGAGCTTGTTAGGGGACAATTCACAGGCTTGTTTAAAAGTTTGGAATTTACCTAGACAGTGAGGAGGGGACACTGAAGAGGTTTAGGCCAAGGAATCTTTCACTTTAGAAAAATGTCACATGGCTGTGACCTGAAGGATAAAGTGATGTGAGATTAGAGGTGGTCTGAGCAGTCAGACAATCATGAGAAGCACCTAAGTACGAGAAATATAATTTGTTATGGCTGTCAGTAAGGGGCAGGAGAGAGCATCAGTGCTAGTGACATTAACAGACTGCATTGATTTTTGGCTTTTTAGCTGTAGGGTTGTACGTTTGATTTATAATTATTTATAGAAGTACATTCACCATAAACCTAGACCTAAGTCAAATAGATGGTGATCAGTGCTCTTGACTACAGATACCCCTTCCTAAATTTTTTTTTTGCCCCTATTTCTAGATACCTTTGTTTCTCTAAGGATGTGTCTTGTGATTTTTTTAAATAACACATACACATGGTGAAAACTTAAATACAAAGATATATCAAAAATATATCTTTCTTTACATTCCAAGTATATTTTTCTTTACATTCCAAAATTCCAGAACATTAGCAGTCCTAATGTCTCAATACATATGGTGTATCCTTGTATAAAACCTTCATACACACACACACACATTTCTTTTTCAAAAGTGTATTATTTTCAGAGGATTTCCAACATAAGCCCTTTGGCTTATGGAGTTTAGCTAGGTATGCAAACTCAGCATAGCAAAGGTTATTGGGAAGTAGATTTAAATATGTAATCTGTTCAGTGTCCATATGCTCAAGATTGAGCACATAAATATTCTGTGTCTAAATCTAGTCTCAGTGATCTCTACTCCCCTCCAGCATTCTATAATATTAGCACCACTTAAAATTGAATGTGATTCTATTATTTACATATGTGCATATTTACATTATTATTTTCACTATACATACAACATGGACTTTCAAAGTAAGCTAATTACTTCATCTAGTGCTTAATCAAATAGTAAATCTTTTCCAAGGCTGGAGGAAAAATGTGCTTGAATTATAAAACTTACTGTGTTAGGATTATGGAAAGAGGTTACATTAATCTCCAACTTAGAATCTTCCTAAGGGATTTTCACTGTAAGCTTGATCCCACCATATGCACTGTTATATTTCTGGTGTTGTTTAAAAATACAGCTTCTTAATCTTTCTTAGTCAGCCATAGCAGTACATGCAGACCTTTCTACATCAGTTTTTTCGGAGCTGCACTGTGTATACTTCAGTTCCCCATTGATGGACATTGCATTTTTTTTTTTTGTATTTTTGTTTTGCTTTGTTTCTTTTAGTTTGTGAAAATTCATTTTTGTTCCTTTTCTTAACTCTTACAAGCAGTGCTTTAACAAATGATACTTAAATTAGCATGCTTATATACATGATGAGAGTATATCTATAGTTACACATATATACGTATATAACAAATAGTACTTTAGAGAACGTATATGTATAAATACGTGCATACACACACAGATAGAATGAATTCCTAGAGGTAGAACTGAGGGCCAAATGGTATGTTTATTTTTCATTTTAATTCATTTAAAGTTACCCAACAAAATTGTTATGCCACGTGCTTCCACACAAAGATTTCATAGTGCCCCAGGTTGGTAACATAAATGTAAGTTTCAGCTGCTTGTGCTGAGACCAAGCAACCTTTTTGTTTTCTCTTTTCAAACATTGGCTACCAAACTATCTAAATAAAATACCCCCTTTGGGTTATATGCTTGCCAAGATAATTATTATAAACGTTTTCACTTTTGCTATTCTGATTGGAAAATGGTATTTTAGTGATAAGGTTGAGTGTTTTTTTGTTTTTTGGTTTTTTTTTGCGGTACGTGGGCCTCTCGCTGTTGTGGCCTCTCCCGTGCGGAGCACAGGTTCCGGATGCACAGGCTTAGCGGCCATGGCTCACGGGCCTAGCCACTCCACGGCATGTGGGTTCTTCCCGGACCGGGGCGCGAACCCGTGTCCTCTGCATCGGCAGGCGGACTCTCATCCACTGTGCCACCAGGGAAGCCCTGAGAGGTATTTTTTATTTATAAGAAATATGCCTTTCCTTATTTGTGAACTCTTCCATTTCCTTTGTGAATTATGACAGTGGAACATGATAAGGGAATAGGTATTGAAAATCCAATGCTAGAAAAAAAGAAAAGCATTGGGAAAAAAAGACCAAGATGGCTCCAATGAGCCATCAATGGAGCCTGAGTGTAGGTAAAAAGCGGTAGAAGAACAGAAAATTTCAGAAACTTTATAAGGCAAAAGAGATATCCTTCTCACTGTTCACATCTCCCCTAATTTTCCACTGATAGCACTCCAGCCTTCCCCCATAACTTTGGTCATTTATTGTTTCTGTTAACTCTGGCCTGTGGTAATGATGAATACTTAATAATGTGATACTTAATAACATAAATGCTCAGTTTCTGTTGGTGATTGTGTATATTGGCTTGTTGACATTGTCTATCAAAATTACTTGTACAAATAATCAAAGGGATAGACATATATAATGTTGACAGGCATTTTCAATGGATAGGTTTTCTTCAATTCAATAACTGATTTTTTACAGAAGAGATTTTTATGGTCCTTAATAGTTTAGTGTGTAAAGGAAAGAATAGAAGGAGGTGAAGCTATTTATTCCAGATATATATAGAAGCTTTTGTATAAATAAATTTAGAAAAGGAGAGGAAAGAACAGAAGTGGTAGATTAGTAATAATTGAGGAACCAATTTAGTGTTTATTTTTTCCTCTAACATTTCTTCATTTAATTTATGATCTACAAACTCAGGAATATGGTGTGTTGGATTGTGTATTAAAATCCTCTAGTGTTGAAGAACATAATACAATAAAACCATGCATTATGCGTCCCATGATAATGCAAATTTGCATGATAGTGATTGAAGATTGATTTTCATTCTCAACCCGGCCCACATTTTTAAAGGAAGGTGGTCTAATGAGGAGGCTGGATACAGAGAGAAGAGTGAGACCCCTTCTGGAGGAGCCAGGCAAATTGAGGAACATTCTCATATTCTTGGTATTCATCCTTCCCAGCGCTCTCCATAGGGGAGATGAGGCAGATGACAGCTAATCAGGAGATGCCTGAATTGCTGTCACTATACAGAAATTCCCAAATAATCTTGGAACTAAGTATTTTTCCCTCTTCTACATTTAAGACAGGGTAGTGGTGCCAAATTCCAGCTTAAGATTGATAGATTTGGAACACACAGCCAGACCCATAGAATTACAAACCCTCTAGTTGTTTAGACTTGTCTGGTTCTTTTCATTGTCCTTGTAATATCATCACCACCTTTACATGAGTGATTCTCTCGGACCCTACTTACCACGTTATGACAGAGTTTTGTTGTACTTTAATTTCTGCTGACTGAAAATCTGCAATTATGCTCTCATTGGGCATCATGGAGGAAGAAGTCAACTGACTAGTTAAACTGTGTGGCAGACTTAAAGTTATATATTTGCTTGTCTTTGGCTCAGTTGTCTGTTCACCTCTTATGACACCTCTTTTCTTAATAGATGAGAGGTTGAAGGGTGGTTGGTAGCTATTATGTGGAAAAAATATTTTTTATCATAATCTCTTGTCACATTAAACTCCAAAGAAAATAGAAAGTTTTTCTCATGGTAGTAATTACTCTTTGAAAAAAAAAGTTTAATTACTTATCAAACATATCAGAATAGGGAAAAATAGCTGTGAATATAAATGTCAGTATCTAAAATTCAGTGTAATCGTAACTGCAAATAAACTCTAAAAGGGGCATATTTAAGCTAACATTTATATACAACTTGCCAAAGTAGCTTTTTACCAATTTTTAACATAGCCACTTATGTAATATTTTTGTCTGTTAAAACAAGTGTAAGCAATTTAAATAGTCACTCAATTGTGATGCCTTCCTTGCATCTCAAGCTGAACAAGTGTGTACTCTGTGTGTACAAGAAGGGACTTTATATCATACATATGCAATATTACTTTTTGTTTGTTTGTTTGTGGTACACCGGCCTCTCACTATTGTGGCCTCTCCCGTTGTGGAGCACAGGCTCCGGACGCGCAGGCTCAGTGGCCATGGCTCACGGGCCTAGCCGCTCTGCGGGATGTGGGATCCTCCCGGACCGGGGCACGAACCCGTGTCCCTTGCATTGGCAGGGGGACTCTCAACCACTGCGCCACCAGGGAAGCCCATACATATGCAATATTTTGTGCTTAGTGTTTCAGTATTAAACTGTTTGGAAATGTATTTCATACAATCTACATATATTATGAGATTACCATATGTGTGGTGAAGAAAACAGATCCAAATGCTTTCAGTAGAAATACTTGAGGTTAATAATAAAAGACCTTACTATTTTTGTTTCCCAGGGCTTTAGCATGAGAAATGTCTTCATTTACCTTAGTATAGTGAAATGATTTTTTAACAGAAAAGCCTACATTATTTGAATGAAGGTTGCATGTCATGCTATTATATATATATATACACACACGTATATATATGGAAATATCCCTATAACATTACAAAATCAAATTTCTGTACTCGTTTGTATTTGCTAAGTGCCTGGTATGGTTGACTTACTACATTGCTTATAGAGCTATAAAGGTAAATTGGAAATGGCCCATATATTGGACCTCTATATATTTTGGTGTTCGAGGGGAACAAATAATTAGCACTTCTCTTGCCAACCCCGGTTCTAAACCAATTAAGAAATTAAACTTCACCGTAATCAGATTGAAGGGAAAATATGACCTACGTTACTGATAAAAGGTAGCTTGCAGAATGACACTGTGCAGTGTGTGTGGAGTCAGCTCACAGGGCTATGAGAGCCCCGCTGGTCACACGCCTTCCCTGTTTAGTGACATCGTGTCGGTAGCTTGAAATCAGTCTTGTTGGGAGTACTTACACCACTGAAATTGGTAAATAACACAAATCAGGGGCTCCCCCCCCCCACCCCGAGAGCTGCTTGTTAAACACTTAATGATGTACTACTGTTGGTTGCTGATTTAGCCCCACACAGTGGAGGCTGGAAGATACCTTCGTTGCACCTAGAGTGGAACATGAATGGACTCTGGAGATAGCTCACCCATGAGAAGAAGGGAGAAGAAGGACTTAACTATACATGAGTATAGTATACATCATCCTGATGTAATGAAGCTAGCGTAAGGACAGTGTAAATACATTTATCCTTGCAGGCAAAACAAGAATTTTATAATAAACTTATGAACTTTCTATCCTCTGGTCCCCAAATATATATTGGCTTGGCCAAAAATTTCATTCAGGCTTTTCGGTAAGATGGTGCAGAAAAATGCAAACGAACTTTTTGGCCAGCCCAATGTATTATAGTTATTTTTAAATTTGAGATCATATTTCTTATGAACAATTTTTGTTGTTATCAACATATTTTCAGTCATCTGATATTAGTGGAAATATATTTTGTGACTAATTTCTTTTCATTGAGAGACATCACTGCAAAGGAAGCTTGCCATAGGGCTCTTCCTGTTTGTTTTCTTAATGGAAAATCTGCATTTTGATAACATCACAAGCAATATAATTAAAGTGTTCAAAACTCCTGCATGGTAAAGCAAGCTAATACATTTTGCAGGCTTTGCAGTTTTAAATATTTTTAATTATTAACATTTTAAGCGTGTAGAAAAGTACAGAAAATAAAATAATAAGCACATGATACCAACGATTCAGATTTATTCTTGTTTGTCACATTTGCTTAGGAACTTTTTTTTCCTGTTTAAACCACACAGATGCAGCAAAACTTCTGAGTCCTTTGCTCCTAATCCCATCTCCTCCTTCCCCTTGAAGTTGTTGCTCATCCTCCCTATGCATGCTTTTGAACTTTTACTACATAGGTACTCATGACAATATGTAGTCTAAATGTGTGTTTTTAGAATTTGCATAAATGGCATAATTTATGAATTTATTTTAAATTATAATTTTACTGTTTAATGACTATGAAATATAAAAAGCAAAACTGGACTTGAAATCCTTTTCCCTGTTTGATATGACCCCATGCTGTCAAGTATAGAGTCAAGTAAGTTTTTGTTTTTTTATTCGTGTGTTTGCTTTTATTTGTTTTATTTTTATTTGTTTTATTTTTTTTTTTTGCGGTACGTGGACCTCTCACTGCCGTGGCCTCTCCCATTGCGGAGCACAGGCTCCGGACATGCGGGCTCAGCGGCCATGGCTCACGGGTCCAGCCGCTCTGTGGGATGTGGGATCCTCCCGGACCGGGGCACGAACCCGTGTCCCTTGCATTGGCAGGGGGACTCTCAACCACTGCGCCACCAGGGAAGCCCTATTTTATTTTTTTTAAGATTTAATTTTATTTATTTTTGGCTGCGTTTGGCCCGTTGCTGCGCGCGGGCTTTCTCTAGTTGTGGCAAGTGAGGGCTACTCTTCATTGTGGTGTGCAGGCTTCTCCTTGCAGTGGCTTCTCTTGTTGCAGAGCACAGGCTCTAGGTGTGTGGGCTTCAGTAGTTGTGGCACGAAAGCTCAGTAGTTGTGGCTCCCGGGCTCTAAAGCACAGGCTCAGTAGTTGTGGTGCATGGGCTTAGTTGCTCTGTGGCATGTGGGATCTTCCCAGACCAGGGCTTGAACCCGTGTCCCCTGCATTGGCAGGAGGATTCTCATCCACTGTGCCACCAGGGAAGTCCCTGTGTATTTGTTTTTAATGATGTATTCAAGAGATCTTGTATTCTGTGTGTTCTTACATGCTTGAGAATTTCTGTCAGTTGTCTCTATATTAAAGGGGAATTGTGTAAATGTCCTGGTAATGTACTTTGCCCTTCAAAGTATGTGGACCTGGCCATGGAATATTGATCTAATCCTTTCATCACAGCCTTCCCTGCCATCTTGTGGAATGGTGAATTTTGGTGTTTGGTATCTTTCGCGGGTACTTGAGGTTTGAGATGGTTAGATCTGTTGTCTTTATACTTGCATAGTAACTTGGCTGGGAATGACATTCTTGGCTCACACTTCCTTTCCCTCAGAACTTTGTACACATTGCTGTTCCCTCCTCTGTCATTTGATGTTGCACTGGGAAAGTCTGGTACCAGCTTGATTTTTCTTCCTTGATTTTAACTTGCAACTTCTGCTTGGATATCTATCCTTGAAGTGCTGGATATTTCTTAGTGGCAGTTGTTCACCAACAGATTTTACTGGAGCACATTGCACAGTTTAACAGCCAAATTCAGTAATTTCTTCCCTTCAGAGAAATTAAGCCTTTTGAGTGTGTTATTCTTTCTGTTCCATTATGATGAAGTTTATTTACTGGGAAAACCAATGTTCTCTATGCTGTATATCAACTTCGTATTTCCTCCACAACTATTACTTTCTGTCTCTGCAATCAACACTGCCTTTAAATCTAAGCAAGAGAGAACCTTGCCAGGAACACTGGGCGTTAGAGTGACCCACCGCCACCCTCCTCTAGCTGCTGTGGGAGACCAGGCAGCCATGTCCAGTCAGAGTCTGTATTTTCTGTGTATACCATCCTCCAGTACCCTAGATACTGGAATTCCTCTACCATCGGCTCCAAACACATTTCAAGGATGTGTAGTAGCTTCCTGTCATGAGCTTTCTGAGTGTAGACCAAACCACTGGTATATTTATCTTTAGACTTATTTTATTTTATTTATTTATTTATTTTGTGGTACGCGGGCCTCTCACTGTTGCGGCCTCTCCCGTTGCGGAGCACAGGCTCTGGACGCGCAGGCTCAGCGGCCATGGCTCACGGGCCCAGCCGCTCCGCAGCATGTGGGATCCTCCCGGACCGGGGCACAAACCCGTGTCCCCTGCATCGGCAGGCGGACTCTTAACCACTGCGCCACCAGAGAAACCCATCTTTAGATTTATTGATCAAAGGTTGACTATTTGTAGAGGCTGTGAACAGAGCTTGGATGTATGAGCCGGAGTATCTACAAGTATGCATTTGAGGTGCCTCATGGTGTAAGGAAGACTAGGGTGGGAAAAGGAGGGTGATGGGCCAAGGGCAGGGCTCGGGGGCTGGAACTTGTCCATCTTCACTGCCACTCTCTAACGTGGAATGCTGAGGAGTTGTCCAAAAATTCTGTAAATGTTTTTAAATAGTTTATTAGCTTGAAATTACCATTATTTAATTTCAGTGTATGGTATTTTCCTCTTACCTCAGACCCTGAAAATATTTCCAACAGGCCTGTCTGAAATCTCCATATTTTCCTTTCTGCAGTCACAGTGAATATGTCAAGCTTTCCCTTTCTGTCAATAATTGCATTGCAATCATGTCTGTTCTCTAGCCTGCTGTCTGCATTTTGTGAGTTTGATAATGGTCGTGTTTTAAAACTCAGGTGTTTCTTTGGGTCTTCAATTCCTCTTCTATATTATTCTTTTGTTGTTGTTTGTCTGTTTGTTTTATTTGACTGTTTCTATAGCACAAAAAGCACTCAAGGGCAGATTTTCTTCCATTTCTTCCAAAATGAGTCTGTCTTTGGCATAATGTGCTCCTTTGCTTCTTTTCTTTTCTTTTCTTTTCTTGCCACAGTAGCGTTTACAGAGTCACCATGCCAGTTCTTTTTGTCTTGCTTAACTTGAACAGCTCTGCTTCGCACTTCCATTGGGCCTCAAGTAGTGTAGGTGACTTTTCCTAACCATGTCCCTAGCATGTCTAAGTATGACTTATCCTCCCAGGCAAGCCCCAGTGTGATGGCTAACTTATTTCATGTTCTCCCTTTGTAGAATAGGTAAATGTTGTGTTCTAGTTCATTCTACTACTGCAATCAGGGGTTTTCCATTGGCCCTTTTTGTGTCATATTATTCCTACAGTTCAGCCCCTTGCTCACTTTTAATTGTTTCACTGTCCTCTCTTCTGCAGGCCTGCCCGAAGTCCACAACTTTTTTTCATATTTGACACTATTTGTGAAAACTGGAAGACTTTTATTATTTCATTGGTACCATCCTGAGGCACTAAGACCAGTTTAAAGATCTGTACTGAATCAAGTTAAAACTATATCTCTTTTTCTTTTGGTGGTAGTATTTCAGACAGTGAGTTGTGCCTCTTTAGTTTTTTGGTTTCTGCGATTAAGTGTTTTTGCTATTTTTAAATTTTATTTGTTACTGAGGGGGAGGTTCTACTTTACTAAACTTTTTACTATGACCTCACTTTCTGTAAGTAAAAGTGATGCATGCATGCTGCTGAAAAGGTTGAAAACATTAGACAGAACACAGAAAGTAAGAAAATAAAATAAAAAGTCATTTCGTTTTCATTTTTATTCAGTGCACACCTCCTACCATTGTTTGCTCTTATAACCTAGGAACTTTTCCTTTGTCATTGTTTCCTAGAGATTCTATTTCTTATCATGATGTCTCAAGGAAGTAGGTTTTGTTCTTTAACTAGTACATGCCAAAACACTTGAAGTTAAGGAAAATGAGCCTAGAAAAAAAAGTATTAATTAGAAAATCATTTATTATGACTTTTCAATGTTAAAACTTCACTTTTCTCCTACTTAAAAAACTCTTATCTCTCTGATATACACATTAATATCCCTGTAGAGTTATATCCTTATATTTTGGAGAATTGGATTATTACTCTGTTGCTTTTGACAGTTGAATCTAAATGAACTATCTGCATATTGGCACTATTTGCTGAGCAATTTTTTGAAACCGCTTGTAATAAAAAGCCCTTCAGTAACATGCTATGATACCCTCATGTTGCAACCTATTCTGAGGTGGACTGAAATTAAATTTTGTTTACTAATATAAACATTGAAGTTGGGGACTTGATTTACTTTTTAAAAACTAACTCTAATCAGTGGTATATCTGTTAAAATAGCAAATGTATCAAGAACCAGGCAAATCCTCCTCTGCCATAAGATCCTCATGGCACAGGCCTGGGAAGAATGACCCTACATGCACATCTTTCTACACGTAATGGGGCAATGAAAAGGTTGAGAGAAAATGTGTTAAGAGTTAAAATGACCCTGCAGCAAGTAAGATGCCTTAATTTATTGCTTAAGACTAATTCAAGTATTTTAATTTTGAGAACGGTTTGTCCAAATTTTTTTTCAAAGGTGCAAAAAGAGACTCATTCTATGTTGGACTCATGTAATGGCATAGAGTCTGTTATGCCAGGGATCTCAAGATGGTGAGCTGTGAGCTGGATAACACCTGTGTACAGATTCGGTTTGACCTGCGTGATCGTTTTTGTGTGTGAGTTTGAAAAATCTGTAAATTTCACATAAAAATCAGTCTTTCTCTCCTCTCTTGAACTCTTTCGAAAGGGGCAAGACAGTGCCCTCTTTGTGTTACCTTTAGGCAATCATGTCTTCTACTGTCCACCGTTAAGTCCCTTCTTTATTGCCGTGTATTCACATACCTTCCCCAGTTAGATTTGATGACTCTGTTTCTGTGGTAATCTGAAAATGCTGTATTACTTTATAAACATTCCTCATATAGTTATATGTAAATGGTTAGCACTAGCCTTCTGGAAAAAAGTCTAAATGGCTAGATATTACAAATTACCCAGATTATTTAGTCATCATCCTCTAATTCTTGGATTATACATGTGAAAATCATGTGTTACAAATCTATATGCATAATACTCCACAAATTAAATTTTGAAATTTCAGCACATTTTGTTCACACTATCTCATAATTTTGTATCATATGGCATATATATATATATATATATATATATATAGTGTGTGTGTGTGTATGTGATACGTGGACCTCTCACTGTTGTGGCCTCTCCCGTTGCGGAGCACAGGCTCCAGACGTGCAGGCTCAGTGGCCATGGCTCACGGGCCCAGTCGCTCCACGGCATGTGGGATCTTCCCGGACCGGGGCACGAACGCGTGTCCCTTGCATCGGCAAGCAGACTCTCAACCACTGCGCCACCAGGGAAGCCCGTATATGGCATATTTTAAAAAATTCTTTTCTTAATGATGTTAAATAGCAGAATTTTTCCACCTTTTCATTAAATTAGAACTCAGTAAAAAAGAAAGTGTCATTTTGAAAGAAGAAACACTATTCCTGGGTTTTATATTAACAATGTAATATGCTAGTTATTTTAAAAATAACAATAGAGAATTTGGCCAAGTACAATAGAATTAGATACAATTGTGGCCACTAGAGGGCTTTGATTTTTTTTTTTTTTTTTTAACCAGTGAAAGCATAACTGTGAAGATAAACAGTGAAGTTTATATGTCAACCAAAGATTAACTGGTTAGTGCCAAAGTTTTAAATGTGGTTATAATATATAAAGTATGCAAGAATCTTATCCAGACTATACATAAAATATATAATTTTTGACATTGTATATCCGTGAAGCACTGTTTCATAATTTAATAAGTGAAAAGTAGTCAATAGTACAAACTCACAGATGGGATAAGTTTTCATACGTTCATTGCCTTAACATTTTTAAGGTGTTAGAAAAATATTCTACATTTTGCTTCTTTTAATACCATATATAGAACATGTGTATCTATAGTACCTTTGCATATCTTTTTGTTAGAACTAAACAGTAGAACTACCTTTTGTTATGAATACTCCATTCTTGTTTGAAAAAAATCATGCTGAAGTCTTTCAGGGACTTTTCAACAAAATGACAGCTGTGAAAGATCAATTTTCAAGTACTAGCAGATTTAAATGGCTGTTGGCTCTCTGTGGTGAAGATTTTCGTTGTTTTTCAAATTATGTGTAAATTATCTTTTATAAAATATCTCTGGAACCCTATGACAATGAAGACAGATGCTTGAGAAGCCTATTTTAAAAGAATTCCAATTTTTAAATCTCCCCTCTCTCTTTCATCTCATATATTCTGGCTCATTAAATCAGACATGAAGGTCTTATATTTTAAAATGCAACTCCCTTTACTCCATTAAAAATGGAGTAGAACTCAGGCACAGTGGGGAATATTATAATGCTTGCATACCTTTATTAAACCAAGAATAATGTCCCACATGCAGTTGCAATAAGCACACTTCCACCATAATTGAGTTAGACTAGGTATTTTCAAGTTAGGAAAGATATTCCAAAGATGGGCTTTAGAGATTTTCAAATGTTTCCACTAATGCAAAAATATTGTAATGTAACCTTCTCATTTGCATCATTTTCCATAATTTTCCCTATGTTTGCTTATGACAATAATAATCCTTTTTAATGACTTGGTTTATGGCAATGTCTTTCCACTCCCTCAAGTCTCTATAAAATCATAGGTGCTCACGTCACTTTTCTGTTTGAATTTTGCCTATTACTTTCAGGTAAAGGCCAAACTTTTGGTATTTAGCATGGTATTGAAGACCCTTCGGTGTTATAGCACTTCCTCACCTGCATCTCTTTTTCTTTCTGTCTCTATACACTTTCTTCTTTTCCTAGCTTGCCCCTTCATCTATTAAACGTCCCTCAGATGTGCATGCATACACACACACACACACACACACACACACACACACAGCACACATACACAAACCATACCCCTTTCAGTCTGCCACATTGGATGGCTTTCTGCTGGAAATCTCAATTGATCTTTCAAACCTCCTTTCCTTTCCTTTGCATTTTATTGTGCCTGGAATTATCTTCGAGCTTTTTCTACCTGATCCTTCCAAAGTCCATTAAATACGTTCTATTTCTGACGTTATTCCTCCCTCCCTGGCAGAATTAATTGTTCTTTCCTCTCTCCTCTTAAAACATTTTATATATAGTCATACTCTAGCATGTATCACAGATACTACAGACAATTACTCTCTCTTTCCTCTTTTTTTTTTAATTAATTAACAATGTGGGGAACTAATACCAGGAAGGAAGACCCAGTTTCACCATCACACAACTAACGAGAGCCCAAATTATAATTACATCCAAACGCCATACCTTCATATTCAGTTGTGTTATCAATATCAGCATTTCTGGTAATAATACTTTGAAGGTTTGATAAATGCTATTATTTCTATAATTATATGTTTGAGATATCAAGAAAGGAGTAATAGAGTTTTTCTGATGTTTTTTTCAAGTAATTTAATGTTCACATAGATTCTAAGATAACTTAGATAAATAATAGTCTAATTTACTAAATTCCTCTTCCTTTACGTTATATAATAAACATTTAACTCACTATCTGAGAAAAAGTAAAAACATATGTCAAAATGTCATTTTAATGTTTAAATATTTAAATATTTCATTAGTGATATTGATAAATGAAATGCTTTACAATTGTATTTTAATATATCATTTCAATGTCTTCCCTCTAACAGAAAATATCTTGTATTTTTAAGATATGTGTGTGTATATATATATACACACACAGAGAGATTAGAAATCTCATGAACATAGTTTATTTACAACCGAAATTCATCACCTCAAAAGTTCACAAACAAACACCAAACCATAAGCAATAGGGACCTAATGTAAAAATATTTTGTTATAGTATTGTTCCTTTTATTTATTTATGTTGATTTATTCATTTAATATATATTTCTGTTTCAGATGTAATGGAACAGGATACCCTGCCCTCTGGGCGCTTACATTTTCACCAACAAGTCTGACATTAAAGAGCTAATTACATGATCAGTCACTAGTGCGGTTCATGCTGTGAAGCACAGGTGCAGGAGCTCTAGGGCTGTGTTGCAGGACTTCAGGGCAATCTGGAAGCTTTCCTTGAAGAGGAGAAATGTGGGTGAATTTTTGAAGAATAGGTCAGTGTGTGTGTGTGTGTGTGTGTGTGTGTGTGTGTGGTGTGGGGTGTGTGTGTGTGTGTGTGTGTGTGTGTTTTGTGGGAACAGTAAGGAGTAACCAGGACTAGGTAGAGGATGACTTATACAAAGACCCAGAGACGGGAGCTTAGCATCTTCTAAGCACAGGAAGAAATGAAAAGAGCAGAGTGAGGGGAAGTGGCACAAGGGCAAGCTGATGTACAAAGCAGGACCCGGATCTTAGGAGGATTGTGATTTTATAAATATTTGGTCTTTATCTTAAGAGCAATAGGAAACCACTTAAGGTTTAATAATTTATGTTATACGTACAGATTTAAGGAAAGCTCTGTCTGGCTGCAATGCAAAGACTGGATTAAATGGAAGAGAGAGTGGATTGAATAGAGAGGTTGTTCTTACAACCTTACTCATGATGCTTACAGAATATTTTTTATTGAGCTAGTTTACCATCAGTAGGGAAGGTAATACACAACCTGAGGTTTATTTATCTACACTTTTTTTGTTTTTTTGTTTTTGTTTGTTTGTTTGTTTGCATTATGCGGGCCTCTCACTGCTGTGGCCTCTCCCGTTGCGGAACACAGGCTCTGGACGCGCAGGCTCAGCGGCCATGGCTCACGGGCCCAGCCGCTCAGCAGCATGTGGAATCTTCCCAGACCAGGGCCCAAACCCGTGTCCCCTGCATCGGCAGGGGGACTCTCAACCACTGCGCCACCAGGGAAGCCCCTCATCTACACTTTTTAAAATGCAGAAAGTTATTAGAGTTTGAGAGCTATAAGCTTGTGTTAAAGTTTACAGGTCCATTATTGTGAGTTACAGTCTCCTCCTGGACATTGTTAACATAATGGAATCATTTTGATGTGTATACTCACAAATTGCAAGTGAATGAGTCTTTTAAATCTGTTAAGCTGCTTATAGCAATTGTGATGAGGGAGGTTTCCTTTTCCACACTTTACAGGAAGCTTTAGTATAAGCATGTTTGTTATGAAGACAGAAATTAAAGTTAGCAATGGCATTTCAACCACTATAATGTGTGAATAATGTTTGTTACAGGAGAAAGAAAAGTCATAAGTACTCACTTACTAAAACTGACATGCAAGTAAAATTGGGACTTACATGAAGTAATCATCACATGTAATACTGATACATTTTACCTCTATGGAGCTGAGCTGTGCAATAGCACTTTATCCCTCAGTACTCAATTGTCTTATGTTTATTTTATACAGTAAGCATTTGGGCATATGACATTAGAAACGGTGTGTGAAAATTTGGGGGATTTCTACTTCCTCCAGGAGTACCTCAAAAATGCTTACAGTTCGATGAGGAACTGATTTAAATGAAACCAGTTACTTTTGTTTTATAAGTTAAAAAAATTAAACACCTTGATTTTGCAAATTGTAGAGTTACAAATTTTGGATCATTTAGTGCTGTAAATAACATAAACTGTTGATACTTGTATAATTTTCCAAGGTTGCCAAGGCCCATGAACCTTTCTGGACAAATCATATCTATAATTTTATATTTAGACCTGGTCTTCCTAAATACTATTCATTCCATGGCTATAAAACAATTTAACTTAATAAGAAATTACCTACTAAAACATGTATGTCCATCTTCATTCTCTATCAAAGCACTAACTTCATGCATTTTTTTGGTTGGTGCCACAAATCCAAACCTTTTGGGAACCAATCTTCAAAAGTGCAACTGGTGTAGAAACTCCTAAACATGCCCTGCAGGGCTCCCCACAACCTGGCCTCTGTCTGCCTTGTCAGCCTTGTCTCTTATTCATGTGCCTTATGCTACTTTATCCTTTACCAACATATAAAAAATTCTATTTCATACCTTTATGCCACTTCACATGCTATTCCTTCTGCCAAGAAATGCCTTTTCCTCCAGGTTTCATTTTATCATTCAAGACATCTCTCATTTTCACCTGATTTGAAACTATCTCTGGCCAATGCTACCAACTGACCTGCTTGGAAAGAATAAATCACCCCTTTCTCTGCTCTCCTATGCTTGTCAATCCTTTTACCACTACACATGGTACACTGTGTGGTAATTATTAGTTTGCATGGGGAAGGACTGTATCTAGTTCATGTTTTTTTTCTTTGATTTTTTGGGAGAGTATAATTTCAACTATTATCAGGCAGGTATTTGCACATTCATCTCTATCTCCAAATCAAATTCTACATAAGGATGTATAAAATTCACCTTCTATATCATCTCCATCCTATGTCTAGGCCTATTCCCTGGCGATAACCCCTTTTAACATTTGCTTTTGTTTTTCAGGTAGTCAGCTGTCTAAACAATATGCTCAAACACTTTTTTTAAACTGCAAACCATGTCATTTGACTCATCTTTATGGAAGATGAAGAATTAGTCTTTTTTGCTTTTGCCATATGTTGAGAAGAAAAATCAGTAACCAGCATCTTAATAGTAAAAGTAGAATGAAACACTGATAATGAACTCATAAAGAAATAAATTTAAACCTATATTTCTAAATTTGAACCTTTCAAAAGAGAATTCAAGATTCAAATGGTTTCTCTTTTTACACACATTATACTCATCACCCACAGTTCAATAGTTCACTTCTTTTCCCTATCCCTAATGTGTGACAACTTTCCAGTTGTATGATCTATTGAATGTAATTCGTTATTTTTTCTTGGAGAATTCTGATTTCCTGTTTTAGCTTAGAATAATTGCTTTGGGGACTCAAGTAAGTTGTCATTCTTAAATTCTTTTGTTTTCATACTTCTGTGTTAATTACAATGGTTTTTGCTTTCTGTGCCTTCCTCCTTTCTTGGATTCCATTTTACTGAGCTACAGAATATCCTTAACTTTTAAAGAACAGATACAGGAGAAGTAAATTAATATCTTAATATCTACATATCTATATCTACATATATAGATAATATCTATATCTACATATCTATATCTACAGAATATCCTTAACTTTTAAAGAACAGATACAGGAGAAGTAAATTAATATCTTAATATCTACATATCTATATCTATATCTATATCTATATATCTATAGATATATATATCTATATATATCTATATATATCTACATATCTATATCTACATATATAGATAATATCTATATCTACATATCTATATCTATATCTAAGATATCTAGATATCTATATCTAATATCTTAATATCTACAAATATTTTAATTTTTCATTACAATAAATTGTTAAATTAGTCAGGTATAGAATTGGGGTTAAAATTACTTTGCCAGAGAACTTTTGAAGTTACTGGTAAAATGACTTTCATCATCCATTCACACATAAGATGCTGTGATGATTATTTAATTTTCACTTCTTTCTGAGTTTTCTGTGTTTGTTTGGTAAATGATTGACTTTGTTTTCATTTTCATTCATGCTGATTAGCACTCAGTTGACTCTTTCCCTCTGAAGCTCCATTTGTATTGTCAACTGTGGAATTTTCTCTTTATTTTTTTTTTTTGATTATTGGAATCCCACATTTTTATCTTTTTTCCCCATTTTTTTCTGGAACTTCTCAGTCAGTCATTAAAGCTCCAGGATTGATTTTCTTGCTCTCCCTGCCTTTAAATTTTTTCTTGTATTTTCCTTTTTATTTTATTATTTTTTAATTATTTTATTTTTAGCTGTGTTGGGTCTTCGTTGCTGCACGCGGGCTTCCTCTAGTTGTGGCGAGCGTGGGCTACTCTTTGTTGTGGTACATGGCCTACTCATTGTAGTGGCTTCTCTTGTTGTGGAACACAGGCTCTAGGTGGGTGGGCTTCAGTAGTTGTGGCACGTGGGCTGAGTAGTTGTGGCTCACAGGCTCAGTAGTTGTGGTGCACAGGCTTAGTTGCTCCACGGCATGTGGGATCTTCCCGGACCAGGGCTTGAACCCATGTCCCCTGCATTGGCAGGAGGATTCTTAACCACTGAACCACCAGGGAAGTCCCTATTTTCCTTCTTAAAGAAAATAATTTTGTTTTATGATTAGGAATATTTCTTAGATTTTTTTCTTTTCTTTAAAAATAATCTTTTTAAATTTAGTATTTATGTTTTATACTTCAAATATTTTTCTTTCTTGATGTCTGTTCTTTTATAACAGTGCGTTATTTTATAGCTGCAATACATTCTGAAACTTCTCCAAGTACATTAATTGGAATTACAACAAAGTTCTCTTACTTTACTAATAATGACAGCTTTGCCTTCAATATTGATCTTTTCATTCATCTTGGTCCTTCTATTTTGTGATGTTGTTTACCCTCAAATATCTCTTGATCTTCAGACATATTCATATTATAAAGATGTTTTAACAGCCTCTCCTACATATAGGGAAAAGGAGGATGCTGATTGAAAATTCTGAATGTGTCAGATGGGCATGAAGTACTTTAGAAGACAAGCTAGCTGCTCTTGCCCCATTTCTACCACCTTCCCAATGGAAAAACATAATAGTAATGAGGGAGGAGAGCTTTGTTTTGAGATCCTACCAACCACACTCAGTGCCTTCTTCTTATCCAGAGACATGTTCAGATTCTTTACAGCAAGAATTTCAGTGTACCTTAAGGGTGTGAGCTCTTAGCATGTTGCCAGTCTTGTTGCACCATTTGACACAATTTTTTTCCATTGTGAAACATAGTCACTCAACAACTTCACACCCTAATTTTGCATTACTTCTCACTTCCACTCTCTCTCTATTCCACTTTCAAGTTTGGAATCCTTCTGGGACTCCATCAGTACTTTGACCACCTTTTCATTAATTCACCCATGTATTTATAAAACTCTCTGGGTCAA
Source organism: Leucopleurus acutus (assembly GCF_964270905.1). Taxonomy (NCBI): domain Eukaryota; kingdom Metazoa; phylum Chordata; class Mammalia; order Artiodactyla; family Delphinidae; genus Leucopleurus; species Leucopleurus acutus. The sequence goes on along the minus strand of NC_139145.1, from coordinate 77,009,691 downwards.
CTTATACCACACTTTGAGAAGATATTCTGAATTTATTACTGTATTTATTTCTTTACTCTCATTTAGATATGATTTGGGGAGGAAGGCACTAAATACACATGATCAGTCTCTATTAAACTGGAAGCCTTATTTTTTTAATCTCAGTGTCTCATACAATAACAGATTAATAATATTTGCACAATAAATATTTGTCAAACCCAATTGAACACACAGAAAAATAAGAAAAATTACCTTGTAGTTTTAGCTTATTTTCTACTGATCAGGCTTGGCTATGAATTATGATTATTGTTTATTTTTCAATCTAGTTTACTTTCAGATAACAGGGTATAAATTGCCACTTAAATGAATATTACAAAAGCAAACAACAGAACACCTTCAAAACATATACTGTATTCTGTTTCAAAAAATGTTTCAAATAATTTTTCAGTAAGAATTTTTAAGCAAGTTTATAACCTTCATATTTATTTCCCAACAAGGATGATTAAAGGTATACCAGTGTGTTTGTGTGTGTGTGTGTGTGTGTGTGTGTGTGTGTGTGTGTGTGTGTGTTCTGTATGTGTGTTTTAGTCTCTATTTCAGAGGATGCTAATTGCCTTGGAATGTCCGTTCTCCCTTCTTATTTTGAGGAATAACCATAGCTTTTCACTGAGCACGTTGGACCCCAGATAAAAGCGTACATTTCCCAGTCTCCTCCACTTAAGCAACTTACTATTGGCTGGTCAAACATAAGCAAATAAAATGTATTACTCCTGAAACATCTCTTTAAAAAGGAGTAGGTGTGCGTTCCCCACTGTTCTTCATCCTTCCCCTTGAAATACATATGCGAAGGCCGGCCCTCCAGCTATGAACTTGGACTTAAAAATGGACACCAAACCCTAGGGATAGCAGAACAGAAAGTTGGATAGAGCCTGGGTCTCTGGCAGCTTCAAGATAGTGCCTTATTTATCGTGGATTGCTTCCACTATCTATGTTATATACTCTATCAAATACACCAAGGACAAGGAGAATAAATAAACATTAGATAATACAACTCTGTTATTATCGTGTCTGGGATATTGTGATTGGTCAGGTCTCTAAGAAACAATAATATTGTTAAGGAAGTGGCAGTTGCTGTAGAAATCCAAAGACAGCTTTGGGAACTCAAGGCAATTCTAGTCATTCCTTGGAAAGCAAGCATTTAGTGCTCACCACCTGAGCAACTCTTTCATATTGGTCACTGGACCTTTTCAAAAAAAAAAATTTTTTTTTAAACAAATGTCAAAGCAGAATTAACCAAATTGTGGAATAGTTTAAATGTTTTCCACTTATTACATTGTTTTTAGCACAAGTATAATTAAATATAGTTCTCCCGTTCACAAAATAATTACAAGAGTTATTTATACATATTAATTCATATTTAGTACATCACTAGTACTGTGGTCTAGTAGTGGAATACAGAGTTGTATAGCACATAATGAACAACTTATTTCCTGTCAATAGATCAACCAGGTGATAGATAGATAAAATATATATAGAAAAATACAAGTATAGATTTTAAAATTTTTATATTATGTCAAAAATGGAGGGCTTCCCTGGTGGCGCAGTGGTTAAGAATCCTCCTGCCAATGTAGAGGACATGGGTTCGATCCCTGGTCCGGGAAGATCCCACATGCTACAGAGCCACTAAGCCCATGCACCACAACTACTGAGCCTGAGCTCTAGAGCCCTCGGCTACAACTACTGAGCCTGCGTGCTATAACTACTGAAACCCACACACCTAGAGCCCTTGCTCTGCAACAAGAGAAGCCACTGCAATGAGAAGCCCGTGCACCGCACGAAGAGTAGCCCCCACTCACCACAACTAGAGGAAGCCCGCACACAGCAATGAAGACCCAACACAGCCACAAATAAAAACAAATAAATAAATAAATTTATTAAAAAAAAAAAAGTAGAAGTGAAGCTCTTGGGTCAGCCTGCATTCGGCCATGGACCATGGTCTGACAGCTAGTTCACCCATTGCTCTCATTCATTTCCCTTTCTTTTTACTGCTGATGCCACACATTTAAATTGTGGTTGTTTTTATGAATAAATATTAAATATAGAAGAACTCATAATTTGGTGCATATTTAAGTTGGAGTTAAATTCCTCCTTTCCTTTCATTAAGTTTGTAATTCTTAATGAAATTCTTGAAGTTGTGATTTGTTACTGAGAAGGCCCTAGAGAAAGATTCACTCAAATTGAAAAAGCGTTTTGTTTTTAAGGCCATTGAGCTATATATTTTGTGGCTTTTAATTGAAATATGTAGGATTTAGGAAATATCTCAATACATTTAGGGCTATACTGATGAATATTTAAAGATAAATATGTAATTCAACCATCTTAGTTGTTTCGGAGAGTGACTGAAATGTTCCCTGTGCCAAGCTGTGGAGCTAGGCTTTCAGAGTCAGATAACATAGGCAGAGAGTTCACTAAGCCTCACCAACTCTTTATGGCTGCCTTCCTTTTTTTCTACTTCATTCTTTCCTGTGTGCCTTTCTGGACAACCCAGAATTGGTGACATTGAAGACCTTGAAAATCAGACCCAAGATGGGAAAGCTGGGGAGAGATGGAAGTGAGGGCAAGAAATGACTTTTCTCAGAGGTTCTACCTTTATCCAGTTTATTTACTCAGCATTTTATTATTGAATATCCACTGTGTACAATCGCTGTACTCTCTGCCAGGAGTACAAAGATGGAAATATGTGCTTACACGGTCTGAGGGAAACACACAGGTATAGACAATTCTGATATATAGAAGCAGCTGTAATAATAAAATGGCAAAATCCAGTGAGAGCATAAGAAAAGGAGCTCCTAATGTTTTTATTTATTTTTTTTTAATTTTAGGTAAATCTGTTCATCCTAAATTTCACTCTAATGCCAACCCTGAAACCCTGAAGTATCTTTATTTTTATTCTTTGCAGTTTAACATTTACAGAAGTAGTATAAGCTGAATTTTGTATTCCCACAAATAACTCAGATCATTTAGTCAGTTAATTTCTTCCAAATCTGCTTCCTTTTTATGAAAATATTTAGGGATATTTTCCAATATGAAAACCTTAAGCTCATGTGATCCCTGAGCCACAATTATCAGTATTCCTAATTATTCCACAATCTAACCATAGCTTCCTTGTATGTGAGGCTAAGGAAAACCTCCTGGAATCACTGAATGTATTATCCTTTCTTTACATATCCCTTTGTTTCACTCCCATTGGCACATTCCTCCGTAGATCTGAGTAGCCACAATTACTTAGAAAAATGACTAAATTTCAAGTTTGAGATACACATTTCTCCTTTGCTCCTGATGTTAGGTGTGGATGTTCTTAGACTTTTGATTGATGTCATGCTGTCCTCTCACCTCCAAATATGTGCAAACAATGTGTCCCTCTAGTCCTACTTTCTTTCATTTTGCTTTCCCCTTAATTCCATCATGCCTGTGGTCATAATTCCTTTAGTTGCAATATGATACTGTGAAATCGTTTCAGCAAAACATAGAAGTGTAATTTCAAGGAATACAGTGTATTCCTTGTATGGTTAATTTACTCATCTCTCACTTGGCTGCAATATCCTCTAACTCAACAAGCAAATAAACTGCAGCAGCTTTCAATGTGTTCTCCACATGGCAGCTGTTAAGAAATTCTCCTTTTATTTCTTTCTAACTTTATTTAAGTAGTGATATTTATTTTATTTTCAAATTATGAAAGATTTTACACATGACATAAAATAAATACTGTATCAAATATAACCCGAACTTAACAAATGTTAACACTTTATCATAATTACTTTATATCAAGTTTTAAAAGAAATAAAATATTTCATCTATATAGCTGATGCCTTCTGACAGTCTTTCCCCTTCCTCCTTGCCTAAACTTAATGTCTATCATTTATTTTCATGTTGTATAAACTAAAACATCTGTGCTTCTACATATAAACAATACATACATATTGGATACATATAGAGATATATATTTTTAAACTTTTATGTTCAACTGAAGATTTTTGAGATTTATCCCTGTTGATAAATATAGCTGTAGTTACTTCATTTGAACTAGTTTGTATTTATATACATGACTTACTAATAGATATTTAGGTTGTTTCCAGTTTTTTGCTATGGCAAAACAAACAACACCAAAAAAAAAAAAAACCTAAAAGAAACATCCTTGTGCTGTTTCAACCCTGTGCACATCTCTTAGAATTTCTCCAGAACAGTCTAGGCTTTGTTCCTAAAATACCTGTACGGTAGGGTAGGGTAAGCACCTTATACAATTTATAAGATATTGTCAAAAAATTTCCTAACACACTGAATTTACATTTGCACTGGCAATGTACAGAGTTCCCATTTACCCACCTCATCACCAACAAGTAGAACTATCAGGCTGGTTCGTTTTTCCTAAACTACTCAGAATGAAATACGTTCTCACTTTTCTTCAGTTTGCACTACGTTGATTACTAGTGAGATTGAGTATATGATTTTTGGAAATTTGGAACATCCCTTATGTGAATTACTTCTTTATAACTTTTATCCCATTGTTTGAGCGTGTGTGTGTGTGTGTGTGTGTGTGTGTGTGTGTGTGTACATGAACTTTCAATTTTGTTTCATTCATTTTTTTTCACCTGTTTGTATTGATACAATACTATTTGATTAAAACAGATTTCAGGGTTTTTTGCTCAGTATTAGTATAGCTGCATCAGTTTTCATTTGGTTATTTGCCTGCTATATCTTATTTCTTTCACTCTGTATTCAATCCTTCTGTGTCCCTTCTTGAATAAATTATTTTAATCTATTTATACTTGTTATGATTATTAATATTATTATTTTTTAAGTTTGGTTTTTTAAACTATCATATGGGTTTGTTTCTATTTAGTATGCTTTTTTGGTTGTTTTCTTATTTTCTGCCATTTTTAGATTTGCCAAAATTCCCTTACTCACTTTTTAATCCTTATTTTGAAAGTTGTAAGTTTGTCTATTACTTCAGTAGTTGCCGTACAATTTTTCCCGTGCATTCTTAATGTAATGAAGCGTAAAGCTAATCAGTGTCAGATAGATATGATATGATTCCTTACACACACACACACACACACACACACAAATTCAGTGACCTTTACATGAAAAATTAGTATGTGCAAATGTCCTGGGGCAGGAAGCTGACTGACAATTATGAGGGTCTGAAAGAAGACTGGAGAGGTTTGAGAACAGAAAGGAAAAGGGAATCTTAATAGATTTGAATATGGAGGGTCACTTAGGAGTGCTGTCTTGTACTGGCTAAAAAGGGCCAATTGTTTTATTTTCAGAAACCCTGTGAGCCAATTGTGAAATAACTATTATTGAAAACAAAAGTATATAAACCTATATTAAATGGATTACATTAAAAAGAAAGATTTTTTTTCTAATTATTCCTAGTCATTCCTAATCATTTTACTACATTTTAATATTTATCTGTACTCCTGAGTTTATGTCTATTCTACTGGTATGGTGGAAATACTTTATAATGATGCACCCCTGCAGGTTTCTTCCCAATTTCACATTTAGTGATGTTGCCTTTACTCACTTGAAGTCAACCATGGCAGGAGTTTACACCATGGAAACTGGCAAACTCTTCAAATCAAGACTCACTCACACCTCTAAGAACCCATTATTAAACACTTATCAGAACAACACTGAGTGAGACTGTACAGGACCTTAGAGACCATGTTAAGAATTGATACATATCACAGGAGAAATGAGCAGGCATTGAAAGGTTTTAAGCAAGGAATGACAAGAGCACAATTCTGTTTTTAGAAAGACCACTGAGATTACAGAAGTGAGAAGCGAGGCAGGGTGACTGGGTGGCTCCCATGGTAAGTAATAGTGCTTCAGGCTAGAATCAAAAAAGGAAGATGGAGAGAAATGAATGGATTTAGGAGCTAAAACTGATGACCTAGCTCTCATGGTACTAGTGTGAACCAATTACATAAGACACTCATGTAGAAGAAGTAAAATCTCTGAGTCCTCTCTAACTTCTTGTTGGTAATGATATTTTCATTTTGAGCCCAATTGTGCCACCATGTGTCAAAGAGCCAACTTCACAGTTGAACAAACTTAGGCCTGAATAAGAGAGGAGGGAAAAGTCTACATATGGAAACGTGAGATGAGGGGACTCATTCCATTGAAAAATAAATTACTTTTAAAGTAATCCATAACTTTTCTTTCCTCCTGTAGGCATACTAGTACATGTATGGTAGCCATGAGAATAGCCTCTAAGATCTCTGACTGCAGGGAGTGTAAATGATAGAGGGTCAACTTTTGGGTTCTGAAATTGAGCATTTGCCCTGAGGTCATGCTTCCCACAAGTTGCCCCAGACAATGACTTAACAGGGCAGAGGCACTAAGCAACCCTGTCATAAGAGGTGCCAGATTCAACCAGAAGTTAGAGAGGACTCAGAGATGTTACTTCCTCCACATGAGTGTCTTATGTGATTGGTTCACACTAGTACCATGAGAGCTAGGTCTTCAGTTTTAGCTCCTAAATCCATTCATTTCTCTCCATCTTCCTTTCTTTGATCCTAGTCTGAGCCACTATTACTTACCATGGGAGCCACCCAGAGTCACCCTGCCTTGCCTAAATTTATTGAATGAAAACATTAAGAACAATGGAATACACCACTCAGTATTAGTCAAGGTTCCCATAACAGATTATAGCGAGACAGGAAGATATTGTTTGTAGTATATTTTGCTTCGGGTCGTTCTTCAACACAATTACCTTGTTCTTTCCACCAGGTGGTTGACCAGATTGATACCCTGACTTCTGACCTACAGCTGGAGGATGAGATGACCGACAGCTCCAAAACGGACACCCTGAATAGTAGCTCAAGTGGGACAACAGCCTCCAGCATAGAGAAGATCAAAGTGCAGGCCAACGCCCCCCTCATTAAACCCCCAGCCCACCCATCTGCTATCCTCACCGTCCTGAGAAAGCCAAACCCTCCCCCTCCCCCTCCACGGTTGACACCTGTGAAGTGTGAAGACCCGCAAAGAGTGGTGTCCACTGTCAATCCGGTAAAGACCAATGGCACCCTTCTGCGAAACAGAGGCTTCCCAGGGGCACCCAACAAAATTCCAAACGGAGACGTTTGCTGCAAACCCAGCAGTAACTTGGACAAGGCTCCAGTGCAGCCTCTGATGCACAGACCTGAAAAAGACAGGTGCCCCCAAGCAGGGCCTCGGGAGCGAGTTCGGTTTAATGAAAAAGTCCAGTACCATGGCTATTGTCCTGACTGTGACACCCGGCATCACATAAAAAATAGGGAGGTCCACTCACACAGCGAACCTGTCCACCCACCAGGAAAGCTTCCTCCCCATGGCCCTGCCCAGCCTCCTCCCCCTAACCTCCCTCCTTTTCCACTAGAAAATGGGGGGCTGGGAATAAGCCACAGTAACAGCTTCCCCCCACTCAGACCTGCACCTGTGCCTCCTCCCACTGCACCAAAACCACAGAAGACGATCTTGAGGAAATCAACCACTACAACAGTGTGATGTATGCCATTTAAAAAAACTTTTTTGTTTTTTTTAACTCTTATATTATAAACATAAAATAATACGTAATGAGCACTTTCTACTCAAGCAATAAAAAGCCCAAATATATTTATCCTGCATTCAGCAGAGTGGCATAAAAAATCACCGGGTAAGTATGCAGTATGTTGTTTATGTCCTGGCTATACATTGTTTAAAAGTTACATCATGAAACCACAGAATAACGGAATAGCTGAATATATTGTTTTTCCAGTTGACCTGTGTCAAACTGTGACCTGTAGATTTCAAACATTTTGATTTACCATAAGAGATGGGATTAGATTCATTTTATTCATGCCTAACTCATCTATGCATTAAGAACATGCCATACTCTGACCTAATGCTTTTTAATAAGAAATTTTAATACTGAAAGACTATTTTATTATTTTTTTCTAAAGATGTTTGTCACTAGTTTTGCATTATTAAATGCTGAGGATAATACCAGAACATTTATTTTCTATACTATACAATTATGACTATATGTTCACCTATATATGTAATGAAAGATTTTGGTCTGTGGAAATATCATATGTCAATAAACAATGGTAAATAATGGCAAAACCAAATGTTCCTCAGAATTAAAATGAAGCAGTGGTTCATTTAATTCCACGTTAGTTTACGTCAAAATGGATAGCAGCTCTGACAGAGTTTGGAGATCACAGTGAGTATATGTCAGAATTTTTCAAATTAAATATCATAATCCAGATTCTCAATAGAACTGTAAATATTTTCATATGATTTGCCTCCATTTTGGTACCTCAGGGATGACCTGTTGCAGGCCAACCCCTTTAGGTCCTCCCCACTCTCAGCATGCCTCCAGGTCAATGCATAAACCAGCTCATTGAAGCTGTAGGATGACTTTGCTCCTGCATCAGCAAGCTCTCTGCCTTCCTGAGGGATTCCCCCGTTTACAGGAGAATCCTAGAGGAAAATAAAGATGTTTATGGAACAGGATATTTTTAGCATTCGCCTTAAGCTGATTCTCCCTCAGAGCTGAAATATGCCAGGGTTTTTGTTATTCTATAGAAGGAAGAGAGGAAATCCTTTCCTCCTAACATCCAATAAATGTGCTTCTCTTTAGTCTAATTTGCCAACTAAAGTCACACTTACCCATGGACAAAAGTTCACTTCCTAACTACCATGATTTGGACTGATCCTATGATTTGCCCTGGAGTTAGAAATGAGTTTACTCCCTTAGATTCATGATAACAGGTAAATGCCTGAGCAAAATGTGGTCATTAAGTGGCAGGAGTAGAAGGAGTCATCTTTGGTGGAGATTTGATTATTATGCAACTTAAAAAAGAATACTGTAATACTTTTGAATATTTGGCTTTTGATCGTAAAACTTGAACTTTTGCCACTACAGGAAAGTAGTCTTCAGTCATATTTCTTTGTTGCCTTTTTCATGTTATAGCATCATAATTTGGAGTACTGTTTTTGAACAGCTTCCTATTTAAAATGCTAATATATTTTAGGCATAATTCCCTAAAGAAAATAGGTTTATTTTTTAAAGGAACAATCAAATGAGTAAAAATAGTGACGTCACGTTGAAAATGTACTCAACATGATTTTTGTTCTGTGTGTGTTAGACATGAAGATAATGCAAGCAGAATAAATCCAACTTTTCAGAAAGTTACAAAAGGCAAGACCAATAATCAAAGGCCAGAATCTAAAGTTTATTAACTATATGATCAGTATGTTTAATAGATGTGAGCCAGGTAAATAAATAATTGACATTGAATACCAAAATAACACATATATTCTTAACATTGTAATATGTTCATTTAGTCTTGATATAAATAAACCCAGGATTTTATCACCTTTCTAGATTTAAATATTTACATCCTTTCAAATATCCATCCAGTGTGAGGCCTTTTGATATTATAAAGTCTTTGAAGACATGAAGTTTTTTTCCCTTCAGCCCATCTTTCTTTCACAGCCAATTGCTGTGACCTAATAATTACATTATAGTGTGAGACTTTGACCCTTGTTGATGTCTGGGAACCAACCTGGACCTCAAAGTAGAGCTTACTAACAGCCACATATCATCCACTGAGCAGATAACTCATTTGCAATAAAGCAAGTTGAATAAGTTGGATGATTTAAGCTGGTTGATTAAGGATGTTTGAGCCAGATGCCTACACACAACCTCTGAGGTTCAAATCCACTTCTCTTCCTCAAATTATAGATGGAGCTACCCCATGAGAGACCATCTTTTTATGTTTGATTAGTGACATATGCCAAAACCACAACACCTGTTTTTATTTAACACATTTATAAGTAACTGTTGGCCTATAAAGCTGAGTTAAATCTCAACATAAAGAAGTTATAGTTATTGACCTTCTTCTCTTATTACAGTTTATTTATTACATAATCAACATTAAATGTTAGATTACAGCAGTGTTGGGACATTCCTTTTAGTTTATTTGCTCCATATGTTCCTTTTTTTTTTTTTTACTAATGTATAGAATATATTGGGCCAATAGGGTTTTTTGCCCAATAATTCTGCAACATTCATTGGTAGTCATGTCTCTAAATATATATAAACTTGTAAAACATGGAAAGCAATTAACATAGAGTGTCATAATATTTGCCTGGAAACTTGTAATTAAAGTGTCATAAGTGGCAGTGCGGTTTTTGTAATCAGCCAACATTGCTTTCAAAAATTAAATTCTGAAATGCAAGCTCTGCACATCATACATTAAATCATCATAAAACATGGTCTATATTTTCTCTTCATGAAGATACCAAAGCAGAAATGCTTTTTTCAAATCTTTAAGGGCAGGTTCTTTTTTCACAACATGGCTTTAACTCTTTTATTCACACATAGAGTAGTGTACCAAAAAGCTGGCCTCAATACTCCTTTGAAGGTGATGTTTCTACAAAATGTAAAATGGTAGTACTGCTATGAAAACATCTATTCCTAGTGAAAGGTAGAATATAGTTCAAAAAACTGTATCCATTAATTAAATTGAAATAAGAAAAATTTTCTCTTGTTATTTTATTTTTTTATTGTTTTTAATTTTTATTATTTTTTAAATATCTTTATTGAAGTATAATTGCTTTACAATGGTGTGTTAGTTTCTGCTTTATAACAAAGTGAATCAGTTATACATAGACATATGTTCCCATATCTCTTCCCTCTTGCGTCTCCCTCCCTCCCACCCTCCCTATCCCACCCCTCTAGGTGGTCACAAAGCACCGAGCTGATCTCCCTGTACTATGTGGCTGCTTCCCACTAGCTATCTATTTTACGTTTGGTCAGTGTATATATGTTTGGTAGGTCTCACTTTGTCCCAGCTTACCCTTCCCCCTCCCCATATCCTCAAGTCCTTTCTCTAGTAGGTCTGTGTCTTTATTCCCGTCTTGCCCCTAGGTTCTTCATGACCATTTTTTTTTAGTTTCCATATATATGTGTTAGCATACAGTATTTGTTTTTCTCTTTCTGACTTACTTCACTCTGTATGACAGACTCTAGGTCCATCCACCTCACTACAAATAACTCAGTTTCATTTCTTTTTATGGCTGAGTAATATTCCATTTTATATACGTGCCACATCTTCTTTATCCATTCATCTGTTGATGAACACTTAGGTTGCTTCCCATTTTTGTGATGGGAGGTTATTGTATCTCCACTGATGAAAGGCAAAAAGAAAATAAAATTGACCAAAGTTCTCTTCCATCTCTCAGTGGTTTTAGGAGTCATAAAGGGAAATAAAACTGATATATTTTTTAGGCCATGCTTAAGCTAAATATAAAATATCTGCTCAAAAATACAGGGCATGCGAGAAGAGACATTCCCCACTCTTCAATTTGATAATATATTCATACCTCTTCTCATTAGTTTAATAGTAGTCTATGAAAAAAATGTCTGCTATTAACTGAAGTGATTTAATTAACCTAAAAATTCTTCTTTGAATTATGCCCACATCTAACTATTTAATGAATAAAGGAATAAGGCACTGTACTATATGGCTTTCTTTGGGCAGATCAGTAGTTCCTTTTAACATGACCAAGAACAGCAGCTACATAGTCTCTGAAACTATGCAAGGCCTTTTATCTACAGGTTCTAATTATAGCTCTTTTTGGATGTTCTGTGAAGAAAAGGCTGAGTAGTTCCACATGTAATTGCATTGGGAATGGTGTAATCAAGTCATGAATCACTGCCTTGACTGAATTTTTTCCCGTGGGATATATGCAATAATGCAATGTTTTTGTGATTGTCCTGATTCAGTTTTTTTCTGCAGTTTCTCTGTTGGTAGCACATTTTGCTGTAATGTACACTCAAATTTGTAGCAAAATATTTCATTGTTGTGCATTGGTACATACTGATGATTTCTAAGTGAGGAAATGATTTATGAACAATAAAATTCTGTATCACATATTTAAGTGCACAGAATCTGAAAATTACTAGATAGCAAAATCACATGATATTTTCTAGGAACTGTGACACTGTATTCAGATTTTTAGACTAAACATTTTTGAATTTTAGAGTTGTGTAAATTGCCTGATTCTGAAATAATGACAGATGTGAGACTACCATTAGGGCAGGCAGCAGTGTTGAACATAAAACTGCATTAGCCGTATTTTAGTGGAACATCAGTTATGTAGGGTGTCATTTCATTGAAAGCACTTGGATTTATCCATCTGGTCTTTTTCGAAAAACCTGAAGAAGGTCTGCAAATAACCCTCTCTGTAAAATGTAGTTAAATCAACAATGGATATAGAATTATGTGAAGGTCAAGTGAAAATACGTAGGAAATATTGCTTATGATTTATGACTTCTAGACTGATCAACGATAGGTAAACTAATATGTTAACTGCTTTCTGAAATTTTACATACATTATTTTTTTCTAAGTCTCACATGAATGTATAAAATAGATATTATTATCCTTATTTACAAGTGAAGAAATCCAGGACCTCAGTTTCAGTGTTTTGCCAAAACTGACCCCTTAGTAAGTGGCTGGCATTTTAGTGCCAGCAGGACTTCCCATACTTTTTTTCCCCACAGCATCACCATTTAATTGTGTTCTTCATAGCTCTGAACTTTGCAATTTTTTCCCCTTTGTTCTGAGGAGTTATTTTGACACTCAGAAGGGGTTACCTAATGTTATTTTGACATTCTCAATATGTTTGATCTTTGCAGAATGTGAGAGGGATTTCAGGCAATTTCACTACCGTCAAAAATGAATGAGCTATTGAATAATGCAAGCCTCATTTTGTCATGTATTATACCAGAGGCTTTACCTTTCCGGTAAAACCTTTTCTCTTAAGTTCAAAGGCTGTCTATTATTTTGGATTTTTTGCCCTGAGAAGTTCTGATTCCACAGTATTAATGCCATTTGAAACTAACTGTCATTTGTGTTACTGGTATTTCATTTGTGAGTTTCATGTGTCTAAGGTTGACCCCTACAGCTAAAAATAGCAGTAGATCCACTCTGTGGAACCACCAAAGAACCAGTGCATTAGAGCTCTAATAAAAGCATTTCCAACCTTTTGTTATTAGACTATAGATATGATTTTTCCGCTATTTGATAATGTAGTTGTCAATTCTCCTCACCACCAAAGGGAATTTGGACCAGCTAAATAAAACAATGTGTGCCCTTGGGTAGGTTAGAGTTGATGTTGACAATATATTATATCTAACACTTATCAAGGGCTTGCATTGTGTCCTTCTTCTATGTGTTTTGTATGTGTTATTTTTCCCTCATAACATTTTTCCCTCCTAACAACACAATGTCTTAGACCCTATTATTATCCATATCTTACAAATGAGGAAACTATCTCACTGCTGTTCAAGGTCATAGAGCCAGGAAGTGGTCAAGCCAGGATTTTAAGGCAGGCAGTCAGCCTCCACAGCCCACGTTCTCCACCACCTTTCAGAACTGCCCAAAGCACGGCCCCTTCATTTTGCACAGGTCATCTGTAGAGCTTACAGTCATTTCACTGAAACTTGCTTGAAAGTTGTTGGAAGATATAAGAACATAAGTCAAGATAGACTAGTTCATAAGACTAGTTCATGCTGTGGTAGCAAACAACTCTAGTATCTCAGAGGCATCCGAGTTATTTCTCATTCATTCAAAGTTCACCCTGAGTCCAGGAGATTCTCTAGGGCAGGTGTACCTCAGGCAGTCATTCATCGATCCAGGCTGTGTTGAATGTGTGGCTCCACCACCCGGTCATGCATCCTCTTCCAAAACCACCACAACAGAAGAAGGGAGACTGGAGAATCTTAGCTGTGCGTTTTCCTCAGTCCTTGTTCGTGTCATTGGCCAACACTAGTGATGTGGCCCTTCCTGTTGTCCCCATGTGCTCAAGAAAGGGAAGGAGATCCACATATAGGTGAGGACCGATCATGCCAACCATGGTTTCCAAAGGAGTAATTTTTTGGCATGTGTATAATTTGAATATATTACAGACCTCATTTTCTTTCCTTTTCATATTATTTGATGTTTGTTTAATCTAACCATAAATTGTGATGCCATCTTAGTTTAAACAAAGGTGGAGAGACAAGAAGTGAAACTAACAACAACAGCCTTGCTTAAAACTTTATTGGAGGGAATTGACAGCATTTACGAAGATGAGGGATGAATTTTATCACAGCCATTAGCTACCATATTTGAATTCTGTCTGAGATTACTCACCAACCTACATTTTTTAGTTAAGCATTTGAGAATTGCATACTAAATGTTCTTTAGTTAAATTTTTGAATAAAGACTTTTTCAGTAAATTAAGTTATTATATAAATAATTATCCCCATAAGGATAAACCTTATTTGATACTTATTTATCCCAAATAATCAAAATATATGAAACTCTACTACAGAAATTTGTCATTGATAATGTAAATTATAACATGTGTTTATAATATCAATTATAGGGCAGTATATTAGGATAAAAGTGTAAGTTTGAAACCAGAAGGCCTAGATTTGAGTTTCAGTTTTCCCATCTCCCATGTGTTCTTGGTCAAGTTGCTTAACCAGGTCTGAGGCTTGCTTTCAAATGACGATAATGGTGCCACTCTTTTCTACCTAATAGAGTTCTTGAGTCATTAATTTCGTCCCTGTGTGTATTCTGGGCTCACCCAATCCTCCTTTACAAAGTAAGGGGCGAGAAGATTAAGACCAGCAGAAGGATGCTGCAATTTCACAAACCCCAAGTGAATGTCTACAGCATCAGGATCATAAGCTTCCGCTCTTCTTCGGCAGCAGTGCTGAAAGGTAAAATGGATGAGGCAACGCCAATAGGCAGTTTTAGGATTCAAGAAGTCTGTAACCTTCAGCACAATTGAATAGGCAAAATCACCAAATCATTCCACCTTATTCTTTGCATAGGTCAGAAACACCTCCCAAACTCTTCCTCTAGGTTGGAACTAAGTAGATTATGTATGGCAGCATAGCTAATTACTATTTACTCTATGTCTTGTTTTAAATTCCATTATGTTATTTGTATGGGATGAAAGCTCTGCTGACACAGAATGAGTTACACACAAAGTTCAGTCATAGCTTCTGCTTTATTTGCTCAAACTCCCACTATTTTTCAGCTCATGTCTCTCTTCTGGACACAAAAATATAAGTGATGTGCATTTCCCCTGCCTTATTTTGTCTAAACCTTCATGAGGTACTCACTCCCCAAACTGCCTGGTTTCGCACATTTTATTTCTCCTAGAGTAACATTAACATTGATACACTAGCCATACCCCAATAGCACCCAATTTCCTAACATTTTTTTCTCTGTGTTTCTCCTCTAAAGGATACCACCTTCCAAAATGTTGTTATAAGGCCCTAATGATTTAATGAATGTGAAAATACTTTGCTGACAGTAAAACCTCACACAAATGCAGGCACTGTTATCAATTTATAGTACTTCTTACCAAATAACCATGTTCCTTTTTAATCTGGTGGGTTGATATTTCTTTGCCTAGGTTGATGCTAATGATATTTTATTCATCTCATTTATAAGGTAATTATTTTACATCAATTTTTATAGTTACTATTATCAAGTAAGCCTAATGATTTTCTTAGAACCTTGTCAGTTCACATGTAGAACTCTCATTATTGATTTATTAGATTTTGTGAATTAGTAAGCCAGAAAATGAACATGATAGATATTCAAGGTGACTACAACAGAGAACACAGTTTATTAAACTGTTTTGACAAGTATAGCTTAATTTTAATTATTTATAGTAATATGTAATAACAGCACATGAGTAAATTCATTTAGAATATAATTTGTCAAACTAAAGTCTAATACCACTGAGCTTTTATAACTCCTAAAAATGGTCAAATAAGAGATTAAATCATTTGTTTGAAAGAGGAATGTCTGTGTTTGTGATTAAAAATATTATTTGTCAGTGATATTAGCAAAATTTGACAAAGCATTAACTCTTATTTTGCTTTAAACAGTCTATGATATACCTGAGTACATGTTTCAGTGAGGTACCTTCCAAAAGGACCAAGAACTAAAAGTTCTTTGATCACAGTGATTTATGGCTTAAGTATAAGTAAATAAATATCGCTAATAGTCCAAAATTATCATCTGAAACTATTACTTTCTAACAATTCAAACTGCTCTTTAGGACAAAAATGGAATATTTGGATTTATTTTACCTATTTTTTCCAAAACTTCATAGTTGTATCAAGTAATGACTGCATCTTGCTTGATATTTGAAGTACACTACTGATGTTCTGGGGTTTTTTTAATAGATTTTTTTTTCTGAGTGGATTTATTATCAGTATTACAGAGAATTAATATTAAAAAGAGCTCCTCTATACGACTTCCCAATAGACCTTCTGATCATCAAAGCTCCCATTTTCAGCCGGATTTAACTTCTGCTTCTCCCTTGTTCCTTTTATTTTATTTTTTTTAAATGTTGAGCCTTCTTTTAATTAATTTATTTTTATTTTTGGCTGTGTTGGGTCTTTGTTTCTGTGCAAGGGCTTTCTCTAGTTGTGGCAAGCGGGGGCCACTCTTCATCGCGGTACGCGGGCCTCTCACTGTCGTGGCCTCTCTTGTTGAGAAGCACAGGCTCCAGAGGCGCAGGCTCAGTAGTTGTGGCTCACGGGGCAAGTTGCTCCGCGGCATGTGGGATCTTCCCAGACCAGGGCTCGAACCCGTGTCCCCTGCATTAGCAGGCAGGTTCTCAACCACTGCGCCACCAGGGAAGCCCTCCCTTGTTCCTTTTATCCAAGTAATTTGAATTTTTTGCCACGTCTTGTGTGTGTGTGTGTGTGTGTGTGTGTGTGTGTGTGGTAATGCCATTCCCACTCCCACTCTCCTCAGAGAGGCTTTTATCCCTTACATCCTGACATTACATTGCCTCCTGCTTGTCACTCATACTCTTGCCTCAGCTGCTAGTCCATTCTGCAGATATCCAACAGAGAAATTTTCCTTTCATCATTTCATCTCAATCCAGAAAATTTTGAAGCCTCAGGATCATCTACTATTTAAAATTCTTAACTGTGGGCTTGGCAGTTCTAGCAAAAACCTTTCCAAGGCTGCTTTTACGAGTGCCCAATCTAGGAAGCTCAACACTGAGAAGGCTGCTTCGGCCAAGTAGTCAAAATGACTAACCTCCCGGCAGTCCTTACTCAGTTCCTGTTGCTGCACCATCTCCTGGCCCCAGCCTGAAATAATTTATCCTGTTTCAAGAGGGGAGCTTTTGTAAATCTTGTGCTGTAGACTTCCACTATTTATTTGAATCCTTTCATAACAAATAAAATAAATTTATAAAAAAACTGGTAAAATGGGTACAACACAGGTAAAAATTCAAAAGTATAAAACTTAAAAATGCCTTTGGAAAAAATAGCCAACTGTTAATTAAACAAATATGAAGTTAAATGTATATCACCTCTCAAATTAACAATATTGTGGAAAGGCAATTATTTACCATCTACTCTCACTGGCAAAAAATCCCATAGGATATTAGGGTAGAAGAAACTCAATATGGTTAAATCCAGTCCCTTCACTTAATACGTTATAAAATTGACCTCTTAGTAGGACAAATAAACTCATGCAAATTCATGAACAGAGATGGAAGTTTCCTCACTGGATATGAAATTTATTCCTGGGAACTTAAAACAAGCAGTACCCAGTAGAAGACAGATTGCTGCATATTGGTGTGTGAGAAATGGAATCTTGGCAGAGAAGAAGAAATAAGTAAGAAAATTTGAGCTAGTAATGTAAAGTGTTATCACATATGCAGAAAGTGCTAGGCAAAGAGAAGGAAGGGAAGCAAAAAGAAAATTGAAATAAGGTAAGCAATTAAAATCTTGTACCTAAAAAGTGAGCTGAATACAATGGAATAAAATGAAGGCTATGCACTTAAATTAATACGTGAAAGTTTAGTTGTATTTTTTACTGCTTAGACTAAGGTTATGTAGTATGTCACTATTTTATTTGACTTTTTTTTTTTTTTTTTAATTTGAAGCTACACTGACAACAATGTGGGAGAAAGCCCTTTATCCTCCCAGGGATGTAGCCAGCTGATAAGAGTGATTAGTGAGAGTCAGGTGTGTCCTATAAATGTACTCATGAGAATGAGGCTTTTAGTTAGGTTTATATTCAGTCTTTCAACTGTATTCCTTCAGGATCCATTTTATCCTCAGCTTTATCCAGATCACTACGATGATGTAGTTGGGGACAACTGAGTACTCTCAGCTGACAAGGACCACAGTGCCACATTCAAAGATAAAAGAGGTAAATATGATTTGCAACTGGAGTCTTATAGATGGCATTAGATTCTCCTTAAGCCACCCTAAACCTGGCTCCAGTTACTGGAATAAATATACAAGTTGTATGAGTTTTCTTCCCAGTGAGAAGATTCTAATTATTTTCCCGTGGTTCTGTTCAGCACTTGCATCAAATTTATTTCCTAAGCCTAGAGAACTGAAGCCCCATGTTGTTTTGTTTTCCGTAGAGCGCCTATCCTGTGAACTGAGTCCGGAGCATACTATTGTGCTTGATAAAATCACTTTGATAAAGATCCGCAGCGCTCTCAACATATATTTGTTGATGGAATTCATAGAATGAACAATCAGTTGTGAAGTGTTTTATTGATTACCATTTTCTATAGCTTTTGCCATGGCTCTTATTTAATGTATTTTTCCTTGCAATGTTTGGGGAGATTGGAATGAAATTTGAAAAGGCTATTTTTATATCTTTGGTTCAGTGTGTTTGAGTTTCCTTACTGATAGTTAAAAAGTGTGACATTTACTTAGCTTAAAGCTATAAAGGTTAGCTCTCATAAACTTCCTAATCCATGAAATGAGGGAAGCTATTCTGGATTTCTTGTAACCTGTGGGCTGATATAAATAGTAGCTGATACACAGTAGTCCTTTAAACAACAGAGGAATGGAACTGCATCTGGCAGTATGTACTATCTTAAGGTATCTAGGTAATTTTCCATATTGAATTAGATACTAAGGATGCATCTGGGCTTATATAAGCAAACAGAATTGTGGGAGGTTTTTTTTTTTCAGTGTCAAAATTCAAACACAGAAGCTAATATAAGAACACAGGTACTTACACTCCTTTCTGAACTTCCTAGGAAAACAGCTTCTTAAAAAAAGGTGGGAGAGGAAACAAACACCAGTGAAGGTGGTAGAGAAGGATAAAAGATGCCTGTAGATTCTGAGCGGACAGTGCTGTGAAAAACAGAGTTTCCATCTGATCTTGCATCTTGGAAATGAGCCGGGATGGGGACAGGGTTTCCACGAGTGGGAAACTGACTCCATTGGCTTGAGGCTCTCTTTAATCTCCTTTCCTGGCCTACGGATGTGTTGCAAATCCGAAAGAATGCAGCGTTCCTATAAAAGAGTAGTGCTAATTGTACCAAGGGAAAACTGATGTTTTCCAGATGGAGAGATGAGAAATCTGAGAATATATGTTCTAAAAATTCTTAGAACTGGATGGTATAGAAACTAGAGCACCACTGTGCTGAGGAATATTTCAGATCTTGTGAGTCTATTCCTTTGCTTTCCAGATATACCAACGTGGCTCTCAGTGCTGGCTAAACATCAGAATCACCTGGGAAGATTTACACCCTGAGCCCTATCCTGAGCCAATTAAATCAGAGTCTCTTCATGCTCGGCCCAAACATTAGATTGTTTTAAAATTACCCAGGTGATTCTAGGATATCAGCATGTTAACCACTAAATAATAATATACAGAGAATGAGACATCTGATATTAATTATTTCATCCTAATTGCAGCAGCATGAAATGAGTATTAATGGAGTCTGTTTACATTTTCCTTTTCCCATGTAAGCAAGAGACAGGAATGTACTTAGAAATCTACATTTTAAAGAGTTTATATGAAGCACTAAACTCTTATTTTGGTTAATGCAGCATTAAAACAATAATTTCTGAGCTAGAGATCCATTTAAGGTAAATTTAAAGTGAGGAAAGTATGTCTTTATGTATTACCTTACCACTCAAAGTTTCTGTGACTTACTGCATCAATGGCTGTTTTAAAAAGTGAAAAGTAAAATTTGATATTAGATTGTGACAAAGACCAAAAGTTGAATTGCATGCATTTTAAGAATATTGCTTGAGAATCAGTAATGTACGAGGAATCAGTAGTTCTGATTATGAATATAGAATATTCTCATTTTATGACAGTAATTCATTGTTATGTGTTATTCAGATTTGCTGATGGTACAAGGAATCAGTAATTCTAAGCTGATTGTGAATATAGAATATTCTAATTTTATGACAGTAATTCATTGTTATATGTTATTCAGATTTGCTCATGGTGCATTTAAACTAAAGTATCAAATATAATATTCTGACATTGCTAGAAATCTTATATTATTCATGGCCTCTCTGAAATTCTACTTTCTACAAGTCATGCTGATTAATTATAACAAATTCATATGTATTTTGGTATTTTCCACATGTGATTTAAACAAACTTAAATGTCTGTATATTTCTTTCATTTTTACACAAAGGAAGTAGAAGTCAATTTTCAATTCGTTTAGAATTGTTTAGAAAAACATTCTTCATAACCTCTTCAAGATTATGTTTTCTATTATGTTTATTTTTTATAATCAACTTATTGTTCACACTAGCTTTAACAAACTTTAAATTTTTCTTTATTCCTTTGTTTTTATGCTCCTTGGCTAAGGAAATAAAAGTTATTTTTGACATTCAGGACATAAGCTAGCAATAAGAACATAATCATTAAAAGTACTCAAATTCTCTATTAAATATTAAAGATAACAATACTTATAATTTGTAGTGCTCTTTTCTGATCCTATGGTAATTACACTTGGAAATAAATATTGCCAGTTAATAAATCGAACTGGAGCCTGTCATAGGATGATGTGGATAGAAAAAAGTTGTAAAACATTTCATTTTAAAAATTTATCAAGTATTCCAATAGATCTTGATATGTCATTGATTGCTTATTCTATAACAGAAAAGTCACCTCTGAAAAAGCACTTTTATTCAAAAATTCACATATCTTTTAGCATTCCCCTTTAAGGGCCATGTAGCAAAGTTTAGAGAAATGGAATCTAATTAAAATGGATGTAAAAATGGCTCCAAATAGTCTTAGGAGTGATCCTACTACAGAATAGAAAGCCATTTTCATATTCATGAAAATCAAACTGATAGTGACTTGTGTTTTATTTTTAACTCAGAGAGCAGCTTGGAAGGATTTCTTTGGGTTAACTCTGGAGCACATTTAGACTCACTTGGTCTCTGAGATTTTACATTTAGTATTAATGAACATGCCATCCCCTTGCCTCCTGATGTAATGACACTGATATTCCTGCTCCATGATTGTATCAGTTCCTAAAGAGAAAACTTTGTAGTTCGGCTTAGGGAGCATAATATTTGCCCTCTCTGCTGGGAATCTGGTGTGGATAGCACTGTATCCTCTGGCCAGGATGCAGCTGTCAAAAAGCTCCATCATTGTTATAGGCACTAATGTGCAGACCATTCCGCTGGCCCAGCAGATGCTGGAAATAGAACTTGCTGTTAGATTCCTTGAATCTGTTCTTACATAAAAAACACAATGGATTTTTTTAAAGTTGTTTAACTACTATATCATACCAATATACCTGATCTTTGAAAAAAGACATTTGGGATTTTCAGGGATCTGTATTCAGAGAAGAATTGTGTTCTTTGAAAGAGAGGGAGATAGAGATAAAAGCAACATTTACTAAGCAACCATTATTTGCGATGTTAGGTACTTTGTTTTTATTTCTGTAACATTTTATTTCATGAGAGAGACGGGTGGAATTCAAGCATCTATGGTAATACCAACTCCAATAAATCTGATTGGTTCTTAAATTGTTTTCTATAATCGTATGTTTGACCCTTTCTTTTAATTAAAAAGAAAAAAATGATTCAAAGTAATTTAAAAATAATGTTGGGTATCTTTCATATACTATTTTATTTAATCCTTATAACAACACTTGTCAAAGAAAAATAGCTCTGACAGGTTAAACAGGCAAGAATGTCTATTCAAGACTATTGCAACAAGGGACAAAGACTGAGCTCAGCTCAGCTGAAACAAGACAGGAACATTTTTAGCTGTGGTAAGCTGGTGGGAAGAACCTTCACTGGGTGAGGTTGGCCCACGTGATGAGCCACCTCTGTTTGCTAATCGCCTCCCACCCTTTCTCAGAGATTGGGAGATAAGGGCAGGGATGCTATCTTTCTTGATGGTTACACTTCAGAAATGGTGGCTCCATGTGGAGAAAGACATTCCTGGGTTTTAAAACTGCCAAGAGGCTGAGAGAAGATCTACATCTCAAAGGGCAGAGTGAGAACTTACTACTAAAAATTTTCTAAAGTAAATTTCTAAGAAAAGGGAGGTCAGAGGAAGAACCCTGCCTAAAATTGAGTCAAGCTGAGCGGAATGTGAAGCCTGTCTTGATTACCTTTAAGAGAGACGTTTATTCCCTTGTTACTAAGACCCTGAGGCTTGGAGAGGTTAAGTTTACTTATCCTAGGTCTCCCAGCTATCAAGTGACAGAGTTGTGACTAGACCATAATTTTGATCTGCTCCAAAACCTGTGAACGTTCCAGTACACTGCAGCCTTGTGAAAATACCAGACGAGAAGTCAACACTGGCCGCGTAAGAATTTTCAAAGAGTAAGTTCTTAATTATTTTCCTAAAGCTCTCCAGCTCCTTTAAGGAAAGGATTATCTCTGACAAAGTTTTGTTCATTTGAAACTATTGTATGCTACGTGTTCTATAGTTTTCAACAATCTGAATATTTTATTGACTCAAAGTAGATGCATCTGTAGGGCAAGAGCCATTTAATCTGCTTGCCTGTCATGTTCCTTATTTCTAATAAAGGCTTCTTACAGGCGGCAGATGATTCTCTTAGGATATTTGTGAAACAGCTGTAGGAAATTTCCATTTTTCTGTCAAATGAAAATCATTTGTTCATAGTACTTATGAGTTAAGACACCATTT
Source organism: Leucopleurus acutus (assembly GCF_964270905.1). NCBI lineage: Eukaryota > Metazoa > Chordata > Mammalia > Artiodactyla > Delphinidae > Leucopleurus > Leucopleurus acutus. The sequence continues at coordinate 76,986,696 of NC_139145.1, read as the reverse complement.
TTGATAAAGGGAAGAAGAAAAAAGGAAAGTTAAGGGAAATAACTTCAACTATTAATAAATGGAGTTTCTTTCATTAAAATCTTAAGAGAAACAAGGTATGAAAACGTTGTTAGGGGCTCTGAGGGATAAGGGGCAATTCTGTTGCATATCAGAATTAGGCGTGGCAGCTGGGAGGCATCACCAGGCTCAGATTCTTATGGTAGGGTATAAACTGATGACCCAGGGAGACTGAAGTAACCAACTGGTTACTGATCAGTTTTTAGCTTCTAAGAATGGAAGGAAGCATATAAGTTTCTCTGCACAGAATCAGCAACTATGAATATGTTTAATGTTTTTCACTTTAATAAATTTAGTCTTTTTTCAGGGTTTCTGATGACAGTAAAGATACCTTTTACCCTCAGCAAAATCTCGAATTTAGTAACTGCCAGGATTAATCCTTCACCTTTCCCAGCGATTCATTTACTGTAAGAAACATGGTCAATATTGTTCATTCCTTGCTTTTAATCTTAGGATATTTGAAAGACAAGAGGCTTTTTTTTTTTTTTTTTTGGATAATGAGTGTATCAAAAGCTAGAAAATTCCAACCAATGTTTTAATCATGTCTATCATTTATTTATTTCAACTTTTCAATAGAATGGTGATTACTCATTTTTCTTCTATCAAAAGGGTCATTTTCTTTCACAATAGTGCTAATGAGCTCCTGGTTGGATTTTAACTGTCAGGAAATGATTTCCTTAGGATACCTTAAATGAAATTATCTTAAAACATCTTTACTTGAATATGCCAATGTAAACCTAAGACAGGGAAAACCTAAAGATGCTGTTATTATTGTGGAGGAAATAAAGTGGATAGGGTAAAGAAGACACTCATGATTTTATGAGGTACAAGGAGCCATTATCAAGTACTGTAAACACTAGGAGAAAGATTATTATGGGTTGTATTAAGCATATCGATTTCAGAAGGAGATCAGAATTAAACTAAATGTACATGCATAGCTTCAGATTTTTAAGAGTTTGGGAAAAGCAAGCAGAATTAAAGAAGGTGCACGGGCATTATCAAACACATTTAGTTTAAATTAGCATTTAGTTATAATGGTATCTTCAGGACATTTTTGACTAATTACCTGCAAATGATGCCAACACTTATAGTGAGATTTTTTCAGGGAAGAATTTTATCATTGTCTGTTCAAAATATCTTCTGCATTAATTTTCAGTCTTTAGCATTCCCTTCAAAAATCTTTATAATTACATCTAATCGTGTGTATGATAGTCTCTACGTGGCAAAATTTATACTGAAAATAAACAATTTTTTATTAACTCTATGATCTTAGTTTGATATTTCAAAACCAGGACAATGGCCTGTTTTAAACAGTATGAGTTTTGGTGATGGTTTATTATCACATTCACAGTGGTTTGTTACAAGTTGATATACTTAAGTGTTTTGAATTTATAAAATGTTTGTCCTTCTAGAAACAAATACTGATTTAGTAATATCACAGCTGTCTTGAAACAAGGATATTCTTTCTCTCTCACGATACTGGAATTTTTTCAATCTATATTTTGGAAGGAAGACTTACAATTTGCATTTCTTTGTACAGCTTTATTCTTTCAGGCATTTGCCCCAAATGGACTATAGAATTTCTAAGTTTTCAGGAAGATTAAATTTTACAAAAGTAAACAGACTACAACTTGATGACTTGTAGAGGGAATGGGGCACTGGTTGGGACACTTAATTGGGTACATATCTCAGTTTAATCCTTGCTAGCCCATCTGCCTCCAAATTCCAAGTAGTGTTGATCTATCCTGGAGAAGTTGGGGCTATAGGAAGTCCTAAAGGTGAGAATTTCTGTTAGCCCACAATTGTTAAGCAAGACACAGTATTATTGTGACTCTAGAAGGCATAGAAATAGATGTTTTAGAATTTAGAGATTATTTGGGCCAAATTCTCCATTAAACATGAAGAACTGAACCCAGGACTCTTAACTTCCTATTAAGTATGCTTTTCTTCATTATTCCAAAAGTGGAAAGTAAGTCATAAATGGAATTTGACGTGACATGTGCTGGAGAGCCAACATCAGGGCAACTGTAGAAGTAGTTCATGTGCACTCACTGATGCCTCAATGCAAAGTGAAGGCAAGTCAAATTCCCTTTTTTATTTCCAAGCTTGTCCGTGGGTAACTGGACAGGGAGTCACAAACTCAGTAGTAATCAGGGAACAGACTGACAATGTAAAAGAAGTTGGATGTTTGTCTATGAGAAAGGCAATAGGGAGTGGTGAGTAGGGACCTCTGAAGACTCTCATGGACCAAAGACACCCTTACATTCAAAGATCCTTCCAGCATGACATCACATACATTAAAATACTCCCACGTCGTACATTAAATAGAACTTGCTGTTAAAAGTTTGGATGGATATTTAGAATTTCTTTTCGAAATTATTTGTCTATAATTAGGTATTTTGATTGACAGTTGTCTATAATGTCTTCATAATCATATTAACTACATAATCAGAAATACATATGAATTTTTGCCAAGAGAGAATATTGTTTTCAAATGTAATAAATTTTACCTATATGCTAAATTAAGATGACTGAATTTAGCATAATGTTACATTTTATAAGCATGTAATTAAATTCATTGACTTTATATTATGAAGGGTCTTTTTTTTAATTTATCATTTTGGGGGCATTAAAGGAGTCTCAACATTATTTTCAGTTACTGAAAATCCCATAGGCCCTAGTTACTCTGCCCATATATCCAATGGAAAAAAAAAAAAACTTATTAATGGGGGCAGGTGACCAGCACGTAAATTAACATTAGAAGTATTTTAAAATACTCAGCCAAGTAGTCTGGACTACCATGTACATAGTAGCTCACTCACCTTACCCCAGGTACACTCATCTCATTTTGAATAGAGATGTATTCTTAGCATGTATTACTACTATATTAGTTTTCCATTGCTGCTGTAACACTTTAACACAAACAGTGATTTAAAATCACCCAAATATATTATCTTATCGTTCTAGAGGTCAGAAATCTGAAATGGTTTTCACTGGACTAAAATCAAGGAGTTGGCAGGGGTATGTTTCTTTCTGGAGACTCTAGAGAAGAATTCTCCGGACTTTTTCAACTTCTCGAGGCAGCCTGCATTCCTTGGCTCATGGCCCTTTCTCCATCTTTAAAGCCAGCAATGACCTGCTGAGTTTTCTTACATGGTACTATTTTGGCACTGGCTCTTCTGTCTCCTTCTTCCACATTTCATGGACTCTTGTGATTATATTGGGCCCACCTGGATAATCTAGAATGATTTCCCATATCAAAGTCAGTTGGTCAGCAACTTTTATTTCATCTGCAACCTTAATTTCCCTTTTCCATGTAACCTAACATATTCATTGATTCCTGAGATGAGGATGTAGGCGTCTTTGGTGAACCATTATTCTGCCTACCACAACTACAATAATTGTACTTGTTTTCATCTGTTTCTTTCCATTGGAATATAAACTCAGTGATAATATATAAATAGGAAATGGGAATTCAGAATCAGAAAATCTTTGAATTTAAAACATATAATTAAATCATTGATATTACAGATTAAAAATCTGAGTCCAAAAGTCATTAAGTGAGTTGCTCAGGTTCCTTCAGCTCCATAGTGGGTCAGACTCTGGGACTTCTAGTCAGTAGTTTTCTCTCTGTTACAAAACTGTCTGTCTATAATGCATCCCCTTTTTTTCTGCATGCAAAATCATTGAGTTTAATAGTTGGTTAAATTCATAGAATGTAGGTACAATGAAAGTTATTTGTAGGATTTAAGTATATAATACTACAATTAATAAATATGAATGTAATTAGAATGATATAAAAGCCTTTGAATCTACCTTGACTTTAGTAAGTAATCTTTTTCTAGGCTGTTCTCCTATATCACAGCCCAAGTTATATCAGAAAGTTGCTCTTCAGCCAAAATTTTGATACATTTCCAAGATCCATGAATCTTACTAGTGCCCCAAGGGTTTGGTTTATGTAATTGGTATATTATAATTAGAAAACAATTAAAAAGGACAGTTCTCTGACTTAATGTCTTATTTTGTTCAGGTAATCAATTTCTTCTTTGTGCTAAATATGTCTATAATATTATATTAAATAGCAATATTAAGTTCATGAAAAGAAGTGTCCACAGAAGTAAATGGCATATGTTATTATTATAGTCAGTGATTAATGTTGAGCAACCTGTTAGAATTTTTATTAAAATCAAATATAGAGGTACAGAATGTAAAATATGTAATTGGAACTAATTTAGTTCTGAAAAAGTGTTAAGATAAAAATTACTTTTTGCCAGAAGTAACTTGGAGTACGGGGTATAGAAATTAAATTGGTTTCCTAAGTCTGATCTTCAATAAGCAGCAACCTTGTTAAACTTTGAATCCTACATGCTCTGCCTTTAAAATAAATTACAGCACTTTATTATGAGAGGCACAAGCCACCGTGGAAGCTGTTTTGATTTCAGTGTTTCATGTTTACATCCTCTGCAAGTCAATGAAAAATATATAAACATCCACACACATATATTTAATTTATGACAAAATTGAGTAGTAAGCAAACTGTAAGTGAATGTGTCCCAGATGCATTCAGAAGTTAAAAAAAAGTGAAAATATTCTTATTTATGCTAATACTTCATATACTGTTTAATATGATTTCCATTTAGGAATATTAAATAGTTACCAACCCTTTATCACTATGAGATAAAGTTTTCTTTATGAGCTAATACCATGTCATTTTGCATTATCATGTTCTTCTTACCATGTTAAGAAACAAAGCAAAAGCAGGTGAAAGCAGTGGTGGTGTGTATGAAAAGCAAAATAAATTGCTTGATATTTTTCCTTGTGTTATTCTGTGGCTATTCCAGAAAATGCACTATTTTTGAAGTTTGCACCAATATCTCTCATAAGCCTATCACAAATTTTAAACAGAAAAAGTGGGAGAGCCTGGTAAAAAAAAGCATCTCCAGAAATATTCCAGCATGGAGAAATGTCAATTACAAATGGGAAAGTCTAGAAGCCTTTTCTCAGTCACCATCTTCTCCCACACCCTTTTGCTACATTCATTCAACATATTTTTGTCAGGCTCCTTCTTTGTCCAACTGCTTTCCAAATCCCTCCCCTTCCCTGCCTCTGTGGCCAGCAGAGATCTGTCTTCCCACCTACATGACTGGTTCTCTCAGGAAGCATCACCAACTTCCTGTTGTTCTTTGAATCTAAGTGAATTCCACCATTTTTTTTTCTTTAACTCTTATTAAATTTTTGTATATTTCCATTGGCAAAAAAACCTCCATGGTTTCAACTATCTACCCCATAAACGCCACCAGTCATGTGCAGAACATTAGCACTTCATCACAGTATTTATGTTTTGTTCTTCCTTCCTTCCCTAACTGCATTACCAGCTACAACCCTTGAAGACAAAACTGCATCTGTTCTGCCTTGTAACACCAGTGCTGGCATAATTCCTGAGATGAATATAAGGCTTAATACCTAGTTGTTGGATGAATACATAGAATGAATGAGTGAGTGAATGAATCATGATTCCTGAGAATTTTCTCTGCACCAGGAAGTGTGCTGAGAGCAGAAGGTGAGGGAGATGGACATTTCATTTTATCACTGAACTTACAGTCTAACAATAATTTCTATAATTGTTTTACCCTTGCTTGACAATTATTTTGATCTTAAAGTATTTTATTATAATTCAGTGATGAGCATCTTACTGAAGAAAGTTCCTCTTCACTAATACTTTCAAACAAATATACTGTTGTAGTCATTCAGGTCAAAAGGTATGAACACTTTAAGCTGTAACTATTCCTTAACTCCTTCACTTTTTATGTAAAATAAGCGAGTTCTAACTATTGACTTGTTTATATTTTTAGCCAGAGGAAAAATGTTTGAGGGGACTATTGTAGTTGTGTATAGTTTACTTCTAGTTAAATCATTCTTCCCGAGTTTATCTTCTAGTTATCTTTGATAATTTACTTTTGAAAACTTCTGAGGGAACTCATGGGTAACCTGACAAAAATAATGTTTTGATTAATAAAGTCATATGGGATAGATTTGCATAGAAATCACAAAGCTGTTTCTTACACCTGTGTATTTTCAACTTTCTACTCAGTCACTGGCGGCAAACAAGATTGCAGTGCTTCCTGTCACATATACAGTCTCTTTCTTCTTGCTTAGTAGTGATCTAGAAAGATGATGACATTTGATTTAAAAAGAAAAGGGCCTGATATGAGCAGTGTGTAATATTTCCTCTGTGAAGAACTTGGTGTATTATCCCCTTCATCTGAAGCTCTCCAAGAATCTGGGCTCTTTATTTGAAAAATGAACTATACCATTTAGAGTCAAGAAAGTATTCATTAAAGTTGAATGTCAGAAAGGAAACTTTACCAACAACTTTTAATGTTTTGTCCTTTAATATACATATCAAGATAGAAATTCTAAGTGAGATTTGCTTTTTACATTTAATTTGTAGCTTACATTCAGCACTACAATTTGAAGTGATAGAAATTGAATATTCTGCTTTTTTTTCCTTCTACACTCTAGAAATGAATTGTTAATAGACAAAAGATAAATGCCTTGTGGATTCAACCCATCATCTTTGTAATACATGATACCTGCCAGAACTTTGATTATTGGAAGTTCATATTGCAGATGCTATTTCAGAAATCCTATAAAGTACTTCTCTGATGCAAAAGATAAAGTTTTTGCTAAATTTTCTAGAAATAGTCTGATTTCACGTTCTACATTAAAACTAGAGTTTATTATTCATTTAACATATTTGAGGGCTTACTCAGTAAAGTGGAAAAACTGACGTTACATAGGAGACATTGGCCACAAATATCAGAAAACTCCAACCCATCAGGCTTAATTAAAAAAAATTTTTTAATAAATTAGATTTCATACCAAGAAGACACACGACTCCAGGGACGGTGGTTCAGCAGCTAAATGATATAAGCAAGAAGCCAGTTTTTTTCTATCCTTAGTGTCTCTGGCAAACCACCTTCATGATTGCTAAATGATTTCTGCAGCTACAGACATCACATGAGGACTCATAAATCTCCAAAGAAGGAGCAGTCAGCTCCTTGTTGATTTTTTTAAAGACTTAAAAAATCTTTTCCAGAAGCCACTTAAAAGTCTTCCCTTCGCTTCTCATTGGGCAACATTGTGTCTAACAACTATGCCTAAACCAATCACTGGAAATAGAAGAGAATTACAATGTTAAGCTACTAGGCATGGTTTACCCTGGACCAGGAAAGATAATGCCCTTTCCAGGACTACATAGTATATAGGGGTGCACCTAGAATATAATCAGGACTCTGCTATCAAGGAACTATGTACAGGGATTCAGGCTTTGTGAGGCAACAAATATTACCTCCACAAGTATTACAAATTAAACTAGGTCCTTGCCCTGAAGAATTTTACAGTCTAGTGTGGGAAACAAACAGGACAATAGAGGATTGTAAACAGTATCCCAAGGTATACCACTAATAGGAGTATGTACCAGATGTTACAGGGGTTATGAAGAGAAGCACTGAGGAGGGGCATATGATTTTAGATTGAGAGGAGAAAATGGAGATAATGAGGATAAGACCAGAGGACAAATGTTAATGCTGTGTGTTTATGACTGCAGTTCAGAAAATATGTTATGGTTTTCAATTTTTCAGTGCATTGTTTTAACAAATTGTGAAAGGTGTCTTAAAGATTTTTGTTGTTGCTTCAGTCACGTTATAGTTTTAATTTTCAAATAAGATATGCTCTTCTTGGAAGATGTATGTACAAAGTGATATCTAAAGCTTCATTATAGCTTTAGAGTTTGTTATTTCATACCAGGTGGGTGTGATTTATCAGAGTCATAAGGACAGTGATGATAGATGATCATGATGTTATAGTCATGTTGGCTCCATTAGTTTGACGGTATGTGATGGCATATGGATTGTAGGAAATATTTTATTCTGAGCTTTTGTTTTGGTATATTAAACATCATTAAACATTACACAATAAATTAACTCCATTAAGGTAATTGCCAATTACACTGTCACATAAATAGCAGAAAATGTGTCGCCTTTTTCAGTTTTCCTGTTGTAACTATAATCATAAAAGAAGAGACAGAGTAGAAATGATGACATTTTGGGTTGTAGCTGATGGGAACATTTTTATGCTCATTAAATCCATTTACAAGCAGTACTATGATTTCAGACATGTTGTACAACAACAACCAGAAAAGCCAGTATTTTCTCATGAAATGCATGTTCCCAATTCTAGGTGAGACTAGGAAAACAGCATGATAGTTATAAGAGAAATAATTTAAATAGTCTCAACTTTCTATTTGTGGAAATGTTCTAATAACAGAAACTGACACAGATTAAGTCAAGTTCCTTTAAAAAATTATTTTATCTTGATCTCCCATGTGAATTGATGTTAGGTGAGAATGACATACTAACTTTCTAACTGATTTGAAATCCCTAAAGATTGTAAAAATTTTGTGTAAAATAAAATAACTACCTAGGATCGTCTTAATTTGGAGGAAGTAGTGACATATTCCAACTAAAAAGTGAAAAACCCTGTACAAAGCTCTGTATATGGTAGAGGGTTTTACTGATTAATTGCTGAGATATGGGCACAGAAATGGGGACAGTTGTTATAGTTTTTATTTTGTTGATATTTCATTTTGCCAACTGGGGACAAAATAATTATTTATAGCCATAAGAAGATGACTTTTGCCTCCTGTCTCCTAGTCTACCAAAATGGTACCTCCATCTGCATGAATGCCTCACACCAGACTCAGGACTCTAGCTTTCTGTCCCTACTTGCTTTACATTTCCATGCCTCTTTTTAGTTTCCACCATTCTTCTTATCTTCGTCTTTATTTTGCCATTTTCCTGCCCCAAATTACAGTTTATTAGGTTACCTTTTGATCTATTCCCATTTTCTTTATCTCTTCCAAATGCAAAAAACAATAATGCATCTTTCTTCTACACATATAAGAAATTCTCCCAAGACTCTCATGTGCTTTAATTCACAAAAATTCAAAGAACTGTCACTCTCTACCATATTTTTGTCTGGTTTTATCATCTTGCAGTAGAAATAGTTTTTTGAAAAAAGGAAGATAATCTGTTCTCACTTCTCTTTTCCACTTTTTGGTCAAGGAGCTATCAAACAATAGAAATTTGGAAAATTAGAAATAATTCTAATTGTAGAATAATTTTAAGTGATAGAAATTTCTGCATTATGCACAATTTTACTGTATTTTTATGTTTGTTCTATATTTAGGGCAAATGTTTTCCCAAAGTGTGTCTTGAACAGTTTTGTGATGGATTTAAAAATTTTTTTTCTTTATGTATGTATACATGTATCCCCTCTTTTTTTGGATTTCCTTCCCATTTAGGTCACCACAGAGCATTGAGTAGAGTTCCCTGAGCTATACAGTAGGTTCTCATTAGTTATCTATTTTATATATAGTATCAATAGTGTATATATGTCAATTCCAATCTCCAAATTCACCCCACCACACCCCCTTTCCCCTCTTGGTGTCCATATGTTTGTTCTCTACGTCTGTGTCTCTATTTCTGCTTTGCAAATAGGATCAGCTATACCATTTTTCTAGATTCCACATATATGTGTTAATATACGATAATTGTTTTTCTCTTTATGACTTACTTCACTAGGTCCATCCATGTCTCTACAAATGACCCAATTTCGTTCCTTTTTTATGTGTGAGTAATATTCCATTGTATATACGTACCACATCTTCTTTATCCATTCCTCTATTTATGGACATTTAGGTTGCTTCCATGTCCTGGCTATTATAAATAGTGCTGCAGTGAACATTGGGGTGTAAGTGTCTTTTTGAAATATGGTTTTCTCTGGGTATATGCCCAGGAGTGGGATTGCTGGGTCATATGGTAGTTCTATTTTTAGTTTTTTAAGGAACCTCCATACTGTTCTCATAGTGGCTGTATCAATTTACTTTCCCACCAGATCATCCTTTAACCTTGAAAAAGATTATTAGAGCAGACCGCTGTGAGTAGATATTTGAACAGAGAACCAAATAAGATAAGGGAAGTAAACATGGCACTACCTGGGGGAAGAATATTGCAAACAAAAGGAACAATATGTAAAGGGCTTGAAGTGTGAGCCAACTTGAGTTGTTTGGTCAACAAGTTGGTCAGAAGGCTGAAGCAGAGTGAGGAATTAGGAGGGGGCAGGAACTGAGGTCATGAAAGGATCATGACTATCTGATTAATTTTACTCTTGGCTTCACTGTGATCTCCTTGAGGGCTGCACGTTTAAATGATTTGTTTTTTATTCTCAAGATTTAGTCCAGCATCTGAATCTGGTACATACTAGGTCTTTCAGTAAATATTTGTTGAAAAAAAATTGAGATACAGGGGTTAAGGCCATTCAGATGTTTGGTCAATCAGAGCAGAATGAACAAAACAGCAGAATATTCAGGGACCTCCAGCCGTGATGCAGCTGAACGATACTAGGTACCAGGAGGAACTGCAAGAAAGAAGCAAGAGAAGTGAGTGGATGCCAGACCTTAGAGGACTCTCGGTACTACCAGGAAAAGCTAGGATTTTATTTTCTAGCTAAGTGCAGAGTTGATGGTAGGATATAATGGGATCAGGCTTTAATTTGGGAGGAAAATCAGTCTGCTGGTAATATGAAAGATGAAATAAGAAGGAGGGGTCAGTTATAAAAGATATATTAATGTGGCAGAATCTATGGGATTTCAAATATATTATATATTTGGGGTTAAGGAGAGAAGGTAGTCTTTGAGGTACCCAGTTACCTGCTTAGGGACCTGATGACAGTGATGCCACTCACTGGCATTGGCATCAGAGCATGAGATCAGATTCTGGGGACAGGGAACAATATTACCATTTATTGTTTGAATTGTTACTTGTAGGTCTGGTTGACTGGATTTAAGCAAGTAGGGAAAGGACTGTGTGTTATATCACTTTGTCATGCATTTCTTCTGGTATGATGACTTACATATGCATTCTTCATAAAATATTTATTAAGAATTTTACATATCAGCATCTTCTATTAGGTTCACATTATAAGCTTGGAGAAAGGAGGAAACAAAGAACTGTATGATTGAAGTGGTATATAATTTCCTCTCATTTTTCCATGGGAGTAAATAGATTACAGTGAAGAGTCTTAGCACAGAGCATTGAAAGGAGTTATCTGTTATCTTTGCCATATTGTCCGTGAAACAAGATAATACAAAAATTCCCAAATTCATTCAAGGATTTATGTCACCAACAGTTGCAAAAATCTTGAAAAAAGGATTTAGACACATTGCATTAATTATGATAAATAAAATCAAAACCCCAATGTACTGTTCTCAATTTTTCAAGGTATGTAAAAAGGATCAAATATTTTTATTTCCCTAAAGAAGGTAATTTTCACCAACAAACTCTATTAAAACATCAATTGATTCCCTAGGCTAGTCTAATATCAAATAATGAGTGTTTAGTTGCAATTCTTTTGACTGGTTTGTTAAATAAGTTCCTTTTACTCATGCCAAATATCTCCCTTCTGGGGAATTTGTCTTAATGTCTAGTTCATCTCTCCAAAATTATGATGTTACTGTGCTCTATTTCACATAGCTGTGAAATGAAAACAAGGAGTCATAAAATTAAAATGGCTAATATGCTTTTTTAATACCATTATGTGACTAATGAGTAGCTATAAGATCTCATGTACCTAAAGCAATATATTTGTCTTTCATCCTGTAATTAAGGAGAATATACAATACCCTGGAAATGTATCATATATACAAAATATTGGACATTTAGTTGCCTGAGATGTCTACTGGTTCCAGCAATTTCACAGCTTTTCAACAAATTTAGTCTGACCTATAGTATATCAAGCACTGTGCAGGCAGTGGAGAAACAAAAACAAATTATGACATGTTTGCTGCCCTTCATAGACTATGTTTTAAAATATATCATTTTAATATTTAACACTTATGTACTTATATTTCAAAATTGTTAATATTTTTAAAAACTAGGGATGGTTATGGCCACTTTAAATTTACATTAATTGAGAGTTTTTCCTCTGGTTAAAGAAAAAGAACTTACATTTATAACATTTTTACTAATATTTCTTAGGATCAATTTAATTTATAACATCATTGATTTTCTATGCAGAGATGTAAGTCTAGATATAGACATATGGGTTATTTCTCCTCACCAATATGTGTGGGATATTTCTTAATGCCTTTTATAGCTTTGAGGGGAAATATTCCTTTTTAAATTTTCTCCTTTGACCAGACTTGTGTCTTGATGGCAGAAAGTTATATTTAATAATTTTATAATCAAAAATCTCTTCACTGTCTACAGCCAACTGTAGCCCCAGTCTCACATCAGGCCTTCTGGGAGCCCCCTCTAACACTCCCACGCACCCACCACCAGCATTCTGGGTAGCAAGCAACTTCTGTCCTTCCTGTGGAATTCTCCTGTTGGATTATGAGCTCCTGTTCACTCTTCTGAGTGCTCAAGGTCCTAAAACAAAAAGTGAACAAAAGTTATGTTCAATTATTTTTTCCTTGAATGAATAATATAGTGAGGAAACAGAGGAACACCTGTCATCTAAGGGAGGGACTCAGCTCCACCTGCGGCATATCCATAATCCAGTCTCTTTGAGATTTTAGAGTTTGGATAAGCTCTGATAATAACAACATTTGGGGATGTCTTGGGAAAGAGGGGAGGCTTATTATGCTAAAGGTATGTCTTTCTACTTGGCACTAAACTTGTTCATTTTATGTAATTAAAAGTATCTTTTAGCCAATCAGTGTTGAATATAGTGAATAAGAGAATGCGGTGGGCTTCATGAGATATCCGTTGTTCTGATAGTGCTTTGAATGTAACACATAAGGAAAGTTGAGATGTAAATAGTTCTTTTTTGCTAAACAAAAGAAGAGCAGAACAGAGAATTATCTCCTTTAGATTCAAACAGTATAGTAATTATCTGTGGATATCAAGAAATCACAGTTGCACTTTTCCTCTGTGAGCCTTCTGTTGGCAGCGCAGCTGGAGGTGAAGGTTAGGGCTGAGCTGTTTAAAGGTCATGCGACAGGGGGCGGGGAGTGGGGGAATAGTAATGTTTCCACAGTGCCCTACAATTTACTGATTTTTGTCTTTTAAAGATATATAAAAAGTATGTAAGTTAACAAAACTAGAATCTTGCCATTCTCTCCTGGCTCTTGGCAAACAGAAATGGCCTGCCAATGGGATAAGGCAGCTGTCACCATCATAACTTACTATTTTGATTCTTATATATCTTAATATTTCCTAGTTTAATATGTTTAATGGTTTGTAGTTTAATATTTTTAATAGTTAACAATGGCTTAGACAGAGTAAATTATAAAGGAGTACTTGCCATTGGTTTTAGTCATTTGGGACATAGACTAATGGAGAGGTCATATCTGTTGATCTTTCTGACTGACATGTCCACTTTTTATGGGAAGGAAACATTATATGCCAGGTTTCCATAAACAGGGCTGAATTCAGGGCTTTCCATGCTCAGGGGACCCCTTTGAGAGTCTCCATGGCAGCTGACTCGTCCTACCCACTCAGCAGGAGCTTTGTTACCATGAGTTATAGGTGTCTCTTTTTTCACTTTTGTTCTCTAAAACAATTCTTCCTATTAAATAGGTTAGCTGCTCATCAACCCACTAAAATTCCTCTTTAGCTCCAGAGCACCACTGAAACTTAACCCTAACCAAGATCACCAATGGTGGCTTTATTGCTGACTGATCAGTGTCCTGTCCTTGAAATTGTCTCTTCCCTTGATTTATAAGACTTTACCCACTATTCCTTCTTTTTTTCTTTTCCTTCTTTTTTTTCTTGGGTTTCCTTTCTTCTTGCCAAATGTATCTGCTCCTCCAAGATTCTGTACTTGCCTCCCTTTGCCTCACATGTTACCTACTTTACCATGATAATCCCTTTCTGTTCCATGGCTTGAAATTCATTTATAAGCTAAATTGGTGTCTTCAGAGAAATACTCTCTTCAAAGTTCCAAATGTGTGTTCACCTTCCTACTATGTAACTGCATTTGGGCATCCTATAGGCAACGGAAACCCAAGGTGTCCAAGACAAAATTCCATCTCCTCTCCACAAACCTGTACTGTTAATTTCTTTTGATACTTATCACCCACACTACTATGCAGATACCCCTTGTAACAAGCCGTGAGAATATTGCCTAAACACTTTGAACAGTTTATCTGTAAAATGAGAATAATATTTGCCTTGCAGAATTGCTGTGAAGAATATGTAGTGGATCTGACAAATATAGTTGTTTTAAAAATAATATGTTTTATGTATCTAAACAAAACTAAGACTTCAGATGTCAATCCTGGTTAAAATATGGAGACATAGAAAAGAATAAGTTTGACTAGTATAGAGTTTTCCATAGTTTATTTTCATAATCACTAAGAAAACTTTTAATATTTAAAATTCATGAAGTCAGAGATCAGGCAAACTAGTAATAATACAGGAAAAACATCTGAAAATTATCTAAATGTTCACAAACAAGATTGATTAAGTAAACTATAGAATATTTATTTGATAGAATATTCTATTCAATATTCTATTGACAGTGGTGGGTCAGTGTTTATAATTTAACATCATATGAAGAAATTATGATATAGAATAACATGTATTATTCGGTCAAATTATGCATAAAAAGGGCACTACATGAGAATAAATTTCAAAATATATATTATAACTATATATGGAAGCTGCACTAATTTTTTAAGCACTATTTATTGTAATTTGCTTTTATAATTTAGAAAATTAAAACTAGCAAAGCAGCGGTCTCTGATCTAAAAATAAAATAATATAACTATTTAAACAGACCACAATATTTTGAGATAGCAGCAATAAAAACCCTATCTTTTTCAAAATGACTTTTTTACAGAGGAGCCTAGAAGCATTCTGCATATAAAAAATGAGACACAAAAACAGCAAATTATTTTTTCCTCTCTGGTCTAGTAAGGAGGCAATTTTTAAGTTATTAAGTTTTAATGAAACAATTAGGAAGTTAAGGAGATATTTTTACACTGATGGCAAATCATACCTGTCCAGATTATACTAAATTCCCATATGGTCTCCCTATTTAAGCAATAAATGGAAGGGGATAATTTGGAATCAACTATGAACTTGAGATTTGCCGGTTTTGTTTTCTCTTGGGAATTCATGCTGACAGATTCAAGAAGAGCATTTATTCAGACTCTACAGGAAAACGCTTTATCTGTCTGTAAAAATGGAGTGTTTTTCATCTGGGCAGCAGTAACCTGCAGTCCAGGCTCTCACGTGCCTTATTTTTAACGCTGTTTATTCTCACTATGTTCTTGTAACAACCATTTATTTCTATTAAATCATTTGTTAGTGATTATGTTTGAAGCTCACATCTATTATTTGAGAATCTTATTGCAAAGCTTATAAGCATTTTCAGAATGAATAACTGAAGCTTTAACTTGGTTCTTATATAGCAAAGAATGCCTCAAGTACCAGGTGTTCAGTACACCATTTATGCTTTTCCTCTGCTGCCTGTAAGCCATTTCATTCTAACAGATGCTGCAGGAGGCTGTTCTCTCCTATTGCTGAAATCAGTGGGGCTCCCAGAGCATATTTTGCAGATTCACTGCTCATGATTAAGTTCTTTTGAATTCTAAAGTGCTACAATGTAAAACTTGCTTTAAGCTTCCTAGAATTTATAGAAATTGCTCTGGGATGGAGAGATTTAAGCATGTGAATTGATTTCAGATAAGGATGGAGCCTTTATTTTTTTATAGCACCCGAAAGCCAGTATTATCATGAACATGGATGGTTTCTGAAACTGGACATTTCTGGATTTGTATTCAGATTCTGACACTCTCCAGCTATGTGGCCATAGGTGAATTTGTAAATCTTTCTGAGCCCTTGTCTCCTCATCTACCAAAGTGGCGGAATAACTCATTTCTTAACATAATTTTGAGAATTAAAATGAATTGACATATGAAAGCATCTAGCACTGTGCATGATAATCATAAGATGCTCATTCATGGTTACTTGAGTGTCTAGTACGTGGCCAGCATGACACTAATCATAGGTGATTCAAGCAGTTCACTCTTTGCTGGGGTTTGCATATTTGTTTGCTTATCATCTGTCTAGGCTTCATCACAAAGTTAGAAACTCTGTGAGAGCAAGTATCTTCTTTTGCTGACACATGGTTTTTTGACTGAATAATTGAATGAATGAAATATTATCTGATTTAAATCCTAAAGCTGCATAGTAAATGGCTACATGATAGGAGTGGAGAGGCTCAATGAGTATTTCTGTCAAGGGGTAACATAAGCAAATTGGGAAATGAGAAACAGCCTGACATCTGGGGAAACTGTCATCAGCTGGGATGTGAAGGGTAAGGTGGGGAGCAGCATTTTGTCATGGAGGGCTTTGCGTGCTGTTCCAAGAAAGGAACTTTATTGTGTTATCCAGAGGCTTTCAACCTTTGCTATGGGGACCCTGGCTCTCAGAGTACCTCAGAACTGCCACAGGAATGAAGGGGAAGCCATGTGGGTGGGATTTAGCCTACAACTCCCATTTTTCTCCCCTAACTCCAGTATAATTTGTCAACCAGAACCATTTTTATTTCCGTAACCTATGTTGAGTAATACCTTTAGGGTTTTGAGTACTGGCTTATTTTTAGAAATGATTTTACTCCTCTTCAATAGATAGAAATGTACTATTTTCATGGTGACAATGGAATATTTCGTGCAATAGAATGGTATGGAAACCATTGCATGCTTGATAGATCTCCTAAGCAGCTCTCTAAAGGATACATTTCCAGGATTCTAAGGTAGGTAACAGAATTAATCATGGTACAACCAAGATGGAAAATACAAAAGGCACAAATAGATATGCAACATTGAAGGTTATACAGACCATGCAGGGCTTGTGGAATACTCAGCAGTAGTTGTCCACCTGAAAATATAGATAGATGAATCTAAATCTTGGGAAACTTTCTGGGCTGAACGCATAGATTTGAGTGTCATTTACATAAAGGCCAAATTATAAGAATAGATAAAAAATCAACCTGTGAAGATGTACAAACAGAAGAGCAGTAGGCCAAGGATGGACCTTTGGGAATGATTGGCTTTTCATAGACCAGGGTAGGACAGGGAGCAAAGAGATGAAGAAGAAATTGTAATTTTATGTGCAAAGAAAACTAGGACAGTTTGGTAACAGTGGAAGCCATGAGCATGTTAAGCTTAAGAAGGGGTGAGTGAGTATGGAATGTAAGATGTCTGGTGGGTTTATCAAATAGGGAGTCAAAATTATAATTCATACATATGAAAAATAAAATTATTATTTACCCTGAGATGCTTTTTCTAGCACTACTATATCATCTAAAGTTGACTTCTCATCTGCTTAGCAGAGAATTCTCTGCTCTTTTTATTGCCTTCAGATTCACTTATCCATATCCTTACACAGACTGAAAACTGTTCATATGGAGATTAGAGTTAATCCTTTTATCTTCTTTAGGGTGGAGATATCATTAAAACTTAAATTATACACGAATACAGCTTAGCATTAAATGTAAACTCTTCAGCCGATTTTTAAAGTGTGACATTTAGGTTTCACATTTGTGGGAAAGTCAAAATAAAAGATATACTTTATAATTCAACAGGTCTCAGAACCCAGCAAAATTCCTATGCATGTATCTGATAGAATATTTCCCTTGAAAATTTAGAAATCTAGGTGGATAGTAGATACTTGTATTTAAAAGTGTACAGTAGACTAAAACGTGTTATAGATTCTGAATATAGAGACCAAGAATGGTGGGTCAGGCATCTTCATAAATGCCCTTTAAATGCTCTTAAGCTATACAAGAAGCCTGGACATAATGATTTGGGACTGCTGTTCTTATGATATTTGGGGGATGCTGCTGTCACAGTGGGGTGCTATATCTGGCTCACACCCACTTGTAAAAGCCAATTGTGCACATCTTTTCTCAACTCTGCATCCAATCATGTCATTTGGTAGCTTGAAATTGGGTGTGAAGGGAATATTGACCCCATGGCTTTGTTTTGTTTTTTTCTTTCTGAAGAGCTAATTGTTAAAATGTTAAGAGCATATCGCTGGAGATGAATGTGTCACTGGCAGAAGAGACAGGTAAATGCAATTGCTATTTATCTGCTCCTTTAGTAGGGCTCTTCTTATGCCCTGGTATGCTGAAACACAATTGCATAGGGCATATATGTCCACTCTGAATTTCCACAGCGAGGTCAATCTAGAAATGAAAACACATTATGTTATTAGTAGTTAGACCCAATTCTGTTTGGCTGTGCATTCAAAATACTGCACCATATTAACATGTACAAGTTCACAATCACCTTTGATCCTACCATTCCACTAAACTGTTATTTTCATTATAGAACTTGTACTAAATTTCTGCCTGTATTACTGAAAATTATCGAAATTTCTCATGCAGTATTCAAGAAGGTCTATAATCATGAACAGCATTAGACCTATGCTCAGCTCTCTCACAAATTATCTCCTCAGTAAATTTGTTATTATGCAACCGGGAAGCATCTATAGCTTTCAGACTGTAATTGGCACAGAACTTTTAGCATCCAGCCTGATTACCCAGCCTTCCCACAGTTTTCCTGAACTGGTTAAAAGGGCTCTATCAGGTCCTTGTTATCAATTATTTTCTTTCTTTCTCTCTTTTTATTTTGCAGTGTTTTCAATGTTTCCTTCGGTTTGGAAAAAAAAATACAGAGCCCTTTACCAAATAAAGTGTTTTTACTATAGTTCAAATACATTCAAAGTTACTTTTATTTTATTTCAACTTATATAATTCCTTATTTAAAACTGTGTGTGTGGGGGGAGGGTGGATAGATTCTACTAATTCATTAATTAAACTGTCTGATTCCCTTTTATTTTCCAATCTCCTCTTGATCTACTTAATTTTGAAATTGTTTCTTTATATTTAGAGCTCTTTTTGCGAACCTCTGAGTAATGTATAGCCACTAAATAACTTTACTCTTGCATTTTCACTTCAAAAAGATTTTGTTTTCCTTTTTAATTATCTGTGCCTCGGTTTCCCCATTTATACATGTACTATCCTTTAGAAATTGTTAAATGTTTGCATATCCCAAACACATGTATACTGATTCTTAGAATGTGAATAGAGAACTTATTAAGAAATAACTTATTAGGAAAAAAATTATTTTTAAAAAACTAATTATCAGTATTTGAGAAAATTAAGACTATATTCTCACAGAAGCTATTTCTTGATAGTTTTTGTCACTCAATCATAGAAATCTAAAAAAACATAATGTTATAAATTTCATAAAAGTAACTATTTAGGGGTTAAGGCTTGGGTTTATAACCCTTCCTTTTCTCTAATATTTCAAATCTACTAGTTCCTTAAGAATTGTGTGTTTGTTTATATTTTGAGAGACATGCAAGGGAAAAAATTTTAAAAACCCACCTTCTACACTTTGAAGATAGAATAACATGCACTGAATTTCAATATTGATCTGCTTTTTCTGCTTTAAAATCCTTTTGTGTTTCAAGCTATCTATGCCTGCTTTAACTTAGCTATATAGGGCATAATGCAGAGCTTCATGACTTAAAGTAGCTTAGATAAAGGAGAGGCAGTATAACGACAGGTAGAAACATTGGTTGTGTTTTGTTTTATTTCTCTTGAAAGCCAGAATTTTTAAATGATTAAAATACATTCAACCAAATGTCTGATTCAAATTGTTTGGGGAGATATGAGTAAGTGAGTGCTGAATGGTCATGTTTTTGTCTAGCTTCTAACGGTTACATGCATACATCTCAAAAGGTAAATCTTACTTTAGAAAGTATTTGGTTCAGTTAAGCACTTTTGAATACCCAGGATAAATACAAGTGTGTTTTTAGAGGTTTGAACTTCAGAATATCCAGGCAAATAATGATATTATATACATGTATACTAACTGAATACTGATGTTGGGCAATGTATTGTAAAATTTTTTATAAGAACTCAGAAAAATTGATACAGGAATTAGGGAATACGTGAAAGAAACCAAGCCTATGAAAATGCTTCTTGGGGCAAAATTTGTACAAACTAGTTATTAAGAAAGTGTAGAGAATCACAGAGAAGAAGAAATGACCAGAAAAAAGAAAAAAAAAAAACTTGTACTTATAGAAAATACAATCTTTCATA
The DNA here is from genome assembly GCF_964270905.1 of Leucopleurus acutus. Classification (NCBI taxonomy): domain Eukaryota; kingdom Metazoa; phylum Chordata; class Mammalia; order Artiodactyla; family Delphinidae; genus Leucopleurus; species Leucopleurus acutus. The sequence goes on along the minus strand of NC_139145.1, from coordinate 76,966,452 downwards.
AAAAGTATAATGAAGAATTATTGACATTCTTGTTTAAAACACTGGGCATATCAGTAATACATCATGCAAGCTCCTAAGTATAGCTGTGTGCTGATCTTCTCTTTGATTTAATAGACGAAAGTTAACTCTGCCGTTAAGGTAGAGGGTGAGGATAAAATGAGGGGGAACCGGCCAGCCTCATCCCTAGGTTTTCCAACCTAGGTATGATATCTTCACCATATTAAAAAATATTATATTTAGAAATTAATTGATTTAATATTATTACTTCACAACATTCTACTTTAATCCTCAGAACTTTGCTTTAGACTTTTCAAGTCATACTATTGATGAGTGCTTCTCAACTTTTGTCTACCTAATAAGTTGGATATCATCGTTACGACTGAAAGCAAGGGAATACTTTTTTTTCTTACGATGCTTATAGTTTTATTTTATATAATGTTTTAATTTGTGAATCGTGCCAAAAAATTTCAGAGGGAAATGAAGACAGTTCAGTAGCATGGCATAGAAAGTTAGGATTTTTATCGTTTTTATTAAAGTATAGTGTATTTACAATATTATATTAGTTTCAAGTGTACAACCTAGTGATTCAATATTTTTGTAGCTTATACTCCATTTAAAGTTATTACCAAAAAATCTATATTTTCCTGTGCTGTACAATATGGTCTTGTTGCTTACTTATTTTATACATTGTAGTTTGTGTCTCTAAATCCCATACCCCATCTTCTCCTCTCCCCCTTCCTTCACTCCACTAGTAACCACTAGTTTGTTCTCTAAATATGTGTCTGTTTTGTTACATACAGTTGTTTGTTTTATTTTTTAGATTCCACATATAAGTGATAACATAGAGCATTTATCTTTTTCTATCTGATGTATTTCACTAAGCATAATACTCTCTAGGTTCATCCATGTTGTTGCAAATGGCAGAATTTCATTCCTTTTTATGACTGAGTAGTATTCTATTATATATATAAATATATATGTGTATATATATATATATAATGTCTTCTTTATGTATCTGTTGATGGACACTTGGGTCCCTTTAATATCTTGCCTATTATAAATAATGCTGCTATGAACATTGGGGTGCATATATCTTTTCATATTAGTGTTTTCATTTTTTTCGGATATATACCCAGCAGTGGAATTGCTAGATCATATGGCAGTTCTATGTTTAGTTATCTGAGGAAACTCCATAATGTTTTCCATAGTGTGTGCACCAATGTACAGTACCACTAACAGTGTACTAGGGTTCCCTTTTCTCCACATCCCGGCCAACATTTGTTATTTGTAGATATTTTAATAACAGCCATTTTGATGGGTATGAGGTGATATCTCATTGTGGTTTTTGCTTTACGAATTTGCATGTCATCCTTGGGCAGGGACCATGCTAATCTTCTCTGTATTGTTTCAATTATAGTATATGTGCTGCCAAAGTGAGCACTCTCATTGTGATTTTGATTTGCATTTCTCTCATGATTAGTGATGTTGAGCATTTTTTCATGTGCTTGTTGCCTGTCTGTATATCTTCTTTGTAATAATGTCTATTCAGGCCTTCTGCCCTTTTTTTTTTTTAATTGAGTCGTATGAGCTGTTTATATGTTTTGGATATTAACCAATTATCAGTCATATCATTTGCAAATATATTCTCCCGTTCAGTAGGTTGTCTTTTTTGTGTTGTCAATGGTTTCCTTTGCTATGCAAAAACTTTTAAGTTTAATTAGGTCCCATTTGTTTATTTTTGCTTTTATTTCTTTTGCCTTAGGAGACAGATCCAGAAAAATATTGCTACGATTTATGTCAAAGAGTGTCCTGCCTACATTCTCTTATAGGAATTTTATGTTTTAAGGTCTTACATTTAGGTCTTGACTCCATCTCGAGTTTATTTTTGTATATGGTGTGAGGAAATGTTCTAATCTCATTCTTTTACATGTAGCTGCCCAGTTTTCCCAGAACCACTTATTGTCTTTCCTCCATTGTATATTCTTACCTCCTTTGTCATAGATTAATTGGGAATAAGTGTGAGGGTATTTTCCTGTGTTCTCTATTCTGTTCCATTGAGCTATATGTCTGTTTTTGTGCTAGTACCATGCTGTTTTCGTTACTATTGCTTTGTAGTATAATCTGAAGTAAGGGAACATGATACCTCCAGCTTTGTTCCTTTTTCTCAATATTGCTTTAGTAATTCAGGGTCTTTAGTGGTTTCATAAAACTTCTCAAATTATTTTTTTCTACTTCTGTGGAAAATGCCTTGGGTATTTTAATAGGGATTGCATTAAATCTATAGATTGCTTGGGTAGTATGGACATTTTAACAATATCAATTCTTCCAGTCTGAGAACATGAGATATCTTCCCATTTCTTCGTATCATTTTCAGATTTCTTCATCAAAGTTTTATAATTTTCAGGGTATAGGTCTTTCACCTCCTTGGTTATGTTTTTTCCTAGGTATTTTATTCTTTTGATGTGATTGTAAATGGGATTGTTTCCTTAATTTTTCTTTCTGGCAGTTCCTTATTAGTGTAGAGAAAAGCATCAGATTTCTGTATATTAATCTTGTATCTTGCAACTTTACTGAATGTATTTATTAGTTTTAATAACTTTTTTGGTGACTTCAGAGTTTTCTATATGAAGTTTCATGTCATCTGCAAATAGTGACAATTTTACTTCCTCTCTTCCAATTTGGATGCCTTTCATTTCTTTTTCTTGTCTGATTGCTGTGCTAAGCCTCCCAATACTATGTTAAATAGAAGTGGTGAGGGTGGACATCCTTGTCTTGCTCCTGTTTTTAGAGGAAATGCTTTCAGCTTTTCAGCACTAAGTATGATGTTAGCTGTGGGTTTTTCATAAATGGCCTTTATTGTGTTGAGATGTGTTCCCTCTATACCAACTTTGATGAGACCTTTTATCATAATGGGTGTTGAATTTTGGCAAATGCTTTTTCTGTGTCTATTGAGATGATTATGCAATTTCTATCCTTCTTTTTGTTAACGTGGTGTATCACATTGATTGATTTGCAAATATTGAACCAACCTTGTGTCCCTGGAATAAATCCCACTTGATCATGGTGTATGATCCTTTTTTTATAGTTTTGAATTAGATTTGCTAGTATTTTTTTGAGAATTTTTGCATCTATATTCATTGTTGAGATATTGGCCTGTAATTTTCTTTTTTCCTAATGTCTTTGTCTGGTTTTGTTATTAGGGTAATGTTGGCCTCATAGAATGAATTTGGGAGTGTTCGACTCTCTTCAGTTTTTTGGAAGGTTTTGAGACGGATAGATACGCTCTTCTTTATGCATTTGGTAGAATTCCCTAGTGAAGCTATCCAGTTCTGTGCTTTCGTTTGCTGGGAGTTTTTTAATTACAAATTCAATTTCATTACTAGGGGTAGGTCTGTTCAGATTGGCTATTTCTTCTTGATTCAGTCTTGGAAAGTTGGATATTTCTAGAAATTTGTCCATTTCTTATATGTTTTCCAATTTGGTTATGATTTTTTTTTATCCCTGTGGTATCTTATTTGTCCTCTTTCATTTCTTATATTGTTTATTTGAGCCTTCTCTGTTTTTTCTTGGTGAACTTGTCCAAATGTTTATCAATTTGTTTTTTCTTTTCAAAGAACCAGCTCTTGGTTTCAATTATCTTTTCTTTTTTTTTTTTTGGTCTCTATTTTATTTATTTATTCTCTGATCATTATTATTTCATTCCTTCTGCTGACTTTTGGGCTTGTTTGTTCTTTTTCAAGTTCCTTTATATACTAATAGGCCAGGATTTTTATTTTAGAGTTTCCTTGTTTCTTGATGTAGGCTGTATCATTATAAACTTCCCTCTTATAACTGCTTTTGCGCATCCCACAGATTTTGGACAGTTCTGTTCCTATTTTCGTTTGTCTTGAGGTATTTTCTGGTTTCCTCTTTGACTCAAATTTTTTCCAGTAACATGTTTTTTAGCCTCCATGTGTTTGTGCTTTTACTATTTTTCTTTGTGTAAAAGATTTCTATTGTTGTGATCAGAAATAATGCTTGATATAATTTCTATCCTTTTAAACTTGTTGAGACCTTTCATGGCCTTGCATGTGATCACTCCTGGAGAATGTTCCACGTGAGTTTGAAAAGAAAGTGTACTCTGCTGTCTTTAGATGGAGTGTCCTTTAGATATCTATTAACCTGACTAGTCTATTGTATCATTTAAGACCACTCTTGACTTATTGGCTTTCTGTCTTTGATGTAAGACATTGATGTAAGTGGGGTGTTGAAGTACCCCGCTACTATTTATTATTGTCAACTTATCTCTTTATGTCTTTATTATTTGCTTTATATATTTGGGTGCTCCTGTATTGGGTGTATATATATTGATGAGTATAATATCTTCTTCTTGTATTGATCACTTTATCATTATATAATGTCCTTCTTTGTCTCTTGTTATAGATTTTGTTTTTAAAGTCTATTCTGTATCATGTGAGTATTGCTACCCCCACTTGTCATTGCCATTTGTATGAGAAATATCTTTTTCCAGCTTCTCACTTTTGTCTGTGTGTGTCTTTAGTTCTGAAGTGAGTATCTCATAGGCACCATATAGATGAGTCTTTTTTACCCAATCAGCCACCCTGTTTCTTTTGATTAGAGCATTTAGTCCATTGACATTTAAAGTAATGATTCATAGTTATGTACTTATTGCTATTTTATTTCTTGTTTTCTGTTGTTTTTGTAGTTCTTCACTGTTCTTTTCTTCTTTTAGTTTCCTCCCTTGTGGTTTGATGCTTTTCTTTAGTGGTATGTTTGTATTCATTTCAGCCTTGTTTTTCTGTATCTATTGTAGGTTTTTGATTTGTGGTTACCATGGGGTTTGTACATGTTGACCTATAACTATATCTATTTGTTTTAAACTGGTACTCCTTCAAGTTCAAACACTTTCTAAAAGATCTACATTTTTTACTCCCTGCTCCCACATTTTGTGCTTTTGATGTCAGACTTTACATCTTCATGTTTATTCCTTTACTCATTATGTAGTTATACTTGATTTTACAGTTTTTGTCTTTTAATTTTTGTACTAAGTCATTGATCCTCATTCTTTATTATATATTTGCCTTTACTAGTGGCATTTTTTCCCTTTCCTACTTACTTCTTGTTCTTGCTTCTTTCTTATTTCTTGTTATAGGCTTTTCTTTTCCACCCTGAGAAGACCTTTTAACATTTCTTTTCAGGTGAGTTTAGTATTGATGAACTTTTTCATTTTTGTTTGTCTGAAAAGCTTTTAACTCTCCTTCTATTCTAAATTATACTCTTGCTAGGTAGAGTATCCTAGGTTGCAGGTTTCTCCCTTTTAGCACTTTGAATATATCATGCCACTCCCTTCTGGTCTTCAAACTTTCTGCAGCAAAATCAGCTGTTAGCCTCATGGGGTGTTGCTTGTATATGCCTCTGTTTTTCTCTTGCTGCCTTTAGAATTCTTTCTTTATCTTTAACTTTTCCATTTTAATTATAGGTCTTGATGTGGGTCTATTTGGGCTCATCTTTTTGGGGACCTTCTGTGCTTTTTGTCTAGATATCTGTTTCCTTCTTCAGGCTTATGAAGTTCCAGCCATAATTTCATCAAATACATTTTTTTTATCCCCTTCACTTTCTCTTTTCCTTCTGGGACCCATAAAATATGAATGTTTGTGTACTCAATGTTATCCCAAAGATCCCTTAAACTGTTCTAATTTTTTAAATTTGTCTTTCTTTTTGCTGTTCTGACTAGATGATTTCCATTATTCTGTCTTCCAGATCACTTATGCATTCTTCTGTTTCACCTAGTCTGCTTTTCATTCCTTGTAGTGTGTTTTTCATTTCAGTTATTCTTCAGTTGTAACTAGTTCTTTTTATATTTTTTAGTTCCTTTTTAAACTTCTCACTGTGCTCATCTACTCTTTTCCCTAATTCAGTTAGCATTCTGCTTTGAATTCTTTACTGGTAAACTGTTTTTTTCTGTTTCATTATTTGCTTTTCCAGGGGTTTTCTCTTGCACTTTCAATTGAGACAAATTCTTCTCCTCATTTTTCTTATCTTTCTCTGTCTCTGAAATTAAGTGAAATAGTTATCTATGGTGGTCTTGAAGGGTGTCTTTATGTTGGAGCATCCCTACATAGTTTACATGTGTCCAGTGGCTTTGGTGGGAGAGCTGGATTTGATGAGAACACAAGTCACGTCTTTCCTCATGGTGTGCTGGCAGCTATCACCTTGGTAGGAGGTGGGGCTGGAGATGGAGGCATACTGCCAGACTCAGGTGTGAAGTGGCACTTTCCCTCTGCTCAGTGGCCTTCACAACACTATCAGGGGTAGGGTCGGGTCTCAAGTTGCTGAGGGTTGGGTCCAAGCTAGCTCATTTCCCTTTTAGTGTGTGCTCTTCTCTCCCAGCACTGGCACCCTCATCCCAGAAGAAAGCAGTGCTGGAGCAAGAGGGGCTGGTATTTATGTGAAAACTCAGTCTCTGTGCACTGATGCTGAATTGAATCTTAGAGTTTTGGGTGAAATAGAAAAGAGTAGCTTTATTGCTTTGCCAGGCCAACGGGGACACAGAGAGCTTGTGCCCTCAAAAACTGTCCCCACCCAGGGGGATTTGGTGAGGAGTTATATGACAATGGTTCAAGGGCGGGGTTGCTGATAAGGATCAGTGTGTGTGCAGGGTCTGCATTCCTTTAATTTGGCCTTAGGCCACTCCCAATCAGCCTCTGTGGTTCTTGATGTTATCAAACTGTGACCTTCTCTCTGGAATGAAGAATGCTTCATCAAGTAGTTGACATCTTCCATTTGTTGGGGTTTTTAGTTCTGTAGAAAAGCTCAAACATATTAGTATGTGTATCCATTGAGGTAGAACCAGGATTCTCTCCCAAGGCTGCACTGTTGTTTCTTGGCTGCTGCTACCTTGTCTCTGCATCCCCTCCCTTCCCTGATTAGCAACTGTTTGAACCTGGCCTTTGGAATTCAGGGCAGGTCATGGAGGCTGAAGTCTCTGCTACAAAGAAGAAACGGGGGACACAAAAAGGCTTCCATGCCCAGGAGCCCAACAGGGTCCTGCTCAGTTTCACTACTGGGTATTTGGTGAGGGTTGGGGTGCAGGCTGTACTGGTTGGGATGCCATCAGAGATCCACACTGCCTCTGGTATGCCTCCTGTGCAATTGCCAGTAGTGACTGTCCCCTCCCTGCTCAGAACTGCTTACAGTTTGAGCTGCCTCTGCATCTCATGGCTGAGCTTTCTCCTCAGTTGTCACAGCATTCATTTCACTGTGGGGCTGCAACGCAAGGCCAGCAGGGCTGGAGTGTTTGTCAGCCCAGGCTGGGGTACACACTGGGTCCATCACAGGAAATCAGTCATTCACTCACAGGGTTTCAATCCACACTCTCCACCCTGTTTCAGGAGCAAGAAAGCCTTCACGCACTCCTCACAAATGGAATCTAGTCTTCTCACAGTACTCCTGTTAGTCCACCAGCCCTCCAGTCAGCCAAGGGGGATCGTCTTCCCCTTGTCAGACCCCAGGGCTGTGACACCCAATATGTGGCTTGAACCATTCACTCCCCAGGAATGTTCTCTGCCCATGTAATCTCATTTTTCTTCTGAGTCCCATCCCAGGGGCACAGATTGTGACCTGATTGGTTTTCTTCCCTTCTGATCCAATTCCATGTGGATCTTTCTTATAGCCTAGGTTGCGCAGGAATCTTTCTGCCAGACTCCACTTAGTTTTCAATGAGAATTGTTCCACATATAGATAAATTTTTGATGTGTTCCTGGGAGGAGGTGAGTTTTATGTCCTCCTACTCTGTCATCTTAATTTGACACTGGGAATGATTTTTCATATGCTAGTAAGCCCTTTTAAACTATTAGTGACTTCTTATATTTGAACCTAGGCCAAACCATGGTAAAAATTCATGGGCTCACAATATATCTTAGATATCACATCTTAAGCTCAGAGATCAGAACTTGGCCTATAATCTTGGTAGCCACATCTGTGTACCAAGTTGATTTTACCTCATCAGAGAGAGTTAGTGAACTGTGTTCAGTACTGTAATTACAGCTTTGAGCAGGCATGTCCTACCTGTACAAGGCTATTTAGCAAAAAGCACTGAGCAGAGAGACAGGGCCACCTATTGAGATAAGAAAAGATCAAGTAAAAGGCACTGACTGGATCAAATGCTATTCTTTGCAGAGATCTTGTTTCTTGAATATTAGTGCAACTTCATTAATTCCTGCATAAAAGATGTTATTTATATACTACAAGAACACTCTTCTGGGTACTGGTAAAGAATAAAAAAGACTAATAAGACATGGTTCATGTCCCTAGGGAACATAAATAGAAATAAATAGAGGTAAGCATTAGCAAGTACTGTAATTAGACAGGTATAATTTTAGTAAACCATCTTTACAGAAGAAATTAGAAAAAGACATTAAAACTAAACGTTCTATTCTAAGTGTTACGCTAATTATGTATTAAGAACAATACTTCAGAAGGGAGTGGTAGGGCATATTTAAAGTGATAAAAGGGAAAAACCTGCAACCAAGATTACCCAGCAAGGATCTCATTCAGATTCGACGGAGAAATTAAAACCTTACAGACAAGCAAAAGTTAAGAGAGTTCACCACCACCAGCTTTACAACAAATGCTAAAGGAACTTCTCTAGGAAAGAAACTCAACAGAAGGAAAAGACTCACAATAACAAACCCAAAACAATTATGAAAATGGTAATAGGACCATACATATCAATAATGACCTTAAATGTGAATGGATTAAATGCTCCCACCAAAAGACACAGACTGGCTAAATGGATACAAAAACAAGATCCATATATATGCTGTCTACAAGAGACCCACTTCAGACCTAGGGACACATACAGATTGAAAGTGAGGGGATGGAAAAAGATATTCCATGCAAATGGAAATCAAAAGAAAGCTGGAGTAGCAATTCTCATATCAGACAAAATAGACTTTAAAACAAAGACTATTACAAGACACAAAGAAGGACACTACATAATGATCAAGGGATTAATCCAAGAAGAAGATATAACAATTGTAAATATTTATGCACCCAACATAGGAGCACCTCAATGCATAAGGCAAATACTAACAGCCATAAAAGGGGAAATCAACAGTAACACAATCATAGTAGGGGACTTTAACACCCCACTTTCACCAATGAACAGATCATCCAAAATGAAAATAAATAAGGAAACACAAGCTTTAAAAGACACATAGACCAGATAGACTTAATTGATATTTATAGGACATTCCATCTAAAAACAACAGAATACACTCTCTTCTCAAGTGCTCATGGAACATTCTCCAGGATAGATCATATCTTGGGTCATAAATCAAGCCTTGGTAAATTTAAGAAAATTGAAATCATATGAAGTATATTTTCCAACCACAAAACTATGAGACTACATATCAATTACAGTAGAAAAACTGTAAAAAATACAAACACATGGAGGCTAAACAATATGCTACTAAATAACCAAGAGAGCACTCAAGAAATCAAAAAGGAAATCAAAAAATATGTAGAAACAAATGACAGTGAAAACACAATGACCCAAAACCTATGGGATGCAGCAGAAGCAGTTCTAAAAGGGAAGTTTATAGCAATACAATCCTACCTCAAGAAACAAGAAAAATCTCAAACAACATAACCTTCTGCCTAATGCAATTAGATAAATAAGAACATAAAAAAACAAAAGTTAGCAGAAGGAAAGAAATCATAAAGTTCAGATCAGAAATAAATGAAAAAGAAATGAAGGAAACAATAGCAAAGATCAATAAAGCAAAAAGGTGTTTCTTTGAGAAGGTAAACAAAATTCATAAACCATTAGCCAGACTCAACAGGAAAAAAAGGGAGAAGACTCAAATCAACAGAATTAGAAATGAAAAATGAGAAGTAACAACTGTCAATGCAGAAATACAAAGGCTCACGTGAGACTACTACAAGCAACTATATGCCAACAAAATGGACAACCTGGAAGAAATGGACAAATTCTTAGAAAAGTACAAACTTCCAAGATGGAGCCAGGAAGAAATAGAAATATGAACAAACCAATCACAAGCACTGACATTGAAACTGTGATTAAAAATCTTCCAACAAACAAAAGCCCAGGACCAGATGGTTTCACAGGCGAATTCTATGAAATATTTAGAGAAGAGCTAACACCTATCCTTCTCAAATTCTTCGAAAATATAGCAGTGGGAGGAATACTCCCAAACTCATTCTACGAGGCCACCATCACCCTGATACCATAACTACACAAAGATGTCACAAAACAAGAAAACTACAGACCAATATCACTGATGAATGTAGATGCAAAAATTCTCAACAGAATACTAGCAAACAGAATCCAACAAAACATTAAAAGGATCATACACCATGATCAAGTGGAGTTTATCCCAGGAATACAAGGATTCTTCAATATACACAAATCAATCAATGTGATACATCATATTAACAAACTGAAGGATAAAAACCATGTGATTATCTCAATAGAGGCAAAAATGGCTTTTGACAAAATTCAACACCAATTTATGATAAAAACTCTCCAGAAAGTGGGCATAGAGGGAACCTACCACAACATAATAAAGCTCATATATGACAAACCTGGAGACAACATCGTTCTCAAAGGTGAAAAAATGAAAGCATTTCCTGTAAGACCAGGAGCAAGACAAGGTTACCCACTCTCACTGCTATGATTCAACATAGTTTTGGAAGTTTTAGCCACAGCAGTCAGAGAAGAAAAAGAAATAAAAGAAATCCAAATCAGAAAAGAAGTAAAACTGTCACTGTACTATACATAGAGAATCCTAAAGATGCTGCTAGAAAACTGCTAGAGATAGTCAATGAATTTGGTAAAGTAGCAGGATACAAAATTAATGCACAGAAATCTCCTGCATTCCTATACACTAACGATGAAAAATCTGAAAGAGAAATTAAGGAAACACTCCCATTTACCATTGCAACAAAAGAAATAAAATACCTAGGAATAAACCTTCCTATGGAGACAAAAGACCTGTATTCAGAAAACTATAAGACACTGATGAAAGTAATTAAACATGATACAAACAGAGAGATATACCATATTCTTGGATTAGAAGAATCAACATTGTGAAAATAGCTATACTACCCAAAGCAATCTGTAGATTCTATGCAATGCCTATCAAGCTACCAATGGCATTTTTCACAGAACTAGAACACAAAATTTCACAATGTGTATGGAAACACAAAAGACCCTGAATAGCCAAAGCAATCTTGAGATAGAAAAACAGAGCTGGAGGAATTGGACGCCCTGACTCCAGACTATACTACAAAGCTACAGTAACCAAGACAGTATGGTAATGGCACAAAAACAGATAGATCAATGGAACAGGATTGAAAGCCCAGAGATAAACCCACAAACATATGGTCACCTTATCTTTGATAAAGGAGGCAAGAATATACAGTGGAGAAAGGACAGCCTCTTTAGTAAGTGCTGCTGGGTAAACTGGACAGCTACATGTAAAAGAATGAAATTAGAACACTCCCTAACACCATACACAAAAATAAACTCAAAATGGATTAAAGACCTAAATGTAAGGCCAGACACTATCCAACTCTTAGAGGAAAACATAGGCAGAACACTCTATGACATAAATCACAGCAAGATCCTTTTTGACCCACCTCATAGATAAATAGAAATAAAAACAAAAATAAACAAATGGGACCTAAAGAAACTTCAAAGCTTTTGCACAGCAAAGGAAACCATAAATAAGACCAAAAGGCAGCCCTCAGAATGGGAGAAAATATTTGCAAATGAAGCAACTTACAAAGGATTAATCTCCAAAATATACAAGCAGCTCATGCAGCTCAATATCACAAAAACAAACAATCCAATCCAAAAATGGGCAGAAGACCTAAATGGACATTTCTCCAAAGAAGATATACAGATTGGCAACAAACACATGAAAGGATGCTCAACATCACTAATCATTAGAGAAATGCAAATCAAAACCACAATGAGGTATCACACCACACTGGTCAGAATGGCCGTCATTAAAATATCTACAAACAATAAATGCTGCAGAGGGTGTAGAGAAAAGGGAACCCTCTTGCACTATTGATGGGAATGTAAATTGATACAGCCACTGTGGAGAACAGTGTGAAGGTTCCTTAAAAAACTAAAGATAGAACTACCATAGGACCCAGCAATCCCACTACTGGGCATATACCCTGAGAAAACTGTAATTCAAAAAGAGTCATGTACCACAGTGTTCTTTGCAGCACTATTTACAATAGCCAAGACATGGAAGCAACCTAAGTGTCCATCAACAGATGAATGGATAAAGAAGATGTGGCACATATATACAATGGAATATTACTCAGCCATAAAAAAAATGAAATTGAGTTATTAGTAGTGAGGTGGACGGACCTAGAGTATGTCATACAGAGTGAAGTAAGTCAAAAAGAGAAAAATACATATGTTAATACATAATATGGAATCTAAAAAAAAAAATTGTTCTGATGAACTTATGGACAGGACAGGAAAAAATACACAGCGAGTAGAGAATGGACTTGAGGACATGGTGTGGGGGAAGGGTAGACTGGGACAAAGTGAAAGAGTAGAATTGACATATATGCACTACCAAATATAAAATAGCTAGCTAATGGGAAGCAGCTGCATAGCACAGGGAGATCACCTCGGTGCTTTGTCACCACCTAGAGGGTGGAATAGGGAGGGTGGAAGGGAAGCACAAGAGGGAGGGGATATGGGGATATATGTATACATATAACTGATTCACTTTGTTATACAGCAGAAACAAACACAATATTGTAAAGCAATTATACTCCAATAAAGATGTTAAAAAAATTTTTTTTAATTCTTTATTGGAATTGACAACACTTTTTCCACTGTATTTCCCTGCCACCTTTATCTTGAATCTATTGACTCTCTAGTTCTGTTTCTGGCCTGTCTATTCTGCTCTTTTGATCTATTTTATGTGCATATACCAATAACAAACTGTCTTAATCACAACAGCTCTGGTCCTGATATATGGTAATGTTAAGTCCTTAGCTTCTGTTGTTATCTTGCCTGGGCTATTCTTAACTTTTCTTATTTCTACATAAATTTTAGAATCAATTTTCCCATATTCCCAAAAAAGACTCTTGGGACTTTTGGGCAATTTCATTCACTATATAGATCAGTTTGAGGAAAATTGACATTTTTGATATGCAATATTCATTTCAAAACATAATGATCCCTCCATTTATTTGTTTTTTAATTTCTTTCATCATATTGTGTAGTATTCTCTATAGGAGCCTTGAAGATGTTTCCTTAAATATATACTCCACATGTGATGTATTAAGCTGCTAGTATAAATGGCATGTTTTGTTTGTTAATTTTATTTATTTGTTTTTTTCAATATAGAAATACATCATTTTATGTTAATAAATTCAATGATTTTGCTAGATTCACTTACTGATTTTCATAATTTTTATATTGATTATTTCATATTTTTTATATATGCAATCAGATCATCCATGAATAATGAAAGTTTTATTTCTTCCTTCCCCACACTTATAACTTTTATTTCTTCAGTTATTTCAAATTTTGGTCCTTAAGGACAATGTTGAACAGCAGTGGTGCTGGGAAGTATATCTGTCTTCTTCCAGATCTCAGAGGGAAATTATTCAGTATTTTACCATTAAGTTTGATGTTTTCTCTGGGGTTTTTATAGATACTTATCAGACTGAGAAAGTTCTCTTCTCTTCTCTCTCTTTCTCTCTCTCTTTTTTTTTTTTCTTTGCTAAGTTTTTTTTCCCCTAAGTAATCATTAAAGAGTGTTACATTTTTCCAGGTGTACTTTCTGTCCTTATTGAGATGATATTTTCCTCCCCTCATATTAACATTTGTCTATTGTCTTCATTTATTCTTTTACATTTAGGCTTTCTCAATCATAGTGCTTTAACATGTTTCTTTCAAACAACATATAAAGATTTTTTTGATATAATACATGAATTTTTTTCTTTTACCATTGAATTAATTTATATTTATTGATGTGACATATATATTAGTTTGTGATTCTGTTATGTTTTCTGCTCTGTTTTTAATGCTTCTGTTTTCAATATTTTGTTATTTTTGTTTTATCTTCCTCATATCTGTTTGTTTATAGTTTTGATTTGTGTGTTTGTGTGTGCGAGCACTTGCACGCATATATGTGTCTGTGTGTGCCTGCTTTCCCTCAGCTAATTTAGAAAGTTTATAATGGGTTTTTTAAAATTAGCTGTTATATCAAAGACATTTAGTAGTATACATAATATTCTCAGTTAAGATCCTTTGTTTTTCAATGCCAGCTACCACTTGACCACTGTATTGGTTAGTGTTTTCTTATCTTTAATTTTTGGTAGTTTCCTCTTATAATGTGATGAAATATATTTAAAGAATTACTTCTTGATTTATTTATATACTTAATGCCTATTGGTTTTCCTTAAGGAAAGTTTAAAAAATGAATGCACCTAAATTCTTTCTATCTGTATTAGTTTCCTATTGCTGCTTTAATAAATTACCACAAACTTAGCAGTTTAAAACACTGCAAATTTTTCTTATAACTCTGGATTCTAGAAATCCAAAGTCAGTCTCACTGAGCTAAAGTCAAGATGTCAGCAGGGCTGGTTCCTCCTGGGATCTAGGAGAGATTCCATTTCCTTGCCTTTTTCAGGTTCTAGAGGCTGTCCACATTCTTTCCATCCAGCAATTGTATCACTCCAAATTTGCTTCCATCATTCCATCTCCTTCTTTGTCATTACCTTCCTCTTATAAGACACTTGTGACTACATTGAACCTACCTGGATAATCCAGGAAAATCTCCCCATCTCAAGATCCTTAATTTGATCACATCTGTAAATCCCCCATTCTACCTTTTGTCATGTAATATGACACATTGACAGGTTCCTACATCTTTGGAGGGGAGAGTCATTATTCTAGGTACCATACCATCTTTCCTTTTTTTTTTTCCCCTTAATGTTTTCTTTTCAAGTATTTTTATATGGTTTATCAAACATTTACCTCTGTTGGGGGAAGTCATCGAGAGAACATGACTGCTATTTACCTGGGCAATCAGTGGCTCCTCTCTCCCTCCCCGGTCCTTGGAATTTACATTCTACTCACCATTTCCACAGTGGGAGCCATTTTCAAGGTCACAGCTCTCAGAGAGCAATATATTGTTGAGACCATCTGGACAGTAAACATGACTAAACCCAGTTAAGGCCTAGACATAAACTTTTAACATTCTGGCGGGCAGATGCGGAGATCTACTTGTTTTACGACTGCCCAAGACAAACCACATATGGAAATTCCCTTGCTTATTAAAGCGGCCACGTAAAAATTCAAAGTGGTCTGCCCCTCTTATTTGGTCTCTCCTTGCCCTCCATGTATGGAAGCTAGTTTCAGATTTTACCCAGGAAACTCATGAGGTTGGGAACTAACAACATCTTGTAATCCTATTTTTCCAGTTGTTCCATCTTACATTTTATGTAAATTCAGTGTTTTTTAATATCTTAATTAGTAAAATTCAATTTCAGAAGTTTATGTTTGTTTTCTCCAAGAAGGTCTCACTAGTGCTATATTTTCTTGGTGATTTTTTTTGTGTTTGAGGATGCAGGCTATAGCTTTTTTTATGAATGTCGATGTGGTTGGTACAATACTGTTGGGTCAAATTTTCTTCAAAATTTCAGTTATTGCTCTAATGTATTCTGCATTTGAATTAGTAGAGAAGTCTGAAGATACCCTGATCTTTTTCCAATTGTAAATGACTTTGCAAAATTTCTTCATCCTTGAATTTCAATTACTTAATCAAGATATATTTCATTATTGATAGTTTTATATCAAATTTTTCTCCTAGAAAATGTTATGTGCTTTCATCTTAATTTCCGATGCTTCCTGTATTTCAGGAAAGTTTTCCTCTCTCTCTGAAAACATGCACATTTTATTAATGAATTTGCTCCTACAGGGAAACCAGTTATCCTTGGGTTGATCATCTTTGCCTTTCGCACCCATAGTGTTTTCATTATTTGATTTAATCACTGTTTTATCCTTTGCCTTTATTCTGAATGTATTTTTTCCTGTTTGTCAGACATTTTCACCTGTCTATTCTTCTCCTTTCTGCATTTAATATATTTGCTAATTCAGTAATAGCGTAATATTGGTCCTATATTTGTCTACTCCCTCTTCAATCTCCCTTTTCATGTCTTCTCTTGTTTTATTATTTTATCTCTTAGGTGTTGATTTATTAGAACCATGTTTTCTATTAGAAATTTTAATGTAAATTATCCATTCATTTTCTTCTGAAATAGAGCTTCTGTTATTTTTCACCTGGCTCATTTTTAACATGGAGAATTTGGCCCACACTTCCTATTTGCACTGATACTGTTTGTATAATTTCATGATGAGTGCTTACTTTATCCCCTTATCTGACTCCTATTTATCTTTTCTCAAAGCTGCAGCAAGCCTCTGTGTGTGTTCTGTGTATATTTGAGAGAGGTGTTTGAAAAATAGGGGTGGAATTGGAATCAGCTGGGACTAGGCATAAACCTAATCAGAAAAACTAAACTGTACCTTGTTTATCACTGTCTCATACCCTAGTTAACTTTGCAGAAGATGTATCGTAATCCATGCCAGAATTTCTTCAGGCTTCAAATAGCACCTGTGAATTTGGTGCAAATTCTAAAACTCTATGCATTTATCAAAAAGCAGCTGCCTAAGTAGTTTTTAACCCTATTTGATCCTGGATTCCTCCAAAGTCTTTTTCTAACCCTCTAAAAGCATAATAGGATGAGATTCACAATTTGATTTTAGGCCCCTGTGTTGAGTTTAGAGTAGATTGAAGATACTTTCACAGGTTCTTCTACTTTATACCACCCTAGAAATGTCTTTTCTCTTTTTTTGTGTTTAACTAAATTCTTGTTTATCCATGGGATCTTACCTCTCGTGTCTGAAATGTTTCTACTTTTTCTCTCTGCTTTTCTCCCAGCAGGAGAACCAAAACCATAATGGTCAACCATGTTTCCTTTTCCTGAGGCTTTTGGTCCTCTTTGAGTTGCTTCCATGTATTCTCATTATGCTCTTTCCAACCATGGATTTTTAGTACAAATTTTTCAGGATGTTGTGAAATCACCTCTTCCTTCCTATACTTTTCATTGGGCTTTTGGGAATAACATAGAGCTAAACTAAGTCATGCCTTGTAGAATATTTTTAAAAGCCTTCTGTTTCTCTGACTACCAGCTCTTGTTTTGATGACCTCTGTTGTATTTGTGGAAGTTTGTTGTTTGTTCGTTGGTAGGTTTCATTTTGTCTTTAGCCTATTTGCACCCATATTTTTAGGTTTGGAAGCAGTGAAATTTTAAGATTTACTATAATTCTATTATCTTTGGAAGTTTGTATTTAGATTCGTTAAGTCTTTTCTAAAAGTAATTTTTCTTCTATTCAGTTATATTACGTTTTGATTCTTTTGGGTCATTTCCATTAGTGTTCGGAATGGAAATATGTTGGTGAATGTTATTTCCATGGCGCAGGCAACCCTAACTATGACTGACTTTGGCATGAGTTAATGTTATTGAGGCAAACAAGATCTGCTTCCAAGCCCTGGCCCTGTTCTACTTAAGCATGATATGAACCTGGGAAAACAACTCTCCTCTTAAGTTATAATTGATTTTTTGAACTGTACCCTCCAGTCTCTGAGGAAAATAAGAAATTTGGAGCTACAATGGGAATTCATATGCACTGTTTGGTGAAGCATATCTTAATAGGATTTCTTTAACCAAGCGAGCTAAATCTTGAAACTCCGAGTTTGGTTGACTGTTTTTCCTTAACTTCTTAGGATTTACCTTTGACTAATTTCTTTCAGATGAAACACTGGATTAAGGGTTTGCAACCATCATTGTGCATTAGAATCACCTGGGAAGTTTAAAGAACAATAGCTGCCCAGGTTCTAGTGCTAGAAATTTTATCTAAATTTATCTGGGGCTGGACTCTGATAGTGGTGCTTTTAAAAAGCTCCTAGAGGTGTCGAAAGTGTAGCCAGAGTTGAGAGCCATTGTAACAGAAAATGAATCAGGAGGAAGATCCATCTTCAGGAGTGACAGTAAGGGAACACTGGCTTAACACCACTACAATTCAGGATAAATGAAAGTAAATTGTTTCCCCTTCCCTTGGAGCCCAAGAGAAATTATTTTAATTTGAATTATTTTGCAACATCATTATTGAAAAAGAGCACTTTTCTTCTGGGGAATAAAAACAAGCTTTCCTTTGAAATTTGGATGAAAATATTAAAATCTTATTTTTACAGTCAGGTCTATTTGAGGTAAATTACTCTGAGTTGGTGAAAAATTAATTTCTTCATGGACTATTGAAGAGAAAGCTTGATTTCAGGTTTACTTGAAACTTGCTATCATTAGGAGAAAAAGAAGTTAAATGTATGTTGAAAAATCCAAATTTTTTAAAAAAAGAAACCAAACAACCTATAGATTTTTCCTCAGAGACTGGCCATATGTGTGGGGCTAGGGAGATGTCTGTAGTTTACATTTACCTGTTAACCTACTGTGCTACTAGAAGATCTTAGTCATTCTCTGTATATTCAAATTTTTTTTAAAAAAATTGATCTCATCAGTAAATTAAGCATTCCAACTTTTTCTCTGCTGAGAACCAGTACCATTTATCCAGCTAGAGTAAATAATGTAGGCTGAATTTTTAGCCAGGTTCTATCTCATGTGGATAGCTTCATCTTTTAGAAAATGCTTCCAGTCTTGGTAGACCAGATCATATCAGTGATTCTCAAAATGTTGTAAGACTGTCAGAGGGAGCTGTCCCTGTTGTAAAAGAACAGCATCACATGTTAAGAAAACTAACCTAGTGGCCACCTAAAAAGGCACAATGGATGTCTGTAGATACACAATCTGATATTAAGTTGTTTGGTATGACTTAGCTAAGAAATACATCAAATTGTACATATAGAATCAGGTGCTTTTTGGAACCTAGGAATTTACAAAAAGGAAGAAAAGAAGGGAGGAAGGAAAGAATGAAAGAAAGAAACAAAGAGAAAGAAAGAAATCATTTAGTTTATCAAACATTTCCTGAAGTGATATTTGTAATTCATGTTATTCCATGGATGATTCGGTTTACAAAAATATAGCTATCCAAACACATGAAAGAATGCTCAACATCATTAATCATTAGAGAAATGCAAATCAAAACTACAATGAGATATCATCTCACACCAGTCAGAATGGTCATCATCAAAAAATCTAGAAACAATAAATGATGCAGAGGGTGTGGAGAAAAGGGAACACTCTTGCACTGCTGGTGGGAATGTGAATTGGTACAGCCACTATGGAGAACAGTATGGAGGTTCCTTAAAAAACTAAAAATAGAACTACCATATGACCCAGCAATCCCACTACTGGGCATATACCCTGAGAAAACCAAAATTCAAAAAGAGTCATGTATCAAAATGTTCATTGCAGCTCTATTTACAATAGCCCGGAGATGGAAACAACCTAAGTGCCCGTCATCGGATGAATGGATAAAGAAGATGTGGCACATATATACAATGGAATATTACTCAGCCATAAAAAGAAACGAAATTGAGCTATTTGTAATGAGGTGGATAGACCTAGAGTCTGTCATACAGAGTGAAGTAAGTCAGAAAGAAAAAGACAAATACCGTATGCTAACACATATATATGGAATTTAAGAAAAAAAATGTCATGAAGAACCTAGGGGTAAAGCAGGAATAAAGACGCAGACCTCCTAGAGAATGGACTTGAGGTTATGGGGAGGGGGAAGGGTGAGCTGTGACAGGGCGAGAGAGAGTCATGGGCATATACACACTAACAAACGTAGTAATGTAGATAGCTAGTGGGAAGCAGCCACATGGCACAGGGATATCGGCTCGGTGCTTTGTGACAGCCTGGAGGGGTGGGATAGGGAGGGTGGGAGGGAGAGAGACGCAACAGGGAAGACATATGGGAACATATGTTTATGTATGACTGATTCACTTTGTTATAAAGCAGAAACTAACACAGCATTGTAAAGCAATTATACCCAAATAAAGATGTTAAAAAAATATATATATATATAGCTATCATAGGTATATTTACTTTCAAGAGATGAAAAAAATTACATTTGGTGCAATCTATTCCCCACATTTAAAAAATTATGCTTTTTAAGAATCATACAAAGTTAATTGATTTATCATAAATTGCCATCATGTACTTTCTACTTATTATTCAATAATTCAAAAATGTAAATGATCCCACACTGTCAAATCTCTATGTGGGATACCATTGGTAAATATATTATTGAATGATTACACTTTTAGGATAGATGGAATTATCAAGTACCAATCAATAGTGTTTGCCTTATGAGAGCAATATATTGAAATAGGAAAAAAGGTTTCTTCAGCATATTTTTAATCAATCAGGTAAGTTTCACCATATGTTTAGATTGGAGTGAAGCTGACACTTTCAAAACAGCCAAGATTGAATAATATTAACCTCCTTGAGCCAAATACTGGTGATTCTCGCGAAGGAAGATATTTGTCTTTGTTCAGCATTCGTTCTCCAAAACTATCACGTTTCTCTTAGGGCATTTTTCCTTCCGTGTAAAATTCATTCTTTAGTGCATTCGTTCATTCTCCCAATGTTTTATATGTGTCTAGTATATGCCAGAGACAGTAGCAGTGAGCTAACAATGTATATGTCAACATGGAGAATATGGAATCGTGAGAGAAATAGGCCTTAAGCAAATATTTCATCTAAAATGTTAATAATGCTATGAGAGGAGAATACAAGTTCTTATGAAACATTTGGAAGATATTATCTAAGATAGAAGTTTGGGAAAGCTTATATGAGGAAATGATATTTGAGCTCAGATCTGAGAATAAAAGTCGTTCATTTAGTAAGAAAATGTCAGACAGATGAATGAAATGTGATTAAATCCTTGATGTAGAAGATAACATGCATAGGTACTTAAAGGAACTGAAAGAAGGCTCATGTGTATGGTGGGCTAAGAGCAAGGGAAAGAAGTACTAGGGACTATGAGAGACTATGTAGCAATCTAGAAATGCCAGAATTAAAATTTACTTTTATTTAAGGGAAGTGAGAGAAATGGAATGAGGGAATGATACTTTGTTGTCAACATTGCTTAAATTTAATTTTACAGCTTAAATAATTTTTATTTACCCCTATTAAAAAAAAAGTCTAGTATTTCTGTTGTGTATGCCAGTACCAAGTGACAACAGTGTGCTAAAGATTTAGCCACAGAGGGCAAATAGTCAGATTTAACTATGGATATATTTAGAACATGTTTCCTCTTTAAAAACATTATGGAATACATATATCTATGCATTAGAGCTAAATCAATGTTTTCTGTTTCATAGAAAACAGAAAAATTCTTAAGGATTTAAATTTGAAGATTTCATGTGATATCCTTTATATAATTGTCATAAACACAATCTAATTTACCTTTAAAACATACATTGATTTAAATATTATTTGAGTAATCTTGCTTCTAGTCATTTGAAGACAAATGTTTTAGAAGTTTGTACTGGCTGTCTGTTTAGTTGTCAAAATCTCTCCCTATAATCCCTCATCATAACACTAAAACTAAAACATCTCTTATTGATATGTATCTTATGTAATTTATAGTCTCCAGGATAAACAATTTTTCAACCAATTATTGAAATTTCTGAAGAAAATCTAATGTTTAGAAATTAAAATATTGTAGTCCCCAGTGTAAGGTTTAGGAAACAAAATCCTAAATTGTTTTCTTTTTAATTGTAATAGTATTTTACTATAAAGTTCATTGAATGGTGTACTCTCCTGCTGAAGGTAATTTGGGGGTTAGGTCTTATAAGTACACATGAAGAACTGATGCACATATATTCACTAGGCACTTACTTTTGGTCCAGTATGATGTTAAGTGTTGGAAAAGAAGTGTATCATGATTCCTGCCCTCAATTAACTTGCAATCTAAGTAGGAAAGTACACTCACATATTTTTAGGATCAGAGATAATTAAAGGCTAACTGAAATGGAGATATGAAAACAGTGGGTTGGTCTAGATGAGAGCAAGATGTGTTTATTAGGAAATATTCATAGATTTTTTATACTTGAGGTAGGACTAGAGAGTTGGGTAGGACTTGGCCGGCAGCAAGAAAGGGCAAGAACACACCAGAAATGTGATTGAAGTATCAGGGTACAGAGTTGAGAATCAGAAATGAGCTTGTGGGTCTTGGGGAGGGAAGCAGTGGAAACACTGCCCTGACTAAAGGAAGATGTATATTGAAAGTAACAGATAATAAGCTTGACTAAGGGAAGGGTCAGATTATAAGAAGTGGCGATGCTACTAGCAGACTTGCAGAGTGTGGTGTTATGCACATTAGAGATTTTTGGACAAGGCTGACAGGAAAGTGGGATAGGAGGAGTGTCAGTTTGAAAAATGAAGTTATGAAGTCAGTGTTACATTTCCAGAGCTAAGGAGTGTGTATGTATGTATATGTATATGTGTATATGTGTATATATATAAAAATATGGTAGCCCATTATATACTTGCAGTAGCTGAGTGACATACAGCTGAGCATTGAGAGGCACGATTTTGTAGTATTTATGAATTTAACATCTAAACCAGCTGGGTTTAAATTCTGGCTCTGACACATACTAGCTGTGTGATAACAGGCAATCAAACTCTGTGTTTCCTGTTGTGAGCATTAATGAGTTATTATGAGTCAACAGTTAACAACAATGCCTAGAACATAATAAAGGCTATATATATATATAACCTATTAGTATTATTATTAAGCTAGCAGCAGGGTCTTAAGTAAATAGGTATAAATATATTTAAGAAAGGAAAAAGCATTTGTAATGGTATAAGCAAGAAAAAGTAACCATCCAATGCAGTTTGAAATATTGTGGGTGGAAGAAATAACATGATTTGACAACCAAATTTTGCTCCAAATTAGTACGTAACATAGACAAATGACTTTTTTTATCCACTTCACCTACAAAAGATGTGGAACCAGTTTCTAAGGTTTCTTCCAGTTTTGACTTTTGTGCTTTGTTGCTGCTGAGAGCTTATAAGAAAGTGCTTATTTCCTAGGCTTAAAAAATTCCATTCTTGGGCTTCCCTGGTGGCGCAGTGGTTGAGAGTCTGCCTGCCGATGCAGGGGACATGGGTTCGTGCCCTGGTCCGGGAGGATCCCACATGCCGCGGAGCGGCTGGGCCCGTGAACCATGTTCGCTGGGCCTGCGCGTCCAGAGTCTGTGCTCTGCAATGGGAGAGGCCACAACAGCGAGACGCCCGCATACCGCAAAAAAAAAAAAAAAAAAAAAAAATCCATTCTTAGAATACTGAGGAAACAACTCAGTAACAGATTCTGTGGAATGGGCAAGATTTTGGAAGCTTTATGATGCACAAACGTTATAATCTAAATGGAAGATAGAATCCACAAACTCATCATCAGTATGCTTGTCACTTGCATCAAAGATCTAGGAAATATTAAATTGACGATTTATAGAAACAAAAAAAGTAGTAGAGGAAGCAGTGAGCACTAGAGCCTAGAAACAATTCTCTAAAACTCATGTCCATTTTAGCTCCTTTCTTTGTCACTATCAGGGAAATACAGATTCAAGGCTTTTTACAGTTTCCCCAATTCCCCAGACAAGGTAGAGAGACATGCATTGGATGTATGAACTTCTATGTGGATCAGTAACTTGTTGAAATTGTTTGAAATTGCTTTCAAATGTTTGCTGTGGAAGAGGGAGAATTATTGATTGAAGAGCTTTGTGAGGTAGAATTCAAAGTGAAAGATGAAAACTGTAAATAAAGAACATTCTGTTGAATTTAAGAAAAACACGTATAACAGAGCTGTCTAAACATGAAATATGCTACCTTGGGAGGTCATGGGTTCCCACTGCTGACTGTTTTTAAACAGAATAGATAGCCCTGTATCAAGAAATCATAGAGAATGTGGCATGAATGTTTGTTTTTCCTGCCTGCCCTACATTTCCCCTTATATTTGCGCAGCAATGAATTTTGCTTAGAGGAACTAACCTACCTTCATTGGGTAAGGTCTAAGAGGGGCTCTGGTAAGAGGGGCTGTTGATAGAATGTCCTTTCCTCTCCTAGCCAAGTTAGCAACTTGATACAAGTTAGTCAGAGTCTCTGCAGAATCTGAGCTGCAGAAGGTGGGAGCTTATTCCTCTCTTGAGATGGACGCAATAGAAACTGTCCATTAGTTCCCCCAGCTGGGTATTCAGAGTTGCTCTAATGTCTGTACTTCTCCAGATATAGCTTTTCAGTGTTTATTCTAAGAGATACTTCACACTTTTCTAATCAGTTCATAATATTTCAGAACTATCCAGATTTGCTGGCTGTTGTCTTAAAGCAAAGAATCCTAATTAATACACAGGTGTCAAGCTGCACATTAGTGATTGAACTGAATCACTGTTCAAATATCTTTAAGTCCAGACTGCCTGAGATTTTCTGATTTAGAAAAATCTTTACCTCTTTTAATAGAAGATGAATAATAGAGAAATTGAAACACAAGAAAAAAATTGGCAGGTTGAAAAATCCCACCTACATTTTCTTCTGAATGTGATATTGTGTGGAATTAGCCATAATTTACCTGTTGTACAGGCTTTTGAAATTTTGATTTATCTGAAGCTTTCTCTTTGGTTCCAATGTCCTGCAGTTGTTCTGGGCTGGATCTGTGACACCCTGATCTGTAGAAATGATCGAAGGACCTAACAGAGTAATTTCATGAAATCTGGCATTATAAATGTCAGCTTCAACAAACGAGCAGTCACATTTAAACTGCAGGCCAGCTGGGGACTTCCCTGGTGGTCCAGTGGTTAAGAATCCATCTTGCAGTGCAGGGGAAACTGGTTTGATCCCTGGTTGGGGAACTAAGATCCCACATGCCATGGGGTAACTAAGCCCTCGCGCCACAACAGAGAGAAGCCAGTGCACCACAACGAAGCAAAGAGCCCGGGCACCACAACTAAGAACCGACGCAGCCAAAAACATAAATAAATAAATATTTAAACAACAACAAAATAACACTGCAGGCCAGGAGACCCTGTCAGTCAGGAAAATAAGTGGAATTTACTGCTTTGAGGAGACTGAATTGATTCCCTGGGCCAAATAGTGAAGAATTCCCTGAATTGGAGGCTCTCATCTCTCCTGCTGTCAGATCCATAAGATGTTATCTTCATGTATTTAAATATGCCATCTGGGTGATTGTTGGACATATGCAAATGCAATGTACTGCAGATAAGAAATCGGAAACAATCCACTCTCGTTTGCCCCTTTAGGGAATATGCCCTCAGTATCTTCTCTTTCTGTCCTCTACTTGTCTAAGCCATACTTACTCCCTTAGAGAAACACTGCACTACAGACCATTGCTGGAAGTTTACATGTTCCGTTATATGACCTCCCTCATCTGTATCTCTCCTGTTGAGCTGAATTGTCTTGGCTTCTGCCAATTCTCTCCTCAATCTTCTCTCTATTTTGGTGCTGTTTAGTGATAGAGCTTTATCACTGTAATCATCTTTCTAATTTTTTCTGTTAATTGGACCAGTCAAATTTTCTAATTTGGGGAAATTGTATATGTATGTATATGCATATATATATAAATATATTAAAATATTTATTTAAATATTCTATTAAACACAAAATGTTCCATTTCCTCAGGAGTTTTATTTATTTGCCACAGAATTCTATGTTTTATTCTCCTATTCTTGTAACCTCTCTTAAATCTTCAATTAATTTTCCTTTCTTATTCTAAATATGAACTATTTTATAAATTTAAACTTCTAGATGTCTTTTTTGGCCTTTAAAAAAAAGCAGTCTGGATTTAGACATTCTGTTTGTGTGCATGTACAAGCAAGCGTACATATGGTTTTCCATTTTATTTTTTCCTTCATTCTTAGTTAAGTGACTTATGGTTTATTTAGTTGCTATTTTCCCCAATTAGTATTTTATTCATTTATTATTTCTTCTTTGTAATTAAAGGTTTTCATGGCCATAAATTTTTTGCTGAGTACAGATTTTACTGTGCTTTATTACTATTGTCATGGATTATTCTGATTTTCCGAGTCTGTACTTTTTATTCTAATTTCATAATTTTGTAAGCATATTTCTTTTCTAAAAAGTTTATCTTTGTCACAGTTTATTTCTAAATTCTTACTTTTAAATTTTCCACTTTTCAGAGAATATGAGATATAATTTTCTATTTCAAATTTTATAAACTTCTTGTGGTAAATTACAGTGACATATTTTGTAAGTCTTTTATAGACATAAGAGCAATGTACTTTTTCTATTTGAGATAGACTTCTCCCTCTTTCTTTCTTTCCACACCTTTGTTGTTCATATTAAACACTTCCTACATGCAATTTATTTTTCCTACTCTGTCCAATTCTGAAAGAGGTGTATTGAAGTCTCCCACACTGGGGCTTATCTTTTTATTCTCTTAATAGTGTCTTCAAAGAGCAGAAATTTTTAATATTTATTAAGTCCTATTCATCAGTCTCTCTTATGAATATAGTTTTGGTGTATATCTAAGAATTCTTTGTTTAACCCAAGACCACAAAACTTTTATCCTATCCTTTCTTCTAGAATCTACAATCCATTTTGAATTATTTCTGTATGTGATGTTTTGTATGAATTGAAGTTCCTTTTTCATTTTTTTGATATCCAAATGTCAAACACTATTAATGGAAAAAGATATTGTCTGCACCTTCATGGAAATTCAGTTGTCCATGCGTGGGCGTATTTCTGTACTATTTTTTGTTGTTGCTCCATTGATCTATTTCTGTTTTTACACAAATACTACAGTGCTTTGATTACTGTAACTTTATAGTAAGTCTTGAAATAAGGTAGAGTTAGTCCTCCAACTTTGTACTTTTTTTTCAAAGTTGTTTTGGATACTCTAGATCTGTATGAATTTTAGAAAAAGTCTTTAAGTTTCTCCACAAAAGCCTGCTTTGTTTTTGATTAGGATTGCATTGAATTTACAGGTCAATTTGGGCAGAATTGACTTCTAAACAACTTGAGTCTTCCATCTCATGAAAATGGTATATTACTCTATTTATTTAGGTCCCTTAAAATTTCTCTTAGGAATATTTTACATTTTCAGTCTATAAATCCTGCACATATTTTGTAAGATTTCTACCTAAGCACTTACTTTTTTATGGGTGCCTTTGTAAATGGATTTTTGTTAAGATTTTATTCTTTCAGAGCAATTCTAGGTTCACAGTAAAATTAAAAGAAAGGTACAGGGATTTCCCAGGTGCCCCACCCCCATACACACATAGCTACCCCACTATCAACACCCTCACCAGAGTGGTACATTTGTTGCAACTGGTGAACGTACATTTACATCGTAATCACCCAAAGTCCATAGCTTACCTTAGAGTTCATTCTTGGTGTTGTACATTCTATACGAACCTTATGGTATCATATCGAGTATTATCACTGCACTCAAAATCCTATTCATCCCTCCTCCTCCTCAACCCCTGTCAACCACTGACCTCTTTACTGTCTCCATAGTTTTCCATCCCTTTTCTAGAATATTATATGGTTGGAATCATACAATATGTAGCCTGTTCAGATTGATCTCTTTACTTGGTAATATGCAGTTAAGGTTCCTCATTGTCTTTTCATGCTCATGAGCAATGTATGAGACTTCCTGTTGCTCCACATCCTCACCAACATTTGGTATCAGTGTTCTGGATTTTGGATTTTGTATTTTGGACATTCTGATAGGTGTGTAAGGGTATCTTGTTGTTGTTTTAAATTGCATTTCCCTGGTGACGTATGATGTGCAGCATCCTTTCATATACTTATTTTCCATCTGCATGTCTTCTTTGGTGAAGTGTTTGTTAAGGTCTTTGGCACATTTTTAAATTGGGTTATTGGTTTTCTTATTGTTGAGTTTTAAGAGGTTTTTTGTTTTGTTTTGTTTTGTATAGTTTAAAAGAGTCCTTTAGCAGATAAGTCTTTTGTAAGTATTTTCTCCCAGTCTGTGGCTTGTCTTATTCTCTTAACATTGTCTTTCATAGAGCAAAAGTTTTTAATTTTAATGAAGTCCAACTTATCAATTATTTCTTTGATATATCTTGCTATTAGTGTTATAGTTCAGAAGTCATCTCCAAAATGGTATTTTTATTTCACATTCCAACTGTTACAGTGCTGATATCTAGGAAAATGATTGATTACAATTGACTGACTTTGTATCCTGAAAACATGTTAAACTATGACTTAATTCTAACAACTTTTGTGTAGATTCTTTGAATTTTCTACAAACTTTTGTTTCATCTTTAAATAGAGGCAAGTTTATGTCTTCCTTTCCAATCGTACCTTTTTTATTACTTTTTACGGCAGTATCTAGGCCTTCCAATATAATGTTGAATTGAAACAGTTAAAAAAGACCATTAAGTATGATGTTAGCTGTAGATTTTTGTTTGTCCTTTTTGTTTGTTTGCTTGTTCATGTTGATTATTAGGTTAAGAAAGACTTTCTACTTCGTTGAGATTTTTAAATATCATAACAGATGTTTAATTTTGTCAAGTACTTACCTGCATCTATTGAGATATTCATATAGCTTTTCTTATTTAGTATGTAAATATAGTAACTACTAATTGATTTTTGAACATTGCTTTTGCCTTAGATTCCTGGGGTGAACCTCAGTTTTTCATGATTTATTATCATTGTTACGTAATGTTGGATATGGTTTGAGACTATTTTGTTGAGAATTTCTGTGTCTCTATTTGTAAGAGGCCTATAATCAAAGACATTTATTTGGTTTTATTATTAAGGTAGAGCTGACGTCATTAAATGGGTTTAGAAGTGTTCCTATTTCTTCTATTTTTTTTTTTGAGATGATTGTGTTGAATTAGTATTATTGTTTTCCTTTAATGTTTGCTCTAATTCACCAGTGAAACCATCTGGGCCTGGAGTTCTCTTTGTAAACTTAGCCTTTTGCTACTGCTCCCCTCCCACAGCCAATGCCATGGGTAAAGCTCCTGCAGACCTTCCTTATCTTCCCTGGTGACTTTCCATAGGAAAAGCCTGTTAGAGGGTTGAAACTCCCTATGTCTGCAGCCCCAGGGACTTCATACTCTCATACCAGCCCACATTCAGTTTTCAGCAACTTGTTAAAAAATATTAGCTCAATCTTATAACTGTCTCATGTGCTGTTTGGCAGTATCTGTTCCAGCTAGGAAAGGCCCTGTTTCTTCCTGCAGGTACCCATCTCCCTCTAGATTTCAGGATAGTTAAATGACCTGTGGTTTCAATTCTCTGATGATTTAAAGACAAGAATTTCTTTTTCAGCTTGTCAGTTTTTCTCTTGTGATGGGAGCCATGTTCTTCCAGCTCTTAAGTGAATTTTTTTTGACATCTCTGAGCTGAAACTGGAAACCCAATACTATGAATTGTTGATTTTACTTAATTGAGAAATCATCAGAACATCAAAATATTTGAATCACATAACTACAAAATATATTTTATTTGGAGCAAGTATCCATTAGTACAAAATATTTTTAGAGGCATTATTTATTTTCTGAACTAAGAAACTCATATCTATATTTATGTTCGCTTAATTCAAACTTTTCAAAATTGCATAGTGGCTAATCAATGGATACTTACATGTATACTTTATACCTAAATACAGAAAATTAAGGTTTTACAGGGTTAATTAGAGAATTCAAATGAAGAAAAGCACAAAATTTAACTGGAAATTAAATAAACTAGAACAAAATTTTTATATTAGGAGATTGAATAATCTGGCTGTGTCACACAAATTATTTTCTAACTGCATGGGGAAAATTGTTGATGTTACTTAAGCTTTAAAATATGTGTTATGCAGTAGTTCTAGAATATTATAGAAAAGCCAAATGCAAGTCTTTTTAATTTTTTGTTTTTGGATCATTGATTGTTATTTATAATAAGGTACTCTCACACTTTTTTTTTTTTGTCTGACATTTGAAACAATGGAAATACAGAAGGCATAGATTTCTTATGCAATGGCAGAGTTATTTGTTATGTTCTTATTCTGAATAGTTTGAAGATATAACATTTTGCTATTAATGTTCAAATCACACTGTAGTCTTAACTTTTTTATATTAAAAGAAAACTGTTTTCAATCAGTTCTGACCCAAGATTTGCACTTGAACTTGAAATATTATAGGTGATATGTAGAAAGTTAAGGAAACAACGAAACTACTTAGGAATTTATAGTCAGCGTAATCAAGTGTTTACTTTAGATTGTCCACCTATGTGCTAAAATTCTCATTAAGAATTTCCTATCTTTGCACTGAAAGCTGATAAGCATACCACTAATTTCATCTATAATACAAAATAATACCAAAGAACATATTTATGTTTTTAAGTTATGAAATTTATGTTCAGATAGTAAGAATATGTAGAAGGAGTTCTGTATGGTATCATCAAAAAGTGTTTGCAGAAAGGAAGTTCCATATGCAGTATTTGTCTTCTGAATATTCTTTGTTGTTGGAAAGAAATAGTGGAAAAATATCAGAGATCATTTTTATGCTGAAATTTTCCAAGATTAAATTTCAAATCAAATTTTCTTCTGTTTATAGAGCTATTTTTGAGAAAAGATCACTGAGAAATTTTCCTACATAACCACTTCCCCCCAACCCATGTTATAATGAAGATTAGAACATGTTTGAATCTAGACAAAATGCACCTGAATCAATATGGTTTACAGCCTGAGTCTTTTTAAAATTCATTTTGTTTTAAAAGATCTGGTAGCTTTATACAACAAATCATCCAGCAGCATGGTTTTGTTTCGATGAATATTTTTGTGGGAATTTGAAACAAATTAACTGTTAACTAAGTGGTAAAAGAGCTTCTTGGAAAAATACACCCAGCATCAACCATTTGATTTTTTAAACAACTTAACAAAGATAAATAAGGTAAATTATTGACTTACTGTGATATACTATAAACCTAGTTACAAACTCTGTAGGATTCAAGGCTACCCATACTTTAAACTTCTCACCATATTTGATGGCACTTTGTTTACTTTAATTTTGCAGTTTAAAATTCCTTTTAGGAGTGCTCTGGTGGTCCAGCGGTTAGGACTCCGTGCTCTCATTGCCAAGGGCCCCGGTTCAATCCCTGGTCAGGGAACTAATAAAAATCCCACAAGCCGAGTGGGGCAGCCAAAAAAAGTTTTCCTTTTCATACTGGTATATTTTCAGAAGACTTGCCTCTCAGAATCCATAACAGCAAGAAAATAAGGTAAAACATTCTTGATTTGAAATACCCCAAATATGAACATACCCTCTTTCTCTCTGTCCTCATAAGTTTGTGACAGCATTAAAAAAAAAAAAAAAGGATCAAGTGAACAATCATAAGGAATTACTAATCTCATTTAGCTGCCAGGACATCCTCTTTTTAGGGGCTGGTGGGTGGAAATGCTTTAGTATCCTACATTAATATAGACTAAACAAATGAGTATTTATTTACTTATTCGTTGAGTATACTTGTGTAATAATCATTTACATTTGCTTCCTCAGAATTTTCTGGTGTTTAACTCTAGTTATATCTTTATTTAGGTGGCTCAAGGATTTCTCCTTTACCTTTAAAATTGTTCAGTACTAGATTAGGAAGGACTGAATTTTCCTGAAGAAGCTTAGAATATTTTAATGGATTTAGAGAAATTAATGCTAATTTTTTAAGACTGTTCTGATTATCACAATCATATATCATTTAGGATTTTGTTATTATATGAAGATGTTAGAGAAACTCAATTCCAACTTGGGAGTGTATCATTTTTTAAGAAGAATGGCTTACTCTGGGAAAATATTAGACAAGATAAGACCCATGTGATATAAATTAAAAATATCTTCCAGTATAGACCCTGAAAGCCATGATAGAATACAGATGCATAGATAAAAGTGGAAATAATGTGAGACTGATCAAAGAATGGAAATAAGAGAAAAATCTTGCTTCATTACCTGTGTTTTCTTTTTGATTGAAATGTTAGGAAGGACAATAAGGTTATACATTTGTGCATTAGAAATATTTTCCCATCTTGCACTATCTTTGCTCTGACTAGACTTGCTTTTTGCTTAGATCAAACTAACTTAGTGAGATTCAGAACAAAAAACTATAAAATTTCCTATAAAAATTTATTTTGGGAAGTGATAGCAGTTTATGAGATGAACATTTAGCAATTTCTACATTTCTAGATTATGTTACAGATAGGATGGAACTGAGCTGTCCAACGTCATGAATATGTGATTTCTCTTATATCTAGTTCAGAAGTTTGAAGAACAGTATTTGGTTACAAACTTCTGCTTATTTGTGTTTTTTATGGATCAGCTCAGTTGAGGTAGCAAAAATGCTCATTACACAAATACTTAGTTCAGCTCAGAGTAGTCGGTTGAAAGCAGCAGGTAGAAAACAACAGAAAAGGGAAGGAAGGATTCTCTAGTGGGTAATTATATATTTTCTCAGAGAGAGAACTGGCAAAATGCTGCTTAAAAAAATAAATCATATTGCAAAGTAAGACTTTTTGTCTCTTTCATTCAGAGAATGTTATAAAGATAAATGAAGATAAGATTGTGGAGAATGAAGGATGAAATGCTAAGGACCTTTTTCTTTTCCCACAAGAAAACAAGAAAACGTTAATGGTTTTCAGATGAGTGATGTGATAAAAGAGCATTTGTTAAGAGATTTGTAAGAGGTCAGTCTCTGGTGTGCAGGGTGGACTTGGAAGTGGTTAAACTTAGGAGGTTCTAGAAAAATGTCAAATGAATCAAATGCTTTAAAAGAAGTCCAGGAGCATAGAAAATAAGAAATTACCTTTGAATCTGACAATTAATCAGTCACTTACCTGTGAAAGTATAATTTCAGTATAGTAATGTAGTTGGAAAAAGGCCATAGGAGGTTAAAATTTCTCTTATATTCTGCAAGTAATATGTTAATATCAAATTAGGAAAAAGAACAGGTACATAACTGAGCCAAAACAATAAGAAAATGGTCCTAGTTGTTGAGGCTTGCCAGAAAGGCATCAGCTTTGTTGGGATAAACTTAGAATTGTTTAATTAAATAATGGAGTCTTAGAAGTTTGACAAGATAAAGAGTGGTGTTGTATCACTGTGGTGATACATTGTTTTTAAATATAATATAAAAAATTACACTTGGAACTTTGGGTCAGAGTTCAGACTAGCATGATGCTGGTGATAATGATGGTGGTGATGATGAAGATCTAGGAAACATTTATGTGATGCTACTATATGCCAGTCATTGTGCCAAATGTTTTCAGATGCATTACCTCATTTAATTCTCATAACTACAATATGAGACATTGCAGGAGAATCGGGTAAGAGAGGATGGTCATGTCTCAGGTCTAGGGCAAGTTGCTGGGACTGGTGCCAAGTGAGGATCCTTGGCTTTGCACAGGAAAGAATTCAAGAGTGAGCCATAGTAAAGTGAAAGTGAGTTTATTTAGAGAGATACACATTCCATAGGCAGAAAGTGGGTCCATCTCAGAAGGTGAGACTGACCCCAGGCTGTGCTTGCTGGTGACTAGTTTTTATGGGCTGGGTAATTTCATAGGCTAATGAGTGGGAGGAATATTTTAACTATCTTGGAGAAGGGGTGGGAATTTCCAGGAATTGGGCTGCCGCCCACTTTTTGGCCTTTTATGGTAGGCCTCAGAACTGTCATGACGCCTGTGATTGTATCACTTAGCATATGCTAATGTATTGCAATGAACATATAATGAGGCTCAAGGTCCACTGGAAGTTGAGTCTTCTGCCATCTTAGGCCTAATAGGTTCTAACCAGTTTTTGTTGTATCTTTAGTGGCTGTGTCATTCTTTTAACGACTGTGTCCTGCCCCTTTCCGTCCTGTCTCAGAGGTATATATGATTATTATTCCCATTTAAGGAGAAAAGTTATTTAGTTACTTAATGATATATACTCTGATATACCTTGAGGTTTACATTTATTAACCAGAATATTTTTAGAAATGATCTTATATTTCAGTATTCCTGACATAAGTAAATCTTAAGCAAAAGGTGAAAGAGTTGTCGTTCTCAGCAGAGGAATACCAGATCTTTAATCTTATTTATTACTAACTCTATACCACTGGTGATAAAAAGACTAAGGGCAGGATCAAAATATACAAGTCAAAACATCTTGCTTCAGTAATCAGAAGCCATGAGGTATAGAGTAGAACTATTTTAGATGGTAATGCTGTAGAAAATTGAGAACAGAATAGCACAGAGAGTACATTTTGAAGATAAACTGTTGGATTGAAATCCTGGGTCTGGAAATTCTTAGCTATGTTAATTTGGCAAGTTTCTGTATTTCTTTAACTCTTGGTTTTCTCTTCTTCAAAATGAAGTTGTTGGGCTTGCTCTAAGATAGCATAGCATTTGTCTTCAATAAATATTAGTTATTGAATCTGTATTACTATTATCATTGTTTTTATATTAAAACAGGTAGAAAGAAACAAAAAGAGAGGCCTTTAGTCTTCATGAAAATAGGCTATTGAGGCTACTTCTGTTTCTGTTGAATTAATTTCCTGTTTTTTATTTGCTTTTACAATTTACAATTAACCCCTTTCAAGTAAAGCATTCTAAGTGTGTGTTTCTTTCTTTCAACTAGAAAAACGGAAGGCAAGTTGTTAATATCAGAAATTAATTAGCCAGTTTTAGGTAAAATCAGTCGAATTTTAATTTACTCACAGTTCATCACAATTAAAAAATATCTCAGGTGGGGAAAGTTGTCCGTGGGCAAAAATTGGACCCATTAGCTCTTCTCTTTTGCTGTAGAGATCAAGATAAATAATAGTGCTTGACAATAAGAACTTAATCATTTTCATTATTTTGTTGGTTATCATCATATGAATGATCATAAAAACTGCTTTGACATGAATATTTTTGAACTATAAGGTCATGATATTTCTCATTTAAGATTAAATAATAAAGTAATAATTGTAGAATGATAACAGATAAATTGAGATCATAGGCTTGGAGAGTTGATGGTGTCTAACTAATGCAAATATAAGCCTCTCACAGTTGTGAGTTTGAGGAATTTTAATGAATCATATACATAAAACAAAAATGACATTTCTCGTCTCTGGATTTAAATAGGAAAAAACCCTATGATATTCATATTTCTAATCATTCTATGAAGCTTTTGACAACTGCATTAGAGTAAAAATTTATCATTCACCTAAGATGTACTACATAAATAGAGGAGTAATTACATATAAACTTAGAATGTTAAAGTATGTTTTAATATACTACTTTGTTGGTAACTATTGTTAACTTCATTAGCATGTTACTCTAGTAGTTTTTTAAACTGTGGATATTTGTAGTTACATACTGAGCTCTTACTTGGAATCAAATTTGTTGCAAAAATAATGGAAATGGTTTCCGTTTATTAAGAAGTGTGTTCAACAGGAATTCCCTGGCGGCCCAGTGGTTGGGACTCAGGGCTTTCACTGCCGAGGGCCAGGGTTGGATCCCTGGTTGGGGAACTAAGGTCCTATGGGCCACACTGCATGACCAAAAAATTAAAAAAAAGAAATGTGTTAAGCAAATTTTTCTATATTTTCAAATTGTGATTTTTTATATGAATATTGATTTCATAATGAGTGAAAATAATAATAACAACAAATGTGAACCAAGGCTTACTATTACTAGACACTCTGTCCTACAGGCCTCATGTGCATTAGCTCTTTGATTTTATTATTTATCAGCTTTAATCTATCTCTTCAAGGAATTAAACTATTTTTATTCTGTTGTAGGGTGTGAAAAATGATACAGAAAAATGGTAACTTTGTTTTTTCTTAGTCTAAAAATATTTTTTTATAATGATGTAACTTTCTTATATTATTTTTTAGTATATTTCCTTTCAAACATCCTTACTGATACAAACAAAAAATGCAGTGATTAAGAGTTGTCCATTGATTTTTATAGCATTATTCCTTAAAATTTCCTTTCTAACATATTATAATTCATAGCACCCCAATAATTTTAGAGCTCCTTCACTGTATTATGAAAACATTTATCTCATAGAGGATCTGTATCCAAAATATAAAAAGAACTCTTAAAACTTAATAATAAGAAAACAAAAAAATCTGAAAAAGACACATACTATATGATTCCAATTATATAACATTCTCAAAAATATAAAAATATAGATAGCATAAAAATTCAGTGTTTGATAGGCGTTCAGAGGGAAGGATGGAGGGTTGAATAGGTGAAACATAATGTGTTTTTCTTCCTTTTTAGATAACATATCATAATAGTCAATACATGACATGCATTTGTCAAAATCCATAAAATTTTATAGCACAAAAAGTGAACCTTAATATATGCAAATTCAGAAAATTATGTAAGAGATTGGGAAATCCCAGGAAGAAATGCAGAATATGTGAGAACCTAACTGTATTACAAATGTGTGAAACAATCTTTCTTAAGGGGTTAGTTGTAAAAGGTGCTGACCAAGTAACTTTGGATATGAGTGGAGTTCTCAAGACTAAAGTCAAAAGGAACTGCATATACACACTGAATGCTAGTTAATAAAGCTGTTTCTCCCTGAAGTACAAGTTAATTCTGATGCTAATATACATGTATAATGAAATCGAACAGTTAATTAAATGAATGGTGGATGATAGGAGCCAGGTTTCTCAGTGTTGCAATGAATTTACAGATTAACAATGGGTGTAGGCCAGAATGATCCATGTAGCAATGGATTGCAGTTGGAGACATTGATAAGAGCTCATATTTAGCTATTATACACATACACACACACACACACACAGATGGTTATGTATAGGAATAATTATAGATATGTGTGTATGCAAATGCACACATGTATTTCTTTGTGCTGTCATCCAAAGTAGCCTAAAAGCAATGACACTTCAGTATTAATGAACACACATAGTGCCCAGATCTTGATTTTTAATAAAAGGAACTAGGAATCCTTGGAGAATGGCTGATTCTAAGACTGGGACTGGAAATACACAACATGATCTTGGAGCATCTTTTAGTACCAGAAAGTAAGGACGTGTTAAAACACACACACCACATTGATACAGATCTGTCAAAGGAACAGAAAGAACTCCAACTGCCAAAGGTAGAACAATTTGGGTCACAAAAAAAGTAGTATTGAATTATAAATCAAAGTATAAAATAAACTTCTATGAGTCTATACAGTTACAAATAAATGTTTAAATACATAAGTGGAGGAGAAGAGGCATATCTCCTACAGGATAATTCTAAATAATTGATGTAAATACTACACCTTCAAGGAGGGGGAGCATAACTTACAACTTCTGAAGTGTAAGTAATGCACAGTGACTTCCTTCCCAAAGAGCAAGAAGATTTTCTTTCTTTCTTTCTTTTTTTTAATTGAAGTATAGTTGATTTACAATGTTGTGTTAATTTCTGCTGTAGAGCAAAGTGATTCAGATATATATATATATATATATATATATATATACATACATACACATTCTTTTAAAAGTTCTTTTCCATTATGGTTTGTCACAGGATATTCAGTATAGTTCCTTGTGCTATACAGTCGGACCTTGTTGTTTATGCATTCTATATATAATAATTTACATCTAATTCTAAACTCTCAATCCATCCTTCCCCCACCCCCACCCCCTTTGCAACTACAAGTCTGTTCTTTATGTCTGTGAGTCCTTTTTTGTTTTGTAGATAAGTTCATTTGTGTTTATGATTCCACATATCAGTGATATCATATGGTGTTTGTCTTTTGCTTTCTGACTTCTCTTAGTATGATAATCTTTAGTTGCATTCATGTTGCTGCAAATGGCATTATTTTGTTCTTTTTTATGGCTAAGAAGTATTCCATTGTATATATGTACCACAGCTTTATCCATTCATCTGTCAATGGACATTTAGGTTGTTTCCATGTCTTGGCTATTGTAAATAGTGCTGCAATGAACACTGGGGTGCATGCATCTTTTTGAATTGTAGTTTTGTCCAGATATATGCCCAGGAGTTGGATTGCTGCATCATATGGCAACTCTATTTTTAGTTTTGTAAGGAACCTCCATACTGTTCTCCATAGTGGTTGTACCAATTTACATTCCCACCAACAGTGTAGGAGAGTTCCTTTTTCTTCACACCCTCTCCAGCATTTGTTATTTGTAGACTTTTTAAAGACGGCTCTTCTGACCAGTGTGAGGTGATACCTCATTGTAGTTTTGATTTGCATTTCTCTAATAATTAGTGATGTTGAGCATCTTTTCATGTGCCTGTTGGCCATCTGTATGTCTTCTTTGCAGAAATGTCTATTTAGGTCTTCTGCCCATTTTTCAATTGGGTTGCTTGTTTTTTATTGAGGAAGATTTCATCCTAATGTAAAGGGGGTAAAAAAGTGACATTACAATGGAGATATCTGAGAAGACAGCTTCAGCCAGGTGATCAAGTCAACATCAACACTGATAAATCATGTGGATAGTATGTAAAACTCACGTTGCTATGATGTGATGAAAATGGCACTTTACTTCTGTGGTCTTTCTCCCAAAAGTCCATAACCACAGTCTAGTCATGTGAAAAATACCACACAAATGCAAATAGTGAAGTATCCTATAAAATATCTATTATTTCCCAAAATTATCAAGGTCATCCAAAAATAAGGAAAGTCTAAAACTGTCACAGCCAAAAGCAGCCTAAGGAGACATAATGACTAGATGTAATTATGTGGGATCCTGGAACAGAAAAGGGAAATTATGTAAAACTATGGAAACCTGAATAAAGTATGGTACAATAATATGCTAGGACTACTGTAACAAAGTACACAAACTGGGTGGCTTAAATAACAAAAACTTATTTTCTCACAGTTCTGGAGGCTAGAAGTCTAAGATCAGAGTGCTGGCTGGCTTGGTTCCTTCTGTGGGCTGTGAGAGAGAATCTGTTCCATGACTCTCCTAGCTTCTAGTAGTTTGCTGGCAATCTTTAGTGTTCCTTGGCTTAAAGAAGCATCAACCCAATCTCTGCCTCCATCGTCACGTTTTTTCCTTGTGTACATGTCTGTCTCCAAATTTCCCTTTTAATAAGGACACTGGTCATATATAAAATTAGTTTTAACTTGATTGTTAAATGTTTGGAGAGAGAGAGACCAAAAAAAAGAAAGAAAGAAAATAACAATAAAACCCCAACAATACCCTGGTTTCCAAGGATTTATCTAATACCCAATTTAATTTAGAGATATGGTGATATATTGAAATTCCAAGTGTTCAAATTTCTTCCATGTGTTCAATTTAATTTTTGCCTTTTCCTTATGGCATGGCTGTGTAAACAGAATATGCATATAGTGCTGAACATTTCACCAGTATGGTAGACTGTACATCACCCCTCTGATGAACGGGGTCCCTTAGTAAGGAAAAGTTCAGAGGCACCATTTACATGACTAGTGGTTTAGTAATATAACAGAAGAAGAAAATTTAAGCAAAATGTTTTATGCTTTTTCTTTAGATGAAAAATATATACCCTCATGTGTTCCTTTCCTGGGGCCAAGACTAATTACTGCCTAATTTTGAAACTACTTTCTAGAACAAAATGTAATTATTCCTCCTGGGGTTTCAGGTAATAAAGGCTTTATTGTATCGTGTCTACTTTCCAGAGTAATGTGAGCAGGATTTAGTGTGTACAAATTCTTGCTAATTGAAAATACCTATCATTTTTTTTTCAAATGTTGTGTTGTAGGCAATTTACTGCAAGACCTCAGTCAAAACACTTAAATAATCTAAACCCTAATTTTGTTTTCTATACTTTTCATTTTTATTTGTTGTCCATGGGGTGTAAAGTAAAAAAAACTGTAGGAAGCAACAAAATTAAGAACCGTTAAAAGATACTGCCTTTGGGCAACTTGTGTGTCAACATATGCTAGTGGGTATTTTTTATGTGCATGCTCTTAGTTTGCTCTGTGGAACCTCTTTGTACTTATGCTTTTACTTATCAGTTCCATAGGAAAGAGAAAAGCTGGAATAGAAATTCAAAACTGTAAGAAAATCATACATGGGTTGCTTTGTCTGTTAGTGCATAGACTCACTTTGGTTTGAGGACCATTTTGACATTGATTCTAGAAAAGATTACCAAAGAGAACTTTAACAATGCACTTAATATTTGAAATGTCTACAGCACATAGCTCATTGTATTTACTTTTTCTGATTTTGACTATCCTGGTTTAATAAAACTACTAGGATACTGGTTCATTTATGTTAGTTCATTAGCTATAACTTAACATTTGCAAACTAAATGTTTGCATTTCTATTAACCTCAGAAATTAGAATTTTAGACTTGATGTGATTCAGTATTAATGTTTCTTAATTTTTGTTGAGAAAAGGAAGTGCTTATCTATAGACAATGTTGAAAGATTTGTGATTTTCCTGTGTCATGTTATATGTTTTATTTTTGCTATTTCCTGATTATCTTTTTCAATGTTTCTAGTTTTATTTTGTTGTGAAACATATCATGGGAGAAGGCATAGGTTTCCACCAAAATTTGTTTCCAAGAACTTGATTTTTATCAATGAAACATTTTTTAAAACTTTTATTTCAGTCGTTTTTGCTTTTTGTTTGTTTGTTTTGTTTCACTTTTCCTTTGTTGAACAAACACTATAATTTTATATGCATTAACAAGTAATTTCAACAATGACTCTCTGTATAGTTTGACAACTTTTCTGATTTAAAGAGAAGAGCTATGATGGTGTGACTTTGGAAGGTCACAAATAAATGTGGGTAAGTTCAGACACAAATATATTCCAAATACCTTCTCTCAGAGGATCATTACTTCTTCAACCTCTACTCCCCAGGAAGCTCCTTAATATGTTACAGGAGTGATGCTGGCCTCTTAAGTCCAATAGATTTTAGCTCAGATGGTGGCTCTGATGCCCATATTAGGGTTATTGCAGGAACATGTTTCTTTGTTATAAGAATAGGGTATGTTAATAATTTATTTGGTTGGGTGGTGGGATATAAACAGAAAAAATGACATGGCTTCTATATGCAATTTCTTTTCTTTTGGAGAGATAGTATAGAGTAAATATTAACACTTCAAATGAGACAGATGTTTTACTTTTCACTAATTCCATTATTCCCACAAATTATTTCACTTCCCTGAACTTAAGTTTCCTACTTAAGATATGTGGGAAAGGTAAACACTGAATACTCTGGCTGTAATATTGTTTCTGACACATCAGATTTCCTAGTCAAATATGAATTGCATTCAACAAATAGATGATAGTATTTGTTAGGCAGGTTTTACAACAGTACTGAGGAGTAACAAATCTAACATTTGTTTTAAATTTTATATCAGGAAGTTTTAATATAGCCACTGTGAAAAACAGTATGGAGGTTCCTCAAGTAATTAAAAATAGAACTGCCATATGATTCAGCAATTCCACTTCTCGGTGTATATCCAAAGAGAACAAAATGATTATGTTGAAGATACAGCTGCACTGTCATAGTCATTGCAGCATTATTCCATAGTCAAGACATGGAAACAACCTAAGTGTTGACAGATAAATGGATAAACAAATTGTGATATACACACACACACAACAGAATATTATTCAGCCATGAATAATTGAACTTTGATTTTATGAATATTTCGTGAATAATTGAACTTCTTTCCATTGATATGTCTGTGAGTTTCATTCATATTGTTGTACGTAGCTTTTGATTTTTATTCTCATTGTTATATACTACTATTATGGACATATACCACAGTTTATTCCAGTGTTGATAGGCATCATTAATAGTGAATTTTGGAGTTTGGCCTATTATAAATGCTATAAACATTCTAGTTCTTATACTTTTGTAAACACATCTAAGTATTAGGTGTACACCTAAGAAGGAAGGAAGAAAATAGAGAAAAAATTATACAGTTTTAAAATGAAATGTCTTTAAATTATAAATAATAGACCATAGACTCGCACATGACCATCTAATTAAGCAAATAATCTGAAATATTTTCCATTAGATATCACACATGGCTCTACTCATGTTCAAAGAGTGAAGATTTAACCAATTAGACTTTAATAAAATTAAACACATCTTTGTCTGTCTTTGATGATTCAAATGTACCCTGGAAGGACCTTACATATATAAATAAAAGTTGTTGATTTTGGCCTGTCACAGTGGTGAAAGACTGTTTAAAATAGATCAGCTTAAGCAGATTTTATTATATAAACTGAAAAAATCCAACTCTGGGGAAATTTTTTAGAGTAAAGTTTTGTCTTTCCATCTTTATTTTCACTTAACAAAATTTTTTTCGGAAAATAATTGGCTGTGAAAACTCTTTTAATAAAGAATTCTTTTTACTTTTTTTCTAAACCTCTAACTTTTACCCATTAAAAAACTCTTTGAATTACAATATGCCTGCATTAATGTCCATCTATCATTAGTTTACAACTCAATGGATTTTCTCAAACTAAACACACTGAGTAATCAGAGCTGAGATCCAGAAAAAGATCATTATGAGCATTTCTGAAGCCACTGTAGGCTCCTTTCCAGTCAGTATCTCTCAAAGTCACTGCTTTTTTTATTTTCAATGTCACAAATTAGTTTCAACTGATCTGTACTTTATGTACAAGGGAAGATAAGTACATATGCTTTTATAACTTGTTTCAATTGACATTATGTCTGTGAGATTTATCTATATCGTTGTAGGTAGCTTTTGATTGTTATTTTCATTGTTATATATGGCATTAAAGAAATATGCCACAATTTATATATCCATACAATGTTGATAAACATCATTAATAGAGAAGTTTGCAGTTTTTGGCTGTTATTAACAGTGATACTATAAACATTTTAGACCTGTGTTTTTATAAACCTGTTTATTAGGTCTACACCTAAGAATGGAGTTGATGAGTTTTATGTATCCATTTGTTCAGCTTTAGTAGATACTTCAAATAGTTTTTACAAAGTATTTACGTGTACTTACATCATCAGTACATGAGAACTCTGGTTGTTTCACATCCTTCCCAAAACTTGGCATTGCCTCTCTTTTGTTTTATCTGTTCTAATAGATATGTACCGGTGTCATTTTATTTGCATTTTTCTGCTGCTTAATGAGGCTGAACATTTTAAAGAAAGTATGCCTTTTGGTCATTTGGGTTTCCTCTTTTGTGAAGGGTATATTCATCTCTTTTCCTAATTTTCTATTGTGTTATCTCTTTTGTTTTTTTTTCATTGATACATAGAAGTTTTAATATATTCTAAATGAGTCCTTTGTATGATATATGCATTGAAAATGTCTTCTACCTGTATGGGTTACATTGTCTCTGTAGTATCTTTTATTTACATACCTTTTTAATACCCAGCTTAATTCCCTCCATTTTTATAATTTTTCACTTAATCAGCTCAGACTGATCTTTCATTTCACTGATTTCCTAGAAAGTATAATCCTCAGTATAGCACAAAAATCTTCTTTCCCCACAAGAAAATAAGCAGCTCAATTCTAGAGATGGGTATATAGTAGATGTTATTTAAATGTTTGATGAAATGAATGAATTTTGAAGATATTACTGTTAGTGGCAGTTTCCCAAATGGTGCTCTATTTTTTATACCAGTAAATTAAACAAATAAGTTTAATATAATTTATATTAATAGTAAATTCTGACAAGTAGAATGTTTGATTTAAATGTACCATTTCAAAACATTGAAGTTTTATTTTTCCCCTAAATGGTGAGTATATGAAGACATAATATCAGTGACTGCTTTTTTCCAGAGGTTGAAATACCAAGAGAAAGTTAAAATATGGTATGAAACCCACTTATGAAACAAGAATGTCTATGTACCCATTCTTTAATTTAATCAGCTCACGTTTGTCCAAATTTGGGGAATAGGTAATCAAGCTTAGAGAACATTTTGATGTGATCACGGCAAAAATTAACAGCAAATTATTTAAAAGGGTCAAAACCTAGAATTCATTTATTTATGTTAGATTTCAGGAACCACCTACCGTTAGGAGCCATGACACTCTGTTATTACCAAGCAACACATCTCAGTCCAAATTGCAGTGTCTTGGGAGATTAGGTTGACTTGGTGATGTCTCATGGCATCGTGGGAGCAAGCAGCATGTTTTCCCATGCCCAGCTCATAGAGGAAACTCTCACAAAGTTCTATGCTGATTTTACTCTGCAATAAAATAGTGTATTTCACAACTTCTTCAAGCAAAACTCTTTACATTCATCAAAACCATGCATATCCCGTCATTGGGGAATAGTAATACCAGACAAGACACAAGAATAAGGGTTGCAAATGCAGCATTATCTATCCTCCTTCACTTGAATTTGAAAATTTGAAGATGTTTGTCATCTGAGTTCTAAATTCAGCAGTCTTACCTCCCTAAATATCCAGAAATTGTTTTGATATTATAGAATCTAGAAGTATTATTTCACTATAGCCAAATCACAAAGGGATGTTGAAAACAGCCTAGCAAACTTATGTCACCAGA
Source organism: Leucopleurus acutus (assembly GCF_964270905.1). Lineage (NCBI taxonomy): Eukaryota > Metazoa > Chordata > Mammalia > Artiodactyla > Delphinidae > Leucopleurus > Leucopleurus acutus. The sequence continues at coordinate 76,921,928 of NC_139145.1, read as the reverse complement.
TAGAATTAGTCATCAAAAAGGCACTATTTAAAGGAAAATAAGTTTAAAAAGGAATAGTAAATATGGCATCTTGAACATAGATTTGAAACCAGGTTCTCACTGTAGCTCATTCCATTTGTCTCATCCCTGCTATATATATCCTTTGCATTAAAAAAATTCCCAACTTAGAGTGAATGAGTTCTTGCCAGGCTACTTTAAAAAAAAAAAAAAGCTTTCTTGAGATACAATTCACATACAATAAAAACCATTTTGAAGTGTACAATTAATGGTTTTTAGTATATTCACCAAATTATGTAACTATTACCACAATCTAATTTTAGAACATTTTATCACCCCCAAAAGAAACCCCATACTTATTAAATGTCACTTCATATACCCATTCCTAGCCCTAACCAACCACTGTGTATTTTTGGTCTTTATGGATTTGTCATATTTAGACATATGTAAGTGAAATCATACAATGTGGTCTCTTCTCAATACAGTTAATTTCACCATATTTTTGTTTCTAGTCAATATAGATGAGTCTTTTCAGAATAGTAAAAACCCACAGTACCATTCTATAAAAGGTTTTAAAGAACAAGGGCTAGATATTGTAATTTATTGGTTCTTTCCTTAATATTAATTATTACTCATTTTACTATCTCATACTCTCCTCATCCTGAGATTTCTCTATAGTATATTTATCTATTGATATAATACAATATTTGGTCCCTGGTTTCTTCTATTCTCACTCCTTGGAAATTATCAGTTATTTTGATATAGAATAAATTGAATATGGTGACTTTCTGATTCTGCCTCTAATTGTACATTTGGAAAAGCTGAAGTGAAAACATAACCCTTAAGAACTCATTATCCTGGTTTAATACTCAACAGGCATGGAGAAAAGAATAAACTTCATTCAGAATAACTACCTGAGTTTTTATGAGCAGGAAATTACAAGAAAAAAATGATTGCAAAATTATTTGAAAGAAATTAATGATTTGCAGTAAGAGTTACATTTCTTATGACTTCTATTAAATTCAAAGAATGTTGGAAAGGGACACATAATTGGCAAATTTAACTTAAGAATAACAGAATAATTCAAGAACATGTTTGACCAGTTCCTTCCCCTGCTCAGACATTTTGCCTACCACTGTGGTCTTGAGTGAATATACCTAAGTTATTGATATATTGCAGTGAAGCTAATTAAATAATGGAATGGAACTCCTTTCATATTATGGCATCTGAGAACAAAACTAGCTTAAGACATAATAGAATTGCTCTGTATGGGTGGCTATGCTTGAGAGGACAGAGTTCAAGTTGTGATGACAAAAGATGCCTTAGACTGAAACTCTGCAGTATTAGCAAAGTACATCTAGTGCTTGAAAAAGACTTGCTATGTAAAGTGAGCCTTGCATCTCCTATTTCATTAGAATCTCGAAACTAAGTCATCCATCATCCCCTATTAATTTCTCTATGGTAAAATTCAATGTGCTTAACAATCTTGCCCCAATCTTACATATCCAAACCCACTCCTCTCCTTCCTGCATGTACCTACTCTTCCAGAAACAAAATGCCACTCACTGTCCTCAAACAAATGAAGATGTCTTATGTCTTCATGCCTTTCTTTGCAGACACTGTTTTCTAGTAACTACTTCTCCCTGTCCACACCTCTGCCTGGTAAATTCCTATTAATATTTTAAGCCACAATTCAGATATCATCTTCTCTTTGCAGTAATATACAACTCATTTGCTCCCTCCTCTGAGTTCCTATAACCCTATTGCTGTATTTGTGCCATAGAACACACACACACACACACACACACACACACACACACACACTGCATCTTGTCTGCTTATTTACTGTACTGGATTTGTAAACTCTTTGATCATAAGATAACAACTCATTTCTGTATTTCTGGTAGCTTGCATAGTTCATGGTCCAGATTGAGTATACTACATATGTTTGTTGACTAAGTTAAAAATAAGCAAATAGACACAAATTCTTTATGCCAATACCCAAACTATCCTTGCATACACCTTAAATAAATATACCTGCGATATTTTAAAGATTATAAACATGGAATCAGTTTTCTGGTTATGGATGACAGAACAAAGGAATTTTTTTAACCTGTTTTCCTTCTTCAAAATCTATTGAGAGCCAGTACTACTAATAATGCAAGCATCAGCAACAATCTGAACACACTGCCAGTAGCTCTGACCACTACCTGGTGTGAGCCAGAGAATAGCCTGAGAGATAAAACAGCACAACATATACCTAAAGGCAAGTGTCGCAGTGATGGCAGTTTATCTCATCACCCTTAGATTTGAATGAGATCTGAGCTCTAAGACAGGCCACTACAGAATCAGGAGACATCTGTGTGGAAACCTAATTCATTCTTACAACATGGCAGTGAGTATGATGCTGGAGGAGAAAGCATGCTAAAGTCATTTTTATTGTCCATAACTGAACCTTCAATGCAAAGGAGAATCCTGGATGTCAAGAGGGGTGAAGGAAGGAAAGGAAGCAGCAATTATCAGATCAATGAGCTACACCAACCTACCACTGCTTAAATGCTGATGCTTGGGGGAGTGAAGGTGGGGGTGGGCTTGTGCCCAAAGGAAACAGCCAACTTAGTAAGAGGGCACTCAAAACAATATAAATCAGAGTTGGAGCTCATTCCCTTTCTTGTTCCATTATCTGTCTATTTGATAGTATGCAGTGTACAGGCTGTCATGGTTTGAAGATAACTCATAAGCAGGGACATAAAATACATGACCTTAAGAATGGAAACTGCAAAAGGAGAGAAAGATACTGAAAGAACATACACTATGGAAGAATTACTTGTAGGGGGGAAACAAGATTTCAGACAAATAATTCTTCAAGTTCAAAGAAATTGCAAAGAAATGTGACCTCTCTTTTAAAAAGAGAGTGACACAATAAAGATTTTATAAAAAATATAATAAAAACTATTGACACCCAACCAGAGATGTATGGTATAGGCTTGAAAAAAAATCACTTAAAAGAAAGAGAAAGTAATAAAGATAAAAATGACTCTATGTGGAAAGAGTCAAAGTAAAATGAAGCATGACTGGAGTTTTGAAGAATATGCAGAACAAAAAGTATTCAAAGATGTAAGAGGAAAACATCCCTGAACTAAAGATTATAATCCACACACTGAAAGACCATACTGGGTCTTAAGAAAAATTTATTCCAACTCTTTTGATTCTACTGGAAGTAGAACGAAGTCTAAGTGAGCTAATTTCTTCATCCTGTATTGCTAGAAGTACAAGTATATTGTCTGAAGTAGTTTAAATTATGTAGTTTAAAAATGATGTGAAACTCACTATTTATCAAAAATTTACCTGACTTTTACAGGGATTATTTATAAAATAATATTTTGTCTGTTAAAGAAAAATTTACTTGCATCTTACCAATATTTTCAGGGCACCCAAGTTTATATTGCTTCTGTTAAATATAAATTAATTTTATTAAAATAGCTCTTAAATATAGAATACACCATAATGTAAAATTTAAATGTCATTTACTTATCTATCAGTCTATCCACTAATATTTATTTAATTTACCTACTTACATGTATTTCCTTCTATCTACATATGTGATTTGAGAAATGCCTAGAATAGTGTTCATCCCATTTTAGTGACAGTGATTTCTTATGATAGAATTTAGAGTCTGTTGGGGAAATGTTTTTGATTGCTTCTTTGTGTTGTTTGCATTTGTTAATATTAGCATTAGGGGCTTCCCTGGTGGTGCAGTTGTCGAGAGTCCGCCTGCCGATGCAGGGGACACGGGTTCATGCCCCAGCCCGGGAGGATCCCACATGCCACAGAGTGGCTGGGCCCGTGGGCCATGGCTGCTGGGCCTGCACGTCCAGAGCCTGTGCTGTGCAACGGGAGAGGCCACAACAGTGGGAGACCCGTGTACTGCAATATATATATATATATATATATATATAAATGTTAATTATTTCTAAAAACATTTTAAGAAGTATAGGTTAGATAATTTTATTGGGATATTTAAAATCTGAGCAATTTTGGCCTCACTCTAACATGTTTTTTAAAAAATTATTTATTATAATATTTCCCAGAGTGTGTAACACTTATATAAATTAGTAATATGCAAAAACTCTTTTGTCATAAAATAATTTGGGGAAATGCAAAGAAAAACCAAATAGTTTTCTTTAAAGCATGATTATTGAAATATCAATGCTATTGTTTTTTAGGATGCTACAGTAAGGAAAAAATTGTATGCAGTATTTCACAAACATATTTGTTTGTAGAAGATTTCTTATTTTATTCTTTCAAAACTTGTCCTTGAACTAATGTCAAGGGAGCACACTTTGTGAAGTCTCTATTAATGTTTACTTTGGTTTGAAATCCTATGTCCAAGATATTTATTAGTACTTTTTTTAATTGAATAAAATATTTTAAAAAATTCTACAGTGCTTTATAATTTTCAAATTTTCACACACATGATTTCATACAATCCCTTAATAACTTCTTTTTTCTTCCCTCTATCCCTATACTGTCCCTTCCCCCTTCCCTCTCCCCACTGGTACCACTAGTTTATTCTTTGTATCTGTGAGTCTGCTGCTTTTTTTTTTATTCACTAGTTTGTTGTATTTTTTAGATTACACATATAAGCGATATCATACAGTATTTGTCTTTCTCTGTCTGACGTATTTCAGTTAGCATAATGCCCTCCAAGTCCATCCATGTTTCTGAAAATGGCAAAATTTCATTCATTTTTATAGCTGAGTAGTATTCCGTTGTATATATATACCATATCTTCTTCATCCATTCGTCTGTTGAGGGACACTTAGGTTGCTTCCATATCTTAGCAATCATAAATAATGCTGCTATGAACATTGGGGTGTGTGTATCATTTTGAATTAGTGTTTTTCTTTTTTTCAAATATATACCCAGGAGTGGAATTGTGGGGTCACATGGTAGTTCAATTTTTAGTTTTTTGAGAAACCTCCATACCGTTTTCCACCATGGCTATACCAATTTACATTTCCACCAGCAGTGTCCGAGGGTTCCCTTTTCTCTTCATGCTCTTCAACAATTGTTATTTGTGTTCTTTTTGATGATAGCCACTCTGACAGGTGCAAGATGGTATCTCATTGTGGTCTTGATTTGCATTTTCCTGATGATTAGTGATGTTGAGCATCTTTTCATGTGCCTATTGGCCATCTGCATGTCCTCTTTGGAAAACTGTCTTTTCAGTTCTTTTGTCCTTTTTAAAATCAGGTTGTTTATTTTTTTGATGTCGAGTTGTATGAGCTGTTTACATATATTGGATATTAACCACTTATCAGTCATGTCATTTGCAAATATCTTCTCCCATTCAACAGGCTGTGTTTTGGTTTTGTCGATGGTTTCCTTTGCTGTACAAAAGCTTTTAAGTTTAATTAGGTCCCATTTGTTTATTTTTGCTTTTGTTTTCTTTGCTTTAGGAGATAGATGCAAAGAAATATTGTTGTAATTTATGTCAAAGAGATATCTGCCTATGATTTCCTCTAGGAGTTTTATAGTATCTAGTCTTATATTTAGATCTGTAATCCATTTTGAGTTTATTTTAGTATTAGTACTTTTTATATGAAGGAATTACATACCCTAATTTAAAAATAATGGGAAACATAGCTTTACCTTAAATAGCCATTAAATAATGTTACAAAGATTTTTGATACCATGTTACAAAAATATTTTACACTGGAAATTGTTTCAACTAAGAAAAAAATTAAAAACTGGAATAAAATATGCCAGAGCTATAATATCAGATGCCTTTGAGTGTCAGAAAGAGTGATATTTTACCCCTTCTTTATACTGTTCATACTTTCCAAGGATTTTCAATTTTCATGCATTATTTCAAAATGAAAGAAAATGTTAGCATTGAAAAACAAGCATAAGAACATCTTATATGTGCCACATCTTCTCTCTGAGATTTAGCAAGTGGATAAATCTTTTCAGATTTAAATAAGATGGGAAAACTCACACTGTGGTCTGCTTTCTGCTTCTTGTGCTCAGTTAATTATGTGAAACATACTATTAAGACAAGGCCTATGCACTTTAAGTAGTATTTCAAACGCTGAATTAATTCTATGTGAATTGCATTTAATGATTGAGAATTGATGATTGCTATTAATGAACCAAATATTTCCTGGTATTATTTGTAATTTTTATTTTGTCATAATAAGCTACAAACTTTTTTATTCCCTTTCTCAAAAACTGGTCAGAGACCTTGTGATTCTGGCATTTGTGCAATGGACCCAGGAGGACTGGCTGAAATGATTGGGTAAAGATTGTTTAGCTGGTGCATAATGCTTCATCACAAAATGCATATTGCCGTTAGCACCAGACACCATGGTTTTCTACAGATCACAATTCCAAGAATATGTTAAACTCACACCAGACTATCCTAATTATAGCCTTTAATGCCTATAAAAAATTTCCATGGTTCTCTACATTTTTGTTTTAATTGTGTAACTGTGAGATCATTCATTGCCATCCTGGAAATCATATGCAGTTATCTCATGAAGGTTTTACTATGCCCCAAGCTCTTATGGATTTTGATATTTTAACGAGAATATACTTAGAGGTTTTATGAGAATGACAGCATCTTTATAGTTTATTCATCAAAATTTTTCCGGCTAAGTTAGGATCTGAGATATCTGTAAGTATGCCTTTTTACACAAGATATTGATATAGTGAATATATCCCTCTGAAACAGAGAAATGTGATCAGCTTTTTTACTTAGACTTAGATCACATGCTCCATTCAGAGTGGATTCTCACCCATATCAGTTAAGATTAGATTCCTATGTGAAAAACAGAGTCCCCAAATCACAATGGCTTTAAAAACATAAAATACAACTTTGTTTCTTACATACAAGTCTTGAGGCAGATCAGGGCTGACTTGGCACCTCATGTCTACAAAGCCCTTAAGGACTGAGTTTTCTTTCCTTTCAGTATTCCTTTTGACCATCTCTGACATTAGCATGTTCATACTAATTGTGTAAACTGGCAGCTAGAGCTCCAGCCATCAAATCTACATTCCAGGCAAAAGGTTTGAGGAAAGGGAGAAACATTTACAAGAGTATGGGGCAACTTTCCTTTTAAAAAGTTTTCCAGAAGCTGCCACTCAATATTTTCACTTCCATCCTTTTCCAATTTTGTTAGATGATCACACATACCATCAAGATAGTATTTATTCTTCATGATTAACTGCTTAGCTAAAAAATTATATGTTCTATTTTTAAGGGGAAAATGCTGTTTGTATCAGACTACCTGAAAGAGGTTGGCTAAGAGTTAGGCAGGGAGTGGCCCCGAGAATGAAATGGAGACTATATCAGGAAACAAGGAAATAAATACACAGAGTAAATACAGATGTCTAGTATACTGAAAATAAGAATAAGAAGAAAGATGAATGATAACAAAGAGACAAAATGCATGGTTTTACAGAGCAAGATTGGGGAAAAAGGAATGGCAGAGAAGGGTAAGTTAGACTTTATATTAAATTTTCAGTATCTGTATTATATGGGTATTAGCAGATTTTTGTATCTGATGCCAATATATCCCATACCGTGCCCATAAGTTACAGATTTCCCATTATAGTACTAAATCGAGTTAACAGTTTCCATAAGAGCACAAACTTGTTCATATTGCAGATGGAACTATATTCAATTACTAACTAGGTTCTACAGTGTTTCACTTATTTTTTAGTTGATGCATTTCCTCTTGCTATGAAAATATCAGTTTCTTCCTTACTCAAGTTTGAGTATTTGATTTCTTAAAGAGAAAGTTAATTTTGTAAAAAGGAAGAGGAAAACAAATAGATAAAAAGGAGCTGCTATGATATAATAACTTTATTGTCTAATTCTCAGCCATCTATGAAGAGTAGATAATTTTCACTCTTACACTAAGAGTAGGGATGTAGGAGAAAAGATTGAATTATCCCCCCCAAAATAGGAGATGTAAACACCTGCCTTAGTTGCTGACTTTGTGATTCTGTTCTAGAAAATTTTCCCATGAAAATATTTTTCTTCAGAGAGATAATCCAGTCATCCCTTAGTGTCTGTGCAGGAAATTGGTTCCAGGACACCTGTCCGCCCCACCAAGGATACCAAAATTCAAGGAGGTCCACGACCCTCATAGAAAATGGCAGAGTATTTGCATATAACCTAGGCATGTCTTCCATATACTGTAGATTACTTAGAATACCTAATACATCTCTAGATTACTTAAAATACCTAATACAATGTAAATGCTATGTAAGTAGTTGCAAGCGTGGCAAATTCAAGGTTTGGAGTTTTCTTGAATTTTTTTTTTTTTTTTTTTTCCAATCTGAGGTTAGTTGAATCAGAGAATGCAGAACCTGCCGATACAGAGGGCCGACTGCACCGAACTTTATTTCTTAGGTGGGAGTTTTATAAAAGTCATTATCTATTTCTATGGTTCTCAAATGGAGAAAATGTGCCTCCCAGTAGACATTTGACAATGTCTGAAGTCATTTGTGGTTGTCAGAACTAGGGGTTGCTAATGGCACTTAGTCGGTAGAGGCCAAGGTGATGTTAACCATTCTACAATGCACCTGCCAGTTTCCCCTTCCCTGTCCCCAACAAAGAATTATCCATCCCAATTGTCAATAGTACTGAGTTGTACAACCCTGAACTATATGAGTTTATTTAGAATGAAGAATACTCTCTATTAGTGCCAATGATATACCTCAAAATATATATTTGATTTTTCAAAAAATAACACCTACTATAATTAAATTTGTACAACTCTAATTCAAGAGCTCTTAAGCTGAATTCCATGCAATGTAAGAGTGTCTATGAATCTTGAAATCATAAGCAAAATATTATGTAGGTGTACATCTGCATATTTTGAAGGGGTAAGCCCATACCATTTATCTAATTGTCTAAGGGATTTATGACCTGACAAAGCCAGCCACTAAATTTATTTAGAATGCCAAAGAATTCTAGTGTATTAATCAGCAGTGTTCTTCCCTCCAGTGAGCCAAGCTGCTCTTTCAAGCACTGTTTCTCAGCACATTCTCTAACCTTACTGTATTAAGACATGACATTCATGGAAATGAAGTTTAAAGATTCCCAATTGAATCCTCTTTAATTAATAGAAATAGTATCGACAAAGCAAAGTTTCTTTTGGAGAGCTTGTGATTTAAGAAACCAGATTTCCCACTTTAACCATCATTTCTATAATTTATACTTGAATATGTTAAATATCCTTTGTGATGCACATTGCTTTGGTGTTTAGGATGATAGTATACCCTCTACAGTTAAGAATGTATTTCCTTAAGATCTGTTCCTTGTCTCTTGTCCTGTCTCAGGAAATGATATTACTATCCATCCAAGTCACCACACCAGAAACAATAAAGGAAAATCTCCCTCATCTCTTCCCTTTCAACTCCAATTATTTTGCAGTTCTATTCATTCTACATCCTAAATTTTGTTTGAGTCCCTTCCCTTTTCTCAATCCCTCATGCTATTTTTTTAAGCTCAATATCTCACTCTCTTTCAATTAAATATTGCCTTTATAGACTGCTAACTGCTATCCCTGATTTCAGGTCCTCTCTACTCCATTTCATTCTTCATACAGCTGCAGAGCCATCTTTCTAAGCCATCTTTCTAAACTGTGAATCTGACCAGGTCACATTTCAGTTAAAAACATTGAAGGTCTCCCTGTTACCTCCATGCTAACGCCCCCCTTTCTGGCCTTGTCTCCTGCTACTGCTACCCTCTCTGGAGGCTAGGCTCTAACTGCATTGATTTCTCACCATCCCTGGATATATGCTTTTCTGACTCTGCTCCGCTTTGCTTGAATAATGTTCCCTCTCTTGTTGAAATCTTATTCATCTTTCATAAGGAAGCTGGCTTCAAAGTCTTTTCCAATTCTCTCAGGCAGAGGTTATTTTCTCTAATTTCTGTTCAAAAATCATTTGGCACTTCATTTAATATCTTATCACCTTTGTTTTCCAAGCACCTTGAGCAGTTCATGTACCTATGAACATTTCCAGTAAATGTTTATGTAATGAGATTGACAACACTATGTAAATTTAAGACTTTGCTCAGTACTGGACCATCACGGGCAAACATTGTCTTTGTTGGCCAAGCTAAATAATAGAGAGATGATGAATTCATGCAAGGAATGAAATGAAAATTTTGCTATCAGCTCTTAAAAATTGTAACCTGCACTTTAGCTTTCTAAAATACTATTATTAGGAGTATAGAACATTGCTCTTGCGTAGAACAAGTGTTACTCTCTCTATTTCTTTAACCACAATTCTTATCGCTGTTATTGAAGGAATATACAGTAGCTGAATTGCAGATAATTGCAGAAGGGTAGGAGTTCACAAGTTTTAAGGCGAATGAATGAACAAAGTAACACCATTCAACATTTCATTTAAGACACTGAATGACCCTGAGTCCAGGGATGATGCTGAATAGCTTACAATGCACAGCACAGTCCCCAGCCCGTGAAATAATTATCTGGACCAGAATGTTACTTCTGCCAAGCATATGAAACATTGCATATATTTTAATAGAGATGAACCTGGAGGCTCTTGAAATGTACATGGCTGTTTTTATTCACACTAAATGGCCCCAAGCCTCTAGGTTTTTATTGTACATACCATTATACCTTTTTAAGATTATACCCCCCTGAATCCAGTTTATCCAGAAGCACACTGGCTTTTGGGGCTCTATTAAAGTTAGAAGTCCACTGATAATGCAGAATTGAAAACGTAGAAATCATACATATTGTTCGTACATTTTTCCTGAAGTAAAAGAGGGAATATTAAAGTAGAATATATTAGATATCACCTGAACAAAAAGTGCCTTGAGAGCCAAACACTGAGACTATCTTTGGTTTAGCCATTATTGAAGGAGTTACTGAATTCTGAATATAATACAATAGTGGTACTTTTATAGTATAGTTTACTTCTTTTGGAGTTGAAGGGCTATGTCATTGAATTGCATTTGCGAAGTATCATAACAAATATTGTTAGGTACCTGGGACCTCTTTCCGATTAATTCCAAGTTTAACAGCAGTGAAGACTGCTTATTATTCAGTTACTTGTCTAATTTACAAAGAATCATCTGTTTTCTCTTGGTAATGTGGGTGTATACATATGGATACTCATATTTTCTAGTTCACAATGGTGGCAAGATTGAAGTAAAGGTGATAGGAAATTGACCCTTTCTCAGGTTAAGTAAAAAATATCCTAGACACCTGCCAATTAAACTGGTAACATTGTGTTACTCCTTTCAAGTTAAACAGAACAATTTTAGGAAACCATCCATATGCTGCATTTTACAAAGACTTTCCAGAAATAGCATTTTATTGTAATTGATGCAAGACGTTTTTCCCATCCTTGAGCTTATATTATTCAGTCATGTGTGCCTAAAAAGCAAAGCATTTTGGAAGAAGAAAAATAACATTTAAGTAGAATATATTTTATTTTGCTTTACTTCTAATTCCTTTTGAGTACGATGTTTTAAAAAAGGAAATGGAAACTAGAAATAATCCGTGGGCATGGGCAACTAGAGGTTTTTCATAGTCTAGTAACTTCAGAGATGTTAATAACTCGAGACTTCTGATTTCCTTTTCAGACTTAAAAGGACTATAAAATTGCTTTATTCAGCAGATTTGTAATGTCTAACCTCCCTGTCCTTGACTTCTAACCCTACCTTTGCTTGGGGAAAGAAGACTAGTTAACTGATTATATTAGGTTAATAAAAATGCAACCCATAAACTCCCACTTGCTGTTTCACAGAAGGCATCCTATCATTTATTTAAAAGCCAGAAGAAAGAAATGTCATTCCATAAAGATAAGAGCAGCATTTTATTACTTGTCTAGACAATTTAATTGTTGAAAAACATCAGTGGATATTAGAGGGGGAAGTATTGGCATCACTTGTTTCATGTAATAAATTAAAAACCTAAAATGAATGTGATTTGACAGAATGTTTAAGCAAGGAGGAGGGAGCAATGTTAGCATTTTAATTTTGTTTTGATTGAAGATAGTTTCGTTCCACCATGAAAAAATCATGCCATTTTTCCAGCATGCCTCATTTCCAGTGGAACTCAGTAAAATGTGCACGTGTTAACATTAGATTCGGCAGGCTTTAATGCAGTTACAAAAAGGAGTTTTGCCAAAAAGAGGGATAAATATCACAGCCATTCATTTCACAGTGCTCTCCAATCTGGCTGCAACTGTTTCCCCAAGCAGCATGTCAGTGAATAAAAAAGGAAATTCAAAGGAGGGGCAGGAGAAAAGGGATTTAGGAAGAAGGGGGTTTTAAAACACTTTTGGCTTTAGAGAAAACAATTCACAATCATTAGCATGAGTAAAATTGCTGTTTAGCCTAGGCTAATGAAAACATTATGAAAGCAGAGATTTTTCAGAAACAAAATAAAACAAAAACACAAAAACAAAACTATCCTCTGAACACCATTAGTGAAGATTAAGGGGAGCCAGGGTAAGTAAACATCCACGTTTCATAGTTGAATCCCCCCCCCCCACTTCCTCAGATTATGAAGTGAATATCCTCATTTAGTGTGCTTTTCTATGTTCATAGAAAAAGACTGTATCCTGCTGACTTTTTCTAAATTGGTTCTTTTAGCATTTGTTTACACTTCTGTATTTTTTACCATGCAATTTGTTGTCCTAAAGTAATTACATATTAGAAAGTATAACCCTTTGGTTACCAAAATGGCCAATGCTGATATTGTTAATAAAGGAAGAGGGCAAGGAACTTATTTTGACTCTGGTTTTATTTCCTGATGAATCCACTACTGTGGCGTCCTCCGCCAGTGGGAGATGGGGCACATAATGATGGCAGTTCTCCTGTGGAATTATCTGTTCCAAAAATGTGTTGGTTCAATGACACTCTTTGTAAAAAGGAAATATGTAAACATTGTAAAATCATTTTTAACTATGTTCTCATTTATTTTCTTCATCAATTCTAGGAGGTACATACTAATGTCTATTCCATTTTTAAAAAATTTTTACTGGAGTATGGTTGATTTAAAATATTGTGTTAGTTTCAGGTGTACAGCAAAGTGATTCACTTATACATATATATATATATTCATTCTTTTTCAGATTCTTTTCTCATATAGGTTATCACAGAATATTGAGTAGAGTTCCCTGTGCTATACAGTAGGTCATTGTTAGTTATCTATCTTATATACAGTAGTGTGTGTATGTTAATCTCAAGTTCCTGATTTATCCCTCCCCTCAACGTTTCCCCTTTTGTAATAAGTTTGTTTTTGATATCTGTAAATCTGTTTCTGCTTTGTAAATAAGTTCATTTGTATCATTTTTTTTTTGGTTCTACTAAATTTTTTTTTCAATTTTTTAACGTCTTTATTGGGGTATAATGGCTTTACAAAGTTGTGTTAGTTTCTGCTTTATAACAAAGTGAATCAGTTATACGTATACATATGTCCCCATATCTCTTCCCTCTTGTGTCTCCCTCCTACCCTCCTTATCCCACCCCTCTAGGTGGTCACAAAGCACCAAGCGGATCTCCCTGTGCTATGCAGCTACTTCACACTAGCTTTCTATTTTACATTTGGTAGTGTATATGTGTACATGCCACTCTCTTACTTTGTAACAGCTTACACTTACTCCACCCCATATCCTCAAGTCCATTATCTAGTAGGTCTGCATCTTTATTCCCGTCTGGCCCCTAGGTTCTTCATGACCATTTTCTTTTTTTTAGATTCCATATATATGTGTTAGCATACGGTTATTGTTTTTCTCTTTCTGACATACTTCATTCTGTATGACAGACTCTATGTCCATCCACCTCACTACAAATAACTCAGTTTCATTTCTTTTTATGGCTGAGTAATATTCCATTGTATATGTATGCCACATCTTCTTTATCCATTCATCCGATGATGGACACTTAGGTTGTTTCCATCTCCAGGCTATTGTAAATAGAGCTGTAGTGAACATTTTGGTACATGACTCTTTTTGAATTACGGTTTTCTCAGGGTATATGCCCAGTAGTGGGATTGCTGGGTCATATGGTACTTCTATTTGTAGTTTTTTAAGGAACTGTTCTACATAGTGGCTGTATCAATTTATATTCCCAACAAAGGGGCAAGAGGGTTCCCTTTTCTCCACACCATCTCCAGCATTTATTGTTTGTAGATTTTTTATAATGGCCATTCTGACTGGTGTGAGATGATATCTCATTGTAGTTTTGATTTGCATTTCTGTAATGATTAATGATGCTGAACATTCTTTCATGTGTTTGTTGGCAATCGGTATATCTTCTTTGGAAAAATGTCTATTTAGGTCTTCTGCCCATTTTTGGATTGTGCTGATTGGTTTTTTTGATATTGAGCTGCATGAGCTGCTTGTAAATTTTGGAGATTAATCCTTTGTCAGTTGCTTCATTTGCAAATGTTTTCTCCCATTCTGAGGGTTGTGATTTTGTCTTGTTTATGGTTTCATTTGCTGTGCAAAAGCTTTGAAGTTTCATTAGGTCCCATTTGTTTATTTTTGCTTTTATTTCCATTTCTCTAGGAGGTGGGTCAAAAAGGATCTTGCGGTGATTTATGTCGTAGAGTGTTCTGCCTATGTTTTCTTCTAAGAGTTGGATAGTGTCTGGCCTTACATTTAGGTCTTTAATCCATTTTGAGTTTATTTTTGTGTATGCTGTTAGGGAGTGTTCTAATTTTATTCTTTTACATGTAGCTGTCCAGTTTTCCCAGTACCACTTACTGAAGAGGCTGTCTTTTCTCCACTGTATATTCTTGCCTCCTTTATCAAAGAAAAGGTGACCATATGTGTGTGGGTTTATTTCTGGGCTTTCTATCCTGTTCCATTGATCTATCTTTCTATTTTTATGACAGAACAAAACTGTCTTGATTACTGTAGCTTTGTAATATAGTCTGAAGTCAGGGAGCCTGATTCCTCCAGCTCCGTTTCTCTTTCTCAGAATTGCTTTGGCTATTTGCGGTCTTTTCTGTTTCCACACAAATTATGAAATTTTTTGTTCTAGTTCTGTGAAAAATGCCAGTGGTAAGTTGATAGGGATTTCATTGAATCTGTAGATTGCTTTGGGTAGTAGAGTCATTTTCACAATGTTGATTCTTCCAATCCAAGAACATGGTATATCTCTCCATCTATTTGCATCATCTTTAATTTCTTTCATCAGTGTCTTATAATTTTCTGCATACACTTCTTTTGTCTCCTTAGGTAGGTTTATTCCTAGATATTTTATTCTTTTTGTTGCAATGGTAAATGGGAGTGTTTTATTAATTTCACTTTCAGATTTTTCATCATAAGTGTATACGAATGCAAGAGGTTTCTGTGCATTAATTTTGTATCCTGCTACTTTACCAAATTCATTGATTAGCTCTAGTAGTTTTCTGGTAACATCTTTAGGATTCTCTATGTATACTATCATGTCATCTGCAAACAGTAAGTTATACTTCTTTTCTGATTTGGATTCATTTTATTTCTTTTTCTTCACTGATTGCTGTGGCTAAAACTTCCAAAACTATGTTGAATAATAGTGGTGAGATTGGGCAACCTTGTCTTGTTCCTGATCTTAGTGGAAATGTTTTCAGTTTTTTACCATTGAGGACGATGTTGGCTCTGGGCTTGTCATATGTGGCCTTTATTGTGTTGAGGAAAGTTCCCTCTATGCGTACTTTCTGGAAGGTTTTTATCATAAATGGGTGTTGAATTTTGTCAAAATATTTCTCTGCATCGATTGAGATGATCATATATTTTTTTTCCTTCAATTTGTTAATATGGTGTATCACCTTGATTGATTTGTGTATGTTGAAGAATCCTTGCTTTCCTGGGATAAACCCCACTTGATCAAAATGTATGATCCTTTTAATGTGCTGTTGGATTCTGTTTGCTAGTATTTTGTTGAGGATTTTTGCATCTATGTTCATCAGTGATATTGGCCTGTAGTTTTCTTTCTTTGTGACATCTTTTTCTGGTTTTGGTATCAGGGTGATGGTGGCCTCATAGAATGAGTTTGGGAGTGTTCCTCTCTCTGCTATATTATGGAAGAGTTTGAGAAGGATGGATGTTAACTCTTCTCTAAATGTTTGATAGAATTCGCCTGTGAAGCCTTCTGGTCCTGGGCTTTTGTTTCTTGTAAGATTTTTAATCACACTTTCAATTTCAGTGCTTGTGATTGGTCTGTTCATTTTAAAAATTTCTTCCTGGTTCAGTCTTGGAAGATTGTGCATTTCTAAGAATTTATCCATATTTTCCAGGTTGTCCATTTTATTGGCATATAGTTGCTTCTGGTAATCTCTCATGATCCTTTGTATTTCTGCAGTGTCATTTGTTACTTCTCCTTTTTCATTTCTAATTCTATTGATTTGAGACTTCTCCCTATTTTTCCTGATATGTCTGGCTAATGGTTTGTCAATTTTGTTTATCTTCTCAAAGAACCAGCTTTTAGTTTAATTCATCTTTGCTATCGTTTATTTCATATCTTTTTCATTTATTTCTGACCTGATCTTTATGATTTCTTTCCTTCTGCTAACTTTGGGTTTTTTGGTTCTTCTTTCTCTAATTGCTTTAGGTGTAAGGTTAGGTTGTTTATTTGAGATGTTTCTTGTTTCTTAAGGTAGGATTGTATTGCTATAAACCTCCCTCTTTTAACTGCTTTTGCTGCATCCCATAGGTTTTGGATCATCATGTTTTCATTGTCATCTGTCTCTAGGTTTTTTTTGATTTCCTCTTTGATTTCTTCAGTTATCTCTTGGTTATTTAGTAATGTATTGTTTAGCCTCCATGTGTTTGTGTTCTTTACATTTTTTTCCCTGTAATTCATTTCTAATCTCATAGCATTATGGTCAGAAAAGATGCTTGACATGATTTCAGTTTTCTTAAATTTACTGAGGCTTGATTTCTGACCCAAGATGTGATCTATCCTGGAGAATGTTCCATGCTCACTTGAGAAGAAAGTGTAATCTGCTCTTTTTGGATGGAATGTCCTATAAATATCAATTAAATCTATCTGGTCTATTGTGTCATTTAAAGCTTGTGTTTCCTTATTTATTTTCATTTTGGATGATCTGTCCATTGGTGTAAGTGAGGTGTTAATGTCCCCCACTATTATTGTGTTACTGTCAATTTCCTCTTTTATAGCTGTTAGCAGTTGCCTTATGTATTGAGGTGCTCCTATGTTGGGTGCATATATATTTATAATTGTTTTATCTTCTTCTTGGACTGATCCCTTGATCATTATGTAGTGTCCTTCCTTGTCTCTTGTAATATTCTTTTTTTAATAGTCTATTTTATCTAATCTGAGTATTGCTACTCCAGCTTTCTTTTGATTTCCATTGGCATAGAATATCTTTTTCCATCCCCTCACTTTCAGTCTGTATTTGTCCCTAGGTCTGAAGTTGGTCTCTTGTAGACAGCATATATATGGGTTTTGTTCTTATATCCATTCAGCAAGCCTGTGTATTTTGGTTGGAGCATTTAATCCATTCACGTTTAAGGTAATCATCGATATGTGTGTTCCTATGACCATTTTCTTAATTGTTTTGGGTTTGTTTTTGTAGGTCCTTTTCTTCTCTTGTGTCTTCCACTTAGAGAAGTTCCTTTAGCATTTGTTGTAGAGCTGGTTTGGTGGTGCTGAATTCTCTTAGCTTTTGCTTGTCTGTAAAGCTTTTGATTTCTCTGTCAAATCTGAATGAGATCCTTTCAGAGTAGAGTAATCTTGGTTGTAGATTCTTCCCTTTCATCTCTTTAAGTATATCATGCCACTCCTTTCTGGCTTGTAGTGTTTCTGCTGAGAAATCAGCTGTTATCCTTATGGGAGTTCCCTTGTATGTTATTTGTCATTTTTCCCTTGTTGCTTTCAATAATTTTTCTTTGTCTTTAATTTTTGCCAATTTGATTACTGTCTGTCTGGGTGTGTTTCTCTTTGTGTTTATCCTGTATGGGACTCTCTGTGCTTCCTGGACTTGGGTGGCTATTTCCTTTCCCATGTTAGGGAAGTTTTCAAGTATAATCTCCTAAAATATTTTCTCTGGTCCTTTCTCTCTCTCTTCTCCTTCTGGGATCCCTCTAATGTGAATGTTGTTGCATTTAATGTTGTCCCAGGGGTCTCTTAGGCTGTCTTCATTTTTTCTCATTCTCTTTTCTTTAGTCTGTTCCACAGCAGTGACTTCCACCATTCTGTCTTCCAGGTCACTTATCCATCCGTCCTTCTGCCTCAGTTATTCTGCTATTGATTCCTTCTAGTGTAGTTTTCATTTCAGTTATTGTATTGTTCATCTCTGTTTGTATGTTCTTTAATTCTTCTAGGTCTTTGTTAAACATTTTTTGCATCTTCTCAATCTTTGCCTCCATTGTTTTTCCGGGGTCCTGGATCATCTTTACTGTCATTATTCTGAATTCTTTTTCAGAAAGGTCACCTATCTCCACTTCATTTAGTTGTTTTTCTGTGGTTTTATCTTGTTTCTTCATCTGGTACATAGCCCTCTGCCTTTTCATCTTGTCTATCTTTCTGTGAATGTGGTTTTTGTTCCACAGGCTGCAGGATTGTAGTTCTTCTTGCTTCTGCTGTCTGCCCTCTGGTGGATGAGGCTATCTAAGAGGCTTGTGTAAGTTTCTGATGGGAGGGACTGGTGGTGGGTAGAGCTGACTTGTGCTAAGCATGTTTGATGTCAGGTGGAAAGAGTGAAAATTATGGCTAGGTTTCATTTCCTATTGTTTTCAGAAAAATGTATTCATTAATTACAAATGTGGATATAAGTTATTTTAAGGTGCTAATTTGAAAGTATTGAAGATAAGCATAAAGTAAAAGAAGACTAATTCTCGGGCACTTTTGCTGCATCATGGAAAATGGTGTCTTTTTGGCAATTTGATAATACATTTAGACTATATAAATTGCAATGAAACATTACATTAGGTAAAATGTTTTGAAAATACTTTTCCTTTGTTTTTAAAATGAAGGTTCTACCTTAATAATTATGATTTCTTGATAACTTTTTTGAGGGTGATAAATATTTAAAAGTTTATAGTCAAAATTTATGAAATATTTTGAAAACTTGGCATATTTATAAATAGACAAATTTATCTGAAGTTTTAAAAACTGTCAGAGATAAGAGAAGATCTTTCATTTGAAATATAAGCATGCTACTACTAAATTTTGATGACTAAGTTATCAAAGTTTTTTTATATATAAAATTTAAATGGAATATATGTTCAAAATATGTTTATACATTTAAAGTAAAATTGTTAATAATTCACAGAATTTTAAATTATGCATACTATTAACAAATGATTTCTTCATTCTTAGTTTTTATGTGTTTTTGTTAAACTATACTTGCTGTTTAAACTGATCTTTTGTCTTTTGTTTTCTTTTTTCTAACAGCTCCTTCAGGTTGGAAGGAATACCTTTATTTGGAGGCATGTCAGTTCATTTTTGTCACTTCAGATTCATCATTATGACTTCTTGAGGCCAGATCTAATTTTGAAGTAACCAGAAACCTGTCCATCTTGGAGCAGCAAACCCCTCAACTTGGAGCACAAATGATCACTGATATGGTCTACATAAAACCATCTGCCTCTAGTCTGACAGCCATGAGCAGAGCCCTGGGGGCAAAAAAAGCCACAGCCTTAAATCTCTTTACTCAGATATTACCAAGAAGATTTAAAAAAAAAAAAAAAAGATGAAAAGGACTAAAGAAGCAAACCTACAAAAAACCAAAAAGCAAACAAAAAAATCCATCTTATTTTACCATTGAAATTAGTCCCAGATGTGAACACCAAAAAATTTATATTCAGTAATTCAGCCAGTAAATTATAATTTATCATTTGGGAAGGTGGAAGTATAGAAATAGGTATCTGTAGCCAGAACTACTCAGCATTTCATAATATGTAGACAAAAACAAAACAAATAAAACTGAAAAAATGAAGGAACACTGCAGCAATGAATAGTATTAGAACAGAATGTTGCTGTTTGCAAAGAGGACGTTTGCCATCTTCTGTACACATTCAAAGCCATAACGGAATAAGAGTATTGTCAATTGCTTGAAAATTTTCTGCATTCAATCCTTCACCCCATATTGGTTGAGAGAGAAGGGGTCAGTTCTTGCTGATTACTTCTCAATGAACTTCTACTATTTGCACTGTCACTTCCATTCAGGGTAATGATGTGTGCTGTTATTTGCACAGATGGTCCCATGAGTTTTGAGACCACAACAAAGTTTCTTGCAGGAGTCCAAAAAAGGAAACATTTAAGAATTCTCCAGACATTGATTTCTCTTTCTTCTATAAAAAATCAGTTATCTAATAAAAAATGGACTTGTCTCAGATTAAAGAACAACTACAAAATAATAATGAAAAAAAATCAGTGTGGTCAAATGAATGAAAAAGGGATCAAAAGGTTTTTTTAGTGAGGATCATTTTATATCATTAACAGCCAAGAAGTCAAATACAGTGAACTGTACACTAAACATCTGTGTTGAACATCTATTTGTTCTCTTAATTAACAAAACCATTTGTAATTTGTATTTGACATAAGAGATTTTTATAGCCATTTATCTATGCTTCATGGGAAAATGTACTAGACAAACAGCATTTTCAGTTTATTTTTCTAAATAAATGTGTTGTTTGCATTATTTGTAGTTGCTTATTTGATTTGGTTTTCATTATCTGGAAGACATTTTCTTTGGTCATTGGCAAGCTTTTATCATACTAATTCAGAACTAATGGAAGACTGAATTTCAAATATTTTTGTGGTATAAAATTGTGCTTTCTATTCCTTAAACTCTGAAGAAGTGATATATTTTTCACTAGAACCTTCTTGTCAAGAGTTATTTTAATATTTTAGTTATGCTAAGTATCTGCAGTTAGTTTTAATATATTGGGGACATTCAAAACAGAAAATTTGAGTATTATATCAATAAGAATTTCCTCTACGTTTTCCTTCTTGGAAATCTGCTCTAAAAGATAAAAATTAGATTTTTTTTTTTTTTTAGGCCATTAATCATACCTAATGAGTCTTCAGTCTCACCCAGAGATCTGCTGAGAACTTCCATCAGTGTATATAAAAAAGACTAGGCAATCCTACTGGAGCAAAAACAGAATTCTCAGTCAACAAGGGCTTATTGAGTGCCCACAAAGTTCTCACCCTTACTTGAGACTCATCAGCTGGAGCCTGTATTTATGGTCATTGCTACCACCAGTAAGTAGTGCCCAGCTCCAACAAATTATGCTTTTCTTAACTGGAGTATAATTGACAACATTATGTTAATTTCAGATGTACAAATGTAATGACTTGATATTTGTATATATTGCAAAATAATTACCACGATAAGTCCAGGTAACATTTGTCAGCAAACACAGTTACACATTTTCTTTCTTGTGATGAGAACTTTCAATACCCCTTCTCCTAGCAACTTTCAAATATGCAATAGAGTATTATTAACTATAGTTATGTTTGTGATGCTCTGGCGTGTGGCCAGGGGAGAGCAGGAAGATAGTGCCAGCCCTCTGAGGTCTTTGGAAAAGATGCACTCAGCCTTTTGATGAGTGTTTTAATTAGAGACCCTCAGGCTGCAGCTATGCTAATCAGTTAACAGGTTTCTTTCATAGAAAGACTGATATCCTGGGTCTGTTTCCTCTTGCTGTGCCGGGGTTGGAGCGGGGGGAGTAGCCCTTTAAGGACTTGTTCTCCCTTGGTTCAAGTCCTGTGGGACCCATAAGCACAAGCCCTACTGGCCACCAGAGCCAGGCAATGTAGAAGTGTTCCCTGGCAGCAGCCGCAAACATTGGGTTGTCAGACAAGGAGACAATAAACTCCTTTCCGGGACACACCAGTGAGATGGAGTGAGGGGGAAGGAAAGAGAAAAGACCGCAAGTACCAGCCTCTATACCCACCCACCTACCCCCAGGCCCTTCCTAGACCCCTAAACTGTGTGCCGGACCAGAAGCCTGCGCCTCAAGCCGACGCTCCAGGACAAGTAAGTAGGCCCCTTTCTCAGAAAGACTGGGGGGTGTGTTTCAGTCTGGCCTTTGTGCAGTGCCCTGGGGGTGAGGTCTGACAAGAAATGACTCTCTGATTGTTACAATCCCATAGGGCCCAGGATCACAAGTCCCCCAGCCTCCAGAGCCAGGCAATTAAGGGGCGTTCCCTGAGCAGCAGCCCCCCCAAACCGAGGGCACTAGACGTGTAAAACCTCTCCTCAGAGAGATACTGGTGCTCTGGAGGGAGGCAGAGGCGCAGTGTATAGACGGCGCCCACAGGCAGAAAAGAAAGGAAAAAAAGGCTTAGAATTGGGGAGAAAAAAAAAGATGGAGTCTGCTGGTTAAAAGGAGCCAGGGGCGGAGCATATAAGTGGCTCCTGCTGGGGGGAAAAAAAACAACGCAGATGGCGCCTGCCAGCGAGCCGGGATGTGAATTTAGATGCCTGCCCCCTAGGCCGATGCTTTAAGCCTCATTCACTTAAAAGTCTCCGAGCTTCTGTATCGGCTGCCTCTGCGTTGGGCGCCCTGGGGCAGGTGAGTCAGAGAGCCCTTTAAGAGCGTCCCTCA
The DNA here is from genome assembly GCF_964270905.1 of Leucopleurus acutus. Taxonomy (NCBI): domain Eukaryota; kingdom Metazoa; phylum Chordata; class Mammalia; order Artiodactyla; family Delphinidae; genus Leucopleurus; species Leucopleurus acutus. The sequence goes on along the minus strand of NC_139145.1, from coordinate 76,899,362 downwards.
GTTTGTGGGTCTCGTGGTCATCGTTTTCAAAGCTAGGTGTTTTGGGGCCTCGTTTCTCAGGCACAAGTCTTAAAAGTTGAGGTGCTCAATGTGGGGTTCAAACCCTTTGCTCCTCAGGGAGCTCATGGTTGAGTTGCCTCCAGACTGTGGGTCTCTGCACTGCATGTGGGGTTTATGGTGAACACTGTGTTCCATCCTCTCCCACCGGCTTCACTGTGGGCTTCCTCTCATTAGCCTGGTGCAAATGAGTTGCTCGGTTTTTAGGTTTTCTTCAGAGGAAATTTTTCAATATGTAGCTACAGATTCGGTGTGTTTGTGGAAAGAGATGAGTCCAAGATCCTCCTAAGTCACCATCTTATACTGGAAACCCCACAAACAAATTATGTTCAACAAATTAAAATAGGTCTTTAGGTTTATTCCCAAACTATGATCTGAAACCAAATTCCCATTATATTGTTCTTCACACTTAAACTGATTTACTCTCTGCAATCTCTCTTGGTAGTACTTAGAGTATCCTGTAACATGAAGAAAATTAGTTTGTTACGCATGATTTGAACCCATTAAAATTAAGACATTGTACATGAAAATAACTCAGCTAGGAATCAACTTGCCGGTTCCGGTGGGATGTGAGGCATTGAAGTATGGATACCTGGACTCATTCAAATTCTTTTAAAACCCATGCTGATTGCTTCAAGCTGTGAATTATTTAAGTTCATAAACAGGAGAGTCAACTGTTCTCCAAACATCTAACAACAAAATCCATCAAGAATAAATGATAAAAAATTACAGTTCTTCATTTTATGAATATTCTTAGCGATAAGCAGTACTATATCTACTGTAGTCTGTGGAGAGTGTCCAAAAGATTTTGCAAAGTTGTGACATTATCAGGCCTGCTATTCAGCAGGGTAACTCATAGTAATTTATAAAGGGAGTTGGAGTGAGGCTAGGGAAGGTGGGGCACAGACCAGAAAAAAAGTCTAAAATTTTCCTTGGATTTAGTTTATTTATTCTCTTCCACTTTAACTACATTTACTTTTCAAGTAATTTCACTTGTCCATCACTGGATCTTCTTTCATCCTCTTTAAGAGGATAGCTTTGCTATCTTCATAATTCAGTATTACTTTTGCAAAATCTATTAAACAATATTCAGTTCCCATTGAGAAGTACTGTTATACTTATACATATTTTTAGAACTTAGAATGCCAGTAAAGTTAATCTCCACTTTCTTACATTTGCTTTTAGAGTACAGGTGTGTTATTTACATGCACCTCTCTCCTTGCTGGCCCCAATTCACGAAATTATCAGGTTTATTGACATGGGTAAGATAATTCTCTTTATTTACAGAGTGCCCACTCTGGAACATGAACTGTCTTGGAGAGTAGGAAGAAACAGGTTACAGATCCTAGTCTGATGGACTTTATAATCTAGTTGGAGAGAAATACATTAAACATGTAATTTCACCAGTTAACAAAAAATACAACTGTACTAAATTCTATGAAGAAAGTTATATGGTATGCCCAGACCCTATATCCAGCGGATCTAACTCAGTGAGGGAAGTAAACTTTGGCTGAGATCTGAAAGGTAACTAGTTGATAAACGGGGCAAAATCATGTGAAAAGCAGGTGCAAAAAGGAAAGAAAATAGGATGTCAGACCACCTGAAAGCAAACCTAATTAGCTTGGAGCAATGAGAGTAAAAAGCATACCGCATAGAAAACTGGTGAGATGGAAGCCAGATCTTACCTAGTAAAGCAGGGAACAAGCATCCATGAAAGGTGAAAGTAGTAAGTATACAGAAATAACAGAGGTAATAGCAAGTCTATCTGATATAACAAATGTGGGTTTAATTTCTGAAAAGACCAAGGCTGATCCCACTCCTTCCCTGCCACACAAAGGTTTTACTTCTACTTCCAAACAAAATAATGCAGACAGTTACATAATAAAACAATGGGTTAAAGTATATCTGATTGAATGCAAACCATAAGAAAAAGGGGTTCAAGATGAAGATCAAAGAGAGCAGAATTACAAATAAGAAATTAAGAATGACACTGGGAACATTTTTTGTTTATATAAGGTATACTTCTCAATGAAGGTATAAAAAATGCTTAACTAGACACCTGTGAATTCATAGACTTGAGTAACTACAGGTAGACTAACAACAGACATTTAGAAATATGTTGACACCAATTTCTATAAAGCTAGGTTTGCCTATATGTGTCAGACCTGACAACTCTCTAAAATCAAAAGGGATCCAGGCTTTTTAAAATTCTCTGCTCTGACATCCTTAGAATATGACCTTTGTCCTTGTGCTGCAAAACAGTTACCAGAGCTCCAGGCATTACACTCATATTCCAGGCCACATGATTAAGAAACAGCTCACTTCCTCCTTTTTAAGGAAGCTTGCTAAAACATGTTCACACGATATTTTAGTATATTTGTTGTTCAAACTGGCCACACCAGCATAAGGAGGACTAAGGAATATAGTCCCTGGGCTGGGTACATTGCCACCTTAAATAAACTTGGTATTCTGACACTACAGAGGCTAGGGAGAATGAATGATGTTGTACAAAACTATCTAATTCTGCCACAAGAGTTGAAAAATGTAGCACAGATTCATCGTGCCATGAGTTTTTTGTTGGAGATTTTAGACACTAAATTATGTACAAACCTTAGGGAATAAGATTTTCAACTCATATCTTTGGGAGCAAAATAACACAGTGGAGTCATATCCTGTCAACATTTAATTTTTATGGATTCTACTATACTCATGTCTATCCCTTTCCATGAACATATACCCAACATTAGTAATGACATGGAAAACCTCTATGTGTCTCCTGTTGTGAACATCTCATCACACTGTGATTCTTGTCCAGAAGGCACTGTGCATGTATAGATGACATAAGAGATTTTCACAGGACATTTTGACCCTTGGGCTTTCACACTTCATCGCTGTGATATTCTAATGTGTTGGTAAATACAATATTTCAGTAACTCATTTGTGCACACCTTAATGGAGTGTTTTATCAGTTGTTTTTGGGGAAAAAGGAGTATTGGAATTGTCCAACATCTTTTTACTTAATAGGTACCTAAGTTTGGGAGCTCATTTTATATTCATTCTAAGAAAACATTTCTTACTTTTTTTTTTTTTTTTGGTTTGATCATAGCTAAAAAGATGTTTGTTCACTGGTTGTGGTGACAAAATCCAGGTATTTCAGAGGCTTTGATAGAGGAAACCAATACACCATAAAATTAAAAAGGAAATATGTAAGCAAGTAGATTTATGGGTTCCCATAGAAAATGCAGGTCCCCACAGATGTGTGCACCTGCCTAACCAGTCAGAGACGTTCTTTGGCCCTGTGCCAATTCAGATACGTACAGTAACAGCTAAATGTGTTTGAGATTATTTAAAATTTAGAGGTGAAAAATAGAGCATATTGTGGCATGCAGTGTCATCTATCAGAGAAAGGGTAGTCCACACTTTTCAAGTTACTTCAGCCTTTTTAATCATAAAATAAAACCAATCCATGAATTTAACCAAGCACAGCATGGAGACATATGTTCTGTAAGCTCCCTTCAGTTTTTCTAGGGAAGTATTTAAATATTTCAAAAGTGTTTATTCTTTATTACCTAATGTACAGATTGAATCAGCAATTTGCTAACCTGATATATTTTTCTGAATAATTTTTTGTTTCTGTATTGAATGACAATAAAATATAGAGTAATTTTTTAGTGAAACATGAAGATGAGACTACAAAAGTGAATAATATTTAGTGCGTTAACAATTCCTTTGCAAGATTATCAAGAAGGAAATATGCAATATTTTACCATAATCTAAAGAAACACTCTATTTTTAAACTGAAGTCGAGTTGATTTACCATGCTGTGCCAATCTCTGCTGTACAGCACAGTGACTAAGTTATACACACATATTCTTTTTCAATATTCTTTTCTGTTATGGTTTATCTGAAGAGATTGGATATAGTTCCCTGTGCTATACAATAGGCCCTTGTTGTTTATCCATTCTAAATGTAGTAGTTTGCATCTACCAACCCCAAATTCCTAGTCCATCCCTCTCCTTCTCCCTTCCCCCCTCTCCCTTGGCAAACACAAGTCTGCTTTCTATGTTTGTGAGTCTGTTTCTGTTTTGTAGAGAGGTTCATTTGTGCCATATTTTACATTCCACATATAAGTGTTATCATATGGTATTTGTCTTTCTCTTTCTGACTGACTTCACTCAGTATGATAATCTCCAGTTGCATCCATGTTGCTGCAAATGGCATTATTTTGTTCTTTTTTATGGCTGAGTAGTATTCCATTGTATATATGTACCACATCTCCTTTATCCATTCTTCTGTCAATGGACATTTAGGTTGTTTCTGTGTCTTGGCTATTGTGAATAGTGCTGCTATGAACATTGGGGTGCATGTATCTTTTTGAATTATAGTTTTGTCCTGGTATATGCGCAGGACTGGTATTGCTGGATCATATGGTAATTGTATTTTTAGTTTTCTGAGGAACCTCCATACTGTTTTCCATAGTGGCTGTACCAACTTACATTTCCAGCAGCAGTGTAGGAGGGTTCCATTTTCTCCACACCCTCTCCAGCATTTGTTTTTTGTAGACTTTTTGATGATAGCCTTTCTGACTGGTGTGAGGTGGTAGCTTATTGTGGTTTTGATTTGCCTTAAAGAAACACTCTTAACTTTAATTTTGAATACTTAGAAACTGAAGGAAAGGAACTCAGGCATGAAATGAGGAAGTACACAGTTTTCACTTTATTTTAAAATATATGTTTAATTCACTATCATAAAAATAAAAATAATATGTATAAGAAAAACTCCCCATTTGCCCGTCCCACCCCATCTCCAAAGGAAACCACTGTAACCTTTGGCATGATACCTATACCAATAGAAAAATATTGTGTTGATATGCATATTGGTATGTGTGTGATTTCTATGAATGACATAATAATTTATATAATGTTATACAACCTGAATTTGTTCTATTCAAGAATAAATCTTGAAGATCTTTACATATTGCTACTTGTATCTCCTGGTAATTCCCTGTACAATTTAACTATTCACTTCTTTGTGTCTGCATGTTTAGGTTACTTATTTTTTGCTCTGATAATCAATTCTGTATGCAGCACCTGTTGTTGGTGATTTCCTGTGCACATGTGCACACTCTAAAGTGGAAATTGAGATTCATTTTTTCTTTATGAAGACACACAGTCAATGTTACAGCATTTAGAAATGCTACAGGTTTTTAAATTTTATTATTATTATTTGATAGTAGTAGTAGTGGTATGTGGAAAGGCTCTTTTTCATATCAGGAAATTCTACTCAATTATTTGGGAGGTAATAGTATATTTCACTGGAAATGTGCCATTCGTGTAGTAATTATTATTTTCCAAAAGTACAGATGTCAGCATTAGTTTAGGAAACATGAGGATAGAACATAAATATATTTCAATCAGCAAAACATGATACTTAATTATGCTTACAAAACATTGAAAACTACTGTTAACTGGTACTTGCTGTGTGGTTTCAGTTAATGTTGAGGCTTCCTTTTCAAGATGCGATAAAAATTTTCTGGAATGAAATCATGCTTTTGAGATAAAACAGTGGTTTGGTTATAGTATAAAATGGGAGGCGTGTTCTTCTGCATGACAACTTATGATCACCATTTTAGTCACAAAATTGCCTCCCTTAGAAATCATCATTTTCAACAGGAGAATATACATAATAATTAATGAAGAACAAACAATTGACCTGAAACAAATAGACTGCCAGTTATTCCTCCAGCAAAGATGGGTTTATTTGGGTTCAGCAGAGAATTGCAGTTAGGGGTCTGCAACCTTGGTGAGCCATGAACAGGTCCCTCCATGGCAAGGGAAGAAGAATGCTTTCTTGGAGAGGAAGGGGAAGTTGGGAGGGCTGTAGTAAACAAAGAGTCCATGGCTTTTTTTTCCATAGTTACTATTATTTTATTTTATTTTTTAATTACTATTATTTTATTTTATTTTTTTAATTATTATTTTTTAACATCTTTATTGGAGTACAACTGCTTTACAATGGTGCGTTACTTTCTGCTTTACAACAAAGTGAATCAGTTATACATATACTTATGTTCCCATCTCTCTTCCCTCTTGCATCTCCCTCCCTCCCACCCTCCCTATCCCACCCCTCTAGGTGGTCACAAACCACCTAGCTGATCTCCTTGTGCCATGCGGCTGCTTCCCACTAGCTATCCACCCTACGTTTGGTAGTGTATATATGTCCATGCCACTCTCTCACTTCGTCACAGCTTACCCTTCCCCATCCCCATATCCTCAAGTCCGTGCTCTAGTAGGTCTGTGTCTTTATTCCCGTCCTACCCCTAGGCTCTTCATGACATTTTTTTTTCTTAGATTCATATATATGTGTTATCATATGGTATTTGTTTTTCTCCTTCTGACTTACTTCATTCTGTATGACAGACTCGAGGTCCATCCACCTCACTACATATAACTCAATTTTGTTTCTTTTTATGGCTGAGTAATATTCCATTGTATATATCTGCCACATCTTCTTTTTTTTTTTTAACATCTTTATTGGAGTATAATTGCTTTACAATGGTGTGTTAGTTTCTGCTTTATAACAAAGTGAATCAGTTATACATATACATATGTTCCCATATCTCTTCCCTCTTGTGTCTCCCTCCCTCCCACCCTCCCTATCCCACCCCTCTAGGTGGTCACAAAGCACTGAGCTGATCTCCCTGTGCTATGCGGCTGCTTCCCACTAGCTATCTATTTTACGTTTGGTAGTGTATATATGTCCATGCCACTCTCTCGCTTTGTCACAGCTTACCCTTCCCCCTCCCCATATCCTCAAGTCCATTCTCTAGTAGGTCTGTGTCTTTATTCCTGTCTTAGCCCTAGGTTCTTCATGACATTTTTTTTCCTTAAATTCCATATATATGTGTTAGCATACGGTATTTGTCTTTCTCTTTCTGACTTACTTCACTCTGTATGACAGACTCTAGGTCCATCCACCTCATTACAAATAGCTCAATTTCATTTCTTTTTATGGCTGAGTAATATTCCATTGTATATGTATGCCACATCTTCTTTATCCATTCATCCGATGATGGGCACTTAGGTTGTTTCCATCTCCAGGCTATTGTAAATAGAGCTGTAGTGAACATTTTGGTACATGACTCTTTTTGAATTATGGTTTTCTCAGGGTATATGCCCAGTAGTGGGATTGCTGGGTCATATGGTAGTTCTATTTGTAGTTTTTTAAGGAAGCTCCATACTGTTCTCCAGAGTGGCTGTACCAATTCACATTCCCACCAACAGTGTAAGAGTGTTCCCTTTTCTCCACACCCTCTCCAGCATTTATTGTTTCTAGATTTTTTGATGATGGTCATTCTGACTGGTGTAAGATGATATCTCATTGTAGTTTTGATTTGCATTTCTCTAATGATTAATGATGTTGAGCATTCTTTCATGTGTTTGTTGGCAAACTGTATATCTTCTTTGGAGAAATGTCTATTTAGGTCTTCTGCCCATTTTTGGATTGGGTTGTTTGTTTTTTTGTTATTGAGCTGCATGAGCTGCTTGTAAATTTTGGAGATTAATCTTTGGTCAGTTGCTTCATTTGCAAATATTTTCTCCCATTCTGAGGGTTGTCTTTTGGTCTTGTTTATGGTTTCCTTTGCTGTGCAAAAGCTTTGAAGTTTCATTAGGTCCCATTTGCTTATTTTTGTTTTTCTTTCCATTTCTCTAGGAGGTGGGTCAAAAAGGATCTTGCGGTGATTTATGTCATAGAGTGTTCTGCCTATGTTTTCTTCTAAGAGTTGGATAGTGTCTGGCCTTACATTTAGGTCTTTAATCCATTTTGAGTTTATTTTTCTGTATGGTGTTAGAGAGTGTTCTAATTTTATTCTTTTACATGTAGCTGTCCAGTTTTCCCAGCACCACTTATTGAAGAGGCTGTCTTTTCTCCACTGTATATTCTTGCCTCCTTTATCAAAGATAAGGTGACCATATGTGCGTGGGTTTATTTCTGGGCTTTCTATCCTGTTCCATTGATCTATATTTATGTTTTTGTGCCAGTTCCATACTATCTTGATTATTGTAGCTTTGTAGTATAGTCTGAAGTCAGGGAGGTTGATTCCTGAGTCCATGGCTTTTTATTGGTTAAGTTCTTGCCAGGAAAGAAGAGGAGACTTTCTTCTCCCTGTTGGGCTCTGCTATCCTTGTCGGGCATGAGAGGTTCCCTTTCTGGTCTCCCAAATCTGAGGCCTCTCTATTTAATTGACGTTTTTGTTTGTTTTTTATTTGTCTTTTACAAAACTAACATATCCACTTAGGTAGCCTAACACTTCTTTTAAATGAAAATATATAATGTATTTGAACTTCAAATGCCAGAAGATTTTATTTGTACATTTAAATTATTAACGTTCTATATTAATGATCTCCCAAATAATGACTACCTAGGTAGGTATTAAAATTATCATGAACAACAGATGGTTGAATAATTAAAACCATCTAATTTTGTCAGATAAAAATCCACCCTCACTACTCTTTCCCCACCAAAAAGAGAAAGAAAGTTTCCTTTCTAAACTCCTCAACTCCTCCATCAAAGCAGGCCATTTGAGAGGAGACCAAGAGGCATGCTGAAGTAGAAATGGCCTTTGCCAATAGATTTTCCTTTGCACATCTATTTTCTCCAGCATGTGTGATATAAACTGGACACTCAAATGCTTTCTTGAGTAAAATAATGCAATTTTACTGAGAAAATTAGAATAACTGGAGCTAAGCAAAAAGCAAAAGAAAGAAGCAGAAAAAGTGTTGCTTTCAACAAAGCTTTGAAAAGCAGCCTCCTTTTTTGTGAGGAAGCTCTTTTATATTTAAATCTTTCACAGCAGGAAAGATCTGTCAACATTACCTGCTGGAGATACTGGCTGAGATAACCTAGATATTTAATTACCGGAAGATGCCCTAAGGTATTCCCTCTCAGTCTCTTCTGGGGGCAATTATCCCAACTTGAGGGAAATGACTTCCCTGAGTCTTCATATAATCCAGAACTTGCAGGCCATCAGTACTTTTTCCTGCAAAACCATAATCTTCGAATTTAGGATAGATCCAGTTTAATGTCTTGCTATTAACTATTCTCCTTTACTCATTCAACAAATATTGAGTGGCTGTTATGTCTCACATTTTCATTGCTTCAGCCTAAAATTTAACTTGGCACTTCCTGGAAGTTCAGGCAAAACTGAAAAGGAGAGCTGCATAATTTGTAGAAAGAGGAAGACAGAGTGTCAAGAAATTAAATAAAAGCCAGGCACTTAACAAGGAAGTACTGTGCATTTCAGTAAAAGGAGTTTTGTGGTTAGTAAGCTGATGCAGTTTGTTTGTTGTTTCTTATTTTTTCAAGACCGAACCTTGGAATAACTGGAGGACTAGATGTGTGAGCCTGTCTTCTGTATAAGCCAAACTTCTGTTTTGTCACCCTAAATAACCTCACTCTTGCCTCCTACACGCTGTGGGATAAACCAGCTTCTTCTCAGAGTCTCTGTGTTTCTCCCCATTCCTAGGTGCTCCCCTTGCCCACTTCTACTGATATGTTAATTCTGCATCTTGTCCCCTGTACCTGATGTTCTTCTTCACAGCATTTCTCCTCTGGCTGAACACTGCACCTATCCTCTTGTTGCCAAAGCAGAAGCAACACAAGACTTTTCCAAGTCTAGAATGTTTTACTAAAACTAAGGAGGGATAGTAGAGGATTATGGTCTAGTTCAAGTGTCAGCACTCATTTTAATTTGTACATTAGATAATACTAACCTAAAATTTCACATATGGTAATGCACAAGGGGAGATTTCTCTTTGATTATATCCCACACCTCTTCTGCCTTCCTTAGCCAAATAACCGCCATCTCCTCAGCCAGCCCTGCTTTAGGACCTTTATTCTCCCCTTCTAGCTGCCTTCAACCCCCAATTACTGTCACTTTATGACATAGAGTGGTTGACCTTTAAGACCTCTTTTTGAGATATTTTCTTCAATAAAGACCCATCGATATTAAGCTTCCTACTAAAACTTAGAAGTTAAGAGAGTGCTTGTTAACCCAAAGAGATTTTTAGGCACCTGGTAGGATTGCAGTAAAACTATTATCTTCTGGGCTTCCCTGGTGGCACAGTGGTTGAGAGTCTGCCTGCCGATGCAGGGGACACGGGTTCGTGCCCCGGTCTGGGAGGATCCCACATGCCACGGAGCTGCTAGGCCCGTGAGCCATGGCCGCTGAGCCTGCGCGTCCGGAGCCTGTGCTCCGCAACGGGAGAGGCCACAACAGTGAGAGGCCCGCGTACCGCAAAAAAAAAAAAAAAAAAAAAAAGATATTGTCTTCTATTTGCTCAGAATAACTCCTCAGAAGTTGTGGAACTGGGAGTGATGATTTTGTTGCTGATATTCTGTTTCGTTTGTGTGTTTTCCTCCAATTACATTAGCTCTCAGCTAAATACATTTTTATTAATGAATTTATGACCTCTTATGGTAAGATGATTAACCAGAACATTAAGCTTACTTTTGTTTTTAATTCCTGTGTTTTATTTGAGGAAAAAACAAAGTATTGGAATATCTATGTTCTGTTTATATTCATGGCTTAAATTACGATGTTTACTGGGAGTGACAAAAATACAATAACCAAATGTTCATACAATTCTATTAATTAGATGGGGCAGAAATCATTTGAGAGAATACAGTATGTTTGATTACTTTAGAAGTATATTAATTTTACAAGAAACAAATCTGTTAGCTTTCCAAGAAGCCATGCCAGCATTCTTATAAAATTAATTAATGGATTCAACAAATATTTAATCAGTGTTTCTAGGCTAAATTACTATTCTAAGAACTGGGGTACAAGAATACATAGAAAAAAACAGTGCTTGCATTCTAATGGGAGTAGGCAGATGACAAGCAAACACAAATTTAACATCAAATATAGAGTATATCTGATGTTAATAAAAAATTTGGGGAAAAATACAGCGGTGTAAAGGGGAATAGGAAATGATGGAGGTTAGGAAAGTCAGGGTTGTAAAAGTGCTATTTTATTTAGAGCAGTTGGGCAAGGCTTTTTTGATAAGGTGACATTTGAACGTAGACCCAAAGGAACTTTGGGAGCCAACCTTGTGTGATCTGTGAGAAGAGGGTTTCAGGAAAGAAAAGAATATGAGTGAGGGCCCTGGGTCAAGAACATGCTTAGAGTGTCGGAGGAAAAGACATTTAGCTTAGAGTAGAGTGAGTGAGGGAAGAGCAGTGGAGATGAGGTAGAATGTAGTAAGGGTGGTGTCAGATTTTGTGGAATCTTGTAATGATTTTAGGACTTTGGATTTTACTATGAGTAAAATGAGAAGTTATTAAACGGATTATATCTGAGAAGTGGTAAGACCTAAGGAGCAAGATGATTTATCTTTAAAAAGTATTACTCTTATATGTAGATGAGACTTAGGACAGGGTTTGAGACAGTTTAGTAGAATACTGGAATAATCCTGAAGAGAGAACACATTGTCCTGGACCAAGGTGGATCATAGTGAAGGTGATGAGAAGTATTCAGTGTTGGGGTATATTTTGAAAGTTTAGCCATCGGCATTTGCTTATAGATTGCTAGATTATGGGTTATGAGAGAAATAGAGATGTCAAAATTAACTGCAAGTATTTTGGTTCTTTGGATTCTGAGCAAGTGGAATAATGAAATTGCTATTTATTCAGATGAGTAAGACTGAAGTGGAAGGAAAAGCGGGTTTGAGAGGGGGAATGAGGATTTGGTTTGGGAATACAGTAAGTCTAAGATGCATAATAGATGTCTATATGGACATGTCAAGAGGGGCAGCTAGAATTCCAAGTAAGATATAGGATAGGGATATACATTTGTGACTTATCACATCATAATGTAGATTATGAGTAAATCCATGGGACTAGATGAGATCATTTAGGGAAGGAGTATAAATAGAGAAATTCAAAGATGGAGTTGTGCATGCTCCAGTATCAAGAGGAGGAGGAGGAGACAACAAAGGAATATGTAAATATCGGGCTTGTAAAATAGAAGAAAACAAAGAGAAATTTAAAATGACACAGATATATATGTTAAGAGGTCAAACTGCAAATGACATGAAAATGACTCTACTCATTTTAGCAGAAAGCATAGTGGTCAATCTAAAGGCAATCTACTTGTATCCTTTATGCTCACTTATGTGTTAGGGAGACGCTAGACAGCTTCTCATTGGCAAGACCACAAGGGTAGACTATACGTGGTGATCACGATGGCCCATATTCAATCTGGCTATGGAATAATGATGCTGGTCTGAGACTATGATCTAGTAAATTATCACTTTCAAATTCCTCAGCCTCCCCAAACCCCAACCAATTCAATTTTTTTTTTTTTTTTTTTTTGCGGTATGCGGGCCTCTCACCATTGCGGCCTCTCCCATTGTGGAGCGCAGGCTCAGCGGCCATGGCTCACGGGCCCAGCCGCTCCACGGCACGTGGGATCCTCCCGCACCGGGGCACGAACCCGTGTCTCCTGCATCGGCAGGCGGACTCTCAACCACTGAGCCACCAGGGAAGCCCAACCAATTCAATTTTAAGTGATATTTATGAGTTACTCTATTATGATTCATATTGTACCAACATTGGAAGAGTAAAAAGGCATCCAGGTTGCCCATATTGCTGTTAAAAATGGAGCAGAGATTATACTTTTTAACTTAAAAGAAGCAACTAAACATGATTAATTATAAAAGGCAAAGTATGAAGGCACAGTAAGGAGCGCCCAGTAATTGGTAGTTGGGGTGATGTTACCCAGGGAATAAAATCCTCTTTGCAGGGCTAACGTTTGTGGTGCTTATCTACACAGTGGGAAGGCCGGAGAGAGGGTAATTGGTAAAATAAAAAGCAAAGGTGGTGTGTCAGGCCCAGAGTTTAGGGTTCCAAGTGAAATGTTGTCTGATCAATTTGGGTAAAAATTTGGGGACAGTATGTTAATGGAGTGGATTGTAAGGATCCTTTCACCAGGGTGGATTGATAATGGATGATCAATCAAGATTCTTTATTGGAACAACCTTGAACAACTCAACCATGTTGCTTTGGTGCTCATTCTTCCTCCAGTCCCCGTAAATGGGATTGCCTTTCCTGAGCCTATCTTTGTGTCCTAGTTGGTCCCCTTTATTTCTTTGCAAAATGTCTAGGAGTCAGGCTGGCTAGGGCAGTCCTCAGCTCGTTGAGGCATGGTCAGATCTTCCTCCAGCTTTCCTAGCCCTGAAGAGCTTGGAAGTGTTGAGTAAGGCTGCTGTTCTGGGTACCGCATAGGGCATTATCTAGGATATGAATAGCAGAAAGCCATGAGGTTACTGAGACAAAAAAAAGACACTTTAAAATGCAAGTGTCCGTGGTCCCAGAGTTCCTTTCAGCTCTCCCAGCAACACTTAGTATTGATCTCAAAAGAGACTGCAAGGAAATAAGTTTGTTTGGTAGAAATTTATCATCACTACTGGTAAACAGCAAGGAAATATTCTTAGTCTTGAGTACCAAGAATATTATATTCATATGGGAAGTTCATCTGGTATTGATTGTATTTTAAGAATTGGGAGACAGTCCTGGGACCATTGGCAGGATGGTAGATAATGGAAGTAGTTAATGTATTTTCCACCATCTATTTAGTTTTTTGAAATGTGGATTCTTCATATGTTGAAATCTCACTCTGAAGAACGTTGCAGATCTTGTTAATTATGTAGCAAGACATACAGAGATGATTAAAGGGTTAGATAATAAAACCCATACAAAAAGAATTGCACATGCTTTAAGTTGGAGAAGGAACAGGTTAAGGACAAATTGAAAAATAATTTTCAAATGTGTGAATAATCCTTACAAGAAAGACTATTAAGTAGTTAGTTTCCATGTGGACAAAGTAAAAAGAAATTGGTATAATTAAACTTTATTAAATAGATTTTTGAAAAAAGGAGAAATGTTCCCTGTGGTAGGTACTGCACTAAGCCTCCATTTATTGACTTCAGTCTTGTATTGATTTCTTTCTTTTATTTTTTTCTTCAGTGTGGTTTCTCCCATCCAGAAGCAAGAGAACAAATTGCAGACATTTATGAACAGTTTCTTTTCATAGTTAATAATAAGCCATAGAAAGGAAAAATAAAATTTGATGAAATAGAATAATGTACATATGTGCCCCCTCAAAAAAATCCATGAATTAACACATTCTAAATTTTCTAAATTGGAGATTTGTTTTATAATTAACTAAATTTGCAAAATAATATTTAATTTATAGAAAATATTAATGCAAAACAATGATTCGGCTGGTTTAATGACCACTAGCTAGTTGTCAAATTGAACATTAAGGCATGTAAGCAATCTACCTATCCTGAAAATCTACCGGCCACCTACTTAGAACCAAAGCATACAATTTGAACATCCATCTGGCTGCATCTTAAAATAATGATTGATCAAACGCATCACCCTTGAATCCCAAATGCAGAGTTTGGGGCAAAAAAATAAAAAAAGGCTCTTGTCTAATGGCTTTCCAAATAACTGACCTTTCTATCACCTTGTTCCTTGAGGAGTTATTCTCCGTTTTTTTCTAGTGATGCTTCCACTTCTGTGCTGCTTTCACAGCCCATGTGTGTATCTTTGCTGACTGAGCTCTAACCAAATACAAGGAATGTTCCTGGGAGCATTGTTGTCAAAAGTACTCCTTAAATTTCTATTTCTGAGGTGGAAAGTGTTTCTATTCTGTCTAATAGCTGTAATTAACAGGTGGAAATGAATGTTTTCAATAGTTCAATTGTTAAAATCTGCAAAGAGGAAATAATTGAATTCATTAAACACATCATTTTCATCCCCAAATATAAAAGGTGATAAGTCCAGGTGTCCAGTTAAAGGCTAAGAATTAAAACACAGCAGCATAATTTTCTCATTCTATGCACAGTTTTGGAACTTCTCTAGGTGAGCATTTCTTTCCTTTCTTTTTTTTTTTTTTTTTTACTTCTAAAACTTTGGGTTTTTTTGTTTGTTTTTAATTTATTTTAGGTGAGCATTTAACATATGAAAATGAAACTCTTATTAAGACAGACCACACACACACAAACACTGTTGTCTCATTTATTGGCATTTAGGTAAATACAAGGTCTATAGAGCCAGATTCTCTGGGATGAAATCCTGGCTTTAAACACTTACCAGTTTTGTGATCTTAGGCAAGATGTTTAGCCTTCTCTGTCAGTTTTGTCATCTGTAAAAGAGGGATGAAAATCACATTAACTTCATAATATTGTTTGAATTAATTGAGTTAAAACATGTATATACTTACACACTTACATTGCTTGGCATCTACAAATGCTTAATATATATTAGCTAAAACTGTGTAACTTTTCTTTACAAATGATAGAAAAATCTAAGTTGGATTAAACTTGGTGCAAAATACCCCTTTGTTAATAGAAGTCAAGAGTAAACCCATGTAATGGTCAAGGCCTATGTCTCCAGGCCTGCTATGGCCATCATTCCAACCATAAAAATGTCTTCACACTGAGTTAGCCCTGAGTTCCCAGATCTCTTTCCTCAGTCAGCAGAGGTCAAGATAATGAACCAGATGCCCACACCTTCTTACCGCCCCCCCCATTCTCACAGCCTTGCTGTCTCCATTTGGCTTAAATCCAAAACAAGTAATTTTATTAAACCCTCTATTCCCCTTTATAGTTGCCACCAGGAACTCAGGCTTCCCAGTCAGGGTCACCTAGCTCACTCTAATCACCCTTTCTACCTGCTATTCTATCTCTTTCTCGAACTCTTCCTTAATTTCCAAAATCCTTCCACTGGAACCCACAATCTGTTATCTTCTCTGAACATGCTTTCACTTTCTAGCACTTAAAAAAAAACCTAGTCTCTCTTTCAAAGACAATACTTCCTTTGCAGGTTTCCATCAATGGCTGCTTTTTCACCTCAGCTTTATCACTGGGGTTTAAGGTAGGGCTGGCTTTATCTATACTCTTCAGGGTTATTTTCAAGACCATTTCAGACCATTCTCTTTTGTTTCTCTCTAATCATCCCCACCATCCAGATTTGAATCTCATGATAACAGATTGATAACAGATTGGTTACCCACTACCTCTCATTGTTTCTGTCATTTACCTATGCCTGATCATTCTACTTTCATTTTTCAGAGACTTTAGCTCTCAGCTGTTTGCCATGATCTTCAACACCTCTCCTGTCAATTTGTTGCAATGTCAATATTCACACAGATGAAACTTCCAGTACCTTGCCCCCTCAATTTCCTGAGCACATCTCCTCTTGACCTCTGTCTTTCCTCAGCTATTCCCTAGTCCTATTCTAGGCCTCATTATTACCCCAAACTAAAATTTTCATTATCCTTATTTCCTGCATTTCACTTTGAATATCACTTCTCTTTCTCTGGCTCTTCTTTTAGTACTCCATGCCCCACTCGAACAACCCATTCATTACACTCTAATCAGTTGAGATTATAGTAATTCACACTCTTAATATCTTTTCCCAACTTACATTGCTTAAATTACTCAATCATTTTAAGCATTTCTTCTGATAAACCCTCAAGTCCCTTGTCCTTCTCTTCTTGCTTCATTAGGTAGCTGAGCTCAACTACAGCTATGGTTAAATCTAACTCTTCAAATATCTATCTATCTATCTATATATATATCCATGAAATTGGATAGGACTGGAAAGAACATGCAACTACACACCTTCGTCCCACTATAAATTCATGAACAAGAAGAGCAAATGAGTGTTTAGTACTTTCTGGAAATCTTACTTTAGTTCACTGTTCCACTCATGTTATATAGTCTCCTTCTCTTCAGATCATTAAAATGTCTCCTCTAAATCATCATTCTCATTGGATGACTTTGATTCCTACTTCATTGTGCAAACTGAAGCTATCAGGAGAAAACTTCCACAGACTCCCACCCCTTGCCTTACCCATCTACAGGTATCTACACCTGCATAGTCTGCCTTCCCATCTGTTATCATGGATGATCCATAAGTGCTTATTTATGTCCAAAGGTAATTCCTTTACTTATGAGCTAGACTACATCTTGCCTTATCTACTTAACGATATCACTCCAGGAGCTGTCTCCTCTCTGCCCTATATCATTATTTTGTTTTTCTTATTTGTTGGAAAATTCCCATAAACATAAAACTTTTCTATTATTTCTTGTATTAAAAAAAGAAAAGAAAAAGGCACAACTATAGAGCTAGTAAAAAGATTTGTGGTTGTTAGGGGTTGGGGGGTAGAGGTGAATAGGTGGAGCACAGGGAATTTTTAGGGCAGTAAAAATACTCTGTATGATACTATAATGATGGATGCGTGTCATTATACATTTGTCCAAACCCATAAAATGTACAAGAGTTAACTCTAATGAACTTTGGGTGATCGTGTTGTGTCATTGAAGGTTCATCAATTGTAGCAAATGCACAAATCATAAGTGTTTAATTTGATGACTTTGATAAATGTACAACCTTGTCAAGATATATAACATTTCCAGTACTTCAGAAATTTTCATGTGTCCCTAACATTCAATATCCACTCACCTAGGAATGGCTACTTTTCTGACTTTTTTCACTATAGATTAGTTTTGACTCTTCTAGAAGTTTATATAAATAGAAGCATCAAGTACGTACTCTTCTGTATTCAACATCTTTTCCTCAGAATGTCTGTGAGATTCAACCATGTTGTTTTATGTATAAGTAATTTGTTCCCTTTTGTTGCTGGGTAGTATTCCATAATACAACTCTACCGTAATCAGTTTGTTTATGTATTTTTCTGTTGATGGTCATTTCTGTTGTTTCTAGATTTTGGCTATGGGCATTTCTATGCATATTTTATACAAGTTTTTTTGTAAACATACATTTTCATTTCTCTTTGATAAATACCTATGATTGGAATTTCTGGGTCATAAAGTAGGTATATATTTAACTTTTAAAGAAACTGCAGTTTTTCAAAATTTTGTATTATTTTACTTTTACTAGAAATGTATGAGAGTTCAGATACTCCCTATTTTTGACAACACTTGAGTTGTTGTCTTTTTAATTTTTAATAAATTTAACCCTACCATTTTAGTGGGTGTGTAGTGGTTTTTTTTTTTTTTTACAGTTTTAATCTGAATTTTCATGATGACTAAAAACATTGAACATGCTTTCATAGGATTATTTGGTATTCATATACCTTCCCTTGTGAAGTATCTATTCAAGTAGTTTTCCTCCTTTTTATTGGATTGTTCTAATTACCAAGTTGTAGCATTATTTTATGTATTATGGATACAAGTATTTTGTCAGATATATCCTTGCCATATTTTTTCCTAGTCTGTGGTTACTTTTTCTGTCTCTATAGTGTCCTTTGATTAACAGATTTTTAAAAATGTTGATTGTTAGTCTATTTTCTTTCTTTTAGAATTATTCTCTTTCTGTGTCCTGTCAAAGATGGGCATATATACACTACCAAACGTAAAATAGATAGCTAGTGGGGAAGCAGCCGCATAGCACAGGGAGATCAGCTCAGTGCTTTGTGACCACCTAGAGGGGTGGGATAGGGAGGGTGGGAGGGAGGGAGACGCAAGAGGGAAGAGATATGGGAACATATGTATAACTGATTCACTTAGTTATAAAGCAGAAACTAACACACCATTGTAAAGCAATTATACTCCAATAAAGATGTAAAAAAAAAAAGATATATTTACTTACCTACTCTCATGTCATAAATATATTTCCCCATCATTTCATCTAGAGCATTACAGTTTTAGCTTTTATGTTTAGGACTGTAGTACACTTAAATTTGTGTTTTTGAATTTGGTCAATCGGAGTTGAGTCAAGATCTTTGTCCCCTCTCCCCAAATATTGATATCTAGTTGTTTCAGCATCATTTGTTTTAAAGATTTTACTTTCACCCACCACTGAATTACCTTGATTCAATTGGCATTTCAAGTATATGTCCATTTCTGGTCTCTTTTCTGTTCCATTGATCTATTTGCCTGTCTTTAGGCCAATGCCTCATTGTCTTGATTATTATAGTGCTATACTAAGCTTTAAATTCAGGTTGTTAAGTTCTCTAACTTTGCTTTTTTTTTTTTTTCCAAGATTATTTAGGCCATTGTAAACCCTTCATATTTTCATTTAAATTTTAGAATTAGCTTGTCAAGTTTTACAAATCAGCTAGAATTTTGATTGGATTTGTATTGCATTTTGGCATATATTGTGTTTTTAACTACACTGAGCCTTCTAATACATAAAAAAGATATATCTCTCCATTTCTTTTTGTCTTAATTTGTCTTAGCAATGTTTTCACTGCAAAGTTCCTGCATTTTTTGAAAGAAAATTACCTATGTTATATTATTTGACACTATTGTTAATACAACTCATAAAATTATTTTTTCATTTGTTTTCTGCAATTATATAGAAATATAATTGATTTTTTGTATATTGACTTTGTACCTGGAAACCTTTCTAACTTATTAATTGAGGTAATTGCTTTGGAAATTAGAATTATCTGCACAGGCAATCATGTCATTTACAAATATAAAGACAGTTTTTTTCCTTCCTTTCTGATCTTCATTCCTTTTATTTATTTTTTATCACCTTATCTCACTGCCTAGAACCCACAGTATATGTGACATGCATGCCGTGTTACTGATCTTTAGGAGGGAAAGTTCAATACTTCACCATTATATGTGGTCTTAGCTACATTTTTAAATGACTTTTTGCAGAGTGAATAGATTATCTTTTATTCATCTTTTTCATTATGAGTGTGAGTTGAATGGTTTTTTTGTGACTATTGAGATAAATATATAATATTTATTCTATTAATATCTTATCTTACGTTGGTTGATTTTAAAATGTTAAACTAAGTTTGAATTCCAGGAATAAACCCAGCTTGATCATGACATATTTTCTTTTTAAATGTTGGATTCAATT
The DNA here is from genome assembly GCF_964270905.1 of Leucopleurus acutus. Classification (NCBI taxonomy): domain Eukaryota; kingdom Metazoa; phylum Chordata; class Mammalia; order Artiodactyla; family Delphinidae; genus Leucopleurus; species Leucopleurus acutus. The sequence goes on along the minus strand of NC_139145.1, from coordinate 76,879,391 downwards.
TACATCTAAGGATTTTTTTCAATCTATGTAATCTTATAATGTATTTATCAAATTTTTGTATTAGGGTTATGATGGCCACATAAATTAAATAGGGAAATGTTTCCTCCTCTACAATCCTTAAACATGTTTTTGTATAAAATTGTAGTATTTATTTATTTATTTTTTATAAGTTTGATAGAATTCTCCAGTGGAATGCTATGAGGTTTGTAGAAAGATTTATTTAATTAATTCAATTTCTGTAGTATTTACAATGATGTTAAAACTTTCTATATCTTCTTACGTCAATTTTGGTAAGTAGCTTTTACACAGAATTTTTCCCTTTTATCTTTGTTGTCAAGTTTATTGTGTAAAGTTGATCCTAACAGTCTCTTACTTTAAGTCCAAAGAATATAAAACTATTCCTCTGGCATTGTGAATTTTGATAATTTTATCTTTCTCTCCTTTTTCTTGATTGGTTTTACTAAGGTTATACAAATTTTAATTGTGTTTATTTCATTCTGATCAAACGCTCTATGTACCATTTCCAATTACATTTTAAAATAACGTATTTAAATTATCAAGTACTGTATTTATCCTACAAATATACTTAAGGTAAAATCAGAGATACCATATGTGTCATGGCAAAAAAAAAAGCGCTAATTCTAATATGTTTATTATTCAAGATTTACAAAATAATGACCCATTCTAGAATGGGTCAAAAAAATGACCCATTTTTAGAATTTATGAGCTTAAACAGATATCTTCCTTACAGTGTTAATATTTATTAATACATGACATGATAATAATATTTCTATATTTTTATTAAACACAAAAACTTGAGCTCAAATTGCATATTCATATGGATGCATTTCTGCCAAAAATGTAAACTATTTTTAAGCTGACACACAGAGTCTGTAATTAAAACTTAAGTAGAAGACAATTCAGTGATAAAATAATTATTTTTTCCTACTGAGGATATTTATTCAGGATTTTTTTTTATTCAAAATTTCTGTGTTTGAAGGTAGTAAAGGGGAGACTCCCATTCATATCTCAGCCTATACTGAGCCATGTATAGTCATTATTAAAAATAAGTTTTTTTAAAAAGCCTTTTTCCAACTCCTTGTTTTAATACTAAAACATTTATTGTTACTTGATATGAACTTCTAATGTAAAAAGAAATTTCAAGAAAAAAACAAAAACAAACTATAATCCAGACGTTTGGAGATAGAGCAAAGGACAAATTTTGCTTAGTGTTTTTTAAAGGCAAGTTGCTGTTACACTTAAAATTACATGTCTGAAAATTACCTTGAGACTGCATAGGAAAAATGCCTACAAGAAATTAATGATTAATTGTGAAGATTTATATGTGCTATTCCGTTTAATCATAACTAAGAAAGAAATAAAAACAGGTTATAAGTCCCAAACTAAAGCAAGCTCAATGGGCTTAAAGCCATTATTCTAGAAAATAAATCCTGCCACACATCACAGGGAATGAACAAAGTAAATTTCAGGGTTTGGAAAATGTTTCTTGTGGGAGAAAATCCCATTAAAGTAGTTACGAATTACTTCAAAATAAGATCCATGGTAGTGTCAACTGCCATTAACATGAAGGATACTTCCCTCTTTCTCATTTCATTACATTTGTATAAATTCTATGACTTTTGTTTATGATCAATAAGCAGTTTCTTCTAAGATCACTGAAAGGTTACAACCTGGTTTACTCACAGTAATGATGATTTACTGGAATGTGAGTCATCCCTATTTAAATCAGCCTATTGAGTCATCAATTTTCAGAGGCACTGATGGGCTTGTTGTATGTATAACTGTCCTTTGGCTAATGCGGATTTGAGTTCCTATCATAATTTAAGTCAAACATTGATTTTAGTTTATAAGTCCCAGTTTCCTCCATCAAATACACTCTTCATAGGAACCAATATTACATAGCTTCATTAGTAGTCAACTGAAGGAGAGACTCAACCGAGGGATGAACAGAGATGGGTGAATGGACAATTCTGAGCTCAGCTGATTTTCATGATTAACAATAAAAAGTTTACTACATCTTTGAAATTAATTCATTAAAAATTTTTCTTTTGCATTTTTGAAGATACATGTAAATATAAAATATTTAATGTAACATATTAATATATATAATAATCCTTACCACTCTCTTACCCACTGACATTTTAACATTTTTATCATTCACTGTGTAAGTTAGTAAGCAACTCTTGTTTCCTTTTCACCAAATATGTTTCCTTAAAAATCCTCCACAGGGCTTTGCCTCTTTTCTTCAGTGTGGACAGAGTTGGTATTTGTTTCATAAAATACCATGCTTATCAAGGTCACATTTATTTCCTTGGGATCTAATGTTTTCTAGGCACGTGCTTGTATGTGACTAAACTCTGACTTAAGGCATTCAGGGCTTTCAATATCTCTGGAATATTTAGAAGTTTTAATAACTGGTCAGTAACTACAGCTAGTCCTCACAAAGGCTGTTCTTTTAGCTCAGGATTTTACCCTCAAAATTTACATGCTTTTTCTCAGAGAAGGCTGGTTCTATCTTTTTGAAGTGCTACTTCTATGTGAATCACTGATGGTTTTTTGTTGTTTTTTTGGTTTTTTATCAGCAGTTAATACTCAAGCTAATCTGCCTAAAATTCTTCCTTGGTGAATATTTGAAATGTTGTATTTTTTCCATAGCAGTGTTTTCCAGATCTGCAAGTGCAATGTATTCATGTCTATAATTTCTTAAAAATTTATTGACTGTCTTCTTAATGCAAGGCATTGTATTAGGCATAAGATATGTAGTGATCGATAGAATATACATAGTCTCTATCCTTGTGGAACTAGAGTAAAAAATAGTAAGGAGCTAAATATACATCTAATTCATTACATTTGTGGAATGTGCTATAAAGTTCTATTGTTCTGTGAGTGCAAAATAGGGTCTGCCATCTAAGAATGACTAATTCATCACTACCAGAATCTTGATATTGGCAAGCTACCAGCATATAAAAAACATAGGATTAGAAACCCAGATTTGTCATTTTATATTAAATGTGGCAAATGAATAACACAGATTTATTCAAAGTTCAGCAAATAAGTCTTAAACATAACCTGATAGCTGTCCCTGTGCTAGTAACTGAAAATCAAAAGGAAATGAGCCTGCCTTTTAGAAATTCATGGTATAAAGAGAAGTTATACATATACATTGATTATACTATTACAATGTGGTAAGTCCTCTGATAGAATAATGTATGCTATGGACTAAAAGTATGTTACCTCCCCCTCAATTTGTATGTTTAAACTTGAAACCCCAGTGTGATAGTATTTAGAGATGAGACCTTTGGGAGGTAATTAGGATAAGATGAGGTAATGAGGGTGGGGCTCTCATGATGGGATCAGTGCCCTTATAAGAAGAGACATCAGAGAGCTTGCTTAGATGCTTTCTTTCTGTCATGTGAGGACACAGCAAGTAGGTAGCCATCTGCAAGCCAGGAAGAGAGCTTTCACCAGAACCTGACCATGCCAGCATCCTGGTCTTGAATTTCTAGACTCTAGAACTGGGAGAAATACCTGTTGTTTAAGTCACTTAGTCTGTGGTATTTTGTGTGGCAGCCTAGAGGACTAATAGAATGTACAAAGTAAATTGATGGTTTAGAGGAAAGAATAATTAATTTTGCTTAGAGCAACATAGGTGACTCCAAAGAAAGTGATATTTGAGCTCAATCTTAAAGGATACATAAAATTTCATTATGTAGAGAAGAGGATGAAAGGGTATTTTAATCAGAAAAAAATTTAAAGGCAGAAAAAAGGGGGAGAGGGTCTAAGGATGAATTCCAGAGTTCCATTTTATTTAACAAGGTAAATAGTGATGCTAAAAACTGAGATAAGAAATAGAAAAAAAAAAAGGTGGATTTTACTAAATAGAATGAAGGAGCACAATGCTAAGTTTGACCAAGATGGCTGTGTAAGTTAGCACTAAGCAATTGAAAATATAAGTGTGTAAATCAGAAAGAACGAAGGAACTGCTTTCAACATTTTGTGTCTATAGTGGATATTGGGTTTTCTGCCCAGGTCACCTCTTTAGGACCAAAGCATCTATCGACCAACTGCTGATGGAAAAGTTAAAGCTAAGTCATTCAGTGGGATTTTTCTTTGGTACCAAGGAGCTGATTTCTTCAAATTACATTCCTTCCTATGGTTGGGTAAGCAGTGGATAAAGGAAGCTTGTGGACAGTGATTATAAATGCAGAGATTCAAACACCTGGAATCCTTATCTTTTTTTGGGACAACTCTAAAGGGCCCACCAAGTTCCAGGATTTCTGTAAATCACCTGAAGGCTCAATTGCAACTACTGTTGACCTGTGAACAATGTGTGTTTGAACTGCATGGTTCCACTTATATTTAAATACGTTTCAGTCATAAATACTACAGTACTACATGATCTGTGGTTGTTAAATCCATGGATGCAGAACCGCATATGAGGAGGAACCACATAGAGGGAGGGCCAACTGAAGTTATACTCAGACTTTCAACTGTGTGGAGGGTTGTTCAACAACTCTCTCATTGTTCAACGGTCAACTGTACATTGTGATTCAACTTCTCATTCTGCCAGATTCTGCCTTTCTCACATTCTTACAGGTGAACTTCCTAAGAACATTGTCCATCAACTTTCCCATTAAAAATTCCATTTTCAGGAAACCCGATCTAAGATAGTACCAGCACCAATACCAGAACATCCATATGGAGAACTATTAGCCTTGCTAAAGAATGAGGAAAATTATGTGCTGCCGTTGCTGCAGGATTTGGCTAAAACATACCAATATCCATGAGGTGACAAGAGTAGATGCACAGGATCGGATGTTGAGGATGCTGAATGAAGGGGAACAGAACCAAAAAGAAAGTTGGAGTTGAGTGAGTTTATCAGTATGAGAGCATTATCCTGTGAAACAAAATTTAACACTCTGGCATTTACAGTATAAACTAACACAATATTGTAAAGCAACTATATTCTAATAAAAAAAAATTAAAAAAAATGACAGTAAAAAAGAAAGTCACAATTTTTTCCCTAGATTCCAGATGTGATCCAATTCTCAGACCATGAACCCACTGACTAAAAGAGAGGCCTATGATGAAGGATCATTTTTTATGGTGACAAATGTACAACAGTAATTCCTCAGTACTTTACCTAAATGACTCCTGACCTTTAATTTAGGTACCTCAGCACTGGGAAGTAGGAAATATCCAGGTCATTCAAGAGTTGATGTAAATGTGAACATAGAGAAGAGTGAAATACAGTATATTAAAAGGAGCCAAATAGAATGTCTAGAACCCAAAATACATTATGTGTATTGACAAACTTTTCTGCAGATCAAACACCACAGAAAAAATATCAGTGAGCTTACAGACATAATAGAACTTAATCATACAGAAGCGCAGAGGGAAAAAAGATACTGAAACAAATACATATCTAGCTTTGGTGAACAGTAGGATGACCCTAAGAACTCTAACAATAGTGTTATTAGAGTTCCAGAAAGGAGGTAGAGGGAAATCGAAGATATAATGGACTAACATTTTCCAAATTTGTTCAAAACTATAAGCCCACATGCCCTAGAAGCTCAAAAAGTTCCAATAAGGAAAAAAGCAAAGCAAAAACATGTAGTTCAAATTTTATAAAATCATTGTTATAATGAAAATTTTAAAAGCAGTCAGAGAAAAGATTAAATTCAGGGGAATAAATATAAGATAGTTGTTGGCTTTGTATCAGAAACAATGCAAACCAAAATATATTGGAACAATACCTTTACAAAGTTGAAAAATCTGTCAGCCTAGAATTCTATATCCAGAAAAATCCCTCAGAAATGAAGCTAAAATATGTTGAGGAAAATAAAAACTTGGAGAATTCATCACCCAAATATCTGAAGAAACCAAAGATTCTTCAGGCTGAAGAAAGAGTAAACCAGAGTTTCACTAATAAAAAATAACTGTGAATAGTAACTGTGGGTAAATAAAATAAATTCTTTCATTTTTAAATTTCTTTAAAATATATTTTATTGTTTAAAATAAAAAATAATATATTTGTGAGGTTTATGACATACATAGATGTAGATTATTTGACAATAAAAGTATAAAGAAGAGGAGGGTATAATAGAAATGTACTGTTATACATTTCTTACATTAAAACTGAAGAGGCATAATAGTACTTGAAGAAAGACTGTGATAAGATGCATATTGCAAATCCTAGAGCTCTTACTGTATAAACTTAAAAGTTATAGCAAGTAAGACCATGGTAGAGAAAAACTGAATAATGAAAGTATTTAAATAGTCAAAAAGAATGCAGGGACAAAGAACAAAAAATATGGGACACTCTCTTTCTTGGTGCTGCCTACGAAGGTGGCAGCCATTTCCTTGGCATCATGGCCGCCCTCAGACCTCTCACGAAGCCAAAGATAATCAAAAAGAGGACCAAGAAGTCCATCTAACACCAGTCAGACCGATATGTCAAAGTTATATGGAACTGGCAGAAACCCAGGGGCATTGACAATAGGACTTGCAGAAGATTCAGGGGCCAGATCTTGATGCCCAGCATTGATTATCGGAGAAATAAGAAAACAAAGCACATGCTGTCCAGTGGCTTCTGGGAGTTCCCGGTCCACAATGTAAAGAAAATTGAAATGCTGCTGATGTGCAACAAATCTTACTGTGCTGAGATTGCTCACAACGTCTCCTCTAAGAACCACAAAGCCATTGTGGAAAGAGCAGCCTAGCTGGTCATCAGAGTCACCAATCCCAACGCCAGGCTGCACAGCAAAGAAAATGAATAGACAGCTTGTGTGCACATTGTATTTGTTTTAATAAAACCATAAAACTAAAAAAAAAATGTATATGGGACAAATTGAAAACAAATAGCCAAATCATACTTTAAAACAACCATGTAAATTATTAGATTAATTATAAATGCTCTAAACTTTCCAAATAAAAGCCAAAGAATATTATACTGGATTTAAAAGCTAAACCCAATTGTATGTCATCTAGAGGAAGTACAATTTAAATATGAAGTTACGGATTGTCTAACAGTAAAATGATGGGAAAATATACAGAGAAGTCCTCACAACCAGGAATATTAACAAAGATGAGAAGAAGCATTTCATAATAAAAGTGTAAGTTCAACATGAAAATATAATAATTCTGAATATGTATCTAATAACATTCATAAATCTGTGAAGCAAAAACTGAAAAATACTGTAAACAAAATTAGACAAATCTACAATTATAGGTGAAATTTCTGCAGAAAATTACTAAGGAGATCAAAGACTTGAATAAAATATCAATCAGCAGGACATAACTGAAATCATAGAATAATTCACCCAACAACGGAACAAAGTTCCAAGAGCACATTCAACAAGTGGAACATAAAATAAAATTAATTAAGGCTTAAGTGATAAAAAGAAACTGAACAGTTGTTTGGGACACCTTCCATATGATTTCACATTAAATGGAGGCATATTGTATAAATGACTCCTTAGTGGTTATCCATACTATCAAGTACACACATCACTTATTAAAGATAATAGAAAGCAATTTCAGTTTGAAAGCAGGACTTTCTGTCTACTTAATACTACAGCAGTATTGAGTACATTACTTGGAAATGCCCTATAATTAATTTTCCATTCCTTAACTGGAGGAGAATATTGTCTCCACTGTGGATGCCTCAGATACCTTGTAATTTTATGTAAGAATTTCAAGGGATTTTATGCCATGTTTAGCTTGTCACCTGTGTGTGATTACCCCAGAAAACATAATCTCTTTTCCCCAAAACTCACTGTTTATCTACTAATTATGTTTAAACTAATTACTATACCTTACTACTTCCCCACTGAAGAACAGGCTTAGACATATACATCCTCTTGATTATGTGATTTTTAGAATGGATGGTTTGTTTGGTATACTCCCTAGCAACATCTCCCTGGGCTGTAAGTTAACATTAATTTGGGGCAGTTCATTGTGATGGTGTTAATTTTTTATTATAGCCTATTTAGTAGTTTTATCCTCTAAGATCACAAAGATTTTCTCTGATATTTTCTTAAACAAATTGTGGTATATCCAAACAATAAAATGAAACAAACTACTAGACACAATGTTTGTGAATCTCAAAAAATGTGCTGAGCTACCTAGGACACAAAAGAACATATGCTATATGAACCCATGTATATACTATCATAGAATAGGTAAACCTAATCTATAGTAATGGGATGTCAGTTGTTGCCTAGGCCAGAGGTGAGGGTGGGTAAAATACAAATGGATACAAGGAAAATTTGGGGTGGGGGTGTGATGGAAATATTCTGTATCTTGATAGGGTTGATGATCATATGGGTGTATACATTTGACAAACTCACCAAATTGTAAATTTAAAATAGATGCTGTTTTATTGCATGTAAATCACACTTCAATAAACTTAATAAGTAAAAACAAAACAAAACAAAAAAACTATTGTGTTGGGAGAAGAATGGAAATAGGGGACTAGCTAAAGTGCCATGAATAATCTGAGCAATGATGGTTTAAACAGTAGAAATGGAAAAGAAGAAGACAGATTTAGGATATGTTTTGAAGGCAAATTTTACATGATATGTGGATAATTTATATGTGTACATTTGGGAGTGGGGATTCTGATGGACGATGAGAAATAAGGAAAATCCCTGAAAGTTTGGCTTAAGAAATTGGATGGAGTTATTTATTCAAAAAAGTTAATCTGAAAGGAGCTAGTTTGGTAGTTGAGTTCTATGAGAATCAAGAGTTCTATCTTGGCTGTGTTAATTTTAAGATGCTTTTTAAAACACCTGAAGACAAATATCCAGCAGGGTGTTAGATATATGATTCTGGAGTTGCAGGGCATGTTTGGATCTTAAGGTACAGATGTGGAAGTCATAGCAGACAAGTTCTATTTAAAGCTGAGGCTTAAAAAAATGTCACCTAGAGAGCCCAGGACATTTAGTGGTGGAGGAGAAAAGGAACCAGCAAAGGAGACTGCGATGAAGCAGCTAACAATGCAGGCACTCAGGTACAAGCACATGGGGTCGTAGACATTAAGAGATGAGAGAGTTTTAGGAAGAAAAGTGAGCAGCTATGTTGAAAGCAATGGAAAGGTCTAGTTAAGGAAAGAACGGTGACCACTGCATACTTTTTTTGTGACCCTGACAAGATTTTTCTCTGAGAAAGAAGGGATGGAAACTTGATTGGACTAATGTAGAAGATCATATGACATGACTCTTTATTTGTCAAGAAAATTTACAATGAACTGGGAAGGAATGGAACAGTGGTAGGAAGATGATTCAGGTCAAGGTCATGGAAGGTTTTATTTGACTTGTTTTAAAAACCCAATATTAGTGCTTGTTTGTATGCTGGTGGTAATATTCCATCAAGAACTGAGAATTGGTTGATGCAAGAGAGGGAGTGTTTGAGGAAAGTCTTTGAGAAGACATGGGATGCAAACCCCAAGTGGAGGAATATAATACATATTTAATACCGTACTTCATTTTGGGATACATAATATTATGTTAAGAGAATGTATTGATATCATTGTTCTCTATGCTTTAATACTCAATTTAGAACTAAAAAAAATAAAATAAAACTCAGCAAAATAAGATTTCAATCAAGTTAAGATTTGGTTAACATTCTCTGATTTCTTTTTTGGTTTGGAACACACAATTTTCCCTGTTTTGTCTATCCTTCAGGAATATCTTGCCTTCATTAGATAACTACTATAAAGTTAAAATGAAAAGAATGCATTTTTTAAAGGTTATACTATTTGAGGTTGTATTTATTGAAGGAAGAAAAAATATAAACAATTTTATCCTGTTGGAAAACATAGTTTCACCTGAGCCACAAATAAGACTGTGGAAACAAAAGACAGAATCTGAGAATTTGGTTACAGGGTCTTCTGTTCAAAAGAATACAGTTCTTGAAAAATCTGTAGCCACAGTAACAGCCATTCCCAGTCCTGTGATCTACAGAGCATAGGACCCTGTTAGGTGTCACAAAATTGCACACCAGTCACTAGGGAAAGGTTGAATTTCTATAGTCAGTTCTTGAACAGCCACTAACAATCATTCGGAGCTAATGACATTCATCATCTAATGTGGTGAATAGAGCCATTGAAATATTTAAGGGCCAGAGCAAGAAGTGAAGAAAAAAGCTGTGGCTTCAAAATCCCTGGAAACAAAGGCTGTCTTACAAAAGAGAAGAAAACTTGAGATTGTGAAAGCCTAAGGTCAGATCTCAGGGAAAAAGAAAGTGAGAAAAGCAAATTATTTTCCCCAATACTGGCATTTAAGCTTCTAGTACTTCCACTACTTCCACGGGGGTGACCACCAAGATCGTGAGAGGATCTTGTACTCTTGCTGGTAGATCTGCAGAGCTTGGGCTATCCCCTCACTCCTTCTCCTACCTCCTTCAAACATAGATAATAACACTAAAACAGGTGTATCAGCGAGGATCCTTTAGGTGCAAGTCACTGAATAAACTAAAAGTGGCTTAAACAACGAGAATAATTCGCTACCTCGCATAACAGGAAGTCCCAAGGTCAGCTGTATCAGAGTTGGTTACCTGCTCAGCTCCATGATGTGAGGGCTCCTGTCACTCTCTCTGGGAGTCTCTTGACTTTCCCCTGTGGGGCACTAAAAGGATACAAGTAGCTCCTAACATAGAGGCCTCACACGGCAGTGCCAAAGGAAGGAACAATTGAGTCCCTATTTTATTTCTCCTTTTTTAATTATGAGGAAAACAATCCCAGAGGCCTCTCACTAGACTTTCCTCTTTGTCTTGTTTTTCTAATACATGACCATGTGTAACAAACCACTGATAAGGGAAATGAAATTATAATGGCTGGCATAGACTGATGAGCCTCTATCCCTGGGGGTAGGGAAGCCCCTTAAAGATACACAAAAAACTAGTTCCTAAATAAAGCTGGGTTTCTGTCAGCAGAGTAGAAAGGATAACTGTGACCACTGAGAAGAGGGGGCAATGCATTGCACAGTGATTAGCAGAGTGACTGGTGCCCAAATACACTTAATAAATATTAGCTGCTATTATTCCTATCAAGCCGCTCTTATGGGAAATACAATAGAAGAGCCCAGCCTCACACCCCAGACTACGTATTCTGACCGCCATCCAACCTGTCATCAAATAGTACAGTTAACACTTAGCTGTAGCTTTACTTTCTTTCCTTGACTATAAATCCTTTTCCCTTGTCATCCTGTTTGTCTCAAAAAGTAGTAGCTAATGAGTTGTCTGCCTCCAGCCTCATCGATTTTCAAAAACTTTGCATATTGTAGCCAGACTGATCTTTCTAAAGGCAGATCTAATCATGTCACCATCTTCCTTAAGAGCTTATCACAATTCCTCATTGCATTACATCTGAAGGTTGAACTCTTCAGAATCATGTCCATGTAGTTGTTCTTCAATGCAGGTGGAGGGAGGCTCCTCTGTCCTTCATCTGCACCATATGGAACATGCAGTCCCCTTGGTGCAGGAGGAGAGAAACAGAAGACTCCCAAGTAGGGTCTCCATTGTCCATGAAGAGTGAGGTGCCCAGCCCATCTATAAGGGGCTGAGAAGCACCGTCTTGCATTCACCCAGAAGGGGAGGAGGACATACTTCTAGGGAACACTATTGTAATAGATCCAGAGATGTGCCTCCCAGATCCTCCTTCAAGGAAGGTCTTGCTGCCCAACTGCAGAGAATTTGTCTGTTTCAGCAGGTGAGAGCTGCCTTGTCTGAGGTCACACCTTTCCTGGGGTAGCCCAGTTGTAACTGAGTGAGGCAGGGGGATAAAGACATGGCCATTTTGGCCCATGCACATAACTCCAAGAGGCACTGCTCACTCGAGGACTCCCTGCTGGAGTGGCCAGGCCTTCCTTGTGCTTGCTTCACAGTTGACTTCTTCCTCTATCTTGTTTCACCATTTCTTTCATACGTTTTGGTCCTTTATGAACATCTTGTACCCCATACTCTACGTGGTATCTGCTTCTGGACAATACAATCTGCAACAACTAGTAATTTCTAGCAGAAAGTCCTTTAACCCTCAACTCTTTTTTCTGCATCAAAGATCGTTACCTAACTTGAATATTTTTCACTCCAGATTTATAGAAATAGAGTTCCCTCAGTGTATCACCAAAATTTTGCAGATAGAATGCAATTTATTAAGTACTTAAGTGCTCTTTTTTGTTTTGTTTTTCTTTTCCACTCTCTCATTCTCTCTAAGGCTGCCCATGAGTAGATAGGTGCTTAGGAGAAAAATCATCTGCCCAGACCCAATAGTTATTAAACCAGGAAGTTCTCCGATCCTCCTTTGCCCTTTATAACTTTACAGCCTGTTACTTTTATAACTAGTTTAAACCACCACTGCCTGGAGCACCCTTTCCCTCTTCCCTTTGAGGGGCTCACTGGTACTCACTTAGGTCAGCATCAGTACCTCCAAAAAACTTCCAAAGTTATCCCCTATCCTTGCATGGCTGTCATCCTGTGTTGCTCTGATAGCTAATACCCCAAACATTTATCCACATCTTGGTGCCTATCAAGACTGTATTATAATCATCTTTGCCTATCTAGCATCTCTAATGGCTGATCAGTGCCTGGTACATCTTTCTTTACCTACTTCTCAAAAGGGTTTTGAATGATTCAGTGTCAGCACATAGTAGGTACTGAAAAGCATTTACTGAATGAATTTAATAATGCTCTTTTTTCCTCCAGCTTTGCACTGACTCTGTCATCCTAGGAGATTGAGTTAAAAGAGGAAAAAATAGTGCTCGAATGTATTGCAACAAACAGCTGTGAGTCTAAAGGAATTTGGTTCATTAATGTTTCTTTTCCAGTTCTGATAGCTGGCTGTACTCGTGGCTGACTACATAATGCGACGTAGCACCGATAACTTGGGAAGGGCAGAGGTATCCAGTGAATGGAGAACTCTTCCTAGACAGAGCTATTTTCTGTTCTTTTTTTTTCCCACAAGCCCACGTTCAACATCTATGACATGCAAGACCCCTCAGGTATTACTATCTCAGTCAGTTTAGATAATCACATTCAAGATGTATGTGTGTAACAGGAATTATGATATGAGTATTCACATTCTGGTTCTCTTCCCTGCCCCCAAATACTATCCCCATTAATTTTACTTGCAATTAAGCAGATGAGGGGAGAAATATTCTGAGCAAAATATTTCATGAGGTAAGATGAAGGTGAGTGTGGGAAGAGGATGGGAGTGTAAATATTCATATTGATTTTTTGTGGCCATTGTATGTACTTCTGCATATGACAGTCAATTTCTGGTTTGTGAAGTAAGTTGATTAAACATTTCCTGCGAGTTTAATGATCAGCATTTGCAGGAGGAAGAATGGGGGTGATCTGCAAACTCCATGGTGAGAAAAAGTGAAATGAGGGATGAAAATGCAACGTACAGGGGGATCACTTTATATTCCATGACAACTGTGTCATTGTGCGAGTTACTCTCAAAATATGAAGTGAGAGGAAAACATAAGGGCACAGTATCTAAAAACTGTGATTGGATAGCAGGATGAAATATTGCCTGATTAAAAATGTATCAAGGTTAGGAGGATAGGAAGGAATAGGCATTAGTCAAAAAGAATAGGAATACTATCTATTAGAAGGAATAAATATGCACAAAATTAAAAGCTGTATGGGGCTTATATTCATTTAGAAGACACTGATAATAAACACTGAACTTGGTAGATATTCACTAACCTTTTCTATCCGGGATCTCCCAAGTCTCCATGATTCAGTATCTGAAGGATTAGTGCCTATAATTCAGGGCACCTCCAGGACCCTGAATTAATGCCGTCACTAGTGTTCTTCCTGATGGATGAGTGTCATACTGATCATCACCTCTGATATGCATGAATGTTTAAACATAGCTTCTCTCCGTAAGCAGCAAAAGCCTCAGAAATTTTATTAAATTAAATTTTAATAGAATAAATCTATTTTAGTGTCCTTTCAGTGAATTCAGGGTTACTAAAGTAGGAGGTGATTAAATTCGTTAAATTCTCTTGGCAACTGCCTGCTGCTACCAGGTCTCATTCCTTTAAGGCACAGGGCTGTGGCCTTATCTTCACAGCAGCTCATTCAACAGATCCCAGATGTCTTCCTCTGGTTTATTTTGGGAGCTTCACCCTGTAAAATGAGTTTAGTCCATCATCTCCCCTTATCTGGCTGAAGCACATTCTGTCAAGGGATTCTACTTTTCCTGAGGTACTTAGCACCTACTGACAATAATCATTTTTCTTCTGAACAGATAAAGAGAGAAAGAAGGCAAAAGAGCATGAAAAGTACTTTTTACTGATTTTAAACTAAAGAACAAATGACAGTGTCCACCTTATACAATCAAAATAGCTCTGCATTTAAAAGTTTCTCAAACTTGATGAGCAGCTGATTCTGATGATTTCAATTGTAGTAGAGCATGGTTTACTGAGGGTTTGGAAAAATGATCAACTAATAACATTAAGTCATACAGGGAATTGGGAGGTATTACATTCTTTTATAATAAAAGTGTTCATAGCATAAATGTTTTTCTCTGGTCAAGGAATACTTACTAATGGAGAAATACTTAACCCTTGATATTTACTAAGTTAAAAAAAAAACTTTGACAATTAAAAATCCATTAACAATCCTAAGTCTACACTGCTATCTAGGTGTACTTCAGAGAATATTATTGTTTGGATAACAAAAGAAAATTATGCAAGTGGAAAAAAATTGAACCACTCTACAAAAGAACCATGTTGGGAGATTATAATATCCTTCATGGAATAGTACTTTATTAAAGACCAGAAAAAATCTCTTATCAATGGTTGCATCCAAAAAGCTGCCATTAATCTATGACACTGATGCCAATGAGAGCATCATCTTCCAGGTAGAAAGTTCATTTACTTAACTGAACAAAAAGGGAGAATTATCTAGCATTTTTATTTCACTTCTTATTGCTGTGTGTTTTGAATAAAACAATCTCCCTTATTTTTCATAGAAAATAAAAACATGTACATTACCTATGCAATACAAATAAATACATATTTTATTGATTTCATTTTTTTAATTGTTAAATATACATATATAAAGACATGACATGATTTGTGTTTATCTAATAATTAGTGATGTTGAGCATCTATTCATGTGCGTCTTGGCCATCTGTACGTCTTCCTTGGTGAAATGTCTCTTTAGGTCTTCCACCCACGTTTAACTGGATTGTTTGTTTTTTGATATTGAGCTCCATGAGCTGTTTGTATATTTTGGAGATTAATCCTTTGTCAGTTGTTTCATTTGCAAATATTTTCTCCCATTCTGAGGGTTGTCTTTTTGTCTTGTTTATGGTTTCCTTTGCTGTGCAAAAGCTTTTAAGACTAATTAAGTCCCATTTGTTTATTTTTGTTTTTATTTCCATTACTCTAGGAGGTGGGTCAAAAAAGATCTTGCTGTGGTTTATGTCAAAGGGTGTTTTTCCTATGTCTTCCTCTAAAAGCTTGAAAGTGTCTCATCTTACATTTAAGGTCTTTAATCCATTTGGAGTTTATTTTTGTGTATGGTGTTAGGTAGTGTTCTAATTTCATTGTTTTACATGTAGCTGTCCAGTTTTCCCATCACCACTTATTGAAGAGGCTGTCTTTTCTCCATTGTATTTTCTTGCCTCCTTTGTCATAAATTAGGTGCCCATATATGTGTGGGTTTATCTCTGGGCATTCTATCCTGTACCACTGATCTATATTTCTGTTTTGTGCCAGTGCTATACTGTCTTGATTACTGTAGCTTTGTGGTATAGTTTGAAGTCAGGGAGCCTGATTCCTCCAACTCAGTTTTTCTTTCTCAAGATTGCTTTGGTTATTTGGAGTCTTTTGTGTTTCCATACAAATTGTAAGATTTTTTTATTCTAATTCTGTGAAGAATGCTATTGGTAGTTTCAGGGATTGCATTGAATCTGTAGATTGCTTTGCATAGTATAGTCATTTTCACAATATTGATTCTTCCAATCCAAGAACATGGTATATTTCTCCATCAGTTTATGTCATCTTTGATTTCTTTCATCAGTGTTTCATAGTTTTCTGAGTACAAGTCTTTTGCCTTCTTAGACAGGTTTATTCCTAGGTATTTTATTCTTTTTATTGCAATGGTAAATGGGAGTGTTTCCTTAATTTCTCTTTCTGATTTTTTGTTGTTGGTGTATAGGAATCACCTCACACTGGTCAGAATGGCCATTACCAAAAAATCTAGAAACAATAAATGCTGGAAAGGGTGTGGTGAAATGGGAATCCTCATGCACTGTTGGTGGGAATGTAAATTGATACAACCACTATGGAAAACAGTATGGAGATTCTTTTAAAAACTAAAAATAGAACTACCATATGACCCAGCAAACCCACTACTGGGCATAAACCCTGAGAAAACCATAATTCAAAAAGAGACATGTACCACAATGTTCACTGCAGCACTATTTACAGTACCCAGCACATGGAAGCAACCTAAGTGTCCATTGACAGAAGAATGGATAAAGAAGATATGGCACATATATACAATGGAATATTACTCAGCCATAAAAAGAAAGGAAACGGAATTATTTGTAGTGAGGTGGATGGACCTAGAGTCTGTCATACAGAGTGAAGTAAGTCAGAAAGAGAAAAACAAATACCATATACTAACACATATATATGGAATCTAAAAGAAAAAAAAAAGGTACTGATGAACCTAGTTGGAGGGCAGGAATAAAGAGGTAGACATAGAGAATGGACTTGAGGACATGGGGTGGGAGGGCGAAGCTGGGGCAAAGTGAGGGTAGCATTGTTGTCCTGCACAATATTTAATAACTATGTCCTATAAATGGGTGTGACCAAGAGAGTTCCATGTTGTGACAAGGTGGAAAAGGTGACGATTACAAATAACATTTAATCAATTGTGGGCCTGCAGAAGCCAGTGCTTAGGTGAATGTCAAAGTCAGGCCACATTTCCTAGCTGTGACAGCCTTTTTACTCCATTTTTGGACACTTCACATTTTTAAAAGTACACCCACCAGGTGCCCCTCGCTCCCTTCTGAATTTTCTCTTTCCCTTTTGTCTTTCTTTCTACCTTTCCTTCCATCTGGCTTTCCCTCCAATTCTCTCTCGTTTCTTGAAACTAGTATCCAGCACCTGCTCTGAGTTCAGCCACATTCTGACCCGGAGTGATACAAAGATGAATAAGTCAGCCGATTATTGTTTCCAGGGGCCTTGATTTTTGCCTCTCTTCTCATTTTAGACTTAACATTTGCTTTCCCATATATCACAATAGGGCTTCAAACTATTGAAGTTTCTGTAACTGTCTCCTTCCAAATCAAAAAGTTACTCCTTTCTTCTTCCATTGGATCATGTCAGAATATCTCCCATTTATATGCAAGGGATGCTAATGGACTAAGGATTTCCCTCACAAATTTTCATATTTTCAACATCCTGGGGTGTGTTTGTGCTTAAAAGGTGTATCAACCTGTAAGAATTGTGGGCTCTAGGTGAGACATATTTTTGAAGATGTAGGTCTTGAGAAAAGGATTTGTGAATGTTGTTCAGAGTTGAGCTCATGGAGAGAGAGGGTTTGGGAAGCAGTTAGTCCTCTGATCCATTCCCAGCTTGGCCATTTACTATTTATGTGAAGCTGAGACCCTTGGTTTTTATCATCATAATTCAGTAATGGGAATTAAGTCAGATGCAATTTGTAAGGTGTTATGAGTTGATGTCTGTGTTATAATTCTTAAGCTATTCCTACCCTAAACTTCTTCTCTTTATATACTTGTCTAAAGTCTCATTAATGAGGAGTTGGATCCTTAGCATATATTATTATTTCTAGATGCTTCTCATATTTTGTCTGTGTGTATGGTGTAAAAGCAGTGTGATGTGCTTAAGTTGGCTGATTCTACCTCTGAAAACCTGATTGTGAACCTTTTTTCCCAAATTCACATTGCAGTATTATTAAATTGATAGCTTGAAGTAGGTCATACTGGGAAAATTTACAGCATGGAAATGAACAAACCCTACAAAAAAAGGCTCTGTTTTCTTCTGAAGGGGAAAAAAAAAATTGTTAACCCTTTACTAGCACATTAGTGCCAAGAGCCCAGGCAGAGATTGAGAGAAAAGCCTTTTTTCTTTTCCCAATAACAAAATAGGATACTACATGTTCTGAGTTCTCATTCCCCTATGACTGTGCTTCCGCTAGGAGGGGAACATATTTCCTAATTCTCTCCAAACCCAGCTCTACCTTCTGACCAAGGTGGCCTTAATGTTCTCTCCTGCCTTTTGTTTCCACAGTTGAATTCGATTTCTCTCCATGACTGCAGTAGTCTTGACCCTTAAGCAGTAGTCTTGAATGAAGTCTTCCTTGCTTGTTTAACTCCATCAGTGCAGTTTTTCTTTGACACTGCCCCAATTCCAATTTTTTGGCAATATCAATCTGTATTCACACCCCTCTTAAAGTATGTATTTAATGCTCCAAACATTAGGTGGCTCTGAGCTGTCAAATTCTTTGACCATTTATTAGGTAGTCTGCCTTATCTTGTCTCTATGATAGAAAAATAGGCAACTTGTCTGATATTTACAGAGAATCCCAGGTAAATTTTATTGACATCATTTATTTTATTTTATTTTTTAAAATATTCTCTTTCTATTTATTTCTTTGTTCTGAATTTTATATTATTTTATTTTTATACAGCAGGTTCTCATTAGTTATCTATTTTATACATGTTAGTGTATATATGTCAATCCCAATCTCCCAATTCATCCCACCACCATCACTGCCCCCCGCCCCTCTGCTTTCCCCCTTGGTGTCCATATATTTGTTCTCTACATCTGTGTCTCTATTTCTGCCTTGCAAACTGGTTCATCTGTACCATTTTTCTACATTCCACATATATGCATTAATATAAAATACTTGTTTTACTCTTTCTGACTTACTTCACTCTGTATGACAGTCTCTAGGTCCATCCACGTCACTTCAAATGACCCAATTTCGTTCTTTTTATGGCTGAGTAATATTCCATTGTATATATTTACCACATCTTCTTTATCCATTCATCTGTTAATGGGCATTTAGGTTGGCTCTGTGAGTTGTCTATTGTAAATAGGGCTGCAACGAACATTGGGGTGCATGTGTCTTTTTGAATTATGGTTTTCTTTGGGTATATGTCCAATAGTGGGATTGCTGGGTCATATGGTAATTCTATTTTTAGTTTTTTAAGGAACCTCCATACTGTTCTCCATAGTGGCTGAACCAATTCACATTCCCACCAACAGTGCAAGAGGGTTCCCTTTCCTCCACACCCTCTCCAGTATTTGTTGTTTGTAGATTTTTTGATGATGACCATTCTAACCGGTGTGAGGTGATACCCCATTGTAGTTTTGATTTGCATTTCTCTAATAATTAGTGATGTTGAGCAGCTTTTCATGTGCCTCTTGGCCATCTCTATGTCTTCTTTGGAGAAATGTCTATTTAGGTCTTCTGCCCATTTTTTGATTGAGTTGTTTGTTTTTTTAATATTGAGCTGCATGAGCTGTTTATTTTGGAGATTAATCCTTTGTCTGTTGATTCATTTGCAAATATTTTCTCCCATTCTGAAGGTTGTCTTTTCGTCTTGTTTATAGTTTTCTTTGCTGTGCAAAAGCTTTTAACATTCATTAGGTCCCATTTGTTTATTTTTGTTTTTATTTCCATTACTCTAGGAGGTGGGTCAAAAAGACCCTGCTGTGATTTATGTCAAAGAGTGTTCTTCCTATGTTTTCCTCTAAGAGTATTATAGTGTATGGCCTTACACTTAGGTCTTTAATCCATTTTGAGTTTATTTTTTTGTATGGTGTTAAGGAGTATTCTAATTTCATTGTTTTACATATAGCTGTCCAGTTTTCCCAGCAACACTTATTGAAGGGACAGTCTTTTCTCCATTGTATATCCTTGCCTCCTTTGTCATAGATTAGTTGACCATAGGTGTGTGGATTTATCTCCGGGCTTTCTATCCTGTTCCATTGATCTGGATTTCTGTTTTTGTGCCAGTACCATACTGTCTTGATTACTGTAGCTTTGTAGTATAGTCTGAAATCAGGGAGCCTGATTCCTCCAGCTCCATTTTTTTTCCCCTCAAGATTGCTTTGGCTATTTGGAGTCATTTGTGTCTCCATACAAATTTTAAGATTTTTTTTTTGTTCTAATTCTGTAAAAAACACCATTGGTAATTTGATAGGGATTGCATTGAATCTGTAGATTGCTTTGATTAGTATAGTCATTTTCACAATATTGATTCTTCTAATCCAAGAACATGATCTATCTCTCCATTTGTTTGTGTCATCTTTGATTTCTTTCATCAGTGTCTTATAGTTTTCTGAGTACAGGTCTTTTACCTCCTTAGGTAGGTTTATTCCTAGGTATTTTATTCTTTTTGTTGCAGTGGTGAATGGAATTTTTTTCTTAATTTCTCTTTCTGATCTTTCGTTGTTAGTGTATAGGAATGCCAGAGATTTCTGGTCATTAATTTTGTATCCTGCAACTTTACCAAATTCATTGATTAGCTCTCGTAGTTTTCTGGTGGCCTCTTTACGATTCTCTATGTATAGTATCATGTCATCTGCAAACAGTGACAGTTTTACTTCTCTTTTCCAATTTGGATTCCTTTTATTTCTTTTTCTTCTCTGGTTGCTGTGGCTAGGACTTCCAAAACTATGTTGAATAATAATGGTGAGAGTGGACAACCTTGTTTTTTTCCTGATCTTAGAGGAAATGCTTTCAGTTTTTCACCACTGAGAATGATGTTTGCTGTGGGTTTGTCATATATGGTCTTTATTATGTTGAGGTAGGTTCCCTCTGTGCATACTTTCTGGAGAGTCTTCCTCATAAATGGGTGTTGAATTTTGTCAAAACTTGCTCTGTATCTATCAAGATGATCATATGGTTTTTATTTTTTGTTAATGTGGTGTATTTTAACAAATTTTAACACCAATTTGTTAATGTGGTGTATCTTGATTGATTTGTGCATATTGTGCATATTGAAGAATCCTTGCATCCCTGGGATAAATCCCACTTGAGCCTGCTGTATGATCCTTTTAATGTGTTGTTGGATTCTGTTTGCTAGTATATTGTTGAGGATTTTTACATCTATATTCATCTGTGATGTTCGTCTATAATTTTCATTTTGGGAGTATCTTTGTCTGGTTTTGGTATCAGGGTGATGGTGGCCTCATAGAGTGAGTTTGGGATTGTTCCTTCCTCTGAAATTTTTGGAAGAGTTTGAGAAGGATGGGTGTTAGCTCTTCTCCAAATGTTTGATAGAATTCAATTTGATAGAAGCTATCTTGTTCTGGACTTTTGTTTGTTGGAAGATTTTTAATCACAGTTTGAATTTCATTACTTGTGATTGTTCTGTTCATATTTTCTATTTCTTTCTGATTCAGTTTTGGATGGTTATACCTTTCTAAGTATTTGTCAATTTCTTCCAGGTTATCCAGAGTTGCTTGTAGTAATCTCTTATGATGCTTTGTATTTTTGTGGTCTCTGTTGTAACTTCTCCTTTTTCATTTCTAATTTTATTGATTTGAGTAATATCCCTTTTTTTCTTGATGAGTCTGGCTAAAGGTTTATCAATTTTGTTTATCTTCTCAAAGAACCAGCTTTTAGTTTTATTGATCTGTGTTATTGTTTTCTTTGTTTCTGTTTCATTTATTTCTGCTCTAATCTTTATGATTTCCTTCCTTCTACTAACTTTGTATTTTGTTTGTTTTTCTTTCTCTAGTTCCTTTAGGTATAAGGTTAGATTGTTTATTTGAGATTTTTCTTGTTTCTTGAGATAGGATTGTATTGCTATAAACTTCTCTCTTAGAACTGCTTTTGCTGTATCCCATAGGTTTTGGATCATCATGTTTTCATTGTCATTTGTCTCTATTTTTTGATTTCCTCTTTGATTTCTTCAGTGATCTCTTGGTTATTTAGTAACATATTGTTTAGCCTCCATGTATTTGTGTTTTTTTACATTTTTTTCCCTTTAATTTATATCTAATCTCATAGTGTTGTTGTCAGGAAAGACGCTTGATATGATTTCAATTTTCTTAAATTTACCAAGGCTTGCTTTATGACCCAAGATGTGATCTATCCTGGAGAATGTTCCGTGCGCACTTGAGAAGAAAGTGTAATCTGTTGTTTTCAGATAGAATGTCCTATAATTATCAATTAAATCTATCTGGTCTATTGTATCATTTAAAGGTTGTGTTTCCTTATTAATTCTTTTGTCTGGATGATCTGTCCATTTGTGTAAATGGGGTGTTAAAGTCACCTACTATTATTGTGTTACTGTTGATTTCCCTTTTCATGGTTGTTAGCATTTGCCTTATGTATTCGGGTGTGCCTATGTTGGGTTCATAAACATTTATAATTGTTATATCTTCTTGGATTGATCCCTGGATCATTATGTAGTGTCCTTCCTCATCTCTTGTAACGTTCTTTATATTAAAGTCTATTTTATCTGATATGAGAATTGTTACTCCAGCTCTTTCTTTAGATTTCCATTTGCATGGAATATCTTTTTCTATCCCCTCACTTTCAGTCTGTATGTGTCCCTTGGTCTGAAGTGGGTCTCTTGTAGACAGCATATATATGGGTCTTGTTTTTGTATTCATTCTGCGAGCCTGTGTATTTTGGTTAGAATATTTAATCCATTCACATTTAAGGTAATTATTGATATGTATATTCCTGTTACCATTTTCTTAATTGTTTTGGGATTGTTCCTGTAGGTCCTTTTTTTGTGTTTCTCACTTAGAGAAGTTCCTTTAGCACTCGTTTTAGAGCTGGTTTGGTGGTGCTGAGTTCTCCTAGCTTTTGTTTGTCTGTAAAGCTTTTGATTTCTCTGTCAAATCAGAATGAGATCCTTTCTGGGCAGAGTAATCTTGGTTGTAGTTTCTTCCCTTTCATCACTTTAAATATAACATGGCATTCATTTCTGGATGTGGAGTTTCTGCTGAGAAATCAGCTGTTAACCTTATGGGAGTTCCCTTGTATGTTATTTGTCAGTTTTCCCTTGCTGCTTTTCAAAATTTTTCTTTATCTTTAATTTTTGTCAGTTTGATTACTCTGTGTCTCAGCGCATTTCTCCTTGGGTTTATCCTGCCTCAGACTCTCTTTGCTTCCTGGCCTTGGGTGGCTATTTCCTTTCCCACGTTAGGGAAGTTTTTGACTATAATCTCTTCAAATATTTTCTTGGCCCTTTCTCTCTTCTCCTTCTGGGACCCCTATAATGCAAATGTTGGTGTATTTAATGTTGTCCCAGAGGTCTCTTAGGCTTTCTTCATTTCTTTTCATTCTTTTATCTTTATTGTGTTGCACGGCAGTGAATTCCACCATTCTGTCTTGCAGGTCACTCATCCGTTCTTCTGCCTCATTTTTTTCTGCTTTTGATTCCTTCAAGTGTATTTTTCATCTCATTTTTTGTATTGTTCATGTCTGTTTGTTTGTTCTTTAATTCTTCTAGGTCTTTATTAATCATTTCTTGCATCTTCTCAATCTTTACCTCCATTCTTTTTCCAAGGTCCTGGATCATCTTCACTCTCATTATTCTGAATTCTTTTTCTGGAAGGTTGCCTATCTCCACTTAATTTTGTTGTTTTTCTGGGGTTTTATCTTGTTCCTTCATCTGGTACATAATCCTCTGCCTTTTCATTTTGTCTGTCTTTCTGTGAATGTGGTTTTCATTCCACATCCTGCGGGATTGTAGTTCTTCTTGCTTCTGCTGTCTGCTCTCTGCTTATTGGCATCATTTAAAGTGTGCTTAGTCAGTGGATTCTTTTTTAAATATACAAACAGTATTATCAAAGGGCAGATTGAAAAATAAAAAGTTGTTCCCTTTTAGTTCCCTAAACTTTTATCAGGTTCTGCAGGTTATCTCACACAACTGTGCTTTATGAGAGGCAAGGAACTGTATTTATTCAGCAGCTTCTCTGGGGCAGTGAACTCTGAGCTCTTGTCAAGAATTAGCATAAGTAACCATCACATTCCCGATTGTCAGGCACTTTTGAGTCTCCAAGTCACCCTCAAAGGAGGCATGACACAGACCAGCCTATAGTGCTTCCACCTATTTCAGTTCTGTGCTTGCTGCCCTATGTATCACTTTAAAATGCAAATATCTCTTTTAATATTTGATGATTAATGCCTGCTTCTTCCTTTCTCGTTAAATTATCCCTCCACCCACCCCAACACCAAGGTGGGTCTCTGTGGATTGCAGACCAGTTTCCAAGAACCTTAGAACTGAAAACCTTTCTACCCCGTGTCCTCTCCTTTTTTATTTGCTGTGGTCTCTGTGGCTGAGAACTATTTCTGGAGCAGTGCAGGCTAACAGCCAAGCCTTAGTGTGCTTCTTTCTTCAGGTTTCACCTAAGTAGATCTCAATATCATGCTGGCCTTGGGAATAGAGGCTCCTTAGAATACTTTGCTGCTTTCCCACCTGCCTTTAATGGTAACTAGAAATAGATTTAATGATCTCTAGGTGCATCTATAACCATCCGCAGACAATCTGGATTTCAATTATTCAGCTTACTGTGGCCAGAGACCAGGACTCACCTTTCTTAGGGAACTGTAAGTTCTACTTATTCCCTATTTCCTCTCCATTTGGGCTCTTTACTGCCCTTCCTGTCCCCTGCCTGCCACCATCAAATCAGGAGAATCTTTGGCTGTCATGGTGTCATGGTAGGAAATCTATCTCTAACTCTCTGTTTTCAAATCCATTCAGACTCAGGTTTTTGCCTTTAGAATCCCAAGTGGCTTTTTTTGCTGTAAAATTATTTTCATTGAGCAATGAATGTCTCACAATGTGTGCATGAATGGTGAAAAGGCCACAGTCTTACAAAAGAAAAAGAAAGAAAAAGCTTAAAAGATGGAAACTTCTGCTGATATTTCAAAATATTGTGCCACCATATACATATTGACATAAATACTGACTGAACAAGGTGTTTTGGTGTAGATGTTATCTTTTATTATCTTTAAGTAGAAACCCACTTAGAAGATATAAAATCCCATGCTTTACTTTTTATGTTCCTTAACCTCAAATAAAATGGAAGTTGATTTGGGTGGAGATTAAACATAATAAATACTTTCCTACCCATAAATGGGTTCCATTTAAAGGAAATATTTTTTATCAAATCATCCCATTATACACTTGAAATACCTTACAGTTTCATCTCTCAATTATACCTCAGTTATGCTGAAAAATATGATTTGTTTTTCAGGAGCACTTTTGTATTGGTGAATGTAAATTATGATTTAAATCTGGCACAGTGACTGTTACGTGTTGTTTGAAATACAGGCAGGGGATAAGCACGTACTTCATAGAGTTTACAAAATGCAAATGGGTATGGTCTCAGGCCTGCAGCCGCTTGAAGCAGGATTTTGGTTCCTGGCCAGAGATTGAAGTCAGGCCGGAACAGTGAGAGCACTGAATCCTAGCCACTAGACCACCAGGGACCAGTGGCCAGTGACAAGGCCTTGGTAGTCATCTTCCAGAGCAGATGGAATGTTGTTGTAATTAGAGACCAGGGTGACTGTTAATGGCAGGTGGCATGTCAAATATATCATGACATTTGGTTAGTAAAAACAAAGGTGTTTCTAATAAAATTTTCATATCAAAGCTCTAAAAGCAGATACTCTAATTTGAATAACTTTGTAACATGTTTCTGGGTGACCAGTAGCAGAAAGTTATTTTTCAGTAGTTAACAGTTTTCCTGAGCTACAATCAGCAGAGTCCCTACTGACTAATAAAAACATGCCAAGTTCTTTGAGGTTATTTTGGTAAGTTACTTAAGTTCCCTCAGCCTGAATTTGTTTATTCATTAAATGTATATAAGACCTGGCTCTATAAGCACACAGTAATCACCTGTTTTTCAACAAGTAAGTGCACACCTACCTTATTAATAGGTAGGGTTTTTATTTTTTTTAATTAATTAATTTATTTATTTATTTTTGGCTGTGTTGGGTCTTCGTTGCTGTGCACGGGCTTTCGCTAGTTGCGGCAAGCAGGGGCTACTCTTCGTTGTGGTGTGTGGGCTTCTCATTACGGTGGCTTCTCGTTGCGGAGCATGGGCTCTAGGTGCGCAGGCTTCAGTAGTTGTGGCATGCAGGTTCAGTAGTTGTGGCTCACAGGCTTAGTTGCTCTATGGCTTGTGGGATCTTCCTGGACCAGGGATCAAACCTGTGTCCCCTGCATTGGCAGGCAGATTCTTAACCACTGCACCACCAGGGAAGTCCCAATAGGTAGGTATTTAAAAGATAAAGTGAGATAAAATGACATCGTATAAGCAAAGGTTACATCATGCACTTGGCATTCATTAAGCACTAACCACTTGAGCTTCTTTCTTTCTTTTTCACAAAGTGTCTTCACATCAAATACCTTATTTAGACCAGACAATTTCCAGTTTTTATTTAGGGTACATGTTACCTTCATTTTCAAACAAAGCACTGAGATTCAGAGAAACTAATTGGCTTTCCAGTGTCCATGTGGCAAGTTCATATCTGAACCTTGAGTAAATATTCAGATCTTCAAGGTTGTTTCAGGGCCTAATTTCCAGCCCTGTTTCCACTACTATCCATCTGCTTCCACTTTTGGGGTCTGGTTTTCTCCTCTATAAATTGAAGGAGTTGAAGTTGTTGGGTATGGTATCAACTAATATATGGCACAATCAACCACATAGTCTCAGTATCCCACAGCAATAGGCATTTACCTGGTTCACAGATCTGTAGGTCACCTGAGGGTCTCCTGTTCTTGGCTGGGTACATCCCTGGCTGGCTCAGCCCTGTAGGTCTCTAATCCTTCTCCTCAGCTAGCCCAGGCTTACTCTCCTGCTCTGACAGATGTGAAGGAGAGCAGGCACAATAGCACAAACTATTTTCTATTAACATTCCATTAACCCAAGCAGATCATGTGGCAAACCCAAAAGCAAGGGGTAAGGAAGTATCTTCTGTCTCTTTCCTGGGAGAAGGTACTGCCAGGTCATATGTGAAGGATGTGGATAAGGGCAGGGTAAAGAACTGAGGACATTAATGCCATCTACTTCAACTGCTAAGATTGCTTTTAGCTCTAGCATGTTGTGATTTTTCCTCCAATTTATGTTTACTCTTTCCTCATTTACTTTCTTAATGTTTTAAAAGTTGCCTAAGGCAAATAGGATTTCATGGAAAGGCAGAAAACTCAGGTCATCTTGCCATTCTGTGTTTTTTTATATGTTAATCTTGCTGCTCCCTGAACATATTGTTCCAGAAGGAGATATTAAAGGACAATCTCATAGGAGGTTGGAGCACTACATTCTCTTCATTGTAAATATGGTTTCAGGGTTCACACAGATGCAGGCCTTTTGTTTAAACAGAAAAGAACGAAATAATTAATCCTTTCTAGATGCAGAATATAGGGATTTTGATCTGAAAAGAATGTGAAGAGGTTATGGGTGGGGGGAAGGAGATGTGGGGGAAGGTGCAGGCTCATTTCCGTCAATCACTGCAGACTTCTGCTCAGATCCATAGGGATTGCCATATTCAGTTCCAAAGTTCAGCCTCCTTTCTTTTCACTCAGCATCTGTCATCAATCTGCCTATCTTCTGAAGATACATTTCCTCCCTATTTCTAACTATTCTATCTTTGAGCTTTTGTTTATTTTTTATATTTTTTAAAAGTATAGAAATACAGTGTACTCTTCAAAAACCTTTGAGCAATGCAGAAATACATATGGGAGAGTAGTAAATTTATTCTTTGATTGATGTTGTTAGAAATAGTCACTTGGGCTTATTTACTTTTAAGGAAATTTACTGACAACCTACGTAGGGAAACAGATGAAAAATAGCAAATATTGGAAAGGCATAAATATTTAAGATTCCAATGTTGGGAGTTGGAGGAAGTGGGGGGGAGGTCACTAGCTTGAGCCTATGCTGTATTCATCCCAGCATTCAGGCATGTCTGGAAAACTAATGGTTTAGGGCAGGTATTTATCAATTTATGTGGGAGAATGAGGAAACTTCTAATAAAGAATTAATTATAAGGCCAGCTAACTGAAGCAGACAGGTCAGTGATATAGAGAAAGTACTACAATTATAGTAAAGTAATTTCTCTCACATTAGCTTCCTGCCCAACATGACAAAATCATAAGGCAGTAGAATTGTAGGAAAAAAGAAGAGCAAGAACTAAAGAGACTTAGAGTTTAAGGCATCAGTGAATTTGTAGAATTTGTGTGGGGAAGTTCAGTAGCAAGTGGAGTCACTGGCTTTTGTGTAGAAATCAGTACCTGAACCTTGCATGTATAGCTACAATGTGGCCATTGGCATCTCAGGAGCTGGGATCACCATCCATACTCACAGTACTTACAATGCTTGAGGAGCTTAGGGGTGATCCAGACACAGCACTGTCGCCAATGTTTGAAACTACCAGCACTAATTGTGACTTGAGAAAATCACCCCCTGTATCAGTAGTCACCAACAAGTGAAACTTTGAGGTGGATCAAATTAATGATTTCTGCCAGTTGATAAATTGAAGGGAGGGCCCATTGAGGGAGGAGCTAAAACTGTCTTTGTAAGGCTCCCAGATACTTGGAAATCTGTGAATAAGGGATAAGAAGACACGATAAATCTCTTTTTATTGCTTTAACCTTAGTGGGAAAATGGTAGGTTGTATCTGAATGGACCCAAGTAGAAATTAGGATTGCATTGGGTGGTTCTCACTTCCCCTGTTCTTAGAGAGGTCAATGGTGATAAAAAAAAAAATTCAACTTTTCTATCTTCACAGAGCTTATTATGCAATGCCAGAACAAAATTTTAAAATAGAGCAATTTGACATGCCTCCAAGGAGAATGATAGACTTCAATTTGGATGCCAAAGTCAAACAGGGAATAGATTAGAATGAAGGAATGACAAATAATATCACTCTTTTCCTATTCAGCATGTGGACAGGCTAATTCGCAAGATGGAACATTTTTACTTGATGAGACCATGGGGAAGACTTCTCTGAAAATGATTATGTTTTCATTCTGGATTGCTGGGGAAATAAGCCAGCTGGAACAAGTCCACTCAACGCTTTCTAGTGGAAGGGCTGTATCCAAAAGTTTCCATGGTAATAGTAACCTTCATTTCTTTGCAAGAAGATTGCAACTTCTTATAGAACCCATTGTTTTCAGGTGTTAGTCGGCTATCATTCCCATAAAGCTCCTATAAAAACCAAGCACTAAAATCTTGGTGTCCGTGCAGTTTGTGTATCCTTTAACTGATAAGCAAGAATGAAAAGTATTGGAGGATTGGGGTCCCTTCACTGAAATAGAAACACACACTTTGTTCCAGCAAATCTCCCAGGCCCCAGCACTGTTCTTTGTGGAATAATTGGAAGATGGAGGATGATTGCCTTCTCTTATAAGCTCTATAGCTTTGTACATTTCCCCTTTTCCCAGTTAAGTCATTTCTTAATCCATACTGTAGCATTTATGGAATTTACCCCAAGCCCTAGTGTAAGACAAATGGTCACTAAAAGCAGCAGCATTTTGCACAATATTGAGAAAAGATCCCTAGTAAGGTAGTCATCATTGCTAGGCTATCTGTTAGCCATTTCTCTGGCTTTTTGTGTTAAGAGACTTCTTAGTGTGTTTGGATGGTGATGTGTCCATCACCAGGGAATGAGCTGTATTGGTCTGTGCCAACCATAGCAATTCCATGATCCTTTGCTAACAGTCATGGAAGCTCATGGTAGCTAAAAAGGAGTCTCACTGGAGTGCTTTTTATTAAGGTTTATCTTATGAATAAAAGAAAGGATGGTATAAGGTAAAGGCCCTATATGGCATCATCTACTTCTTTCCTGCTTGGTGTGCTGTTAAGAATATGATAGTTGGTACTACACCAGCTATGCTTTGCCCAGAAAACCCATCACTAACACCTGATAATGGTAAAATAGAAACTGGAAAGAATCTAGGTTCCAGTTGTTCAACCACTAAACCAAAGTTTATTGTGGACTTCTTTTTTTATACGGAATAAAGAAATATGATTCTTGCTTAAACCACCTTAGTCAAATATCCTTTCACTTGTAACTGAGAGACTCGAACTGAAATAGCTGCCTTACAACAAAGATGACCCACCCAGTGACTACAGTTTTAGAAAAAAGATTACTGTATAGGAGCCTTTATCCCATATTTAGGAACTGGATTTGAAAATTTGGAGTAGAAGAAAAAAAGAAAATGAGGAATTTAGAGCAATTGTGAAGGTTTATTTTTCCCCAAATAGTCTTGAAAATAATAAAGGAAGTGATAGTGAGTCAAGTGGTACCTTATTATTTCCTTCTTGCCTCTGTTATAAGAGAAATAGTTGAAGCATTTTATTTTATTTTACTTTATTTATATTTTGGGGGGCCTGATTCATAATTTAATAGGTGTGCTGGTCTGGGTCCCTTATTTCTGCTGCTCACAGGCCCACTGCTCTGGGGTCAGGGTTTTCTGCTCAAAGGCATGGATGTGCAGGAGCTCTTCTGCTAGGCAAGTGTTCACAAGCCAGTATCTCTGAAGCAGTGGCTTCCTCTTGAACTTGGCTGACACCACGAGGACTCGGAAGCTGGACATGCAACGTGGTAGTTGTGTCCTCCACTTCCATGAGCTCCACCTCCAGGTCCCACTGCAGCTTCTCCGGGAGGTACTCAATGCTGAGTTCCATCGTGGTAGCCTGGGGTGGGGGAGTGCAGCCCAGCTCGGACCTCTGCCACACTGCTTCCACCCTTACTAGCTGAGACATTTTTAAAAAATTCATGCTTTTTAACCTGGAATTGCATTTATACCAGAGGAGTGATTCAGCAATGCAAAGGGCAATGGGTATGAGTTAAATGGGTCTTGTGTTTATAGTATCATCGGGCTAAAATCAAGTTGTCAGCCGCTGATGTGATCTCTTTAGAAGCTAGAGTTCCTCTTACAAGATGAGTCAGATATTGGCAGAATTCATTTCCTTGTGGTTGTATGGGTGAGGTTTTCATTTTCTTCCTGGCTGACAGCTGGAAGTTGCAGTCAACTCCAAGAGATCACCTACATATTATCCTTGCACAACATAGCAATTTACTTTTTCAAAGCCAACAGAAGTACATCTCTCTGACATCTATACCCTCTTTTAAGAGCTTGCCTGCTTACTTAGGATAATATCCCCTTTGCTTAAATAAAAATCAGCTGATTAGGGCACTTAATTACATCTGTAAAATATGATCTTTTTTTTTTTTTTTTTGCGGTGTGCGGGCCTCTCACTGTTGTGGCCTTTCCCGTTGCAGAGCACAGGCTCTGGACACGCAGGTTCAGCGGCCATGGCTCACGGGCCCAGCTGCTCTGTGGCATGTGGGATCTTCCTGGACCAGGGCACAAACCCGTGTCCCCTGCATCGGCAGGCGGACTCTCAACCACTGTGCCACCAGGGAAGCCCAAAATATGATCATTTTACCATATAATGGAACCTAACTATGGGAATGCATCGTGTTTATAGGTCTCATGCACATTCAACCACAAAACCATATAAGGCATGTGCAGAATGAACCAGAAATCTTGGAGACCATCTTAGAATTCTGTCTACCACAATGTTGTCTTTATTATGTAGCTGAAGAAACTGAGGCTCAGAGAATTAAGTAATTTGCTCAAGTTACATAATCAGTAAATGCAGGACTATGATTAGAACTTCAGTCTCTCTGATTCTCAAGCCTATATTCTTTCTGTTTGTAGCTTCTGCTGAAGGAATTTGTAAACATCTAGCTGAACTTTTATAAAGAAACATTTCCTATAATTATCAATTCCATTAATAAATCCAGAAATAAAACATGTCAATATTCTTTTTATTTAACATATTGTCTTTTTTATCTTACATAGATCTATTTTTAGGCTTTTATAGTTTCCTTTATGAATTAATTATTTTAATGCAATTTTTAACAGAAGGTAGCTTTCTCAATTGTGAATTCTAATGGCAATGGTCTTTCGAAAGCCTATATCTCATACTTTAAGTATTATATAGTTGATTAATCTTCAATATAAGATTTATTCTCAATTTTTAAGAAAAGTTGACTATATTTGTCCAAATGAGAAGCAAGGTAATTAACAGTGATTATCAAACAGGGCTGGATTGAAATTACGATGTTATCGCTTACTAATTATGTTGTCTTGCCAGGTAAGTTACTTTTCTGGCCTAATTTCTTCTAAGTTGTTTATTTTTGGCCCTAAGAATTTATTAGGGTCAAAAATAAAAAATGTTAGATACTAAAGTGGTAAGGACAGATTTTAATCAGCAATAGGGGAATATGGAAAAGAGACTGGTATGAATTGAACTCAACTTTGATTTGTACAGAGGTGACCCAGCATTCTAAAGGGAGAATGAGGGAATAAGGAGGGAGGTGGGCAGAGTTCAGTAGAGCCAGGGAAGTGTAAAATTACAAGAAGCAGGAAGCAGGGGTTGGTCTATATGAAACCGATATGGTTTTGCTAACTAGAGTTTATAGAAGTTAGGCTCCTATCCTCCCATGGAGACTGGGAGACAGGGGCCCTATCTTCAGGTATTGGCTGGAACAAACTAAATTCTGTTGGCACCTTTGAGTTTTGGCAGGCATGAACTATTAGTGGAACCAGAATCATCCTAAGGATGTGGCCTTCAGCTGTTAGAAACTATGCTGGTATTCAAGTCTTTGATCAAGGTTCAAAGGTCAGATCAAGGTTGAGATCTAGTTGAGAAAGGGGTCAGAGGAGCCTAGCTAGAGTTTGTTCAAGGAGAGAATAATGTACCTAAATGTCTGACACAGATAAGCTACCTCAAATATTAGCTATTTTAAATCACACTTGCCATTTTTACTTTACTAGCAATTAAATTTTATTTTGTAATTTTAAGGTTTTTTTGCAATTATAAGCAATTAAAATTTCAATTAAAAGCAATTTTAAGTTTTAATTTTATTAACAAGACACAGTACAAAAGAAGACTTTACTACAGTAAGGACACATAAAATATAAAAACAAAAACACACTAGGCCAATTGACAAATATTTTTCTGTTTTTGAGTTGAAAAGAAAAGATAAAAATAAATTAATTTAATAGATACTTCCCAAGTATAGCTTTCTTACTCCACAAGCCTTTATAATTGTGATGACTATAATAGTAATTCTTTCCATTACCATTTTATTAATGGTATTCATTTTGATTCATTTGTATTTTTTATTCATAAAATCTTCCAGTTGCTCTGCTGCTTTTTAAAATGACTGTTCTTTTTGAAATAGTTGGCACCTTAAATAGGCCAATCTTTACAGAATTAAAAGCCCTGTATGTTTTAAGAAAAATGCCATCATTTTAATGCAGCAAAGGGAAAAATATATCATTGAATTCTGGTCTCGAAAATGTGATGATGAGCAGTGCTGAGCAGATCGTTGCATTCCTCCTCTTGCTCTCTATCACAAAATAATAACTTGCCAGGAGGCTGTGGCAGTTATTAATGTTTCATTTTGTTCCTAGATCCAAATTAAACCCCTGAAAAATATAAAACTATGAAGCTAAAGTTGAAATTCAGACATATAATCATATAATATATTTTTAGCATTATTTTAATACTTGTTTTAATATCTTAAACACAAGGAAAGCTCTTCAAGAATGAATTTGGACCTTTTCAGTAGAATCATATGATGTAATAGAATCATGCTATTACAGAATAAATCATCCATTTATTTTTCTGGAGGGACTTTGGGTCATCTAGCTGAACTTCTCTTTTTACAGGTGAAGAAACTGAAGGGAGCAGAGGTTAAGTGCTTTACTTAAGGCCAGCCAGACTCTCTGAGCTATGTTTTGTAGTTCCCAGTCTCCTCCTGTTCTTGCCCTCCCTACCGGGCTATCTATCACTCACTCTTCTTCTTTTTCTTACCTGATTTTTTTGTTTGTTTGTTTCTCCATCTTAGCTTTTTCCTCTGTATTTTCTGAGGAAAGAAACCAACAATGTTTACTACAGTAAACATTTAGACTGCAAGAATTTCAAATGCAGAGGAAATGCCTCGAGCCATAGAGCCCAGGGTATTGAGCAAGTCACATTGCAGAAGTGCATTTTCTGCAGAAGGTCTAAGCATAAATGCTAGAAAACAGTGCTTACATTAAATGTGAAAAGTAAGTCAAGTCACAATGCTTTTGAGTCCCTCACAGTTCTTCCTGTTTCTGAACTTCTCTTTCCAATTCTTCTTCCACAGGACAACCAATTGGCTTTCAAACATAATATATTGAGGATATACTATTTTAAAAATCTTAACAGACTTCCAATGTTTCTTATACATAAAACAAAAGAAAACAAAAACAAACCTCACAAACTTATCCACTGAGCACTGAAGTCCTTTCGGGTTACTATCTCTATTTTCAGGCTTGTCTCACATTTTGGCTTTCTCAGTTTCACAGTAAAGCCACCAGTTTCCTTGCCATTCCCTGGCAGCTGTTCCCTTCTCCAAAGGGAACTTTGTATATTTTCCTTTTCTACTTGCTGAGATCTTATTTATCTATTCATCCTTTAGCTTTCCTTTTCTTGAATTTGGATTGAGTTCTTCCTTTGACCTTCCTCCCTTCTCCAATGATATTTTTTAAATCTACATATTAATTATTTTCTAGTTATGATTATCCTTAATTTTTTCTTTTTTCAAAATTGCTAGTATGAAAGTTGAAATACAAAATAGTATTTATAACATATGATTCAGTATAAAGAATAAAAATACAAACACCCTTTTATTCACTACCTACCTTAAGGAAAAAAAAAACACAGAAAATAATCCAATACGTTGAGGTTTCTGAGGGTTCATTCCAGATCCCATCCTTCTCCTCTACTCACAGTGAAAAAAAATCACTAAGAGTATTAACTAATACTTTTTGAAACATTTACCACATAGGGTTGTACATCTAAACAGAATATTCTTTGGTTTTGCACAGTTTTGAAGTTCACAAAAATGGAATCATGTTGTATCTTCTTTTTTTTATTGTTATATAGATCTTTTCATTTATTGTATACGTATTAGGTACACAGTTAAAAGGAATAAAAACCCTACTCTCTAGAACATAAGACAATAAATAGAACAAAGATTGGCACTATTATACAAATGGAATTAGTGAACATAAATAAGTATGTGATTTTCAACCACATTCATATTATTCAGTTTTAAAACTATCTAATCTTTTACAATGACTAAATCCTTACTTGAAACTGTAGAGCTGGTAAAGGATGTATGTCATTTAAGTATTAGTTCAGAGACTTAACAAAACAATTTTACTGGTGGTATTTATTGTGGGGAGCAGAGACCTACTTACTGTGTATGACTATCATGTTTTAGGAAACATGATGAAGTTTTTATATTACAAGGAAGAGATCAAGTTTAAGTATTAGTTATTTTAGAAATACTACCTAAACTAGGATGACATTTATGAAATATTATATATTCCTTCTCTAACTCCCTTCTATTAGTCTATAAACTATATCAAGCGAAGCAATGGAAGTTAAAATTTTTAACATTTTAGATAGTCAAGTTAGAAAAGGACCTAAAGAAAGGAACTCAGATTTAAAGTTCTGAATGCCCACTAGGTTTGGCACCTTTTCTTTCTTCCAACAAAGTATCTTCTCTTAGAAATGGAGTATTTAGTTAACTATCCCTCTCGGGGACCTCGGCTACAATAAAAAAGAGGCCAAGAGACCACAGATGCAGACTCACTGGCTTTGCTGGAGAGTGACAATGAAGAACCAGGGGCAGAGTCCCAGGGACACAGGAGCCCACAGCAGTTTGGGCTACTAGAATTGGGTGACAAAACAAGCTAACTCTGTCTTCACAAAATTTACCTGTGTTAGAGAAAAAGTCAGTCTATTGAGATTGACAAGGTAGGATTAGCTTTCCGACTCACAGAAGGCAACACCTGCTTTAGAGTGGACATTAGTAAGAGTTCTGACTGTTGTGAATACTTAGGTACTCGGCAACTCCTGACCTAAGGGACATGCAAAGACACAACAAACCAACCAACCAACCAAACGCCCTCGGAATAATACAACCCCACTCCTATCAGAGCTTCACTTCTCTGAGTACATGCGGCACACAAAACTTCAGTTTCACTTCCCAACTCTGTTAACTGTTCCAGTGAAGACACACAAGGATAATGGTCTTTTAACATATCTGGCAATTTAGAAGTCTTCTCTTGAAGACGTTGTGAACGTCTAACTGGTGTGAGAAACTTTAGCTCTTTAAATGCAGAATTGGTTTTGTTAAACTGCATCTTTTTTTCACAATTTGCAAGTATGGAGAAGTAGACACATTATATTTAATTAAGCAACCTGCCCTAGTTTCTGTATTGGGGGTTTTAATATCACTGGTTGGATCTTTTGTTTTGTCATCTTGCTCTTTTTCACAACCTTGAAATACCACATTCCTAGGATGCTTATTTTCTATTTCTGGTTTTTCTGACCCCAGATTAACACTTATATCATCAATGGTGTTTTCTTGGATTTGTTCCTTGGTTGCACAAGCCTCCTAAATATTTTCTCCAAATTTAACTTTTTCTTGACTCTTCATTGTCAGAATGTCAACAATGGCATGTCGCATATCTTCAGTAGGCTGAGCTCCTGCCAGAATGGCCTTCTCATAGATTGCAAAAATATTTTCAATAGACTTGTAAGTGGTTCAATATGCGCTAGGCATATCCAATATTTAACATGTTTTTTGGCATCTGGA
This sequence comes from Leucopleurus acutus, assembly GCF_964270905.1. NCBI lineage: Eukaryota > Metazoa > Chordata > Mammalia > Artiodactyla > Delphinidae > Leucopleurus > Leucopleurus acutus. Next base: position 76,842,686 of record NC_139145.1, on the reverse strand, counting down.
ATATTTTTAATCAGGTCATTCAGTGTAACCATTACTTCTTCTTTTGGACATCCCTCATTAATCAGGTGTAGGCATTCAGAAAATGTCTTGTTTACTTTTCCAGTAAACAATCGTTGTTCATCTTCTTCTGCCATGGTAGTCCAGAAGGACCAACTAGTTTTTCATTTTGTGCTTCGGGCTCAGGCTGGGTAACCACTGAGCTCGGAGGCCTTTTCATCACTCTTCCTTTGCCAGCTTTCCACTCACTCAGACGAGCCTTTCTCTCCTCTGCAGTTTCTCTGGGCTGAGTCCATCTACTATCAATAGCTGCTTTCACCATGGTAGGTCTGTGGTGGTCAATGCTTTTTGACTTTTCTGTCAGTTTAGTATTAGAAGACAAAGCAGGTCTGGCTACCATTTCAGATGTCATGCTTCTTGATAGTGTCTTATTTCTTTTTATGTCCTGAGAAGAACTGGTTTTGATAATAGACGAAAATGTATTTAACTGTAATAATTCTTTCTCTCGAGGCCCTTGCCAAACTGTAACACTGGCAGACTGATGCCTTGTTTCATGGCATCCTGGTTATTACTTTGGTGACTGCTAATAGAAGGTTGTACAAGTTGACTGCTCTGAGATGTAGTGCTCACAAATTTAGTGGCAGTCGTCATATGTGAGGCTCTATCACTTTTCACTGGTACACTGCTGGCATGTACAGGCTGAGACTTTGTGGCTTTAGAGACAGTAGCTGAAAGTTTCTTCATTGTTGCAGAACTCTCATCTTTGACTTGTAGAGGTTTTCTAAAGGAATTGATCTTAGACTGAACAATTTGGCTATGATAAGATCCAAGCACAGGTTTCTTGGGCATTTGGGCATGTCAGCACCTTGCTTTGGTTTCTCTGTAGTCATTTGTTTCTTTTTACTGTTGTTTTTAAGGTGAAATGCTTGGCTTAACATCATATGTTGACTTTGGGGGTCATCTTTAATTGGTAACAATGGCAGAGTTTGATTATTATCCTCAAAATTAGGTGTATCAATTGCTATAGTTGAATTGGTTAATTCATTAGAAGCTTTTAAAGGAATACAGTTTTTTTCCATTGTTATATTATTCTTGATCCCTGTAAGTCTACCGACATTCTCTTTATCAACCACTTTTGCCTTAAGTTTCAGAACTTTTGTCTCTTCTTCGATCTGGCCTTCAGATGTCTTCACTCTCTGGTCTCTACCACTGGACAATATCTGATTTTCCTGTTTGTATGCAAAAAGTTTTTCTTTTTAACAGATGCTCCTTGAGTTTTTGTCTTCTTTGCTCTCTGAACAGCAGACTGGGCCCTCTGACTCGGGGGCAGCTGCAGGTCCTGGGGAACGGCTGGGGTGCTTATCGCAGCTCCAGGCAGGGGGATGCGTCTCCAGCTCAACCACCACAGACTCCCTCAAGCCAGCGCAGCTGCACGCTGCCCATATTGTATCTTCTAACTTGCTTTTTTTCTCTCACCATTCTGTTCCTGAGATTCATCCACTTTGATGTTAAGGCATGATTTATTTATATCAGTACTGTATATTATTGTAGCATATGACTATACCACAAGTTATTTATCCATTCTCCAGCTGATATTTTTATGTGGAGTAGATACTACAAATGTTCTCATTCTATGTCTATGTCCAATCTCCTCTGACCTGATATTGAACTTGATACAAAAATTATATGATCATCTTAATAGATACAGGGAAAGCATTTGACAAAATTCAACATCCAGTCACAATAAAAACTCTTAACAAATTAGGCATAGAAAGGACATATCTTAACATAATAAAAGCTGTCTATAACAGGCCCACAGTTAACGTCATACTCAGTGGTGAAAGGTTGAAAAATTTTCCACTAAGGTAGGGAAACCACTCTCACCACTCTTATTCAACATAATATTGGAAGTCCTAGCTAAAGCAATCAGGCAAGAAAAAAATAAAAAAAGTATCAGAATTGGAAAGGAAGAAATAGAATAGTCTCTATTTGCAGATGGCATGATTTTATAGATAAAAAAATCCTAAAGACTCAACCAAAAAACTGTTAGATCTAATCAATGAATTCAGTACATTTTCAGGATACAAAATAACATACAAAAATCAGTAGCCGAGAGGGGGAAGATGGTGGAAGAGTAAGACGCGGAGATCACCTTCCTCCCCACAGATACATCAGAAATACATCTACACGTGGAACAACTCCTACAGAACACCTACTGAACGCTGGCAGAAGACCTCAGACCTCCCAAAAGGCAAGAAACTCCCCACATACCTGGGTAGGGCAAAAGAAAAAAGAATAAACAGAGACAAAAGGATAGGGACAGGACCTGCACCAGTGGGAGGGAACTGTGAAGGAGGAAAGGTTTCCACACACTAGGAAGCCCCTTCGCGGGCGGAGACTGCGGGTGGCGGAGGGGGAAGCTTTGAAGCCGTGGAGGAGAACACAGCAACAGAGGTGCTGAAGGCAAAGCGGAGAGATTCCCGCACAGAGGATCGGTGCCGACCGGCACTCACCAGCCCGAGAAGCTTGTCTGCTCACCTGCCGGGGCGGGCGGGGGCTGGGAGCTGAGGCTTGGGCTTCGGTTGGAGTGCAGGGAGAGGACTGGGGTTGGTGGCGTGAACACAGCCTGCAGGGGTTTAGTGCGCCACGGCTAGCCGGGAGGGAGTCCGGGGAAAAGTCTGGAGCTGCCGAAGAGGCAAGAGACTTTTTCTTCCCTCTTTGTTTCCTGGTGCGCGAGGAGAGGGGATTAAGAACACTGCTTAAAGGAGCTCCAGAGACGGGCGCAAGCCGCAGCTAACAGCGCGGACCCCAGAGACGGGCATGACACGCTAAGGCTGCTGCTGCCACCACCAAGAAGCCTGTGTGCAAGCACAGGTCACTCTACACACCTCCCTCCTGGGGAGCCTGTACAGCCCGCCACTGCCAGGGTCCCAGGATCCAGGGACAACTTCCCCGGGAAAACACATGGCACGCCTCAGCCTGGTGCAACGTCTTCTGCCGCCGCAGGCTCGCCCCGCACTCCGTGCCCCTCCCTCCCCCCGGCCTGAGTGCGCCAGAGCCCCCGAATCAGCGGCTCCTTTAACCCCTTCCTGTCTGAGCGAAGAACAGACGCCCTCTGGTGACCTACACGCAGAGGCGGGGCCAAATCCAAAGCTGAGCCCTGGGAGCTGTGCGAACAAAGAAGAGAAGGGAAATCTCTCCCAGCAGCCTCAGGAGCAGTGAATTAAATCTCCGCAATCAACTTGATGTGTGAGATTTTGTATATATAGCTTTGCTTTCACCATTTGTCTTAGGGTCCTATCTGTCCATTTTATTTATTTTTTAACTTAAAAAACATTTTTTTCTTAATAATTATTTTTTATTTTAATAACTTTATTTTATTTTACCTTACTTTATTTTATCCTCTTCCTTCCTTCCTCCCTCCCTCCCTCCCTCTCTCTTTCTTTCTTTCTTTCTTTCTTTCTTTCTTTCTTTCTTTCTTTCTTTCTTTCTTCTTTTTCTCCTTTTATTCTGAGCCGTGTGGATGAAAGACTCTTGGTGCTGCAACCAGGAGTCAGTGCTGTGCCTCTGACGTGGGAGAGCCAACTTCAGGACACTGGTCCACAAGAGACCTCCCAGCTCCATGTAATATCAAATGGCGAAAATCTCCCAGAGATCTCCATTTCAACACCAACACCCAACTTCACTTAATGACCAGCAAGCTACAGTGCTGGACACACTATGCCAGACAACTAGCAAGACAGGACCACAACCCCACTCATTAGTAGAGAGGCTGTCTAAAATCATAATAAGGCCACAGACACCCCAAAACACACCACCAGATGTGGACCTGCCCACCAGAAAGACAAGATCCAGCCTCATCCACCAGAACACAGGCACTAGTCCTCTCCACCAGGAAGCCTACACAACCCACTGAACCAACTTTAGCCACTGGGGACAGACACCAAAAAAAACCTGGGAACTATGAACCTTCAACCTGCAAAAAGGAGACCCCAAACACAGTAAGATAAGCAAAATAAGAATAAAGAAAAACACACAGCAGATGAAGGAGCAAGATAAAAACCCACCAGACCTAACAAATGAAGAGGAAATAGGCAGTCTACCTGAAAAAGAATTCAGAATAATGATAGTAAAGATGATCCAAAATCTTGGAAATAGAATAGACAAAATGCAAGAAACATTTAACAAGGACCTAGAAGAACTAAAGATGAAACAAGCAATGATGAACAACACAATAAATGAAATTAAAAATACTCTAGAAGAGATCAATAGCAGAATAACTGAGGCAGAAGAATGGATAAGTGACCTGGAAGATAAAATAGTGGAAATACCTACTGCAGAGAAGAATAAAGAAAAAAGAATGAAAAGAACTGAGGACAGTCTCAGAGACCTCTGGGACAACATTAAACGCACTAACATTCGAATTATAGGGGTCCCAGAAGAAGAAGAGAAAAAGAAATGGACTGAGAAAATATTTGAAGAGATTATAGTTGAAAACTTCCCTAGAAGTTTCAAACTAGAAAGCTTCTGCACAGCAAATCATCAACAAAGTGAAAAGACAACCTATGGAATGGGAAAAAATTATATGTAAACCATATATCTGATTAGAGAATAATACCCCAAATATATAGAGAACTCATACAAATCAGTAGCAAATAAACCAAACAATTAAAAAATGGGCAAAGAACCTGAATAGACATTTCTCCAAAGAAGATATAAGAAAGGCCAGCAGGCACATGGAAAAATGCTCAACATTACTAGTAAGTAAGGAAATGCATATTAAAAGCACAATAGGACATCACCTCACACTTGTTAGAACAGCCATCATAAAAAATAAAAGAGATAACAAGTGCTGGTATGGATGAGGAGAAAAGGGTTTGGTGGGATTATAGATTGGTATAGCCACTGCAAAACAATATGGATGATCCTCAAAAAATTAAAAATATAATTGTCATATTATCCAGCAATTCCACTTCTGAGAATATATATGAAGAAAATAAAAACTCTAACTCAAAAGATATCTTTACTCCCATATTCATAGCGGCATTATTTACAATAGCCCAGAGATGGAAACAACCTAAGGTGTACATCTATAGATAAAATGAATAAAGAAGTTTGCATTTCTCTAATAATTAGTGACATTAAGCATCTTTTCATGTGCCTGTTGGCCATCTGTATGTCTTCTTTTTCTATTTAGGTCTTCTGCCAATTTTTTGATTTTTTAAAAAATTTTATTAAGCTGTATGAACTGTTTGTATATTTTGAAATTTAATCCCTTGTCAGTAGCATCATTTGCAAATATTTTCTCCCATTCTGTGGGTTGTCTTTTATTTTGTTTATGGTTTTCTTTGTTGTGGAAAAGCTTTTAAGTTAATTTGGTCCCATTTGTTTATTTTTGGTTTTGTTTCCATTACTCTAGGAGAGGGATCCAAAAAAGTATTGCTGTGATTTATGTCAAAGAGTGTTCTGCCTGTGTTTTCCTCTAGGAGTTTTATAGTATCTGGTGTTTCATTTAGGTCTTTAATGCATTTTGAGTTTATTTTTGTGTACGGTGTCAGGGAGTGTTCTAATTTCATTCTTTTACATATAGCTGTACAGTTTTCCCAGCACCACTTATTGAAGAGACTATCTTTTCTCCATTGTACATTCTTGCCTCTTTTTTCATAGATTAATTGACCATAAGTGCATGGTTTTATTTCTGGGCTTTCTATCCTGGTCCATTGATTTATATATCTCTTTTTGTGCCAGTACCATACTGTTTTGATGATTGTAGCTTTATAGTATAGTCTGAAGCCAGGGTGCCTGACTCCTCCAGCTCCATTTTTCTTTCTCAAGATTGCTTTGGCTATTCAGGTTCTTTTGTGTTTCCATACAAATTTTTAAGTTATTTGTTCTAGTCCTATGAAAAATATCATTGGTAATTTGATAGGGATTACATTGAATCTGTAGATTGCTTTTGGTAGTATAGTCATTTTGACAATATTGATTCTTCTAATCCAATAACATGGTATTTCTCTCCATCTGTTTGTGTCATCTTTGATTTCTTTCATCAGTATCTTATAGTTTTTTGAGTACAGGTCTTTTGTCTCCTTAGGTAGGTTTATTCCTAGGTATTTTATTCTTTTTGATACAGTGGTCACTGGGATTGTTTCCTTAATTACTTTTTCTGATCTTTTGTTGTTAGTGTATGGGAATGCAAGAGATTTCTTTATTAATTTTGTATCCTGCAACTTTACCAAATTTATTGATGAGCTCTAGTAGTTTTCTGGTAACATCTTTGAAAGTTGCTATGAGTGTCAAATTTAAATGTTCCCACCATAACAATTGAAATCACAAAATGGAAGTCTTGTGAGTTTAAGGGTGTGCTAACTAACCTTATTGTGGTAACATTTTGCTATATATATATATATATATATATATATATATATATATATATATATATATATATGTGCATGTATAAATCATCTCATTGTATACCTTAAACTTACATAATATTTTAAGTCAATTATACCACAATAAACCTGGAAAGAACATTGTAGAACATATGTATTCTAGATATTTGCTATTTGCTTGTCCTTTTTCTGCCTTTCATCCTCTACAAACTCATATTTCAAATTTAGGACCAGTTTAAGTTTCCCCCAGTGAGTTCACTCTAAAAGCATCAGAGTGGTGTGTAAGTGTTACTTGTTTCACAGAGGAAATGGGGGAGAAATTTATATATCGACTTAAAAATTGTATGAGACATTTTACTTTCCTGTATTCCTTTTTGCCTCTGCTGTCCCCAGGCACTTCCTTATGTTAGCTCAGTTTCTACACAGTGCCCAGCCACATGGTCTGTCTCCATTTCTTCCCAGAATGCCTTTCTGGCCTCTTTCTCTGTTAGGCTACTCTGATCCAGTTCCTGCCTTCCAAATTGCATAACCACACAAAATTCCATTTCTTTTTCTTCCTTTAGTTTCACTTTGGAAATGCATTGATTCAGGTCTTTTTTTTTTGCGCATACTTTAATTGCATGAACTTTAATTGAAGAATATTCATGTCCATTCTAAGAAAATGCCAACCCTAAAAACGAAAATCCTGAACACAGTACTTTTAGTTTAGTTTTTTTTTAATTGAAATGGAACAAATTGAAAGGAAAAAATTTGTTCCAGATGTTTGAAGAAAGCATGTGTGATTTTGTTGACTGTTTTCTTTATAAATACTTTTGAAAGAAATTCATTTCCAGGTAGCATGTAGTCATAATGAATGACTTCAAAAATATGTGCTTAAACATTAAGACTAATTTGGTATTACCAAAAGCATCATGGCCACAAATTCCCAATGTGTATTTAACAGTAAGGTAGAAAATTCACAGAAAATACACATCTGACGGATTCACATACCATGCCCATAAACAGAGGCACAGACCCAAACACATACATAAATGCTCCACACCCCATACAAATACTTCCTTTCAACCATACTACATTGTCTCAGCTCACTCGGTTTTCTTTTTCTATCAACCCCAGTTATTTTGAACAATTTCTAAAATTCTTGCCAATATTTTCCTCTCACGGAAAGGCTCACAGGATTGACTGTGGTGTCCTGTCCTGGCTTCACTCTCTTCCTGGGTCTCGCAGGTTATCTGTGGCAAGAGTATTAATTTAACAGCCACGAGCCCTTTCACTGTGTAGTTGCATCTTTCGTGCCAGAGGCACAGGCTCTTCTCAGGCAGAATCATGAGTGTGGCCTGAGCTATAATTTGTATGTGATATTTGTCCATTTTATTTCTGTTACATTAAAAAATAGATTCAAATCAAGGATGTTTTCATTCTGTGTTTAAATATTTGTTCACATATCCAAGTATCCAAGTATATTCAGTCTTTTTCTTTTTTTTTAAACATACAGTGCTATAACCTGCAACAATGGCACACATAAAACTCTAACTATATGTTATTCCCTTAACTAAATATACCAAGAATAAAGACACTACCAGCAATTTACAGGAATATAAGAATGAACTTAGTGAAGGCAGAATGAACTGTGTGCACATTTACACGAGCATAGCACTCATCATTTTGCGGCCTCTAGGAAACTGGTTGGGAAGAGAACAAACACTTTTTAGATATTAAGAGTTAATTCAAATTAAATCAGCTTCTCCAGAAGTATGATGTGTTCACATTGGACTTCATGTTGCTTTTCACTATTTCAATATGAGATATGTCCCTGTATGTGTCTTTACTCATAGTTCTTTCCAATTGCTATATGTATATAATTATATATTGGTCACATTCATTTTCTAGAATTTCATATAAATATATTGCTGGAAAGCCATCTCTCCCAAAACAGGTAACCATTATTTATCTTTCAAATTGTTTTTCAGCAAGGAGTTACTGAAGAGACTTTCTCTCTATAAATACAGAAACAGAAAGTTATTGTTTAGGTGCACCAGGCGTGCTGTATTCTCTCAACCTTATGCTATTACAGAGATACTACAGTTAGATAGTGGAACAATGCAACTTCCAGTTTGACTAAAACATTTTAAAGAAAAGAGTATTTTTAATGAAGTAGCTATTAAAAAATTGCCATTCAATTATGGGCAAAATCCTAAGGTAATATTTGTGTTCCACAAAGGAATCTGTGATTAGGCAAATTCCTGAACTAACATTTGATATTCATCATGTCACTTAATTCTGAGCCACATTCTTTCTTCTCAAGTGAGTGATGATGAAAAGAAACCAAAGTCTTTTTTTTAATATATCCATTAATAGTTGAATTATACACAAATTGATTTGAATTTGTCTCATCCCTAAATTATGAGTTTAGTTGAAGTTTCTAAGAGTAGAATTGTTGAACATATATAATATTTGCTTGGTCACTACACCTTCTGAAATGTTCTCTGTGCATATGGGTGCTGGTGTATTGAACTCCTTACCATAGGCAATTTCTGATGTCTTAAGAAATGTTAAACAATTTGTGGGGCAGATGGTATTTCCACACGTGGCTTAGAAAAGCATTGTACTTCTGACATATGGGCCTGTTCTGATTTTAAAGGAGAGGAAGGTTTTTATGATTTTATTTTTATGGACACATTTAATTATATATCAAGGGGATCTACCACACACATTTTCACAGAGGGCATTACACAGTTTTATAGCGTGCCTTCAGCTTCCTAAAAAGTTACCAATATCACAATTACAGTAAAATTACTGTGCAATTATAACAACAGCTTCTTTAAACACTATTTGTAGATGTAAAATTGTTTTTATGAGTAATACGTAACATTACTATCTCATTTTAGAAATCTATATTGAATAAAGCCCATTTGCCAATATTAAGTTTCATTCATATAAATTCTCTTTTGAAGAAACACATGTTTAAGTTAAAAATATTCCTCCTGCATTCATAACTAGAGGATAAAGCTCATCAATATGAACAAACTCTAAAAATAGATATTTAAATAAAAGTAAAGATGAAGTACTGATTTCTACTCTTTTCATTATTATATCTGTTACTGGCTTTACATCCTGTGTTGTGTTCTGGTAATGGTGCTGGATCAAAAAAGTTCTTACTTAAGTTTAAATACATGTGTAAAGCACATGTATTTTTCTTTTCTCTGAATACATTTTGATTGAAAAATAACATAAGAAAAACAAGCCTGCCACTCATATTTGCAAGGCCTGCTACAAAAACACAAACAGAGGCCCACATTTCAAAATCTAAATATTTAAAAATTACAGATCTAGCTAATAAATTGCTAAATTAAAAAGTTATATTTTCTCTCAACAAAAATACCTTTATACTGACAAAATGAACACTATATGTAAAGTCTAATTTTATATGACTAAGAGTCAGCACAATGCCAAAGATGACTGTATTGAAATATTATTTAGCATGTTGATGATCTAACCATATTAGTAAAAAATATAAAATGTAAAATTCACATATGTATTATAATACATAACATATTGTATGTAATTTATTTTTCTTGTCTTGTTTGGTGACTACCATTCGATATGCAGACCTAATCTTCTTCCATAGTGCACTCCACCTTCCCCATCAGCTTTGCCTGGTATCCCCATGTTCAAAGCTCTTTTGGTCAGCATCTCTAGAGAGAGCAAACTTTGTTCTAGAATTCCTTTGGAGTCCAAGAGGGGTTAAAATGTTCCAGATTCAGGACTATGAAAATCTTCACCTTTGACCTCTCTTCTGGATGCTTGTCTTTAGAGGTACCCATTGGCTCCAGTTGCTGAGTTCCAAAGTTCTTAATAAATACATAGAACAAAGTTCTTAATAAATACATAGGGCAAAGTGTTCTTATGTTTTGATATGAAATAGGTTTATTTGTGTTAATTTTAAGTAATCTGCAGTTTGTTTTGATTTCATCTTCAGTCATGAGTTACTTGGAAGAGTTTTGATGTCCATTTGGTTAATTTTCAGTTACATAGAAGCAAAGGCTAGAGGTGGGTTGGTTGTGAAAGTGGTGGAGAGACATGGAGATCTTTGTTGTACAGGTTTCTGGGTGAAAGCAAGAGGAGAGTCCACTCTTTCTCAACCACTTGATCTGGTGGAAATTTTGCCCATCAGAGCTCCTGACACCCAGTAGGTCTCCCCAAAGCCTTCCAAAGGACTGAATGCAGGAGAGAGACTAGTTCTTTAATTTTCTGTACACATAAGATGTCTTCTGGCATGCACAGGCTGGGAATTCACAGGCAACCACAGAGTCTGTGGTCTTCACCTCAGGATCGAATCCACATTTCATATTCCTCCATCCAAATGGACCAGATAGTCTGGCACCTGTATCCTGGAGAATTCATGTCTTCAGATCTATACATATTATCTTCAGAATTTATCAGAAAGATTATTTTAGTTGTATGGAATTGTAGCAAAGAATGGGAGAAAAAATCAACAGCAATGTGTGCTCAGATTGCTGTATAAAGTGGCAATTGAAATGCATGCCTAATTGAAGAACACAATCTAGGTGAGTTACATTAGTACAAATTTTATACTAAAGTCCAGTAGACAAAACCAGAAAATGGCATATTAGCAAGCTTACCACTGAAACCTCCTTGGGAGAGCACTACATTGGAGATACAAAGAGTTTTAGTGACTCCAACAAAGCTAGTTATTTCTTCACCTGGGGATCAGATTACTGTGTTTGTTTCTTTTGGTTGACACTATGTTGAAGTCATTAGGCTACTATTTGAACACATGTTGTACAGTATATACCTTTATACATGCACAATACATTAAACCCAGTGAGGTGCTCCTACTGAGACACACAGTGGGATGAAGACTCAGGAAAAACAGAAAATTTGGGTCCCCCCTCTCATGCCTAAGCTTAGGTAGAGATTAGTTGTTCCAACTATTGAAATAGATAGTTTTTAGCTTGCTAGTAACTTTTTGAAACACACAGAGTTGAATTAGTGCCAGTGAAATGTATGTTCAACTTGATGTCACTTTGCTTCCCATGTTTCAAAGGAGGTTAAAAAAATTCTTTCTATCAACTTATATGTAATAGAAGAAGATATACAAGTGTTGTGGGGTATCATAATGAGACCAGTTGGATATTCATATTTTGGAAAGAATCAAATATTGTTATTCCTGATATTTTGGAAAAACCTGAACCAGATGTATGTTTTTATGTTGTTGCATTTGTTTTCTTCTTAAAAGAAAAATCAGTACATGTAAAATATATTAGTTCTTACTTTTATTATAACTAACAGAATCCCATGAGATTTGCTTTAATCTTAGTAATTTATTTATACATTAATTTATCTAAGTATATTTGCTATTAGCTTTTAGAATATATCCAGAGAGCTTATGCTTAACATTTTAAGAAAACAGTTACTGCCAAATTCAAACAAGTGCAAGTTGTGACTCAGATTACTACCAGAAGTGGAGTAGCAAAAATATCTTTTATATATGTGTGTATGTATGCATATCTGTGATTTTAAAACTAAAAACCATAATTTAAACTCTTTTTCCAACCTTACCATGCACTTTTCTCATAGTTATAATTTTCTGGAAGGGATTGAATCTTAATTGTAGAGTGCAAGTGTAATCCAGGCTAAATGTGTTCTTTCTAAATGTATATATGCACTAAATGGGTTTACTGTTGTAATAACAGAAGCTTCACTGATAACTCATGATTCAGTATTAATGCTGAAGTAAAGATGCTAAGCTCTTCTACATAATGCCATCCAGAATAAAAATACAACAGACAGAATGAGCAGGGCAAAATAATATGCTTTAAAAACAAATAAGTACTTTTCTACAACTACAAAGCTGAGTAATTAAAATTGAGGTTGCCATCAAGCAGCAAGTATCCTTAACTCTCTGACTAAATGGAAACAAGGAATCATTATTGATCTGAATACCAATATTAGAATAAGAACAATTTATAAATCTTTGCAGTTCTGAAAACTTAATTATATGGTAAATATCATTTAATCATCTAATTTTATTGCTTAAAGGAATCTGAGTTCCCCCAATCTCTTCATTTTATACACGGGGAGATTGTGAGCCATCAAGATGAATTGACTTGCCCAAAGTCACAGAAACAGTAGTAAAGACAAGAGTTTAATACTCAGGTACCTTAAATCCTGTCATGTGGTCTTTGAAGTCTACCAAGCAAGGAGTGCAACAAAAGATTGTTTCAGGACCATGTCTATAGTTAAGGGCAGAGTTTGTCAATAGGCAGACCCGTTTCTGTCTCTTCAGGTTTTGCCACTTAGTAACTCTATGACTATGGTAGTTTCCTCTGTTAGTGTCAATTGTGTATCCTATAATATGGAGATAATTACAGATTTTATCCCAAATGGATTTTTTGAAGAATAGATGAAATGACTTATGCAAATGCTTAACATGTGATAGACACATGGTAAGTACAGCATAAATATTATTTGTTATTTTTTATTATTGTTTATCATCAGACCATTCTGAAATTTCAATGGGTGCCTTTAAAAATCATTTATCACTGTGAAAGAACTGAAGTTAAGACATTTAGTTTCTCTCTGCTTTCTTATCACTGTTGAGATTTCCTATTGATCTGTGTAATTTAGAATGTCCGGTCATAGAGACAGAATTACATGAACAGCTAAGTCTTCTCAGTTAAATGCTTTGAATTAATCATTAGAATTAAAAATTACCCTTTGTGATATTATGAATTATATTCATATTATTGAACAGAAATGAAGGGCAATTATGCATTTTTAGTAAATTTGGCTGTGATCCCTGTCTTTCCTTTCAGTTGCTGGGCAGTTTGTCTTAAAGTTTCCACGGGTCTCTATTCTTCATTCTTATTAATAGTATTCTAGACTGCATGCCTGAATCAACTCAACAACTCCAGCTGGCTCATCCATTTTCAGCTTCTTTCATTTCTTGTTAGTCTGTGTAATACTTTGCTGCCAGCCTTGTCCAAAGAATGAGTGCAGAGTGAGTCCATGATGCTTATTCCGGCATTCAAGGTTTGCCATCCCTTGTACCTTAATGCTTTCATTATACTTTACAACTTAGTTCCCAAACATATAACTTTCACTCCCAACAGCCTTTTATATCACTATCTCCCAAATACTACAGATAAGTTTTTATTTTTTGATCTTTTGGTGTTCTCTTTATCTTGCCAAGAATTTACCTTAACCAAGGTTCCCTTGGTGATTATTGTCTAGCATTTGGTTCTATATTGATTGTACTGGTATTAAGATGCTTTAATGCCTTTATTGTTTTATAACTTCCACAAATTTTGTGAGCTTCTTAAATGATACAACAGCCAGGAGGCAGCACAGAATGGACCTTCAACCAATGTTGTTCAATTGACTTATTGAAAATAAGATAGTAACTTTAGGTATGAAATGTAACAACTTTTGCAGAGTATAGTGTAGGATGTGAGAGCATATGCTTTTCTAAATGTAACAGAACCTCTGTTCTAAATGAATCCTCAAATTTTCATAAATACCCATTTCCAGATTTGAGTTCACTTCAGGAATCATTTGGTAAGCATTTCAAATCAATTTCAAAAAGATTTTAGGTTTCAAGCCAGCACGTTTTCTCTTCTACAAACCCATAGTGCTTTCCTCACTCTATAAAGAGGCACATTATATGATTGGAGGGATTGAAAGCAGATATAGCTGTACTTTAATACTTAGTGAGGGTTAAAAGTTGAACTTGAGCTTTGGAAAGAGATGGAACGTACACCTTTTCTCTTTACCAACTGTGGAACAAGTGACCTTAATGTTTCCCTAGGATATTTTGGATTTAACATCTGCTGTGAAAGACGGTGCAATCGAAGTGCAGCCTCACTTCTTCCAACCTCTCAGGAGACCCTGCAGGCTGCCATTAAATAGTCATCCAGGTGTTAGTCTTGAACTCAAATGTGAACCAGCCCCTGAAGTCTGAGATGAAATCTGGCCAAGCAGTTCATGAAGAATGTTCTGGATTGTTCTCCTGACATGTGAGCTCTTCACCATATGAATTTGTTTTATTTCTTCTTCTCAAATGTTATTAGCAGGGAGACATAATAGATTTGGTTCAGTAAATTCATTTAAAACATAGAAAATAAATTTTGAATTTTATACTTTTTTTACACCTCCAAAAGTGATTTTATAACTCAAGAACAGCTAACATAAAATTTGCTGACCCCTTTGAATATAAGTTCCTAGACTGACATGATGTATCATCCTTGGAGGAGATGTTTGATAAGATATTAAACTAGACTGGAACAGAAAACCTGGGAGCACATTTTTCTCTCATGTCCATTTCATATAAACTGGAGTGTCGTTATGCTATCTACATTTTTGTATTCTTTGAAGCCCCTAAAGTTTCCCACAGAAAACATAATGAATATTTGCTAAAGGAATAGATGAAAAGAAAGTTATTTACACATTTATTTTGGTGGAAAACATCCATGTTAGAAAACTAGACCTGACTAATTTTTTTATTGTTTTGATGACAAGTAAGAAAATAATATTTTAGGAATAAGGAGGTTCACATATTGGCTAAAAGTTTTAAATTCATTTTATTAAACTTCTGAAATTCCACATATTGAAATTGGCTTTACATTGAGAGCCTCTCATTACCTATTTACATTGAAAGATGAATTCATATATTCAAGTATAACATCATTCAGAAAAGAACATAAATCATATGTATTTTCATAAAGGGATCAACAGATTTTCATAAAGGGATCCCCACATGACCACCACCCAGATCAAGAACGAGCATTACCGCACACCAAAAAATTCCTGGTAACTTTCTCCATTAATACCATTCCTTCCTCCACAAATTAACCATTATCCTGATTTTAAACACCTTATATTAGTTTCAACTCTTTTTTTGAAGTAAGTATAATTATACATTATATTCTCTTTTATGTCTGTTTTTTTTTAGTTAGCATTTTATTTATGAGATTCAGCTGTGTGATTCCTCTAGCAGTGGCTTGTTCATTTTACCTGCATAGCATAGTAATTCATTTAAGATTTTTATACACAGTTTATCTATTTCATTGTTGATGACTATTTGGATTGTTTCCAGTTTTCAGCTATTGCAAATAATGCTGTTATAAAGCTTCATTTTTGTGTCTTTTGACAAGGGTACATATATAGATTTCTGTGGGCTATGTGTGACTATGACTATGAGAATAATTACTAGTTTGTAAAATATCCTTATGTTCAGCTTTAGCAGGGACTGCCAAATAATTGGAAACCTTAGCCCTTAAATGAAAAAAGTACTCTTATATTTGGGTATACATCTACCATCCAAAAATTTCCCCCTGCATTCCTTAATGTTCTGTGCTCTTGTTTTTTTTTTTTTTTCTTTCTTACCTTTGGGTTGTTGTTTTTAATCATTCCATTTTTGCCCTTTATTAGCTTTTTTTTTTGTAAAATAAACACATCTTTAATGATTACCCAGGAGATTACAGTTTGAATTTTGACTTAATAGAATCTAAGACGAATTAGTACTTTTACCACTTCCTGTACAACATGCCATTTTGTCTCCTTTTAGCACACTATCCTTTTGTGTTACTGTTGACATGAATTATTATAATTCTACACCTTAAATTCCCCAAATCAATATCATCAGCATTACCATTATCATTATGACCATCATTTTAGACAAGGATGTGCTTTATATACTGTTCATTACTTCCTGCAATTTTTTTGTTTGTTTTTAGCTGGAATATTTTCCTTCTGCATAAAAGTCTCCTTTAAGTATTTCTTTTAGTGTTAATCTGTTAGTGACAAATTCTAATATATATATATTTTTACCTGAAAACATCTTTACTTCATCTAATTTTGCTAGATACAGAATTCTAAGCTGACAATTATTTTCTTTTAGCACTTTAAAAATGTCATTTAATTGTCTCTGGCTTCCATTGTTTCTGTTGAAAAAAAGAACTGTCAGTCTTATTTGTTATTCCTTTGACAGTAGGATGTAAGTTTTTTTCTGGCTGTTTTTAAGATTCTCTCGTGGTATTTGGATTTGAAAAGTTTTGCTGTGCTGTGCCTAGGTGTTGTTTTCTTTATATTTATCCTGCTTTGTTTCTAGAGAGTTTTATATCTGTGATTTACATATTTTATCACTTAAAAAATATTTTAACCTGTATCTCCAAATATTTCTTCTTTCTCCACCCCACCACTCCTCTCCTACTGGGTCTCAAGTTAGACATTTTTATTACCCCATGTCTCTCAGCTATAACATATATTTTCTATCCTTTACTACTCTCCATGCATCAATCTGAATATTTTTTATTTACTCGTCTTCTTTGTCACCTCTCTTCTACAGTGTTTAATCTTCTATTAACAAATTTTTCAGTATGTTATCTTTAGGTATAATATTTTTAGTTTTTTAATTTCCATGTAGTTCTGTTTAAAAATAGGCTTAGTTTTTGGGTTAAATTTCAGTCTTTTCATCTTTTAAAAATATATTAATCACTATTATTTTATTTTATTTATTTTGTTTTTTGCGGTACGCGGGCCTCTAACTGTTGTGGCCTCTCCTGTTGCGGAGCACAGGCTCTGGACACGCAGGCTCAGTGGCCATGGCTCACGGGCCCAGCCACTCCGCTGCATGTGGGATCTTCCCCGACCGGGGCACCAACCCGTGTCTCCTGCATTGGCAGGCAGACTCTCAACCACTGCACCACCAGGGAAGCCCAATCACTATTATTTTAAAATACATGTGTAAGAAGTTCTAATGCCTGGATCACCTTTGGATCTTATTTTTTCCCCTTGGTTTTCATTCATTTGGTTTTTTTACTTTATATAGCTGGTAATCTATGACTGAATGCCAGACATTGTTTATGAAACTTTGCAGAGATTGTTAGAAACACTTGACAATGTTATTTCTTACCAGAATGGAGTTCCAGTTGTTTTCTGACATGTAGCTAGAGTAGAGGTAAGTTACTTTAGTTCAGCTTGAGATTGAACTTGTGCAGTTAGGGTCAAGCCTTTTGTTAGGGTAGATCTGTGTTCAGGTCTCTTCTTATGCCTAAGCTGTAACATTTCCAGAGTCCTATGTGGAAGTTTTGGGTGTATGCCGAGGTCACTCTCCCTTGACAGGCTCTAATTTCTAATTTGAGTTAACCCTGCTGCATGAAACTTCCCAAAGTTCCGTTCTTAGCCAGCATTCTCCTTACCTTCTTGGCCTCTTGACCACAAAGCTGCTTATAAATCAGTGAATGCCTTAACAACACCATAGGCTCTGTTTGTTTATCTTAGTGTACTTTCTTTCTCTCAGAAATTATTGCCCCAGAATTCTGGTTGATTAGTAGCCCTGAACTCAACTTTTGGTTCTCCAACCCCATAAGGCTGCCAGAAGCTTATCTAATGTTCTAATCCTTCTAGTAGATGCTTTCCTCTTGGTTTCTTAGCCTCTCTGCTGTATGTAACTTAAGAATTGGCACATGCCTTGTGGGAAAAGTATAGTTTACTTCTATGCCAAGCTCACTTCAGTGAGATTTTGTTCTCTCCAGAATTCTAACCCCCTCAAGTCCTAGTTCCCTTGGTAGCTGTTTTCTACTTGTTTTTGATTATAAGTATGTTTGTAACAAGTTACTTCACTGTTATCAGATACAGTTCAATTCAATTAATTTATACACTGAAATAATAAATGAACAAATATTATTTTAATAAGAATATTAATCAACCCACTAACATATCAAATGTATATATGTTTACACTTATAACTGTTCTGCTTTCAAACAGGTTACTAGGTTTTACAAAGGACTTCCAGAACACAGTGGCAAAATTTTTTTCCTCCAATTATTACACAAAAATTATTGTTTTGTTGTGGTATAATACAATCTTAATATGGGCTGTTAAAATATAAATAATATATGTATTTAAAAAAATCCAGTGACACACAAAAATCTTATGATAAAAGTACGTTTATTTTTGTAAGAAACTAACACACTGTCTTCCAAAGAGATTGTACAATTTTGCATTCCCACCAACAGTATTGAGAGGTTTGTTCCTCCACATTCTTGCCCGGTTTTAGTGTTGTCCATGTTCTGAATCTTGGACATACCTTTTTATTTTTTAAATATTAAATGTAACATTTTACCCAGCTTTACTGAGATATAATTGACATACATTATCTTGTATTGATATACATTATCTTGTAAGTTTAAGATTTACAACATGATGATTTGATACAAGTATATATTGTGAAATAGTAACCAAAATAGGGCTAGTTAACACCTTTATCACTTCTCATAATTATCCTGTTTTGTGTGATGGGGGAGACATTTTAAGATCTCTCTTGGCAAATTTCAAGTATATTATAAAATATTTTTAACTGTAGTCACCATGCTATACATTAGATCCTCAGAACTTATTCATCATATATCTGGAAGTTTGCACCTTTTGACCCAAATCTCCACATTTCCCCTAGCTCCCAGCCTCTGGTAACCATCAATCTACTCTCTGTTTCTATGAGTTTGACATTTTTAGATTCTACTTATAGGTGAGATCATACAGTATTTATTTTTGTCTGACTTCTTTCACCTAGAGTAGTGTCCTAAAGCTTCATCCATGTTGCTGCAAATGGCAGAATTTCCTTCTTTTTTATACCTGAATAATATTTGAGTTATATATATATATATATATATATATATATAAAATATTATATTATATCACACTCTTTAACCATTTCTTGCTTGATAGCCATGTTTTGGCTTTTGTGAGTAATGCTATGAGAGTGTTTTGGGGGTGTACTATCTCTTTGAGATAGTGATTTCATTTCCTTTGGATATATACCCAGAAATGGGATTGCTGGATCATATAGTAATTCTACTTTTAATTTTTCTGAAACCTCCATACTGTTTTCCACACTGGTTTTACCGATGCAGGTTTTACATTCCTACCAACAGTACACAAGGGTTCTCTTTTCTCCACATCCTTCCCAGCATTTTTTATTTTGATAATAGCCATTCTAAACCAGGAATTTATACTTTTTAAAAAAATGATAATTAATATGTTTTTCAGTTTTGGAAGTTTCTAATGTTACATCCAGAAACTCAGAGATTCTCTCTTTAGCCATATCCAGTCTACTATTGAGCCCATCAAAAGTATCCTTCATGGCTCCACTCTGTTTTTTGCTCTCCAGCATTTCATTTTTGTTCTTTCTTAGAATTCCCATCTCTCTTATTACATCATTTATCTTGCACATTAACTACTTTTTCCATTAAAACCCTTAGCATATTAATAATATATTTTTTTAAATTTCTGGTTTGGTAATTAAAACATTCTTGCCATATTTGACTCTGGGTCTCATGCTTGTTCAGTCTCTTTAAACTGTTTTTGCCTTTTAATGTGCCTTGTAACTTTTGTGGAAAGGTGGACATAATGTACTGAGTGAAAGGGTAATTGGCCTTTGGTATTTAGTGGTAAGATGTGGGTGTAGGGAAAACATTCTGTAGTCCTATGATTAGGTCTTAGGTTTTTGATAAGTCTGTGCTTCTGGACTGTGAACTTCATCAGTACTTCTCTATACCACCCTCCCCCACCCCCAACACACACACACTACTTTAGGTGGGACAGGATGGCTAGAAGGAGCAAGGAGTTGGATATTTCCTTTTACCCATATGTGGAAAGCTAGAGCTGTCTGGAATTGGCTATCTCCTTCCTTCCAGGTAGGTTAGGTTCTAATAAAACCCTAGTAGGTTAGGTTCTGGTAGAATAATCTCTCCTAAGGACAGGGCTTATAAGAACAGAATGCTCTGGAGTATTTTAAAATGGTTCCTTTTCCCCCTCTCCTTGCTGGAAGCATGAGGAGATTTTTCTCAGATATTCACTGTGAGAACCTGGTCAACTCGGCAAGGTCAAACTCAAAGTGTGAGGGCCTCCCCATGACTGTTGCTCCTGAAGCTTTTAACTCAGGTTTATCCACAGTGAGCTTCAACGTTTCATCAATTACAGTTTAGGTTTTCCTATCCGGTGCTGATTCCTGCAAAGGTTACTGCTCAGGGGTTTCCGTTCAAATAGGTGTGATTCTCTATATTTGCCTGTTTGTCTCTCCAATTTGGAAGGCAGTGGTTTGTTCTGTGAACTCAATTCTCTGACAAATCTAAGAAGAGTTGTTGATATTTTAGTTGAACAGATTTTTACTTGTTGGGACAGATTTGTGACTTCTGAGCTCCTTCCATGCCAGGCTGGAAACTGGAAGTGGTACAATTAAGTTTAATAATTTATTTCATTGAATCAAATGTATCCAAGACATTATCATTTCAACCTGGACCACTCGCCTCATTTTAAGTGCTCAGTAATCACATGTGACTAGTGACTCCTGTATTGGGCAGGGGTACTAGAAACCCCTACACTCATGCTCAGCTCGAGTTCCCGTGGGAGAAGACTTGTGAAAGATGATCTCATTCTCTAAAGTGGTGCCCTCCTGAGGTATCTTAAGTATAATTTTGACCATGAATACTTTGATCATATCTACTAAATTTAGATTCCAGTCCTGTGAAAGGTGTGAAACATTTCTGGGAGTGGCATACCCATGAAGGTGACATTTATGATGCATTTTGTAGAATGGATGAGACTTAGGAACCCAGAAATCACAGAAATGGAATTGGTAGAAATAACATCATGAGTAAAACTACCAGAGCAGAAAAATGTCAGGAGTGTGAAAAGAGATGCTTCCGTCTGTCTGGGTCTCATCTACCTCTATAACCCCAGTATAGGTGATCCTCACATATGGGAGCATTTTGCTTCCAGAGCGCACTTTCACTTGGCCTGTTTCATCAGAAGATCAAAACCCATTATTGTCAATTTGAGAGTATACAGCACGTGTTTCCCAAGAGTTCCAGAGGTAGATAACAATTTTACTTAGAGTGGAAAAAGCATATCAGTGAATAAAAGGGAGAGATCAGGGCTTCCCTGATGGCGCAGTGGTTGAGAGTCCACCTGCCGATGCAGGGGACACTGGTTAGTGCCCAGGTCCGGGAAGATCCCACATGCTGCAGGAGTGGCTGGGCCCGTGAGCCATGGCCGCTGAGCCTGCGCGTCCGTAGCCTGTGCTCCGCAACAGGAGAGGCCACAACAGTGAGAGGTCCGAAAAAAAAAAGGAGAGATCATTTAATCTAAGGAAACTTTAACAAGTTAGCCTATTGGCTTGGCTTTTGGGAATTTAAAAGTCTTGTTAATTATACTAAATTTCAAACCAATGTTTGAATTCAAAGTTAAGCCCTTTATTTCAGGGGTCCCCAACCCCAGGGCTGTGGACCGGCCTGTTAGGATCCTGGCCGCACAGCAGGAGGGGTGAGTGGCAGGCGAGTGAAGCTTCATCTGCCGCTCCCCATCGCTCACATTACCGCCTGAACCATCCCCCCACCACCTGTCCGTGGAAAAATTGTCTTCCATGAAACTGGTCCCGGGTGCCAAAAAGGTTGGACCGCTGCTTTATTTGACAGAATGTTGATAACTTTTATGTTGCTTTGTTTGGGATATAGAATGACTAGAAACAAAGTGGTGAAGATGTTATTAGTAGCCCTTTAAAACTTTCAGCTGGGCTTCCGTGGTGGCGCAGTGGTTGAGAGTCCGCCTGCCGATGCAGGGGACACAGGTTTGTGCCCCGGTCCGGGAAGATCCCACGTGCCGCGGAGCGGCTGGGCCCGTGAGCCATGGCCGCTGGGCCTGCGTGTCCGGAGCCTGTGCTCTGCAATGGGAGAAACTTTCAGCTTTCATGGTGTGTGCTCTTACATGTTTCTTTCCCAAGTGTTTTCCTTTGGTAAAGAATCAGGCTCTAATTTACAGATGCCACAGATGAAAAACATTCTTCAGCTGGAGTCTAGCAATTTAAAAATTGCTAACTGATTGTGTAAATATTTGTTTCTCACATTACCAGCATATACATTTTAAGGAGGCAAGGTTTGAACATGCAACAACAACACAACAACAAAAACCTCTTGTGCAAATATTATAATGCGTCAGTTCAGGGCTATGCATTTATAGGATTGAGTTAACTGTGTGTAGTTCAATGTAATGCTTCTTACATTTCCATATTGGTAATACCCACATTTTGGACAGCTTCTGTCATATATGAGACATAGACAGGGAAACTTCGTTTATGCTAATGTAATATTTTTTTTATGATGATAGAAGTTACTGAAATCATCTCTTTATTGTCATTTATAAAACAAATACTGTCCAATCTGACTTCCTCTCAGTCCAGAGAGATTTCTTCAATATATCTTTTCATTTAAATATAGTTCTTCATGTTGGAACCAAAGGTACTACTAACACAGGACTTGCGGTGAAGAGGAGAACGAGAATGGTGAGCAAAAGATGGTCATAATTTTTTTCAAGTTAATTCCAGAAATACTTGGAAAGCACCACTTATGTTCCACTCTCTGCAAGTATAAAAGAGGGCCTTCGACCTCTAGGTGTTCACAGTCTAGCAAGGACAGACAGGAAAACACATACCTAAATTATAAAAGTATAAAAACAGTGCTTTGGAGGCAGAGAGAATCAAGGGTTTTGCTCCAGAGAAGATGATATCTGGGTCGAGACTTAATGTGTTGTAGGAGTTCCTGTACCTTACAATGATGGTGGAAAGGGGTGAGAATTCTTGGGACAGGCAATAACAGTTTTCTTTGGGGAATGTCTCTCTCTTTTAACTAGATCACACTTTAACTTTGACAGAATCTGTGAATAAGGCAGGGTCTCATTTGAAGAAACAAGGTAGAATAGAGAAGCAAAGTAGGATGAGAATCAAATACCTATTTCAGTCTCATTAACAGTGGTGGATTTGGGAGAACAAACAGAATGTAGTGGTGTCTAGAGAGAGTCCCAAGGGGCATTGCTAAGTGGAAACAGATCAGTTTTTGTGTCTATGGGTAGGGAGAAAGCTGCAAAAGTGGGCAGAAAGGAGTAATTTATGAGACTTTAGACAACCTAATTTTCTCAGGAAAATAGAAGGGGTTTTGGATAATTGCAATGCAGAGTACAAGTTGAGGAGTAGTAGGTGAAATTGAAAAGTTGGCAAAGCTAAAATCATAAAGGACCGTAGATGTCATGCTAAATCACTGAGATCATATCTGTTGGTTAATGAAAAGTTTATGGGCAGTTTTGTTTTTGGGAATACCACTCTGGTTTTACTGTGGAAGGTGATTTGAAGGAGGGTAAGACTGGAAGCAGGTGGACAAGTCAGGGATCTAATTTGATAGCCCTAGTGAGAAATGATGAGACTGGAATTCTGGTAGGAGGGTTGCAAAGGAGGTGGGTGGATTCAGGAAATGTTGTGATGCCAAAAAAAGAAAAAAGAGAGCTTAGAGACTAATAGGTTAGAAATTTGTGTGTGTGCTAAATGTGTTCATTGCTATGGAAATGGTCTCCTGTTGTACAATCAGTGTGAAAGACATCAGGCTCATTGAAAATTTGGATTTCAAATGGCATGAATTTATTATATTTTAAGAGATCAAGAACACTTCAAATAAATTCTGTAATAGATCTTTAAATCAGAGTACACCACTGCTATTAATTTTTTTCATCCACCTATTAAATTTTAGCTTTTAATGGATAGGGCTTGATGCTTGCTTTATGTTGATAGACTCAATTTTTAAAAGGTATTGATATGTGGAGGGGCCATGTCATGGAAATCTGGGGATAGGAGCTGCTTTTGTAAGGCAGGATGGTCAGCTTCATTGAAATAAGTAGAAGCAACCTGCTTTCTTTCTGTAATTAACATTTCTTTTTCATGCAGTGTCCATCCTTTCTCTTATGATTATGTAAAATGGACTGGACGCCATTTTTTCTTTTGAGCAATATGATGACAAATGAAATTGACCTAGATGCTCTGCATCCAAAAAGACCTTTAGGGAACCAGGTGTGATGCCTTGTAGGGAGCAGAGGGCTTTTGCTGTCCATTTCTCTTAGCGTCTACAGCTGTATAGAATGCAGCCGCAGAGATTAAGCAGGGCTGAGGGAATTGTGAGTAATCCCAGGAGTGCAGTTGCTCTAGAATAAAAAGGAGCAAGTTTGGCAATCTCATTTAAATAATAGTTATTTCTCACGTGGATGGCAATTTTGTTAAAGCTTATGAGAGCCGTAGCACAAGTGGGGTTCAAAGTGAAGCGACCCAGTTTTCCAGATCAACAAACAGCTGGAACAAGTGACTTGAACTCTTTCTGTTCGATCTATACATAAGCCTGTTTGTGCTAAGCCTGGGGAAAAAGGAGTAGTGTTAGCACGGCATTTCAAAAAACAATTGGATTCAAAACCTGACAGATATGGATTTAAATCTCAATTTATTATTTACTCACAGTATGATGCTGAGGAATTTACCTTACCTTTACCTTATGGAGATCAGGGTATCAACCTCTCACTTTTTTGGGGTGGAGGGGCTTGTTGTGGAGGTATTTTTGAAGCCAATCTAGACATTGTATAATCTCCTATATACTTCAGTATCTGTATTGTATATAAAGTATATATTTCTAAAATATAGGGACATTTTCTCATATTAGCACAATGCAAACAACACACCTACCAAAATTATCTTTTAAAATTTGAATTAGTATTAAAAGGACCATACATAATATTTTATTATGTCTCTTAAATATACTTAGAGCAATTTCCACTGTCATGTTTTTTTAATGCCATTGACCCGATAAAGCAAATGAGTCAGTTGTTGAGGTAGACAGAATAATGGCCCCCAGAGATGATCACACCCTAATCCCCAGAACCTGTGAATGTTACCTCAGGGGAAAAAGGGTATTTGCTGATGTGATTACGTTAAGTACATTGAGATGGGAAGAGTTGCCTAGGTTATCCAGGTGTGACCAATGTAATCACAAGGGTACTTAAGATGGAAGAAAGACGGGAGAGGAGGTTCAGAGGGAAATGTGGTTGCAAGAGAGAGGCAGGGGACCACAAACCAAGGAAGGTGGATGACTTCTGTGAGCTGAAAGAGACAAAGAAATGGATTCTCCCCCGAGCCTCCAAAGAGAAATTCAGCTCTGACCATACTTAGGTTTTATCCTGGTGAGACCTGTGTGGGGCTTCTACAGAACTGTAAGGTAAGAATTTTGTGTTGTTTTAAGCCACTCATTTTTTTTTTTTCATAGCTTGTTACACCAGCCATAGAAAATTAATATAGTTGTCTTGCAGAGAATTTACATTCTGGGTTTGTTTGATTCTTTGTGGTATAAGTTAACTTTTCCTATCCTTTGTATTTATTGTAATATAATTCAGCTAGAGTCTTAACTACATTTAGGTTAGACTTTTTTCTCTGTGGCAAAATACTTCAGTGGTGGTGTTTTAAACTTCATATTGTGTGTAGTCATCCAACGTGCAATGCCTGCTTGTTATAACGAAGATTCATCATTGGGTTCAGGTGGTGGTGTCTTGATCCCAGCTAACATCTATTGGTATAATGTACTAGTATAATCTATTGATAAACGTTGCCTGGATCAATTATTCCATTAGTGGTTATAAAATTATGATTTTAAAACTTTGATCATTGCACATTTATTGGTTGGAATTTATCTGTACAGAATCATTTTCTTTTTTTTTTTTTTTTTTTTTTTTTTTGCGGTACGCGGGCCTCTCACTGCTGTGGCCTCTCCCATTGCGGAGCACAGGCTCCAGACGCACAGGCTCAGCGGCCATGGCTCACGGGCCCAGCCGCTCCGCGGCATGTGGGGTTTTCCCAGACCGGGTCAGGAACCCGTGTCCCCTGCATTGGCAGGCGGACTCTCAATCACTGCGTCACCAGGGAAGCCCATGAATCATTTTCTTTTATAAACTAAGGTGATTTGGTTACACTGAAATAATTTGTGCAAGAAAGTCAGGATAAGTGTTTATTTCCTTTTACATGTCAATTTTCAGAATAAGGAGTTGGTGCTGTTTACTCTTTGTAAAATTAGTTGGGAGTTTTGGATTTCTGTCTTTCCTTATCCTTTTTAGAAAAATCACTATGAGCTAATAAGTTTGTTTTAATACTAGTGTGTTGGATCATTTGCATTAATTAACATATTATTTGTGTACTCAAGTTGTTCCATCTTTGGCCCCTTTATCTTGGCTCTGTGCCATTTGGATAAGACCCAAATTCATTGGTGGCTTCTGTTTTCAGTTGTAATAAGATAACACATTCTCATCTTGTATATTTCCTACCCCAGGTCTGTAATTACCATTTCTCCAATCAAATATATTGACATACATATTGCAGGTTATCCCACTGAATATATATTTGTTATTATGATTTACTGAACAGTTCTCTACAATTGGGCATTTAGGTTCTCTGCAATTGGCCATTTAGGTTTTTTCACTTCTTGTGCAGCTGTGTTGTCTGAAACACAAGTAAATACACTGAATTTAATATAACTTGTGATTACATTTTAGCTATTTTTCAGAGATAGAAATTTAGGAATCGAATGGCCATAATCATATAACATCACCACATTTTTGAGATACATTTTACACAGTCAGTATTGTGTTAGGCATTATGGAGAACAAAAATGTAAAGCAGGGCCCTTGCTCTTAAAAATCCAACATTGCAATTTGATCAAAATGCACCATATCTACTAAAGTTAAGCAGTAAATATGTTAATAAAGAGGCCTTGCTCATTTCAAAGTTTCTTGACTGCCTTGTAAAAAAAGAAAAACAAAAAAATAAAACAGTGGGACCAACCCAAATTGCCTAATACTGAAAGAGAGAAATTTGTGGTTAGTTGAGTATTCATTATGTATATGAGTTCTAGCAATTGAGAGAATGAAATAGAAAAAAACATTGTCAGAGAAAAATTGGACCACACAAGTTAAACAGGCAAGGAAGGCTTTGTTCAAAACTGTTACAGTAGGGGAGAGTTTGAACTTAACTCCATTGAGGGCTGGAGACTTTTTAAGAGCTGGAGTGGGGTGTGGAGAATACAGGCCACCTGAGTTTGCTAATTGGCCTTGACCATAGGTAAGCTGTACTTTCTGGTATCTTCATGGTAGCAGGAGTTTTACAAACTGGAGCAAGGTGTCCCTTGAGGTTAGGCTCCTACCCGCCCCCCCAAAGACTGTTAGATAGAGGTGTTATCTTCCTGGATGATTACATTTTAAAGAGATAGTTTCCAGGTACTTGCAAAAGACTTTTCCCAGTCTTAAAGCTGGCTAGAGACTTTTGAAGGAGGTGTTACATTACAGAGGTGGCAGAGTAAATATTTGCTATGGTGAGTTTTTAAAAGTAAATGCTCTAATAAAAGGAAGGTCAGGGGACCTATGGTCAGGAAGAAATTTGTCTAAAATTTAGTCAAGCTGAGGGGAGCATTCGGCTGTCTTGGTATTTGATAACTTAAAATTTTGTGAAATTATTTAATGATGAATTTGATGATTATAAAGTAAGTAATTTCAATCATATATTCTGTCATAATCTGCGTTGATTCATTTCCTCATAATTTGGCATGGTAATACTTTGTGTAGAACAGGAAAAACAATGGGAACTAATTGTAAATTGAAAAGTTTTAGAAAATTAATGAAAGTGGTATTAAGTGTAAATTGCAAACAAAACTGATAAAATTATAGCAGAGATGGGGCAATTAACAATTGAAAAAGAAAATCTGCATGGGTATTGATATAACTGAGTTTCAACAGAGAATGATTTGCATATCAATAGATTAAGGAAGACTTATTGAAAATTTGATAAAAAGTCAATAACAAAATCATAACGAGGATAAATTCAAATGCAAAATGATGAGTGTAGATTTACCTTATCATAAAATTTGTCAGAAAAATACATCCTGGAAACATTTGAACCATAATTACTCTAAAACATAATCACAAAATAATTACTCTAAAGAATCATAATCACAACTTAAAATTCATAATTTTTATAATTTTAGTTTGATTTGTAAAGGTAATATCCTAATCGATCTTTTTGTTCACTATTTAATCATTTTTCTCTATGTGGATTAACTTTTATCCATATCAATTATTCAGACAATAAAGAACTCATTTTCTAAAATAGAAAATTTTAACAAATACTGAAATTTTGATAATAGGTAAATGATAATGGCTGAAACAGAAGGCTAGAATGCTTTCTCTAGAAAATAAATAGAGCTATGCTTTTCATTGTACATTTAAATCTGCAGAAAGCAATACTATATATTGCTATAGGTATTTATAGAAGGATATGCACAACTTCAGGATGATGATTTGGTGGGAAGGCATTGAGTTGGAGGAAGCAGAGGGTGGAGGGGGAGACTTAAAAATATCTAACATCTTATTTCTTAAAAATAAATTACATATAGAAAGAAGTTAACCTCTGTTAAATCTGAGTGATAGATTGAATACTGTATTATTTGCATTTTGTCCATGTTCAAAAAAAAAAAACCAAACTTTTATCTTGCCTGTTGCTTTTTCTCACTAGAACATAATCTTTCAAGGGGAAGAGATGATGCCTTATTCACTTTTGCATTATTCCCCTTGTTTAAACCAGAGATTTTCATGTGTAGGATGCTGTTAACTCCTCTCTCTATTGAATTGGAAGGTCCTTAAGTTGTGGATTTGAGATTTATAATAACTTAAGTGATTTTGACATTTGGGAAACCTTTTTATATTTCTCTAATTGGTATGAACCTAGTCATTGGTAAATTGACTTATGCTGATTAGATTAAATATAGAACAGTAAGGGTGATTGTATTGTGTAGGGTATTTAATTTTGCTTCCCTTAATCAAAACATCATGTGATAGTCTTCCTTCTTTCCTTCTTTCTTTTATTTTGACTTCCAGTCATTCAGAGAAACCAAATGAAATTGTCCAGGTACTAAGTAAATAACAGTAGCATATTTACTCAAACAAGAGGAAGAATGGTTCTAATTTTTATTAATTATGAAAAAAACATATCTTTAATTTGAAGAGTTTGAACTGACTCTCAGTCAGCACTGCCTCTAGAACACAAATTCTACCCTGGGTTGAAATGGAGTCTTCACAATGATCTCAAAAGCCACACTCAGTGTCTCAGGGGTTAATGACAGCTCTTGCTGTGATAAAATCGTCAAAGCTTTTTCACTTGTCTTTTGTTTTCTTAAGGGGTTAACATACAGATCAGGACTTAATTTAGTACAAATCTTTTGCACTTGCGTCTGTCTGCCTGTCTAATTAACTCTACACAATAAACAGCTCCTCACCCTGGTGTGATTCCGTCCTGCCGCAACTGTTCCCTGGAACGGTAGTCTTTTATCTCCGTCCACCTTCTCTTCCACCTAAGTGCGTGCCACCAACCCATGGAGGATTCGATGGACATGGACATGAGGTCCCTGAGGCCCCAGAACTATCTTTTCAGTTGTGAACTAAAGGCCACCAAATATTATCACTTTAAGGTGGATAATGATGAAAGTGAGCACCAGTTATCTTTAAGAACGGTCGGTTTAGGGGCTGGCGCAAAGGATGAATTGCACGTTGTCGAAGCAGAGGTGGTGAATTGTGAAAGCAGTCCAATTAAAGTAACACTAGCAACTTGGAAAATGTGCAGCCAATTTTTTTCCCTTGGGGGCTTTGAAATAACATCACCTTTGGTCTTACAGTTGAAGTATGGTTCAGGGCCTGTGAATATTAGTGGACAGCACTTAGTAGCTATGGAGGAAGATGCAGAATCAGAAGATGAAGAGGAGGAGGAGGATGTGAAACTCCTAAGTATATCTGGAAAGCGTTCTGCCCCTGGGAGTGGTAGAAAGTTTCCACAGAAAAAAGTAAAACTTGCTGCTGATTAAGATGAAGATGATGATGAAGATGATGACGAAGATGATGATGATGATGACTTTGATGATAAGGAAGCTGAAGAAAAAACTACAGTAAAGAAATCTGTACTAGATACTCCAGCCAACCAAACCAGAATGGAAAAGACTCCAAACCATCAACACCAAGATCAAAAGGTCAAGAATCCTTCAAAAAAACAGGAAAAAACTCCTAAAGCACCAAAAGGACCGAGCTCTGTAGAAGACATTAAATCAAAAATGCAAGCAAGTATAGAAAAAGGTGGTTCCCTTCCCAAAGTGGAAGCCAAATTCATCAATTATGTGAAGAATTGTTTCTGGATGACTGACCAGGAGGCTATTCAAGATCTCTGGCAGTGGAGGAAGTCTCTTTAAGAAAATAGTTTAAACAGTTTGTTAAAATTTTCTGTCTTATTTCATTTCTGTGACAGTTGATATCTGGCTGTCCTTTTTATAATACGGAGTGAGAACTTTCCCTACCGTGTCTGATAAATGTTATCCAGGTTCCATTGCCAAGAATGCATTGTCCAAAATACCTGTTTAGTTTTTAAAGATAGAACTCCACACTTCGCTTGGTTTTAAGTATGTATGGAATGTTATGATAGGACATAGTATTAGTGGTGGTCAGACAAATGGAAATGGTGTGGAGGCAAAAATATACATGTGAAATAAACTCAGTATTTTAATACAGTAAAACAAACAAACAAAGCTCTTACCCTGAAACACTGATAGGTTTTGATTTAAAGAAAATGTGATGTATTGCCTTTGTCTTTAAGAAATTCATTCTGTAGAAACTTGCTTATGAACTATTTTGAACATACAACCAGAGAAAATACAAGTCCTATGTGTCTAACACCTAGATTTAATAAATGAAACTTTCCTTACTCTTTGAATCTAGGAGTAAATGGTTCTTATGTAGTTTTGACTTCTCAACTCATCTAGATTGCCAGCATCTGAGAATTTGGTGAAAGCTATGGATTGCCTCGCAGAAAGATTTGCACATATATAACATTTTATATACAGTGTTAGAGCATTTATGGACTTTAACAAAAGTCTAAGTTAAAAACTCCTACTATAAAGAGCCAGTCTGGATAATCCATTGTGAATAGACTTTGGGATGTCCATTGACACAGATAGTTAAAATTTGGGTGAATCCGTATTAACATAAGACCGCTGGGCTGTTTAGATACAAACTTAGGGATTTTTAATAAGTGGGGTAATTTTAAAATAAGTTTTAAAGTAAGTTATTGATCCTGAAGTCAAACTGGAAATATTTTTCAAGTGGTATGAAAAACTGTCATGTATATATATGTATATATATGTATATATATATGTATATATATATACACATATGTATATATATATATACACAAACATTCATACACAGCAGGCATGTGGTGGGGCTGTTGTGTGTGTGTGTTACGTCAGGTTATCCTTTGATGGAATATGGAGAATGCAAGGGAGAAGACAAGTTGCTAGTCATGGCATTTCTTTCACCATGCTCAGCTTAGATAAGCCCTTGTGGTTTCTATACTAAGCCATTGTGGTAAACACAGAGAAGAAAAAAACTAGGTACCATTTTTTATGAAAGCTTTCAAGTATTTTTTTCAATATTTTATAGTAAAATGTTCTATCCCCCAAAATGCTTGATGAATTTTTTGTTGAATTTCCTTTCCCAACCTCACTTACTATGTATATATATTATGTATAATATATATGCTACATAATGAAAGCCAAATAAAAGCAGGAAGGAATATACTCAAATTATCTTTATAGGTGAGTTGTTAACCAAGATGCATTTTTACCATCTTAATAGCTGAACATAGTCTCAAGTGCTTTTGATACATAAAATGATTCCATGTGCATCAGAAACTCCTTCTGTAGGTGTATAACTGAGAATTCTCCAAAATTCCTTCTATGTAGAACATGATGCCTACTAAAGGATAAATAATAAATATGTGGAATTTTGAAGCTTATATAGACATTATAAAAAACTGTTATTTTCAACATTACTTAGGATGTTGACAAATAAGATTTCTTTCAGGGTAATATATTTTAATCACTGAAATTGTTTAGGATTAATGGTACATGGTGATAATTAAAAACCAAATTGTAGTTAATTTTTCTTAATTTTTCTACAGACAACTCATCCTACAATTGTCTATTCTAACCACCCTGTCCTTACTATACCACTAGTTTGGGTACCAGGCATTGTATTAGCCAACAGGGCTGTTAGGCAATATACCTCAGTTCTAGCTCTACACTTATAAGGAGATTACTCTCATCAGTTAAATATTATAGGTCTCAATTCTTGCATCTGTGACATAGAGTCAGATTACACAGTTCCTAAAATATTGTCTCTAAAATGCAATAATTTAGTATTTAGCAGTAAGAATTATAAGAATTGTTGCAATGTGTTTTCATTTATGGGGTCCATAAGCAGATCACAGATATGGGAAGCATAAGCCCCCTTAAGTTCTAATCACTGTGCTGCCTCACAGCATTTAAGCAGGTCCTTTAACCTTTTATTTTACATCAACTTCATTTTTGTCTGTAAAATGAGAGAGTTGAGCCAGATGACTCTAATGTTTCTGTCTTGTCTGAGTGTTGTTTATTTCTATATCTTTATGCAGGTTCTTCAAAATATTAATCATACTGTTCATTGTATACAGATACATTTATTTGCTTAGTTGTTATGGAGATAATAAAGAATGACACTTTTGTGATAACTAGTGTAGATGAAGAAATTGAAGTTCAAAGAGATGAAGTATCTTTCCTGCTTCATAAATGAAAGTCTACATTTATTATATAGTGTTAAACGCCACTGGAATTGATTATCTTGTCTATTTGAACACAGGTTATAGAACTGAATTATCTAAAATAAGCCTACTTTTTTTTTTTTACATTATGTTTATAAATAGTTGTGTCTCAGTCACATAACAATAGCATTTTGGGGCTGCTATAACAAAAATACCACACATTGGGAGGCCTTAAAAAATACTTTTATTTCTCGCAGTTCTGGAAGCTGGAAATTCAAGATGGAAATGCCAGCAGATCTGGTGCTGGGTGAGGGCCCCCTTCCTACCTAGCATACAGCTGCCTTCTAGTTGTCTCCTCCCAGGGCTGGGAGAGCAAGTTCTAGTCTCTTTTTCCTCTTCTTAGAGGACACTAATCCCATCATGGGGTTTCACCCTCATGACCTCATCTAAACCTAATTACCTCCTAAAGTCCCCCACCTCCTAATAGGCCACGGGGGGTTAGAGTTTCAACATATGAATTTTGGAGAGACACAAGCATGCAATCCATAACAAGTTGCGACTAACTAGTACTCTTTTCCTAAACTTGTTTTGGTTTGACTTCTCTCTAAGGCTTCAGCCCAAACTTAGAGACTATCTTCATGATTTGACAACTGCCAATCTTACCAGACTTAAGGCTAGCCAGTCCTCATTCTGCAAATGTCTCCCCACATCCTATGCTCTAGTCTTATTTACTGAAGTCCTGGCTGTCTTTGATCTCCTTGTCTTAGTCAGCTCTGGCTGTCATAACAAAATACCACAAACTGTATCTTAAAGAAGAAAAATTTATTTTCTCACAGTTTGGGAGGCTGGAGGTCTGAGGTCAGGGTGCTGTCACATTAGGTTTCTGCTAAGGCTTCTTTCCTCGGCTTGCAGACATGCATTCTCTCTGTGTCCTCACATGGTCTTTTCTCTGTGCACATGTGCCTGGTGTCTTCATATTTTTATAAGGACACCACTCCTATTATATTTGTGTTCCACCTTTATGACCTCATTTAACCTTAATTACATCCTTAAAAGCCCTTATCTCCAACTACAGTCACATTTGAGGTTAGAACTGAATCTATAAATTTTGGAGAGGGGCACAATTTAATCCAAAGACTCTTTAAGCTGTCTGATGTCTCGTGGAACTTGTACTAATCCTATGTGTTCCCATCTCTGACTGTATCTCTCTGATCCACATTTGTCTGTTTATTGTCTTTCTACTTCACTGGACTGTGAGCTTTTAAAAAGCTAGGAGTGCATCATTTTTAAGTCTAAAACTCTGGACAGTGATTGCATGTAGATTTATTAAGCAGTACATAAAAGCTTTTCTAATTAGTTGATTAATAAAATAGTTTTATTTCGTATAACATTTTTAGGAAGGGTAGAAAAGCATGCTGCATGTCTTTATCCTAGATATTAGCAATTGAGATTGTGCCTTCTTAAGATCCTCTATTTTAAAGAGTATCTATGAAGAGGTTAAGGCACAATAAGTACTTCAAAACACTTGTGGAATAGAAGCGAGAGAAGTCTCTAAAACAGCATTTTAGAAAAATGGCTGCATCAAAGAGAACTGCAATATATGAATTAAGTTGTTCTGAAGCAGAGGTGAGGGGATAATGTGTTTCTAAGGTGGCGTGACCACAGAATGTTCTTTTTTTTTTTTTTTTTTTTTGCGGTATGAGGGCCTTTCACTGTTGTGGCCTCTCCCGTTGCGGAGCACAGGCTCCGGACGCGCAGGCTCAGCAGCCATGGCTCACAGGCCCAGCCGCTCCGCGGCACGTGGGATCCTCCTGGATTGGGGCACGAACCCGCGTCTGCTGCATCAGCAGGCGGACTCTCAACCACTGCACCACCAGGGAAGCCCCCCACAGAATGTTCTTGATAACAGGTGTGTTCAGACTATGAAGCCTGGATGAACGACAGCCACCAGGGGGATGTGTGAGGTGAGAGGAATAAAATATACAGGAGACTCTTTTAGGAAGAAAGCAGAGATGGAATGATTCCACTGGTGTTTTATTTCCTCAAGCAATTTCTTGATACTGCAGGGACACTTTTCTAAATAACTTGTTTGCCTCAGCCTTCTTTAGTTTTGGACCAAAACTTTTGCCTCCAGATTTTGTGAATCCAGTCTGCTGATGCATTCCGTGACATTCAACTTAACACCATAAAGAATTTAGATCCTGAGGCTTCTAAAAGGAAAAACGACTTGTGGTTATAAATAATTTTCATTCTTGTAACTTCATGTCACAGTGATCTTTTAAAAATTCTTAGTTGAGATAATGTTACTCACCTGTTTAATAGCCCAATGGATGTCTCCTTTGATTCACAGTAAAAGCCAGAGTCATAAGGATTCCTTGGCAAAGCCCACCGTGAGCTGAGCTTCCTTACTTCTTCGACTCAGGTCCTGTTGCTCTTTCGCTTCCTGTCTCCAGTACATCAACCTGCTTTCTTTCTTTGCAAAGTACTTGTTACTTTCAAGTAAACTATCTAACCTGTTTATTCCTTTTGTGTGTTGTCTAATCTTTCCCTTAGAACAGATTCTACCATGACAGAGTGTTGTCTGTTTTGTTAAATGCTGTATCCCTAGTGCATAGAAGAGTGTCTGGCATGTAGTAGACACAACACAAAACACTACTGTTGAATGACGAAATAGGATGCAAATTGACACATGGAATTTGTTCTGGAAGTAAAATAAGATTTTAAATTTATGACAGAGTATTGGCAGAGGAAAATAAAATCAGTAACATTGCTTTTAGCATTCGATTTTCACCTTTGTATAATCATGTTGAAAAAAGTTGATTTCGTTTTGCTTTTCTTAGGCTACTCTTCATGGTAATAGGATAGTCCTAAGTGATGTAAACAATCCATGATCATATTTCTTCACTGAATTTGCATTGGTAATAGTCTCTGTGTCTTCCACAATAATACCTTTCATTTTTGAAATTAAGTCCTGCGGGATGCAAATAGAAGAGGAGAGGAAGAGGAAAGGAGAAAATATACGGGGAAGAGGAGGAAGATCAGACAAATGCTCTGTTGCTCCATTTTACTCATGCCAGCACGTTCTTATCTGTCTTTATAAGGGATACCTTTCTATGTCCTGCTGAGGAAGGTGGGCTGAACTCTACTCCCCTTAATGCTAAGAGGCTTCTATATGTGAGATACAAGGTAAAGAAAGAAAGGAGGGGCTTCCCTGGTGGCGCAGTGGTTGAGAGTCCGCCTGCCGATGCAGGGGACACGGGTTCATGCCCCGATCCAGGAAGATCCCACATGCTGCGGAGCGTCTAGGCCCATGAGCCATGGCCGCTGAGCCTGCGCGTCCGGAGCCTGTGCTCCGCAACGGGAGAGGCCACAACAGTGAGAGGCCCGCGTACCGCAAAAAAAAAAAAAAAAAAGAAAGAAAGAAAGGAGTAGGTGCTTTGTAGAGAACTTAGAATTGTTTTCCTTTCCAAATTACAATTTATTATTTTTATCTAGGAAAATAAAACAGTGATTTCACTTAGAATATTATTTTCAAGGCATGATTTTCACAGTTTACGATAATCGTTTTCTACACGTAACATACATTTTCATAGAAGCTGGCTTTGAAAGCTCAGCAGGAAGGAAAGACTGGATGCTCTCCCTGCAGGCTTGCTTCTTGTTACTGTAACAAGATGTTGAAGGATCAGACAACACAGCAAGGGGCAGGGCATGCTTGGGAGAAACAACTGCTCAAAGACAAAAATTATGAATCATCAATTATGTATTGGAGAAGGGTTTCAATTAATGATCACACAGATGCAGCTTTGTTTACACATAAGAATTTAGTCTCCCCACACTCTGGGCTCAACCTTGAAAACATAGGCTCATTAGTCAGAATCTTTTTCTAACTACTCTTCAAATTAGAAATTCCTTTGAGAACATGGGCCATTCCAACCATCGGATAACACACAGCTTAGGAGGAATTTATTGACCCTGACTCTGGGAAACCTCGTTGCAGACCTTGTTAGCACAAGGTGGAAACCCATGCTACCTTCTTAAGCAGGATATTACTCTGAAAATCCTTTTCCTTGTCACTGGGACATCATCCAAACACAAATCTCAGATGATCCTTTCTTCATTATGGAGCTAAAGAGGGAGTCAAATGTGAGTGAAAGAGATCAATTGAACAAGTTGGCAACTGCTTTAATCCATAGACACATAGTAATGATAATAACTAACAACATTATTGAGTTTACAAAGCCCTTCTCATATACTTCATTTTGGTCACTCTTCTAAATAGCACTATGAGTTAGATAAAAGAAATGTCTATTTGTTCTTGGTACTGGTTGCTACCAATTTCACCTTACTTGTAGCAAAAATGAGATTCTGCTCGAACCCAGCTGGAAGGCTTAATAGTTTTTCCTGTATGGTACATATTACTTATCAGGAATCATAGCAAAACTTGGGAATAAATTTTATCTGGAAGATTGGTGAGGTAATGGATCTGCTTAGAGGTATAGCTCATGGATGACTCCTACTCTACTGACAGCGCTTTAGACTCCAAGTAGGCTATTAGTATGTACGGCAGCAGCAAAATATATCTAAAGTTAAAAGAAATTTATAGTAAGAGAAACAGTAGCTGGCAACTTTAACAAAAAAAAGAGGTCATATTAACCTAGTTTTCTGGAATCAAACACACACTTAAGCATGGCCAAATTTTTGTTATTTAGGATAATCTCTAACACCCCAAGTGTCGGGGACCCCCAAGACCACCCTCAGACTAAATGATTCACTTGATGGATGCAAAGGATTCGGAAGCTCTTGTATTCATAGTTACAGTTTATGACAGTAAAAGGATACAGATGAAAATCAGCAAAGGGAAAAAGCACATGGGAGAAGGTCTGGGAGAAACCAGGTATAAACTTCTAGGTATCCTCCAAGTGAAGTCTCACAGGATCACTTAATCATCCCATAGATGTTGTATATCCCATCAATGATGTATGACAACATGTGGGAAGTGTTGCCAACCAGAGAAGCTCACCTGAGCCTTGGTACCCAGCCATTTTTTATTAGTGGTCAGGCAGGTGTTTACCATAAATCACATTGTTAGCATAAACACTTTGGTCAAATTTGTACAGAATAGCCCGAAGCTACAAGCATACAAAAACACTGTTCTCAGGCAAAATCTTCCAAAGCTCAGCAGTTATGAGCCAGTTAAGGGCCAGTCCTGGGGAGAAAAGAAAGCCTTTCTTGAGAATGTGCAGGGTTTGAGCAACTCTGGCCTGCTAGGTTAACCCTTTCCTGCACACTATGCTATCCTAATGTAGGAACACTAAAATCATTAAAGAAATATTCTTTGAAACCAGGTTCCTCTCAACCACTGTAAAGTTGTTCAAGTGGTGTGTACATATTGATCATTGGAATCTTTTATAAGTTTAATATATATAATGCAATTAACTTATTGTAATATTTTCTTTGAAGACAAATAGAACTTATTATATTATTCTAAAAATGTACCTTTACACACTCAAATTTTTTTATCTGTCTATCCTTTATACTCACTAAATGGGCTGACGCTTTATCTGGCTCCTTTAGCATCAAGGACACAAAACTCAAGCCTTTTCTTTGCCTTTCCTTTCATTTCTTCACCAACCCTATTTTATAAGCCTGCATGTTTATCTGAAAATGAGTAGCCACACCATTTTCATTTTTTCTAATTGTATCATTATTTACTCTTTACCTATTTGTCTTTCAAGATCTGAATTGTTAGCAAATGATAGGATGTATTGATACATGGTTTTAAAAATAAAAGTTTCAGCCAAACAGGTAAGAAATTCCTTTCTACAATTCTAATTTTCAAAAAAACTTAGAAAAATGCAAGATGTTTAAAAATTAATTCCATACCTAAACCTTGCTTAAAGAATCAGGAAGCTATTTGTAACCTTTTTTTTTTGTAATCCATGAACTGTGAACATTCAAATGTTTTATTTCAGAAGTTTGAATATGTATGGTTATAGGATGCTGCCCAAAACTCCTTTGGATGTGTAACATAATATTTATTATTTTTGTACCTTGTTGCTTCTCTAAATGGAAATTTCTAAGTTTTGAATTCTGAATCACCAATGAATTTTGGATCTTTACAGAGATCTAGGCTCTAAATCACTCTAGCACAGTTCTGGGACTCATTTCCCAGAGGTGGTGTTTTCAGCACTTTTACTTAGTATTTATGGTTTTTACCTTCATATTTCAAACTAATGTACTTTATACCATAGAATTTTTAATTTTGGACAATACATATTGATTTGCTAATAAAGAGGTGGAAGATGGGCACTTATTTCTCTCATTTCAAAGCTTTACTCCCCATATTTCTAAAACAGATTGGGAGATGATTAAATTTAACGCCTTTATCATTTAGAACTGAGACACATAATATGATTTTTATTCTCTATAATTTTAGGATTTACCTGGAGTAAATAATTGCCCTTTATTATTTGCTAATTTTTTTAATGTAACTTTCACCAATTCAATCAAAATTTATCAAGGAATCAAGAATATCCTCTATATATAATCCAAACCATCAGGTCATCTATCAGTTTGGTTTTTCTTGGAGCCCTCCTTCATCCTATGCTCTGGGATGGTTTCTCTTTAAACCTTTTTCAAGCTGCCAACCCTGGAGTTTCCTCATATAAGCAACCTTGGAATTCTTATGTTGTCTCTTGTATTTTCTGAATCCTTTGTATTCTTGTTACCAAATTGGTTGACTAGACCTGCACTGAGGTTCTAGCCTGGGCCAAGACCCTTTGTCTCGGCCAGGGAGCCTCTCTTTCCAATCAGATGCATGCAACCAGTGACTAAAATTGATGCTGAGACTGGAACAGCACAAGCTTTATTCAATGGCTGAAGAATGGAGAAGTGGGAAGTGAGTTCACAAATCAACTTCTCAACACAATTCGGGTGGAGACACCAAATATATAGGAGGGTCAAAGTAAAAGGGAGGGAATTGGAAACAGTGGGAGGAATATTCATGAGTTATCTGAGAACAGGGACGTGGTTTGAACCTAGAACTGATGCAATTCTCCTTTTTAGTCCTTGTATGGGATTTTCCAATTGTTGTTGTGGCAATTGTCAGCTGTTGTGGTACTGGTGGGTGTGTCATCTGGCAGGGCAGTGTATTATAGTGAGCATCTAATGAGGCTCAAAGATTACTGGAAGTCAAACCTTCTGCCATCTTGGGCCTTGTTGGTTCTAACCAATTCTTGTTTTATTGTCTTTGCAGCTTCCTCCTGAATATTAGATAAGAGTAATTGGTTTCCACTCAAGGGAGGGGCAGGGGTATTACTCTGGGGCAACAGCCATGGTGCCATTATGACACCAAATGTTGTACTATAATACAATTCTGATAATCACTCAAAGTTAACACAGACCCCCAAAGTTAAAGGACGTGGTTCTCAATTGTCCTCACTTCAGACAACAGTTGCACTTTGGGGGTCCCCAGGCCACTCGCAACTTTGACCAACTGTCTACAAATTCGGTAGCTTCAATGATTTGCTAGAATGACTCAGAGAACTCAGGAAAGTGCTTTTTTTTGTTGTTTGTTTTGTTTACTATTAAATTTCAATTATAGAGGATAAAATGGGCAAGGTCTGGGAGAGTCCCAAACCCAGAGCTTTCATGCCTTCTCCCCATGGAATCAGTGTGCATCACCCTCCAAGCACATCAAGGTGTTCGCCAACCAGGAAATTCCAGTGAGCATTGGTGTACAGTGTTTTTTTTGGTTTCATTGTGTAGGCATAATTGATTGAATCACTGGCCACATGGTTGAATTCACTTTCCAGTACTCTTTCCCTCCTGGGAGTTTGGGCTGTCTCAAAACCCAAACCTTCTGATTACATGGTTGGCCTTTTTATTGACCAGCCCCCAGCACTCATCTCATTAACATAAACTGAGGTGTGATCTAAGGGTTCATGATTAACAAAGACATTCCTATTACTTGAGAAATTCCAAGGATTTAGTCTCCCTTTCAGGAACCAGAGATAAAGGTCAAATTCTTTATTATACAACACCATGTCTTTCTCTTTCTTGGTTTATTATATTATTTTGGTGGAATGCATCTTCTAGAAGCTTTCCATGGTTCATAGGAGCCAGTGACAAAAACCGATTCTGAGACTGGAACAGCACAAGCTTTATTCAATAGCCGAAGAATGGAGTTTTTCTGAGATACTGTCTGAAAATGTATCTCTCTATCACATTTTATGGATAATTTGACTGGGTATAGACATCAAGTTTGGAAATAATTTCCCACCAAGATTTTCAAAGCATGGATTCACTGTCTTCTAGCTTTCAATGTTCCAGTTAGTTGAATAATCAGATGCCTTTCACAAAACTGATTATTAGTATGATATTTAGCAGTCACCTCTTTCCGTTTTTTACTCTCTGGAAATTTTTATACCTTTCATTTTTTCATTGGATTCTGAAATATCATTGTACTGTGAGTTGGTGTGGCTCTGTGTTTTTGGATTTTTTTTGTTTTTATTTTAATTTTTGTTTTTGCAAGTCATATCCTTATTTTTTCACTCCTGTCACTTGTCCAAAGCTGCTCTTGGGTGGCTCTACTCAATGTTGTCTTTACTGTGGTACCTAGTCTGCCAGATCTCACAACAAAGGAAAAAGAAATATGCTCAATCAAGAAATGGCTTTAACTACTTCTTTGGGAAGTGCTACCTCTGGTTACTTCTTACTGAACAAATCAAATCACATAGTCAGTATTGCCATCAACAGTATAGGGAGGGTCACAGTGGACGAGGTACAATTTCTCATGCCAGGTCCTAACATAATCACACTACTTTTAATTTTTTTAATTCTATTATGGGTCACTCTGATATTTTGGAAATCTTTCATTTTCCAGCCTGGGAGATAAATCTGTTTTAGGAGTTGCATAGGGAATTGGAACATTTCCCTTTTTACAATCTAGATTTACAATGAATTATCATATTTTAGTATAGCTGCTTCATACTCAGTTGTGTCCAGTATCCCCAAGTCCAGAAAACTCCTAGATCTGACTTTCATAGGTTGACTTTCTAAGTGTCTGCCAGGATGGATGATAAGTAGTCCTGTGTTGGGTGGAATTGGGGAAAAAATCTTAAGATGTTTATATGTATATGAGTTTGCCAACTATCTCTAGCTATTCTGCTTCCTGTTTTCTAAAACTTTAATCTGCTATCATTTTTTGATATCTTTAACCTGTCATTTTGTCAACTTCTTTCTTGTTGTTTTGTCTATGTAACTTTATATCCTTTAAATATAGAAAGAAACAGAAATAAACAGAAGTTTAACCCATCACATTTATTGAAAGCTTCATGCTAATGGCCATATATTATCATCACAATGTTTTTGTATCACATGGCATCTACATTTGTAGCTAAAGTTGTTTGCTTTTTTGTTTCTTGCTTTGTGTTCTGTATATCTATGCTAAGTATTCAGAAGACATTCATCTATCAGATTACTCAATATATTATTGTCCTTTACTCTTACCTTAGAACTCAGTCTTATATCTTTGCTCAAATCTCTAGAATACCCATACTTGTCATACAGTCATACAATATTGAGGTATGTTGAAAAATAAGGTTGTATTTTTGCATTTATGTACCTCTCAGTTTTTAACATAGGATTGTTTTTTCCTAGATGCCTTCGGGATAATACTTTATGTTAAAATGGTTCCCTTGACTGATAGAATTAAATTGTGTTATAAAAATCTTTCATTTCCTTGCTGGGTACCATATATAACTTTTATGTCATGTTCTAAGGGCAATAAATTGCAGTGTTTGGAATTAACATTGCTCTTAAAACAGAACTGTTTGGTTAAAGGATTTTATGAGACAAGGTACTTAAAACTCACATGGTACTTAAAAGGTCTGGTTCCTTTACTGCCCTCATATTGAGTAACTGATCCCATAGTAATTGAAACTTCATTGTGAACTACCAAATAGTGAATAACCAACGGCTATGGTATACTCATCACCTTGGTACATGATGATGGTATTATTGCCTTAGTTATATAGTCACAGAATAAGCTACTTTTTTTTTTTTTTTTTTTTTTTTTGCGGTACGCGGGCCTCTCACTGTTGCGGCTTCTCCCGTTGCGGAGCACAGGCTCCGGACGCACAGGCCCAGCGGCCACAGCTCACGGGCCCAGCCGCTCCATGGCATGTGGGATCTTC
This sequence comes from Leucopleurus acutus, assembly GCF_964270905.1. Classification (NCBI taxonomy): domain Eukaryota; kingdom Metazoa; phylum Chordata; class Mammalia; order Artiodactyla; family Delphinidae; genus Leucopleurus; species Leucopleurus acutus. The sequence goes on along the minus strand of NC_139145.1, from coordinate 76,799,562 downwards.
CCAGACTGGGGCACGAACCCGTGTCCCCTGCATCGGCAGGCGGACTCTCAACCACTGCGCCACCAGGGAAGCCCTAAGCTACTTTTATAGTTTGAGAATGCAATGCTACTTCAAGCATGTCCAGATCTCAAAGACTGCTCCTTGACTCTTACTTGAGTTTTAGGTGACTTATGTAAATGAAATATTTTCAGGGGAATTTATCCTGGATATTCTAGAAATCATGATAAATGGGTGGAACAGAAATACATTCCCAATTTTCTTACTTTCTTGAAGGAACACACTAAAGCAATGTACATATTTGGGATCCATGTTATGTGTTGGTGGTCTAGGTAAAATATATATGTCTATTATATATATTAAGCTTAACTATAGCTGAAATTTTTCTCGTTATGAAACAAGTATTCTGTAGATCATCTTATAATTGTTTTGAATATTCTGAATGAACTGACCATGATTCTGTGGGTTTTATACTGAGTTGGTCTATTAGGAATAAATATGAAATATTAATTTTTTTGTTTCCAAGCATGACATAAAAAGTATGTCCTTTCATATCCCTTAACAGAAGAATTTTCATTTCTTCTTTAAGTAATAAAAGTCTAAGTCATTATGAGAGTTTAGTCTTGAACTGAATTTAAATTTATCTTCCTTTTCTTCCTGATCATAGGCTTGAGTTGTATCTCTGCTTGGAGTAAAGGGGGAAAGCATGGACACCTATGATAAACACATCTCTCATATCTTTCAGCTATTACCAGATTTGGAGTCACACAGACATGAGAGAATATTGTTCTTAATATAAGAAAATTTGTATTGATCATGGGGAGGTGTCAATTTGTCAGAGTTCGTCTTCTGTGGTGGATTCTACCTCCACCAATGTGATTGTTTGGTTTTTTTGTTTGTTTTTTATTTTGGCTGTGCTGGGCTTCACTTCATTGTGGCATACGGGCTCCGCTAGTTGTGGCACGTAGGCTCCAGAGCACGTGGGCTCAAGTAGCTGTGGCGCGTGGGCTCAGTAGTTGTGGTGTGTGGACCCAGTAGTTGCAGTGCGTGGGGTTAGTTTGCCCATGACATGTGAGATCTTAGTTCCCTGACCAGGGATTGAACCCTTGTCTGCTGCATTGGAAGGTGGATTCTTAACCACTGGACCACCAGGGAAGCCCCCCTGTGATTGTTTTTGTGTGGGAAGTTGGCAAGTTTCTTTGGGAATAGAGTTCCATTTCATCCAATTCCCTTTGATTACTGAGGAACTTTTCAGAGAGAATTGGTTGATTCTCCTTCAGTCTCACTGGAGGTACATGTCTCCAGCTTATTCTTGGGTAAATTGTCTACTCAATAGACTTGATGGCCCTGGGTGTTTTCTAGTGCTTGCCACCTCTTCTGATGTTTGTGATCTTTTTACAAAAGTTCCAAGTTCCTTTTCTGCAGGTTTTGAGGGAAGGCTTCCAATAACTAAGATTGAGATGGGGAGGAAGATTGTACTTTTTCACAAGAATACTATAATCGGTTCCTTTATTCATTTTTTTTAACCCAGGCATTTCCAAGAAGTTTCAAGTGCTAGAAATTTATAGACTAGAAATGGATACTGAGCTCAATGTTTATATCCTGCCTCAAATTGCAATGGTTATATGTCAAGTGCTCTTAAGAACTACCTCCTTACGATCAACCTCCCTCTAACTGTGGTACAGGTTAGAACTCAGGATTCTATAGCACATGAGTTACCCAGCCAGGGATAAAGTGATCATTTTCCTTTCTTCTTAGTACCTCAAATCTTTGTGAGGGGTTAAGCTAGACCTTCCTACCATGAAACTTGACTTGAGGAGATGGGAAATGCTTCCTTACTTTATCCAGGGAGACACATTTTCTCATCACTGACATAGATCCCATAAAGGAGAAAGCTTTTACATTTATGTTATATCTCTCCTTTTTATTTCCCCTCCTCTTAAGTTTGTCAGGGAGTGGAGTGTAAAGTGGTGGCAGGGAGCCATGAGAGAGGAAGATGTGGATAATTGTAGTAGTGCAGATTTTATTGACCCTTGTTAGACCCTCAGGGATTGTGTCTGGCTCGATTATGTTTAGTAGTCTTTAAATGTGGAATAATTGGCACTTTTGATTTCATTCTTTCATCCCTAGTCAAAACAACCTGTAATTTTAGTTTTTACAGTTAAATAAACTGCAATGTTCTTGTAGATGGTGTCTAAATCAGAGATCAGCAAACTGTGGCCCACAGACTAAATCTGCTTGACAACTTTTTATTGGAACATGGCCACACTTGTTTGTTTATTGTATGTGGCTGCTTTTGAGCTACAACAACAAAGTTGAGTAGTTGTGACAGTGACTGTATGGCTTGCAAAGCCTAATATGTTTATTTTTCTGAACCTCTATAAACAAAGTTTGCTGATCCTTGGTCTAAATAATTTCTCTTTGCATGTTATTGAATTTCTCACTATTATTATCACTTTTATAATTCAGTACAACATAAAATTAGAGTATTGTATGTACCGAGGAAAGGTGCATGTGTCTTAGATGTGGGATCTATGTTGGTAATTTTTGCAGAAATCACTATACACTACAGAAAGGAGTAGAGAAAAAAAAGGGACCAATATAAAATCAGTGATTGGGCATTGTCTACATAAGGGGCGTCTGCATATTGAGGGTGGGATGATAAGAATAAATTAAGAGAAATCTTAACCATTTGATGTGATGATGATTGAACATTCAATTTGATTCCTAGATTTTTGACACCTCTATCTGTGTGGAAATTTAATAGCTACTTAGAAAATCTAAAAGTATGTGAAAATCCATTAGAAGCATACATATTACCCATAAGGAGCTCTACAGTCTTCTCAAATTTCACACACAACATCAATATAGTAGGTCCAAGTTTATTTTAAAAAGCACAAAGTTTGTCTTCAAAAAGATTACTCTTCTATCCAATGATAACCAATCACTATGCTGATAACTGACCACTTCCAAATATGAAACCTATATTCAAAAGATTTAAAATAAAATATTCACTCTCCCCAACCAAGAAAAAAGACCAAATTCAGTAGTTTGATAAGATAATATTATGATATATTGTTTAAGAACAATCTTGGCCTTAGGAGGTACATTAAGAGTTGGAAGCAGAATTGAACAGTAAATTATTCAGTACTATGTTTTTATAGTGAGTTTAGTGGAAAGTTATGAAACACACTACAGAGAACCATATGTCCTCTTCTTGAATCTGAGACTCTGGAATTCTGTTAAAATCTAAGACCATGGAACTAAGTAAAGGGGTCATTACTGAAATTCCCATAAGGTGTATATCTAGCTGTAGAGCCTGATGTTGATGGTGACTACTGAATCTTATCATTGTGCTACAAGTACTTGTTCCATCATCCCCAATTCTTGCCTATATTGTACCTAAATTCCTACCTCTAGGTTACAACTCGTTTTCCACTCTGATTCTCCATATCTCCCCTTATTTTAGAAATTTTATTCTGCTGTGATTTTAAGACTCATTGGCTGATCTCTGCTACTGATGTCAGAATCCCAAACATCAATTATTCTCTATCCTCAGTACCTAATAATAGTTTAATGAATAAGAAGTGACCTCATGGTCCATTTATGGCTTATTTATGGCTTGCTATAATTCTGGTTTCTTGCTGCTACCCAATGAAAAAATTGCTCTCGTGGCCATCATTAGAATAATGCAAACCATTTTCTGCTCTGTGAATGAGGCTGTTATGTGTCAGGCAGTACACCTAGGAGCCAGGTGCTAAGGACCTACCAACCAGACCCATCCTATTCCAATGTGTGAGCTCATTCAAGCTTCAGAGTTTTTCTTTTTCTGCTGTCCCATGTTTCCATGGGAACTATCTTGCCCTGAGGCTTTGCCTGAAATATAACATATTACATCTGACATAGTACTCAATATTTTATAAGATGGATCTAAAAAATGAGATCTGTATTGTGCGGTATAGAATGAAAATAGCTGAAATTCCACAGACTTGTGTGTGAGTCCTGGCTGTGTGAAAAATTAAATAATTTCTGTGAGCCTTGCTTCATCTATAAAATAAAAATAGAAAACTCATTTCTGGAGTTAAAATGGGAAAATCAAATGGCATAATGTATATAAAGCATTTATCTCAATTTATAACCCATAGTGCATACCCAGTAAAGATCAGCTCCCTCTGTTCCCTTGGAAAAGCAATTTATATTCAGCGAGGGCAATTGCATCGTATAGGCAGTTTGTGTTTTCAGAGTTCAAATAAGAAACAAACTTGAGAGTTCAATGTATTTAGCAGAACTTTTTGAAGATGAGAAATTCTTCTAAGACTTGAAAAGTAAAAATAACATCTAATATATATTGAACTTTAGTTAAAAGCTTCTCTCTTGAATTTAATGATATTATAAGGGGCAAAGCCACAGGTTAATGAAGACTGCTGTAGCTGGCAGGGATAGGGTAGTTCTGGCCAGCTCTACCTAGAAAAAGTTAGAATTTATTCTGGTTCTTGCTGTGTTTAACAGAATCTACTGTAGTTCAAGTAGTAAAGGATTCAATTAAAGGATAGTGCAAAGGTTACAGCCTTTCAGGAGAGTTAAAGAACCAGGCTTAGAGGCTGACGGTATTGGTTCACCAAAGAGGAGCCTACTAACCCGAAAACTTAGAATTTAGGAAATTCTCTAAACACAAAATGGATCTTCTAAGTACCCTGGATGACTAAACATGGCAAATATCCACTAGAGGAGTAGTTTGTGATTAGAGAGCGTAGGAAGCTAGGCCTGGCTTTTAAATAAAATATATTTTACTGAGCCTGTAGACTTCGAAAATTCTGGGATACTTAAAACCAGACATCAGCTCAGTGATGACAGTCACAGTAAATTGTTGTGTTTTTTTTTTTTTCGTGAATCTACATTATATCATGCTGGTATTTGGGAGAGAGCAATAAGCTTGTCTTCATATTCTACTCTGATTCTCAGAGTTTTGAACACATCAATAAAAAAGACGGAGAGAGGTGTAACATTATCCACTTTATACATATGAAGCCAACTGGAGAATATAATTTTAGATGGGCACTAAAAGCATTAGATGGGCACCTAATGCTTTACTTCTCTCATAAACATGTTCAAACTATTGCCTGACTGGATAATTTCAGGTCTTTTCTGGGGCAGGCTATTTGCACCAAGCAGACAGAGGAGAGTGGAGAAACAGAGGGGCTCTTAGTTGCATTCAGGGTTTACTCAGTTCCTTCTCCAAACTTACCAATCAGGAGCAGAGTCTAGAAACAGGGCAGAGAGAGGCCAGTAGTGTTATTCTAGAAAAATCTAATGAAAGCATGATTCCAAGGTAATGGTGATCACCCTCTAACATGACACTAATTCTATTTAGTGGTCATCACTAAGACAAATTGGAACCATATTTTATAAACACTTGAATGTCAAATAGAGTGTTTGAACATCATAGCTATTATAGGTTTTCCTTTCATATCCCATGTACTCAGCCAGGCATTAACAATATTGATAATGTGTTGTCAATATTGGTGTTGACAACCAATATTGGTGACACCAATATTGGGTGTCAACACCAATATTGATTGGTGTTGTCCAAAGAGAATGTTCTTGGATTATTTAGTCTACAGTATTTCTGGAAATAAAAGACTGAGTAAATTTAGCTTCCAAAATGAACAGATACAGTGTGAAGAGCAGCCCACCAAACTTGAGGCCACTTTTGTCACTCTTACATGTCAGTAAGCTCACTGGAGACAGAAATCATGAGTTAAACTTATTTCTTGACTCTGCTCAGCCCTTTGTGAGATCAACTGGTTTTCCAAAAATGTTCCTGTTAGTTGTCATACATGTACAGATTTTCAGACTTGCACGAAGTACATGTGACTTTACATCTATATGTATTACAGGTAATAAGATGGAGAACATTCTACTCACAATAATTCCCCCTACGGTGCACACTACTTATTTGAGAGTGATTTCTTGGTAAGCTCACTGAGATAGAATTTGAGTCGTTGTGAGCCTGAGTGTCAGATAATACCTGCATTTATGGGGAAGGGCATGAATCTATGCTCCAGGTGATAAGAATTTTTGTTTTGAATCCTGAGTGGGAGAAGGGTATAGGGAAGAGAGAGATGAGACAGGGGTCTATATGTTTAGAGGGCAGGTGGCTGTAAGGCCACTTTCTCCATGCTTTATCTTTGCTAGTAAAGTTTACTAAAATTTATCCTTTTTGAGGACACTCATATTTAAGATGAATGAAAAACCATAATGTGAAAGAGAAGCACATGTATAACCATAGGAATTGGGGATAGGGGTTATTCTTACAGCTTAGCAGAAATTTGATGAGGCTTAAATTTTTCTGCACAGGGTTTCACAATAATCTTACCTTGATTTTGAGGGCCTGAAATGCCCCAGCTAACATTTAGGCTGTATGTGTGTGTAGGCATACCTGCAGTGGCAGAGTTTTCTCTTACCCTCTGATATTGTCTGCAAGAAACAAGATGGATTTGCCTTTTGTTGAATTACTGAACTGGAGCCAGAAACTTACAGTCACTGGCCATAGCCCTTGTCTCTGGTACCATTCTTTGTCTCTTTTCAGCTTCCCCAAGAACTTAAACAGCAATAGCACCGTGAACGCTCTTGCCAGCTTACTGAATGTCAGTGGGTAACAAGGGAGAGATCTGTTCACAGCCCCACATAGCACTTCACCCTCATCCCCAGGCCCTCCATCTATTCCTTCTGTCTCTGAGCCCTAGTTCAGTCATATTGCTGCATATACTGCCTGGGAATTGTAGTCATTCTTATATTCTTGGTGTTTTCAGTGGCAATCAATCCGTTTTATCTCCTGAAAAAAGTTGGTATCACAATGACTTCTTTCTCAGAGGAGAGGCAAAAAGTCGTTAAGGACATTTATTTGTTGTAGCTGAGTCTCCTTCAGCTCACAGTATCACCCTGATCCTTTCCTAATTTTCCTGGGAAGTTGGTTGGGAATCTTTTCTTTATCTCTGTCGGTGTCTTTGCCTGGTTCATATTGGTAGTGTTTTCAGAATTTTGGGGACTTAGCAGCTAGCAGCAGATATGAGGCCAAAGTATCAGGATTTAACAGTGTTTGGGTGACCTTACAGAAGTTCTGTGTTGAGTTTCCGATCACAGTTTTTTTTTGTTTTTTTTTTGTTTTTTTTTTTTTTGCGGTATGAGGGCCTCTCACTGCTGTGGCCTCTCCCATTGCGGAGCACAGGCTCCGGACGCGCAAGCTCAGCGGCCATGGCTCACGGGCCCAGCAGCTCTGCGGCATGTGGGATCTTCCCGGACCGGGGCACTAACCCGTGTCCCCTGCATCGGCAGGCGGACTCTCAACCACTGCGCCACCAGGGAAGCCCCACAGTTTTTTTAAGAGACTTAATTTTAGAGAAGTTTTAGGATCACAGTAAAAGTGAATGGAAGGTACAGAGATTTCTCATATACCCTCTGCCCACCCCCATGTGTAGCCTCCCCCAATATCAACATCTCTCACCAGAGTGGTACATTTTAGTATAATCGATGAACCCACATTTGACAAATTGTTATCACCCAAAGGCCATCATTTACATTATGGTTCATTCTTGGTGTTGTACATCTTATGAGTTTGGACAAATGAATAATAACATGTATCTCTGATGACAGTATCATACAGAGTAGTTTCACCACTCTAAAAATCCTCTTTGCCCCATCTATTCATTCTTCCCTCCCCACTAACGCTTGGCAACAACTGATCATTTTTACTGTCTCCATATTGTTGCATTTTCCACAGTGTCATCAACTTGGTATCATAAACTATGTAGACTTTTCAGATTGTATACTTTCACATAATAATAAGCATTTCAGCTTCTTCCATGTTTTTTCCTGGTCACATTTCTTTGCTGGGAGTTACTGTGAAGCAGTAATACTGAGTAAAGAAGATTAACGTTTCTATGGTTTTAAGGTCTGTTTATATAACACCACAATTATTAGTTAATTGGCTATTTAATCAAAAGGATAAATGATTTGTCTTTAAATGTCTTTAACTGAGTCAAGTGTTAACTGTTGAGTGGCATATGTAAGGCTTGGACTTAAACTCAGGCTGTCCTATATTGTATGTGGCATTAGTCAAATTAACTCTGAGTATTATTTCCATGTACAAATTATAATAATAGTTCATAACTTGCAGGGATATTATAATTACTAAATGAAAAATGTATATAAAATGTCTGAACGTCCATCCCACACTGTGCCACACAGAGTAGGTGTTAAATTACTGCATTAATAGGTAAAATAAAGATAAATGAATAAATGAATTAATCAAAATAGGCTGTTTCAGTTTTTAATTAAAAAAATTTAAATAGTATATGTACAGTGTTGGGATCATGATTTGAAATCAAAACCCCAGCACTGCGTTTGGTACTATTTTTTTTTTTTAATTTTGAAATATGCTCAAACTTACAGAAAAGTTGTAAGTATTGTACAAGGATATTTGCTTCCTGAACCATTTGAAAGTAACTACTGTTCTGATGCTCTGCCATCCCAGCATACTCCTATAAAACCACATTACCACCAAAATTGGGGAAATCTACATTGATTCATTACTTCCACCCAACCCACAAATCCCATTCAAATTTCATCAGTTATTTCAATAAAAACACATGGCAAAAAAAAAAAGATCCAGTTTAGAATCAAGTAGTGCATTTAGTTGTAATGTTTCTTTAGTTTCCTTCAGTCTGGAATAGTTTCTTACCATTTCTCTGGCTTTGGTGACTTCGACCCTTTTGAAGATTACAGGCCAGTTTATTTGTTCTTTTTTAGAATGTCCTTCAATTTTTGTTTCTGTGATGTTTCCTTATGACTGGATTCAGATTATGTACTTCTGGGAGGAATATCACAAGGGGTGATGCTTTGCTCTTATTATTTCAACCTACCAGATGGTGCATAATTTTGATTTGCCCTATTACTTAAAATAATAACACTTGATTATCGATTAAGGGAATATTTGCCTGGTTTCTCTATTATAAAGGGTCTCTTTCCTCCTTTTAAAACAGTATGAGTTTTGTGGGGAGGTACTTTGAAACTATGTAAATATCTCTTTCCTTTTCACACTTTAAATTTATACATTTTTGTTTATATCTGTATAGATTTATGACATTTTAAGTGGTTTATAATCCCATGCTTAATTTTTTAAGTGATAGTCATGTGGTTGTTGAACTGGCCAATGGAAACCCCTTGAAATTGGCTCTGTGTCCTTCTGGCATGACTGTGTCTTTCTTGAAGCACTTGTTTGCTTTCTGGCACAGCGGTGGATTCCAAGTTTATTTCATACTTTCCCTGGTCCAGCAGTGGAATTAGCCATGTCTCCAAGGAACCCTAGTTCCTTTTAGAGGAGAATACATTCAAAAGCCACAATTGGTATGCTAGATGTGTACGGTGTTCCTACTTCCAGGTTCTTTCAGTAGACAAAGCTAGTGTGTGTATATGTGTGGGTGTGTGGATGTGTGGGTATGGGTGCATGCACTTTGTAAGCACTCCTTTTCTTGTGCTACAGTTTGCTTGGGGCAAATTATATGTACTTTTATATGTATTCCATGTCTATCTATAAAGATTGTATGGCATGAGTTCACAGTGGTGTTTCTACTTCTAATTCAACACCTCAGTGTTCGTTCTAGTTTTTTTCTCTTTCCATTTCTTCTCTAAGAGTGAGAATCTTGGCTCCCATTACCCTTTAGTCAGTCAGTTCCCATGTCTATAATGAGTCTCCCATCTCCATGGTCATTTCATCCCCTCTGAACCCTATTTGAACTAGGCTTTGGCTAGTTTCCTATGGCTTTGGCCCTCACTGCATTAGGCTGTATTGCCTTATGAAGATGCTTTCCCTACTCCTCTCAGGCTCTGAAACCTCATACCAGACTGCCTTGCCCCATTTGGGCTCTGAATCTCTACATCTGGCTGCCCCCAAACGTGGAATCCTTCCTTACCCTTTTTAGACACCCCCAACTAGGCTGACCCTGGAATGGATGCCATCCATATTCTGCTTGGGCTCTGATTCCACACACAGGGCTATTCCCTGTGTGGATACCTCTGTCACTTCACCTTCTACACTTGGGCTTCAAAACCCTGTATGGGGCTACTCTCAAGCGTGGACTCTGTCTTCATCCTACTTGAGATCTGACTCTCTGCACTGGACTGCCCCAGTGCATGGGTACCCTCCTCTGCCTCCTCCAGCTCTGACTTCCCATGTCAAGCTGCCCAGCTCCACCCTCAATCTTAGGTAGATGTCTTTGTCATCCTGCTCTAATTCCAACATCTTGTGCTGGACCAACACAGCAACCCCACCGCAACTACAGATATGCCTTGTCCTGCTTCACTTAACAGTTGGACAAGTGAATAATTCAGGAACGGAAAGAAAGAGGAAGAGGAAGAAGAGGAAGCGTCTTTGCATGGTTTTAAAGCATCTTATTTCTTTACTTGGTTAATATACAGTAGAAAACATACAGGAAAAATATTAAATAGTTTCACTGAAGATAACTAAGTAATGTCAGAAATATAAGCTCAGAGATGTCAAGATTATATATCTCTATATTTGTATTCTCAGTATCTGGCATATGGCCTGGCACATGGCAAATACTTATATCTGATGAATAGGATGAGTTTATGGTTTAAGTTTTAAACACCACTTCTAAATTTTTCATGAGTTTAAACAACTAGCAACTTTCCCCCTCATTTTCATTATTCTAATATCATATGCTGAATAAGATAGTGTAATTTAAATTCTAAAGCACTTTGAATCTTTATTTCTTCTTTTTTTTGCCTCATTAGTTTCTCTCTCTGTTGGATCTTTGCTACAGATATGCAAATGGACTAGAGTATCAATCTTTCCTTTGCTCCATGTCTATATGTCCATTCACTCCTTTTCATCCCTCTGCCACTAACATATTCTAAACCACTGTTGTCTCTCATCTGAGGAATAATTCCCCTAAGGGGAAGGGGGCATATTGAGTCTTTACTAGTCCTTTCGCTAGTTCTTCCAATTTACTAGTCCTTCCGCTATTTCCTCCTCCAGTCTTGTCTCCAAGTAGCAATGTGAGACTTATTCCCAATTACCACAGCCTTATTTCATGCCCTTGTTCCTGGTCACCTACGTCAGATAATTGCCCTCTTAATGATTCCTTAAACACACTAAAATATTTCCATTTGATGTTGTTTTACTGGCTCTCCTCAGTCTTGGGGTTAGGGTTATGTCTTCAAAGTTTGCCTTTTCTTCCAACTTTACCTCCCTGTTTTCATATTGGAGGTTACTCTATCTATGCAAGGTTGTCGTGTTTATTTCCTTCACTTTTCATAGTCTGTAATTATTTTGGTTATTTATATCTTTTTAATCACCTCAGTCTTACAAAAAAAAAGACTCGATCATGGTAAGACCCATGCCTATCTTGTTTTCCAGTCTCTTCTAATTAGACAAGTTAGATGGTCAATAAACATCTGCTGAATGTATAAATAATAACGCTGACACATTTACCCAAATAAGATGAGGTTGGGTGAGACAGTTTTAAAAATACTTGCGCACTATAGGAGTAAATGTTTTACATATATTTGTTAGCCTTTACAAATACACTCTTAATGTAAATTTTAAAAAATCATGTAACTTCTGAAAAAAAGAGGACTTACTGTACCTCATTTATATTGACGAAGTAATGGATTTTAATTTACAAGAAAACTATGCAAATCTAATATTTCCATTTAGCTTACAAATATGTATATGTACATATACAATGGCTGACTTGTTTTTAGCTTAGTTCAAGGTTTCTCAAGGTTTCCATTAACTTACAAATACTTAAAAGCAGAGCCTAGAATTCAAGTAAGCCTCTAAAATGTTAACATGTCAGTTCTCACTCTCTGCCAACTGAAGAGATGCAAAGGATTTCGAATATTTACCTCATATGTATTTGGGTGAAATGTAAGAAGGAAACATGCTGAGTGTATATTACCATACCCAATATTGTATGTCTGACTTTGCAGTACTTAATGTCCATAACAATTGATGAGTTCCCAAAGAACGTAAATAAACAGTTTATTCTAAAGCAGGGATTTGCAGACTATGGCCTGTGGCTTGTTTCTATTCAGCCCTCGAGGTAAGAATTGTTTTCACATTTTTAAAGCCTTATTAAGAAAATAAATAAAAATATGAAATAGAATGTATGTGATCTGCAAATTCTAAAATATTTACTCTGTGCCCTTCACAGAAAAAAAATTGCCAACTTATGTTCTGAAGCATAATTGAGGCAAAATAACAGAAAAATGGAACAGATGAATCTAATGTAGATAAGAAAGCACATTCGGGAATGGACTACTCACAGATGAATGTTTAATTTTTTGGTTCCTTTAGATTGTGAAATTATGGTCATTTTTTCCCCCAGTTTCCCCTATGGTTATGATAGCTAAAGGCACCGATGGCTCAGAAGTTACTTGTGATGTTTCCGATATTTAGCTTGGATCTTAAATATATGTTCCAATTTCCCAGACAGAAGAGAAACTCAGGAATATTACTGTAATATTACAGTAATAATTACTGTAATTACAGTAATAATTACAGTAATAATACTGTAATATTACTGTAATATAGTAATAATACAGTAATATTACTGTATATATAGTAATAATACATATACATTACATTATACATTACATACATATACATTACATACATATACATACATATGTGCATATGTATGTATGTACATATACATACATATACATACATACATACATATACATACATACATATACATATACATACATATACATATACATACATTATACATTACATATACATTACTGTATATATAGTAATAATACAGTAATATTACTGTAATAATTACAGTAATAATACTGTAATATTACTGTAATATAGGTATTATTACACAAGGCAGGATTTTGTCTAGTACAACACTTCTTACCATGCAATGGGCTTATAACCCTATTAAACTACAAGTGCTAATTACCCTAATGTTCTTTCTCTTCTGTTCTTCAGACAGATTTAGTGAGGTGTAATTGACAAGAAATAGATGAAACATTTTAAGGTATACAGTTTGATAATTTTTTAGACATAAACGTATACACCATGAAACCATCACCATAGTCCAGATAATAAACATATTCTTTCCCTCCAACCAAGAGAAGTGGAAAAATGCCTATTATAAATCCTAGAGAAACTACTAAAATCAATAAAGGAAGAAGTTTAGCTGATAAGCCAAAAGTGGACATTAAATAAAATGCTAAATAACACTCAAGTAATCCAAAAAGAGCAGAAAAGAGGGGAAAAAATGAGCAAAGAACAAATATGAAATACAGTAAAGCAATAGCAAGATGGTAGATTTAAACCAGCCATATTAAGTAATATTGTAAATGTAAATGATACAAACTGTAATTAAAAGGCAGCAAAGCATAAATGTTGGTAAAAGTCTAGGCATAACTATGTACTTTCAACAAAAATTCATTTCAATATAAAAACAGATGAATTAAGAGGATGGAGAAAGATAAACCGTGTGAACACTAATCTTAAGAAAACTGGAATTGCTGTATTAATATAAGACAAAGTAGATTTCATGGGAAGGGATATTACCAGAGATAGAGATATTTCATAATGATAAAAGAGTGAGTTTAATTATTCATAGAAATCATAGATAAATAGATACCTAGTAATAGTTGTTTGAGAATACATGAAGTGAAAGGAGAAAAGGACAAATGAACAATTACTATTGGAGATTCACCATTCCTGTTTTAGAAACTGATAGAAAAGCAATGCAACAATTAGGGGTAAAAGAATACCTGAGCAACACTGTCAGTTAACATGACTTGATTGATAAATGTTTAGCATTTCATTCATCAACAGCAGGACATATATTCTTCTCAAGCACTCATGGAACATATTTAACACGATAGGCTATATTCTGGGCAACAAAACAGGTCTTAATACATAAATGATTGAAATAATTTTATTTCTATACACTGGCAATGGAAAATCTAAAAATGAAAGTAAGAAAACAATTGCATTTATAATAGCATCCCCAAATATAAAATACTTTGGGATGAGTTTAACAAAATATATACACTGAATACTAGACAATATTTCTTGATTACATAGATTTATACCTTTGACCAAATCCATTTAGTTGTATACTTAAAACTGATGCATTTTACTTATGTAAATTATATTGCAGTGAAGTCTGTTTAAATAAAGTTACACAGGGACACTTTTTAACAGCTTATTGCTTTTAATAAATAATACACAAATTTTCATCACTAATCCTCTGATATAAAAAATTCTAAGATTTTAAAAAGTTTGGTTCTCTGGGCCTGGGGCAATACATGATGCTGAATTCTTAAAGCCAAGTGAATTTTTAATTACTATACTATTAAAATATTTTAAACATTTAAAATGCATAATATCATGCTTGTATTTGACAGAGAGAATGCAGGATGAAATCACACAAACAATGACAGACTGCTGCAGCTTCCACTGGGGAGTCTGCGTAGGGGATTAGCCTGTGCAACATTGTAAAGAGCTGGATTACACTATGTACCATAATCCCAGCAACATGTGCTTTGTCCTTCTAATTCTACTTGTCAAAACCTACATCAGGATCTGTCTGCTCTAAGTTGACGATTTCCTGTTTCATTTCTGCTCTACACTACTACAAACCTACCTCTCTTTCTAGGGTGCAGGCTAAGGTTTAGTTGTAAACTCTAGACGTTTACAAGTGAGCTGAACCAGGTATCATCAGGCACCGTTTTGGTGCTTCTCCCTGTCATTTGTGCCTCCTTTCATTCAATATCTTTTTTCTGAGGATGTTGTTAAGTTTCAAGAACTCTGGTTTATAATAAGGGTTTGGGGGAAAAAAAATGCTGCATGTAAAAAGATCATAATTTTGTAGGAAAGCCAACACAAACTAATAATTTCCATGTAATCTATTCTCATACAACTTTAGAAGTTCTCCTGATGTCAAACTATTGCTCACATTGTTTCAGTGTCTTGTTATTCTCTTCTGAATGTTTTTGGACAGTGTCTATGGCCTGATTCTTTCTAATTCTTTCTGACCCATTGTCTTTTTCTGTGACTTTTGATCCCAGGTTGGTTTCTGTGCCTGATTATTAAGTTATATTCTGATATTAAGCACTTCCTTGGGAGCCCTGCATGAATTTGGCTGACTGTCTCTGGTTGTACTTTGGTCAACCTCAGATGTAAACCATTTCTTCTAGTTTTGGTTTAAAATTGATTATAATTGACTGTTCCATGTGGAGTTAAAACTGAAGACAAGGTTATTTTATTCTGTTTTTACAAAACATTATTTTAGGCTTGTCAGTACGTTGAAGATTATAATAATCTATAGAGAACATTCATTTTAATTCCAGGGGGTTTTCTCTCAGGAAACATTTTATACACTGTGTATTTCATGACAATGCAATATTTTCTCTTCTAAAAACTGCTCAGCATGACTGCTGAACACAGTTTAAAAGCCATCAGGAAGATTGTGGACTGAGAGTGGGTGATTGGTTGTTAAGGCCTTATTGATTTTATAAGTTAAAGAATGACTGAATCTTTTTTCCCCCCCTACTCCTAAGGAATCCTGTAATTTGTTTTTCTGAATACAAAGTGTACCATACAAAGGCAATAAAATGGGAGTGTCTAGTATAGTTTCTACCAGGAGCTTTAAGAAGTCTTTGGAGAATTATACTCCATGTAGGCATCAGAATACAGTGTTTAGACTGGCTGTCTAGACAGTAGGAAATGAAAATCTGGCAGCCCATGCCATGAAATATACTGTTTATGCATACTCTGTTATGGTGTAGTCATGAGCTGCTTAATGTTTACATGGAAAGCTAAAATAAAGTTAGCTTGTACCACATTTACCATGTACATTTACATTTCATACTACTGAAATCAGGACCCATAGCTTCTGACTTTAATGCTCAGAAGATTGTTATGTGCCCATATTTCCATACAGCATTAAGTAAATTTGTTCAGTAAGTTTGACCGCCATAAGGTTTATTTAAGTAATCAAGTATGCTGAAACATTTTTCAGCCATGAAAATAATTTTTCCTCTTCTTTTCACAAATGGAATTGAGATTAATAATCTGAATATATGTGACATATTTTGGATGTGAGGTATTGCAAATAATGACTTTTTATGTTTTTATTTTGTAGAGCAACTCACACTAAAAGTCAGCGAGTAACTCAGCTACACAATGTTGTAGAGCTATGTGAATATCCAAGATAAGTTCTTACTGCATGCCAAGAGAGTTCTTATAAAACCATGTTTGTACCTTTCACATTTCTCTTGAGTTGCTGTTTCTGTGGAAGGCTTGCTTTTGCTTTTTAAATCCAGAGGAGTTTGACCTATGTCTATTCCAGGCAGCAAATATTGAAAACTAAATTTCTATCAGCAAATAATCACCCTCTTGGCTGATAGACTCTGAAGTTATATTTTTAATAATCTGACAGCTATATTTTTGTAATAATAAAATTTTAGCTTTACTTACTAATCAAAATATTGGCTTTTCTTTAAGCTCCTAGAGTGTATTTGTATCACTTTATAAAATATTATATTTAAGATTATGAAATTATTCGATCATTCAGAAACAATTTTCAGGTTATTGACCACAACAAATGAAACAGAAATTTTAAATAAATAAAACTTTTCAGAGTATGAAATCATTTGAACTCCCTCACTAAATAAATTGTCAGTCTGGTATTTTAGCTGTAGGAATCACAGATTGCTAACTAAGTTTTTAAGTTGCCATATAATTAACTTGGTTTTCTTTAGATAACGTAAAAATAGAAATCATGTAGGCAGGGTTCTTAAGGTGTGCCATTTGATCATGAAATGATTACGGTAGACTAAGGGTAATAGGATCCATTTCGTAAACAGTTGCCATTATCATGGTCAAAATTCACAAAACTGATTTAGGGATTAAGATATGATCTATAGAAATAGTCTTATTAAGTAAAAATACTCTGATAATTATAATAAGTTTAAAACTTATTTTGGGTGACCATGCATTCTTGGAATATTCCTATAAAATAACATATATATATATATATATATATATATATATATATATATATATAGCAGATGAAAATAATACATTATGGAGATTCTCTTTTTTGTTGTTTTGATGTGTTTTGACTCTAATTCACCTGAGAGAGCACCCTCCAATTGGTAACAGTGTCACCCTTTAGCAATGACTCTTGGAGGGTTGTAAAAGAGAAACTGCCTGGAATTGTCCATCAGAGTCTGAGGTGGGCAATTGAAAAAGCTCCTGAAGTAGTTGAGATTTGTATCCTTGTGTCTCAAATTGAGTTGTACTACACTTATTTCAATATTTAGTAGCCTACAGTCCATCAACAAAGGAGTTGTCTTTAGACTGGTACTGTTACTATTTACCTATCTTTGTATTTTAAGCACAGTGGGTGGCTTAGTAAATATTAATTAAAAGATATTTCAAACCAAATAGTTCATCATCAAATAGAATCTTACATACAAATTAAAGTGAGAAGAACATCCTACACTGAAGATAAGTCTACTGGACTTTATTATTTGTCCAAAAATATCAAGTGCCTGCTATGTCAGTCACAGATAAGACAAAATTAGATATGTTAGCCTTTAGGAAACTCAAATTATAGTAAGACATGCACCTAAATAACTTGGTTATAATGTGATCAGTTCTACAATTTTTATTTGTGAAGTATTATGGTAGGACACACAGATCATCATTTTTTCTCTGGCTTTCTACAGATTGTTGGAGGCAGGGTGGAAGAGGAGCCACAAAATGCTTCATAGAAGAAGACTTGTTAGTGATTTTATGTTTTGAATCTTTAAGAGTTATGTCTATACACTCAGTTAACTTGATTGTTTTGGGTGAGCATGTAAATTACTTTAGTTCATACGATTAATTTTTATGAGCCATTACTGATTCTTCTTTTTTTTTTTAACATCTTTATTGGGGTATAATTGCTTTACAATGGTGTGTTAGTTTCTGCTTTATAACAAAGTGAATCAGTTATACATATACATATGTTCCCATGTGTCTTCCCTCTTGCGTCTCCCTCCCTCACACCCTCCCTATCCCACCCCTCCAGGCTGTCACAAAGCACCGAGCCAATATCCCTGTGCCATGCGGCTGCTTCCCACTAGCTATCTACCTTACTACGTTTGTTAGTGTGTATATGTCCATGACTCTCTCTCGCCCTGTCACAGCTTACCCTTCCCCCTCCCCATATCCTCAAGTCCGTTCTCCAGTAGATCTGCCTCTTTATTCCTGTCTTACCCCTAGGTTCTTCATGACATTTTTTTCCCCTTAAATTCCATATATATGTGTTAGCATACAGTATTTGTCTTTTTCTTTCTGACTTACTTCACTCTGTATGACAGACTCTAGGTCTATCCACCTCATTACAAATAGCTCAATTTCGTTTCTTTTTAAGGCTGAGTAATATTCCATTGTATATATGTGCCACATCTTCTTTATCCATTCATCCGATGATGGGCACTTAGGTTGTTTCCATCATCTGGCTATTGTAAATAGAGCTGCAATGAACATTGTGGTACATGACTCTTTTTGAATTTTGGTTTTCTCAGGGTATATGCCCAGTAGTGGGATTGCTGGGTCATATGGTAGTTCTATTTGTAGTTTTTTAAGGAACCTCCATACTGTTCTCCATAGTGGCTGAACCAATTCACATTCCCACCAGCAGTGCAAGAGTGTTCCCTTTTCTCCACACCCTCTCCAGCATTTACTGTTTCTAGATTTTTTGATGATGGCCATTCTGACTGGTGTGAGATGATATCTCATTGTAGTTTTGATTTGCATTTCTCTAATGATTAATGATGTTGAGCATTCTTTCATGTGTTTGTTGGCAGTCTGTATATCTTCTTTGGAGAAATGTCTATTTAGGTCTTCTGCCCATTTTTGGATTGGGTTGTTTGTTTTTTTGTTATTGAGCTGCATGAGCTGCTTATAAATTTTGGAGATTAATCCTTTGTCAGTTGCTTCATTTGCAAATATTTTCTCCCATTCTGAGGGTTGTCTTTTGGTCTTGTTTATGGTTTCCTTTGCTGTGCAAAAGTTTTGAAGTTTCGTTAGGTCCCATTTGTTTATTTTTGTTTTTCTTTCCATTACTCTAGGAGGTGGGTCAGAAAGGATCTTGCGGTGATTTATGTCATAGAGTGTTCTGCCTATGTTTTCCTCTAAGAGTTTGATAGTTTCTGGCCTTACATTTAGGTCTTTAATCCATTTTGAGCTTATTTTTATGTATGGTGTTAGGGAGTGATCTAATCTCATACTTCTACATGTACCTGTCCAGTTTTCCCAGCACCACTTATTGAAGAGGCTGTCCTTTCTCCACTGTACATTCCTGCCACCTTTATCAAAGATAAAGTGTCCATATGTGCATGGGTTTATCTCTGGGCTTTCTATCCTGTTCCATTGATCTATCTTTCTGTCTTGATTACTGTAGCTTTGTAGTATAGTCTGAAGTCAGGGAGCCTGATTCCTCCAGTTCCTTCTTTCATTCTCCAGATTGCTTTGGCTATTCGGGGTCTTTTGTGTTTCCATACAAATTGTGAATTTTTTTGTTCTCGTTCTGGGAAAAATGCGAGTGGTAGTTTGATAGGGATTGCATTGAATCTATAGATTGCTTTGGGTAGTAGAGTCATTTTCACAATGTTGATTCTTCCAATCCAAGAACATGGTATATGTCTCCATCTATTTGTATCATCTTTAATTTCTTTCATCAGTGTCTTATAATTTTCTGCATACAGGTCTTTTGTCTCCTTAGGTAGGTTTATTCCTAGATATTTTATTCTTTTTGTTGCAATGGTAAATGGGAGTGTTTTCTTGATTTCACTTTCAGATTTTTCATCATTATTATATAGGAATGCCAGAGATTTCTGTGCATTAATTTTGTATCCTGCTACTTTGATTCTTCTTAAACATTATGAATTCATTCATTAAAATATTTATGGACAATATTGGGGATTAAGGACTAAACCAGAGACTGTACAATAATATAAAAGAAAGGAAGATTTTGGATGAAAGATGATAAATAAGAACATGGACAGGTTGATATATGATCCTTTAGGACATCCCAGATGGGTGAATCTGACAATGACTGAATGTGCACATTAGAGCTTAGATTCATCACGTGGGTGGTATAGTGGAAACCCTTAGCCTGGATGAAACCACAGAGCAAAAAGCACAGGCCAAGGGCTTAATTCTGGGGTCCCACTGTGAACACAGCAAACACAAAGGTTACTGGCATCATATATTCATAAAGGTGAAAAAAAGTCTGGGAAACTCAGGCCTTGGTGAATTTTGATAGTGGACCAATTACAAAAATAAAGTCCCCCTCACCCCCTAGTTTATTGGATTTGATAATATGGAGGTCTGTGATGGCCTAAGCCAGAAGAGTGAGTAGGGAAAAGGGAAGGGATTGAAGAGAGGGAGACTGAAGGAGGAAGAGGTGGGGAGTATGGATGATTATTTCAAGAAACATGGAAGAGCCAGGAGGACAAGAAAATGAGAGCCAAGTAGAGAAACATACCCAGGAATCCCAGAATTGGGGAGCCATGCACCTTGCACATGCTGGAAAAAGAACCAGCAGATAGAAAGATGGAAGAAGCAGAGAGAAGGGTTGCTCTTCTTTATCAGACTTGTTACATGCTGAATGGCATATCCTGATTGGTTTATTTACTATGTTTAGTGGCTTTATAAAGAATACATAACTTTTTCCAAATCTTTCCTCAGTGATCTATTTGTTAATTTTGTGAAGGATCGATGTGTTGGGACCAGTCCTGTCTTTCCCAGAGTGGGGTGTCTGGGTGAGCTCTGAGAGGAAGACAGAGACCACTGGCCTGTGGTCTCTCCTGCTTGGGGAACCATCTGCTGCTCTGGTTTGTTCAGCTGGGAGTACACATGAGGGGGACAGACACTGTGGGAATGGGCCCTAGCTAGGTGACTAGAGACAGATGTTATCTCTTGCTCAGCCTCCCTTAAGAGAACACACACTGCTAACCCAGAAAGATATTTGAAGTGTGTTTCGTTGTTATTTTTAAATGAACAGTCATCAGCATCTCAAAGCTAAACCAAGGAGTACAATTACCAGTTGCAGCCTAACTCACTCACTCCCATGTGCTTCAAAAAGAGGTCAGGAGTGGTGAAGGAGCGTGGAGAGTTTAGGCCCTTGGAAGGCGTGAAATATTCCTGCTCTCACAACCTCACAGTTTTATTTCAGTCTCCTGTGACCTATTTTCCCTGGTTCCCCCTTATATATTTCTCATCCTCATCTTTGGTATGAAAAATCTCCTTCCTCAGAAAACTCAAGGTATTCCTATTTCTTGAAGGAAACTGAGAACAATTTCCTTTCTCCTATTCTGCAGACTCAAGTTTCCTTAAGCATAGACTTTGTTAAGGCTCTGTGTAAGTTATATCTGTGACAATTACAGAAAGGAACTTCCCATCACAGAAAAAAAAAAAGTTTGCATGCTATTGCAAAGTCTGAACAACCACACACTACAGCTCACTTACGAGGCTGAGGAATCATGAGCTCAGGTACTTGGTAAAATTTAGTGTATATTTATGTGAAAGATCCCATATATGAAAACCCTTTTCATTATTTTTAAAAAAATTTTATTCGAGTATAGTTGATTTACAATGATGTGTTAGTTTCAGGTGTACAGCATAGTGATTCAGTTATACATATATGTATACATATATTCATCCTTTTTCAGATTCTTTTCCCATATAGGTTATTACAGAATATTGAGCAGAGTTCCCTGTACTATACAGTAGGTCCTTGTTGGTAATCTATTTTATAAGTAGTAGTGTGTGTATGTTAATCCTGAGCTCCTAATTTATAACCTCCCCAATCTAAAAATGGGCAGAAAATCTAAATAAATATTTTTCCAAAGGAAACCCTTTTTAAATCCACCGTTACAGCATATGCATTGGATCTGTAAGGATCAGGCAAAGCTTCTAAAATGTAATTCTTCTCCTTAACTGGCTGTGCATGTGCCCTGTTATACCCACAAGACAAGGGTGGACAGGTTTGGGAGAAGAAAGCCACCTCGGCATTTACAAAGACTATGGGAGGGACAGGACTCACTCCCACGCACAGATGTGCTGGTGAACGTGTGCACACATTCTCTGTTGGAGTGTGTGCATGGCTGAATGTGCAGGTGCAGGATTTGTAGGAAGCTCCCTCTTCTTCCAGCTCTAGGCTTTATCAGAGATGCCCAGAAGCTATCTATACACCATTATGTGAGTCAATACAGTTACATGACTGTGCTAGAATTGATGCCCTTAATTGTAGCATCCTTATGAAATACACAACTAAAACAATGTGTGTCAGTTTGCAGGGAAGACGTGGAGAGGGGTGGCTTGGGTTCCCAGGAGTGAGAGGGGTGTAGTCCCCTCTTTCCACTAGTGTGATTGCAATCAGTCTCCTCTCAAGATAACTCATCTTTGTAATTCCTATATTTTTGTTATTTTTTTATACAACACAATTTAGTATTACTTAAAAATGAAAATGCTTTCTATTTTTTGGCTTTTATTCTACTGATTGAAGGAAAAATAAACCATTGATATTTTGCTAAGAATCATTTCAATTCGTTCCTAAGGCTAAGATTGTTTTATTACAAAGTGCCACAAAATAAGCATTGAATGGCTCTGTTTGAGCCATCTTAGACAAATAGTGGCACCTAAAACTAGAGTCTTTCTTAGGTTTTAATAGGGGTGAGGAGTTAGTCTAATCAGTTTCAAACAGATCTTTGTCACCTGCAGTTTTAAAAAATAAAAACAACAGAATGACCAACTTCACAGGCAGAGGGTTATTGCCAGGATTCTCTGTGTGATCTCTAGACCCAAGCTTGGTGTTCTGCGTCATAATGATCCTTGTAGCTATTTCTTCCAGGGGCATTAAAGCACAGAGATTTTTAATAATCTTGAAATACAGTTAATGGAGTTTTAATTAAGTGGAATAAAATAGTGTATGCATTGTGTTCATTGATGCATATGCTAATTTAAAATCAGAGTAGCTAGGAATTGTTCTGTCCTGCTTTGCCAGCATGATGAGGGGAGACACAGCTACTCTTATCACTGGAGAGGTTAATCAAGGGGTGAGGGAAGAAATGTTCTTCTTAGATGTAAATAACAGGCTTTTAGGAGCTCTTCTACATGCCTAGAATTGGCTGCCAGACCCACATCTGAAAACAAGTCTTCCTTCACTCTAATGGAGTCAAAGCAGTCAGAAACTGGGTTTAAAGACTTCTGTGTAAGTTCTTAAGGAGCAGCAGAAAGGCACTCCTGGAGGGAAGCACTACCCTAGCACTTCTATCAGTGTAGAGGAGACAGGGGCTTGACTTGCAGGGAAAAGAAGCTGAGGGAACATTCTTGAGTCTTGTGGACTGGATAGGATTATTGCTGAGAGATTTTCCTCCACTCAGGAGGAGGGAAAGTGGTTCTTTCTTCTCCTTGAAGCCAAGTGGGAAAAATAGAACATTAGGAAAACTAGTTAAAAACATTTGGGGAGCATCTAAAAGAAGGGGAAATTAGGATGCAACTTCTTTGAAAATCTACTTAGAACTGGTCCAGCTTGAGTAGAACCAAGGAAGGAGAATGGAGAGATATGGCACAGGAGGTAGCTGTAATGCAGGTTCCACTGCTGGTATTTGAGTCCGGGATGTGAGAGGTTTCCCTCGGCAACAGAAATCATTAAAAATAGCTCAGATGAGTCATATTGCAAGTATCTAACTGAAACGGCCCGCTTACTGGACAAACAGCTCCATCAGTGAGGGCTATATGTGAACAGCTATGAATGGAAGAGTTTGAACTAGATCCAGATAACCTACGACAGGAAATTTTGTGGGTCTCAACTCTCAAAGTACATTCCAGAGAAGCCAACCACATATCGTTCAAGAGTGTTTGAACACTGGCTGAACGGAGGGCATGGCCTAAGAGGCAATAACCTTCTGAAAGCAGTGGTTTGCAACCAAGTAAAGAGAATTTTACCCTTTATAATCCTCCGTTTTTAACTTAGTAGAAAAGTAAACATTTGTAAATGGGAGCATAAATGTTATTGAGCTTTTCCTCAGATATGAGATTAGAAGTTTTAAATAGAGTTACACTACTTTTTTTAACCTAACCAGAAAGAGGTGGGCTCTTAGGATTCTATAGACAGATAGGGAGTGTATTTCAGTAGGATCCAAAGCAAGATTGAAAGAAGAGAATGGAAACCTTACCCCTTTGTTTACTCTTTAGTAAACCCAGTCCAGCAGTGTTTTGAAGACAGCAGATGTGGAAACTTTTAATGACAACAGTAGAAATTGTCCCTTCAGAGGATCAGTTTAAAGAGGGTCGAAATCGCAATGCCCTTATACTCTCTGGAGCATGGCTCATTACCTTAATAGAGAAACTGCCAAAAGATTTTCTTCCCTTCCTACTTACTTTTTTTTTTTTTTGCGGTATGCGGGCCGCTCACTGTTGTGGCCTCTCCCGTTGCGGAGCACAGGCTCCGGACGCACAGACTCAGCGGCCATGGCTCATGGGCCCAGCCGCTCCGCGGCGTGTGGGATCTTCCCAGATCGGGGCACGAACCCACATCCCCTGCACCGGCAGGCGGACTCTCAACCACTGTGCCACCAGGGAAGCCCCTAACAGTTTTTTGATGAAGTCTTTAGGGTTTTCTATGTATAATATCATTTCATATGCAAACAATGATAGTTTTATGTCTTTCATTCCAATTTTGATGCTTTTTTTTTTTTTCCTTTTTCTTGCCTAATTGGTCTAGCTAGGACTTCCAGTATTATGTTGAGTAAGAGTGGGGAGATGAAAAGCTTCTAACTTCTCACCATAGAGTATGATATTAGCTGTGGGCTTATCATATATGGCCTTTATTATGTTGAGGTATGTTCCTTTTATACCCACTTTGTTGAGACATCTTATTGTAAATGGAAGTTGAATTTTGCCAAATGCTTTTTCTGCATGTATTGAGATTATCATATTATTTTTAGCCTTTGTTTTGTTAGTGTGATGTATCACATTGATTTGTGGATATTGAACTATACTTGCATCACAGGAAAAATTCCCAGTTAATCAAGATTTATGATTCTTTTAATGTATTGTTGTATTCAGTTTGCTAAGGATTTTTACATCTATGTTCATGAGGGATATTGGCTTGTAATTTTCTTTTCTCCTGGTGTCTTTGACTGTTTTGATATCAGGGTAAAGCTGACCTCATAAGGTGAGTTTGGAAGTGTTTCCTCCTCTTCTATTTCATGAAAGAGTTTGAGAAAGATTGGTATTACTTCTTCTTTAAATGTTTGGTAGAATATAGCAATAAATTTGTCCGGTCTTGGCCTTTTATTTGTTGGGAGGTATTTGATTACTGATTCAGTCACCTCACTGGTAATCAGTGTGTTCAGGTTTTCTATTCCTTCATGATTCAGTCTGTGTAGGTTATAGGTTTCTAGGAATTTATCCATTTCTTCTAGGATTTCCAATCTTTTGCTGTATAATTGTACATAGTAGTCTCTTATAATCCTTTGTATTTCTGTGATATCAGTTGTAACTTCTCTTTTATTCTGATGCATTTTATCTGGGTGCTTTATTTTTTTCTTGATGAGTCTGGATAAAGATTTATCTCTTAGTTTCATTGATATTTCTACATTTTTGTCTCTATTTCACTTATTTCTTCTCTGATATTTATTTTTCCTTCCCTCCTCTAACTTTGGGTAATGTTTGTTTTCCTTTTTTTAGTTCATTGAGGTAAATTTGAAATGTATATCTGAGATTTTTCTTGCTTTTTGAGGTAGGCCTGTGTCACTATGAAATTCCATTTTTGAATTGCTTTTGCTGTGTTTAATAGATTTTATTTTATTTATTTTTTACATCTTTATTGGAGTGTAATTGCTTTACAGTGTTGTGCTAGTCTCTGCTGTACAATGAAGTGAATCAGCTGAATGTATACATATACCCCCATGTCCCCTCCCTCTGGAGCCTCCCTCTTACCCTCCCTATACCACCCATCTAGGTCATCACAGTGTACTGAACTGATCTCCCTGTGCTATGCAGCACCTTCCCACTAGCTATCTATTTTATGTTTGGTAGTGTATATATGTCAATGCTACTCTCTAATTTGGTCCCAGCTTCCCCTGTCCCCCTGTGTCCTCAGGTCCATTCTCTACCTCTGCATCTTTATTCCTGCCCTGCCACTAGGTGTTTTTTAGATTCCAAATATATGCATTAGCATATGGTATTTTTTTTTCTCTTTCCGACTTACTTCACTCTGTATGACAGACTCTAGGTCCATCCACCTCACTACAAATAACTCAATTTTGTTTCTTTTCATGGCTGAGTAATATTCCATTGTATATGGGTACCACATCTTCTTTATCCAGTCATCTATTGATGGACATTTAAGTTGCTTCCGTGTCCTGGCTGTAGTAAGTAGTGCTGCAGTGAACATTGGGGTATATGTTTCTTTTTGAATTATGGTTTTCTCAGGGTATATGCCCAGTAGTGAGATTGTTGGTCATGATAGTTCTATTTGTAGTTTTTCAAGGAACCTCCATACTGTTCTCCATAGTGGCTGTATCAATTTACATTCCCACCAACAGTGCAGGAGGGTTCCCTTTTCTCCACACCCTCTCCAGCATTTATTGTTTGTAGATTTTTTGATGATGGTCATTCTGATCAGTTTGAGGTGATACCTCATTGTGGTTTTGATTTGTAGTTCTCTGATAATTAGTGATGTTGAGCATCTTTTCATGTGTTTGTTGGCCATCCATATGTCTTCTTTGAAGAAATGTCTATTTAGGTCTTCTGCCCATTTTTTGATTGTGTTGTTTGCTTGTTTGTTTGTTTTTTGATACTGAGCTGCATGAGCTGCTTGTATGTTTTGGAGATTAATCCTCTGTCAGTTGATTTGTTTGCAAATATTTTTTTTTTCCTATTCTGAAGATTACCTTTTTTGTTGTGTTTACAGTTTCCATTGCTGTGCAAAAGCTTTTAAGTTTCATTAGGTCCCGTTTGTTTATTTTTGTTTATATTTCCATTACTCTAGGAGGTGGGTCAAAAGGATCTTGCTGTGATTTATGTCATAGAGTGTTCTGCCATGTTTTCCTCTAAGAGTTTGATAGTGTCTGGCCTTATATTTAGGTCTTTAATCCATTTCGAGTTTATTTTTGTGCATGGTGTTAGGGAGTGTTCTAATTTCATTCTTTTACATGTAGCTGTCCAATTTTCCCAGCACCACTTACTGAAGGGACAGTCTTTTCTCCATTGTATATTCTTGCCTCCTTTGTCAAAGATAAGGTGACCATATGTGCATGAGTTTATCTCTGGGCTTTCTGTCCTGTTCCATTGATCTATATTTCTCTTTTTGCACCAGTACCATACTGTCTTGATTACTGTAACTTTGTAATATAGTCTGAAATCAGGGAGCCTGATTCCTCCAGCTCTATTTTTCTTTTGCAAGATGGCTTTGGCTTATCAGTGTCTTTTGTGTTTCCATACAAATTGTAACATTTTATGTTCTAGTTCTGTGAAAAATGCCATTGGTAATTTGATAGGGATTGCATTGAATCTGTAGATTGCTTTGGGTAGTATAGTCATTTTCACAGTATTGATTCTTCCAATCCAAGCATGTGGTATATCTCTCCATCTGTTTGTATTGTCCTTGATTTCTTTGATCAGTGTCTTACAGTTTTCTGCATACAGATCTTTTGCCTCCTTAGGTAGGTTTATTCCTAGGAATTTTATTTTTTTGTTGCAATGGTAAATGGGAGTGTTTCTGATATTTCTGTTTCTAATATTTTGTTGTTAGTATATAGGAATGCAAGAGATATCTGTGCATTAATTTTGTATTCTGCTACTTTACCAGATTCATTGATGAGCTCTAATAGTTTTCTGGTGGCATCTTTAGGCTTTTCTATGTATAGTATCATGTCATCTGCAAACAGTGACAGTTTTACTTCTTCTTTTCCAATTTGGATTCCTTTTATTTCTTTTTCTTCTCTGATTGGTGGCTAAAACTTCCAAAACTATGTTGAATAGTAGTGGTTAGAATGGGCACCCTTGTTTTCATCCTGATTTTAGAGAAAATGCTTTCAGTTTTTCACCATTGAGAATGATGTTGGCTGTGGGTTTGTCATATATGACCTTAATTATGTTGAGGTAGGTTCCCTCTATGCCCACTTTCTGGAGAGTTTTTATCATAAATGGGTGTTGAATTTTGTTGAAAGCTTCTTCTGCATCTATTGAGATTATCATATGGTTTTTATCCTTTAATTTGTCAATATGGTGTATCACATCGATTGATTTGCTTATATTGAAGAATCCTTGCATTCCTGGGATAAATCCCACTTGATCACTGTGTACGATCCTTTTAGTGTGCTGTTGTATTCTGTTTGCTACTATTTTGTTGAGGATTTTTGCATCTGTGTTCATCAGAGATATTGGCCTATAGTTTTCTTTCTTTGTGACATCTTTATCTGGTTTTGGTATCCGGGTGATGGTGGCCTCGTAGAATGAGTTTGGGAGTGTTCCTCCCCCTGCTATATTTTGGAAGAGCTTGAGAAGGATCAGTGTTAGCTCTTCTCTAAATGTTTGGTAGAATTCACCTGTGAAGCCATCTGGCCCTGGACTTTTGTTTCTTGGAAGAATTTAAATCACAGTTTCAACTTCAGTGTTTGTGATTGGTCTGTTCATATTTTCTGTTTCTTCCTGGTTTGGTCTTTGAAGGTTGTACTTATCTAACAATTTGTCCATTTCTTCCAGGTTGTCCATTTTATTGACATATAGTTGCTTGTGTAGTCTCTCATGATCCTCTGTATTTCTGAGGTGTTAGTTTTTACTTCTCCTTTTTCATTTGTAATTCTATTGATTTGAATCTTCTCCCTTTTTTTCCTGTTGAGTCTGACTAATGGTTTATCAATTTGGTTTAAATTTGCAGAGAATCAGCTTCTAGTTTTAATGATCTTTGCTAATGTTTCCTTCATTTCTTTTTCATTTATTTCTTATGTGATCTTTATGATTTCTTTCTTTCCTTTCTTTATTCTGATGCATTATATCTGGGTGCTGTCTTTTTTTCTTGCTGAGTCTGGCTAAAGTTTTATCTCTTAGTTTCATTGATTTTTCTATTTTTTTGTCTCTATTATACCCATTTCTTCTCTGATTTTTATTTTTCCTTCTACTACTTTGAATACTGTTTGTTCTTTTTTTTAGTTCATTGAGGTGTAAATTTGAAAGGTATATCTGATATTTTCCTTGCTTTTTGAGGTAGGCCTGTGTCACTATGAACTTCTATCTTTGAATTGCTTTTGCTGTGTTTAATAGATTTTAGAAAGTTGTGTTTCCACTTTCATTATGTCAAGGTATATTTCTTTGATTTCCTTTTTGATTTCTTCATTAACCCATTGATTCTTTAGTAGCATGTTTTTCAGACTCCATCTGTTTTTTTTTTTTTTTTCACAATTTTTCCCTTAATTTATAGTTTCATACTGTCATGCTTGGAAGTGATTTCAATCTTATTAAATGTATTGAAACATGTTTTATGGCATAACATGTGACCTATACTGAAGAATATTCCACGTGCTCTTGATTCAAGAATGTATATTCTGCAGTTTGGGGATGAAGTGTTTTGTATATATCTATTAAGTACATCTGATGTAATGTGACATTTAAGGCCAATGTTTTCTTACTGATTTTCTGTCTGGATGATCTGTCCATTGATACAAGTGGGGTATTAAAGTCTTCTAATATTGTTTTACTGTCAGTTTCTCCCTTGATATCTGTTAATATTTGCTTTATATATGTATTTGCTCCTATGTTTGGTGCATACATATTTACAAATGTTATATTCTCTTTGGGAATTGACACCTTTATGATTATGTAAAGACCTTCTTTGTCTTTTATTGCAGTCTTTGTTTTAAAGTCTGTTTTATCTAAGTATTGCTAATATAGCTTTTTATTTCCATTTGAATGGAAATTTTTCTCCATTCTTTCACTTTCAACCTGTTTGTGTCTTTAGATCTGAAATGAGTCTCTAGTAGCCAGCATATAAATAGGTCTTGTTTTTTTATTTATTCAGCTACTGTGTGTCCTTTGATTGAAGCATGTAGTCAATTTACATTTAGAGTAATTATTAATAGGTATGTACTTAATGACATTTTGTTCATTGTTTCAGGTTGTTAATGTAGTTTTTCTCTGTTCTTCTTGTCTTGTTCTCTTCCCTTGTGTTTTTATGATTTTTTTGTGTGTTATGTTTGGATTTCTTTATTTTATGTATCTATTATAGGGTTTTAGTTTGAGGTTACCACAATATTTATTTATAAAAATATTTGTATAAATCAGTCAATTTTAAGTTGATAGTTACTTAAGTTTGAACACATTCTAAAAATACTGCATTTTAACCCACCCCCCCACAGGTTGTTTATGTCATATTTTACATGTTTATATTTCATGTGTCCCTTAACTACTTATTGTAGTTGAAGTGAATTTTACTGCTTTTGTTGTTTAATCTTTATATTAACTTTATAAGTGTTTGATTTACTACATTTATTATATATTTGCTGATACCAGTGAAACATTTTTCTTTCATGTATTTTCTTAATTCTAGTTATGACTTTTTCTTTTCCACTTAAAGAAGTTCCTTTCACATTTCTTGTAAGGCTGGTTTAGTGGTGAAGAACTCCTTTAATTTTTGCTTGACTCAGAAAATTTCTTTCTCCTTTATTTCTGAATGATATTCTTGGTTGTAAGATTTTTTTCCTTTTCAGCACTTTGAATGTATCATGCCACTCCCTTCTGGCCTGAAAATTTCTCCTGAAAAATCCACTAATAATCTTATGGGTGGGGTCCCTTATATGTAAGTAATTGTTTTTCTCTTGCTGCCTTTAAAATTCTCTTTATTTTTCTCTTGGCATTTTCATTATAGTGTGACTTGGTATAGATCTCCTTGAATTCATCTTGTTTGGGGTTCCCTGTGCTTCCTGGACCTGAATGTCTGTTTCCTTCCCCAGGTCTGGGAAGTGTTCAGTCATTATTTCTTCAAATAAGTTTCTGCCACTTTCTCTCTTTCTTTTCTTTCTGGACTTCTATAATGTAAATGTTAGTATGCTTGATGTCCCAAAGGTCCTTTAAACTATCCTCATTTTTTAAATTCTCTTTTTTTCCTGTTCTAATTGGGTGATTCCCACTACCCTGTACCATCTAATCTATTATTAATTCCCTCTAGTGAATTTTTCATTTTAGTTTTGTATTCTTCAGCTCTGATTTGTTCCTTCTTGTGTGTTCTAACTCTGTTGAAATTCTCCATTCTTCTCCCGGGTTCATTGAGCATGTTTATGACCATTACTTTGAACTTTTTACTAGGTAGGTGACTTATTTCAATATCATTAAGGACTTTTTCTGATGTTTTGTTTTATTCTTGTGTTTGGAACATATTTTTTCTATTTCCTAATTTTGCTTGTCTCTCTGTGTTTGTTTCTATGTATTAGGCAAAACTGCTACCTCTCGCAGTCTTTAAGGAGTGACCTTATATAGGTGATAATCCTTCTTGTTTAACCTGACCTACCTCTTGGTTGTCTCTCAAATCTGTGTGCCTATCTGTATCACTTGATATGTTCTTGATATGCCTCTGTGGTTGAGTGTGTGCCAAGACCTGTCAGTGTTCCAAGGAAGGAATCTCATTTAGCCCATAGTTTCAGGCTCACTGGAAGCCAGATCTTCAGACAGCAGCTTTTGATGTATGCAGCTATACAAAGCCCTGTGGGTCTAAAGTGTTATTCCCCTCTGGCCTCCAGACCAGGAAATCTGGAGGTGTCCTGGGTAATGTTTACCAAAACTGGGGCTTTTGGTAAGTAGATAATCTCCTTTTTGAGGAGTTTTGTCAAGATGTAGTGAGGCCAAGGCAGTGCTCAAGGATGTTGTCTCCCTGCTTATGTTCCCCGGAGTGCCTCTTTAGCCTCTAGATGTGTGAGAAATCTGAAGTCTGCCTCTCCCAATGAAATTCCAGATCAAGTAAATAAGCCTTTATCCCAGGAAGACTGGGGTTGTGTTTCAGTCTGCTGTCTGTGCAGTGTGCTGGCAGAGGTGGCCTGTGAAGAGCTCTTTCTGACTTCTAGAATCCTGTGGAGCTCAGGAACACCAACACCCTTGAACGCCAGTGCCAGATGATCAAGGGATATCCTTTGTGTGGATTAAGCATGGCTGCTGACTTTAGCTAGGCACCTGGAGACTTTAGGGGGAAGGGCTTGCTCTCTTGCTTCAGAAAAACAAAAGGAATATGACTTGTGCCTGTGGGCTTCAGAAGTGCAGCAAGAGAGTGCCTTGTCTGTGCATGTGCATCGGATTGAGGCCGGGAGCAGGAGAATGCTGAGATTGCTTGCAATCACCGGCCTTAGTCAGGGGACAGGGGAATGTCAACTCTGCTTTAGTCTGGGAGAGGAATAATGCCATGAGCACTAATGTTTCCCAGCTCCAGTCAGTGGGCAGGGTGCTGTTGTAACTGCTTATACTTGCAGACATTAGCTAGGGAACAGGAGAATGCCATGACCATTTGTGTCCACCTGCCCCAGCCAGGGAATGGAGGAGTGCTGCAACTACCAGTGCTTTCTGGCTTCAGCAAGGTGGCAAGATAGTGTTGAAATTACTCATCCCCATGTTTGAGCTTACCCTCCTGTGCTAGCAGGTTAGGGGGGAATGTGACAGTGGTGTCTGCCAATCCCTTAGTCTATGCGGAACAGAGGGGAGAATTTCCAGTGACTCTCTCCCCTCCAGCCAATGATTTTAGATTTGCAAATGCCTCTCCTTCCTACATAGTCTTGGCGCTTTTCATATTGCTATGATTCTTTGGGTCTTGGTGTGAATGAGACCACATGTAAGCCCTTGAAGGAGTTTCAGTTTCCTATAGCACTTTGGAACTTTTGGACGTTAGTACTTTGATTTTCTAAACTCAACATTTTGAGAGCTTGTCTCTCCAGTGTAGATCCCAGGGGCCAGGGTTCCTAATGTGGGTCTCCAACCCCTCTTTCCTCTGGGAAAAGCACTCATTTGGTGAGATACCTCTGTAGTGTGTGACACCATGCTGGGGCTGAGGGTTTTGGGTGAGAGTGTTTTTTGTCCCTTCTACTGCTCTCAATGTGTTTTTTAATCCTTTGTTGTGGAACATGTTGTTCATCTAGTTCTCAAGTTCTTTTGAGAGGGAATTGATCCATATGTAGCTGTATATTTGATGTGTCCATAGGAGGAGGTAGGTTCAGGATCTTCCTATGCCACCATCTTGAACTACCCCAATCTGTGAGTTCTTTAATTTTGTAAGCTTAGGGAAGTAAAGGTACGTTGCAAGACACCGTTGAATCATTGGTACCCTACAGTTCTATGTCTGTGAACTTAGGTATATCTCCCCAAAATTCTTTATAGCTGGGACAGAAGCCTATATATCTCCTTAAAGAACTGGAGTGGACCAATTATTCCACTTAAACATCACTGTTAGAGTGTGGAAGACCCAGAATGCTTGTAGGCATTCTGGATAGGGGTGGAGCAGGAGGAAGGAAGTCTATGAGGGTTAACTGTCCTGGGCACAGCCTGTGGAAGTCCAATTCTCTCAACTATCCAGAGTTACAGTTTAAATATAGGTTTGGGTAGAGATCTGTGGCAAACTAGGTTTGATTTTTGTATCTGCACAGTTATTCAAGGGAGCCTAGAATGTCTTAGGGATTCCAGCACAGAGTTTAATGAGTATGAGAGAGTTTAATGAGAATGGGCACCCACTGTTGTGAATTATATAGTGAATAGGTATATTATCCCTCATCATATAACTGATACACAAAACACCAGGCTCCTCACATGATTCAAAATAGGTAAGAATCGCTAAGCGTGATTGGTAGTCTTCTCTCTTTAAAATGGAGCTGCTTATCATTTTTACTTTTACAGATAATGCTTTTCTACAAATACTTAAATAGCCCAGGGTAGTTCAGTTTGCATATTCAGGAAGGTCAGGTACACAATATTCCAGAGCTCAGTTCACCCGCTTTAGATTAAATTGTGTTTCAGCATGCAGGCCTCAAGTCTTACTAGCTTTACAAACATACTTCAAATGATGATCTAAGTCATTTGTTGTGTGTGAAGCTGCAGATGTATCTGGGCCTTAACAGCTTTGAAGCAAAGAAATTATGTTCCTTCCCCAAAAGGCTTATGATCTAAAGAAAATGATTGAGATTAGTTCACACAGGAAATAAAAGAAGAAGGAATGCAAATGTCTGTGGCCGATGGATTTACTGAGCAGTGGATTTATAGGAAAAATTGATCACTGAGTGTCAATCAGGAAAGAATTTTGTCTTGGAAATTTCTATGTACAGTTGTAATATAGAGTTCAGTGGAAATAAAACAAAAATAAAGACTTTTATTCTAAACTTGCTGGAAAGCAAGTTTAGAATATTTAATCTGTTTGTACTACTGCTCTTAATTATTAGCACTTAAAATATTGCATTAAGTCTATTTCTTGAAGTGCTATGCAAAGCCCAATTAAAGTCTATTTTACAAATTGTCCACATTTGTAGGAGTTAACCATCTAAAAGATCTGAAAGGCTCTATTTGTATATTTTGTTAAATATATAATGCTCCAAGCACTTGCAATCTGCTTCCTTTGCTTTGAACTGAATTTTTCTTTACATGTGGAAAATTCTTTATCATGCATTGATCTGAAGAGGCCCACTGAGTTTCTGTGTCAAAATCCTTTATATAACTTTTAATAAGCACACCTTTAACTGAATCTTCTAAGTTCCTTTTTTTACCATGTACTTTCTCTGCATTGATGACCCCATGTAATATTTCAAGAACAGAATTTATTCCATGGCCAAATGAAATATTTTTTTAAAGAATTCTTTTCACCACTGTCAAATTTTGAGAAAGCTTGCTGAGCAAGTGGCAGCAAAATTTTAAGGGATGATGTATATCACTTCAATTGATATTTTCTATATCTAATATTCTGATTTTTCCTCTCTATTCCTTCTCGATGGGACTCAGTATAGACAGTAACTCCCAGTCTTAAATTTCTTCTCTTCTTTCACAGTGGACCTGTCTGTTAACCAAAATATAAGCATGTGGATGTGAGTCAATGAGACAGCAAGAGAGAATAACTCTTTTTAGGAAGTGGCAAACATAAATATTTTAAAGTAAATCATTTTAAAACTTCATATTTACTATAATTTTCTTCACTTTTAACATTTGTACTTTTCTTCACTTTCATGTAATGCTAAAATTTTCATGAGGGTTTTGGTAAAACCTTCACTAATGTCTAGGTAACAATTTATTTACCATATCTCGCCCATTTCATGGTACTGATTTCATTTTAGTATTTTATAGAGGATACTTGGTGTTTTACCCATAGGTTTTGACCAAATAGATCTCTGTCATTAAATATTTAAAACATTTTTTCTAAATTGATGAAATTTGAAGTTTTTTATTCGTTCACTCAATCACATTCATATATTTACCAGGCATGAGTGTGTGCGCCAGAAGATATGGAGGAATGCAGAAATAACTAAATGGATGTTTCAGAGAGTACACAGTCTGATGAGTGGCAATGGCAAATGCAATTACTTTATAGTAGTATCAGTATTGTAACAAAATTAACCAGTAAGTTTTATAGAATTAGGAAAAGGAAGTACTACTATTTCATGGGGCAGCTGGTTAATTTAATCTAAGATACAATAGAAGAAGTTTTTGGGTAAAGAAGGAATGTGGTATATTCTAGAGGGAAAAGGGCGGCGTGAGCAATGCAAAGAAACAATTATTTTGTAGATATAAACTAGATTGTTTTAGATAGCCTCACCAACAACTCAGTCTCCCCAAATGGGATACTTGGAGTCATTCTCATCTTAAGTTGAAGGGAAATGACAGGAGGTATAACTAGAGAGATGATTATATGTATATTTAAAGCTAATCTGGTGCCTATCATTACTAGGTGCTTCCCATATTTTAACCCTTTATTTTTTATTGTGATACCTCTGTGTTATGTACTAGTATACAACTTGTACAGATAAGGGAATGAATTTAAGACAGATTAAATCTAGCCAAAGTTTGCTAATTAGCGGCCAAGCCCCCGGCATTTGCTAACTCGCAGCCCATACTGTTTCCACCATATCAGTAAAGAGCATTGATTTCCAGGGTAAAGGAGTTTGACTTTGTACTAAAGTAAGTGGAAAGCAAGTATTAGCATGATTAGATCTGAGACTGAGAAAACTTATCTCAGCAGACAGGTCTGTAGACATTGGCAGAGGAGCAGGGATTAATAGATAAAAAGTCATTCTAACAGACAAGGCGGAAGATAATAATTGTTCCAAACAGGGCAGAGCATGTGATTCTCTTTGCAGGGAGTGGAATGGAGAGAGATTATGAGACAGATTTAAAAGAAAGAAGGTGAAGAAGGAAGTGAAAGCTCACTACTTTGAGGTAGTGAGCTTTTTTATATACCAGATATATATTTTTTTCCATCTGTACATTGTGTCACTTGAATCCTCACAGTAACCCTATTCCTTCATTTGCTCTATCAACAAATGTTTGTGCTATCTTGTAAGGAATAGAAGGTATGATCGTGAATTAAAACATAGTCTCTGCTGTCTAGGAGTTTATAGTCTAATCTAGGGTATTGTTAGATCTCTTTTACAAATGTGGAGAGATAAAATCAGAGACATTACTTCCTCCAAATTCAAATGGTGGTTTAGCTTTACATTGCCACCTCCCAGTCTTCTGACCTTGTTTCTCACATCTATACCAAGGAAGTCCAGTATCTCCACTTATTTCTTGAAGATCATTGTTATGTACACCTCCAAAGAGTGATGCCAGCAGATGATTAAGACTTGCTCCAGGTGTTGTCAGAACACTGAATATCAACTTATGGGTGAGTGGAGTCATGACGATAAATTCTTTGTCGTTGAGTCTCATATTCTACTTCACCTTCCAGTCCAACTCTCTAGATCCATTCATGTATATGTATTCCTGCTTCCTGCCAGTACAACTTAGCCAAGTACCGACATATTTTTGGTATGCCAGCTATTTCTTACTGGAGAAGGGACTTTATATTACCACTTCAGCTGTGTTAAGACATGACATTATTTGCCTGAATGTAATGAGAAGAACTGGGGAAGATCTAGAAGAGAGCAAGTATTTTTGTAAGAGACATCTGCCTCATCTGAATCCATTGTACAATTTCCAGTCAAGAAGTTGTTGATCACTGGATGAAGTGAGGCTATTCCTACTAATGCATAAGATTCAGAGAATTGGGGAGTTCAAGATTCTCAGGTTCATCTAACTAATATCCCTATCTTATATTTCTTAGTTCTACTCCTATTTCCTATTAAGGATCGGAATTTGACAAATGACCTGTTGAAACTGTGCATTCAGTCTCCTTTGCAATTCTATCCTGATTATAATGATATCTTGGGCTGATTTTCTGCACAGTATGCCCCTCAAGAGCTGAGAATCTCCTCAAAAAGATGGAAGAGAGGCCCTCTGGCTTTCAGATTGTAACTTGAATTGGCAAATGGCTACCCTGATCCTTTTTTGTCCCCAACCAAGATTTCTATTTCTATTAATAGAAATCAGTCTGCTCTACAATGTATGAAATTGGTGAAAATATTACTGATTATGAAGCCACTACCTGTAAGGGATTATTATGATCACAAATAGCAAATAGTGGGGTGCATTGTCAACTTATGAGTAAATGGGCCCAAGGCTTGGCTTGGTCCGGTCCATTAGTTATTGAACCCTCATCTCTAAATCAAGTGTATGTAAAAGGGAAGAAAGAGTGGATGTGTGATTTGGAAATTCTGTGTGGTTGGTATTTGATCGTGGGCTTTTACACTGTGGTGGATTTGAAAGCATCAGGATGCTTTGGAGAAAGATAAACCCCTGAATTCACAGGGTCCAGATTCTGTACATCCTATATGTCCATCCAGGATATCACCTACTCCATCAGGAGAAACAGTGAGTGTTTCATAGAAACCAGACCAATCACTAGTACCCTCTACTAGCCCTTGTATCATCTTTCCTCTTCCTTAGCATCTCTGTTGGAATGCTAGTGGTTTCATGTTTCCATACTAGTGAATTCACCCCCAATAGCCCATGATGGGAATCAGAATACACAGGGGAGATAATATCTCAATCTCTGGAAAGAGGAATGTCGGGAAGGCAGTCATGATAACTTCAAAGAGCTTTAAAAAGTTCTACACATATCTCACGTTTCTTCCAGGGAAAGGCAGGAAGGCTCTGAAAAAGGTGCCAAGGAATAGGGTGTTTAGATCAGCTGAAATCACCTAGGAATTCTAAAAGAGGAGTTGCTGAGTTCAGTCAGTTTTGGGTGAAATTACACAGAACCAATATTAGCTAATTCTGAACCTATTTTGCTTTCACTTGTTTTCTACGTTGCTAAACTCTTGGCTCTGTGATTTTTCACTTTCATTTTTTGGTGTAATTCTTTGGAATTAGACCTTGCCCAGGAGTTGAAGCTCAATTCTTTGCTCTCAATTCTCCACTCTCTGCTTATCACACTGATCCTGACATTCCAGCTCTTCTCAGGTGATAACTGCTTACTTACTCCAGACCTTGACTGACAGAACCCAAGGTTGCTCATTCACTCAGTTGGCATCAGGCTCTGTCACCCAGCTTCAGCAGAATAGAAGGAAATTTGACAAATAACATCAAATACTTCTAAGAATTACAGTTAAATTGAAACTGAAAAGCCCTCTCCTAGTATTTCAGTTTACAAAAGGTGATTTGCTTTAAGAAGGCCAAGAGAAAAACTGTTTGGATTTGCAACAGATAGATGCAAGTGAGAAGTAGGCTATTGTTTCACTTGGAGTTAAAGCTTTCCTTAGAAAAGATGTGCTCCAGCCATGCCAGTTATAGAACAGTTAGAGTAGGCTGCCTTCCTTCCTGATGTACAACTTGTTATCAGTACAACCAGTTATAGAACAGTTAGAGTAAGCTGCCTTCCTTCCTGATGCACAACTTGTTATCAGTACAACCTGGGAACACCATTACTTTCCAAAATATTCCAGAAATATTGTAGGGTATTCTGTAAAGGCCTTTGACTGGACTCATGAGTTTTTAGGCTCAGAGAGAATGAGTCCAAAGAAAGTTCTGGTTCAAGGCCTTTCCCCAAGATGCTGATAATATTTTTAATAACTCTGTGACTTAAAGAAAAATTTGAAAAGAGAAATAAGACAGAGATGAATCTTATCTGTAGGACTTCACTATTTTGCTCTGGCAACACTGAATATTTGGTTGAACCACCTACTTACTGCAAAACACTGGGTTTCCCAAAGATACCATGAGTTTTTGAAACACACATAGAGATGGTGTTAAATACAGTGTTTCAACATATAAATGTGTCATTTCATAATGACAAGTCATTATATTTTACAACCCTTGGAATCCAGTGATATTAGTGCCAGCGATTTCAATAACATGCGGGGATGGGGAAGCAGGGAAGGGTTGTTTGGATCCTAAAGAGGAAAGTTCAATTATTAAGTATATAATTTAGCAGGAAGTTTTTCTACAGGTGAGTATATTTCTGTGTTTATTTTGGGACTCAATTTTTAGCCAGGTGAAACCCTCAGATATTAGATATATCCACATGTATACCCTCCAGTAGTAATTGTTCTTTTCTTCCCATTCCATTGGGGTTATGAACAGTAGTTCCTGTCAGAGCACATTTCTCCTAGGAATTCTACCCCAGAAGGTAAAGAAAAAGCATGCCCTACTGATGTGGCAAACTCGTCCTCTGTGCACCAGTGCCAAATCGAATCTCAGAGACAGAGTTTTGGGTGAAGTAGAAAAGAATAGCTTTATTGCTTTGCCAGGCAAAGGGAGACACAGCAGGCTCCTGCCCCGAAACACTGTATGTCCCAACCTGGGAGGATTTGATGAGGAGTTTTATAGCAGTGGTTCAAAGGTGGGATTGCTGATAAGATTAGAGTGTATGCAGGGCCTGCACTCCTTTAATCCGACCTCAGGTGGTCTCCAGATAAGCTTCTCTTCTCTGGTTCTCAAAGCTATCAAACTGTGACCTTCTCTCTGAAATGAGGGTTGCTTCATCTTCATTTATTGGGAGTTTTAGTTGTATAAAGAGCTCAGAAGATATTGTGTTTCCCTTGCCACAGAACCAGGACCCTGCTCCAAGGCTGCACTATTTTTTCTTGGCTGCTCCTCCCTTGTCTCTGCATCCCCTCCCTTCCCTGATTAGCAACTGTTTGAACCTGCCCTTTGGAGCTCAGGGAAGGTCATGGAGGCTGAACAGAAAGGCTTCCATGCCCGGGAGCCCCACGGGGTCCTGCTTGTTTTAACTATCTCTGCCAGCTAATTCCTAGCAAAGTTATTTAGATTCCCTGGGCTTCAGTTCCTTCAACTGTAAAATGGAGACTAGTAGTTCCTTTAATATAGAGTTATTAGGAGAATCACATAAATAGCACATGAAAAACACCTAGTATAATAGACAGAACACAGTTTAGCCTAAACACATTTCGATTCCTATATTCTTGGTGTAAAAATCATGATTTCAGGGCTTCCCTGGTGGAGCAGTGGTTGAGAGTCCACCTACCGATGCAGGCGACACGGGTTCATGTCCCGGTCCGGGAAGATCCCACATGCTGTGGAGCAGCTGGGCCCGTGAGCCTGCACATCTGGAGCCCGTGGTCCGCAACAGGAGAGGCCACAACAGTGAGAGGCCCATGTACCACAAAAAAAAAAAAAAAGAAAAGAAAAAACATATCATGATTTCATTACCTTTGGTAAGACTTCTTTTTCTTTTCTTTCTGAAGCTTTATCTCTAAGTTCAGTATTTACTTTGAAGTACATTGATCTTTGGTCTTTCTTTGAATTGCCACGATTTGTCATTTAAACCTATATTGAAAATAAATGTATTTCTTTGCTAGGCAGAGTTATATTTAGATATTTTTAGTTGAGTCCAATTTAAGGTATTTAAATCATAATCTGTTTCTATTTTACTTTCTCAATTAAGTGACTACTTTTGTTAACAATTTTCTAAATTAGGGATACAGATCAAGAAAATTTTCTGTCGTCTTAGTACTTTAAGGTGTTATTTTAAACCTGCCAATCCTGTTTGTTTGGCCCACACATTCCCTCTCCCCAGTTTATCTATGCTGGATGAGATGTAGCCTGGTATGTAAACAGAGGAGCTGGAATAAGATGTATGTATGGAGTAAGTAGGAAAAGCCAGGACCAAAATATCTTGGAGCAATATTCAATTCATCCATCAAGTGTCTGTTCACAAGGTCTGGTTTGCATCTGATATCACTTCTGATTGAGTAGTAATGAAGCTATGCAAGTTGTTAAATGTTTTAACTATCACCTTTCTCAGGAGGGAACTCGAAGCTTCACACAATCTCTGTGGGTTAGAGATTGACAAGAAAAAGTCTGGAAACAGAACTGGGATTGAGGATTAGGGTAGTAGAACAATAGTCAACTGTGTAG
Organism: Leucopleurus acutus; assembly: GCF_964270905.1. Taxonomy (NCBI): domain Eukaryota; kingdom Metazoa; phylum Chordata; class Mammalia; order Artiodactyla; family Delphinidae; genus Leucopleurus; species Leucopleurus acutus. The sequence goes on along the minus strand of NC_139145.1, from coordinate 76,758,020 downwards.
AATTAAATGAAATTTTGGTGTAAATTTCATGTCTTATGTGTCTGATTTTAAAGCCCACACATAAAGAAACATACATTCTAGCACCTCCTAATCTCAGAGATGGGTTTGAATGCTTTCTCTTCTATTAATTTGCTGTATTAGCTTGAGTAACTTCTTCTTGGATTAGTTTTTAATGTGCATTTTTTGATTATTGTGATACTGATCTCTCATGTTTAATCATAATATTTGTGAGTTTCTAAAACACAGTTGGTGCACAGTACTTTTAAAATACCTTCTCCTTACCCTGGATACCCAACATTGCTGTGAAATCAAGTATGATATACATTGCCAAGATACTCCTAGCAATATGACCTACTTCCTCAAATTTGTCACTAATCCTCTCAAGATGTATAATTTTATTTTATCTCGTGACAAAAAGAAAAACTGTTTTGAGGTCTGTTTTTTAGAGTGTATTTATTTTGTTTTCACAAATAAGCTATACTCTATATTTCAACTTTGTTTTGATTTTTAGAAAGGATAATTTTAAATTAACTTTATAATTAGAGTCTATTAAAGGTTTTCTTTATGATTTCCTTTTCTGTTTCCATATCTTTAAACTCATCATTATTTTATATTTTCCCTGAGTTATTCATTGTTAGTATTAAAGTGGCCATTGATGAAAATAATAAACATATTCACATACAATAATAGAAATTAGTTTTCAACAAGAGTGTCAATTATTACTAGTTAATAATGTTAATTTTTTAAAAAGTTTTGGTGTATTTTAAAATTTTTCATCAATATTTTGTAGTTTTCTGTGTACAAGTCTTTCACATCCTTGATTAAGTTTATTATTTTTGTTTTGGATGCTATTGTAAATGGAATTATTTTCTTTATTTCCTTTTCAGATAGTTTGTTGTTAGTATATAGAAACACAACTAATTTTTGTATGTTGATTTTATGTCCTGCAACTTTTAAAAACTTGTTTATTAGTTCTATCAGCTTTTTTGTGACATGTTTAGGGTTTCCTACATATAAGATCATGTCATGTCATCTGCAAATAGAGATAGTTTTACTTCTTCCTTTGTGATTTTGATGTCTTTTATTTCTTTTTCATAACTAATTGCCCTAAGACTTCTAGTACTATACTGATACTATATTGAATAGAAGTAGCAAGTGTAGGTATCCTTACCTTGTTCCTGATCTTAGACGAAAAGCTTTAAGTTTTTTACTGTTGAGTGTGATGTTAGCTGTGGGTTTGTCATATGTGGCCTTTATTATGTTGAAGTAAATCCCTTCTGAAACTAATGTGTTGAGAGTTTTTATCATGAAAGTGTTTTGAATTTTGTGAAAAACTTTTTCTGCATCTGTTGAGAAAATCATGTGATTTATATTCTTTATTCTGTTGGTATGTCACATTAGTGGATTTGTGTATGTTGAACCATCCCTGTGTTCTAGGTGTAAACCATACTTGGCCATTTTATATGATCCTTTTAATGTGCTGTTGAATTCACTTTGTTAATATTTAAGGATTTTGAAGCAGTATTCATCAGGAATATCAGCTTGTAATTTTCTTGTGGTGTCTTTGTCTGGCTTTGGTAACAGGGTAACGAGGACTTATAATACATGTTTTGGAGTATTCAATGCTGTTTAACTTTTTGGAACAGTTTGAGGAGAAGAATCAACATTAATTATTCTTTAAGTGTTTGATAAAATTTATAAATGAAGTCATCTGGTCCTGGGCTTTTCTTTAGTGGGAGGTTTTTGATTACTGATTCAATCTCCTTACTCTATTGGTTTGTTCAGATTTTTTTTTTAAATTTCTCCCTGATTCAGCCTGGGTAGGTTGTATGTTCCTGAGAATTTATCCATTTCTTCTAGATTTTTCAATTTGGGATATAGTTGTTCATAGTAGCCTCTTATGATTCTTTTTATTTCTCTGGCATCAGTTGTAATGTCTCCTCTTTCATTTATTATCTTATTTGAGTGTTCTCTTTTGTTCTTAGTCTAAAGATTTATCAATATGCTTTTTCTTTGAAAAATCTTAGTTTCATAGATTTTTAAAATTGTTTTTCTATTCTCTGTTGCATTTATTTCTTAAATTGAACCCTTGTCTTATACTCATCAACTCAAAATGGATTATACTTAAATATAAGACTCAGAACTGTAAAACTCCTAGAAGAAAACATAGGAGAAAAGCTTCATGACATTGATCTTGGCAATGATTTCTCGGCACCAAAATCATAAGCAGCAAAACCAAAGTAGAAAATGGGGGTACATCAAACTAAAGTTTGTGTACTGTGAAGCAAACAATCAACAGAATGAAAAGGCAACCTATGGAATGAGAGAAAATATTTGAAATCATATTTAATAAACAGTTAATATTCAAAATATATAAGGAACTCCTATAACTCAATAGCAAAAAAAAAAAAAAAAAAAGAAAAGAAAAGAAAAAAAATATGCAGAAGACTTGAACAGATGTTTCTCCAAAGAAGACATAAAAGGGGTCAACAAATAAATGAGAAGAGGCTCAATATCACTAATCATCAGGGAAATGCAAATAAAACCACAGTGAGCTATCATCATATACCTGTTAGGATGACATTATCAAACAACAACAACAAAAGATAGCATGTGTTGGTAGAGAGTAGAGAAATTGGAACTCTCGTATATACTGTTGTTAGGAATGTAAAATGATGAGGTTGTTATGGAAAACAGTATGGAGGTTCCTCAAAAAATTAAAAATTGAACTACCATATGCACCAGCAATCCCACTTCTGGATATATTGTACATCTGAAATAATTGAAGTCAGGACCTCAAAAAGATATCTGTACTCCTGCGTTCATTGCAGAATTATTCACAGTAGCCAAGACATGGAAATAATTAATCTACATGTCCATTGGCAGATGAGTGGATAAAGAAATTATAGCATGAACGTACAATGGAGTAGTATTCAGCCTTAAAAAGAAGGAAATCCTTCTTTTGCTTTGACAACATAGATAGACCTGGAGGACATTATACTAAGTGAAATTAGGTAATTAAAGAAGGACAAATACTGCTTGATTCCAATTATATGAGGTATCTAAAAGAGTCAAACCCACAGAAGCAGAGAGCAGAATGGCTGAGGGAAGGAGGGAAAGGGAAGTTTCTCATCAATGGGTAAAGTTTGTTATGTAAGATGAGTAAGTTTAGAGATCTGCTGTATAGCGTTGTGCCTGTACTTAACATTACTGTATCGTACATTTAAAAATCTCAGAGGTTAGATTTCATGTGAAGTATTCATAGCACAATAAAAAATTTTGGACGAGAAATCAAGTTAACAAAATGTATTTTATGAACAAAATTATAATTATTTCTTTTTATTTTGAATTTTATTAATCTGCTCTTACCATGTAATGTTTTATTTTGTGATGAAATACTTCCTCCAAATAATTTCTTGTTCCCTATATAATCTTTTAATCACATTCTCTCAAAGACCTGGAATGAGTAACAATGATTTAAAGGAGACACATTGTCTCCATTTTCATTTAAATTCTAATTAGTTTATTTCAATTTCATCATGTTCTAACTTTCATTACAAATTTTATCTTGGGTATAGGTAATTCATTATAATCCTTCTATAGATCTTGGCTTTTCTGACTTTAATCATAGCAATTTATTCAGAATATTTAATGTGACAAACACATTAAAAGCATGATCTTCCTCTACTATTTTAATACTCTGAGTTAAGAACTATCATTACCTGTATTTTGCAATTTAGAAGACCAAGTTTTACAGAGGTTGAGTAAGGAGCCCACACTGATATTGCTCCTCAGAGGCAGAGATGGAACCCAAACCCGAGTTTTAGAATATTTAGAGAAAAATAAAGAGAAAATACCTAGTTGTTGGTTTCTTTTCAGAAATAATATCTATATCTTTGGATTAGGATGTTCAAATTTTACGGAGGTTATTTTCTCTTCAAATCATATGAACTGCACTCAGCCAGTAATAATCACTGAAATATTTAGATGCCAATTTTAGCAATACAATTCATGGGGTCAGTTATGATGTTTTACCCTATTCATTTAGCAAAGATACAATCCCACTGGTGAAATTTCCTTCCAGGATTGGGAAAAATAAAAGAATTTTGCCTGTACCTTTTGATAATTTGTGTTTCTTCCCTTGAAATTAGTCTTCAGTAATAAATTAAAAATGGACAACAAACATCTGAAAGTTTGGTAAATTAAAAAGACTAATGATGCATGTTGGTAAGAAAACAGGCAAGCAGTCTTTGATCGTCGGTGTGTAAATGGAATTAAAATTTTTGGAGGGCCAATTGCCAATAACTTGGAAAATTAAAACATGTAAACGTTGGACTCAGCCATTCCACCTCTAAGATTTCCTACCTCTCAATTATGCAAATAGATATCAGAAAGGATACTCACTAAAACTACATACAAACTGTGTGATTTGCTTAACTCCCCTGTAAATTGGAGTTTTTAAGAGAATCTACATTATGGAGTGTTGTATGAGGTAATCAATTGAGTAATTAATTTGCATCTACCAGTGGTAAGTTTGTAATCTTAAAAGAAAATATTTTGTCTTTAATCAACTTTACTTCATTTTTAAATTGCAAAAATAATATATACTTGTTAGGACATGTGAAACAGTACGAGATGGAAAAATTTCCTCCTCTGACCCTGTAAGAAATACTTTGATTTTGATAATTGACCACATGGGAGATCTTTGATTGGAGCTCTTGTGTGAATTAGAAATGATTTCCTGGGGTTTTGAGTTTATTCCAAGAGCTAATAGGTTGAGGAAATCTATTCATTCTATTAGAATATTAGAGTTGGATCATTGTTTGCTAATTGAGATACCCTTAAACCAATATGGAGATAATAATCAACAGCCAGATCAACCTCTCTAAATTACTAACATTGATATATAGCACTAATGTCACTTACCCATACACAAATCCTCTTAAGTAGTAACATCCTTTGGACCTTTCTGCCAAGTGCACATCTTTCTTAAAAATATTTTAACAGAGATTTAAAAATATTATTAGATACTCTGAATTCATAGTAATTAAGGAGCATCACAACCATTGGGGGAAAAATTTGACAAAATGTTCTAAAAGTAGATTGCAGAAATAATTGAAAAAAGACAAAACAGCGTGAGAAGGTTTAAGACCTTAACCATCCCCGCTTTGACAGGGTCCTTATTAATATGTAGAAACGATAAATCACTAGTCTAGGAATGAAAACGTGGACTTAAAATTATAAAACTTTATGGGACATTACATATTTTCAAGTCAGATTTTAAGATCAGACCACTAGTTGGAGGCAGTCTAAGAACTGACGGCCTATCTCAAGGCAGTACTGTTTTACAAGGCACCACCCATGGTATTTCACTTTGCTATTCCCAGCTAAATATACCTATGGTTGTTGAACAGAGTCACTTTACCTTATACTTGCCTCTCCTGCCTTTTTTTTTTTTTTTTTTTGTGGTACGCGGGCCTCTCACTATTGTGGCCTCTCCCATTGCGGAGCACAGGCTCCAGACGCGCAGGCTCAGTGGCCATGGCTCATGGGCCCAGCCGCTCCGCGGCATGTGGGATCTTCCTGGACTGGGGCACGAACCCGTGTCCCCTGCATCGGCAGGCGGACTCTCAACCACTGCGCCACCAGGGAAGCCCTCTCCTGCCCTTTATGGACAGGAATTGAAATAAAAGACAAGGAAGAAGCTCACATGTTTACTATAGAATATTGAGTCACTCATTTTACAATTATTTATTAAGCACCATAAAATGCCAAACATGTCCTTCTATTACTGTGGTTACAGACGTGAACAAAGTGATTGTTTTAAGCAAAATGGATTAAAAAATTTAGATGATTTTTAAGGCCTGCTCTATGTGGATTCTGACTTTTCTAGTCTTATCCATACTTCAGTATTTCCTATCCTTTTGTTTTGTTTTTGCTTCTCAAGCACTCTCCAAAGGAATTCTAGCATGCTGCTTAAATGTAGGGCATCTGGAGCCAGACTGTCTGCGTCTGGATCCCAGACCTACTCGTTATCAGCTGTACAACCTTAGAAAGTTTTTAAAACTCTCAGTATCTCATCTTTCTTATTGGTAAATTGGGAACAATAGTGTTAATATCTCATATAGAGTTGTTTTGAAGACTAATAATATGGATCATGTGGAAAAGACACTGGCTCATTTTTGTTATTGCTTCTTTAGTCAAGAAACCAATAAAGCAGGAGGAAAAATAAAGTGTTAAACTAGTAAAACACACCCTCCATCAAAATCAGAAAATACTCCACCCCTGTAGCATTACCTCTTCCACTGAAAACTGATCATGGCATGCCTTCCTGCTAAGTTTCAACATGGCCTTTCAATCAGTCCAGTGGGCCAAGCATTGCGTTAATGAGAAGGGACATTTGAAATGAAACCAATTTGCCATCTGAATCTTTTCTGTAGAGAAAGTTCCAAAGCTTCATATACTGACAGTTTTTTTTTTTCCTGGAAAAAAAGAAATAAATTTGAATGAATCAAAGTTTATTGTAGTTAAGGTAGTCATATATGCCAGTTTGTCTGGGACAGGTTCAATTTTTACCCCACTGTCACTCTCAAAGTTGTCCCACTTTGGATAACAAATTATATGGCCACTTTAATTATTACTTATTATAAAGAGCCATAACATAGTTTATTTTAACTATTTTGAGCTTGATATTTCTACTAACTATCCTTCAGAAGTGGAAACAGACAAGAACACAACTGATTTTCATGATACACATAGTGATTATTAAGTCCAGCTGTAGAGACATATTTATATGTATGAGGAAATAACTTCATAAGACTTTCAAAGGATGAGTCATGTCTTGTGTGCTTTTATTTTTCCATAACTGTTATAAATGTTATATATATGTTATTGCTTCCACAAATGCCTAATTTTTCTGTGTATAAAGTTAGTCAGAATTTCAAGAAATACAGCCTTAAGACTTGTATTGAATGTCTCTTGCGGGCCACCTTCTTTTTAAGTGACTAGAAAAATTTACCATTCTTTTTTTTTTTTTTTTTTGCAGTATGCGGGCCTCTCCTGTTGTGCAGCACAAGCTCCGGACGCGCAGGCTCAGCGGCCATGGCTCATGGGCCCAGCCGCTCCACGGCATGTGGGATCTTCCCAGACCAGGGCATGAACCCGTGTCCCCTGCATTGGTGGGCGGACTCTCAACCACTGTGCCACCAGGGAAGCCCAATTTACCATTCTTAAGAGGTTTATTAATTTCTTATCTCCAGATGACAATCTTAAAAATTATGCCACATTCATAAACTATTGGATAGTCTTTTATGAACTAAGGCATATGATTTTTGTTTATCCTTTAATGTGAATTTATTTTTAAACATTAAATAAATTGAATTTAGGACATATTTGCATATCTCAAATCAATTACATGTAAAAAGTATTTATTTGTATAATTGTGATAGAATTCCTATTATGAGAATAAAGTTTTAGTAATAAACATTTTCATTCAACCGTAGATATTGACTGGTAAAGAAAAAACTTTACTGAACTTTGCCTTTTCACAAAACACTCATGGATTAATTTACAACAAATAATAAGTTGGAAAGTGTTAATGGTTAAATGATTTTTAATTATTTTTAACTTAGCTTCTTTGAAGCTTTCAATATATCATATTAACAAAAATCAGTGGTCCAATATGTCATTCATCAAAGCAGATCTTACTCCTAAATAATCCCCTCACTGTTATACATGTACACACACACAGCATTTGCAAATAATTTGAGTTTTTATAAACCCCTAAAGATTGTTCATTATAAGCCACTTATCATTTACAACTTTCCCAGTTGAAGTAATATAAAACCAGTTCAAGCTGATTTTAATGAGAAGTTCAGGTAAAAACAGATGTTATTGGGAAACCCTAAATTTTTACAGACTCCTGATTAAAACCTGAAGACTGGGCTTCTCTGGTGGCAGAGTGGTTGAGAGTCCGCCTGCCGATGCAGGGGACACGGGTTCGTGCCCCAGTCCGAGAATATCCCACATGCCACAGAGGAGCTGGGCTCGTGGGCCATGGCCGCTGAGCCTGTGCGTCCGGAGCCTGTGCTCCGCAACGTGAGAGGCCATAACGGTGAGAGGCCCAAGTACCGCAAAAAAAAAAAAAAAAAAAAAAAAAAAACCCTGAAGACCAAAGGGTAAAAAATGTAACATGGTAGACAATATAAATATACTAAAAATCTTTTTCATTGTTTATATTTTAGACAGCCACAATAGTATGATTTTTATAACTGCATAATGTTAGAAAATATTGATTATTTTTGTTACCAATAGGTATGAATTTTGCTTGATAAGTGCATTTCTTCCACATGCAGCTATTAGTTATGCATTTGGGTATGATTTTATAATAAGGTTTGGAGAGTACTAGCATAGAAATATCAGAAATGTACTCACCAATGATATAAGTTTTGGCTGCATTATTTCTGCTAGAATACAGTAAAATATTTTGATAAAATCTGTTAAAAATAGACCTGCCTTAGTTTCTGCTTTATAACAAAGTGAATCATATATATATATATATCCCCAATTCTCCTCCCTCTTGTGTCTCCCTCCCACCCTCCCTAACCCACCCCTCTAGGTGGTCACAAAGCACTGAGCTGATCTACCTGTGCTATGAGGCTGCTTCCCACTAGCTATCTGTTTTACATTTGGTAGTGTGTATATGTCCATGCCACTCTCTCACTTCGTCCCAGCTTACCCTTCCCACTCCCGGTGTTCTCAAGTCCATTCTCTACTTCTATGTCTTTATTCCTGTCCTGCCCCTAGGTTCTTCAGAACCTTTTTTTTTTTTTTTTGAGATTCCATATATATATGTGTTAGCATATGGTATTTGTTTTTCTCTTTCTGACTTACTTCACTCTCTGTATGACAGACTCTAGGTCCATCCACCTCACTATAAATAAATCAATTTTGTTTCTTGTAAAGCAGTTATACTCCAATAAAGATGTTAAAAACAATTTTTTTTAAATGAAGGCAAAAATGAAAGCTGAGAGAATTCATTGCCAAAGGATCTCTTTTATAAAATCTGTTAAAGGAAGTGTTTTATATTTTGGGAAAGTAATACCAGATAGACTTGCACAAAAGATACAAAAGTGGGACACATATCAGCAAATATAAATTATTATTTCAAGTTTTTAGTTTTCTAAAGCAAAATTAATTTTAATAAAAATAATATTCTATTGGGGGTTTAATGACATTTGTAAAAAATGTATAACTAAAGGATAGTAGAGTTGAAATGGAGGTTGCAATGTTAATTTTATTTGTCAACTTGACTGGATCACAGGGTGCCCAGAATTTTGGTTAAACATTATTTCTGGGTGTGTCTGTGAGGGTGTTTGCCTCTGATGAGGTTAGCACGTAAAATCAGTAGACTTAGTAAAGCAGATTGCCCTCCCCAATTTGGGTGAACCTCATCCAACTTACTGAGGACCTGAATAGAGCAAAGAGGTGGAGGGAGTGGGAATTTGCTTGCTGCTTAATGTCAAGCTGGGACAGCAGTCTTCTCCAGGTCTTACTAAAACTGGACTAAATGGACCAAGGACAGAGTTCAAAGGTGAAATGGTCAAAAAGAGTCTTCAGAGGATCCTGACTCAAGTTTGGTCAAGGAGAGAGTGTTTGTCAAATTAGAACAAAGGCCAGATGAGATCTATATCTACTATAGATATAGTAGATATAGGTAGATATAAAATAGTAGATATAAACCCACCTATATTAATAATTATATTAAACATCAATGGTGTAGACACTCCAATGAAAAGACCAAGATATTTAAGCTAATAAAAGGGAAGAAACAGTAATATGCTATCTTCAGTAACCCATTTTAAATAGTTATACTATAAATACATACAAAGTAAAAGTAAAAGGATGAAAAATTTATACCATATAAACACGAATCATAAAAGAGAGAAAAAAAACATTATGTAATAAAAAGAATTCATCAAGGAACTATAACAATCCCAAATGTTATTAGTGAAATAGCAGAACTTAAAACTCCATGGAACGAAATCACAAAACTAAAAAAGGAAAAAGATATATGTACAATTATAATTGAGGACTTCAAAACTCCTTGCTTAGTAATTGAAAATATGAGCAGTGAAAAAGTCAGCAGGAATATTGACAATTTGTAGAACCCCATCGACCAATTTGCCCTAATTTATATTTATAGAACACTTTACCCGACAACAAAAGAATGTGTATTATTTTCAAATGCACACAAACTCTTACCAAGATAGACCATATTCTGGTCCATTAAACAAATCTCAATAAATTAAAAAAAAATTCAAAGCCTACAAAGTTTTTCTCTGACCAGCTGAAATTCAACTAGAAATAATAAACAATAAGTGTGTGTATGTGTGCTTACATGTGTACGTTTGTATGAACATTGAAAATGTGTAATAAAAGTAATCACCTACCCATGATGCTGCAATGATTTTTGAGAGAATTAATTTATCACTACAGTTTTTGTCATTATTCTTTAACTAAATGAATAAGAGTCTTCCTAAATATTTTTACAATTTCATTCATTGATCAAATTTTTTCATGACTTTATCATGTCATATTGAATTAATCACATTTAAATCTTTTCCCATTATACTACCTGTAGATATTGTAAATTTCCCTTTTGAATTATAAATTCTTGTTCACTGAGCAATTTTGAATACAAAGTGTTTCCATTTTTAGGCTTACTTTCATTGTATTGATTTCCAACAGTGAAATTCCGAATCAAACTGGCTGTGAAGAGTTAAGCCATAAATATCTAAGCTGTGTTGGAAAGAGTCTGATCTATGTTGTCTGTTGGAAGTTGTTTTTCTTGTTTGTTAGAAATGGTTCTATGGAGTATGTTTGTGTACTTTAACAAAATAATATATGTGAAGAATATATAACAGTGCCTAGCACATAATAATTAGTCAAAGAATGGGGTCATTCTCTCTGTCTCTTTCTCTTTTTATCCCTTTCAATCTCTCCTTCTCTTGATCCCTCCATCTCTGATTTCCTCAATCCTTGGTCTCTCTTAGTCATGCATATGACTCTGACTTGCTCTCTTGCTCTCTTTCCCTTTCTCTTTTTCTTTCTTTTTCAAACTGAACTAGAAGATCTGGGTTCTAGTCCTGGTTTCATAGACTCAATAATATCTTAGGTTAAACCTCAAAATAAATTGGCTTTTGGAACTCTTGGGGACATTCAATTTCAGAGAAATTTCAAGAGCAGAATGACATATTATTGATAATTCTAATTCATTTATAGGCCTCCAGCTTCCCAATTCCCTGTTTGTCCACTCTTAACAACCAGTTACATTAATTCAGTGCTAGCCCAATTCAATTAAAAATATTATTGAAGGTTGTGTGCAAAGCAATGATTTAATTTCTGAGGAATGATGTTAATAATTATCTACTAAAAAACAACCTAGAAAGGTAATATTATAGTCATGAATATGTATACGTGTTAGTACAGAGCCTCAAAAACTATAAAAAAACAGAATGCAGAAAACAGTTGATAAAAATAAGCCATTTTAAAACACATCTCTTAGTCTGATAAATTAAGTAGAAAATCACAATGAGAGGTATCTGAGATATGAATAACATAATGAATAAATCTTGAACTGCTAATTATATACTGTCTATACTCAGCAAACTGGAACATTTATAAAACAGACTATGGATTAGGCCACTAAAAAGCCTGAGTAATCCATAGTATCAGTATCATGCAGAATAAATTCTCCAATTACGATTCGATGTAATTAGGAATGAATGACCCAAAGCTATATTAAAAGTCCAGTATGTTTAGAAATCAAATGACATATTGTTAAACAATTTGTATTAAAAGTATAAAGAATAGTAGAAAATATTACTAAGCCAAAGCCATTTCATAGAAAAAAATAATAAAAAATGATATAATTTTGAAAATTAGATGAAATAATAAATTCCTAGAAAACTAAACATTGCTGACTTTAAAATGGGAGGAGAATATATTAATAAACAATAAAAAATAGTATTCAAGATCTCCTGGTCATAAATATTCAAGGTTCAAATGGTTTCATAGAAACTCTGTCAAATTTTCAAGAACAATTAAACTGTCAACACAAACTGGTTAAGAAAAGGTAAAAAACAAACCTTCTAAACTCATTTTAGTCTGCATAGATAAAGAGGAAAAGTATTGGCTCTTCTTACTTATGATTGTACATTAAAAATCAAAATAATTCAAGAGCTAAATGAAAATGTATTACACATAAATGGTAAGTGATATTTATTACAAAAATTACAAAATGTTTCAACATCATAACTTTATTAATATAATTCATATTTTTTTACTGTATAAGAGATTACTACAAATCAATAAGAAAAAGATAAATACCTTAATATAAGCTTGTGAACAGCTGGACCAGTAACTTACAAAGACTAAAAGGTCAGTAAGTTTATAAAGAGATGCTTGTGTTCATTGATAGAGAATTGAAAATTATATAATGATATAATTTTAGATACATTATTGTCCTGGATAATGCTACACATTCGGCAGGATGTGGACTCCAGGAACACTCATGTTCTGCTGGTGGTAATGTAGATTGCTGCAGGACTCCTGGAAAGCAGTCAAGCAATGCTTAGTAAAATGATATATTCATATACCCTATCATATACCTAAAATGATATATTCATATATATTCATATACCCAGAATTGTGAACCAGCAATCCCAATTCTGAACATATAGACCAAAGACATTCTTGCACAAATGCACAAGGGAACATGCACAGGTTGTTTACTGCAGTGTTGCTTATGGTGTCAGCAAGTCGGAGATTCTCTGGGCATCCATAACTTCAGGATGAATAAGTGTACATGGTGGGTGCACTCTGTGGAGTGCTACACAGATATACTAGACAATAGACTAGATGATCACACATGCTGAAAGCAACATGCATAGTAGGAAAATAAAAATAACTAGCTCTATAGCACCATATCATTCTGTTCTTGAAAGCTAAAAAGAACAAAAACAATTCAATTTGTTAGAATACATAGCAATAGAAGTATATGCATCAAATACATTAGACCGGTTTACTATTTTAGGGAGGTATGAAATTGAAGTGGGGAAAAGGTAAAGTATACTAAATAATTGAATAAAGAGATTAATGTCATGAATTAAGGTGTATAACTAACTTTTTGGAAGAGTGAAGGAGAAACGAAGAGTCAGAATGTATCATGTAAAACATAAATGTCACTAGTCCCTGTATGCAAGAGTTTTGCAGTCTAACATCATCCAGTATAATATAATTATTGGAAGTATCCTCTTCCTGACTGTTTTAATACATTTTTTAAGGTATTACTATTTTGTACTCTAATCACAACTTTCTAGAACCATTGCTATGTTAAGATAATCCTTATAAAATTTAAAATTTTGTTGAGATGTAGTTAAACCACAGTTTACAAACTGGAGGATGAATGGACAAATTGGAGCTGCAGATGTGTTTTGTCTGACCTTTATTAAGTTCCTAAATACATAACTGCGAAGACTTAATAATTGTTAAATTTCACAAAAAAGTCAAGATTTTTAGTTTACCTATAACAAATCACAATTTCAATGATACTGGTGCTCTATTTTTCTATGACAATGCATTGGTAGTTACTGAAGAGGAGCTGTTGTTTAAATTTGGATTATGTATTCTCCAGGTCAGCACATCATTGCCTAATGCACTATATGCATTTATATCACCATCCAGGTCCTATTGATACTTGGTTTGGTAAGGCCTTAAAGAGTGCATGTGGTGGTACAGGCCCCAAGGCTCAGCAAAGAGGATTCATGTCCATGACCATCTCACACTTACCTGCTGCATCACTCGCTTTTGTCCTTCTACAGACCTTTGGGTTGTAGCAGAGGACATGGGCAATGAGTATGTAGAGGGCAAATTGGAACACAAGGAACAATTTGGAAAGGGGTAGGGTAATTTTTATACACTAAAAACTACCTGTTACTATTCAAGACCAAGTTAAAGTAGAATAGATAAAGTTTATTAAATACAATTATGTGGGGTTTTTTTTGCTGTGGTTCTGCATATATCCAGATGATTTTTAAATCTAATTGTCCACAAGTTAGCTTCTATCCTGATTATTTTTTTATCCTCTTTAATCTCTTTAATTCCCTTTTTCAGATGGTATCTTCACTTTAGATATTTTGAAAGTTCTTCTTTGTTCTAGTCTCATATAAATGCAAACAATAAGACCTGTCAGTATGGTGGATAGAAAACACTAAAACCTATTATTGTAGTGTAGAGTATTTTAACACTTAATTTAAATGTAGACTAATGCTATGTCTTACATAAATTTACAAAAATGTTTCCAGTTTTCTCCTCTTAAATCTGTATTCATTTATTTTTTATCATGGGGTCTCAGATTTTAGAAATACTCTCCATTTTATTAAGTATTATTAATAATAAGTGTTAAAATACTTTTTCTCTAAGTGTGTGTTTATATACATATATGTATATACACATATATACACACACATACATATATATATACATATGTGTATGTGTATCTGTGTATATATATATATCCCTTACTGGTCATTTATTCAACAATATTAAGCAAGTCCCATATACTTAACATGATACCAGGAGACAGGGGTGTCTATGGGAATAAGGCGTCTTCTGTGCCCCCAGGAGCTTATGGACTATAGGAGAAAAAGTAAGTGATAAAGTGTAGGAAGTATGAGATGTTTGCTTCTACCTGTAGAGATTGACTAGGGAGATGACAGAGAAAGTTTTTATGGATTCATGGAGGAAGTGACCGAAGCAAGATCTTTTTTCTGCCGCTCATTAACCCTGGGCCTGGCTCCCTCACTTGCTTTCTTTATTACTTATTATTTCACTCTTTTTTCTTTTTACTTGATTAAAATGACTTCTGAGTACACTAAACATTGCTATAATCTAATGAATAGCATTATTCTTGTCTAAAAGAAAAAAGCACTTGTAGAGAAAAAGGAAAACAAATGCAGGCACAGCTATTTTCACCACTTCACTTTAATAAAAAGGGTAATTACTTTAGCCTTGTAAAATAATGAGATTTCCATGTAGTTTTCATCAGTGGGATTTCTTATTCCTATATCAATAACTTCCCCAATAAAATTCTTCCTCTCCAGTCACAATAACATACTTTGTTTCATCATCTACTCTAATGGCACACAGGGCATAAGACAGTTTTAGCTGGACCCAGAAGGACTCTTTATTTTTTTTCTGTTTTGAACTGTAAATGTATTTTAATGTTCATTGGAAAAAAAACTAAGTTGCAATTCAAACCTGTGACTTTATGAATAGCATTGTGTCAGGCCAGGCTAACATGAATAAGTAAAAAATTGGAAAATAAATGGCAAGTAACAGCAAAAATGGTGTATGGATGTGGAAACGTGAGGGTGAATCTTACATGACTTAAGTTTAAAATATCCTAGACTAAGTGCTTTTTATGATCACTTTTGGTGCTGAAAGCTGAGCCTCTGTGCACTGGTGCTGAATCAAATCTCGGAGACAGAGTTTTGGGTGAAGTAGAAAAGAATAGCTTTGTTGCTTTGCCAGGCACAGGGGGACACAGTGGGCTCATGCCCTGAAAAGCTGTGTGTCCCAATCTGGGAGGATTTGGTGAGGAGTTTTGTAGCAGTGGTTCAAGGGTGGGGTTGCTGATAAGGGTCAGGGTGTGTGCAGGGCCTGCACTCCTTTAATCTGGCTTCGGGTGGTCTCCTGATGAGCTTCAAGGTTATCAAACTGTGACTTTCTCTCTAGAAATCTTCCATTTGGTCACGGGTTTAGTTCTGCAGAAGAGGTTAAAGATACTGTTATGTGTGGACCTTGAGGCAGTACCAGGACCCTGCCCCAAGGCTACACTATTGCTTCTTAGCTGCTCCTCCCTTGTCTCTGCATCCCGTCCCTTCCCTCTTTAGCAACTGTTTGAAAGGCTTCCATGCCGAGGAGCCCCACAGAGTCCTGCTTGGTTTCACTTTGAACTTCATTCAATGCTTTTTTGAAATCTCTTTCCTTCTGTGAGACCCTGAAGCTCTCAGAAACTAAAGCATACAGGGCGGATGTGGCAAAGAAACCCACATAAGGTTCTACTAAGGAAGCTCAGAAATGAACCTGAGATATAAATTGTCCCTTGGGATAATGAACATGGCCCTTAAGACATGCATTTACTCCTGCAGGACAGGAGGGTTCAGTTGATGGTGAGCAAAAGTAAACTACGATGGCTAGAAAAAAGATTCTCTGAAGTGATATTGAAGTTCCTGGGAAATGAAAGCTGTTATTACACAGCTGAACTTTACAATACAGATCATGCTAGAGGAAACACTAAATCATCTTGCTGTTCCTCCATAGAAAATGGTTTACAAATCATTATCCTAGTAAGAGATTTCAAAGAATATAGAACAAAAAGAAATAGGAAAAGCATAGAGGTGTATGTATCAAGCAGTCAATTAATGCAAATCTTATGTGTGTAGGTTTTTGAGATATTTGTCAGTTTTTTACAAGTTGTAATTTGTTGTGATGCATTTCCTATTCTAAATTAACATTCACTCTTGTGCTTAGCTTTTGGAAGTTTTCCTAAGTTGAACATACTTTTCATACTGTACACATCTATGAGATACTATTTAACAATTTCCCTAGAAGGAAAGATCAAAGAATGGGCCTTCCTCCCTCTTTGTTTTTAATAGAATTTTTACAATTTATGCATGATCTTACTTAAAAAAATTAATCTACATTAATTATATTAGTTTAAATATGTTACAGTAAAATATGCATAACATAAAATTTTCAATTATTTTTTAGTGTACAAATCAATGACATTAATTATATTCACAGTGTTGGATAACTGTCATCACTATCTATTCCCAAATCTTTTTCATCACCCCAAACAACAATTGCATAACCACTCAGATTTTGTTTTGGGTGATGAAAGACCATTAATCAATAGCTCCCCCGTGCCTCCTCAACCTAGCCTTTGGTAACCTCTAATCTACATTCTGTCTCTGTGAACTTTCCTATTCTTTATATTTCATATCAGTGGAATCATACAATATTTATTATTCTGTTCCCGTTTATTTCACTCATGTTTTCAAGGTTTATCCATGTTGTCGCATAACAGATGTCATTCCTTTTTGGGGCTGAATAATATCTATTGTGTGGATATACCACGTTTTGTTTATGCATTCATCTGTTGATAGATACTTAGGTTGTTTCTACCTTTTTAGCTATTGTGAATAATGCTGAAATAAACACTGATATAGAAATATCTCCTTCAGTCCCTGTTTTTAATTATTTTGGGTATATATCTAGGAGTAGAGTTACAGGATCATATGCTAATTGCGTGTTTAACTTTTTAAAGAACCACTAAACTTTTCTCCTGTGACTGCACCATTTTACTTTCCACCAGCAATGTAGGAGGGTTCTAGATTCTCCACATCACAGCCACCACTTGTATTTTTCCATTTTTTGATTATAACCATCCTTGTAGGTATGAAATGGTATCTCCTTGTGATTTTGATTTGCACTTTCCTCATGACTAATGATGCTGAACATCTTTTCTTGTGCATTTGGCCATTTGTATATCTTCATTGGTCTATTCAAGTCTTTTACCCATTTTTACATTGAGTCTTTTTTTGTAGTTGAGTTTTACAAGTTCTTTACAATTCTAGATACCTTATCAGATACACGATTTGCAAATATTTTCTACCATATTCTAGGTTGTCTTATCACTTTCTTGCTAATATCCTTTGATGCACAAAATTTTTCTAAACTTTTAATGGAGTCCAATTTATCTATTTTTAATTTTGTTGCTCATGCTTTTAGTGTCACATGTAAGACTTTTGAAACCAAACTAATGAAACTTAACCCTTATGTTTTCTTCTAATAGTTCTATGAATTTAGCTCCTCCATTTAGGTCATTGATCCATTATGAGTTGATTTTTCCACATGGCATAAGGTAGGGATCCAATTTCATTCTTTCGCATGTGGAAATCCAGTTGTACCGGCACCATTAGTTGAAGAAACTCTCCTTTTCTCATTGAATGGACTTGGTACTTTTATCAAAAACCAATTGATCATAAATGTATGGCTTTATTTATGAACTGTGAATTGTATTCTATTGTCTAGAGATGTCTATATTGTCATTCTATATGTATGTCTTATGCCAGTCTTTTACTTAATTTCACATTATTTTTTGTTAAAGTGGCCTCTTTGCTAATTATATAAGTGTATACCTCGCATAGCCTGGATCTTTCAGTCATGTTATCTGAGGTGCTTTGAGAAGTATTATTTTCTTATTTTTTAAAATTATTTTTAATTTTATTGGAGTACAGTTGATCTACAATATTGTGTTAGTTTCAGGTGTAAAGCATAGTGATTCAGTTATACATATACATTGAATATATATATTCAATGAATGTACAAAAGAATATATTCATTCTTTTTCAGATTCTTTTCCCATATAGGTTATTACAGACTATTGAGTAGAGTTCCCTGTGCTATACTGTAGGTCCTTGTTGGTTACCTATTTTATGTATAGTAGTGTGTGTATGTTAATCCCAAGCTCCTAATTTATCCCTCTCCTGCATGTTTCCCCTTTGATAACCATAAGTTTGTTTTTGAAATGTGTGAGTTCGTTTCTGTTTTGTAAATAAGTTCATTTATATCATTTTTAAATTAGAGTCCACATATGAGTGATACATATGATATTGTCTTTGTCTGACATACTTCACTTAGTATAATAATCTCTAGGTCCATCTATGTTGCTGCAAATGGCATTATTTCATTCTTTTTTATGGCTGAGTAATATTTCACTGTATATATGTACCACATCTTCTTTATCCATTCCTCTGTCAATGGACATTTAGGTTGCTTCCAGGTCTTGGCTATTGTTAATAGTGCTGCAGTGAACATTGGGGTACATGTATCTTTTTGAATTATGGTTTTCTGTGGATATATGCCCGAGAGTGGGATTGTTGGATCATATGGTAGTTCTATTTTTAGCTTTGTAAGTAATCTCCATACTGTTCTCCGTAGTGGTTGTACCAATTTACATTCCCACCAACAGTGTAGGATGGTTCCCTTTTTTCCACACCCTTTCCAGCATTTATTGTTTGTAGATTTTTTTGGTGATGGCTATTCTGACTGGTGTGAGGTGATACCTCATTGTAGTTCTCTGACAATTAGTAATGTTGAGCATCTTTCCATGTGCTTTTTGGCCATCTGTATGTGTTTGGGAAAATGTCTACTTATATCTTCTGCTCATTCTTTGATTGGGTTGTTTTTTCTTTCTTTCTTGTGTTTCAGTTTCTGTCTCCTTTAAAGACATGAGTAATTCCATCTATTTCTTATCTTTTTTGCATAAACATTAATATATTTATACAAACCATTGACCACCACCTTTATAGGATGCTTATCCTTAAGTTAGAAGCCATTCATGGTCTCAGATTTCTGCATTGGACTCAGCAGTCCTCCAAGTTTAATTTTTAGAGAACAACTGGAAAAAGAAAGAACTCAGCTGCAATGAGACATCTGTTCTCATGGAAAGGAGAGAGAAGCTCCTGTCAGAGTTAACTGGGAAGTTGTACAAAACAGAGAAGAGTCATGCAGTTGAACTGGCCCTTTCTGATAAAGGACATGGGTATCATAATTTCATTTGACAAGTAGTAGCAAAAAGGTGGAACTAGTCTGGGTGCATAAGTCATCTCACCTACCAAGATCTGTCTGAGAAGAGGATAGGAGGACTACTGAACACTCTGATAAAACTGAAATAGCAGAAGATGATACAGTATAAAAATTACAGTGAAATACATTTCCAAATATGTTCATGTAGGCTAAAACTAAAAGATAATATAATTACTCCCTTCTGTTACTTATTTAAAAAAAATTTTCAGTGACCTATTATGTGCTAGGTGTCCTAGGAACTGGGGATCATAATGATGAACTTAATGTAGATATCTTAGATAATGATACAATCACAAAATATATAATTATAGAAATAATTATTTAATTATAGTTGCAATAAGTATTACAAAAGAAAAAGTAGAGTGTGCAATGAAAGAGTAAAATAGGTGCCAAGATTAACTTTGGAGAAAACTGTCCTGAAAAAAAATAATGTTTATGCTAAAACTTGAGAAAAAGAGTAGAAGCCAGGTAAAAATGGGAGAAGAGTCCTGAAGATCCTGAAATGGGAAGGAGTTTACCACTTTAAAGAATGAAAAGATGCTCAATGTAGTCTTTATTTTTATCTAAAGAGAACTCATAGCTAGACCCCAATATAGCTCAAAATAGGAATAGATTATCCCTAAAGTAAAAGGGAAACATTTTTTTGAGCATACAAAACTGCTAATCTGCAATACACAATAGGTGTGTGTGTGTGTTGTGTTATGTCTATATTCCACATATTCTGTCTATAGTCAAATAGGATTCTGGTATGAAAGTCTCTTGACCTTAATATGCTATATCCTCTTCAGGAATCTCTAATTAGCTCTCTGAGACTATATAATTTGTGAAGAAGAGCTGCCATTCCAAATCAGTCTTTTAACTAGCTATATATTTATACGGGGCAGATTTCAGGGAGTTTTTTTTTTGGAGCTGGATTCCTCTACCTTAAATGTGCTTTTTATTTTTAAAATATTGTTCGGTATTACATAGCTTATTTGCTCAAACTCTGACATTAAGTTGAAAAAGTCCAATTCCATTGGTTTAGTTTTCATTATACTCCATTATTTATATGGTTTCTTCTATTTTGTATAGAAAAATCTTAAGGTGGGTAACAAAAAAGAGTTGGCTATTTTAATCATATGAAATAAGAATTTAAAGGCCTTCATTAACCTTTATGTATTGGTGGAAAAATCTCTCTGAGTATTGTCATCTCAAGTCACCGCAGTCTGTGCTTATTGGATATGAAGGAATAAAACCACAGCTTTCTCTAAGTCTGTAATTAAGAATACTGGCTCTGTTCTGAGTACTATCTTCTTGTTAATAATATACCTTTTTTTTTTTTTTTTTTTTTTTGTGGTACGCGGGCCTCTCACTGTTGTGGCCTCTCCCGTTGCGGAGCACAGGCTCCGGACGCGCAGGCTCAGCTGCCATGGCTCACAGGCCCAGCCGCTCTGCGGCATGTGGGATCTTCCCAGACCAGGGCACGAACCCGTGTCCCCTGCATCAGCAGGCGGACTCTCAACCACTGTGCTACCAGGGAAGCCCAATAATATGCCTTTTGAATAGTTTACACGTAAGAGGCCAATAGTCAAGAGTTGCAGCTGTTCAAGAGATTAGAATCTGGGATAGCATTTCCTATCACTATATTTTTCCCTAAAATTTTCATGTGTGTTATGGAAAAAATTATAAATAAAAATGTGTTTATATAACAGTTTTATTTCTTCTTAATTTTAATTTTCTCAATCTTTAATAGGGGATGTATATGGTGATTCTCTAAGAGAGGAGAGTCTAGAATGCAGCATTTCCTCACTTGGATCTCAGAACTAGTCTGCAAGGACAGCTATTTAACATCATTTTGGATAATGCTGATCTGGAAAAATATATCTAGAGGATTGAGGGACAGGTGTCATATTGAGAAGAAAAGGTGTACAACATTATGAAAACCCAGAAAGAATGAATTCAGGTTTTTATAAAAATGGAGAGCACTCAATAATTATGAAATATGGATGGAATATGGTCTAAAAGCCAAGGAAAAACATGTGGAATTAGACCTAAAGTGACTGATGACTTCATGGAATTTGGGCTGTCATACACCTCTGTAGAAATAGAGGAAAATATGGTCCTCAGCCATGTGAATATTCCCTTTCCTATTCTCCCAACTTACTGTGATTAAAAAGGAAGGCAATGCAACACAGTTTTAACGGTTGTCACAATGCATAATTTTGGTTTGTCCTCAGGCATGTATATTTAATGTTTATACATTTAGTTGCTAAATCTCTATGCAACTCCAGTAGTAAAGCATATTATGCACAGAAGGTTTCAACGAAAGAAAAGGTCACAGAGGGATATAAATAGATATATTCTCTAAGGCTCTTTTGACAGTAAACTCAAAATAACACAGGGAAAAGCATAAGTTCTGTGATTTTATTGTAAAACTAGGAATACCTTCAAAAAGGGCAATGACTTTGTTCCTGAAGTCTGCTTTTGTATCATAAAAATATAGTATATAATTTCTTCTTAGAGCTGTAAACAATTTTTACTTGAAAGTTTACTAATTGTACCTTTAAAACTTCAAATTAATGAAGTTCTTAGAATTTCAAGTAAGTCTCATGCATCTCTGGCCAAAGAGCATCTTAAAACATTTTGTGTTGTATTCTCTATGAATGTCATTCAAAATTACAGATTTCATGTAGGCTGTAAAGCTACCTTGTAATCTTTTTAGAATGAAAAATAATAATAGTTATAAGATCTTTATCAGCTATACTTACATGACAAATATATAAGAAAACATTTTATTGTAACATAAACAACTCACTTCTGTGGACTTGTGCAAATCCATTAACAGTGTCCATTGTTTTTTCTTGCCTTGCTAGATGATTCACTATAAAAATATGATCTACATCCAAGCTGTTTTATTGGCCGGGTTATTTTTGTAATTTTTCACTATGAATACAGGGGGAAGAAAAAATAACTCATAGTAATACAGCACTTTTTCTCTTAGCATTCCAAATATAATATCAGGTATTAACTTTTTTTAATCAGGCATTTTTAAAGTTTAATCATTCAATTCTAGCATATAAAAAATATTAGAGTATAATAGTGATTCCCCTTTAAGTCCTCCTCTTAATCAACTTGGGAAGTAGTCAAACCACCCAACCCCAATATTCATTGCCTTTTTTTTCTCACATTAGTGGAGTCCCCTTCCCCCAGTCCCTCAGACATTCCCTGTCATCCCTTTCTTTTCTCCACTGGACCTACTATTAGAAATGAATCTGTAACTTGTAATTCAGCTAAAGCATAAACAAAATTTAACTGCACAAATTATAATAGAGCATCAAGTGAACAGAGTTGACTTATTTTGGAGAAATTTCAGGCATTAGCCAGGCCAGTTTAGGCATATATTTGGTAACCTATCTCTGAAATATTATTTATAAATACTTTATTTATTTGTAGAATTCCAGCAATCTATAAAACCAGGACTCTTGATTTGCCTGAAGGCTGGAACATCTTAGGTCTCTGATAGTCATCCTTATGGCTCTAAAGATTTAATGCCCACATCTTAATGATAATTTCTGAACCTCAAACATCATTTCTGATCTTCTGGAAAACATCTTTTATTCTCTTCAGCCTCTATAGGCTCTGGTCCCTATGGCCCTTTCACAATGGCAGGCTAAATTCTGTATTACGGCTTCATTAATTTATCAATACGAATTTTTTTTTTTCTGTTTTTTTTTTTTTTTTTTTTTTTTTTTTTTGCGGTACGCAGGCCTCTCACTGCTGTGGCCTCTCCCGTTGCGGAGCACAGGCTCCGGACGCGCAGCCTCAGCGGCTGTGGCTCACGGGCTTAGCCACTCCGCGGCATGTGGGATCCTCCCAGACTGGGGCACGAACCTGTGTCCCCTGCATCGGCAGGCGGACTCTCAACCACTGCGCCACCAGGGAAGCCCAGTACGAACTTTTTAAACTACGAAAACCTGTTGTATTTGGTTTGCATTTATTTAACACATATATATCATATTTATTGATTCTGGAAAACATTTTTTAAGTATAAAGAAAAAAATATTTTCTGTAGATATGAGAAAAGCAAATTAGCCTTTTGGGGCTTCCCTGGTGGCGCAGTGGTTGAGAGTCCGCCTGCCGATTCAGGGGACATGGGTTCATGCTCTGGTCTGGGAAGATCCCACATGCCGCGGAGCGGCTGGGCCCATGAGCCATGGCCGCTGAGCCTGCGCGTCCGGAGCCTGTGCTCTGCAACGGGAGAGGCCACAACAGTGAGAGGCCCGCGTACCGCAAAAAAAAAAAAAAATTAGCCTTTTGGCCAATATGCTTGGGGTCTTGCTTTTTCAGTGTTCAGCGTTCCCTAGTTGGAGCACAGTGGAGAAAGCCTGTGAGTAGGAAAGAACTGATCTGGAATACAGGAAGCCTGGAAGGAAAGTCAGTTCTTTACACATTTCTCATCCTTTCACTCATTAGCTGCATCAGGTCATGTTAGCAACTTTTCCCCCTTCCCCTCCCGACAGCTCAGGCTGCTTTTCTGCCTTTGAGACACATTACCTTTGAATTTTAAGCATGAAACATAGAAAATGAGAATAAGAGGACGGAAGTGGCTTCATTAGAAAAGGGGGTGAATGTCTAAGGAAAGAAATAGCGAAATGCTACTTTTCCTAAATTACTTTTCTTCTTTCTTTTCTCTTTCCTGAGCTTCTGTTCACCAAAGAACGTTCTGTTCTTGGTCAATAGTTTGATGCTGATGCCATTCATCATCAGAAGTAATTTGAGTCTTCCTGCCTTCTGTTGGTCGGCATTTATTTTTACCTGAGTACTAGATTTATTCTCAATCATTTCCTCTTCGGAAATACTGCTTAGAAAGCAAAAGTAGCTAACATCTTGATTCAAGTGGAACTTAATCTTCTGAGTTCTTCCAAGGCAGTACTTGGCTCATTACAGCCTGTTTTACACAGACTCTGGGATGGCAGTTGAACAAGTTGGAAGAGTTAGGTAGGCTTCTAAAAGCCAAATGATCCAATTATAATTGGTTTGTCCCACATAGCTCAAAGCCTTGGGAACAGAGGCAAACTATTCTAGTGGCCTTGTTTTAGTAGATCAGCCACTAGAAACAAAATTGTTAAGGAAAAACCAAATAAAAGTTCTAGAAACAGCATTTTAAGTCAACCAGGGAAAAGTAGCAAATGAAAAAAGTGGTACTGTAATGATTTAATCAGCAGTGGCTCCTGGGCTCAGGACATTAAATAAAACACATATTGGATCTTAGGAAAATCAGGCAGCCATAGAAATAGTGAAATTATTTTTGTCTCATCCATTCTCTTTGTTTTTCATGAACGTATATAGTAACAGGATCAAGCCCAGGTTATATCTGTGAGCTGGGTTTTTGCCAGAATGATAATGATGGAAAATTCTAATAGATTTGAAAAGAGAAACAATATGAAGGTAGAAAGAAGATTTTTGGATGGAGCTATACAAATTCTCTTTAATCAAAGTTTTCAGTATCAATGTCTTAAGTCAATTAAAGACTTGCAAAATGCCATTTTCCACTTACTTTAGCAAATGATAATCTAAGATTTGATGAAGTTAAATGTGTATTCTTACATGGAAACTAGTTGAACTGAAAGTGACACTAACCTACCAGTCAAATGAGAGAGTATATTTCCAGAGACTCATTCCCTTTAGGCAAAGCTCAGAATAATCATAAATTATATGTCAGGCAGAAGGTGAAGGATAGGAAGCCATTAAGTCACCATGAAACAAAAGGAGAGGGAAATTGAAATGTAGTTTAGATTTTAAGGTAAACTGAAGAGAAAGTCAAAGGTAGGACAGAGCTCTCCCCCCATCCCTTTCTAGAATCAGTTTCTCTTGATATCGTAGACTCAAGGAGTTTTAGAAACTAAGTGTTGCTTCTTTGGGGGAAAGAAAACTAAACTCAACATTGTAGTTCCAAGTTAATCTCTGTATTTTTGTTACTTGGTAGAAAGTAAAACATTTATCCCAAACTTATTTGTCTTTATTTATTTGTACAATGAGTACAATCAAGGTATGCCTGTGTTCAATGATAAATAAATTTTATTACTAGTGTGACTTTAGGTGATGATAACATCTCTTTGAGACCTTTTCCTTGCCTTACAAAATGAGAATTACAATACCTTCCTCTTAAGTTTGTTGAAAAGGTTATAGGGGTATTTTAAGATAGCATATGGTAAGAATTTGGACATAGACTCTAAGTAAATGCCATCCCTGAGAAGCTTTATTTGATTTTAAGGTTATAAACTTTAAAATACAAAGAAAGTACAAGGAAAAAGAATTCTCAGAAAAAAATTCACTAGCACAATGGTCTAATAAAATCTAATAATAAAATAACTGCTATTAATAATAAATTTTAGACACAGCCATTTGAAAGCCTCAATGCATATCTGAACTAGTAGTTTAGTTTTATATCTCCCAATGAGTTCATGATCATTTGCAAATAATTTTAAATATTATATATGCTTTCAAAGGGAATTGACAAGTAGAAATACATTCATTTTATCAGATGAAGACCTTTCTACATAGGGTTTGATAATTTCCATCAGGTCTTAGAATAAATCATTAGAAACGCCATAAGTAGATAAATACTTGTAACTTTTTGGATCATGAACTTTCAGGTGATGAAATGTTAGAGTTATAAAAATATTTTTTTAGGACAGTGAAAATACGCTGTATGATGTTATAATATAATGAAGAGTGTATGTCATTATACATTTGTCTAAACCCATAGAATGTACAACACTCAGAGTGAATACTAAGGTGAAATATGAACTTTGGGTGATTATGATATGTAAATATAGGTTCATCCATGGTAAGAATGAAAAAACAAACAAACAAATGGACCATTCTGGTGAATGAAGTTGATAATGGGGGAGGCTATGCATGTATGGGGATTGTGGGGGTATATGGGAAAACTCTATCTTTCTCTCAAAATTGTTGTAAACCTAAAACTGGTCTAAAAAAAGTCATTAAAAAAACTCCTATTAAACAACAACAAAAAATTGATTTTTAATGTAATTCTGATTGCTTTGATGAAGTACTAGCCTCATCCATGCTACTAGACCACTAGCAATAACAAAAATAATAAGAAAATATTTAGCAGAGGTGTGATACCAATTCATTTACAGATATACTTCAGCTTAGAAATATAAATAAAAAACTTAACAAGGCACATTTTTTGGTTAAGCTGCTTCTTTTTTTTAAGAATAGAGTCCATCATGTCTCTCCTTTGTTTAAAAAAAATGTAGACTATATATAAACCCTGAACTACCTTAACCTCAAAATAAAGCTGTAAATAATCATTTTAATGTTCTACCCAAATCTGTGTATAACATGGACTCCTATTAAATATAATCATTAAATGTCTTCCTATTCTAATTGAAGATTCTAAATATATGAAGGGGAGCAGAATTTTCCACCCCAAAACATGCCTCTTTGGCATAAGGAATATTTTTTGTTTTTCAGTTAAGCTGCCTTTTTTTTTTTTTTCGGTACGCGGGCCTCTCACTGTTGTGGACTCTCCCGTTGCGGAGCACAGGCTCCAGACGCGCAGGCTCAGTGGCCATGGCTCACGGGCCCAGCCACTTCGCAGCATGTGGGATCTTCCCGGACCGGGTCACGAACCCATGTCCCCTGTGTCGGCAAGCGGACTCTCAACCACTGCGCCACCAGGGAATCCCCAGTTAAGCTGCTTTTGATCAAAGCCTCCTTATATACTACTCACAAAGAAATGTCCATGGAGATATTTTAAAATTGTTGTTTAGCAGATGTTTCTCATTGTTCAGCAGGTGAAGAAGGAGGACAGTATATAAGAAGAAGAACCCCATTTTGTCTCCGGAGCTCTCTGATTTATACTTCACTCAGACAACCATATATTGATTTGCAAAATGTAGCATTGTTCTAGAGATAATCAGCTGTGCAATCAAATGGTAGTTAATCTGGTTTAGAATTCTTGAGAAATGAATGATCTTTATAAACATATCAGTTCTTTCTTTGCAAATCTATTTTCATTCTAAATGTTTATTCACATTAAACACATTATTTGGAATTACCAGTTTGTAATTCCTTCTTGCCACATCGGGTGTTAGGAGAAAGAAGAAGCTTGAAATACCTACTTTTAATACTAGAAGCAGAAACACCTGACAGATACAATAAGAACGTGTGGTTAGCATGCCATCAGCATTATAAGGTAGGGACTAGAAATGCAAGTTCTCACACTCCATCCAGACTTATTGATTCAGGAATTCTGAAAGTGAGACCTAACAAATTGTGTTTTAACAAGCACTCCAGGTGAATTTAAAGCTTGTGAATGATTGTACTAAAGGCCAGGGATTCCATTATAATAAAAATTGGGAAAATATGATTACGTGATAAATACTTGAAGTATTTAAAAGAAATGAGGGTAGTGACTGAATCAGAGAAAATTAATATAAAGTTCAGCTCTTCCTTATGTGCCTTACAGAGGCTGAGAACCAATTAAAATCCCAATATTGTTTCTTTCCTATATCCATTCACTGGCTTCTCATAGAATGCACATAATGATTATACAATCCCATCATGCACACACACATATGCATACATACACGCACGACTCAAATGAGACAATATAAAATAAATTCAAATAGAGGTTACTTTTTGACTCTGTTGTTTTGGATTAGCTGTGTAATTCTTGTCTTGACTACTAAAATATAATTAGGTTTCAAATCTTGTTTCATAAACATTTTCTCTCAAAATGAACTATTGTGTTAATGAATAGGATAAAGAGAAAATTGCTAAAGAAATGACCATTATCATTTAATACTACAGGTTTTCTGTTTATTTTATGCAAAGAGATATTTTGGTTAACCCCAGAAATATTTGTCAGTTATTTAGAAAAACATAAAATATTAAAAAGTCTTTTTATAAAACTGCCTGGAAAATGAAACATTCAATTAGTTTTATAGCCCAGTTAAACAATTCTCATTTGATGGGAAGTTAGGTTGTACAGGGAGGTCATATTTTGCATAATGTAATTTTACTAAGTAAACATGTTGGCTGATACTTTTTTTCTACATAAATATCTTTAAAAATAAAATTCATGTTTTATGTAATTTATTATTAGTGTGTTTTACATTTAGAAGAAGTGAGGAACAGAAAGTTGAGTAAAGTTGAAATCATTCTGATAAACTGTTTAATTTGAAATAATTTTAAATTTAGTAATAAGTTGCAAAGATTGCACAGAGATTTCCATTATACCCTTCATCCAGCATCCCTTGATGTTAACACCTTATGTAATTATGCTACATTTATTAAAACTAAGAAATTAACATTGGTGCAATGCTACTAACTAAACCACAGACTTTACTTGGATTTCATCAGTTTTTCTGATAATGTCCTTTTTCTGTTCCGAGATGGATTTCTGGATAATGCACTGCATTTAGATGGTGTGTGTACTTAGTCTCTAAAGAGATCTGTGAGAGTTTCTCAGTGTTTCCTTGTTTTTCATGGCACTGACACTTTTTAGAATAGGTAGATATTTTTCAAGTCCCTCAATTTAGGTTCTTCTGATGTTTTCTCATACATGTATCATAAACTTTAGTTCATACTGATAACCCTGACTCTGATTTACCTCAAAAGTCATCCTAGACTCCTCTACCCCCACTTTGCCTAATTGTAACTTCTTTATCTTATAATGTCAATGAGAAACTGACTCCACATACCTATAATTTGTTTTTCCAAACTTAGTATACACATAAAGTAATTCCAGAAATGTTACCTCTTGCCCCTCTGAGAAGCAAATTTATCATCTGGAGTCTGGTACTTATGTATAGTTATTTTTGCCTCTGGTCTTACGGCATCTAGTCAAAATACTGTTTGCCAAAGTTATTAAATCAGCTCCTTTTTGCCCAAACTTTCTTGTGTTATGTGATTGTACTGTGGTAAATTGTTGTATAAAGTAAAATAGTGATTCAAGGGTACTATTTCCAGGTTTCTTGCATTACTGATTTGTAATGCCAGCTTTCCTCTACAAAGCTTCTAAGTATGAATGAATGTTTCTTTTGCCCATTGGTATATTTGTTTATCTTTATGCCAGTACCATATGGTTTAAATAAAACTTGATAAAAAGTCTGATATCTGATAGGATATATTTTTCTTTCTTCTCAATATTTTAGCTTTATGAATTTGAAGAACACTTTAATTTTTATGACAACCCCAATTTAGGTATTGATAGGATTCATTTTATAAATATTGTCATCTGTATTGTATTGTTTGCCATCCATTAAAGATAGCATATTCTACATTTCAAGTCTGCCTCGATGGCCTTCCATAACATTTTAAAAGTTTTTCCATTATTCTTTCCTGACTTTTGTTAATTGTATTCTCAGTTGCTCTACAGTTTTTATTTCTATTATAATAACCTTAAAAATGTCTGTTTCTTAAATGTTTCTAGTGGTTTATAGAAAAATTATTTTTGTGTAGTAAACTTTCACAAATGTATAAATTTGAAGTCACTAGTTGTAATAATTGGTAGGTTCTCATGGATTGGTTTATGAATCTGTAACACATTAAGTGAACAATAACCATTTTACTTCTTTTATTCTAATCCTTAACTCAGTCTCTCTCTCAAGTTCTGTCCTATTGTATTACCTAAGTTTTCTCATACAGTGTTGAAGAGGATGATAATAGCAGGCATCCTTGTCTTGCTCCTAACTTTTGAGATATCTTCTGACATCACCGTTATATGTGATTCTTTTTTTTTTGACAGATATCTTTTACCAGTTAAGTTAAATTTCTTCCTTATTCACTATGATTTTTTTAAATTATGAATTACTAAACTTTAAGCAAAGTTTTTTTATACACATACAAATATGATCACTTATTTGACCTTGAAATTTTGTGGCTCAGTTTGGTGAATTACATAAAGTAATTGGCCAAGCTTAAGACGTGTTCTATTGCTGTGATTAAATTATACTTGGTAATGATTTTCCCTAATTATTTTTATACATTCTTGAATTCATTTTGCTAATAATTCATTTGATTTTTCATTAAAATTCAAAAGTAAAATTGTCCAACAATGTTTCTATTGCAGTTTATATCTGATTTTGGCACAAGATAATACAGTTTTCAGAAAATTTCTTGCATTACTATCAAAGAGTAAAATCAGGCATCTCTGGTCTTTCTTTTAGGGACTCCAACATAGGGAAGACAGATCTGTACCTGATACACAAACAATTTGAGGAGCGTGTGTGTGTTTCAGAGACAGAGAGGGGGAGAAGGGGAGAGAGGAGCTGATTTAGGAAGGTATGAAATAATGACAAAAAATAATAGAAACATAGCAGAAATAAAGGAAGGAAAGATCGAGAGAAACAAAACAACATTTATTCAACAGAATCATCCAGAAATCATTTTTAAGTGAATTCTGGGTTTATTACCTACTGAAGGTATACCTTCAGTAAAGAGAAAGAGAAAACCTGTCAAGAAATCACGCTGGGGGATACACTGTATGAAAACAATTTAAAGTCATTCCTCCACCATTGAGTAGAACTCTCTCATAAATAACTTATTATTTTCAGTTAAATACATTATTTTAAAATTGTAGTTGCCTTTTTATCACTCTTTGGCAAAAATCCTTTATTAGCCCTTTGAATTTGTACTTGGGCAACTCCCAGTGACTTTGTAACAATCTGCTCCTGCTAACTTGCTGAAAAATAGTGACCCAATGAACATTTATCTTCCTTAATTATCCACAAAATAAATTGAGATTCAAAGTCATTGCTTTGAAATCTATAATATACATTATTTCCCAAAAAAAAAAAAAAAGGAAGGAAAAAAAGACAAGGGAGGACTGAGGAAAGAAACAAGCTGTGTCCCTTTGACTTGAAGCTAATATGTTTTCAATCTAAAAATACAGAGAATAATTATAACAAGTAATAAAGTTGTTTAATTTTTTAAAAACCTCCATAAAATTACTAAAATCTTGATTTAATCAAATTAACTCTTATCTATCATATTCTTATTATATAACTTTCCTTGAAGAATAATATATAGGAAATATTTTTTTAATTTCCACCAGTAATTAATGTCACCTTGGCAAAACATCTATATTTGGCCATTACACAGAAGCATTTATTGATGTCAATCTGGTATGCAGTAGATGCTCAAAAAGCAATAGGAGATTCAGACTCTGTTCCATAGTTCACAATCAGATTAGACATTCACAATCTATAGTTTTGTTAAGAACTTTTAGAAAATACAACAAGAATTACAACAGATACAAGGAATGTTTGAAGGTCAGAGAATAGGCTTCTTTTCCCTTGTGGTTCTTTTATCTCAAACCTAGTGTCACATTTCTGAAGTCTTTAATATGTGATGGATGTCTTTCACAATTAAGTAATGGTAATAACTGTTACTCAGCTATTAAACTTTACTATATATCCACTACTGAGTGGGATCACTTGTATGTATAAATGGGGGCTGCAATAAAAACTATTTAAAAATATACAGTTTAAAAAATATATATTTATTTTATTTTTGGCTGCATTGGGTCTTTGTTGCTGTGCACGGGCTTTCTCTAGTTATGGCAACTGGGGGCTACTCTGTTGCGGTGCGTGGGCTTCTCTTTGCAGTGGCTTCTCTTGTTGTGGAGCATGGGCTCTGGGCGCGTGGGCTTCAGTAGTTGTGGCTCACAGGCTCAGTAGTTGTGGCCCATGGACTTAGTCGCTCTGTGACATGTGGGATCTTCCCAGAGCAGGGCTCGAACCTGTGTTTCCTGCATTGGCAGGCAGATTCTTAACAACTGTGCCACCAGGGAAGGCCCATAAAAATATACAGTTTTTAATAAAAAGAATTGTCTGACCTTTGGGAGTCCCTTTGCAGAAATAAGCTATTACATAATTATTACATATATAAGGACAGTATATATAACAAAGATACCATGAGAGAGCAAAGAGGAAGAATTCTTGTT
The DNA here is from genome assembly GCF_964270905.1 of Leucopleurus acutus. Lineage (NCBI taxonomy): Eukaryota > Metazoa > Chordata > Mammalia > Artiodactyla > Delphinidae > Leucopleurus > Leucopleurus acutus. The sequence continues at coordinate 76,725,343 of NC_139145.1, read as the reverse complement.
TATATGAGCAGTCAAAGTTTTATTAATAAAAATGAAAACAAGAAATGTAGGGTGTTAGGTGTTCTATAGAAGAATGGTTTGATAAACTTTGCCTGCTCTATTACAAAGAAAAATAAATGAGAGAGAAGTTAAAAATAGGTAAACAAAGACATATAACATATCCTGTCTTGGATTTCAGTACTCAACATTAAAATCAATACTTACCACAAATACATCTGTGATTTCTAATATGCTTCACCTATAATTAAAACACAAGTTTATTAGTAAACTGGTTTGTTTGGCCATTTCTATATGATAAATGTGTAATTTTTTGAACTATAATTTGGTGATTTTTAAGACGTGGAAACAAAGTAGACACAAATTTAATGTTAAGTAAGTTAAATAGTAAGTTGCATATTTTCACATGAAGTAATAAAGAGAATAAAAATGGAGCCAACTATGGAAATATCCTTTTATAATGCAGAGGGTGCCTAAAATGCTTTGCACTCTTAAATGTTGTTTAGTAAGGGATGTCAGTCAAAAGACCCATGTCAAAGGGAAATATAGGGGTACTGCAGTCCTTTAGTTAGTTCCACAGGACGGGTTCTACAGTACCTCTATAGGTTTGTTTATATGGAACACTCTAAAGATTTGGTTTCTTTTATATTTCTGTGCATGTCTGGGTCTTTTATGTTTCAGGATTGCAAGCTATGATTAGGATTAGTTTCTTAAAAATGTGATAATGACATAGCTTTGGTAAGTATGTAATAATGTGACTAGCAGCTGTAAGGTGACATTCAGAGTAAAATAATGAGTTTCAGAACCTTATAATTGTTACATACCTCACACGGTGATCATAAAAGCTTTCATGTATGAAAAAGGTGTTTACCTCCTAAGGAAAATAACCTGCTATAAAATAATATTTGAACTTAAATATCAAGTCTGGAAATCTCTGTGAAAAGCAAGATCCTAGACAAAGTCTTGTTTCTCTCATAATTTCTCATCTTGAAATAATGCCATTTGCAGCAATATAGATGGACCTAGAGATTTTCATACTAAGTGAGGTAAGTCAGACAAAGACAAATATCACATGCTGTCACTTATATATGGAATCTAAAAAAATAATACAAATGAACTTATTTACAAAACAGGAACAGATTCACAGAGATAGAAAATAAATTTATGGTACCAAAGGGGAAAGGGGGAGGAGGGTTAAATTAGGAGTTTGGGATGAACAGAAAAACACGACTATATATAAAATAAACAAAGACATTGTGAGCTAGGTGTGCTACTGTAATTTAAATGATGGTATTTGGTAATTTTTGTTTACTTTTCTAACTTGGATTTAACCCAACTAGCCTCTCATCACATTTGGCAGAAAGCCCAATATTAGTAATTTCTCAGGGCCCCCTTTCCAACACAAACCTTGGGATTAATTATTACAGGAAATGTGGGAGCTGAACTTCCATTGTTCAGTCCATCATGGTCATTGATGAACTGCTCACTGCTCAAGCCCAGTTAATCTCTTCCAAAGCAGGGAGCCCCATAAACATTAAATGCCTACTTCCTCACTGACAAGGCAGGTTGCTGACCCTCAGTTGTGGCTCATAAGCGTAAGAGGCATAGTGTTCAGACCGCAGGTGTCTATACGTTACTCCCTCACAGGTACTCTGCATTCTCTGGTTGCAGTGAAGGAATTTTTTTTAAAGACCTGCTTTTCTAAGAACCTTCTTACTTCTCCCTTAACCTTAACATTTACATCCCTTTCTTTTTGTAGTTGAATTAATTTCCCTCTCCCTTGAAGTACTGAAGCAATTCTAGGACATGGCAGAACACCAAATACTCCTTTCAGGTTCTAGGGAAGTCCAGATATCCAAGACCAAAAATGTGGCTGCTCTGAAGAGAAGTAAGAAGTAAAAGAAAAAAAAAAATTATGCACAATAAGAAGAACCAAGCAAATATCAAGTTTTCAGAATATTTTCTGGAAAAGTTAGTCAACAAACACTGCTTGTATTTTTATTTTATTTTCGCTTTGGTAAGCAATCAAAATGGACAGTCTTAGGACCTAACAAGGGAATATCCTTTCTAGAAAAAATGTTAACATTCAAGGAAAAGTATTCATCAAAAATATGGAAAAGAGAGGCAGAAGTATTCAGTTTGCCTTGAAAAAAAATGCTTGTTCAGTCAGTGCAGGCTTTTACCTTAAATTGGGTGGTCTTAACAGCAGGCATTTATTTCTCAAGGTTTTGGAGGTGGGAAGTCCAAGGTCAAGGTGCTGGCATACAGTGTTTGGTGAGAACTACTTCCTGGCTTGTAGACAGCTGCCTCTCTCTGTGTGCTCACATGGCTTTTTCTCAGTGTATGCTCCTAGAGAGAGAGCTCTCCTGTCCCTTCCTATTCTTTTTTGTCCCTTTTTAAAATTATAGTTGATATATAATATCGGTTTCAGGTGTACAACAGAGGGATTCAATATTTTTACAGATTACACTCCATGTAAAGTTGTTATAAAATATTAGCTGTATTCCTGTACTGTACAATATCCTTGTAGATTATTTATTTTATACATAGTATTTTGTAGCTCTTTATCCTTTATTCAGTCTTTCCCCTCCCCCATATCTCTTCCCACTGATATCCCACTGGTAGTTTGTTATCAATACTAGTGCATCTGTTTCTGTTTTGTCACAGTTTATTGTTCGTTTTATTTTTTTTATTCCACATATAAGTGATAACATACAGTATTTGTCTTTCTCTGACTTATTTCACTAAGCACAATTCATTCCAAGTCCATCCATGTTGTTGCAAGTAGCAAAATTTCATTATTTTACGGCTGAGTAATATTCCATTGTGTATATACATTCACCCCATCTTCTTTATCCATCCATCTGTTGATGAACACTTGGCTTGCTTCCGTATCTTGGCTGTGGTAAATAATGATGCTATGAACATTGGGGTTGCATGTATCTTTTCAAATGAAGGTTTTCATTTTCTTTGGATATACGCCAAGGTGTGCATATACCAAGGAGTAGAATTGCTGGAACATATGGTAATTCTATTTTTAGTTTTCTGAGGACCTTCCATACTGTTTTCCATAGTGGCTGAACCAATTTACATTCCTACTAACTGTGCACGAGTGTAGCCTTTTCTCCGTGTCCTCACCAACATTTGTTATTTGTGATCTATTTGAAGATAGCCTTTCTGACAGGTGTGAGGTGAGATCTCATTGTGGTTGTTGATTTGCATTTCTCTAAGGACTAATGATAATTGAGCATCTTTTCATGTGTCCATTGGTCATCTGTATGTCTTCTTTGGAAAAATGTCTATTCAGGTCTTCTGCCCTTTTTTTTTTTTTTTTTTTTTTTTGCACGGTACGCGGGCCTCTCACTGTTGTGGCCTCTCCCGTTGCAGAGCACAGGCTCCAGATGCGCAGGCTCAGCGGCCATGGCTCAGCCGTTCCGCGGCATGTGGGATCCTTCCGGACCGGGGCACGAACCCGTGTCCTCTGCGTCAGCAGGCAGACTCTCAACCACTGCACCACCAGGGAAACGCTTCTGCCCATTTTTATATTGGGCTGTTTTTTGTTTCGGGGTTTTTTTTTTTGGCCACACGCAGCTTGCAGGATCTCAGTTCCCTGACCAGGGATTGAACCCAGGCCACAGCAGTGAAAGCCCAGAATCCTAACCACAAGGCCACCAGGGAACTCCCCATTGGGTTGTTTTTTGATACTGAGTTATATGAGCTGTTTATATATTTTATATATTAACCCCTTATCAGATAAATCATTTGCAAACACTTTCTCATCCTCAGTAGGTTGTTTTTCATTTTGTTGATAGTTTCCTTTGTTGTGTAAAACTTTAAATAGGGTCTATTTGTTTATTTTTGCTTTTGTTTTCTTTGCTGGAGGAGATAGGTTCAAAAAAAAATATTGCTACATCTTATGTCAAAGTGTGTTCTGCCTACATTTTCCTATGAGTTTTAAGGTTTCCAGTCTTATATTTAGGGCTTCAATCCATTTTGAGTTTATTTTTGTATATCGTGTGACAAAATGTTCTAATTTCATTCTTTCACATGGTACTATTGACTTTTCCCAACACCACTTATGGAAGAGGCTGTATTTTTCCCATTGTATATTTTTGCATCCTTTGTTATAAATTAATTGACCATATGTGTGTGGGTTTATTTCTGGCCTCTCTATTCTGTTCCATTGATCTGTGTGTCTGTTTTTGTTCCAGTACCATTCTATTTGGATTATTGTAGTTTTGTAGCATAGACTGAATTCAGGGAGCTTGATACCTCTAGCTTTGTTCTTTTTTCTCACAATTGCTTTGGCAATTTGGGGTCTTTTGTAGTTCCATATAAATTTTAAAATTATTCATTCTAGTTCTGTAAAAAAAATATTGTGGATATTTGGATAGGGATTACATTAAATCTGTGTGTTGCTTTTAATAAAATGGACGTTTTAACATTATTAATTCTTCCAATCCAAGAACATGGGAGTATCTTTCCACTTCTTTGCATCATCTTCAGTTTCCTTCATTAATGTTTTATAGTTCTCAGTGTATGGGTCCTTAACCTCTCCAAGGCCCTCCTGCAGTTCTATAGCTTTTTATTTTTTTCCTGTTGCCCTCTTAGTTCTCTAATTTTTATTTTTGCATTTGGAACCTGTTAAGATTTTCTTCTTTTAATAAAATCTGAGTCTTGCAAATACATGCATTTCTCTCCAAACTTTTATTTCTGACAAGAGCTTTTAAAATGTGTCTTAAATATCAAGTCCAAACAATTTTTTTTTTCTTTTAAGCATCACCTTCTTTCTTCCTGATCAATAGATACTACTGGCTCTATGAGCTCAGAGATCACATTGTAGCAAGAAATTTTTCTGGAAATACAAACTTTATTCAATGGAAATCATCCAACCATCTAGAGGAATGAAAAATAAATTGTTATACGTATTCAGCAGTTAAAGTGAGTGAAGTAGATCTATTTATCTTTATCTCAACATAGACATGTCAGTGTCTAATGTTTAGTGAAATTATGTTTCTGAGGAGACAAATATAGTTTTAGCTGCATGATGGATTCATGGACTTTTTTCTTTTTTTACATTATTATTAATATTCTCAATGTTTGAAAGGTTTCATAATATTTTTTAAAAGAAAAATTACCCTCAACTTAATGTTCAAAATATTACCCTTCAACACAGGGTATATATTTGACTTGGGAATTAAAATGTAATCTCTCGAGCAAGGTCTGTCTCATATGATTGACCTTCTTTATATCACTAAACAGGTGTCATGCATATAATACTTTATTTGTTTATTCATTCAATAAACATTCATCAAATGGTGGTATAAAGATGCCACATTGATAGTGCATTTATCAATGTAGTTGTACTTATGTGTATAAATAAACACTCACTAATTTAATAACATTTTACCTTGAAAAATAAGTAATATAAGTTTTAGTGAATCTCATTTTGTGTTAATTTTTCTGCTCAGTTTTTAAAGACCTTAAATCACTAGTACTTTATTTAGAAATCTATGGCTATTGGAAAGACTGAGTTTGCATAGAGTGGAGCTTTTAAGGGGGATAAAAAAAATATTTACAGGGAGCAAAACAAAAGAGAGGGAGTTGTTTCTCACAAATAAATTATCAAAAGTGTCTTCCCCCATTCCCAAACTCTGCCCCACTCTCACTTGTAGTCAAATCATGTGTATGCCTCATTATTTTATCAGTTCCACAGGGTAATAATTGCTGAAGTGAAGCTGTAACCAAAGTTCCTGAGTACTTCAGTAAAGAAAATTAAATTTTTCTTCTGTAGGTGAAGGAATATTTTTCTAATAGGACACTATTTGCCTTAAAGATTGGGGATGGTTTTAACAACAAAGATAACAGAGAGTGTGCCTTTCTTTTCCCTCCATTGCCACCAAAGACGACATGGCTGTGAGACTGAGTACTAAAGCAGAACGGCGAATAGATAATCCATTTTCCTTATGATTTTCATCAGGCCCTATCATTCTTCCCACCTCCCACACCCAAGATTCTGCTGTAAGTTAAAACTGACTTTGTTTAAAGCCCAGTCAAGAGTGAAAACATAAAGGTGGGCGTCTGCTCCACCCTGATCATGTTTTGGGCTGTGCAAGCAAGAGTGAAGGAGAATTAGGCAGAGTCAGTACTTATTGCATTGAACTCAAATTGGCTTCTGGGGTGACTATGTTTAGCGAACTTTTAATTTCTTGAAACCATGAATGACTCAGTATGTGTGCATGTGTGTGTGTGTTTGTATGCGTTTTTGGTGGGTAGACATAGCCATGAGTGGTAAGCCCTGAGAAGGGAGTCAGTGGTGATGACAGCTTACTTGGACATGTTCAGGCCTGTCCCTACACCCCAAGCAATTTGCTCCCTCCACCCTCATCCCCACACTTGTGCCATGAAGTAGAAAAATAGATCTGCTCATAAGGTAGATTGTCATTCTATCCCAGACTTTATTTCTTCACATATCTGTATGAAGGGTAGACTTACGCCACTTTCTAGGGCCTGACTCAATAATTCTATCATTTCTACTGGAAAACACTTAAAGGACATCTACTCAACAAGGGAGACTTATGGCATTCTTTAAAAAAAAAAATTACTCATGATATGCAATCTTGGGAGAGCTTCCCCAGTTCAAACACCTAATATTGCCAGTGCTTCAGGCAAAAATGTGGTTTCTTGTTTAAAGATACTAAAAAAAAAACCCAAAAAACAAAAACTATCGACAAGTAAGAATCCAGTCTCACCTAATTTTCTACTATATCAATTGAAGCAGACTTCACAAAATTCAATAATCATGGTGATTTGGTTTTATTTTATGAAAACATGTAGAGAAAAACAATGTAAGAACTGAGAAGGAAATAGTTTTAATTCAGGCAACTCTCCAATGAAGCACCATAGAAGAATAACAGTGTAATTAAGTGCATTTTTTGACTAAGATTATTATACTTGATTTTGTTGTATAAATCTCAGCCTATGATAAGAATTTCTTAATCTCTACTCATGATTATTCCTCTACACAAAAAATGAATTTGTTTTTTCATGAAAGAACAAATTTAATTTTGGCCCAGGGTGATACAACTTGTTAATCTTTCACTGTCAGGTGAATTCAGATACAATTTTTGGAAAATGATGATGATGTTCTGAAAGCTGCCTGGCAAACAGAAACCATCCCAGCATTTTCGGAATAAACATATCAATATCTGACAATGCAGGCTGTTAGGACTCTCTCTGACTTTGGTTTTAGAAAATTCTGTCAAAGCAAGCAATAGCCTTAGTCCTGGTCTCCAATACATTCTAGGTAAATGCATTCACAGCAAGAGGCTGTGTGACTTTATTTGAGGAAGGAGCAAGAGCATGTCCTCTTCCTGATTTGAAAAACTAGGAGCAGCTGGAGATCGGCATTCCCTTTTCCCAAGTCATCTACCCCTGACCAGGCAAAGCTATTAAAGTATTTCTTTTAGACACTGGAGCAGGGATTGGCAAACATTTTCTCTTTATAAAGGGTTGGATAGTAAATATATAGACTTTATAGGCTACTTGGTCTGGGTCACAACTATGCAGTGATGTGTGCTGTTGTACTGCAAAAGCTGCTATTTACAATATGTAAATGAATGGGCAGGGCTGTGTTCCAATAAAACTTTATTTACAACAGCAGAATGTGGACCATCCAGGGTTTACTGACCTCTACTCTAGAGCACTGGCTTATCTTTTAGGTCCTATCTCAAGTTAGCTATATAAACAATTTCCTAAAAACAAGAAAAAAAATTGAAGAAGTCTTCACTACCCACATTTTGCACTCCTTTTCCTAGATTTGATTTCCAGCCAAAACTATAACATCAAGGTGGGAAGTATTTCTCACCCTGGCAATAAGTAGTCCCCTGTTCTTTCTGGATGTGAATATGGGTTAAATTTGAAAGACAACTGTGAAATAAAGGACTTGAAGTAGAATGTGGCTCATAGAGGCTGACTGCATGAATTAGCTATGTTTAGAGCTTGCTTGGGCAAAAAGGACAGAATCAGGGACTGAATCATTGGTGCAAGTAATGGCTGATCCTCATTACTCCAGTGTGAAGTGCCAGACATAGGACTCCTTACTTCAATCATATGTAATGGAGAGGGGCTCTGCAATAGTTGCACATACTCGGCTGAGAGGCAGGCTGGCTCTCAGCAAGGGCTGCCAGGGAAAATAAATGGTTGGTTTAAGGAGGGACTAGGAATAATCATAAGAATACTATTGTAATATTTACTAGTTAATGAACAACTGTATTAGGCACTGCGTGAACATAACCACATTTAATTTCAGAATTACTCTTCCAACTGAATATTTAGAGATCCCATTATGTGAAGGAAAGAGGACTTAATGGTACCAAAGCCTTGATTTCAATAAACCAAAAGATGATGAACTTAAGCTGTATGTACTTGAGTTACAACAAATTCAAGGTGGTGAATAGTACAACTGTGCTATTCAAAATCTGACAGTGACTGGGACCATGACAATAATGCATCTTACGGAGTCTATCATCCTAGCAAACAGCTGAAGCAGAGGACAGGGATGCTGAGGGGAAAGGAATTTGCATGGGCTATAAATTCAGGCGAAAAATCCAGCTCTATTAGTAACTAGGCAGTTACATAACTATTTTGGATGGTCCATGGATTAGGGTAACCAAATGTCCCAGTGTCCTGGAATGTGAAACTTTCAGTGCTAAAACCTAGAAAAGTTCCTAGCAAACCAGGAAGGGTGTTATGGGTGTACAGGTGTTTGGGGCTTACTAAAGGCTCATGAGCAGTGCTGTGCTGAAGTTGGTTCATAAGTGCTTGTGAGAGCCCATTGTGAAATTTTCAGAAATTTTGCAAGCCATTTTTTAAAGAACTGTTATTAAAAATTAAATTATATAAATTAAAATTAATTACATAACATATCAATATGCAAAAGTTACTGCTTTCTAACTTTAGGGTTGTTTTTCTCATCTATAATTGTGGGGTTATTTATTGTATCAATCCATATGGTAGAAATATTGATACTACAAAATTGGGGACTACTGTGTATCTTTTCCCACTGTGCATTTGCTGACATCATGCTGGAAGCTTGAAATAGGAAGAAAGGTGCTTTGTTTCTCTAGAAAATGGTAGGGGCAGTGTTCATAATGCAGATTAAACTTCCAAGTGCGTGGTGTCTGTAGCTGTTATATTGTGTATAGCACACACACAAAAGAGGAAATATTCTTCAGTATTTGAGAACTCTTTTCAGTAAAAAGTAGCCTACATCATTGACAAATGAGTAAAGTTCAACATGCCTATGATTTCACTATCATTTTACTCATTAAAGAAAAATATCAACCAGCATTCATGTTGCAACTACACTGGCTCATCAACTGAAATTATAAGTTGGCAACAAATCCAAAAGGTTGGCAAATATCAACTGAAACAACCTGTGAGAATTAATTGGCTATATGGAAATGACAATAATGAATGCATTTTACTATTACTTGTAGATTGTGTGCTACACATCCTTTACATTAGTACAATTTTATGATACATGTCTGTATATCCATATCTGTAGGTCTGTAGCGGTATACTTTTTTTTAAATTTTTTTGCCATAGAGCCAGTTGTTCACTATTTCCTAGTACACTACTGCTCATAAATTCAGATATGTATAGCAGCAGCAAGAAAACCCAAGACTCTAGTAGCTAGTGAGTTTGAGTTTGTACTGGCTGCTTTGTTCAAAACTGATAGAGCTCTGGGTGTAGCTGTGTCTGGTATTACATGTGTGTGAGAAGAAAAGGTCTTGCAAAGAAAGTGTGGATGACAAGTAACACAAGAGACGGCCCTCTTTGTGGTGCTCATGCTCTTCTTTCTTCCCTAGTACATAATTATGTTCTGAAGTGATACTTAATTGCCTAAAAGTCTTCTGTGGTTAAAGCCATTTGTGCCACAGTGTAGGCCACTTAGAATGTAAGTTCTATGAAAAGAGAGACTGAGATTTTTTTTTCCTTGATGAATTCGCAAGATAGATAGTAGGTTCTCAACACCTATGCATTGGGTGCATGAATACATAATTAAATGAGTAAATTCAATGTTATCATCCTTTCTTAATGCTACAACCCATGATGTCTCATTTCCTAAGGTTTATTTAAGAGGACAGGGGTAGCAGTAACATTACCATGCTGGCTTACTATTATCCACTTACATTAGAACTGGGCTCCCTACCTACCTGTAAGGACAGAGCCAAGGGCTTGGTCTGGGGTTGGAAGTGTCCAGCTTTGAGAATAACTTTTCTTTGCACTTTTGTATTTACACGTAAAATCTTTGCATTTTTCTCCAAAGAGCAACACATTTTTATTACCCTAATAGATCCATTAAGAGTACATTACCTCACTTTTCCTCTGTAAATCTTTGAATAAGACTGGTGTTCTAATTAAATATACTTTGTTTGTCCTATAAGAACTTCTGCACATACACTTGGCATGTCCTCCAAGGTTTCCTGTAACCCAGTTTGAGAAGTTTTACACAGCTACTAATAAAATCCTCTAAGAATAATTTATGCAAATAATAGAATATTCCTCTAAAAGGTCTTACATTTTAGATAAAAACAAATAAACCAATAGATATTCCCTCCACCATCATGGTTAAAGAAAAGACCAAAACATTAATAAAAATACAAAATATTTTAATGAAAAATCTATTTTTTAGGGTGTTTAAGGACCATACCAAATGTGAATTATATTTTTTATTTTACTTTATTCAAAGAAATTAATTATAATCTGTGGGATCTGTTAGTTACCTATTAAAATAACATTTTAAATTCATTGGATGCTTTACATTATTTTTATTCTTTACTCAATTTAATTGCTTAAAAATTTAAACTAAACAACTAAGGAAAGAATGTGATATAAAGTTACTATGACAATATATTCCAGAGCCAGTTACTGACATTCTTGATGATAAAATTAAACAATATTTCCACAATAGTCTTACGCTCTTGTCTTTTTGGTAATCATGATTTTCTCAATGATTTTTGGAAGCAAGTTGTGCCAGGAATAGCAGATGAGTCATCACAAGCACAAGTAACCTAGATTATTTCTTAGCACAAATTTTCTTTTTCTCCACTGACTTGCTGGTGTGAAATCCTAGTTGTAGGCAACCATATCATTTAGGGCATTTCCATACTATCCAGCAGAATTCCCTTTTAAAACATATTTTAGAGGACTCAATTTTTTGTGTTTTTGAGGTACAAGAATTAAAATTGCCTCAAAATCATAGAACCTATTGAAGCTCAAAGACGTAAAACTGTCCTCAGCTCACTGATGAGTCCATGTGTATGATTTTAAAATTTCATTAAAACTGGATTAGCAAGCTTTATCTTTTCATAATTCACCTGACTTTTTTTTGACTGAAAACTTGCCTGGAGTCATGTTTGTCCCATGGAATGAGCAGTCAGTACCATCCACTCTCAAATAAATTATCCAGAAAATACTGAAAACAGTGTGAACCAATAATCTGTTAGCCCAGAGCAATTGCAATAAATGACATAAATTTTCAGTAAGGAAAATAATAGTTATAAAAATTAAATGTAACCTGAAAGTTCTTTTGGAAAATATTACAAAATAAAAATCCTTTCCATCTCTTTCCAAATACCCAGTCCTAAGGAAAACCATAGAGGCAGGATAGTTATACAATGATTTCTGTAAACTATAATTAAATCACTATTTCCAGAGCTATTTGTTGAATCACAGAAAGAGATATATAGAGTCTAGAGAGACCATTTATTTTTATTTATTTTTTAAAATTAAGAGACTTTACTTTTTAGAGCAGTTTTAGATTTAAGAAAATTGAACAGACCAAAGACCTTGGAATTAAGTGTTTACACACTGGTAATACATCATCGAAAACCAAGTTTTTTTTTGTTTTTTGTTTTTTGGTTTTGTCTTTTTTCCCCTCTTTGGAAATGCAACACTAAGAACTACTGAAATGATTTCTGAAGATTTTTTTATTTGCAGCATGTGCTGTTCCTTTCCCTGAATTTAGCTGATATTTCCAGGACCATTTTTCTGTTTACCATCATCACCATCCAACCACCACTGGAAACTCAGAAAAAGCTGATAAATTGCAAGAAATGTCACAAAAGAAAATCATGACATGATTGAAACTGCACTAATCTATTTAAATAAAATTCACACTTTCTGATTCTAAAATGTTTTGATAGGGGCATCACCAAAGCCAGAACACAGTGAAATCTGTCTCAATTTAATGTGATGTCTATAAAAGTAGTGTGATGTTTCTTAGCAGTTGATTAGAGAAATACTTGCAGTCAACTTTTAAGAATGCATATATTTCTATAGATTCTTACAAGATTCCCCTGAGAAACACATAATGAAATATTTAACTATTTACTTAATTATGTGCTTGTGTGTATGCAAGAAAAAGATAGTATTTGTATTATCTATAAATAATCTTAATGGTTTGATTTTCATACAAATATTTTCAATAACAAAATCAAGACTAAGTTTTAACAATAAAATTCTCTTTTGGAAAGTATTTTACTATGTTTTCTAATTTAAAATATTGCAAAATTTAAGTAATGCTTGATTTCCAATAAATTTAAACAAATTCAAGCAAACACTGTCAAATTTTATATTAAAAAAAATAACCTCAAAGAGGAAATGATCAATGATCCTTAGCTCCAAACTTCTTATCCAACGCTCTTTTTCACTGTGGCTTTTTCCATCTCTAGACTCAACTCTATCCAGACCTTCCCTATTTTTGTCCATTCCTACACTTCCCACCATCTACCCATTTGAGATTCCCTCAACTTTGTTGTAAGAAACCCTTTTATACATAGAGAATCCTAAAAATGCTACCAGAAAACTACTAGAGCTAATCAATGAATTTGGTAAAGTGGCAGGATACAAATTAATTAATGCACAGAAATCTCTGGCATTCCTATATACTAATGATAAAAAATCTGAAAGTGAAATCAAGAAAACACTCCCATTTACCATTGCAACAAAAAGAATAAAATATCTAGGAATAAACCTACCTAAGGAGACAAAAGACCTGTATGCAGAAAATTATAACACACTGATGAAAGAAATTAAAGATGATACAAATAGATGGAGACATATACCATGTTCTTGGATTGGAAGAATCAACATTGGGAAAATGACTCTACTACCCAAAGCAATCTATAGATTCAATGCAATCCCTATCAAACTACCACTGGCATTTTTCACAGAACTAGAACAAAAAATTTCACAATTTGTATGGAAACACAAAAGACCCCGAATAGCCAAAGCAATCTTGAGAATGAAAAAAGGAACTGGAGGAATCAGGCTCCCTGACTTCAGACTATGCTACAAAGCTACAGTAATCAAGACGGTATGGTACTGGCACAAAAACAGAAAGATAGATCAATGGAACAGGATAGAAAGCCTAGAGATAAACGCACGCACATATGGACACCTTATCTTTGATAAAGGTGGCAGGAATGTACAGTGGAGAAAGGACAGCCTCTTCAATAAGTGGTGCTGGGAAAACTGGACAGGTACATGTAAAAGTATGAGATTAGATCACTCCCTAACACCATACACAAAAATAAGCTCAAAATGGATTAAAGACCTAAATGTAAGGCCAGAAACTATCAAACTCTTAGAGGAAAACATAGGCAGAACACTCTATGACATAAATCACAGCAAGATCCTTTCTGACCCACCTCCTAGAGTAATGGAAATAAAAACAAAAATAAACAAATGGGACCTAATGAAACTTAAAAGGTTTTGCGCAGCAAAGGAAACCATAAACAAGACCAAAAGAAAACCCTCAGAATGGGAGAAAATATTTGCAAATGAAGCCACTGACAAAGGATTAATCTCCAAAATTTACAAGCAGCTCATGCAGCTCAATAACAAAAAAACAAACAACCCAATCCAAAGATGGGCAGAAGACCTAAATAGACATTTCTCCAAAGAAGATATACAGATTGCCAACAAACACATGAAAGAATGCTCAACATCATTAATCATTAGAGAAATGCAAATCAAAACTACAATGAGATATCATCTCACACCAGTCAGAATGGCCATCATCAAAAAGTCTAGAAACAATAAATGCTGGAGAGGGTGTGGAGAAAAGGGAACACTCTTGCACTGCTGGTGGGAATGTGAATTGGTTCAGCCACTATGGAGAACAGTATGGAGGTTCCTTAAGAAACTACAAATAGAACTACCATATGACCCAGCAATCCCACTACTGGGCATATGCCCTGAGAAAACCATAATTCAAAAAGAGTCATGTACCAAAATGTTCATTGCAGCTCTATTTACAATAGCCCAGAGATGGAAACAACCTAAGTGCCCATCATCTGATGAATGGATAAAGAAGATGTGGCACATATATACAATGGAATATTACTCAGCCATAAAAAGAAACGAAATTGAGCTATGTGTAATGAGGTGGATAGACCTAGAGTCTGTCATACAGAGCGAAGTAAGTCAGAAAGAAAAAGACAAATACCGTATGCTAACACATATATATGGAATTTAAGAAAAAAAATGTCATGAAGAACCTAGGGGTAAGGCAGGAATAAAGATGCAGACCTCTTAGAGAACGGACTTGAGGTTATGGGGAGGGGGAAGGGTGAGCTGTGACAGGGCGAGAGAGAGTCATGGACATATACACACTAACAAACGTATAGCTAGTGGGAAGCAGCCGCATGGCACAGGGATATTGGCTCGGTGCTTTGTGACAGCCTGGAGGGGTGGGATAGGGAGGCTGGGAGGGAGGGAGACGCAAGAGGGAAGACATATGGGAACATATGTTTATGTATGACTGATTCACTTTGTTATAAAGCAGAAACTAACACACCATTGTAAAGCAATTATACCCCAATAAAGATGTTAAAAAAAAAAAGAAACCCTTTTGTTTGTCAAGTTAAAAACAAATGCACAACATAAAAGTTGTGGGTTAAGTTTTACTCGGGGACATTACTAAGAACTGTAGCCTGAGAAGCAGCCTCTCAGCAGTTCTGAGGGGTCTGCTTCAAAGAGGTAGGAGAGGGGCCAGTATATACATGAATTTTTTGGCTGAGAAATACATGTAGTCAAGCAGACATCTTGGCAAAATATTACTACTAATCACAAAGACTAGATACCTCGAGTTAATGATTTTAGTGCTTTTCTATGTATGGGAAGATACAGGAATCTGGGGTAATTGAAATTCTTCCTCAGATATGCATCTTGACTATGTACGGGCCTGTATATCCAAAGCACAGAATGTTTAATCCTGTTTTTCATCTTAAATTCCCCTCAGATTGCACTGGTGGTGGAGGTGACTGACTGCAGTAGGTTGTGACTTAACCTCTTGTATAATAGGATGATGAGTGACACTCTTTGTTAATTTTGTTTACAGCTTCCCCTCTTTTGGTCATAACTTTGCTCAAGGTTTAGGAGACATTTCATCACCAATTTTTCCTATAGCATGGGGAAGGCTTATTCCTAGGTCAGGGGAGAATTTAGTTGATAGGCCATTCATGTGCTGTATTTGGATTAAGCCCTGTTCGTAAGCTAAACATTCTCTAAATCCTCTGTCTTACTAGTCTTTTGTGATCCAGAAAATGTTGTCTCTTATTGCTTCTTCCCATATCTAGAGTTGCACTATTACAATTAATTTTACATAGAGCTATATACGTGATCAATTGCTTCAAGGTATTTAACCATCATTGATTTTGTCAGAGACCTGGTTACACATTGTATAATGCAAGAAACAACGGTCTTAGAAAATGGACAGGATATAAGGAACATAACTAGTAGCATTAATAAGGTCATAAGTAGAGACTTAAGCCATGAGAATCCAGAACCAAACCAGCTCTTTAAAAGATCAAAAAATCACCAAGACTAAGAAGGGAATCTCTTAAGGCAGAAATCTGTTTTCATGTGGGTCATCAAATGTGTTATATCATCTGGTATATCTGTTATATCATCTGGTATATCATCAAATGTGTTATATTCATCTGGTATAAAGCACAGCATTTAGTTTAAATTGTGGTGGTGTTGTCTCCTTGAGATGTTGTAAGGATATTAAGAGCCATGCAATTTTGTAATACTGCTTTTCTCATCATAAAGACCTCAGAATTCAGTAGGCTAACAGCCTGACTACTGTAATTTAAAGCCTGTTGGGTGAATTTTATTAAGACTTTGGTGTGGGCTATTATATCTTCCAATTCTACTGAAGGCAGAAAAATAGCTGCTAAATGTTCATACCAATGAAATACAGAATTCTTGATCCATCAGGCTTGTACTAAAGATAAATTTGTTGGAGTCATATCTAAAGTGGCACACTTGTGGTCTTGAGTTCAAGGGAATCCTAAGGTATATCTTCCTATCCATACTGGTGGAAACCAGGGCCACAAAGCCATTGAGTTCCTTTAGGATTGACCTAGTATATCCCTGGTTGCTAGACCCAGTCTGTTCCATACCAACTGCTATCTTTAAGGGAAATGATGTGTTGGTGTTTTTCATATAGCACCAACCTAATTTCCTAGCATTATTAGACTCATTATCTTTATTATGATTTAATTGTTCCCAATATAGGCAGAGCCTTTAAACTTAAATTACCATAGCCTGGTGTTAACCATATAAATCTATTCCATAACTGAAGGAGGGGCCCTCCTAATAATTGGGAAGTTTTATTCTTTGACTGGAATTTTGCTTGTTGTGCTGACTGAGCTTAAGTAACTTTAAAAGAAAATTCATATTTATGGCCAGCATCAGAGCAAGTATGATTTGCCAAGCAAGGAGATCACATTTAGTAATAGCAATAGTGGTCTGAAAAGAACTACAGCTTCCTTCTTCTAAAATAAATTTTCTAAGGGCCATCCAATCAGAGCCTTGGAGAGGAAAAATCCACAAAAATAAACAAGAAGGTAAAGGATATAGGTAATTGACCACAAACCCAGCAATTGGACTGATATCTAAAATTTGCATAGATTGTGTCTATGATAGAAAAACACTTGATATACTGTGCAAAAGTCCAAGAATCAGAAACACTATAAATAATCATTCAGGTTAGGTCTGGTATCTTGAGAGCGCTGTCTGCTTCTGATGTCATCTTCTTCTCATCCTGCTGTTGATGTTGTTTCTTCTCTTTTGAACATAGTTTTAAAGTGGGTTTGAAGTCAGCAGTCCTCTCTATAGACAAGTCCATTACAGGGGCCCTTTTAAGTTGAAAATTTGAATCCAAGAGTTAATCCTCTTCAGTTTTGTTATGCACAAGCTAGTTAAAATACCTAATAAGGGACTTTCCATTTATGCTGGAAATAATTGTCTTTTCTAGTATATATAATCCTGGTTGTAAGTCATGAGGCATCTAATCTTTATCCAAAGGTAGATTACTGTGATAAACCTCAGAAACAAGCTTAGAATGTCCTTTTAATAGTTCAATTAAACCCTACAACAATGCAACATAGTAACAAGGAACTATCTAGGAAGTGAGTCTTAGGCAGTAAATACCAAACCTCAAATACATTTAACAACATTAAAACTTAATATCCACAAAGGTATATTACTGAAACATAATTTTTGTCACTAAAATTACCCTTATTTCTGCAAAATAAAGGCTAATTTGTTAGCAAAATCAGTCTGGTTACAATAAACTTGGCTTAATTATTTACATAAATATAATCATAAATATAATTGATCATATAGATGCTTTTAAGTTGGCTTTGCTAGAACTTTTTATAAGGAATCTCAGATTAAACTTTAAAAGGCGTCTCAAGACCAGGAAAGTCATACTAAGGATTTGTCATCAGATTCCACCTGTGATACTTACAGATTTGAGTGGATTCCTCTCTTCTCCAGAACCCCAAAATATCTTGAGATTCCTGTACCTGCCAAGAAATGGCCTTCCATAATTCACCTGATAAGGCTGCTGGGAACTCTGTTAGCAAAGTACCAGAATGTTTTTCCAAGGGGCTTTATGGCTCCATAAAGTCTATTTTAGCTCTTTAAAGCTGTCTGGTTATATTTGATTTTTTGTATATTCTCAAATGTAACCTTCCAGTCAAAACTATAGTAATATAACCAATGTTTCCAATTGTCCTGTTATAAGGTGAACAGATCTTATTGAACTTATACAAATAACTATATTGCCATAAAAAAATAAGAATACTCAGATTTTTGAAATTCTGGAGGGATTAAGTAGAGAAAAAAGATAAAGATTTCAATTTTGCTTGCAATGTCTTCCAACTCAATTCAAGGTACCTCTTTCTTGAACTGCCTGAAGTTCAGGGAAACCCTACTCCTCACAGCTAGGAGCTTATCCACCACCGAATAAAAGCTCAGGATCGTTAACCAGGATCAGAAATCCAAGACCAGGAGAAACTTACCCAATCATTTGGACTCACCAAGGAGGCAGAGGGACATAAAGAGCCCTTGCTCGTACCAAGCCTCCGGATCCTCATAGTAGGCTAAGTAGAGAAATCTGCTCTGGGTCCCACCTAAGTCGCAAAACTGTTGACTTAAAGAAAAATGCACATCATAAAAGTTGTGAGTTAAGTTTTATTCAGGGACCTTATTGAGGACTAGAGCCCAGGAAACAGCCTCTCAATAGGTCTGAGGGGACTGCTTCAAAGAGCTAGGAGAGTGGCCTATATACATTTTCTTTTCTTTCTTTTTTTTTTTTTTTTTTTTGGTGTGTGGGGGGGTGGGAAATACATGCTGTCAGATGTACATCTTGTTAAAAGAGCACTACTAATCACAGAGAAAAGATACCTCAAGTTAATGAATTTAGTGCTCTTCTAGGTATGGGAAGATACAAGAACCTGGGGTCATTGAAATTCTTTCTTAGATATGCATCTTAACTATCTAGGGGCCTGTATATTCAAAGCACAAAATGTTTAATCCTGTTTTTCATCTTAAATTCTCCTCAGATTGCACTGACTTGGGGGTGGGTGAATGCAGTGGGTTGTGACTTAACCCTTTGTGTAATGGGATGATGAGTGACACTTTGTTCTTTTTGTTTACATGTTATAAATGCCCTTCCTTCCATCACTTCTACTGTTTCCTCTCCCTTTATTCCTCTATTCTTACTGAAGTCACCAAGACATGTCTTAGATAGCAGGATAGTCCTAACCCAATAATTAATGATCTTAAACAGTATTTAATCACTCTTCATCCTATTCAGGATCCTTTCCCAATATTTTATATGAATAGCCATAATGTGTCATGAGAACACAGCTTCAAGTCCTTCTACCAAAATTTCATGATAGGAATATTACTCACACAATATTAAGTTCCAGAGCTAAAATTAATCTTTCCCCTGCTAATTCCATTTTCCATACAGTAAAAGCCTAAGCAAGGAATCTTCTAATACCACCTTAGCTTAAGTGAGAAGTAAGGAGGTTTACCTAGTCTCAATGCCTATTAATTTTTAGAGTTTACATTACTAAAATTTTCACAAAATCAAATTTCCTCTTGAAACAAGTCATCCCACTCTTTTGTAATCTTTTGCCAAGGCTTTCTGTATTTGTCTCATATTTTCATTTCTTCTTGGCCACATTCTATTATCTTGATGACCGCAGCATCCCCACTGATGACCCACAGAACATGCAAGTTTCACAATCCTTCCTCAAGCCTAATGATACTTCATCTGATCTATTTCAACCATTTGTATACACAGCCAACCACTGAATTTTATTACGTAAAGGAATTTCACCTACAAAATCGCAAAGTCTTGGTAATCACAGCAAATTTAACCCATATTTCTCATGTTCTATTCTTTTCTTGTTGATTTTCTATTATTTTCCCTCTACTAATGTCTCAAAGATTTCCAAACCTTTTTGGGGATTTAGATTTATTCCCGCAACAGAAGATCTCAGTGTGTGGCTCTATTCAGTTGTCTTAAGCTTCCCTAAATTTCTGTTCTCCACCTAAGATTATTTTGATTTATCCCACTCTTTCCTTGGCTAACTCTTCAAATTGTGCTCTTGCTTGCCTGCTATTTTGCGCTTTAAGAAAATTTGTTCTATCAGCACTCACTTTCTCTTACCTCTTCGTTAATTCCTCCTTCTGTGGTATAGCGATCCTGAGAACTTTGCTATTCTAAAATTTTTGTCACACATGTAAGTGATAGAAAGACCAGAACCAGAGAAGAAAAGATGTCATTAGGTTAATGTTTGTTTGAATTGTATGGCTGGATATATATATCTCATGTGTCACCAGTTTACCTTATGACCTAAAATCTTACCATATATATCTACATATGAATCTATTTTGTAGATTGTGGGAACATTTTCATTAATGACAATTATCTATTTGGCTTCAGTTTTTTCAATAAAGGCATGTAGATGTAAAATTTGAAGGAATAAAATATTTCAGCATTACAAAGCTCCATGAGGGCAGGCCCTCTATTTAGTTGTTCTCTGCTATGTCATAAAGACAGATGCCACAGCAATCTTTCCTTTTCAAACTGTATCAAAGGAAAGGACTTAGGTTGGAAACAAGATAAATTGATTTCTCCATATCACCATGTAAATTAACCTTAATATATCTCTCCTTTTATATCCACTAATTCCTGTGTAATATGAAAATATATAGATCTAATGCATGGGTTTTCATCAGGGCTTTTTTTTTTTTGACAACCTTGCTTTAAATATTTATTTATTTGGGATATCTGCCTTGAGTTTTCCTGTGTTTGGTACACTAATATTTTCATGTTTCATAAGGATACAGGCAAAGGAAATAAAATGGCAATTCTCTTTTATTTATAGAAACTTCAAATAACAATTTGAAAATAATTTCTATGTTACTCGTAGGTATAAACTTAAAATTGGAAAACAAATTTTCCAAGGACGCTTCTATCTTTTCTTTTATAAATTTTATTTAGCTTTTTATATTTCTAGTCAAATATTGGGTCAGTTTTTTAAAAAGGATTCCAATTTTTCCAGTTGAATTTTGATAGGCATTTGGTTAGTAGCAAGCAAATAAGGCTTTTTTTTTTTTTTTTTTTTTTTTTGAGGAAATATTTAACAAGCTCTGGGGCTAGCACTATGCTTGTAATTTTGAATCCACAGATTATGGCACAGATATTGTCTTTAATAGAAAGGATGCTCTGGATAGAGTTCAATAATACACCAAATGCTTCAGAGAAAGTATCTTATAATCCTCTGTCTTTGCTGTACATTTAACAATTTATCAAGGTATTAGGGCTACTTCAAAGGTGAATTGATTTTATCTTCAAAATGGTATAAGAGAAATGATTGATGTTAGTATATAGAGCTGAGTTCCATATACTCTGTCCCTTAGGGCAAAGGGAAATCTGTACTACAAAAGCCTTATAGTGGAGGCATCACCTGTAAAGATAACTGAGTGTGTGGAGTGAATTCAAAGGAAGGAAGGAAAAAGACAAGAGGTATATGGGCACGTGAGATAAAAGTTGAGATTGATATATGCGTGAGAAGCAGGAAGAAATATTATGAAATTGAAGGTAATACTGTATAAAGAATTAGAGTTAGAAACCCCAGTTTTAGGGAAAGTTATTTAGCACCTATTTGTATGTTTTCTTCTCTATAAAATAGAAGTAATATGTTTGTTGTGATGATTTATAAAAATAATAATTTAGCATCATCTTCATTATGGGTTTATGGAAAGCACAGTTGAGAAGAGTGGTCCAAAATCATCTATTACAGATGGATGGGCACTGTAGGGGAATTGAAGTTTTGGAGCAGTTGCCTGTGTTGTAAACATTTATATTTCAAAGCTCTTCACTGTCATTAAATTTACATGTTTTTTCTAAAGATGTCATGAGTCATCTCTAATCCATTGTTTCTGTTTACTTGAACCCAAATATCCTTTCCTCTTTTCCTTTGATTGAAGACTCACTACATCATAGGCATGTGAAGTTATTATGAGAATTTCAGAAAAAGCTTCCTTTATCTTTTCTTTAAAGTTTTACAAAAACACTGTTTTGGGCCAGATGGAAAATGAATGGGAAAATCAGCAAGTGAACAAAGCAAGTGTGAGACAACAAGTATCTTGGTATGAGATAACTTGTACTGTTTCTATGGAAATAAGAAGAACATAATATGCAAAGAAATAGCAGGAAGTGAAGGAATACATTTGTGTAGATTATGTTAATAAAATCATATTCCTAGGAAGCAAAATTTTTATTGAGCCCTTGTGAATTTCCTTTTTGGTTTAAATTTTAACTATATGTTTTTCCATTTCATTTGTATACTTAAGCTATTTGTTAAAGAAAATAGTACAAAAGTTATAAATTCTAATTTTTTCCATCTTATTAATTTATGAAACACAGGTTATGTAAGCATACTATATTTTTTTTCTTACTGATAATGAAGGACTTTTCTTTTAAATGGGTTATCAATTAGGAAAGTAGATATAAGCCATTTTTTATCATACAAGGATAGACTATATGGCTAAGAGGGCAGTAGTAGAGAATATTGGTAGCTCTTTTCCATATTTACTGCAGAAAAAGATTATCTGACTCCATAGTATTGATGTACACTTTTAAACACTGTTCTCTGATCCAATCATTATAAAAATGTTGTTATAATTTACATATAGATTTGATTGTCTACCAGTAAGAAGATATTTATATTTTAATTATAGGATTGTTCTCTAAAATTTACTTACTAATCATAGAACCCTTCAATCACTTTTTCTATCAATCTTCTATCAATCTTGAAAAAGCTGAATATTTTGGGGAAAAAAAAAAGCTCAAAACAATAGCTAAGAATGATAAAGCCAGCTAACTTTTCCTCTTCCTCAGTGGTCCACTGAGGTTTCACTATCTCTCACTCCACATATAGTCACTTACATTTTACCTCTTTATAAAATTTTATAAAATTTTACTAATTTTCCCTTATAATTTCAAAATTTAGTCAGGTGTTACTTACTGTGTATCATCATTGAAACTACCTTTTTTTTAAACATCTTTATTGGAGTATAATTGCTTTACAATGGTGTGTTAGTTTCTGCTTTATAACAAAGTGAATCAACTATACATATACATATATCCCCATATTTATTCCCTCTTGCATCTCGCTCCCTCCCACCCTCCCTATCCCACCCCTCCAGGCTGTCACAAAGCACCGAGCCAATATCCCTGTGCTGTGCGGCTGCTTCCCACTAGCTATCTATTTTA
Source organism: Leucopleurus acutus (assembly GCF_964270905.1). Taxonomy (NCBI): domain Eukaryota; kingdom Metazoa; phylum Chordata; class Mammalia; order Artiodactyla; family Delphinidae; genus Leucopleurus; species Leucopleurus acutus. The sequence continues at coordinate 76,702,185 of NC_139145.1, read as the reverse complement.
CATTTGGTAGTGTATATACGTCCATGCCACTCTCCCACTTTGTCCCAGCTTACCCTTCCCCTTCCCCATGTCCTCAAGTCCATTCTCTAGTAGGTCTGCATCTTTATTCCCATCCTGCCCCTAGGTTCTTCATGAACACTTTTTTGTTTGTTTGTTTGTTTTAGATTCCATATATATGTGTTAGAATACGGTATTTGTTTTTCTCTTTCTGACTTACTTCACTCTGTATGACAGTCTCTATGTCCATCCACCTCACTACAAAGAGCTCAATTTCATTTCTTTTTATGGCTGAGTAATATTCCATTGTATATATGTGCCACATCTTCTTTATCCATTCATCTGTCGATGGACACGTAGGTTGCTTCCATGTCCTGGCTATTGTAAATAGAGCTGCAATAAACATTGTGGTACATGACTCTTTCTGAACTATGGTTTTCTCAGGGTTTGCCCAGTAGTGGGATTGCTGGGTCATATGGTAGTTCTATTTGTAGTTTTTTAAGGAACCTCCATACTGTTCTCCATAGTGGCTGTATCAATTTATATTCCCATCAACAGTACAAGAGTGTTCCCTGTTCTCCACACCCTCTCCAACATTTATTGTTTGTAGATTTTTTGATGATGGCCATTCTGACTGGTGTGAGATGATATCTCATTGTAGTTTTGATTTGCATTTCTCTAATGATTAATGATGTTGAGCATTCTTTCATGTGTTTGTTGGCAATCTGTATGTCTTCTTTGGAGAAATGTCTATTTAGGTCTTCTGCCCATTTTTGGATTGGGTGGTTTGTTTATTTGATATTGAGCTGCATGAGCTGCTTGTAAATTTTGGAAATTAATCCTTTGTCAGTTGCTTCATTTGCAAATATTTTCTCCCATTCTGAGGGTTTTCTTTTGGTCTTGTTTATGGTTTCCTTTGCTGTGCAAAAGCTTTTGAGTTTCATTAGGTCCCATTTGTTCATTTTTGTTTTTATTTCCATTTCTCTAGGAGGTGGGTCCAAAAGGATCTTGCTGTGATTTATGTCATAGAGTGTTCTGCCTATGTTTTCCTCTAAGAGTTTGATAGTGTCTGGCCTTACATTTAGGTCTAATCCATTTTGAGTTTATTTTGTGTATGGTGTTAGGGAGTGTTCTGATTTCATTTTTGTACATGTAGCTGTCCAGTTTTCCCAGCACCACTTATTGAAGAGGCTGTCTTTTCTCTATTGTATATTCTTGCCCCCTTTATCAAAAATAAGGTGACCATATGTGCATGGGTTTATCTCTGGGCTTTCTATCCTATTCCATTGATCTATATTTCTGTTTTTGTGCCAGTACCATACTGTCTTGATTACTGTATAGTATAGTCTGAAGTCAGGGATTCTGATTCCTCCAGCTCCATTTTTCTTTCTCAAGATTGATTGGCCTTTCGGGGTCTTTTGTGTTTCCATACAAATTGTGAAATTTTTTGTTCTAGTTCTGTGAAAAATGCCAGTGGTAGTTTGATAGGGATTGCATTGACTCTGTAGATTGCTTTGGGTAGTATAGTCATTTTCACAATGTTGATTCTTCCAATCCAAGAACATGGTATATGTCTCCATCTATTTGTATTATCTTTAATTTCTTTCATCAGTGTCTTATAGTTTTGATACTACTTTTTTAAACAAGTTGTCTTTTCATAACAAAAGTTTATTTCAAAATTCATTTTAGGCTAAAGGTTAACCAAAATCTATATTAGGTTAAATCATTTAAGAGGCTGCAACAAATATGGTTTTACAGAGAATTTTTTTATTGGTATAGGCTGGCTCAAGTAACCCAGGTTTTCTTCTGCTATTGAACTGATCATGAAGACAGGTATAAACAGTGGATTAACTAAATATTCAAATTTATATATTTTATGTTTAGATGTATTCTTTGGAAAATTATGTAGTAGGCAGAGGGGAAATATGTTCAAGCACTTCATCGGAATTATCTTTTAAAGAACAATGATTAAATGATTGTGAGAGGCACTTTTGATGCCCACCTATGTAACTTCAGCTCAACTCTCAGTAACTACTGTGGAGAGTTAATATATAGGACAATATCTTTCCACACCAACCTTCTAAATCTTTCTGATCTTTTGCCTGAGGGCTTTCTCCCACATCATGATGGTTGTAAAGGAAATGGCCCAAGAAAGCAGAACTGTGGAATAATATTCTGGAATTGAATTACTCATTTGTCAGATGGCAACATGGAACATTTTAGGGTAGTAAGTGGAAAGAATGATAATAACCACTCAGTTTTATACCATCTTTCTTGCCATGCATGCCACGAGTGGTAAATTGGGATGGTGTTTAGCTGGAAGAGTAATTAGCATTTTATGTAATAGTTCTGGTAGTTGAAAGATGTAAGGGCAATGTTGACTGTAAAGCCTTGGGTGGCTTTTTTTAACTGCCCCAAAAGTTTTGAAGACAGATAATACAGGATCAGTGCAGCCAACTCTTTACTCAGAGCATGCTCTAAAATCCAGAAGACATCTATAGCAACATTTAAAGATATTCTCATCTGCTAAAGCAGGAGAGAAGATTATGCTAAAAATTAGGTCCAGAATTTGATTGTAAGAATGGTGGAGCTATAAAGTAGATGGAATGCATAGCCCTGAATGCTTCTATACTAAAGCAGAGGCCCTGATATGGAAATAAATGAAATCCTATAATATTTGACCAAAGGGGAGATATTTAGTACAGCTGAACATTCTAAGGTGGCAGGAGAAGACTGCGTTGAACACCTATATCCACTTTCATTGTTGCTTTGGAAAATCTTTTATTTCTGGAAAAACTGAGTGATTAATTTCCATTTACAAGCTAAATGTTAAAGCTTGAAGTCTTCCTTGGTAGCATATGAAGAGGCTAATATCTCCTGCAGTCAGAGAGAATAGCAAGCTGAGAATCAGACTCAGGTTCTAATTATCAGAAAAGACAATTTCCAAAAGAAGTTAAACTCTCAACATAGTCAAGATTTCCTTGCTAGGGTCTAGTTGGGAAAAAATTGGATCCCAGGTACGTAGAAAGGGAATGGATTGATGTCTCCTCAAATCAAGAATTGTCAGATTTCTGTGAGCTCTCTGAGCCAACAGAAATGGTGTATCCTTTCCTATTAAGAGGTAGAAGTCTCCCTTAAGGTAGTGCAAATGCTTCTCTCCTGCAAGTCATATATGGCACTCAAGATTAGTTTCCACCCCATTTTTGGCCTCTAGGCCTTAAACTAGGATTAAGTTATAACCTAAGCTATCTTACACTCTATAAGAATTGCAAAACCACCATCAGGAGCCAGTAGTGTATAAGTGGAATTGCATCCTGAGTTCATTTATTTGGGACCAATCTCCTGGGATATAAGACTAAATACCCTGGTAAGGATCTATGGAAAAACTGATGGCTCATGCTAAATGAAGTAGAAATGGCAGAATTGCAATGACAGTTGGTGGAAGAAAGTATTAAAAGGTACAGAGAGGTGAGCAAGCTGGAGTGGATATACTATGCAAGGCTGGAAAACTATCAGATGGTGATGTTTATGGATAGGACAAGAGGATAGACACAGGATCATAAATAACATTGGGATAATGGAATCCTGAAAAAACAGAGGCCACATAGGAGCACTTAACCTCCATGAGCTGGGCGGATGCATTTGTCATGGACTGGTAGGGTAGGAGTGGCAGCTAGAGGAGTTTGACTGCAGAATGTTATGGAGCTGGTTAACAGAATATGTCATTCCTAGGGGAAAAATAAATGAGCAGCCAACAAGGGTACTATTCAGTTTGTACCAGCAGAAGAAGGTAAGAATGGACGTCTTGGGGGCTGAGTGTTGGCTTTACAATAAAAAGTGATTTTTCCTTGTCCAGTTTCCAGACCTGAGCAAGTTTTTTAACCAAAAACTCACTGAAGTGGCCATGGTGGCAGAGAAGAGGCTATGTATAGACCCAAAAGCATGGGCTCTCTTTTACAAAGGCTCATTTAGTTACTGTTGTAACTATATTCCTCTGGAATTCCTATTGTCTACTCGGTGGCAAGTTTATTCATTGAATCCTTCCATTCTAGACAGGTTATATATTTATTCTAACAGGGAAAATACATTCTGAGTATGAGTTTGCTTTTCATCTTTACAAGGTGCCAATCAGCAGGGTGTTTAGTCTATCAGCATGGGTTATCACACATTAGAACTGATCAGGGGACCTTCTTTCCCTCAATGGAATTATGGAAGTGTCTCTAAGGCCATGGAATCCACTTTATCTGCCATGTACTCAACTACTCAGAAGTTTCTAGAGTCTTGGAATGAACAACAAAAGGTAGAGTTAAAACACCAATTTATAGGCAAAAATCTGCAGGTTCAGGGAGTCCATCCTTAGGTATGAAGTATATGAATTGTAGCAAATACTTTAATACTATACTTTGCCCCTAACAGGAAAAATACAGGGGGAAGAGCAGAAGTTGTCCCACTTAGCATCATTCCCACTTGACCTACTGAGGGACGTCTTACTTCTTGTCTCTGAAACTCTATACTTTGCATGGTTAGAGGTCTTGGCCCCAAAACAGTCTTTTTCCAGTATACAATTCAAAAGTCCCATTGAACTCTCAGCTATGGCTGCCACCTGGCTACTTTGGACTTTTTATGTGCATGAGCAAGTAGACAAGACAAGGAATTGCCATCTTGCCTTTTTGGACCTCTCTGGTACAAATTATCTTGAGTTGGATTTTCTAGAGATGACCAAAGTGGATTTTGGAGTATAAAATGTTCATTAGAGACTGAAACATATGAAAAGAGGAGAAAAGCAGGGTTATGTATAGGAATAAGTTGAACTATGATGTATATTTTACAAAGTTGAACTGTGATGTATATTTTACCAAGTCATGGCCAACAATTGGGGAGCTTTGGCACAAGCATTGCTTGTCAGAGTGGACCTGCATAAGGTAGAAATGGCTGGGGCTTTATACCTCTATCTATTTTAGTCACCATATACTGACTACTCCAGGAAAATACTGAAAACTGGCAGCTAGGCATGTCTGTGGATTGTACTTCCCAAAGTGTGCAAAATTTCTTTCTTGAAAGGAGATCTAAGTGAAGCATCTTCTTGTCTACCTTAAATGTGATCCATCATGACATTGACTTAGATCCAGAGATCAATTTTATAATAAAGAAGTAGGGTAGGCATGCAGCCCTGTCATATCATCTGGTAGCTACAGCATTAGAGACATTGTAGAATGACCTCTTAAGCTCAACCAATAATCTAAAATAGGGATGAGAGGCTTGAGTGGATGCTTGGATGTATATATGATACAGGATACAGTGTATACTGAACCAATGGCTATTGAATAGTGCTGTGTCCCCAGTAATTAAAAAAACATGTCTGCTCTTTCTTATAGAACAATAGAGAAAGAAAGTCGTTATTGTATTCTTGTGTATAATCAACACTGATAATCATGAAAACCTAGGAACCTAGGGTTGCTAATAGTTATTGCAGAAAGGGTAGAGTATGTCTGGAGGCTGGAAATCACTGGTGATATTTCAACAATCAGTGAAAATGGTTAATGTACAATTCCAAGATAACTAGGGGCTCATACTTATTAGAGATTAAATCTAGGCCATTTCATGTAAACAACCTAGATGAGTAGAAGAATGAACAAATGGAAAAAGAAATCAAGAATTGGTAATAGAAGAGAGTTGCTGAACACCACTACTGCCTTGTAACCTCCTGGAGCTGTAGAACTCCATCTTGTTAAATAACAAGCACTAGCTTGTTACTAACTCTCTAATTTTTCAAAGATTTTGGCTAGCCAATTGCTTGAAATGTCAGTATCCAAATATATACAATACAGGGCATGAATAGATTTGGGTAGTTCAAGGGATTCTATCCCCAGTTGTCCGTATTAGTGTTTATCAAAACTTCTATTTCAGGGGTCCCCAAACCCTGGGCCACAGAATGCTAGTGGTCCGTGGCCTGTTAGGCACCGGGCCACACAGCAGGAGGCGAGTGGTGGGTGAGCGAGCGAAGCTTCATCAGTATTTACAGCCGCTCCCCATCACTCTCATCACTGCCTGAGCTCCTCCTCCTGTCAGATCATCGGCGGCATTAGATTCTCACAGGAGCACAAACCCTACTGAAAACTGCACATGCAAGGGATCTAGGTTGCACGCTCCTTGTGAGAATCTAATACCTGATGATCTGAGGTGGAGCTGAGGTGATGATGCTAGTGCTGGGGAGTGGCTGCAAATACAGATTATCATTAGCAGAGAGGTTTGACTGTACAGAGACCATAATAAATCAATTGCTTGCAGGCTCATCAAAACCCTATCAGTGAGTGGCAAATGAAAAGGAGCTCAGGGCTCCCACTGATTCTCCATTTTGGTGAGTTGTACAATTATTTCATTATATATTACAGTGTAATAATAATAGAAATAAAGTGCACAATAAATGTAATGCACTTGAATCATCCCAAAACCATCCCCCCACCCTGGTCCGTGGAAAAATTGTCTTCCACGAAACTGGTCCCTGGTGCCAAAAATGTTGGGGACTGCTGTTCTACTGAATTTTCTGTCCTCTGTCTCTTTTTTACTTCCTCATCTGTGGTTCTTTCTTGTCACTTAAATAAATTACTTATGTCCAAACCATAACTTGGTACCTGCTTTTGGGGAATTCAAACTAAGACGGTGATAATTTCCATGATTACACTTATTGTTAGGGTTTTGAAGGCAATCCATGCTCCCAAAGCAAAATTATATTTAAGTAGCTAAAACTAAGTTGTTAACTGTGTTACTACCCCTCCAAGAAGCAAAGACTAATGGAGTTAAGTACACACAGAAATTATAATGTTTCATTGACACTGATTGAGTCAGTTTATGGACAAGCCATTTAATGTATCCAAAGTTTTGCATGTACATTGCAATTTTTGACTTTGAAAGGATCGTTTTACCTTTTCTCAAAGACATGCTCTTGGACTGACAACTGAAATGCAGTTCAGCCAAGAGGTAAGGTAAAAACTTGATTCTACGTACCTTTGAGGAAATGAATTTAATGATGTGCTTCACATGTTACTCTATATTACTCTAATTTTTCAAGCTGCACCTATTGGTACCTTTCATGTAGATTTGGTTTCACCCTGTATACTGGAACCAGTCCTCTTCACAGTCAGGGCTGTTTAAAGAGTAGATGGTTATTGGCCTCTCCTGGGGCCACTGGGCACTTTTCTGACTTTGTACCAATTTCCAGTGAAGCCAATTTCTACTCTTCCTGCCCATAACCCTGTCCAGTTTCTTTCTTTTTTTTTTATCATCTTTATTGGAATATAATTGCTTTACAATGTTGTGTTAGTTTCTGCTTTATAACAAAGTGAATCAGTTATATATATACATATGTTCCCATATCTCTTCCCTTTTGTGTCTCCCTCCCTCCCACCCTCCCTATCTCACCTCTCTAGATGGTCACAAACCACCGAACGGATCTCCCTGTGCTATGCAACTTCTTCCCATTAGCTATCTATTTTACGTTTGGTAGTGTATATATGTCCAAGCCACTCTCTCACTTTGTCCCAGCTTACCCTTCCCCCTCCCCATATCCTCAAGTCCATTCTCTAGTAGGTCTTTGTCTTTATTCCCGTCTTACGCCTAGGTTCCTCATGACCTTTTTTTTTTTCTTAGATTCCATATATATGTGTTAGCATACGGTATTTGTTTTTCTCTTTCTGACTTACTTCACTCTGTATGACAGACTCTAGGTCCATCCACCTCACTATAAATAACTCAATTTCATTTCTTTTTATGGCAGAGCAATAATTCCATTGTATATATGTGCCACATCTTCTTTATCCATTCATCTGTTGATGGACCTGCCCATTTTTGGATTGGGTTGTTTGTTAGCAGACCTTTTACCTATGTCTCACTATTCACCCAAGCCACTGTGAAAATATGAGCAAAGTTTCATCAATCAATTGATCTCTAACAAAACTCCAGCCTTGTTTTATATTATAGGAAGGTGGATAATAGAATTGAAAATCCAAGGACCTATTGGCCATCTCATCCTTATAATGGATGGGATGTTATCTAAAGCCTTGCTCTAGCGCGACCCATTATCCTTAGATTTGGGACTTTAACCAGAATTCCAAAATAATAAAACAGTCTTATTCTGTCTTGTTAGAGGGGAAGGATTATGGAATGGATTCCTTATGACTTTGTGTCTCTGGTTATAGTCATATGTAACTTTACTTCTGCCTTTCCAGGTTACATACCCCCCTTCCTTTTTCTTCCTTCCTCCCTCCCTCCCTCCCTCCCTCCCTCCCTCCCTCCTTTCCTACCTTCCTGTTTTTTCTTTCATTCTTTCATTAATATTGGAATTCTCCCATGTGAAACAGAATAAAATTCTAACATTTTTATCCATTGCCTCATTCCTGTTTAAGTCCTACTGTGTACTGTACTTTAGGTAATATGTTTCTGTCATGTTACCTATCCTATTTCATAACCATGAAATAAATGTAGAGTTTTTTAATGCATACTTTTTAGAAAGGAAAATGGATTTAACACTTACTTGAAATGTACTAGATATAAAAATGAGCCCTTAAGTACTGTTTTCATTACTATAATATCCTCCACTACAAAAAATACAACAGGGGAGTGCTCTCTGTCTCTCTCTCTTTCTTCATGAATATATTTTAATATTGATTATATATTTATGAAAAGATAATCGAGGCATGTAGAATCTTTATTAATTAAAATGAATACAAATTTGATAGAAATATTTTGGAAATTTAACTCTTTTCTTGAAGACATGTTGAGAAATGGCAAACTTGATTTTAGAGATTCCCATAAATATAGTTTATATTATCTAGTCCTCTCATTTTTGGCTCTTAGACTTTGACAAAATACTCCTTTGGACTTTGGAATACATTCTTCCCTTCCACAGTCTAAGACTATTAATCTGCTGCCTGCTGGGGTTAAAGGATGACTCCGGGTTAGAACACGGATGGCTGTGGTAATGATAGCATTGGCGCCATTTGGGACAATAATGTCTATAACGTCAAACTGTCCTGAAAGTAAAATATTCTAGGTAGAATGCTAAATCTACTAACCTTGAAAAAGAAACATCCTGAATTTTATTCTTGAGTATCTAGTGTCATTACTTTTTTTTTCCCTCAATAATCCAATTGTATAGTGACTTTCACAGGGGCAATATGAAGGTGACACTTTAAGTTTTAGTTCTTATCCAGATGAATGAATCTCAGAAACAGTGAGATTATTTGCCCACCCCCTATTTTGAATTTTACTATCATAGACAGATATCATTTCTCTCCATAACTCCATAAAATATTATAGTAGTTTATTGGCAACCTAGCAAGTCAGAAAAAAGTTCCCTTTATGTCTAATTAAAACCAATTCTAGCACAATTACAATTTTTTCTTCTCGAAATTTTTTTTCTTTTTTTTTTCTTTTCTATTTACCTGTGTGATTTTCATTTTAATTCTCTCTAGTACTTTTCCAGAGTTTTCTTAAATCAAATTGCCAGGCAACAATTACATGTGAGTGAGAAAATAGTGTAAGATTTCTCTCGTGTTCACGCAGCACCCTGTTGTAAAGTGTCTTTTTTTCCCCCTTACATTAAAGCATATTGAAAATGATTATATTTTACAACTTACTAGGGTAAAGAGAAGAGACTGGTCACTGTTGGATGGATAAAACCCCTTGGGGAGTCTGACTAGTTCAGCCCCACCCTGAATACATAAAGCTTGATGGGATTGATATCTCAGTCTGCCTGTAAACCATTAGCATCTTAAGAGCGCTCTGACACATTTGTTGCGAAGCTCTTGCTGTATCCATGTATAAGACTTGCTAATTAACCATCATTACATTTTTTGACTCATGTTCAGTTTACAATCAAGGATAATCTAAGCCTGGAGGGTAATACTAAATTTTCAATTTTTCACTTTTAGTGGCAAAGGCCTATTTCTTTCTTTTTTTTTTTTTTTAACATCTTTATTGGGGTATAATTGCTTTACAATGGTGTGTTAGTTTCTGCTTTATAACAAAGTGAATCAGTTATACATATACATATGTTCCCATATCTCTTCCCTCTTGCGTCTCCTTCCCTCCCACCCTCCCTATCCCACCCCTCCAGGCTGTCACAAAGCACCGAGCCAATATCCCTGTGCCATGCGGCTGCTTCCCACTAGCTATCTACCTTACTACGTTTGTTAGTGTGTATATGTCCATGACTCTCTCTCGCCCTGTCACAGCTCACCCTTCCCCGTCCCCATAACCTCAAGTCCGTTCTCTAGGAGGTCTGCGTCTTTATTCCTGCCTTACCCCTAGGTTCTTCATGACATTTTTTTCCCTTAAATTCCATATATATGTGTTAGCATACGGTATTTGTCTTTTTCTTTCTGACTTACTTCACTCTGTATGACAGACTCTAGGTCTATCCACCTCATTACAAATAGTTCAATTTCGTTTCTTTTTATGGCTGAGTAATATTCCATTGTATATATGTGCCACATCTTCTTTATCCATTCATCCGATGATGGGCACTTAGGTTGTTTCCATCTCCGGGCTATTGTAAATACAGCTGCAATGAACATTGTGGTACATGACTCTTTTTGAATTTCTGTTTTCCAGGGTATATGCCCAGTAGTGGGATTGCTGGGTCATATGGTAGTTCTATTTGTAGTTTTTTAAGGAAGCTCCATACTGTTCTCCAGAGTGGCTGAACCAATTCACATTCCCACCAGCAGTGCAAGAGTGTTCCCTTTTCTCCACACCCTCTCCAGCATTTATTGTTTCTAGATTTTTTGATGATGGCCATTCTGACCGGTGTGAGATGATATCTCATTGTAGTTTTGATTTGCATTTCTCTAATGATTAATGATGTTGAGCATTCTTTCATGTGTTTGTTGGCAGTCTGTATATCTTCTTTGGAGAAATGTCTATTTAGGTCTTCTGCCCATTTTTGGATTGGGTTGTTTGTTTTTTTGTTATTGAGCTGCATGAGCTGCTTGTAAATTTTGGAGATTAATCCTTTGTCGGTTGCTTCATTTGCAAATCTTTTCTCCCATTCTGAGGGTTGTCTTTTGGTCTTGTTTATGGTTTCCTTTGCTGTGCAAAAGCTTTGAAGTTTCATTAGGTCCCATTTGTTTATTTTTGTTTTTCTTTCCATTACTCTAGGAGGTGGGTCAGAAAGGATCTTGCTGTGATTTATGTCATAGAGTGTTCTGCCTATGTTTTCCTCTAAGAGTTTGATAGTTTCTGGCCTTATATTTAGGTCTTTAATCCATTTTGAGCTTATTTTTGTGTATGGTGTTAGGGAGTGATCTAATCTCATACTTTTACATGTACCTGTCCAGTTTTCCCAGCACCACTTATTGAAGAGGCTGTCCTTTCTCCACTGTACATTCCTGCCACCTTTATCAAAGATAAGGTGTCCATATGTGCATGGGTTTACCTCTGGGCTTTCTATCCTGTTCCATTGATCTATCTTTCTGTTTTTGTGCCAGTACCATACCGTCTTGATTACTGTAGCTTTGTAGTATAGTCTGAAGTCAGGGAGCCTGATTCCTCCAGTTCCTTTTTTCGTTCTCAAGATTGCTTTGGCTATTCGGGGTCTTTTGTGTTTCCATACAAATTGCAAAATTTTTTGTTCTAGTTCTGGAAAAATGCCAGTGGTAGTTTGATAGGGATTGCATTGAATCTGTAGATTGCTTTGGGTAGTAGCGTTATTTTCAAAATGTTGATTCTTCCAATCCAAGAACATGGTATATCTCTCCATCTATTTGTATCATCTTTAATTTCTTTCATCAGTGTCTTATAATTTTCTGCATACAGGTCTTTTGTCTCCTTAGGTAGGTTTATTCCTAGATATTTTATTCTTTTTGTTGCAATGGTAAATGGGAGTGTTTTCTTGATTTCACTTTCAGATTTTTCATCATTAGTATATAGGAATGCCAGAGATTTCTGTGCATTAATTTTGTATCCTGCCACTTTACCAGATTCATTGATTAGCTCTAGTAGTTTTCTGGTAGCATCTTTAGGATTCTCTATGTATAGGATCATGTCATCTGCAAACTGTGACAGCTTTACTTCATCTTTTCCGATTTGGATTCCTTTTATTTCCTTTTCTTCTCTGATTGCTGTGGCTAAAACTTCCAAAGCTATGTTGAATAAGAGTGGTGAGAGTGGGCAACCTTGTCTTGTTCCTGATCTTAGTGGAAATGCTTTCAGTTTTTCACCGTTGAGGATGATGTTGGCTGTGGTTTTGTCATATATGGCCTTTATTATGTTGAGGAAAGTTCCCTCTATGCCTACTTTCTGCAGGGTTTTTATCATAAATGGGTGTTGAATTTTGTCAAAAGCTTTCTCTGCATCTATTGAGATGATCATATGGTTTTTCTCCTTCAGTTTGTTAATATGGTTTATCACATTGATAGATTTGCGTATATTGAAGAATCCTTGCATTCCTGGAATAAACTCCACTTGAGTATGGTGTATGATCCTTTTAATGTGCTGTTGGATTCTATTTGCTAGTATTTTGTTGAGGATTTTTGCATCTATGTTCATCAGTGATATTGGCCTGTAGTTTTCTTTCTTTGTGACATCCTTGTCTGGTTTTGGTATCAAGGTGATGGCGGCCTCATAGAAGGAGTTTGGGAGTGTTCCTCCCTCTGCTATATTTTGGAAGAGTTTGAGAAGGATAGGTGTTAGCTCTTCTCTAAATGTTTGATAGAATTTGCCTGTGAAGCCATCTGGTCCTGGGCTTTTCTTTGTTGGAAGATTTTTAATCACAATTTCAATTTCAGTGCTTGTGATTGCTCTGTTCATATTTTCTATTTCTTCCTGATTCAATCTTGGCAGGTTGTGCATTACTAAGAATTTGTCCATTTCTTCCAGATTGTCCATTTTATTGGCATATAGTTGCCTGTGGTAATCTCTCATGATCTCTTTTATTTCTGCAGTGTCAGTTGTTACCTCTCCTTTTTCATTTCTAATTCTGTTGATTTGAGTCTTCTCTCTTTTTTTCTTGATAAGTCTGGCTAGTGGTTTATCTATTTTGTTTATCTTCTCAAAGAACCAGCTTTTAGTTTTATTGATCTTTGCTATTGTTTCCTTCTTTTTCATTTATTTCTGATCTGATTTTTATGATTTCTTTCCTTCTGCTAGCTTTGGGGTTTTTTTGTTCTTCTTTCTCTAATTGCTTGAGGTGCAAGGTTGGGTTGTTTATTCGAGATGTTTCCTGCTTCTTAAGGTGGGCTTGTATTGCTATAAACTTCCCCCTTAGAACTGCTTTTGCTGCATCCCATAGGTTTTGGGTCGTTGTGTCTCCATTGTCATTTGTTTCTAGGTGTTTTTCGATTTCCTCTTTGAATTCTTCAGTGATCATTTCATTATTAAGTAGTGTATTGTTTAGCCTCCATGTGTTTGTATTTTTTATAGATCTTTTCCTGTAATTGATATCTAGTCTCATGGCATTGTGGTCAGAAAAGATACTTGATACAATTTCAATTTTCTTAAATTTACCAAGGCTTGATTTGTGACCCAAGATATGATCTATCCTGGAGAATGTTCCATGAGCACTTGAGAAAAATGTGTATTCTGTTGTTTTTGGATGGAGTGTCCTATAAATATCAATTAAGTCCATCTTGTTTAATGTATCATTTAAAGCTTGTGTTTCCTTATTTATTTTCATTTTGGATGATCTGTCCATGGGTGAAAGTGGAGTGTTTAAGTCCCCTACTATGAATGTGTTACTGTCAATTTCCCCTTTTATGGCTGTTAGTATTTGCCTTATGTATTGAGGTGCTCCAATGTTGGGTGCATAAATATTTACAATTGTTATATCTTCTTCTTGGATTGATCCCTTGATCATTATGTAGTGTCCTTCTTTGTCTCTTTTAATAGTCCTTATTTTAAAGTCTATTTTGTCTGATATGAGAATTGCTACTCCAGCTTTCTTTTGGTTTCCATTTGCATGGAATATCTTTTTCCATCCCCTTACTTTCAGTCTGTATGTGTCTCTAGGTCTGAAGTGGGTCTCTTGTAGACAGCATATATAAGGGTCTTGTTTTTGTATCCATTCAGCTAATCTGTGTCTTTTGGTGGGAGCATTTAGTCCATTTACATTTAAGGTAATTATCGATATGTATGTTCCTATTCCCATTTTCTAAATTGTTTTGGGTTCGTTATTATAGGTCTTTTCCTTCTCTTGTGTTTCTTGCCTAGAGAAGATCCTTTAGCATTTGTTGTAAAGCTGGTTTGGTGGTGCTGAACTCTCTCAGCTTTTGCTTGTCTGTAAAGGTTTTAATTTCTCCATCAAATCTGAATGAGATCCTTGCTGGGTAGAGTAGTCTTGGCTGCAGGTTTTTCTCCTTCATCACTTTCAGTATGTCCTGCCACTCCCTTCTGGCTTGTAGGGTTTCTACTGAGAGATCAGCTGTTAACCTTATGGGGATTCCCTTATGTGTTATTTGTTGTTTTTCCCTTGCTGCTTTTAATATGCTTTCTTTGTATTTAATTTTTGACAGTTTGATTAATATGTGTCTTGGCGTATTTCTCCTTGTATTTATCCTGTATGGGACTCTCTGTGCTTCCTGGACTTGATTAACTATTTCCTTTCCCATATTAGGGAAGTTTTCAACTATAATCTCTTCAAATATTTTCTCAGTCCCTTTCTTTTTCTCTTCTTCTTCTGGAACCCCTATAATTCGAATGTTGGTGCGTTTAATGTTGTCCCAGAGGTCTCTGAGACTGTCCTCAGTTCTTTTCATTCTTTTTTCTTTATTCTGCTCTGCAGTAGTTATTTCCACTATTTTATCTTCCAGGTCACTTACCTGTTCTTCTGCCTCAGTTATTCTGCTATTGATCCCATCTAGAGTACTTTTAATTTCATTTATTGCATTGTTCATCGTTGCTTGTTTCATCTTTAGTTCTTCTAGGTCCTTGTTAACTGATTCTTGCATTTTGTCCATTCTATCTCCAAGATTTCGGATCATCCTTACTATCATTATTCTGAATTCTTTTTCAGGTAGACTGCCTATTTCCTCTTCATTTGTTAGGTCTGGTGCATTTTTATCTTGCTCCTTTATCTGCTGTGTGTTTTTCTGTCTTCTCATTTTGCTTATCTTACTGTGTTTGGGGTCTCTTTTTTGTAGGCTGCAAGTTCGTAGTTCCTGCTGTTTTTGATGTCTGTCTCCAGTGGGTAAGGTTGGTTCAGTGGGTTGTGTAGGCTTCCTGGTGGAGGGGACTAGTGCCTGTGTTGTGGTGGATGAGGCTGGATCTTGTCTCTCTAGTGGGCAGGTTCACGTCTGGTGGTGTGTTTTGGGGTGTCTGTGGCCTTATTATGATTTTAGGCAGCCTCTCTGCTAATGGGTGGGGTTGTGTTCCTGTTTTGCTAGTTGTTTGGCATAGGTTGTCCAGCACTGTGGCTTGCTGGTTGTTGAGTGAAGCTGGGTGCTGGTGTTAAGATGGAGGTCTCTGGGAGATTTTCGCCGTTTGATATTATGTGGAGCTGGGAGGTCTCTTGTTGACCAGTGTCCTGAAGTTGGCTCTCCTACCTCAGAGGCAGAGCCCTGCCTCCTGGCTGGAGCACCAAGAGCTTTTCATCCACACGGCTCAGAATAAAAGGGAGAAAAATAGAGGGAATTAGTAGAAGTATGATGAAAGAAAGAAGGAAAGGAGGGTAGGAAGGAAGGAAGAAAGAAAGAAAGAAGCAAAGAAGGAAAGAAGGCAAGAAGGAAAGAAAGGAGGGAGGGAGGGAGGGAGGAAGGAAGGAAGGAGGGAAAGAAGGAAAAAAGAAAGAGATACAGTAAAAATAAAATAAAGTATAATAAAGTTATTGAATTTAAAAATTCTTATTTAGAAAATAAAAAAAGGGACGGATAGAACCTTAGGACAAATGTTGGAAGCAAAGCTATACAGACAAAATCTTACACAGAAGCATACACATACACCCTCACTAAAAGAGGTAAAGAGGGAAAAATCATAAATCTTGCTGTCAGAGACCACCTCCTCAATTTGCTATGGTTCGTTGTCTAAAGGAGGGAAGGAAGGAAGGAAAGAAAGAAAGAAAGAACGAACGAAGGTAAAGTATAATAACGTTATTAAAATTAAAATTGATTATTAAGAAAAAAATTAAAAAAAAAAAACCATGGACGTCTAGAACCCTAGGACAAATGGTGGAAGCAAGACTCTACAGACAAGATCTCACACAGAAGCATACACATATACATTCACAAAAAGGGGAAAAGGGAAAAAAATCATAGATCTTGCTCCTAAAGTCCACTTCCTTAATTTGGGATGATTGGTTGTCTATTCAGGTATTCCATAGATGCAGGGTACATCAAGTTGATTGTGGAGCTTTAATCCGCTGCTCCTGAGGCTGCTGGCAGAGATTTCCCTTTCTCTTCTTTGTTCTCACAGCTCCCAGGGGCTCAACTTTGGATTTGGCCCTGCCTCTGCGTGTAGGTAGCTGGAGTGTGTCTGTTTTTTGCGCAGACAGGACGGGGTTAAAGGAGCTGCTGATTCGGGGGCTCTGGCGCACTCAGGCCGCGGGGAGGGAGGGGCACGGAGTGTGGGGCGGGCCTGCGGCGGCAGAGGCCGGCGTGACGTTGCACCAGCCTGAGGCGCGCCGTGCGTTCTCCCGGTTAAGTTGTCCCTGGATGCCGGGAACCTGGCAGTGGCGGGCTGCACAGGCTCCCCGGAAGAGGGGTGTGGACAGTGACCGGTGCTCCCACACAGGCCCTTTGGTGGCGGCAGCAGCAGTCTTAGCGTCTCCCGCCAGTCTTTGGGGTCCGTGCTTTTAGCCACGGCTCGCGCCCGTCTCTGGAGTTCCTTTAAGCAGCGCTCTTAAACCCCTCTCCTCGCGCACCAGGAAACAAAGAGGTAAGAAAAAGTCTCGTGCCTCTTCAGGTGCAGACTTTTCCCCGGACTCCCTCCCGGCTAGCCGTGGTGCACTAACCCCTTCAGGCTATGTTCAAGCCGCCAACCCCAGTCCTCTCCCTGCGCCCCGTCCAAAACGGAAACCCGAACCTCAGAGCCTCAGCTCGCAGCCCCGCCCGCCCCGGCGGGTGAGCAGACAAGCCTCTCGGGCTGGTGAGTGCCGCTCGGCACCGATCCTCTGTGCGGGAATCTCCCCGCTTTGCCCTCCGCACCCGTTGCTGTGCACTCCTCCGCGGCTTCGAAGCTCCCCCCTCCACCCCCCCCGCAGTCTCCTCCCGCGAAGGGGCTTTCTAGTGTGTGGAAACTTTTCCTCCTTCACAGCTCCCTCCCACTGGTGCAGGTTCCGTCCCTATTCTTTTGTCTCTTTTTTTTCTTTTGCCCTACCCAGGTACGTGGGGAGTTTCTTGCCTTTTGGGAGGTCTGAAGTCTTCTGCCAGCGTTCAGTAGGTGTTCTGTAGGAGTTGTTCCACGTGTAGATGTATTTCTGGTGTATCTGTGGGGAGGAAGGTGATCTCCGCGTCTTACTCTTCCGCCATCTTCAAGGTCCCCCCCAAAGGCCTATTTCTTAAAGCAAAATATTTACATTATTATTTCTGTAGAGTGGAAAATGTTAAAATCAGCAAATTTCTTCTTCCCCTCTTCTCTTCTTGTCTCCACCACCTGATATTATAATAGATGATGAAACTGTATTTCTACAAAAATTTTCTTGAAATTGTTAACTATGTTAGTATATCATTAATTTTTAAATTATAAATGATATACTTTGAGTGCTACACTTGATTATAGTAGATTAGCAGCAGTTAATCAACAGACTCACTTTATCTAAAAATAATTTCTCATTCTTTTTTTTCCAGGTTCTTAGTTCTATCTATACATATTGTTGGACCATATAATATTTGTATTCTTTGTTGTAATTCTAATACATTTGTTTTAGACATAGTCCTATACTTAAATACAGTGATCCTTGTCAATCCTTTTGCAATGGTTTTCAAACCAATTCTTGATTGTGTGAAATTTATTCTCTAATAGCTTTCTTGAGAAAGACTCATGTAGATGAATTTTTGTGTACTCAAAACTCTCTGAAGCTTCTATACTTGAAGGACAGACATGTAAAAATAAGCTAC
The DNA here is from genome assembly GCF_964270905.1 of Leucopleurus acutus. Taxonomy (NCBI): domain Eukaryota; kingdom Metazoa; phylum Chordata; class Mammalia; order Artiodactyla; family Delphinidae; genus Leucopleurus; species Leucopleurus acutus. The sequence continues at coordinate 76,684,144 of NC_139145.1, read as the reverse complement.
TTGACTTACATTTTCTTTCCTTGAGTACTTTTCTTTCCTGAGTATCTTGTTAGATTGAATATTACTGGGTGGAAATCTGAGGGCATCTTACTTTTTAAACTTATAAGCCAATCAGTTTTTGCCAGGTTACTCCCCAAATGCTTTATCTTTAGATTCTACTAACCTTTTTAAAGAATATGTTTCAGCATGAACCATTCTGAATCAAGTTTATCTAGAAAATAGTATAACTTTCAATATGCATATTAGTCTTCTTTTCTTCCTTTTTTTTATTTCTAGAAAGTTAATTTTTTTTTCTAAAACGCATATATACCTTATTTTGATTTTCTTTTGGAAAGAGCTCTAAATTTGTACATGTTGGATTTCCTTTGCCTCTTTTCTATATATAAATTTTCTCTCTAATCCTTCTACTATTTAAATCTATTACCTCTTGGTTGCTTTTTAGATTATATTTGCACAATGTCTATTTCTTTTATGTGCTGGCCAATATTGTTTTTAATTTTGTGAGATATTTGCCTTTTCATTTCTAATTTCTGGCAATCTCAGATCATCCCACTGCTCAAAGCCCACCTCATCTTGACTCGTTAGATCGTACACAGTCTTGCTTTCCTTTACCTCCCTGATTTAATTTCCTACTCCTCTTCCTTGATTTTCTCAGCTCCAGGACACTGCTCCTTGGTGTTCTTGGAACAGGCCCGCATGCTCTTGAGAGACTTCGCTGTTCTCTCTTGCTAGCATGTTTTCACTCAGTTGTCAACATCACTAGCTGCGTCATTTCCTTTAGATCTTTTCTGCAAAAGTCACAAAGACAGCTTCCCTGGCTGGCCCAATCTACAGCTTCAGTCCTCTTCCAAAATTTCATATTCTCGTTCTGCTTTTTTTCTTTTTTTCTCCCTTAGCTATTAACACTACCAGTGCCCTATTTTACTTCTTTACCTTGATTATGACTTTCCTAATAGAGTAAAAAAACTCATTATAAGGAGGTTTTGTCTCCTTACTACTACATCTTCAGCACCTGACAAAGAATATTTCATTAAATAGTATTAAGCAAATGAATAAAATCATTAAAGACTCTTTCCAATTTATTTTCCAAACATTTTATTTAAACATTAAATTTTTGCCATCAGATTTTAAACTTGATTCTTCATAATCCAATATTTTTTTCTTATAGCTTTTTATACCACATAATTTTATTGATGTAATATTTTCCCTATTCTTTCTGAAGCTATTAAATCATTTTAGCACTTTTCTTTGGATCACTGCTTTGTACTACTCTCCAATTTCCTTTACTTTAACCTTTATTTAAACACATGGGAACTAAATTACATGGAAATGCATCATTGTAGCTTCTGGATTGCCAGGCTTTACTCTAGGATATTAGATCTGGACTTTTTTTTAAAATTATTATCCGATACCCAGTTCCAGTGGCTTGAGGATTTTCCCTGTAGCTAATAAACTTCCCCAGAGAAGACTTACCCACTTTAGGCATAAGAGGAAGCCGCTAAGAGGCATAACTCTGGCTGCCCAAGTTCTCAGGCCAAAGAGAGGAAGGATATTGGAACTTACCACTTAACAGGAAGAATTTCCCTTAATCTCCTTTTCCAGTATGGTTTCCACATTCTCACTGGGAGCCATGTGTTTCCCACTTCTACAGCTCCCTAGTTCAATCTAGGGAGGAAAATTCTAGTTTTCCCATGAGTGGGGAAAAGTGTTCTTATCCACAGGATAGGGCAGAGGATCTGTAACCCAGCTTCAGAGAGGTCTGTTCCCTCAAACTCCTCAATTTCTCTGAGATTATTTGGTGTTAGTTTGCTCCATAGCTCCTCTATAACCAATTTAGAATTCAGCTTTCTAAGTCATCTAATAGTAAATTATCTGTCTTCCAAATTTCATTTGTGTAATTACCTTTCCTATTCTTTGTCTTTTTTTAAAAAAAAAAATCTTGGTAGTGTAATTTCAAGAGGGAGCAGAGAAAATCACACTTTTCAATTAGTTCATTTTAAATGGTAAAGTTATTTAAAGAGTTTTGGTTTTACATATTTAATGAACAATTTTTAGTTTACTTTATGCATGATATATAATTTTTAAAATTTTATTTATTTATTTATTTTTGGCTGTGTTGGGTCTCCGTTTCTGCGCGAAGGCTTTCTCTAGTTGTGGCAAGCGGGGCCACTCCTCATCGCGGTGCGTGGGGCTCTCACTATCGTGGCCTCTCTTATTGCGGAGCACAGGCTCCAGACGCACAGGCTCAGTAGTTGCGGCCCACGGGCCCAATTGCTCCGCGGCATGCAGGATCCTCCCAGACCAGGGCTCGAACCCATGTCCCCTGCATTAGCAGGCAGATTCTCAACCACTGCACCACCAGGGAAGCCCTATGCATGATATTTAGTTAAGAAATTTAGACCAGCAGAAGAACTTAGGCCATTTAATTTCCCATATTCCTTATTTAGATGAGATGAGAGTTAGCACAATAGAGTAGAAAAAACAGTGTAATTTTTAGATATCAGAAGGCCAGGATATGAATTGTGACTGTGCCATTAATTCTGTTCTTAGGTGGTTCTTTACCTTTCTGAGCCTCAGTTTCCAACTCCTCAAATTGATAGGTTTAGATAACTTTAAGATTATTCTAAAATAAATATTTTACTTTTTATTAATATAAGTGGGGAAATTGTGCATTTTAGCACAGATTTCACTGAATTACACCTCAGATATGCAAATTGATTCTATTGTGCTGACATTTAATTGAGATTATTTCTGATTTCATTTTTTATTACATTATTGTGAGTGATCTGTGATAATTTGCTTCTCTACAGCAATACTGGAAAAATTTAATCAGACTCAATTAGAAAAATTTTACTATGCTCATAGGCCCTACTGAAGTTATTATTTGTCAGATGAATACAGAAATCATTAAAGCTGGACAATTACTTGGAGATGGTTGATCCAACCTCTTCCTTTCACAAATGAGGGATATGGATGGGATAGTGATATGGATGGCTCAGGATCACAGTGAGAATTAATTAAATGGTTTTGCCAAGACCTGAACTGTGTTATTCCAAATCATGACACATTCATGAGTCTGCCACTGTTATTGTTGTAGTCATTTTCTTTAGTTTGTTTTATTGTGTTTTTGTTCTGTTCTATTTAATTGGCCCATACACTGCTTTTAAATAGAGATCTACCATGTCCACCTTGACTTAGCTCTTAAAATGGTAGTTGGGCTTAGATTCTCACCAGTAGCCACACAGTTTACTCATTCTTGCAGACGCTTTTTGCTTTTCCATTGTTAAGTACTGATTCAATACATACATTAATTCTTAATTTTCACTTCTCATCTTGTTAAAAAATATTACCAACATGTAGAAAAAGGGATAAAGGGAGCTTACAAAAATGACAAAATGTTATCAGAAATTTTAGATGAAAATGAGAATACTTACTGAAACATTAAAGACTGCTCTCTTAGATTTGTTCAACAATTAGAATTACAGTAAATAAATATTTTAGCATTCTTTCAGAATTTTATCGTTTAGCAGTTGAATATAATATAAAATAATATCTTCACTTTAAAGCATACTTTGTTTCTTTCAGAGCACAAAGAATCTTTTTCAAGAGTAAGTATTTTCAGAATTCCCTGGTGGTCCAGTGGTTAGGACTCGGTGCTTTCACTACTGTGGCTTGGGGTCAATCACTGGTTGGGGAACTAATATCTCACAAGCCACATGGTGCGGCAAAAAAAAAAAAAAGTGGGTATTTTCAATGGCATGATAAAAGCTAGTGGCCAGGGGTCAGGAGGGAGAGATTCAGTTTTACTTAAGGCAAATGTGCTTTATGACATAATTTACCAGAGTGTAGCTCTTCTCTATAGGTAGTAATAATTTGGGAAATTTATTTCTTGTATATTTTTAGGCAAATAATAAATTCCATGAGTACTCTCAGGAATGGCACTAAAAATGTTAGATTAGGAATTAATAGGCATCAGTAAACCTACTCATTTTCATTAACTGTCTATTAGATACCTAATTAAATTCTGCAATTTTGATTAAAAAATAACCTTTGATGTAGGAAGTTTTTACCTCAAAATTCTTAAATTTCTAAATTATAAATTTTCATGTTGGTCATGACGATATTTCTCTTAATGCACTCTACTCTTCAAAGTTAAGGGAAAAAATACTTCAAATTCTATTAACAGAGGTAAAAATGGGGATCCTAGCAATCCTTGTCTTTAAAGATTTGTAAACTAAGTATTCATTTAAATAATTCAAATAATAAAACTTTTCACTAAAATGCAAAAAAAAAATAGCTGAGTAATTATAAAATGATTTTACATTTTGGAATTTTAAATCAATCCCAGTGGATTACAGGACCCACAAGCTTATTATTGACACCAAAGATATAGAACATTTGTATTTGCTTCTGTGATGTGGTTCAAGGGCTATGATTTGATTAAGTCCTGTCTGTTTCATTTGTATTTACTTTTGTTTTTATAGTTATGCTACTTTCAACTTTGCAACAGTCAATTTTCCCCTTAGCCTTCACTACTAAGACAAACTCTCTCTCTCTTCCCCTTAAAAATAAGTGATTTTCCACTAACATTACAAATCTAACCAAAGGATCTAACAGAACTTGAAAGTTAAAAAGATCAAAGGGCAGCAGGAAAAAGACATCATAGCTACTACAACTTATCCTTGCTCAGTATAATAAATTTCCTGTATGTCATTCAATAACTTTTCTTTCTCTAACAGTTAGTTTTTTAAATATCTTTTTTCAGATGCAAATATGGTTCAAATACTAAAATGAAGACGTTTTCAGAGTCAGGAGTATGAAAGATTGTTAATGTTTCTTTATGAAAGAAAGTAAATGTACAGAATAATTTTTCTGGCTTCACAGAAACTTTTCTGACTATACATCACCAATTATTGTCCGTGAAGGCAGCATCTTCCCTAGGTAATGCAGGTGTGTCTCTGCACTGATGGAGGGAGCCAGACTATGACAAGTTCTTCACTACCTTACACCAGCTTCCCATTTCCTCCTCCAGTAAAAAATAAATTGAAAAAACAATGGGAAAATTCTGTGCATAAAAGCCTCAAAGTAGCCTTGAAAGGAAGAGAGCTTACATGCAGCATACTATCTGAGTGGTGTGTGAAAATGCAGATTTCATTTTTTTTTAAACATCTTTATTAGAGTATAATTGCTTTACAATGCTGTGTCTGTTTCTGATTTATAACAAAGTGAATCAGTTATATATACACATATGTCTCCATATCTCTTCCCTCTTGCATCTCTCTCCCTCCCACCCTCCCCATCTCAACCCTCTACTTGGTCACAAAGCACTGAGCTGATCTCCCTGTGCTATGCTGCTGCTTCCCACTAGCTACCTATTTTACGTTTGGTGGTGTATATGTGTCTATGCCACTCTCACTTTGTCCCAGCTTGCCCTTCCCCCTCCCCGTATCTTCAAGTACATTCTCTAGTAGGTCTGCATCTTTATTCCCCTCTTGCCCCTAGGTTCTTCTGACCATTTTTTTTTTTTTTAGAATACATATATATGCATTAGCATATGGTATTTGTTTTTCTCTTTCTGACTTAATTCACTCTGTATGACAGTCTCTAAGTCCATCCACCTCACTACAAATAACTGTTTCGTTCCTTTTTATGGCTGACTAATATTCCATTGTATATATGTCCCACTTCTTCTTTATCCATTCATCTGATGATGGACACTTAGGTTCCTTCTATGTCCTGACTATTGTGAATAGAGCTGCAATGAGCATTTTGGTACATGACTCTTTTTGAACTATGGTGTTCTCAGGGTATATGCCCAGTAGTGGGATTGCTGGGTCATGTGGTAGTGCTATTTTTAGTATTTTAAGGAACCTCAATACTGTTCTCCATAGTGGCTGTATCAATTTATATTCCCACCAACAGTGCAAGAGGATTCCCTTTTCTCCACACCCTCTCCAGCATTTATTGTTTTTAAATATTTTGATGATGGCCATTCTGACTGGTGTGAGATGATATCTCATTGTAGTTTTCATTTGCATTTCTATAATGATTAATGATGTTGAGCATTCTTTCATATGTTTGTTGGCAAGCTATATATCTTCTTTGCAGAAATGTCTACTTAGGTCTTCTGCCCATTTTTGCATTGGATTGTTTGTTTTTTTGATATTGAGCTGCATGTGCTGCTTGTATGTTTTGGAGATTAATCCTTTGTCAGTTGCTTCATTTGCAAATATTTTCTCCCATTCTGAGGGTTGACTTTTCGACTTCTTTATGGTTTCCTTTGCTGTGCAAAAGCTTTGAAGTTTCATTAGGTCCCATTTTTTTTTTTTTTTTTTTTGAGGTATGTGGACCTCTCACTGTTGTGGCCTCTTCCGTTGTGGAGCACAGGCTCCGGATGCGCAGGCTCAGCGGCCATGGCTCATGGGCCCAGCCGCTCCGTGGCATGTGGGGTCTTCCCGGACCCGGGCACGAACCCATGTCCCCTGCATCAGCAGGTGGACTCTCAAGCACTGCGCCACCAGGGAAGCCCCCATTTGTTTAGTTTTGTTTTTATTTCCATTTCTCTAGGAGGTGGGGCAAAAAGAATCTTGCTATGATTTATGTCAGAGTGTTCTCTGTATGTTTTCCTCTAAGAGTTTGATAGTGTCTGGCCTTACATTTAGGCCTTTAATCCATTTTGAGCTTATTTTTGTGTATGGTGTTAGGGAGGGTTCTAATTTCATTCTTTTACATGTAGCTGTCCCGTTTTCCCAGCACCACTTGTTGAAGAGGCTGTCTTTTCTCCACTATATATTCTTGCCTCCTTTATCAAAGATAAGGTGACCATATGTGCATGGGTTTATCTCTGGCTTTCTATCCTGTTCCATTGATCTAAATTTCTGTGCCAGTACCATACTGTCTTGATGACTGTAGCCTTGTAGTAGAGTCTGAAGTCAGGGATCCTGATTCCTCCAGCTCCGTTTTTCCTTTTCAGGATTGCTTTGGCTATTCAGGGTCTTTTTGTTTCCATAGTAATTGTGAAATTTTTTGTTCTAGTTCTGGAAAAATGCCAGTGGTAGTTTGATAAGAATTGCATTGAATCTGTAGATTGCTTTGGGTAGTAGAGTCATTTTCACAATGTTGATTCTTCCAATCCAAGAACATGGTATATCTCTCCATCTATTTGTATCATCATTAATTTCTTTCATCAGTGTCTTATAATTTTCTACATACAGGTCTTTTGTCTCCTTAGGTAGGTTTATTCCTAGATATTTTATTCTTTTGGTTGCAGTGTAAATAGGAGTGTTTTCTTAATTTCACTTTCAGATTTTTCATCATTAGTGTATAGGAATGCAAGAGATTTCTGTGCATTAATTTTGTATCCTGCCACTTTACCAAATTCATTGATTAGCTCTAGTAGTTTTCTGGTAGTATCTTTAGGATTCTCTATGTATAGTATCATGTCATCTGCAAGCAGTGACGGCTTTACTTCATCTTTTCCAATTTGGATGCTTTTTATGTCTTTTTCTTCTCTGATTGCTGTGGCTAAAACTTCCAAAACTATGTTGAATAATAGTGGTGAGAGTGGGCAGCCTTGTCTTGTTCCTGACCTTAGTGGAAATGGTTTCAGTTTTCACCATTGAGGACGATGTTGGCTGTGGGTTTGTTATATATGGCCTTTATTATTTTGAGGAAAGTTCCCTCTATGCCTACTTTCTGGAGGGTTTTTATTATAAATGGGTGTTGAATTTTGTCAAAAGCTTTCTCTGCATCTGTTGAGATGATCATGTGGTTTTTCTCCTTCAATTTGTTAATATGGTGTATCATGTTGATCGATTTGCGTATATTGAAGAATCTTTGCATTCCTGGGATAAACCACACTTGATCATAATGTATGATCCTTTTGATGTGCTATTGGATTCTATTTGCTAGTATTTTGTTGAGGATTTTTGCATCTATGTTCATCTGTGATATTGGCCTGTAGTTTTCTTTCTTTGTGACATCTTTGTCTGGTTTTGGTATCAGAATGATGATGGCCTCATAGAATGAGTTTGGGAGTGTTCCTCCCTCTACTATATTTTGGAAGAGTTTGAGAAGGATAGGTGTTAGCTATGCTCTAAATGTTTGATAGAATTCACCTGTGAAGCCATCTGGTCCTGAGCTTTTTTTTGTTGGAAGATTTTTAATCACAATTTCAATTTCAGTGCTTGTGATTGCTCTGTTCATATTTTCTATTTCTTCCTGGTTCAGTCTTGGTAGGTTGTGCATTTCTAAGAATTTGTCCATTTCCTCCAGGTTTTCCATTTTATTGGCATATAGTTGCTTGTGGTAATCTCTCATGATCCTTTGTATATCTGCAGTGTCATTTGTTACTTCTCCTTTTTCATTTCTAATTCTGTTGATTTGAGTCTTCTCTCTTTTTTTCTTGATAAGTCTGGCTAATTGTTTATCAATTTTGTTTATCTTCTCAAAGAACCAGCTTTTAATTTTATTGATCTTTGCTATCATTTCCTCCATTTCTTTTTTATTTATTTCTGATCTGATTTTTATGATTTATTTCCTTCTGCTAACTTTGTTCTTCTTTGTTCTTCTTCCTCTAATTGCTTTAGGTATAAGGTTAGGTTGTTTATTTGAGATGTTTTTTGTTTCTTAAGATAGGTTTGTATAGCTTTAAACTTTCCTCTTAGAACTGCTTTTGCTGCATCCCATAGGTTTTGGGTCATTGTGTTTTCATTGTGATTTGTTTCTAGGTATTTTTTTGATTTTCTCTTTGATTTCATCAGTGATCTCATGGTTATTAAGTAGTGTGTTGTTTAGCCTCCATGTGTTTGTATTTCTTACAGAATTTTTCCTGTAATTGATATCTAGTTTCACAGCATTGTGGTCAGAAAAGATACTTGATATGATTTAAATTATCTTAAATTTACCAAGGCTTGATGTGTGACCCAAGCTATAATCTATCCTGGAGAATGTTCCATGAGAACTTGAGAAGAATGTGTATTCTGTTGTTTTGGGGTGGAATGTCCTATAAATATCAATTAAGTCCATCTTGTTTAATATATCATTTAAAGCTTGTGTTTCCTTATTTATTTTCATTTTGGAAGATCTGTCCATTGGTGATAGTGGGGTGGTAAAGTCCCCTACTATGATTGTGTTACTGTTGATTTCCCCTTTTATGGCTGTTAGTATTTGCCTTATGTATTGAGGTGCTCCTATGTTGGGTGCATAAATATTTACAATTGTTATATCTTCTTCTTGGATTGATCCCTTGATCATTATGTAGTGTTCTTCTTTGTCTCTTGTAATAGTCTTTGTTTTAAAGTCTATTTTATCTGATATGAGAATTGCAACTCCAGCTTTCTTTTGGTTTCCATTTGCATGGAATATCTTTTTCCATCCTGTCACGTTCAGTCCGTATGTGTCCCTAGGTCAAAAGTGGGTCTCTTGTAGACAGCATATATATGGGTCTTGTTTTTTTATCCATTCAGCCAGTCTATGTCTTTTGGTTGGAGCATTTAATCCATTTACATTTAAGGTAATTATCGATACGTACGTTCTTATTACCATTTTCTTAATTGTTTTAGGTTTATTATTGTAGGTCTTTTCCTTCTCTTGTGTTTCCTGCCTAGAGAAGTTCCTTTAGCATTTGTGGTAAAGCTGGTTTGGGGGTGCTGAATTCTCTTAGCCTTTGCTTGCCTATAAAGCTTTTAACTTCTACGTCAAATCTGAATGAGATCCTTGCTGGGTAGTGTAATCTTCATTGTAGGTTTTTCTCTTTCATCACTTTAAATATGTCCTTCCACTCCCTTCTGTCTGCTGAAAGCTTAGCTGTTATCCTTATGGGGATTCCCTTATATGTTACTTGTTGTATTTCCCTTGCTGCTTTTAATATTTTTTCTTTGTATTTAATTTTGGATAGTTTGATTCATATGTGTCTTGGCATGTTTCTCCTTGGATTTATCCTGTATGGAACTCTGCACTTCCTGGACTGGATTGACTATTTCCTTTCCCATATTAGGGAAGTTTTCAACTACAATCTCTTCAAATATTTTCTCAGTCCCTTTCTTTTTCTCTTCTTCTGGAACCTCTATAATTTGAATGTTGGTGTGTTTAATGTTGTCCCAGAGGTCTCTGAGACTCTCCTCAATTGTTTTCATTCTTTTTTCTTTATTTTGCTCTGCAGTAGTTATTTCCACCTTTTTATCTTCCAGGTCACTGATCCATTCTTCTGCCTCAGTTATTCTGCTATTGATCCCTTGTAGAGAATTTTTAATTTCATTTATTGTGTTCTTCATCTCTGTTTGTTTGCTCTTTAGTTCTTCTAGGTCCTTGTTAAACGTTTCTTGTATTTTCTCCATTGTACTTCCAAGATCTTGGATCATCTTTACTATATTATTCTGAATTCTTTTTCAGGTAGACTGCCTATTTCCTCTTCATTTGTTAGGTCTGGCAGGTTTTTATCTTGCTCCTTCATCTGCTGTTTCTCAGTCTTCTCATTTTGCTTAACTTACTGTGTTTGGGGTCTCCTTTTCACAGGCTACAGGTTTATAGTTTCTGTTGTTTTTGGTGTCTGTCCCCAGTGGCTAATGTTGGTTCAGTGGGTTGTGTAGGCTTCCTGGTGGAGGGGACTAGTGCCTGTGTTCTGGCGGATGAGGCTGGATCTTGTCTTTCTGGTGGGCAGGTTCATGTCTGGTGGTGTGTTTTGGGGTGTCTGTGGCCTTGTTATGATTTTAGACAGCCTCTCTGCTAATGGATGGAGTTGTGCTCCTGTCTTCCTAGTTGTTTGGCATAGGGTGTCCCACCCTGTAGCTTGCTGGTCATTGAGTGGACCTGAGTCTTGACATTGAGATGGATATCTCTGGGAGATTTTCACCGTTTGACATCACGTGGAGCTGCGAGGTCTCTTGTGGACCAGTGTGCTGAACTAGGCTCTGCCAGCTCAGTGTCACAGCCCTTATGCCTGGCTGGAGCGCCAAGAGCCTGTCCTCCACATGGCTCAGAATAAAAGGGCGAAAAAAAAGAAAGAAAGAAGGAAGAAGATAAAATAAAATAAAGTAAAATAAGGTTATTAAAATAAAAAATAATTAGTTAAAAAATTTTTTTAAGTAATATAAAATAAAAAAACTTACAGACAGAACCCTCGGACAAATGGTAAAAGCAAAGCTATACAGACAAAATCACACACAGAAGCATACACATGCACACTCACAAGAAGAGAAAAAGGGGAAAATATATATATATATATATATATATATATATATCGTTGCTCCCAAGTCCACTGCCTCAATTTTGGGATGATTCATTGTCTATTCATGTATTCCACAGATGCAGGGTACATCAAGTTGATTGTGCAGATTTAATCCGCTGCTCTTGAGGCTGCTGGGAGAGATTTCCCTTCCTCTTCTTTGTTCGCGCAGCTCCTGGGGTTTAGCTTTGGATTTGGACCCACCTCTGCGTGTAGGTTGCCTGAGGGCATCTGTTCTCTCAGACAGGACTGGGTTAAAGAAGCAGCTGATTTGGGGCTTTGGCTCAGTCAAGCTGGGGGTAGGGCAGGGAATGGATGCAGGGCGAGCCTGTGGCGGCAGAGGCCAGCCTGATGTTGCACCAGCCTGAGGCGCACCGTGTGTTCTCCCGGGGAAGTTGTCCCTGGATCACAGGACCCTGGCAGTGGCGGGCTGCACAGCCTGCCGGGAGAGGAGGTGTGGACAGCGACCTGTCCTTGCACACAGGCTTCTTGGTGGCGGCAGCAGCAGACTTAGCATCCCATGCCCGTCTCTGTGGTCCGCGCTGATAGCCGTGGCTCGCGCCCATCTCTGAATGGCGTTCTTTATCCCCTCTCCTCGTGCACCAGGAAACAAAGAGGGAAGAAAAGTCTCTTGCCTCTTTGGCAGGTCCAGACTTTTTCCCGGACTCCCTCCCCGCTAGCCGTGGTGCACTAACCCCCTCCAGGCTGTGTTCACACCGCCAACCCCAGTCCTCTCCCTGCACTCAGACCGAAGCCCAAGCCTCACCTCCCAGCCCTGGCCGCCCTGGCAGGTGAGCAGACAAGTCTCTCGGGCTGGTGAGTGTCGGTCGGCACTGATCCTCTGTGCGGGAATCTCTCCGCTTTGCCCTCCGCACCCCTGTTACTGTGCTCTCCTCCATGGCTCCGAAGCTTCCCGCCTCCGCCACCCGCAGTCTCCACCTGCGAAGGGGCTTCCTAGTGTGTGGAAACCTTTCCTCCACAGCTCCCTCCCACTGGTACGGGTCCCATCCCTATTCTTTTGTCTCTGTTTATTCTTTTTTCTTTTGCCCTACCCAGGTACGTGGGAAGTTTCTTGCCTTTTGGGAGGTCTGAGGTCTTCTGCCAGCGTTCAGTAGGTGTTCTGTAGGAGCTGTTCCACGTGTAGATGTATTTCTGATGTATTTGTGGGGAGGAAGGTGATCTCCGCGTCTTACTCTTCCACCATCTTGAAGCTCCTCTCCCGATTTCTTAATACTGGGTTTCTTGCTCCATGTAGACCGCATCCACTTTTTTTTACCTTTCATGCCCAGCATAGGGTCCAGCACTTAGTTGATCCCCAGGAGCTTGTGCTGTATTCTTGGTCTAATTTTCATATATTGTTTAGTACCATCTAGTTGTTTCAATACAAAATTTTTAGTAAATTTTGTGAATTTACTCAGACCTGTCAAGGGATGTTTAATTAAGATGGCTCTGCTTAGAGTCAACAAGAATTACTGGGCATTATCAAATAAGAATGTCCAGGAATTGGGCAGAGACCTCTGCATGCTTGGCAGTCCTTCTAGGTATTTCTGATATACACAGAGTAGGAAGACTATAAACTAGATAAAAAACAAGCTGGGGCTTCCCTGGTGGCGCAGTGGTTGAGGGTCCGCCTGCTGATGCAGGGGACACGGGTTCATGCCCCGGTCCGGGAAGATCCCACATGCCGCGGAGCGGCTGGGCCCGTGAGCCATGGCCGCTGAGCCTGCGCCTCCGGAGCTTGTGCTCCACAACGGGAGAGGCCACAATGGTGAGAGGCCCGCGTACCACACACACACAAAGAAAACAAGCAAGCTGAATAGGGAGCTGGATGTTGGGGCATGATGAAACATGAAGAAGGGAAAACATTTCTGTATATTTAATTCTTTACAATATTATCCATTGCTTTTATAAATTTCTCAGATGAAGAATGTATGAAAGTGAGACTGTTGTTGGTGGTGATGGCTAATTTGAAGAAAATGTAAGATTAGAAAAGTATATATATTCTAAAGCTAAGTAAGCATACATAGTACATATGTGAGTAAGCATATATGATCTTTTTCCCAAACAGTAATATACACCTAAATATATTAACCACTTTTAAACTCATACATCTGAAAATATTTCTCTCAGTGGATAGAATGAATTGAATAGAATTGTGAGGGGGAGAACTGTGTGATAAATATTTCTTTCATTGCTTTTATATTTCTTTCCTTTTTCTATATGGAAGAAAATAGCTTATATAAAAAGCTAAGGTTATTGAAAACACACTTTTCCTATAAAACCAACCAAGAAATTTTAAGTTTCACTGTGTGGATGTCTGTGTCCTTGGGTCTGTCAAGTTGAAGGTGTAAGAAGGTTGAGCCAGCTAAATGCTGCCATGGGCAGGAAATTTTTATTATCATGATAGCTGGAGATCTGGGCTCAGGAAATAACTTTTCCCTTAAAAGTCTGTCTCTAAGTATGGTAATTTTCCTGAAATGTCATTATTATGCATTTGGAAGTAATAAAAATGTTAGAGGTACTCCAGAAGCAATAACTCAAGCACTTTTCCCTTTTGCAGGATTGTTCAGTGGTTGGTTCCGCTATTAAATTTGTCTTTCATTTTTTTTTTCTTCAGGGAAGTGCATTTGCTGAGTCAGTTTTGCTCTGAAGCATTTATCTTTGTTTGAAAATACATTGGTATTCCTCACAGTACTTGTATGTCTTTACATTTACTGGGGGATAAGTAAACTTGAAAGTATATTTAAATGTAGCAATCTTTATACATGCATTAAAAACAGACACAATAGCTGTGTACTTTTATTTAGTAATTGTAAACAAATATGTTAAGAATCGTAGTTTTCCTCATGTGGTAGTAGACATAGAAAGTGTTCTACCTTTATTGTTATACTTCTTTCTTCCTCTTTCTCCATTTTTTTCTCTCTCCCTCCATTACTATCCTTATCTAATGCAGTTTGTCAGCCCAATAGAGAACATGTTGATCATTTGCAATGGCTATGTTTCTTATGATCTGGTGGATAGCTAATCTTAGAGAAAACCAAAAGAGGGAGACAAATCTATTAAACCAGCTTACATGGGACTGAAGCTTCCTGGGAAACTGGACTTTGGTTTCTAAAACAGAGATAGTCCAGCGAAAACTGAGTCTTTTTGGCAACCTACTGCAAGCTTTTATGGAAAGAAAAAAAACAAAAAACGACAGTTCTTTTATTTAAAAAGTATTTTTTTCTAGAAAACAGAAATCTTTCTGTTTTACTGAATACTTTAGTGATTGTGTTTACCTCCAATCATCGTGTAACACGATGTATTAGAGTATTAGAAAAAAGAGAAATCTCTACATGAACTTAATTCAACAAATTCATCAGAAATCAATGTTTTTAGGAAGAGAATTCTCTTCATGGAAATACTGTGAAGAATTACAGAAAAAACCCAGTGTATTGGCTCAATATTTAGTAACAAAATTTCATGTGTATTTAAAATAATCATGCTGTTGGTTAGGAAAAAAAAAAAGAAAATTAGCAAAAGATTGCAGAGAATAAACAAACTATCAGTGGATAATTAACTTTGTCAAAGAAAAAAATTGCACTGGACTGAGTTAAACAGGCAAAGAAGACTTTATCTAACACTATTGCAATAAAGGAGAGAAAGTGACTTCAACTTGCCTTAAACAAAAGTCAGGAGAATTTTTAAGCACTAGAGTAAGTTAGTAAAAAAAGAGTGGAAGAAGTTACGAGGAAGGCTGGCCAATAGGATTTGGCCATCTGTGTTTGGCACTTCCCTAAGTTAGGCTCCTACCCTTCCAGAGAGACTGGCAGATAGGGGTGTTGTCTCAGTCTGCTCAGGATGCCATAACAAAATATCACAGGCTGGGTGGCTTAAACAACAGAAATCTATTTTCTCACAGTTCTGGATGCTAGGGATTCCAGGATCAATGTGTCAGCAGAGTTGGATTCTAGAGAGGTCTGTCGTCCTGGCTTGCAGATGATGACCTTGCTGCTGTGTCCTCACAAAGGCGAGAAAGAGAGATTTGAGATCTCTCGGTTTTTTTTTCTTTCATAATGACACCAGTTATATTGTATCAAAGCTTCATGTTTATGATTCCGTTTAAACTTAATAATGTCCTTAAATGCCCTATCTTTAATACAGGCACATGGGGCAGGGTTACGGTTTCAACATATAAATTTTGGGTGACACAGTCAGTCCATAGCAGGTACTTTCTTCCTTCATGATTACATTTCAAGGAGAGCTCTCAAGTCCTTGAGAAAAATATTTCTGAGTTGTAAATATGGCAAGAGACTGAGAGAAGATTTATAGCTCAGAGGGGTAGAAAAAGAATTTACAATTGCAAGGTTTCTAAAGTAAATGCTCTAAGAAAAGAGAGGTCAGGAACTCTAGTCAGGAAAAATCCCTGTCTAAATTTGAATCAAATTGAGAGGAACGTTAAGGCTGTTCTGGCCAACCTGTGGGTCATCTTTTCCTAGTACTCTCTAGAAAAGAAATTGCCACAAGTTCTTGTCTTTTCATTCATTCATGGTAAAGCTGGCCATATAATATCCTATACATTAGCTAAGCCATGGGAAATGCTGCAGAATGCAGTGAATGGTCACATTTCAATGAATACCCACAGATTCCTTTGCTGCTTGTTAGCTAAAGGGGGAAAGAAGTGACGTCTATGTTTAATAATAAACTATTTTTGTCCCTTGGGATTTCACTGTCCTTGGGCCAATTATCCAATTAAAAAAAAAAACTAATAACATAGGACTAAGCACCCAGGTCTAAGAGCAGAGGTCAGGCCTTTATTTATCTCTGAATATTAGGCACAAGACCAGTTTTGTGTTATATGTGTCATGAGGGAAAAAAAAAAGGCCAAGGGAATATAAAGAGATATAGAAGGGAAGTGGGAAAGGGATGAAAAACAGAAGTAAGGAATGTCCTCTCTTAGACTGGTAGTATCAATATCAACTACCAGTGCAAACTGCCTACAGTTCTCTTACTCTGTTGAAAGTTAACTACTCACAAAGGGGCTTTTCAACTTTCCATTTGACGAACTTTGAGTTAACTGGGCAAAAACAGGGATGGGATGAGGATGAGGTGAGAGACACACGTACCTCTGAATGAAAAAATTAAAAGGACACAAAAAAAGTCAAAATTAATTCAAAACAAGATTGATGTTACTAATTTTTCCTTTGGTTCAGGATCTAATATGGCTCTACAAGGCACTGTTACTGATCTTATCTTGATTGAAAATCTTGACATTTTGTTTCCCATAGATTTTTGCATCAGTTTTAGTTTTTTAAAGTATAGCATTAAACATTATTTTTCTTGATGGACAAACTTTTTGGCATACCCCTAAATTTTGCAGCCAAGGCAGATGCCTCACTGTGTCATCCCAGTCTCAACTCTGCTAGAGGAAAAAACTAGTATTATCCTCTAGATTTAGAATTTATTTTCAGTCTTTCTAGATGGGTGGAGTAGGTCTAGAAAGCATTATTGAAGTAGTGCTTTCCTAAGTGTGCACTAACAGAGATGAACACTGGTCTAGTTAAGAACAGTATTGTTTATTTCTCATGTAAGTCACTCAGAGACACTCAGGAGGGCAGTTTTGCCAAGAGGGAAGTTTGATGAAGAGAAACATCTCTGAGAGTGTGCAGATAATTCAAACAATTTCATGTCATTAATGAGCATGTTAAATGGATAAACTGTTGACTAAAAGACAGAATATGTGATATTTAATGCAACAATTTCATCATATCATATTTGTAAATCTCTGAAACCTATCTAACCATCTTTAGTCTTCTAAAGAGGGGATGTATTCCTTCTATCTCTTGGCATAATGAAGAGAAATGAATGTACTTTAACATGGTCTATAAATGTAAGTTCCTATAGGTTTAAGTGGATACATTTCTCACTGTTTACTTAGCTGGGTACTTGGCAACAAATATATACTATATCCACTACTTATTTAAATGATCCTTTTTCTTTTTATTAAGTTCATAATCATGCTATGTGTAATTAAAATACACAGAATCTTAATTTTAAAAGCAAAATAATCTATCATCTAGAGAAGAGCAATGTAATATTTCTATTGGCTTGGGAGAGATCTTTTATAAAACTATGACAGTTCACATAACTCTTTTGTAATTTATGTGGGTCACAATTAAAATAGCATAAATTAATGTGTTCTATCAGAGTTGGCAAACTTTTTGTAAATGGCCAGATAGTACATATTTTCAACTTTTCAGGCTATATGATTTCTGTTGCAAACAACAATTCAACTTTGCCATTGTAGTAGGAAGGCAGCCATAGGCAATAAACAAACAGGCATCTTCCAATAAAACTTTGTTTACAAAAATAGTCAGTGGGCTGAGTTTGGCCTATAAGCCATAGTTTGCCTACCCTTGTGTTAGATGCTTCTGTATACCTTATTGAAAACTGTAAGCTGGGTTGTCTGCAATAGTGAGCTGTAAAGGATTCATATCATTTATTAAGCTGAGTGTCCAAGCCATTATCTAGACACAAATAAACCATTAGTAATGACTATGGAATAGTTCATGTGTCTATATCTAATCTTATCTTTTAGCATTCTGTATTCCACAAGATTTTTTAATGTTAGATGTTATTACTAGGTGTATATGTCATCTCTGTTTTGCCAGTATTTCGCCCTCTTATAAACTTCTTAAACTCTTTAAGCTTTTTAAAAGTTCTGAAAATGTAATACTTTATTGACGGCCATGAAGCTTAAGGATATTTCTACATGAGGACACTTTGTTTTATTGGCAGTAATGAATGCCTCTTAATGGGTCAGGGACCTACCTAAGCCACAAAATTGAAGTGGCCTAACATGGAAAGCTGGCTAACTACATATTTGATATTCAGTTGTAGTAGGACATCATCCCAATTTAAGAAAAATTTACTGTGGCCATAGGGGCAGAGGTTAAATGATGCTGAAACTACACTATTTTAAAAATTAAGCTGTGTGTTTGGAAAAGCTGTTCTGAAAAAGATAGGACTTTGCTCTATACATTTAGCAATATTTTTGCTGTTGATTCCAATTAATGGCCACTTAGATATTATGAAGGATTAACACGAAAATGATATACAGTTATTTAAAAATCAGTGCAAACTATAATTTATTTAGTAAGTCCGTCATGTGGAGAAAGAACCAATAAAGCAATAGAACGAAATACCAGAACATTCACAGTTTGCTTTTCCAAAGGTTATTGTAGAAATTATATATATATTTGGCTCAAAATTGCTGAGGCTATGAGATATTATCATAGCCATGCCTTTGGAAGTCCCAAGGCTAACCTCCACAGTTCCATGTTGTGTAAGGACAGGACAAACTGTTTTCCCCAACAGGGAATTTGAGAAAAAGTGGTCTTATCAGTCACATGACCAAAAGCAAATGGAATAGCGAAGATTTCAAAGAACTTTCAAGTCAGAGTAAACCTCAAAGATTATTTGCTCAACCATTTAATTACAGATGGAGAAACCGATGTTCAAAGAATATAAGAGATTTTGCTAAAGCTTACACTCAGACAAATTTGCCATTAGTGCCCTTGTTTACTTTATTCCTGGGCTTTGCTATTAGAAAATGAACTTTCATCCACATTTAGGCACAGGAACAGAGACTCACATAGGTGAAAACATGTGAGCCTGGGAAAACTACAGTCCACTGCCAGTATTCAGGAGCTTCCAGGTAGTGTTTGCATTGTTTTTCTCGCACCTAGATTAATGGCATTAAAAAGTTTTGTATGTCCACTTATATCTTCCTTACTTAGTTTTAATCTATTTAAGTCATTATGCTAGATTGGTTAAAATGTCAGGGACCAAAATCTCAGGTCAGTCTTATCTCCTAGAAAACTTCTTAATTTATAATTGAAAGAGAGTTCAGGTATTTGGCAGGTGGCATATTAATGTAAATACACTGAATTAAAGTAGATTATTTTATTTTTTAATTTTTTGATTACTCTTTTGGTTTCACCTTATATGGAATGAGCTTTTATCTACAAACCTCTCCCATGGCCAGGACTAGGGTGAAATAACTCAGACACACATGTCAAGGAGTCTTAGACTTGAAGGACCCTAAAAATATGTACCTCCTTGAATTCTGTGACCAGAAGCCTCTCTCACTCTAGTCTCAGCCCTTTCTTTTTTCATAGATTTCTTCCCTGACAGTATATTAAGAGAATGATGGGACAGAGGGTTTATGTCTGTAAGGCAATTTTAGTTTCAAAGAAAAAACTTGTTACAGTAATATATAGTATTGGTTATATTTTAGAATATCTCAGACTTAAAATATTAAAATTGTGAGAATTAAGTAGATATAAATATAATATATAGTTCAGATAAAATTCTCCTTGTTATGTGATGTAGATTACCATGTAACCCATGGCTTCTTCAGAAATATCTCACCATATGAGAAATCTTGTGATTTTTCACAGTTAAGCACAGAGCTTTAGCCAGACTGTCTATTGATGTTCTATATTCCCCATTTTTATTCATATGCCTCCTCAAATTTATATTCTTATTTTCTTCTCTGAGTTTTATTCTTCTTCCTATTTATATAGTGTATACATTGGAGAGAAAGGGTAGAGGGAAAGAAACATTTATTGAGTCTTCTACTTGGTGAGTCCTTTGCTAGATATTGTTCATCTAATAATCTGTCTAATCATTGTGTTTCTAAGATGCCATGATTTATTATTTTTCCTATAGAAAAAATTCATGACTCATGATAATAAGGGTTTTATTTTTCTCTCACAAAAATTTTAATTATAAAGATTTAAAAAAAATTTATTTTTATTTTCTTCCATTTTTATTGAGATATAATTCACATACAGCACTGTATAATTCTATTTCTTTCATGGTAGCAACAATCTAAAAATCTATAAAAGATACACAAAAAGGAAAAAGAAATCCAAATATAATATTAAGATAATCATCAAATAACATGAAAAAATGCAAAATAAGAAAGTAACAAGAGAAAACCACAAAAACTACTCCAAAACAATTAACAAAATGGCAATAAGTATATACCTATAAATGATTACTTTAAATGTAAATAGACTAAATACTCCAATAAAAAGACATATAGTGACTGAATGGACACAGAAACAAGACCCATATATATGCTAGCTACCAGAGACTAACTTCAGATCTAAAGACACAAACTGACTGAAAATGAGGGGATGAAAAAAAGATTTTCATGCAAATGGAAACAAGAAGAGAGTCAGGGTAGCAATACTTATATCACACAAAATAGACTTTAAAACAAAGACTGTATAAAGGGACAAAAAAGAACGTAACATCATGATTAAGGGATTATTCCAAGAAGAAGATATAACAATTGTAAATATATATGCTCCCAACATAAGAGCACCTAAATACATAAAGCAAATGTTAACAAACATAAAGCAAAACTAGGCAGTATTATCATAATCATAGGGGATTTAACACTGCATGTACATCTATGGGCAGATTATCCAGACAGAAAGCCAACAAGGAAGCACTGGTTTGTTTTTTTTTTTACAGTGTGCGGGCCTCCCACTGTTGTGGCCTCTCCCGTTGCGGAGCACAGGCTCCAGATGCGCAGGCTCAGCGTCCATGGCGCATGGGCCAAGCCGCTCCGCGGCATGTGGGATCCTCCCGGACCGGGGCACGAACCCATGTCCCCTGCATTGGCAGGCGGACTCTCAACCACTGCGCCACCAGGGAAGCCCGGAAGCACTGGTTTTAAGTGATATATTAGATCAAATAGATTTAATAGGGGTATATAGAACATTCCATCCAAAAGCAGCAAAATACATATTCTTTTCAAGTGCACATGGAACATTTTCCAGGATAGATCACAGGCCATACTACAAAATCATTCTCAGTCTACTTGAGAAGGTTGAAATCATAACAAGCATCTTTTCTGACCACCGTGCTATGACACTAGAAATCAATGACAAGAAGAAAACTGCAAAAAACACAAACATGTGGAGGCTAAACAATCCGCTACTAAACAAACAATGGGTCACTGAAAAACTCAAAAAAGAAATAAAAAGTACTTGGATATAAATGAAAATGAAGACACAGTGATCCAAAATCTTTGGGAAGCAGCAAAAGCAGTTCTTAAATGGAAGTTTATAATGATACAAGCCTACATCAGAAATCAAGAAGAATCTCAAATAAATAACATGACCTTATATCTAAAGGAACGGGAAAAAGAAAGCAAAACAAAGAAACCCAACAAAAGTTAGTAGGAGGAAAGAAATCATATAGTTCAGGACAGAAATAAATGAAATAGAGACTAAAAATACAATAGAAAAGAGCAATGAAACTAAGAACTGGTTCTTTGAAAAAAATAAACAAAATTGTTAAACTTTTAGACTCATCAAGGAAAAAAAGAGAGAGGGTGCAAATCAATAAAATAAGAAATGAAAAAGGAGAAGTTACAACTGATGCTACAGAAGTACAAAGAATAATAAGAAATTACTAAGAACAATTATATGCCAATAAAATAGACAATCTAGAAGAAATGGACAAATTCAAAGCAATGTACAATATCCCAAGACTGAATCAGGAATATGAACAGAACAGTTACCAGTAATGACATTGAATTAGTGATTAAAAAAAATTTCAGCTATCAAAAGTCCAGGACCAGGTGGCTTCACAGGTGAATTCTACCAAACATTTAGCAAAGATTTAATACCTATACTTCTCAACCTGTTCCAAAAAGTGCAGAGGAAGAAATACTTCATAACTCCTTCTACTAGGCCAGCATTACCCTGATACCAAAACAAACAACAGTATCACAAATAAAGGAAATTACAGGCCAATATCACTGAGGAACATAGATGTAAAAAATTCAACAAAATATAAGCAAGCTGAATTCAAATTATACATTAAAAGGATCATGCACCATGATCAAGTGGGATTCATACCAGTAATACAAGGATAGTTCCATAGCCACAAATCAATCAATATGATACACAACATTAACAAATTGAAGAATAAAACTATGATCATCTCAATAAATACAGAAAAAGTTTTTGACAAAATTCAACATCCATTTATGATAAAAACAGCAGTAAATTCAGTATAGAGAGAATATGCCTCAACATCATATAGGCCATTACCGTAAGCCCACAGCTAACACCATACTCAACAGTGAAAAGCTGAAAGCATTTCCTCTAAGATCAGGAACAAGACAAGGATGCCCACTCTTGCCACTTTTCTTCAACAGAGTGTTGGAAGTCCTAGCCACAGCAATAAGACAAGAAAAAGAAATAAAGGAAATCCAAATTCTAAAAGAAAATTAAAAGTGTCACTTTTCACAGGTGGCATGATACTATACATAAAAAATCCTTGGGACACCACCAAAAAACTACAAGAACTCATCAATGAATTCAGTAAAATTGTAGAATACAAAATATACAGAAATCTGTCATGTATACTAACAACAAAATATCAGAAAGAGAAATTAAGAAAACAATTTAATTTACAATCACATCAAAAGGAATAAAATACCTAAGAATAAGTCTAACTAAAGAGGTAAAAGACCTGTACTTAGAAAATTATGACACTGATGAAAGAAATTGAAGATAAATGCAAACATGAAAATATATGTTGTGCTCATGAATTAGAAGCATTAATATTGTTAAAATGACAATACTACCCAAGGCAATCTAGAAATTCAGTGCAATCCTTATCAAAATACCAATGGCATTTTTCAGAGAACTGGAACAAATAATTTTAAAATTTGTATAGAAAGAAAAATATACCCCAAAGAGCCAGAAAATCTTGAGAAAGAAGAACAGAGCTGGAGGAAATATGCTCCCTGACTTCAGACTATACTACAAAGCTACAGTAATCAAAATAGTATGGTATTAGTACAAAAAGAGACACATGTATCAATGGAACAGAATGGAGAATGCAGAAATAAAACCATGTACTTATAGTCAATTAACCTACAACAAAAGAGGCAAGAATCCACAATGAAGAAAAGACAGTCTTTTCAATAAATGGTGCTGGGAAAACTGGATGGCTACATGTAAAAAAATGATTTAGAACATTTTCTCATACTATATACAAAAATAAACTAAAAATGGATTAAAGTTCTAAATATAAGACCAGAAACTATAAAACTCCCAGTAGAGAATATAGGCAGAAAACTCTTTAACATAAATCATAGCCATCTGTTTCTGGATCTGTCTCCTAAGGTGAAACAAAAGCAAAAATAAACAAATGAGACCTAATTTAACTTAAAAGCTAAGGTAGTAACTATTATTATGGGTATACAGATAAATATTATACAAATAAAATTATTTTTTATCACAGTTTAAAATATAATAAAAATAAAATAGGTGCCTAAGAAATCTTTAATATTAATGCCAGGCATTTAGCACTGATACCTCTTTTAAAAGATGTATGTTTGCAAACTATTTGTTGGTTAGTAACTACTCCTGTGGTGATTTAGTTTATTAAAAACTTGTTGAACATTACTATTTCCTGTTATGCAAACTCTCATAAAGAAACTTAACTACAGGTGATTTGAGACAATTAAATGTTAAATATCCTTTTATCACCACAGGAAGAGATGTTTTTAGTACCACAGGTAGTAAAAGACAGCCATTGCCAGATAACAGAAAAAACATTTTGCATCTAATTTGTCAGAGCACCCATTTTAAAGTGCATTTAAATAAAGAAAACAGAAACATATTCATCAAAGCAGCACAATGCCAATTTTCAAGAGAATTTTTGATAAGCAATTCTTTCATAAGATTGTCAAAGGCAAATGAGAATTGCCATTTTGGACTAAAATAGAAGAACAAAGAAAGGAAATTGACTGAAATGTCTTTCATCATTAAAATTAAGCAGGATGTAAAAATATTTAAACAGAGTAAGTGCTGAAAGTGAATTAGCTATTTTAAATGTCCTCAGTTTGGTTTTACCAAATTTTCAGTGCTAATCCTTGATATTTTGATTTAACTTAGATCTGTATTTTCTTATACCATCTTATGTGAAAATACTCAGAGTCACTTTTTTATACATAGTTGTTAAGTGCTAACAATCATCCAGGAAGTGTATTAAGACTTTTGTCATGTAATCTTTAACTCTATAGATTGCCATCATTCTATGATGAAAAAACTGGGGCATTGAAAGTTCAATGTTCTTGTCCAATCTCCAATAGGTACTAAGTGACAAATTTGGGATTTAAACTAAGAGTTTTCTCCCAAGCCCATGCTCTTTAACTACTCTATTTTACATTCATAAAACTGACTCAAGTCATGTTATTACAGGAACTAACCTCACTTGTCTCTGTCATTTCAAGCTACCTATTCAATACAGAATTATGGCAGAATTCTAAAGAGAAGATTGGAAGAAGGGTTTGGGATACTAGCCCTTTCTCATATGTTCCTTGGTGACCCAGTCCTCTGCCCCTGTTCTACCTTCCACCAGTTGTCAGAGGCAAAAGTCAACTAGAAAATAATTGAGTCTTCAGTGAAGAAACTCATAACCTTCTTTATACTTTCTGTTTTTCTTCCCTTTACTCAGCCTCACACTTCACTCTGGACAACTTTGCTTCAATAGGGAGATGTGATAAAGATTGGATGTTACAGTAGAGTGTGAAGTTTGTTATTTAAACTTCCTCTTGAGAGCTGGCATCAAGCAGGTGCTATTCTGGTCAATGTTTTTGACCTCTACAAAATCTGCTGTTTGGGAGTGATAAAAAGTTAAGGGTTATTAAATATCTCATAGATGATTTATTAAGTCAAAAATTCCACTGATATATTAACCTGATAATTAATGGCTCTAAGTAAAACTGTGTTATTAAGAGCAGCATTCAAAACAATACAGCTTCTCTTAGGTCAAGAAAAGACCAATTTCATTTCATTTCGCATTAACTTAGTATAGAAATTCCACACTCACTAGTCATATGACCAAGAAGATTGCTTAATTGTCTGTGGCTTTCTTAACATTTTCTCTTTATAAATTATGACTAGTAGCCACTCTTTTGTGAGAAGAAAGATGTATCTAAGTGAATTTTTTCAGGCTATTGTTAGAGTTGATGTTATGAGATACATTGTTTTGTTCACCTAATGTAACTTAACTAATTAAAGCCAGAGAGAAGCTAAATGCACTTTGACCATCTGAATTCATTCATCTTTATTCATTTAAGGATTTACACATATCTTTGTGCAATAAATCTCAAATGTCTGCTACTTGCTAATATTAGAGACATAGCAGTTAACAAGGTAGATCATAGATCCAGCCCTTACAGGGTGTACATTTTGGTTTATATCTTATTTCTTGAGGACTTCTTTTCCTATTAAAATTTTAATAGGGTACAATGTATCATTGACTCAGATCAACTCAATATATAATTGTAGCTGTCCATATAGAAGAATTTATGTCATGGCCTGAGTTACTATTAAATGTTAAAGGGCATATGTTAATAAAAATAAACACTTTGACCTGTGAGAAAGTCTTCAGGACAGGGTACCACATCCGGCAGTCATGAGTTATATAATTATATTCATGTGCATTTCACTATCATTGGGCAGTGTACCAGATTAAATAGGTCAGTAATGTTGTTGAATATGTTTCTGTACTTTCAGAACAGAAAAGTACAGAAACACATTCTGGTTGTGTTTTTGGTTGATTGTTATTATACATAATTATAATCTAATTAGTTATCACACACATTCTACCTTGTATTTTATAACAGAACAATCACATAAAAGTGTTTATCAAAACTATTATATTTCTTTAAAAACCAGCAACTTTCAGAGACATGACAACTTATTATTAAGCAAAAGTACTTTAAAAAGAGAAGGTACTTAGAGAAAGGAATGCTAAACTATTTATCCAAAGTTTTCAAGATATTTTCCCTAGATTTACATTATTTTCTTTAACTTTTAGCATAAATTTAGTGTTTTTGTACAAGTAATACAAATTAAAATGGAAATTCAAAGTTCTTAAAAATTACAAGTTTAAAAATTACCACAAATTACTCAAATGTAATCACTTTCAACACTAGTTGAATATCATCCTAGTTGAATATCCATAATTATGCCTGTATATAAATACAAGGATAAATGGATGGATGGATGTATAAACGAATGAATGGATCAAAAGAGGAACAAAAGTTATTTTGGAAAAATTGAATCATACTGTAATTATTTAACTAAAACTTTAAATTACTCAAATTTATCAGAAAAAATGAAATAGGAATGAAGCTAACACTTGTTGAACTTTAAATGTTTCATAAATATGTTATACTTAAAATATATATTATTCATATTTAAAATGACCCTTATAATTAAGAATAAAGATTAAGAAATACTGAGGTGGTTATAATTTTTATTTATAGGTAGTATCAATCAAGTCCTGCCATTAAAGATAAAATTAACACACTTTTTACCCACCTCATCTCTCCATACCTCCTAGTTTTTGTAGCTATTTCTACTTTGTAAAAATGTTAAAAATCTGCATTCTCTTCTGTAATTGTAATCTGTGTACTTGTTTTGTTTTATTTTTGTATTTAAATGGATTCAGTGCTTTTCCCCAGTCATTTTACTATATTCCTAGGATAAGAAAGATTTTTTTTTTTAATCATCTCTTGTTTGGCTGGGTTTCATTGTCAATTTAATTGTTTACTTTTTTTGCATGCATTTTCAAGCAAGGCTCACAGATGTTGTATTATTGAGAATTCTGTTTGCTCTTAAAATTTTATAGTTATCCATGCATGGTTTTTTTACTTGAAAGAGGATACTGAGCAGTCACTACCATGCTAAACTGGGTGTACATTGAAATTCCTTACCTAGAAAACTTTCAAATTGGCCAATCAACCATACACTGTACTAACTATAGTAACAATCAAGCCCCAGATGTTGTATGAGTTTTCAAGACAGGAAGAACAGATTGAGCAAAAGCATAGAGATGAGAAACATCATGCAGAGGTACTATCAAAATTTAGATAGTGCTGGAGCATGTGGTTAAGACAGAACAGGATGACAGAAAGTCTGGAGCAGTAGAACTTGACCAGTGCTTGAAGGCCCTAAAATCCAAACTTGATTTATAGAACATAGTATAATATAATTGTGTTAGTCAATTCCCATCCCACTCCCACCTCTACCATTAGATGTTTGCTGCCAATATTCTACTGTATTTTGGCATGGAGTATTGCATTTTGATGTTTTCATAGCATTTTCATTCATTTTTGAGTTGGCTGTATTACAGAACTGAGACTTTTTCAAGAATAGCTCTTATAGCACATATTCTCTGAAAAATTTTTGACACATCTTACAGTGTCTGCCAGTAGCTTTTACACTTGAAAACAACTTGGCTGCATATCATGTGGCAGTATCACACCTTCTTTATTTCAGTATCTGTAGATACTACTCCACTATTTTCAAGCAATAGGTGTTGCTTTGTGGAAGGGTAAAGCCAGCTTAATATTTACCACTTGAAAGTGACTTGCTTCTTCTCTTAAAATACCTGAAGAATTTTGTTTGTTTTATTCTTTAAGATGAAAAAAATGTAACTTGGGGTTATGCATTTCTGTAAGTTGTCCTCTATTATTTTTTTTCCTAAAAATAATGTATGCCCTTTTTATTTGTGGTTTCAGTTCTTCCTTTATCCTAGGGATATTTTACTGTATCCTATCTTGAATAATTGTCTGGTTCATTTGTTAATCTCTTTACTGTTATGTTACATCATTTGGCCTTTCTTTTTTTTTAATCTATTGTCTTCTAATTAATTATGTATTTATCTCTTCTCTTTATACTTAAATCACTATGCCAGTTTTTCCATTAAAGCTTTATTCTGTTTTTTTTTTTTTCTGGTGCTAATTCATTTATTTATTCTGTTTTGACCTTGTTAAGAGCTTTTTTTTTAATTGTAGAGCACAGAGCACTAACAGCAGGGGACAGACATTGCTGCACTCTTTTTTTTTTTTTAAATAAATTTATTTATTTTTGGCTGCATTGGGACTTTGTTGCTGCGCGCGGCTTTCTCTAGTTGCAGCGAGTGGGGGCTACTCTTCGTTGCGGTGCGCGGACTTCTCATTGCGGTGGCTTCTCTTGTTGCAGAGCACAGACCCTAGGTGTGCGGGCTTCAGTAGTTGTGGCTTGTGGGCTCTAGAGTGCAGGCTCAGTAGTTGTGGCACACGGTCTTAGTTGCTCCATGACATGTGGGATTTTCCCAGACTAGGGCTCAAACCCATGTCCCCTGCATTGGCAGGTAGATTCTTAACCACTGCACCACCAGGGAAGCCCCCTAGATCTTTTTTCTTTTCTTTTGCTCTTAATTCTCCATTTTTATTTCCTTTCATTGACTAGTCATCTTGTCGTAGTGCTCTTATTTTACTGAATCTAGTTGCTTAAATTCTGTAGCATGAAAAATTCTCATGTAATCGTTCTTCTGTTCCTTGGACTATATTTACTTTCAAACAAAGTTTCTTTGTTTCATTCTTCTTTGTTTTACTCAATATGTTTACATAGTTGCTGTGCACTTTTTTCGCTATTGTTCTTGTTTAATTTGAGTTTTCCGTTCACACCTTACTATATTTTGCTACAGCTGAATTTACTCTGACACTGTTTTTGGCTCGGTTTGGCAGCTGAAATATTCACTCTTCCTCACCTGCTTTGGAAAAAATGTTAACCTCCTAATTCCTGGAACCTGTGAATATGTTACCTTAAGTGTCAAAATGTCAAAAGAGCCTTTGCAAATGGGATTAAGATTTTGAAATGAGAAGATTATCCTGGATTACCTGTTGGGGTCAATATAATCACAAGAATCCTTATGAGAGGGAAGTAGGTGAGTAATAGAGTGGAGATGTGACAGTGGATGCAGATGGTGGAGTGGTATGTTTTGAAGATGAAGGAGGGAAACCATAGCCAAGGAATGCAAGTAGCCTCTAGAATGTGGAAAATGGCAGGGGAACAGATTCTCCCCTCAAGCCTCCAGATAAAACCAATCCTGCTAACACCTTGATTTTAAGCTATAAAACCCATATTGGACTTCTGACCTCCAGAACTTTAAGATAATAAATCTGTATTTTAAACCACTAAGTTGTGGTAGTTTGCTATAGTAGCAATAGGAAACTAACCCAGTAAGGAATCTTTAGAACAAGTCTTTCTCTTAGATCCAGACCTAATCTGAGCCATTTTACTGCTTCTCCTGCATCTCTTCTGAAGACAAGCTCACTGCTGCTGGTAAAGAGAGACTATTGGGGTCTAGGCAGAGCAGAGATGAGTTGAGTGATTCTGCTCATCAGTCCACTCAAGGCTGCCTGGTATAGAAAGAAACTCAAAATGCTTCTCCATCTTCTTTAATATGATCAGTAGTGGAAGCAATAAATTCCAACAGAAAAACACTTAAAAGGATTGGAGCAAGCCCCAAAAGATGAATAAAGTGTTTTATTTGTGGAAATGGTGGGAGAAGGACTAAGAAGATTAAAGTTTTATCAGAGAAACATGGAAGAGTATGTCAGTATGAGCCACTCAAGGGCATGTTACATTATGAGGAAGGTGTGAAAGGACTAACAGTTTAAAACAGGCAAAAAGTGGTCGTATCCTCAAGATCTGGACTTGAGATGGGGTCATCCAGTTCAAGACCACCTCACATCCATGTATTTTTATAGCCAGTATTCTCACATTCACCCCTATACAGACCCATCTGCATTACTTGTCCTCATCATTCATTTCCTTACAATCTTCCACATGCACCCACAGTTGCTATATAATCAGTTAAATCTAAAAGTGAAGAATTAATATGAAATTAAATTGTAGCTAGTAGTACTCCAGTAATACCTGACAGCAGAAAATGTTAAAGAATTCTGGATTGTCAGTCCACCACATTGAAGGGTCCTATAGATAATGACTTGCTGAAAATGAGCTCACAGTCTAAAACTATAAAACATAACTCTAAGGTAGATTCTGCAAACACTAAGAACAGCAAGTGTTTTTTTGACTTGTTTTGCAGTATGTGGGCCTCTCACTGTTGTGGCCTCTCCCATTGTGGAGCACAGGCTCTGGACGCGCAGGCTCAGCGGCCGTGGCTCACGGGCCTAGCCGCTCCATGGCATGTGGGATCCTCCCGGACCGGGGCACAAACCTGGGTCCCCTGCATCGGCAGGCAGGCTCTCAACCACTGTGCCACCAGGGAAGCCCCAAGAACAGCAAGTTTTAACCATTAAGATAATTTAATTGAACAGTGTTTTAGGGAGAGTAACTAAGAATGTTCAAAATTATTAAAGCTGTAAAAACACAAAGCAGTATCAAGAAAAGAAACAGATTTTAAAAATAACCAAATAGTAGTTTTAGAAATAAAAAATATTGTTCTAGAACTTATGAAAAATGTGGATAGATTAAACAGTAAATTAGACATAGTTGAAAATTGATGAACTAGAAGATAGAGCTGAAGAATTACCTATAACATACATCAGAGAGATAATAGAGATATAAAGGAGGGATTAAGATAAATGAGAATAAAATGTGAAACTATGATGTGTGTCAAATTGAGGTTTCTGAAGAGTAAAAGAAAATAAGACAGATAATCAAAGGGATAATGACTAAGCATTTTTGATAACTGATAAAAGCTAAATCCTTGGAATCAGGAAACATTATTAGGAAGCTCATTACAGAATAAAAAAAAAAATCCACACCTCAGTACACTACAGTACACACAGTACATTTTGTGTACACTCAGTACACAAAAATTCAGACTACCTATAATAACCTTAACACAACTGGAGAGGATACTTACAAAAGAATGATGATTTGTCAGACTGTAAGCTTCTCAATAGCAATTGTGAAGGTAGAAATAGACATCTAATGTCAACAATATAAAACAGTGTGCTTAAGATACAGTTGCTATCATACCAAAAAAAAAGGGGTGAAATGAAGACATTTCTTTAGATAAAAGCTATAAAAAATAAAATGTTAACAAAAAAAACACAGAAAAGATCATATGATGCCTTCTAAAATTCCTCTCTGTTCCCAATTCCTTTGTCCCTTCACATAATTCCACAACCTAGAGGCTCACATGATTCCCTCACGTCTATCCTTCACACAGTCAGTCTGTAACACTTTAAAAGTCTCAGCAGGACTCACAGAATTACTCAGATCGACACTATCTTTCATATAAATCAAATAGGTATTATATAACTACTTGAATTTTAATAGGTCATGGCACATACATCACTCATAATACATGAAAGATGTACTGCCTATACAGTGCATATATAAAATTATGTTGCAGTGTCACCCAACATATCATGCTCACACTACTTTCACATACAATGACCATCTCATCCCTACATCCACTACATAAAATACATCAAACTATACTCACTAAACATGACATACTTATCAACTCTGTAAAAAATATACGGCACACACTAAATTTCCTCATTCCCACACTAACATGACCCACCAGAAATTCTCCAATGACCTAAAAGACAAAGTAGATGTATTTTGAGAAGTAAAAGTTCTGTTACAGGCTTAATTAAAGCATTTAAACAGGGGAAGGGATTTAATGTGTTTGAGTTATTTTATCAGGAACAAGAATTTACCTATTTGCTGAAGCTTGTGAATTTAAAGGCATAGTCCTTTTGATTGGAAACTTAGATTAAGAGGAAGTAAGAAAAGTAACTGGGATATTTTTGATATATTTAAATCAGTGGGAGAAGTAGAGGTGATTCAAGAAATACACAAATTATTTAGGAAAACTCCAACAACCTAGAATTTATCTGTAAATTGGGGAGGTTTTGAGATAGGCTATGAGTACGGTGAGTATAGATGAAAAACTGACTCGGAGTCCTTTGGGACAGGGGACACTGAGAAAGGTGACACCACTGACTAAGCCAAGTGATGGCTATGCCATTTAATAGTAAGTTGCTTCCTGAGAGGGGAGCTATAGCCATTGTTAGGAGGTGGAAGTCTGGAGTCAACCTTAGAGATCCTACTGCAGTCTCCTACTCAAGCTCAGAACCCAGCAGGTCCCCCAAAACTCTGGCAACAGAGGCCTTCCTGTGAGATTCCACAGAGCAGATATCTGGAAGAGGGAGCTGGGGACAAGAAATAGAAGTCAGTGGATTTTTTTTTCTGTAAATTCTAACTCTATCAGGAAGTAGCAGGACTTTTATTTGATAATACACAGCTGACAAACTGATATACTTTACCTATGAACATACACCAAATTTATTCTTCTGGTAAATAGAGTAGGAATAACAAATAATACATTTACCTGACTATGTACCAGGCAAGAAATGGAGCCTTTGATACACTGCAGGAAACAACATAGGCCACTCATAGGTAATCAGACACATTTTTCCAACAAATGTATTTGTATACCTGGATTTTAGACAGAAACCAGCCTGTAAATTTCATGAGGACAAGTGCCCTGTGTGTTATTTTACATGGTATTTCTTCATTGTTTGTCAAAGGGAAATAATATCATTTTACTTTTGGTCCATGGTCCCTTTGGTCCATGGCTACAGCCAGACAGCAGAGGATTCAGACTGAGAAGACATCTCCTGTGCCTCTTCTGTAGACAAGCTCATTCATAATGATATGGGTGTAGGAACGAGGAGATACTGAGAAGGAATCATTCAGGGAGATGGGTCTGCATGATGGTCTAGAATTGGAACTGAGCTCCTTTGCTCAACCATGGCCACAAATGACCCCATCTTTCAAGGACTGCTTAGGGTCTCTGTTTCTGATCTATGGGAAGAAATATACCATGTTATTTTCCCTGTCTCCTTGGAAGAAACTCTTAAAAGATATGAATGGGAAGATTACAAACCAAAGAGAAATGTAGAAATACACTTCCAGGAGTCTACGGCAAGTCTGTGAAGTCTTCATTTGAACATCTCCAGCACCATGGCCAGTTCCTAGGGAACTCTGAAAAAATATTGTTGACTGAAAAAGTGCACAACGTGAGAGCTATCAGTTGTTTCATTGGGGACTTATTGAGAACTATAGCCTGGGAGACAGACAACTCTGAGGGACTGCTCCAAAGAGGTGGGGGGAAGGTCAGTATATATGTGATTTTGGTGAAGAGAGTACATGCAAACACACATCTTGGTAGAAGTTTGCTGCTAGTCACAAGAAGGTTGCTACTCATCATGAGGAGCACATGTCTCTGTTAATGATTTTAGTGCTTTTCTAGGTATCAGAAGATGCAAGAAACTGGGTTCATAAAATTTCTGATGAGGAAAATCGAGCTAATAATATCCAAACTTTAGTGACTACATACTGTATTTCAGGCATGGTTCTAAGTTTGTGATATTCTGTATATACCTCTAGAAATACCACATACAAGATAGCTAACATCACTGACATCCACAACACACACTTTTTAAATAATTGTTTATTTGGGTTTTGGAGTAAATGGAGGTTCACATGGGAAAGTCAACTCAATTTTTATGAGTGCAAGTCTCGTGTGGTAACAATGTTTGACACATAATATCCACTCTTTTTTGAATGGACACAGACCCCAGAAAATGCCATATCTCAATTTTTTTTATTCAATTCCCTAGAATTCTGGAAGACTCAAGAGGATGCTCCTCAGCCTGAGTCATATGTGGTGGTCCCAGCCTGGAGTCAGACAACAGGAGAAAATGCCTCTGCCTCAGGATATTTCTCCTGCCTCTCCTCTGCACACAACCTTATTTTTGCTGGTGACGATGGTAAGGAAGATACAAAGGTGGGATCTCAGCTTGGAAAGGAGGTACAGCTGAACTGCTTAGCCTAATCCCTATTTATTTCACTTACCCTTCAAAAATAAGAAAGGAATTCAGGGCAGAGGGACTAGGACTGAAACCTCTGCCAAAGGACAAATAGGGAATATGCCTTCAAGGACAGGACAAAGTTTCTCAGCACTTTCAACATATGAACCCTGGGACAGTTGTGAGTGAGGTAGTGGGCAGTGCTGATATGCACATGGGAATTTAATCAGAACCTTCCCCTTCAGATCAGCACACTCATATCCTCACACACACATGCACAGTGAGTCCTTCATATCAAATATGGCCCTATTTCCCTTCCTTTCACTTTTTCTCTCAAATACACACACCTTCACTCCCCATCTGTCTTTCCCATTCTCTAGTAGCATTACATAGCTACACCTTTATGCCTCCATTCTTTCACTCAATCATTCTCAGAATCACCTCTTTACACACTAATCCCATAAATAATTCACATCCCCTCACACATATAACCTGTTTTAACTCCCTATGCTAGGTCAAACTCATGAAAATTCATATGCCCTGGAGGGGATGCACTCTCATATACAGTCTTTCTAATCTATACACAAGTTCACCCACAAAACCTTCAGTTCTTCATAGAGAGGCACATTCTGAGAGCTCACATATACTTCTTCTAACATTCTAAGTCCTACTGTCTCACAGTAAGAACATGTACCACTCTTGTACTTGTTTACATGTACAGAAACACCACATAACACACATGCACACACCCATTCACCATCCCTTTTCACCAACATTAAAAACACCATGTATGTTCCAGAACATACATACACCATACCCTCATTAATAGATATTTATATCATGTATATTCTCCAAATAAAACATGCCACACACAGAATTGTGAAATATCACATATATATGTACTTCTACTCCACATGCCCGTACAGAAATATTTTCATGGCCATCTTAACTCATATAGACTTCACATACTTATCCTAGTTTTCTTATGCTTGAAATTTTCTTTCCTAGGAATTCATTAATTACGTCAAGATGTTTCTTGTCTTGAATCCCCTAAGATGCCTCCACCCAAGCATTGGAAGCAATGGGAGACTTCCTCCCCTTTTCCACAAGTCTCTTTTCCATTTCATTTGGTTAATAGTAATAAGTCCTTTATGTCATCAGTACATATGAAAGAGAAAAGGGTCATGAACATTAACTACATGCCTGTCCAAATGAAAAGGGGTGTGGCTATCTTATGGGATACAGAGGAAGGATTGGAGCCTCCCTCAAAGAAAATAAGAATAGAAGAAATGACCTATCCTGAATAGATCCATACACCGTTCATCCTCTGTCATGCGTCTGCAAAGGAGCTCATAACTGACAGCAAGTCCAGCTTGGACAGCAAAGCCCAAGATGAAATGGAGAAGGCTGAAAGTCCAGCAGAACCTCCAGCTCTAGAGGAATGTTCAAAGCCCAAGACATCTGAATGGCTAGTAGCCCTGGATAGTGGCTTCAGGAGTATGGGCTGCTGTTGGGTCTTTTTCAACTTAGAGGTCCTTCAGGAGCATGCGGAACATGGGGTCAATGACGGCCTTAGCTGTCATGCTTTCTATCTTGCCTTGGCTTGGCTAAAGAGCAAGGGGAACAGGAAAGGGAAAAAGAAGAGGAGGAAGAAGAAAATCAAGATGATAACATCTGGATGACAGAAAGAAAAAGATTTTGGCATGAAGACATGCTCATGCAAATAAACAGACTTTTTCAGCCCCTAAAAGAGAGGAAGTAAAGGAGGCCCGTCCACCAAGGAGGCTTCATCTTCTCTAAGCAGTGATAGTACCCACCTTAGTTTATACATCTCTACCACCACACCACCTATAGGAGCAGAGAACCCATTTTAATGTTATCCACTGCTGTCCTGAGGAGCCGGGAGAAGAAGGCAGATCACACCATGCAGAAGAGCAAGATGTCCTCATGAAAACTAAAGAAAAATGAAAATCAGTGTATCATCTCCACCACTATAATTGAGAAAACAAGACTCTGTTGGAAGTGGAAACTGCTGTGGACTGGATTGCAGAAGAGGTGAGGACTCCAGGGGTAAGGGAGCATGTTAAGGATATTTAGGATGCAAAGTTCTGAGAAAACGTGGCATCCACCAGAGATACCTCCCAAGTGTTCAGGAGACGGAATACTTGGTTGATGGTAAATTAAGGAGAATGTTTCCTGCCCCTGCCCTTTGAGGGGACAAGAATAAAGACCTGACTAGCAGTTCAGCAGGGCAGAGAAGGCTGTGCCCACCATTCCTAGGTCAACCAGAGGTCACCAGAGTCCCACCCCCTCTAGGTTTATTCCATGGCCTGCCTCCCTTCCAAGAGGCACAGGGCAGGATATCGACAGGACTTCTGTCTTTGAAGAAGGATTGGCATGCAGGCCAGTCATGGTTCTACCCTTTCTCTGGGTGTGAGTGAGATCTCAGACTCCATCTTGTGATTTTTATACCTGGGAGGAGACTGCTGAGGAGATGTAACTACTTGGAAGAACAAGTAGTCAAATCCATTTATTTTTCTGGGAAAAATTTCCCTTCTTATATACTAAGAGCCAGTAGTTCTGGCCGCCTCCTCAAAAGTGTCAGGCATAACTGGAAAAGGAAGGGGATGGAGGCTACCCTTATGCCATGAACCATTTTTGGAAACTTTTAATTTAATGTGTTGCTTCCCAAAGGACATCTATATCCTTTTATGAAGGTTCACAATTCTTGTATCTTATTCTTTCCTTTTGTTACAGCATGAAGCATCTTATTCTAGTTGGCCAGCAGAGGAGTTAAATATAGATGGAGCTGCAAGGACATTGTAAAGCCAGGTTCATACTACAGTAAATGAGAGTATGTCTTTTTAGTTAAGGGAACAAATGAAGGACTCATC
Source organism: Leucopleurus acutus (assembly GCF_964270905.1). NCBI lineage: Eukaryota > Metazoa > Chordata > Mammalia > Artiodactyla > Delphinidae > Leucopleurus > Leucopleurus acutus. Next base: position 76,647,309 of record NC_139145.1, on the reverse strand, counting down.
TTCCATGCTCCAAAAGTGACAGTTAGAATGGAACTTGGCAATTTTCCTGAATTTTCTATACCATGTAGGAAATCTTGAGAGTGACTGGACACTTGTCACTAAAGTAAGAAAAGCTGCCTTCTTCATTGAGTGGATCCCCTTCTCTGTTTTGGTTTTCTTACAGCAACAGAGACCCAGTGGCCTGAAGATTTCAAACGATGAGGTCCAGCACATTCCTACAGTCTGATGAGAACTCAGCAGTTCTTGTGAGCCCCACAGCATCAAGGTAGGGCTGGCCTGTAGATGTATGTGCCTAATCCTCTGTAGCTGCCTGGTAAAATGTGATTCCAGACTCTGGAGAAAATATCCACATAGAGTTGCAAGGAGACCCAGGAATACAGGGAATACTCTACCCTCAGGTGACCTGTGGAAAGACTTTCCCACTCCTGCTTCCCACCCTCAGAGAGTCAGGGGCCACTAAAAATATCTTCACTATGGCTTTGTGTTCAAGAGGACAGTGTAGATAGAGAGATGTGAGTACTAGGGGAAGCAAGTTTTTCCTACCTATACCTATCAGCAGTAGAACAGAAGACTGATGACAACTTGGCAGGAATTTAGGGGAGGAGATTGCTAAGGTGACAGAGGGTTTAAACAAAATTCTAATTTCTCTTCCTACTTTGCATTCTACTTTTCTCTTCTCAAGTCTCTTTCATTTACTGTAGGCTTGAACACCTGGCTCATAGTCCAGCTCTCCAGCCCAGATATTGTCCTTTACTCCAACTTTATTACCCTCCCCCACATACAAATCCATGAACATGCATACGTGATGCAAACAAGTGTGAATACTGCAAAATTTAAATAGTACAGATTGTATTACCCCTTCTCCTGTGCACTCACCCCCATGCATTTATCCCAAAGTAGTACATATTTTTCTATATGCTTTTCTTTAAATGAACGTATACTTTCCCCCATATCTCCCTTTTATATATTCACTTGCACAGTTATTTGGCTGAAGGACAGACATTCTTATTATTAAGAGAAGAAAAGGTACTGGATAAAACCAAAGGCAATTAAAACCCACTCCTTGGCTTCTCTGGGCTTGTGTACATGAGGTGCACAAACACTTCTTAAACAGTCATATCAGAAATGATGGAACATGTGAAAATCATCTGAGACAATCAAGTATGTGTATATACAGGTGTCATAATGCGGTTTTAAGTTCAATAACTTTATAAGTGTAAAACTACCAACTTTTGGAAAATATAATTTGCATGTTTAATTATTTGTATGTGATTTGTACACTTTGAAGGTTAATTTTTTCTCTCTTTGTCACTCCAACATCTTCAATCAGAAGGACAGAAACAAAAAATTAAAATTAAAAAAGTATTATGGACAATTCACAAAACTGTATAGGAAAAGGATAATTAAAATAGTTCAACTTTCAAATGATGTTCTTTATAGTTTGTAGCTTTTACCCTTCTGAAATTATTAAAGCTTAAAACTGCACTACAGGGCTTCCCTGGTGGCGCAGTGGTTGAGAGTCCACCTGCCGATGCAGGGGACACGGGTTCGTGCCCCAGTCCAGGAAGATCCCACATGCCGAGGGGCGGCTGGGCCCGTGAGCCATGGCCGCTGAGCCTGCACGTCCGGAGCCTGTGCTCCGCAACGGGAGAGGCCACAACAGTGAGAGGCCTGCGTACCGAAAAACAAAACAACAACAAAAAAAACTGCACTACAGCATTTGGGAAACCTGTATATATACATATATGATTATCTTCAAACTATTAGATTTGTGTGCAGTCCTTCCCCATGGATATATATGTATAACAACTGTATGTGTACATGTGTGTGCATAAGTTCATAGAAGCCAAAGATGGATTTCAGTTCTTTTGCTTTTATCTGCCTAAGACTGTTTCTTTCTTCTCTTGATAAGAGGCTCTACCTTCTGAACAAATATGTGAGCAAGTCAGGCTAGCCAGGTGAAGTCATTACTTCACTAATTGGATTCCCTGATTGACCTAGTGGTAAATATCAATCCATGTTGGATCAATCTGTACTGATAACTTGGAAAATCAAAATAGAAGAGAGAGAGATTGTGGTGGTTAGTGTTGGGTTATCCTCTGTCCACAGCTCAAATTCAGGCCTATGAACCTCTCCTATTAGACTTGCTTCAATTCCTCCTTGTTTTGAAAGACCTGGCTGTTTCACCTGTTATTTTGATTTATTAAGCATCATCCACACTAAGCCTTCAATAAATTCTTGTTTTGCTTCAATTAGCCTGAGTCAGTTACTGTTGTTTGTAACCCAATATACCTTAATTGATGTAAATTAGCTTCCACACGATAATTTCTTCCATTTTAATGGTTGAAATGATAGTCTAGAAAAGAGTAACATATTATATTCCTCTGACTTTATACGGAAACAGTAAGGGGTAAAATTATACTCAGTATGTATATTATGTCCTTGATTAATTAGGAAGTTTGCATTGACAATGTTTGGGTATATAAACAAAGTTACTTCAATGGACAAAATGGACTTCAGGACATTAGAGCTGGTAAATCCCTTACTGCTACTTAGCAACTTTGAATACTTTGAGTCAGCGCTGTCGTTTTGAAAACAGAGATCATGATACCTAAAATAAAGGTTATTGTGAGAGTAACAAGACCCAGGTAAAAACACCTAATACAGTCTCTGGCATAAATAGTAAAACAATTTTTCATTCACTTTTGAAATTTATTTTCTTTACCTGTGAGCACTGGCAATTTGATTATGATGTGTCTAGGTAGGATTTTTTTTTGAATTTACATTATTTGATATTTGCTGAGCAAAGCTCTTTAAAATATCTTTTGAATTTTGAAAGAATTATAAGCTCACAAGAAGTTTCAAAAACAGTCCACAGTCCAGAGGGGTCCCACGTACCCATCACCCATCTTCCCCCAACATAATTACAGTGCATTATCAGAAAGGACACTGATGAGAACAATACAATAAATCAGACTACAGACCTTACTCAGATTTCACTATTTTTTTATGTACTCATATTTTACATGTTTTTATGTATAATGCTATATTTTACACATATGGATTTGTATGCCCATCACTTCAGTCAAGATACAGAAATGTTCTGTCACTGCAAAGTAATTCTCTCATGCTCCTTGATAGGCACATACATCCTCTTTCCTAACTTCTGGTAACAACTTAACTATTCTTCATCTCTATTCTTTTTTTCATTCCAAGAATTTTATATAAATTGAATCATATAATATGTAAACTTTTGAGATTGCCATTTTCAGCTAAGCATAATTCCCCTAACATTGAGCCAAATTGTTGAATATATTGTAGTTCATTACTTTCATTGCTGAGGAGTATTCCATTGTATGATGTAGAACAGTTAAATGTGTCACGCATTCAAAGGCATTTGGGTAATTTCAAGTTATTGGTGATTATAAATAGAGTAAAGCTTCTATGACATTAGCATACAGGTTTTTGTGTGAACATAAGTTTTCATCTTTCTAGTATAAATGCCTGAGAGTGTTATTGTTCGGTCATATGGTAAACGTGTATCTTCTTAAAACAACTGCAGGCTCATTTCTGTGGTGGCTGAACCATTTTTATATTCCCACCAATGTATGAGAAATCTAGTTTCCCTGCATCCTTACCAGTTTTGATAGTATAAGTATTTTTAAGTCATTTTAATAGATATGAAGTAGAATCTTGTGGCTCTTTAAATTTACATTTCCCGAGTGATTTGTGATGTTGAACCTCTTTTCATGTAGTTGTCATTTGCTTATCTTCTTTTTTAGGTCGCCTATGTAAGTCTTTTGCTCATTTTTAACTTAGATTGTTTTTATTTAGAGAGTTATTTGTATATTTTGGATATGAGTTATTTGTTGGATATGTGATTTGCAAATATTTTCTCCCTGTTGGTAGCTTGCCTTTTCATTCTTTTAACAGGGTCTTAGAACAAATGTTTTAATATCAGTGAAGCCAAATATGTCAGCTATTTTCTTTTATGAATAATACCTTTTGTGTCATGTCTAGGAACTTGTCACTTAGCTCTTGGTCCCAAAGATTTTATCCTATGTTTATCCTCTAAAATCAGAAACAAGACAAGTATGCCCACTCTCACCACTTCTCATTAATATAATATTGGAAGTTTTTGCTACAGCAATCAGACAAGTAAAATAAATAAAAAGGTACCCAAATTAGAGGAGAAAAAGTAAAACTGTCACTATTTGCAGATGACAAGATACTGTATATAGAAAACCCAAAAGTCTTCACCAAAAAACTATTAGAACTAATCAATGAATTCCGTAAAATTGTAGGATACAAGATTAACATATAGAAATCTGTTGCTTTTGTATACATTAATAATGAACCATCAAAAAGAGAAAGCAAGAAAACAATCCCATTTAAAGTTGCATCAAAAAGAATAAAATACCTAGGAATAAATTTAACCAAGGTGGGGTAAGACCTATACCCTGAAAACTATGAAACAGTTATGAAGGAATTTGAAAATGACATAAAGAAAAGGAAAGCTATATAGTGTTCTTGGATTGGAAGAATTAATATTGTTAAAATGACTACCCAAAGCAATCTGTGTTTGTTATAAAAGATGTTCACTGTGGGTTTACTGTGGGTTTGTCATAAAAGATGTTTTTTATGTTGAGATATGTTCCCTCTATACCAACTTTCATGAGAGTTTTTTATCACGAATGGATGTTGAATTTTGTGAACTGTGATTTTTATCCTTCCTTTTTTAATGTGGGGTATCACATTGATTGATTTGTAAATCTTTAACTACCCTTGCATCCCTGGAATAAATCCCACTTGATCATGGTGTATGATCCTTTTTATATATTGTTGAATTCAGTTTGATAATATTTTGATGAGGGTTTTGCATCTGTATTCATCAGAGATATTAGCCCATAATTTTCTTTTTGTGTAGTGTCTTTGTGTTTTTTTAGTATCAAGATATTGACCTTGTAGAATGAATTTGAGTCTTCTGTCCTCTTTAATTTTTTAGAAAAGTTTGAAAAAGATAGGTATTAGCTCTTCTTTATAAGTTTGGTAGAATGCCCTTGTGAAGCCATTCGTTCAGGACTTGTGTTTGCTGGGAATTTTTTTTTTATTATAAATTCAAGTTTACTACAAGCGATTGGTCTATTCAGATTATCTGTTTCTTCCTGATTCAGTCCTGGCAGGTTATATGTTTCTAGAGCTCTTTTCTTCTAGGTTGTCCAGTTTTTTGGCATATAACTATTTGTAGTATTGTCTTATGTTTTTTTTAATCTGTGTAGTATCGATTGTTATTCTCCACTTTCATTTCTTATTTTGTGTCCTCTCTCTTCTTGTTTTGCCTAGCTAAAGTTTATCAATTTCATTTATCTTTTTCAAAAAACCATATCTTGGCTTCATTGATCTTTTCTTGCTTTTTTTTTTGGTGTCTATTTTATTTCTTTCCTCTCTGATCGTTATTATTTCCTTTCTTCTGCTGATGTTGGGCTTTGTTTTTTCTTGTTTTATAAATTACTTTAGATGGTACATTAGGATGATTATTTGAGATTTTTATTCTTTCTTGTGGTAGGCCTGTATCTCTATAGGACTGCTTTTGCTACATTTCCATCGATTTTGGAATATTGTGTTTTTACTTTCATTTGTCCTGAGGTATTTTCTGATTTCTTCTTTGATATCTTCGTTGACCCATTGGTTTTTAGTAGCATATTATTTAGCCTCCATATTTTTGTACTTTTTCAACTTTTCTACCTATAAGTGATTTCTAGTTTCTTACAGTTGTGGTCAGAAAAAATGTTTTACATAATTTCTGTCCTCTTACATTTGTTGATTTGTTTTGTGACCTAGCATGTCATCTGTCCTGGAGAATGTTCCGTGGGCAATTAAATGAATTTGTTTTTGCTGGTTTTTAATGGAATGTCCTATAGATACCTATTAAATCCAGCTCAGTCTGTTGTGTCATGTAAGACCACTGTTGCCTTTTTTATTTTGTCTGGATGACCTGTGCATTGAGGTAATTGAGGTGTTAAAGTCCCTTACTATTGTTGTACTATTGTTATAGTCAGTTTTCCCTTTATGTCTGTTAGTATTTGCTTTATGTATTTATGTACTCCTGTATTGAGTGTATATAAGTTAATGAGTGTAAAATCCTCTTCTGGTATCAATCCCTTTTTCATTATATAATTCCCTCTTTATCTTTTGTTATAGTATTTGTTTTAATGTCTATATTTTTCTGATATGAGTATTTCTACTCCTGCTTTCTTGTCAGTTCCATTTACATGAAATATCTTTTTGTGTTCTCTCACTTTCAGTCTGTGTGTCTTCAGCTCTGAAGAGAGTCTCTTTTAAGTAGAATATAGATAGGTCTTATTTTTTATCCAGTCATCCATCCTGTACCTTTTGATTGGAGCATTTAGTCCATTGACATTTAAAGTAATTACTAAAAGGTATGTACTTATTACCATTTTATTACTTGTTTTCTGGTTATTTTTGTAGTTCTTCTCTGTTCTTTTTGTTTCTTCCCCTGAGGTTTGATGATTTTCTTTAGTTGTATTCTTGTGTTCCTTTCTCTCTAGTTCTTGTGTAACTATTATAGGTTTTTGCTTTATGGTTTTCATGGGGTTCATATATGTTGACCTGTAAGTATATCTACTTGTTTTAAATAGGTAGTCCTTTAAGTTTAAACACATTCTAAAAGATCTATGTTTTTTACTCTCTTCCCCTACATTTTGTGTTTTTGATGTCATATTTTACATTTTAATGTTGATCCTTTCACTGTTTATTGTAGTTCTAGTTGATTTTGCAATTTTTCATCTTTTAATCTTCATACTAGTTTATTTAAGTGGTTGATCCTCAGCCTTTAATGTATATTTGCCTTTACTAGTGGGATTTTTTCTTTCCTGTAGAGTCTTAACTTCTTGTTATAGTCTTTTCTTTTCCAGATGAACTCTTTCAGTTTTTGCTTGTCTGAAAAGTTCGTTATCTCTCCTTCAATTCTAAGTCTTCCTCAGTAGAGTATCCTAGGTTGTAGGCTTTTCCCTGTCAGCCCTCTGGATATATCATACTACTCCCTTCTGGCCTACAAAGTTTCTGCAGAAAAATCAGCAGATAGCCTTATGGGAATTACATTGTATATGACTTACATTTTTACTTTTTTTCTTGCTGTTTTTAGAATTCTCTCTTTAACTTTGTCATTTTAATTATAATATGTCTTGGTGTGAGTCTGTTTGGGTTCATCTTGTTTGGGACCCTCTGTGCTTCCTGTATCTGGATATCTATTTCCTTTTTAAGGCTTGGGAAATTTTCAGTCATAATTTCATCAAATACATTTTCAACCCCCTTCTCTCTGTCTTATTCTTCTGGGATCCCTATAATGTGAATGTTAACCCAGAGGTCCCTTAAATTGTTCTCGTTTTTTATTTGTTTTTCTGTTTGCTGTTCTGATTGGGTGATTTCTTTTATTCTGTCTTCCAGGTTACTTATACATTCTTCTGTATCACTGGGTTTGCTATTAGTTCCTTGTGGTGTGTTTTACATTTCAGTTATTGTATTCTTCAATTCTGATTTTTTTTCATATTTTATTTTTAAAATTTTCACTGTGTCCAACTATTCCTTTCTTTAGTGTAGCTAGCATTCTTATTACTAATGTTTTGAATTCTTTATCTGTAAATTGTTTCTTTCATTATTTGTTTCTTCAGGTGTTTTTTATCAAATGAGATCAGTTCCTTTCTTCTTATTTTGGTTAACTTTCTTTGTTTCTATGAAATTAAGTGAATTACCTATCGCAGTCTTGAAAGTATATCCTTATGTGTGAGCATTTCTATACAGTCTGTGTGTGCCCAGTGACTTTTTTGGGAGAGTTGGATTTGATGTGAACACAAGTCATGTCTTTCCTCAGGTTGTGCTGGAAGCTATTACCTTGGTAGTTTGTGGGGCTGGAGATGGAAGGGCTATGACATGAGCCACATATAGGCTAGGGCTTCCTCTCTGCTCAGTGGCCATCATTGCTGTATTGGGGCTTGGGATGGGTCTTAAGTTGCTGGAGCAGAAGCCCTGGGGCTTGGGTCCAAGCTGTCTTTGTTCCTTATACATGTGTGCTCTCCCCTCTCCCAGCATTGGCACACTCACCCCAGACGGGAACAGTACTGGAATAAGAGGGCTGGTGTTGGCCTTTGGCATTGACAGGGTGCAGGCAGTGGCAGTCTGGCCAGGGTAAGAGATTTAGACTGCCTCTGATGTGCTGCCTAAGTAAGTGCCTGCAATGGCTGCCCACATACTACTCAGAGGCAACCTAATGTCTGAGCCTCTTTTGTCCCTCATAACGGAGCTCTCCCTTTGGCTTCTGCTGTCCTTGTCCAGGTGTGGAGCTGTGCTGCAAGACAGATGGGGCCTGTGTGGGCTCTCTATGTAGTAGAGGCTTAGAATGTGTTGGTCCAGCCACAGGCAGAGATGGTGCTGCTTCTGACATGCTCCCTTTGTAAGTGCCAATTAGGGATGCCCCTACCCTGCTCAGATGCTGGTTTGGGTCTGAAATGCCTCTGTGTATCAGAGCTAGCTCCTAAGTGAGGTTGGAGTGTTTGTTCTGTTTAAGGTGGGGCATGACGTGTGGTGTTCTGTTAAACCAGCCAGCCACTCTTGCTGTTTTTAATCCACTCCCTCTGCCCCGCTTTGAGAGCAGGCAAATGTATATGTTCCTCATGAGTGGAATCCAGGATATCTGCAGCCCTCCTGTTAGTCCTACTGGCCCTACAACCAGCCAAGGGAGCTCATCTATCCCATGTTGGTCTCCAGGGCAGGGGCACCCAACCTGTGGCTTGAACTGCTCACTTCCCAGAGAGGATCTCTGCCCATCTTTCCCTTTTCCTCTGAATCCTGTCCCAGTGGCACATGTCCCATCCTGATCACTTCTCTTCCCTTCCTCCTTGATTCCATGTGGATCTTTCTTACAGGCTTGTTTGTACAGGGCTATTTTTTCCAGTCTCAAGTTAGTTGTTTTCAGTGAGAATTGTTCCACATGTATATGTATTTTTGATGTGTTTGTGGGTAGAAGTGATTTACCTGTCTTCCTTCTTGCCATCTTGTTGATCTCTCTCTAGCTTTTTATTTTAGTTTGTATCTATTGCTATGTCACTACGTTCATTAACCTTTTCTTCTGCTATGTCTAAACTGCTGTTGATTTCATCCAGTGTATTTTTTTTGTTTTTACTTCTAAAAGTGTGATGTAATTATTATAACATTTCTTCTGTTTAAAACTATTTTTTATGGTTTTTTTTCTCATTTCTAGTTCAGTAAGTCTTGTGCAGTTATTCAACAGTACTGTAAAATCTCTTTGAATACCATTTTTTACATATTCAAATACATCATATAATCTATCAATTTTATTTTTTTTCTTTGAAACATTCCAGTTACAGTACCCCACCTTTGTGAAACAATCTGCAAGAGTTACTTTCTAGATCTTCTGCACAAATATACTCATGGGATATGCTTTCAGTGTTCTTATTGGAAGCTCTGCTTGATGGATCTCAGGTCTTCTTTTTCTTGTCTACTGCATTGTTTTAGTGGAGTAAAAGCTTCAGGACTTTTCTGAGAAACTGTGTGTTTTGAGAGTTTGAATGTCTGAAAATGCCTTTATTTTTTACATTTCACTTACAGTTTTACCTGTACAACATTTCAGAGTAAGGCATAAAAAGTTGATTGGAACCTCTGTGATGATAGGCCAGATTTGTCTGGTGGGCCTCACTGTGAGGTAGAAGAGAGTATGGGCCATTTCAAATTTCATATCTGTAGGGATTTTCTTTGGGGCCATTTAAATTCTCCAGAAAAAAAAGTCTTCAAATCTACAGCTTTGCAGAATGTCTGCTTATTAGGATATTCTTTAAGCTATATTGTTCAAAGAGAACTAAGAGTAAGAATTATGTATGAAGCAGTTCAATTAATTTCCCTATTTTAATAATGTACATTTTCCTCCCCATTAATACTATTTTTGGTTTCCCTGATTTGGAAGCCAGCTAGGGTTTTCCCCAGCATGGATCTCAAACTTTAACATGCATCACAAATACCTGAAGGGCTTGTTAAACAGTTTGCATGAACACATCTCCTGAGTTTGCAATTCAGTGATGATGGTGGCTAAAATTTCCACGTCTAATGAATGGCCTGGTGATGTTGATAATGCTGGTCCAAGGACTGTACTTTGAAAACCACTGTCCTACATGAAGCTTACATAAGGTACATATTCTTTCATTCCAGTATGTAAAATTTATCTTCTGTGCATTGTTTTCACTATAATTTACTTAAATGCTGTAGCAAACCTTGCCAGTCACATGTGATTCCTGTTTGGATAGTTTTTTAGGCTTTTGAAGAGAAATTTGACCAATTGTCTTTTAGAGTTCCCAAATTAGAAGTAACTTCATCATGAAAGGAATGACTCAGGCAGAGTGATTAAAATATGAACTCTGGAACCAGGCATCTTGGATTCCTTTTCTGTGGACTTCGGTTTATTAGCGCCCTCTGCTTACATTCCGTCATCCTCTGCAGATAGATAGATAGATAGATAGATAGATAGATAGATAGATCAATCCTACATCTCGGTGTTATTGTGAAATTTACATAAGATAATAAATGATAAACATTTAATACAGAGCCTGGCCACAGTAAGCTCTTAATATGTGGTTTTACATCAACAACATCTTCAGCCTTATCATTATCACCGGTAAACTGGTGTTGTGATTAATAGTAGCTTATGGGAGTCAGGGACTAACTCAGCTCTAATGCACATCTTTAACAAGGACAGTATCCAGCTTAGCAACTATGCCTCAGCCCTGTGGTACATGAAGGGCAAAGGAGACAAATATGAATATCATGAACCTGCTGCCTTCTGGGTCATAAGTAATAAAGTCCTTTGTCACTATCCCAGGGGTTTTGTGTCTCCTGCCATTATTTGTGAAACTGTGGTAGCTAACTTTTTAGCTTGCTGGTAAAGTAAAATTCAGAATATTCACAGGTGTTAATAATTTTTTTGTGCTGGTGGAAGAAGTCACATTATCTATTAGTTGTAATATTAATAGCCTTTCAAAAATACACCTCTACAATGTAAAATTATAAAACACAAGTCAAGTTTTATAAACATGCACACACACGTCTTTATGTTCTTTGAAGCATAGGTTAAGGTTTTAACAAGTCAACATTCATTTTTTTTAAAAGTATTTTACTGTTCAAGATGTAACTAAAATGTGGGCTGCTCGTATATGTGGTGTCGAAGTCAACGTAGCTGAAAATAAAGGTTAGCAGTACAATTTCATCTGATTCCTTTAAAAATTTAATATCTATAGATCTTATGTCCTTAATATTTTACAAATGTTTTCTTTTGCAGAAGATTAAACCCACTGTTGTTTAATTCTGCTTGGCTATTTTATTCAGGCTTTAAATTGGTGCCTATTTATTTGTAGCCACCTTCCTTATTGCTAGTTTATTTTTCTCACTGGTGTTTGGGAATAGATTATTCTGATAATTAATATCTGTGTCTTAAATAAGTCTGGCTTCAGTAAGGTAGATTTTACTCTCAGTCTCAAGAGGATAAAATTAATTAAGTATAGGATTAGTTAAATATAGGGTTTGGCAAACTATTTTAAGTAGTTATTATTTCAGTCGTTTTAGGGCAAATTAATGTATCTCCTTGCTCTATTACCTCTTTTATTTCTAAAAGCTTACATTTATCTTGAATATTTGTCTATTTTCTACCACTATCACTTGGGAGATTAGTATTTGACCCAAACTTAGATGGCAAATTTGTACAGTGTCTCATTTCACATTGTGTTACACAATAAAGCTTTTAGCATAGCTGATGTAATCAAACATTTCATGATTTCCAACATTTTGCATTAAATCTTGAGCCTCAGCAACTTGCTGAAAGAATTTTTATTATGATGTTTACATTTTGCATTGTTTCAAAATTACCTTAAATGTATTGATCAGTCTGTTGTAGCGATTTGGCCTTTAATCTTGATCTTTTAAAAATTAATAGCGAAGAGGATAATAGCATTGATTAGCCACCAATGTGTACATGACAATATACTAGCCATCAAAACAATTCTATCTTGTACAAATTCTTCATTTCAAGTTGACTCTCAGCCAAGGATGAAAAATCAGGAATATGAGTGGAATCCTATCTCAGAGTCAAAGGCTCTCTACTTTTCATGCCTCAAGACTTATGGTTGAAAGTAGTGAGGCAAATCTCTCTGCCAGTCAAGAACACTGGAAAATAATGCAGTAGCATTTGAGATCCAGAAATACTGACACCATTGCTATGAACATCTGTAAGCATAGAATTGACTTTATACATTAGCTTGTTGGTGAGATTTCAGGCACTGCAAAATCCTGCTTTCCCAAAATAATAAGTGTTCTGTTCATTCCTTAGGTGTAATCACCAGAGAGACAGTGGATCAAAATATAAGACATAATGTTTTGTTAAACTTTAAATATAATGTATAGGTGCTGTGTTCTCTGTCCTTACTTATTTTGCTGCATTATTTATTTTATTGTGTGGTCATTAACACAGTCCTTAGCCACTGCTCTTGCCTTTCCTCTTGTGTCATCTTGATATTCTTTTCTCTACTCATAAATTCAGAGACTCTATAGATATTTCCTAAAGTAGCAAAGATATATAACTTTCTGAAAGGAACAGACATTATGATGTCTGTCTCTTGACTTTACAAGAAAAATCATTTTGTCTGTTATAAAATCGCTTCTCAATCCAGTATTAATAATGTCATGTTCTGTGTCTCTGTTGAAATGTGATAACTATGGCTTTTCATTGATGAGATACATTGGCTAACATGATTCATGATTCACAGATTGTAAAATTAGAAAAAGATAGTATAGATTTATTACTTTTTCAGAAAAAATAAAACTGTAGTTTTGAAGAGGGTAGAAAGTAGAAGAAAATGCCCAATGACACTATACACTCTGTTTTCTCCACTATCTCTGGGTAAATTTAGAGATTGGTCATATTGAACACCATTAACTTTATATTTATCAATGGAGTTATTGGTTTTGTGATAGTGATTTTACCTTTGAATCACTTGAGCCCTTATCAAGAAGCCTGGGATAATCTTTGGTGAACAGGTGGGCTCAAAAAATTCTTGTAACATACACAATGTTCCTAAGATCTCTGACCTCTACTTGTGCCACAGTGAGATCACCCCTTTATTTTCTACCTCACCTTCCTAGTGCATTTTCTCCCACATTTCCTCTGTTAGTGTGTATTGCACCCCAGGTCCTGACTTGAAGCATCATCCTGCCTTTGATCTTGTTATCATATTGCCATGTTCATCGGTTCTTCTCTGGTTGTATGATGATTTTTCATTCCTCTATGGCAGAGTTCTTCAATTTAGGCACTATTAAAACTTTGGATCAGATAATTCTTTGCTGGGGTTGGGGGAGAGGAGCTGTCTTGTTCATGAAGAATGTTTAGTAGCATTCCTGGTTTCTAAGTACTACACACTCATTGTGCTCCCCCTCCCACTCTGCCCCAGTTACAACAATCAAAAATATCTCTAGCATTGCCAAATGTGCTTCTGGAGAGAAAAATTGCCCTGGTTGAGAACCTCTGTGCTATGGTGTTCCTGGTTTTTTATCCTGTGCAATAGGAACTTATCATTTAGTTGAGTTTTTTTCCTCAGCTCTTCTATCTGCACCAGTTCCTCAAAACATCCAGAGATTAGCAAGAATGTTTTCTTTTAAGATGGCCAGGTTTCAAGTGTGTAGTAATCCACCTAAAAATACTGAGTTGGTTAATTCTTCCTCAGGTGACTATACCTTTTTCTAGGGACTGGAAAGGCATCCAAATGGATAACCATGTTACTTTCATAAAACAGTAAGTGTAGTTATTCTTACAAATCACCTCAAGCTCTAAGCCAAATTACCTCAAGCCATATCTTTAATTTCAGGAAAAAACCCTTATCAGTATCTTTAAAAATTTTTTTAAAGACTTTTTTTTAGACTAGTTTTAGGTTTATGACAAAATTGAGAGGAAGGTACAGAGTTTTCCCATATACACCCACCCCCTATCCATGCATATCCTCGGGCATTATCAACATCACTTACCAGAGGGGTATGTGTGTGTGTGTATATATATATATATATTTGTATATACAAACAAGCAAAGATGAACCTACATTGACACATTATAATTACCTAGTCCACAGTTTACCTTAGGATTCACTGTTGGTATTGTACATTCTGTGGGTCTGTATAAATGTATTGTGACATGTATCCATTATTATAATATCATACAAAGTCTTTTTTACTGTCCTAAAAATCCTCAGTCCTCTGCCTATTCATCTAAATATGCACACACACACTGCCCTCGGAAACCACTGATCTTTTAATTGCAGCCACAGTTTTACCCTTTTCCAGAATGTCATATAGTTGGAATCATATAGTATGTAGCCTTTTCTGATTAGTTTCTTTCTCTTAGTAGTATGCATATAGGTTCCTCCATGTCTTTTTATGGCTTAATAGCTCATTTCTTTTTAGTGCTGAGTAATAGTCCATTGTCTAGATAAACCACAATTTATTTCTCTACTTATCTACTGCAGGACATCTTGGATGTCCTTTGGCAAGTATGAAAGCAGCATCATTTAAAATATACAGATTCTGTTATTACCTTGCCTTAATATATAAGCCTAAGTTTGTTTATATGCCATATGTTTGGGCTTGGATTATATTTATCATTGGAACAGTTACATGTCTTCTGGTTTCAGAATAGTCCTCAAAACCCTGTTTAAAACATAGTTCACCTCTGGAGTTGGGAGATTTTAACTGCCACGGGCTGCAGTACATGTAACAGTTAGGATACCAGCAGTCTGTCTACTTGGTAGGGTGGAGAGACAGATATTAACAAGGCATAAAATCACTGGAGACAGTTCTGACATTTATAGTGTTTTGTTATTTTATTTTTTAAAAGACTTACAGAGAGAGTGTTTGAAATGAAGTTGTGTCACAGTCCAGGCTTTTACATGGATGATAGATAGATAAATAGATATCAGAATAGATATCAGAATATTATCCCTTATGGGAATAATTTAAGTGCTCTAAAGAAATGTGGTGAAGCATCAAAACACATTACAGACTGAATACTTACATCCTAATTTTTAAAAATGTGATTTTCAAATAAACTCTAGCTTTATTTGGATATAAATTGTTGGATGTCAGTCAAGAAGTTGACAATGTAAAAATTATCACTTTGTAAATATCAAGAGTAACAGTAATATACCCATCAAAACAGTAAATATAATTTAAAACTTTATTGAATTAATATTTATCCTCACACTATATTAAAAATTCAATAGATGAAAAGTGGTCTTTAAAAAATTGGGTCTGACCAATATAAAAAAATTTCCTTTGAACAAAAGATGTTATTTTCATGAAACATTTGTTTTGGTTATGTCATTACTAATGTAATAAATTTAAACTTAGGAATGAATATATGTGTCTGTATATATTAAGTATTTAAATGTTATTTAACTAAAATAAGTCAATATAGTCTTCTCTCATAGCAAACTATAATCTATAGCAGATTAACAATAACAGGTACTATCTAATGTAATTTTAAGCACTAATCATCAACAAATCAAAGGCAATATTTTATTACCAAATAAACCTGAGGAAAACCAAATTATGAAAGAGAAGCATCAAAAGTAAATCTCTAAGAAGACAAAATAAAGGTATGAAAACACTTAAAACAAGAATAATTAGCGCCTTCAAGATGGCGGAGGAGTAAGATGTGGAAATCACCATCCTCCCCACAAATATATCAAAACTACGTCTACCTGTGGAACAGCTCCTACAGAACACCTACTGAACGCTGGCAGAAGACCTCAGACTTCCCAAAAGATACCCTCAGGCGACCTATGTGCAGAGGTGGGGCTAAATCCAAAGCTGAACCCCAGTAGCTGTGTGAACAAAGAAGATAAAGGGAAATTTCTCCCAGCAGCCTTAGGAGCAGTGGATTAAATCTCCACAATCAACTTGATGTACCCTGTATCTGTGGAATACCTGAATAGACAATGAACCATCCCAAAATTGAGGTGGTGGACTTTGAGAATTCGGGTTTGCTTTCTGCATCTAATTTGAATAGACAATGAACCATCCCAAAATTGAGGTGGTGGACTTTGAGAATTTGGGTTTGCTTTCTGCATCTAATTTGTTTCTGGTTTTATGTTTATCTTAGTTTAGTATTTAGAGCTTATTATGAATGGTAGATTTGTTTAATGATTTGGTTGCTCTCTTGCTTTTTTTATTTTATATGTATATACATATATTTTTTCTCCTTTTTCTCTTTTTGTGAGTGTGTATGTATATGCTTCTTCATGTGATTTTGCCTGTGCAGCTTTGCTTCGTCCATTTGTCCTAGGGTTCTGACTGTCCGCTATATCTTTTTTTTTTTTTAGTATACTTTTTAGCAATTGTTATCATTGGTGGATTTGTTTTTGGTTTGGCTGCTCTCTTCTTTGTTTCTCTCTTTTGTTTTATTACTTTTATACTTTTTATTTTTAATAAATTTTTATGTTAATAACTTAATTTTATTTATTTATTGTCCCTGTCTTTCCTTCTTTTTCTCCCTTTTCTTCTGAGCCATGTGGCTGACAGTTTCTTGGGGCTTGGGCCGGGTGTCAGGCCTGAGCCTCTGAAGTGGGAGAGCCGAGTTCAGGACAATCGTCCAACAGAGACCTCTCAGTCCCATGTAATACCAAACAGTGAAAGCTCTCCCAGAGATCTCCAGCTCAATGCTAAGACCCAGGTCCACTCAGCGACCAGCAAGTGGCAGTGCTGGACACCCTATGCCAAACAAATAGCAAGACAGGAACACAAACCCACCCATTAGCAGAGAGGCTGCCTAAAATCATAATAAGTTCAAAGACACCCCAGAACACACCACCGAATGTGGTCCTGCCCACCAGAAAGACAAGATACAGCCTCATCCACCAGAACACAGGCACCAGTGCCCTCCACCAGTAAGCCTACCCAACCCACTGAACCAACCTTACCCACTGGGAGCAGACACCAAAAACAACAGGAACTACAAACTTGCAGCCTGCAAAACAGAGACCAAAACACAGTTAGTTAAGCAAAATGAGAAGACAAACACACAGCAGATGAAGGAGCAAGGTAAAAACCCACCAGACCAAACAAAGAAGACAAAATAGACAGCCTACCTGAAAAAGAATTCAGAATAATGATAGTAAAGATGATCCAAAATCTTGGAAATATAATGGAGAATATACAACAAAAATTTTAACAAGGAACTAGGAGAACTAAAGAGCAAACAAACAATGGTGAACAACAAAATAAATGAAATTAAAAATTCTCTAGAAGGAATCAATAGCAGGATAACTAAGGCAGAAGAATGGATAAGTGACCTGGAAGATAAAATAGTGGAAATAACTACTATAAAGCAGAATAAAGAAAAAAGAATGAAAAGAATTGAGGACAATCTCAGAGACATCTGTGACAACATTAAACACACCAACATTTGAATTATAGGGGTCCCAGGAGAAGAAGAGAAAAAGAAAGGGATTGAGAAAATATTTGAAGAGATTATAGTTGAACACTTCCCTAATATGGGAAAGGAAATAGTCAATCAAGTCCAGAAAGTGCAGAGTTCCATACATGATAAATCCAAGGAGAAACATACCAAGACACATATTAATCAAACTGTCAAAAATTAAATACAAAGAAAAAATATTGAAAGCAGCAAGGGAAAAACAACAAATAACATACACGGGAATCCCCATAAGGTTAACAGCTGATCTTTCAGCAGAAACTCTGCAAGCCAGAAGGGAGTGGCAGGACATATTTAAAGTGAGGAAAGGGAAAATCCTACAACTAAGATTACTCTACCCAGTAAGGATCTCATTCAGATTCCATAGAGAAATTAAAACCTTTACAGACAAGCAAAAGCTAAGAGAATTCAGCACCACAAAAACAGCTGTAAAACAAATGCTAAAGGAACTTCTCTAGGCAAGAAACACAGGAGAAGGAAAAGACTTACAATAACAAACCTGAAACATTTAGGAAAATGGTAATAGGAACATACATATCGATAATTACCTTAAATGTAAATGGATTAAATGCTCCAACCAAAAGACATAGACTGGCTGAATGGATACAAAAACAAGAGCCATATATATGCTGCCTACAAGAGACCCACTTCAGACCAAGGTGAGGTGATGGAAAAGATATTCCATGCAAATGGAAATCAGAAGAAAGCTGGAGTAACAATTCTCATATCAGACAAAATAAGCTTTAAAAAAAAGATTATTACAAGAGACAAAGAAGGACACTACATAATGATCAAGGGATCGAACCAAGAAGAAGATATAACAATTATAAATATTTATGCACCCAACATAGGAGGACCTCAATACATAAGGCAAATGCTAACAGCCATAAAAGGGGAAGTTGACAGTAACTGTGTCATACTAGGGGATTTTAACACCTCACTTTCACCAATGGACAAATTATCCAAAATGAAAATAAATAAGGAAACACAAGCTTTAAATGATACATTTTATAGGATGGACTTAATTGATATTTATAGGACATTCCATCCAAAAACAGCAGATTACACTTTCTTCTCAAGTGCTCTTGGAACATTCTCCAGGATAGATCATATCTTGGGTCACAAATCAAACCTCAGTAAATTTAAGAAAATTGAAATCATATCATGTATCTTTTTCTACCACAATACAATGAGACTAGATATCAATTACAGGGGAAAAAAATCTGTGAAAAATACAAACACATGGAGGCTAAACAATACACTACTGAGTAAGAAAGAGACCACTGAAGAAATCAAAGAGGAAATCAAAAAATACTGAGAATCAAATGACAATGAAAACACAATGACCCATAACCTATGGGATGCAGCAAAAGCAATTCTAAGAGGGAAGTTTATAGCAATACAATCCTACCTGAAGAAAGAAAAACATCTCAAATATACAACCTAACCTTACACCTAAAGCAATTAGAGAAAGAAGAACAAAATCCCAAAGTTAGCAGAATGAAAGAAATCATAAAGATTAGATCAGAAATAAAGGAAAAAAGAATGAAGGAAACAATAGCAAAAATCAAGAAAACTAAAAGGTGGTTCTTGAGAAGATAAACAAAATTGTTGAACCATTAGCCAGACTCATCAAGAGAAAAAGGGAGAAGACTCAATTCAATAGAATTAGAAATGAAGAAAGAGAAGTAACAACTGACACTGCAGAAATTCAAAGGATCAATGGAGATTATTACAAGCAACTATATACCAATAAAATTGACAACCTGGAAGAAATGGACAAATTCTTAGAAAAGAACAACCTTTCAAGACTGAACCAGGAAGAAACAAAAAATATAAACAGACCAATCACAAGCCATGAAATTGAGACTATGATTAAAAATCTTCCAACAGGGCTTCCCTGGTGGTGCAGTGGTTGAGAGTCCGCCTGCCAATGCAGGGGACACAGGTTCGTGCCCTAGTCCGGGAAAATTCCACATGCCGCGGAGCGGCTGGG
This sequence comes from Leucopleurus acutus, assembly GCF_964270905.1. Classification (NCBI taxonomy): domain Eukaryota; kingdom Metazoa; phylum Chordata; class Mammalia; order Artiodactyla; family Delphinidae; genus Leucopleurus; species Leucopleurus acutus. Next base: position 76,627,759 of record NC_139145.1, on the reverse strand, counting down.
CCCGTGAGCCATGGCCGCTGAGCCTGCACGTCTGGAGTCTGTGCTCCACAACAGGAGAGGCCCGCGTACCGCCAAAAAAAAAAAGGAAAAAAAGAAAAATCTTCTGACAAACAAAAGCCCAGGACCAGATGGCTTCACAGTTAAATTCCATCAAATATTCAGTGAAGAGCTAAGTACTATCCATCTCAAACTCTTCCAAAATATAGCAGAGGGAGGAACACTCCCAAACTCATTCTACAAGGCCACCATCACCCTGATGCCAAAACCAGACAAAGATGTCGCAAAGAAAACTACAGGCCAATATCACTGATAAACATAGATGCAAAAATCCTCAACAAAATACTAGCAAACAGAATCCAACAGCACATTAAAAGGATCATACACCACGATCAAGTGGGGTTTATCCTAGGAATGCAAGGATTCTTCAATATACGCAAATCAATCAATGTGATAAACCATATTAACAAATTGAAGGAGAAAAACCATATGATCATCTCAATAGATACAGAAAAAGCTTTTGACAAAATTCAACACCCATTTATGATAAAAACCCTGCAGAAAGTAGGCATAGAGGGAACTTACCTCAACATAATAAGGCCATGTATGACAAACCCACATCCAACATCGTTCTCAGTGGTGAAAAACTGAAAGCATTTTCACTAAGATCAGGAACAGACAAGGTTTCCCACTCTCACCACGATTATTCAACATAGTTTTGGAAGTTTTAGCCATAGCAATCAGAGAAGAAAAAATAATAAAAGGAATCCAAATCAGGAAAGAAGTAAACTGTCACTGTTTGCAGATGACATGATACTATAAATAGGGAATTCTAAAGATGCTACCAGAAAACTACTAGAGCTAATCAATGAATTTGGTAAAGTAGCAGGATACAAAATTAATGCACAGAAATCTCTGGCATTCCTATATACTAATGATGAAAAATCTGAAAGAGAAATTAAGGAAACACTCCCATTTACCATTCCAATGAAAAGAATAAAATACCTAGGAATAAACCTGCCTAAGGAGACAAAAGACCTGTATGCAGAAAATTATAAGACACTGATGAAAGAAATTAAACATGATACAAACAGATGGAGAGATATACCACGTTCTTGGATTGGAAGAATCAACATTGTGAAAATAACGCTACTACCCAAAGCAATCTACAGATTCAATGCAATCCCTATTGAACTACCACTGGCATTTTTCACAGAACTAGAACAAAAAATTTCACAATTTATATAGAAACACAAAAGACCCCGAATAGCCAAAGCAATCTTGAGAAAGAAAAACGGAGCTGGAGGAATCAGGCTCCCTGACTTCAGGCTATACTACAAAGGTATAGTAATCAAGACAGTATGGTACTGGCACAAAAACAGAGAGATGGATCAATAGAACAGGATAGAAAGCCCAGAGATAAACCCACACACATATGGTCACCTTATATTTGGTAAAGGAGGCAATAATATACAGTAGAGAAAAGACAGCTTCTTCAATAAGTGGTGCTGAGAAAACTGGACAGGTACATGTTAAAGAATGAAATTAGAACCCTCCCTAATGCCATACACAAAAATAAACTCAAAATGGATAAAGACCTAAATTTAATTCCAGACAGTATAAAAATCTTAGAGGAAAACATAGGCAGAACACTCTATGACATAAATCACAACAATATCCTTTTTGACCCACCTCCTAGAGAAATGGAAATAAAAACAAAAATAAACAAATGGGACCTAATGAAACTTAAAATCTTTGCACAGCAAAGTCAACAATAAACAAGGTGAAAAGTCAACCCTCAGAATGGTAGAAAATATTTGCAAAGGAAAAAACTGACAAAGAATTAATCTCCAAAATATACAAGCAGCTCATGCAGCTCAATATCAAAAAAGCAAACAACCCAATCCAAAAAGGGGCAGAAGACCTAAATAGACATTTCTCCAAAGAAGACATACAGATTGCCAAGAAACACATGAAAGGATGCTCAACATCACTAATCATTAGAGAATGCAAATCAAAACTACAATGAGGTATCACCTCACACTGGTCAGAATGGCCATCATCAAAAAATCTACAAACAATAAATGCTGGAGAGGGTGTGGAGAAAAGGAACCCTGTTGCATTGTTCATGGGAATGTAAACTGATACAGCCACTATGGAGAACTAAAAATAGAACTACCATATGACCCAGCAATCCCACTACTGGGCATATACCCTGAGAAAACCATAATTCAAAAAAATTATAGTTCTGAAGAACCTAGGGGCAGGACACGAATAAAGATGCAGACATAGAGAGTTGACTTGAGGACACGGGTATGGGGAATGGTAAGCTGAGACGCAGTGAGATAGTGACATGGACATATACACACTACCAAATGTAAAACAGATAGCTAGTGGGAAGCAGCCACATAGCACAGGGACTCGTTGCTCTTTGTCCACATAGAGTGGTGGGTTAGGGAGGGTAGGAGGGAGACACAGGAGGAAGGAGATATGGAGATATATGTATATGCATAGCTGATTCACTTTGTTATAGAGCAGAAACTAACACCATTGTAAAGCAATTATACTCCAATAAAGATGTAAAAAAATAGTAAAATTAATTTAAATTAAAAAAATAGTAATTTCATAAAAATAAAAGATATATAATATCCATAAAATAAAAGCTGACTACTACTAAAAAGAGAAAAAATTGAGATCTTCAATGTTTAAAATTTGGTGGTAGATGTAAAACATTCAATTAAATAAACCTCAGTATAAATAAACCTTAGTATAATAAAAGAAATTATAAAAATCATTGAGCTGGATGTTTGATCCAAGGAAATACATTGAAACTTGCACTGGAATTTTTTGTGATACAAGTTTCAGAAGAATGAATATAATGGAACAAAAGAGTTAAAGAAGTAATGAATGTAAATATTTTAAAGTTTAAAGAAAACATATTGAGAGGATTCACACCAGCCAAAAAGGAGTAACAGAAAACATTTTCTGTGATAATGAAAATGATGTTATAGGTACATTATGAACACATTTTCAGGAGTCTGAAGGCATAATAGTAGATCTTATAAGCAAACATCAGAAAACGATCAGAAGAGTTTCAAAGTTTTTATTGGTATTACTAGATCCTAGGAAAAATTCCTAGATCCAGTAGCTTTTATAAAGGGGTACATGAAACAGAGAACACTAAATAATTGTGCAAATATAATTTGAGTCAAAAATAGTTGAGAACAAAATAAATGCAAGTACCTTATTGGTGGTGGTGTATGTAATTTTTTGTGTAAAAAAGTTAGTATAGTGAACTAGAAAAATAGAGAAATGGTTGAAAATCATCTAAAACACAAGAAAAACAGAACATATTTAAAAAAAAAAAAAGACCAAGAAGCCAAAACACCTGGGAAAGAAATAAGAATAGATAAAAATAGAGAGTAAATAACAAATATAAAATATGACTATAAATCAGTAATCACAGTAACAGGGTATGGATAAAATCTTTACATTAAACCTCAGAGACTGTCTTGTTGAGTGAGGACAAACAATTACAACGTATATCACCCTATGCTTTTGAAATGAGACATACCACAAACAAAATGACATGGGATTTTAACATAACGGCATAGAAAAATGTAGACAAGGACAATGTTCACAAAGTGATCAACTAGGGGAATATTAATATAATAAGAAAATCACCTATACACCAGAATATACAAAAATGAACTAAGATTCTATTCATGATTGAGTGAAAGTACTAATATCCTTAATAAGTAATATCCTTAATGAGAAATGTGCAGTCTTTATTTGAGAAATTAATTGAAACTTTACTGAAGTGCACAAGCAAGTTCTAAAAAGGTGAAGGTAATTATGATGCTACTTATTGGGAAGATTGAATGTAAGTTTCCCTAATTTAATTTGTAACTTCAAAACAAATATCAACTCTAATAAAAGTCTTCAGTGGACATCAATATGCTAATTCTTAATTTTCTGTGGGAGAGAATATGTCCAAGAAGGTAGAAATATATTTTCTCCCGGGTCAAAACATACTCTATAATATAATGATACGTTGGTGTTTGCCCAGGACCTGAGTGTTTTTTCTTGCTTTGTTTGACTCAGTTTAGTTCCCTAGGACAGACTCTGAGGCAGAGTTCAATTGCATGTTGTGTATTTGGGAACAAACTTGAGATTAACACTTAAGTGTGGGGGAAGGGAACGGAATTGGACAGAGGGAGAAGTTGAACTGTGATGCAGGCCCAACAATTGCCACACTATGGATAGTTCTGGAGCTAAAATGGCTCTTTAGAGTTGTCCTGACCTAAGCAGTGATGGCCTCTATACTCTCAGTGATGGTCATTGGATGCAGACTTTCCAGATTGTGCATGCCCTTAGATAAGGCTGCTTTCTGCGGCTGAGGCAATCTCTGAAGGGACTGACATGTGAAGTTATCTGCTGAGTTCTTGAATCTGGGACAAGAACTTCCTTGAAGCAATATCTGAAAGGCACATGATAATGTCTCCACAGAGTGTTAGTGGTATATTTGTCAAACTTCTAGTATGTCCTTTCTTCTCTAACAGAAAGAATAAAAGTCTTGCCCCAATGAAGGTTTGTTCATTGTCTCTCAATACTTTTGACTTCTCATGCTCCTAGCTCATGTTTGGTTTTAAAATATTTATATATATGTCCATGTCAGAGAATAAACACAGTGAATTCCACTATAATAATCACTGTACTCTCTATTTTTAAATTGCTTTATTATATTCACAAATTAATTTATGTACAATGAAGAAAATTAGCAAATGAAGCACTAGACAGAAAGCCATCACAGAGAAAGTAAAAATCATTCATATACTGATTAACAGGTTCATTTTTCTATACTACCTTCTTCTGTTTACCATATTTCCCTATTTTTGATTAGTTAACAATATAGGAAAATAGTATTGCCTGTCAAATATTCTTAAATAACATGTTTTCAACTTCTGTCCTGCGTATGTTATAAAGAAGTATGGTATATTGAATTAACTAATGTTAGAAATTTATTTTATTTTCTTATTTTCCTGTTATAAATTTACAAATAAAATAATTGCATCCATATATGTTTGCAAGTGTCAGATTATTGTTTGATTTATTAGGAATGAAACTTCTGTTCTTCCTCTTATTTAAGTGATGTGCTCAGGAATTGGTTCATTTTGTATTTTAAGAGTAAAACACCCAAGATAGGCTTGTGCTCAGCTGAAGAATAGTGAGGCTGTTCACAGTCAGAGTGAGGGTAAAACAGAAGTGACAAAAACCACAGACCCTTGGCTGTCTGTGGAAGATTCCAAAGGCAACAGCCTGTGTGCAATTTAAAGGCAAATAGCATGAACATAGAAGATAAATTGATTTCAATAAAGACTAATTTATGACTTTCTGGAAGATAATTTCTTCAAATTTCCATTTTCTCCCCATCACATTGAGTAAATAATATAAGCCAAAAAAAAAAAAAGTTTATCCAGAGATTTTAAAGATCTGCTAGAGATTAATGATGACATTGGAACTGAATGGAAATACCAAGCATAAAAATTTACCTGGAAACAAAATTAAATACTAACATTTTGTGAAAGGAGTTTTTCTTCCAATGAAGAAATTAGAAGAGTAACCTCATGGTCTAGAAGACTGAATTTTAAATAACTAAAAATAAAAAAAAAAAATCTTGTCAAATGTTTAATCATCTGTGATTAAGGCTAGCAGAACAATAATCTGCAATCATTAGAAACTTATTTTATTTCTTATATGCCTTATCTTTTGTTCCAACCCTAAGAAAATTGTTTATCTGGATTACAGGTATATTATTAAAGCATCACTGTTGTTAGTGTGGTAAAATTGAAGTTTCCTTGTATGGTTTTAAGTATGTAATTTTCTTTTGCACTAGTATAAAAGAAAAAATAATGTTTCTGTTTTCTTTTAATTATAGCAATGCATAAGTCAAGACTCCTTTTTCTTTATTTCTACCATTATTCTTCACATCTGGTATGGATTATACAACTTGTGGCCCCTGGTCTTTAACTCTGACATGCTGAACAGAAATCTGATAGCTCATTCTTCCCTGAATTCCTCATTTTAAGAAAGGAAAGAAAAATACCCAACTTACTCCAACATTTTAGCAGTCTTCCCTCTACTTTCCACTAAAATGTCACATTTTTCTTGATGTTTGAATAAATTTTAACACAGTTACACAACTGAGATGGTCAGAGTACTTATGTCACAGTCCTTCCTAGAGCAGGCATATAAAAATCAGCAGAATATGAACAACTTTGTAAAGAAACGTGAAACTCAATTGGAGATAAAAGTAGCTGGGTTTTATTACCCTAATATCTCAAGGAAAATATATAATTGGTTTTAAAAATTTATTTCAACAAGTAATCTATCAATTTTACATAAAGGTTGCTGATTATAGTTACTGTGTGTAATCTGTTTCTCCTTATGGAAATAATTTGAGTTTATAAAAATGGAAAGGTTCTGCCTTGATAATGATGTGACGTGGTTTATAAAATGAAATCACTATTCATTCAAAAATTTAGTTGAATACTTGAGCTGTTTTGGTAACAAATTATTGCTAAGGTGTTAGTTAAAGCTTAGTTAACAGGAGTGCAGGAGAGGAGTCACTGCTACTCACAGGTTCGTCTTGTGCCTTTTGGCAGTTATGTCAGAAAATTAAGGCAGCCAATGTGTTCTTGTTAATTGTCCTTGTTATTTCTCCAGAAAACCTCCTCATAACCATTGTGGTTTCAGTTGTACTGTGTGTATCGTACAGTTTCCCAGGCTCTCACTCTTCACTAGGAATCCGAGGATTGGTGTTCATGTTCATTTTGGCTTCCTTGAGATAAGATCCAACAGGATGTATTGAACCTAACTATTTCATTATGATCGAAGACTCTGTGCTGCTTTTTGTAAAATTTATCAATCCTCATTTTATTCTTCATGTTTATTTTCTGAGTTTCTCTTTTCTTCATCCCAATATGGATGGGATGGCTGAACATGGAGCTATTGGATGACTAAACTATGTGGCGACATAGTTTATGCTAACGCATATATATAGAATCAAAAAATAAATGGTACTGATGAACCTAGGTGAAGGGCAGGAATAAAGAGGTAGATATAGAAATGGACTTGAGGACATGGGGTGTGAGGGCGAAGCTGGGGTGAAGTGAGAATAGCATTGACATGTATATACTACCGAATGTAAAATAGTTGGCTGGTGGGAAGAAGCAGCATAGCACAGGGAGATCGGTACTTTGGGATGACATAGAGGGGTGGGATAGGCAGGATGGGAGGGAGGCTCAAGAGGGAGGGGATATGGGGACGTGTTTGCATATAGCTGATTCTCTTTGTTGTGCAACAGAAACTAACACAGTATTGTGAAGCAATTATACTCCAGTAAAGATCTATTAAAAACTAAAAAACAAAAAAAAGCATTGAGCTTGTCCTCTATGCTGATCAGTCCCTAGACCCAATCACACAGCGCAAATGTGAAAAAGGCTTAGTTCTAGCTTCGGCTCTTCCACTTACATGTGTCACTGTGATCAGGTATCCTGAACCTGAGGCACCTAGTGGGGTACACATGAAAAGCCATTTATGAGCTCTCTTGATCCTTGTCTGAAGAACAGACTAACTAATGCTTATAGTTTTTGTGTTTTCTTTTTGCTTAACATTTTAATGAAATGGAACAAATAGTAACACTCTCGGTTTTATCCTACACTAGAAAGTTTGAATGTTATTTTTGATCCAGTACTTTAGGGGCAGCCTTTATAATAGCTACCCTAAAGCTCCTTGCTTTTGTAAGACCACAGGCAAATGATAATGAGGCCAAGATAAATTAGTCTTTGCACTTTTATCTCTTTACGACTTAACAGATCTCATCTTTCCTATCAGTTCACTTCCCAGCAGAGAACAGTGCACTAAAAAAGGGGCAGTTGGCATGAGTTTAATCAGGTATTTTATAAGTTAACAGAAACCAACAGGGAAGAATGAATAAGCCCAGGGCTACCACTATTGGGAAGTTGCTTCTCTCCATAGGCTTGAAGGGGCTGGAGGGGAGAACTATTGGAAGGCTATACAAGATTCCTAACCTTTGGTAGAATAACACTAATAATACTTGCACTGACAACTAGCTGTCTCAGCAGGAATGGAGCTGGGGGACCAATACCCTGACAACTCTCTCCTCATACCATTTGATCCCTGGCTAGGAACTCATTGTTCAAACATAACCAAACCTAAAGGATAAAAAAAGTCTTTTTGTATTTGTTTATAGAAAGCAGCCTACTGAGGTTCAGAGCAAGGTAAAGAAGATTGGAAGAGGGACATAAAGAGACAATGGGGAATGGCCAATACATCTGTAAATTGAAGCTTTTTAACCTGAAGATCTCAAAGTTCCTTTCTGCTCAGCCATTCTGCCTATCTCTTACCTGTAGCTTTTTGCCACACCTCAAATATATTTATGCAATTTTATATGGCCTGATTTTAGTGTATCAATTATGATTTATCATTCCCATAATGCTTTATTTAAAGCACGTTTTGGAATCTTTTTGTTACTTGAAGTTTTTTTCAATATTGGTATATTCTGGTATAAATGAGAATATCACACTAATATCTTGAATGCTACTACACAGAACTAATCCACTAAATTGGAATTTAGGATTGTTCAAGCTTTTCTTTATAGTCAGAGTAAACTAAGGATCTGATTGATTCTACAATAGAATTAAGAATTACGTCTTGTTATTTTCTTTGTTTCTGTAAATATATAGATTGGAGAAAGGGCAGGGCTGGGTTTAAATTCTGGGAATTTTAAGTAATATTTATTCATTTGTTTATAAAAAATATAATGCCATGGAAACATACAACATGGAATGTCTGTAGAATGGATAGAGATATTTTTGTCTTCCATCACGGATGAGTCTCTGTGAGAAATGACTATAATGCCAGTGGTTTTCTGAAACACAACCAAAACTACTCAGTTATTGACAACTTTACCATGGAACATGTTTCTCCATATTACTAGGAAGGATACTACTAGAAAGTTGGAATTTGTACTTCAATGAAAAATTGTTTGGAAATGAATAAGCAACTGTGTTTGAAATAGCAAGAACATATGAGCAATTATGAAAATCAGTGTTATACAGTATATTAGTTTGCTTGGGCTGCCTTAACAAAATACCACTGTGGCTTAAACGACAGAAGTTTATTGGCTCACAGTTCTGAAGATTAGAAGTTCATGATCATAGTGCCTACAAATTCATTTTCTGACATGGGCTCTCTTCCTGGCTTATAGAAAGCTACCTTCTCACCATGTCTTCATATGGCCTTTACTTAGTTCATGGACACGCATACACACACACACACACACACACACACACACACGCACGCACACACAGTGCTCTCTGGTGTCTCTTCTTATAAGGACACTAAATCTATTGAATCAGGGCCCCGCCCTATGACCTCATTTAACGTTAATTACTTCTTTAGAAGCCCATCTCCAAATACACAGGGGGTGTCAGGGTTTCAACATATGAATAGTTTTTTTTAAAAAAAATTAATTTTATTAATTTAATTTAGTTTTTTATTTATTTTTTAAATTTTTTAAAATTTATTCACTCAGTCATCTCCAATATTTTCTAGGATCAATTGCCTTCATTTAGGTATACCAAAATCTTGATACTGGTGACTACAGAGAAGAGCTTTGGAGATAGAGGCAGACTTAAGAAAATTGCTGACTGTTAGCTCTTTTTTTTCTTTTTTTTTTTAATAAATTAATTTTTAAAAATTTATTTATTTTTGGCTTTGTTGGGTCTTCGTTGCTGTGTGCGGGCTTTCTCTGGTTGTGGTGCGCCGGCTTCTCAGTGTGGTGGCTTCTCTTGTTGCGAAGCACAGGCTCTAGGCGCATGGGCTTTAGTAGTCATGGCTGGCAGCCTCAGTAGTTGTGGCGCACGGGCTCTAGGCTTGCCGGCTTCAGTAGTTGTGGCTCGCAGGCTCAGTTGCTCCGCGGCATGTGGGATCTTCCTGGACCAGGGCTAAAAGCCATGTCCCCTGCACTGCATGTGGATTCTTAACCACTGCGCCACCAGCGAAGTCCCCTGACTGTTAGCTCTTAGCTGTGGGTCTGGCAGATAAGGGGAATTTTGTGCAACAGCATCTCAAATACCTTAGGAGGAAGTGTGTGTTTGAAAACTTTCAGAGGTTCCTGTGGTTGCCCACACACCAAAAGGGCATTTCTGAGATGTTTGACCCCCATTTGATGCTCTCTGTATAGCACAGGGAACTATAATCAATATCTTGTAATAATCTATAAGGGAAAAAATCTCTGTATAACCAAAGTTCTCCCATTCGTACCTCTTGCAGAAAAAGTTGTAATTTTTCATTCTTTGCTGGATCCCACAATGTAACGCCACCTCGGCGTCACTAAAGCACTTCACCTTGGTGCCCCGTCCCTCAGCCTTTTGCTGCTGGGCTCTTCTTTTTTCCCGCAGGCGGAGCTTGAACGCGGGGTCACCATGCCTCTTCCAGTCGAAGTAGACGCAGTAGCTGAGAAAGGCGATGGTGCCACGGGCTGCCAGGAGGCCAAGGACTGCAGATGCAGGACATCCGGCCGCAGGCATCCCGCCGTGGGCATCCCACGAGCCGTGTGTTACGTGCAGGCCCACGAGCGCGGGGACCCTGGTTGGCCGGATATTTTTAAAATATTTATCTTATATTGGAATATAGTTGATTAACAATGTTGTGTTAGTTTCAGGTGTACAGCCAAGTGATTCAGTTATACATATACATGTATCTATTCTTTTTCAAATTATTTTTCCCATTTAGGTTATTACAGAATATTAGCAGAGTTCCCTGTGCTATACAGTAGGTCCTTGTTATCTATTTTAAATACAGTGGTGTGTATATATCAATCCCAAACTCTCAATTTATCCCTCCTCCCCACCTTTCCCCTTTGGTAACCATAAGTTTGTTCTCTAAGCCTGTGAGTCTGTTTCTGTTTGGTAAACAATTTCATTTATATCATTTTTTTAAGATTCCATACATAAGCAATACCATATGATATTTGTCTTTCTCTGTCCGACTTACCTCACTTAGTATGATAATCTCCAGGTCCATCTATGTTGCTGCAAATGGCATTATTTCATTCTTTGTAATGGCTGAGTAATATTCCATTGTATATATGTATCACGTCTTCTTTATCCATTCCTCTGTCGATGGACATTTAGGTTGCTTCCATGTCTTGGCTATTGTGAACAGTGCTGCAATGAACATTAGGGTGCATGTATCCTTTCAAACCATGGTTTTCTCTGGATATATGCCCAGGAGTGGGATTGCTGGATCATATGGTAGTTCTGTTTTTAGTTTTCTAAGGAACCTCCGCATTGTTCTCCATAGTGGCTGTACCAATTTACATTACCACCAAAAGTGTAGGAGGGTTCCGTTTCTTCCACACCCTCTCCAGCATTTATTGTTTCTATACATTTTGATGATGGCCATTCTGACCAGTGAGAGGTGATACCTCATTGTAGTTTTGATTTGCATTTCTCTAATAATTAGTGATGTTGATCATCTTTTCATGTGCCTCTTAGCCATGTGTATGTCTTCTTTGGAGAAATGTCTGTTTAGGTCTTCCACCCATCTTTGGATTGGGTTGTTTATTTTTTTGATATTGAGCTGCATGTGCTATTTGTAGATTTTGGAGATTAATCCCTTGTCAGTCTCATCATTTGCAAATATTTTCTCCCACTCTGTGGGTTGTTTTTTTCATTTTCTTTATGGTTTCCTTTGCTGTACAAAAGCTTTTGAGTTTAATTAGGTCCCAGTTTTTATTTTTGTTTTTATTTCCATTACTCTAGGAGATGGATCGTAAAAGGTATTTCTGTGATTTATGTCCAAGAGTGTTCTTCCAATATTTTCCTCTAAGTGTTTTACAGAATCAGGTCTTACATTAGGTCTTTAACCCATTTTGAGTTTATTTTTGTGTGTGGTGTTAAAGAATGTTCTAATTTCATTCTTTTACATGTAGCTGTAGTATGGTCATTTTGACAATATTGATTCTTCCAATCCAAGAACATGGTATATTTTTCCATCTGTTTGTGTCATCTTCGATTCCTTTCATCAGCATTTTATAGGTTTTGGAGTACAGGTCTTTTGCCTCCTTAGGTAGTTTTATTCCTAGGTATTTTATTCTTTTTGATGTGATGGTAAATGGGATTGTTTCCTTAATCTCTCTTTCTGATCTTTCATTTTTAATATATAGAAATGCAAGAGATTTCTGTGTATTAATTTTATATCCTGCAACGTTACTGAATTCATTGATGAGCTCTAGTAGTTTTCTGGTAGTTTCTTTAGGATTTTCTATATATAATATCACGTCATCTGCAAACAGTGACTGAATCTGAAGAGGACACAAACGTTCAGTCCATAACATATGGCAATAAAAAGTTTCAAACCTTTACATTATAATATTCTTTTAAAAAGACATACGATTTTGGAAATATTGTTCCAAAATTAATTTGTGATGGTAGAAATTCTTCAGCTTATTCATTTTTGTCTGAAAATTGTAGAAAATTTGGAAAAGGAAAAAAGGAAGGAAAGCAAACAATCACAATCCCCCATAAATCTTTACTCAGGTATAACACCTGTTAATATCTTGATGTGTTTATTTCAAATAGTTTTCTGTGTACAACACTTGAATCAGGTTAAACAAAATTAAGTAGGTTCTTAATTTTAGAATTATATTTACTAATTTGCATGGATAATTTCAAAGAAGAAAAATATGTTACCCCAACTTAATTAAGGGAATTTTATGAGTTTTGTCCCAATACTTCTTTAAATTGCAGTTTCAGATATAATTAACTTATTGATATCTTCCTGTAATCATATTTCCATTGCTTTTATGCCTGTATCGTCTTTCCTACACCACAATGAAATGAAGATTTATGAACTTTTCTTCCCATTCTTATGGAAGACCACCTTTATCCATATAGAATTTTTGATTATCCAAGGACATATCTTGACAAGTGACAATTCGTTTTTACAAATTGGAAAAAGTTGCTCCTTTCTCCAAGTCATTGTGGCCCCTCTAGGACAAATACTTTTGTAGAGGAGCACAGGCCATGATTCAGATCTCACTAACTCTTTTATTCCTGTATCCTTGTGTTTAGTTTTAAAGATTCCAATCAAAATAATGTTTTCCCAGATCAATTAATTTTATCTTTTTCTTCCCCACCCCTATCAATGTGGTTTTGTTATTTATTTGTAATACAGTAAGTCTGTTTTTTTGTAGTTAGTATTCCACTGGGATTCTCCTCACACCTCGCTGAAGTTTTTATAACTTCATATACAGTAAAATCCACTGTGCCATTAGAGTTCTATGAGTTCTGACACACTCACATATTCATATATCCATCACCACAGTCATAATACAAAACAATTTTATTGCCCCCCAAATTCTCTTACACTGGTCCTTTGTAGTCAAGCCATTCCCCATTTCCTATTCATAGATATTTGTCACTTTTAGCAAGATGCTTAAATTAACTACTTTAAGTAATGTTCTTTAATACTTCTTTTAATTTCTTGTGAAAATGATGATTTTTTACTTGTCATTCTTTATTTCTTAAAGTTGTTTATTCTTTCTACATTGTATCCAATGTGTCATCTACTTTCCACTTCCATACAACCGTTTACTTCCTTTCCCGTTCTAGGATTTGTCATATTTTGGTTTCTAAACTCTTTCTCACTATTTATTCATTCATATTTCTTTTATTTGGTTTTGAATACCATTATTTTTCCATCATCTTGAATTGAATTTCAACGTTATTTACTTTTATCCCTATGTAATCACCTGAAAAGTTAGGGCTACACATTATTTAAAATATGCTTTGTATATATCACATTGATATTTTTTGTGTTTTGAATCTAACTGTGGTCTTCTAATTATTCATTATGTCTGGATCTTTGTTAGATTTTTTTCTCAGACATTGATGTCCTTTCTTCTTAATAATTTTCTTCATTATCTATCTCTTTTACATTCAGTTTCCCAAATATCTAATATTTCAGATTTCACAGTTTCTTTAAGTATTGGGGTGGCAGTGGTGGATAATACAGATTGTTTAAAATTATATTTTAATTGCTACATTAACTTCTAAGCATTTTAAAAATGTATTATTTGCAAGACTTTAAATTTTCCTCATCCTTCTACTCTTCCTCCTTCTTGCCTCTTTTCCCCATTTCTATAGAAAATGATCCATAGTCCCCATTTATTTTGTTGTTACTCATTTTTGTTTTTGTTGTTGATTTTTGATCAGAAGCAACTAATATCTAGATAAGCTGTCTGTCTGAAGATCATGTATGTGGGTTCTTCTTGACTCTCTCCATATTTACCTAGGTCCTATTTGAATATAACTAATAACTTTACTGAAGAATATCTGTTGTATAGTCATTATTCAGACATTTACCTGCCTGTGAGGGGAGGGAAGAACCTATGGATATGGTTAATGGCAGTCTGTGAAACTTTTCTTTGAGTTTCTCTAAATACTATCAAAATTGTTTGAACATCTCTACTCCTTTCCATCCACAAAGTGGTGAGTGTGTGCCTTGACTCACTTTGGAGTGAGATGACAGAATTAAATTTAAATTTATTTTATCTACCTTCCAACTCAGAGCTTTCTTATGGTCTACCACTGTAATTTTGATAAATAAGGTGTTTACACAGTTACCTGCTCTCCACCCTTACCATTCAATCTTATCTTTCTTATTTAGGGATCTAAGTCAATAGGCAAAAATGGTGGTGTGTAGTCTGGCAGTTTTTCCTGTTGTCCTTTTGTCCCACTACCCTATTCCTGATGAAATAGATGGAAAAGATATCATCCTATGTCTTCTGTACAACACACACATACACAATTCTTATTACTCTTTGTTGAGAAGTGTTTGGAAGGTCTTTTGGAATTTCTTCCCACAAATTTTATCATATCTTTGAGTGAGAACTTAGTATGATTTCTGCTATCCTCTTCAGTTTGCTTCAAACTCTATTTCAACTAGTACATTTGTGCTGAGACTGGAGGCATTCCGTGTTAGTTTAGATGACTTTTTTCACTTCTTATATTTTAATTTTATTCAGTTTAAATGAAGAAAACTTTACAAACATGCATAAATACCAATTAGTTTTTTATTTAATTCTCATCTTCTAACTTTTAAATTCAACAACCTTATGGATAATCATTTTCTTAAAAATTTACCTTTTATTGTTTCTGTTGAAAAAAATAAACCTAATAAACTTTAGCAATCCATTTCAAATCTATGTTTTGTAATACTCTGGTGTTAGCCAGCCCAAAAAATATATCTAAGTATTCCAGTTTGTGTTTATAAGGAATTAAATTGGTTAGGGTCGTAGCTTTAGATTTAAGAAATTAAATATAGGAAAAAAAATACACACAAAAAATAATACCTTTAAAGTTACTCTAATTCTGAAGGCCTCAAAGACTTTAGGGGTAAATTATAGAGTTAAGAAATAGTAATGAATTCATTTTTTGAAATAAATGTCTTCTGTTTTGTAGATTTGTCTCTGGATTGACACAAGTGTATACATATACACATGTCTATTTATAAACATATGTTTACATTTATATATAAATATATAAACATATATATTTTGTTATATACCTATACATAGAATTTATAGATACGTATGTAAAACAACAAGCCACAGACTCTGTTTTCTCATTAGTCATAGTAGCAAATAGATATATTTATTCCATGGTATTTACAAGAGCATTTTGCTACATTACTGTCTAATTGAAATGGGAAAATTGGACCAATTACATTTCTGATTAGTGTAGGATATCACAGTGGACATTTTGTATATATGAAGAATGTTGTCGAACCCAAATTTGTGTGCTTCAGGCACAGTGAGGGCAAACAAGCCAAACCATCAAAGTTTAACACAGAGAAAGGTTTATTGCAAGGGCCAAGCAAGGAGTACAGGTGGCTTATGCTCAAAAGACTCACATTCCCCAATGGTTTTCAGGGAAGAGTTTTCAAAGATAAAATTTGGGGTGAGGGCTGCAGGGTGTGTGACTTTCTTCTGATTTGTTGGTGGTGAGGTATTAGGGTGGTGTTCCAGGAATCTTGTGCTCAACCTAAAGTTACTTTCCACATGGGTGGGGGCCTTAGTTCCTATAGAACTTAAAGATAGGTGTCAGAATATTATGTATATCCATTGAAGAGGAACTAGGACCCTGCTTTATCATTTCACTATTGTTTCTTGACTGCTTTTTCTTTGATTTTGCATTTCCTCACTTCCATAATTAGTAACTGTTGGGATCTGCCCTTTGGAACTCAGGGAAGGTCTAGGAGGCTGAAGCCTTTTTCCTACAAAAAATAAATAGGGGACACAGAAAGGCTTTTGTACCTGGGAGTGTCCTGCAGGGCCCTGCTCAGTTTCAAGAATATGGGCCTAAAGAGAGGATAATAACAACATGCTATAAATATATAGGGATTTCTTGGCCATTTAAAACTAATTACTTTTTCCGTTTTAATTGATGTTCATACAGCTTTTATTTTCACCTCAGAAGTTTCCTCAGAACCACAGTCCAATGAAGACATGGTGGGAATTTTAACTGAAATTTTATGATTTGTTTCTATTGGACCTGGATATTAAGGCCCATTAAATATGTGGCTATCTGCTATGTCAGTTTTCCCCATATTGTGCCTCAGGAAACTTCCCTCTTGAGAATTCTTCAATTTATATTGTTTTGTCAGGCCTGTTTGTGAGATTTTCAAATATTGAAAAATGGCAGTTGTTAGGATTAATTTTCAACATTAACCTAAACTCACACATTTAGGAGCTGTACCATATGTTAGAAATTTTTACCTTGTTATAACCATGTGGTATTGGAAGCAAGTCTAACTTTTTAGCCATACTTTAAAACTGGAGTTTCCATGTTTAGTAATAGTGAGTTCTTGCTGATTATGTCAGCTGAACCAGTTATAAAAAAAATTGCAAACTTGAACACAAAGTTTCAGTTATGGTTTCTCAAACACCAGAGTAAAATTTCATTAACTCCTTGTTTGTATTTCTTCTGTCAAAGTAGTGTTTTTTGACCACTAAGTGAAAACTGCCTTGGTCTGAAATTACTGAAGTATTTTTATTGTATTAAAGTCATTTCACTGTATTATCATAATGGGTTTGTCACTAATTTCAAATGGCAGCATTTTCTATTTCATCAACATATACTCAGTATTTAATATTGAAATTGAGCAGGACCCTGTGGGGCCCTCCCACGTACAAATGCTTTCCAGGTCCCCTGATTCTTATTTGTAGGAAATAAGATTCATTCAGCCTCCTTGACCTTCCCTGAGTTCCAAAGATCAGATTCAAACAGTTGTTTATCAGGGAAGGAGGGGAATGAAGAAACAGAGGAGGAACAGTCAAGAAACAATAGTTCAGGGATAAAGCAGGGTCCTGGTTCCCCCTCAAGGAATATACATAACAATATATTTGAGTTCTTTTGCAGAAACTAAGGCTCCCACACAGGTGGAGGGTGGTAACTTCAGGCTGAGCACAAGATTCCTGGAACACTGCACTGTTACCTCAGCACCAACCAATCAGAAGAAAGTCTGCACACAGTAGAAGATAATGAAGACTCTGACTCCTTCCCCAAATGATTACCTGTAATTAACTTCTGCTTTCTCCCTTTAAAAACTTTCACTGTCTCACAGAATCTTTGAAGTTGATTCTTGGACTTGGGTCTGCCTTCTACGCAGATTGCCTACCTCCAACCTTTCCTTTCCACCAACACTTGTCTCTTGAGTATTGGCTTTTGAGTGGCAACAGCCGAACCTGAGTTTGGTAACAATATGATAACTGCCACTTAGTAGAAATACAAGTAAACATTTGTTGAATAAATAACAATAAGTGATTGGAAAAAAGTAATGAATTTGGCTAAAAATAATATTCTTTATGCTTTTTTCTCCAAACATCAAAACAGTGAATGATAAGTAAAAATATTGCATAAGCTTAAGGCAATATAATAAGCATTCAACTTAAGCAGCCTAGTAAGATTTAGAAAGTGCTCTAAAAATTTAGATATAATTATTTTTCATAAATATACCTTACAATTCAAGCTAATGTTGGATTTGGTGTTTGTTCTTTTCTACTGGTGCTAATAAAATATAATGGGTATAATTAGAGTGTATTTGGTTTTCACTCAAAATTGATAATTTTATTAATGAGAATTTAAATGATTAACCCATAAAAGAAAGAATAAACATGCATATATTTTCCTGATTATTTTCTCCAGGAAAAATACAGAAGTGTAGCATTTAGCTTGAGCTCTATGTTTTCCTCATTTTTCATCTGTGCTACTTTGGTTAATAATAGGGTGATTTTATTTACATTTGTCCATTGGATTCTCTTTTTAGTTAGGACAATATTTGAACTAGTGTTACATAAAAAGTTAAAATATCTAAAATTAAACATAGTAAGAGGAGAATTTAAATGGATTTCCAGTGTAATTACCAAAATTGTTTTTTCATTCATTCAATCTTCTGTCATGTTTTCTTTTAAATTTTAATTTGGCTAAATACCATTTATAACATTGTTTTTTCACAGGATGGAAAACAAAGTGTTCCATAGAGGGGAAAAATGCAAATAAGAAAGTCTGTACCATATTTGTACTCTTATAAGAGAGTAATTAGCTGAAAACAATTAGCTGAAAATCATAAAATGGTATCCAAAGAATACCACTTTTTCAAGATTGTGACAAAGGGTTTTACCAAAATAGGCCAAAAATCTTTGGTAAAGTACACACTAAAAATCTTAGTAGTAAAATAAACCAGAAAAATAGGAGTGCTAAATGTGGGTTTTCAGATCACTTGATTGTACCCTTACCTCTTGCATTTGAACATGAAAATGACTATTTTCAGTATATAAAACATTTTCAGTAAAGTCAATAATGAACCAAAAATATAACTTTTCCAAACCCATGACTTCACTGAATTTATTGGATTTGTGCTCTATAGATAGATATAATTGTGTATTTTGTAAAACTGGTAGCCAGTTAAACACTAATAAAGGAAAAGCTAAAGCATCAAAAAAAGTTTCCACCTTTATAGGAAAAACAAGACTTGGGTCATTAGACTTTAATAGCCTTAAATGTCTTGGGACAATGAAACAATTACCACTTGGAGAAAATAATTTAGCTAGCTGTGAAAGCTATTCAGGAGTGGCTAAATACTTACAAATGTTTTTCAGATTTGGTCTGTGAGTTTAATGGCCATCTCTGGACAGATGATCAGCCTTAATATTGAAATTGCTCTGCATAGTGTGAAGCTTGTCCTAGAAAAGTAGGCAAAATCTTTTGGTGCTCTTACCAAATATAAAAATACTGAGTGGTGTGTCCAATCACTGTCTCACATGTGCACATATTTGAAATATAGGAAGGCACAGAAACAATTGCAACTAAGTCAATAATTGTGATTCTAAGTCCTTGAAAGGCCGGTTTCAACTTTCTCCCTTGATATATGAGTCTTTCCAAAGCATAACCATACTGGTTCAGTAAAAATATGATACTATTGTGTCTTTTGGAGGAAATACTTCCTAAGAATTCTGAGCCTTCTTTCTCTTGTGATTATCAGCACAATGATCTTTTTAAAACTTTCATAGTTTCGTAGCTTTCTACAAATTTCTGTATCTCACTGAAAATCACATATCTTATATGTGACATATACTCCAACGTCTCTGAAATAGGTTCTTAGGATAATTACTCAGATTTTTAAAAGAGCACTGAGAATCATCAGAGGATCTTTTACACATGGGGCCAGCACAGTTAATTTGTATATCAGGACCCACAAAATGGCAGCTGCCCCAGAGTCTGCACTTATGGAAAACACCTGTCAAAAAAACCTAATATACACCAATCACAATCCACCTAACTCAGCTTTAGCTAGCTTACCTTACTCTAGGAAATAGGACCTGCTAGCCTTCTCAGGAAACCTTTGACCTCCTAGCCAACCATGCCCTATTTCCATATTGCCTCTTCACCTCTTTAAAATGTTGTTGTCCCAAATCCCTGGAGAACAGTGCTCCACTGCTTATGAGGTGCTGTACTCCCTCAATTTATGGATTGCTTTCCCTTGAATAAAGGACATCAAATTCATTATTAAATTGTTTTAGTTTTTTCATTTGACAATTTTGTCAAAGAGGTGGGACCTGAAGACAGCTACTAAAGATTCTGGGGAAGGCTCCTACACACACCTGTAAATACCTCAGAGCCCTTTTTTGTTGAGCCTCTTCGGCTGCTCTCTGGAATCCTCGGTAAGCTTTACTTATCAATATTTTGTGTTCTGAGCTCTTTTAGTTTGTTTGTCATAATCCTTCCAGGTAGAAAATGTGGTGTGAGAGACCCTAGATTTTTCACAGGGTAAAAATAGATGTGTGAGAGGCTCTAGATTTTTATGGTGTACTTAGTGGCCTACAATTGGTTTTTTGGCAGAACTCTTCTGCAAGGTAAGTGCCTTTGAGAGGTAGCTCCTGACAGGTCTCAGGAACTGTGCTCAGGCATCTAGAAACAGTAAATCTGATTGAATTCAGGAGGGTTACTTCAAGAGGAAATAATGGGTACCCCTCAGTCTAAAGCAAGCAAGATAGCAGCTGTGAGGAGACTCAGAAAACTTTGAGGTACGTCCACAGCATAAACTGCTGGGGGACTTGGGGAAATAAGACAAGATATTTGGAGTCTTTTTGACCAACAGCACATCAAAATCTAAGCAGGCCTAAGTTTGACTATTAAAAGCCAGTAGGAAGTCTGCTACTATAATGAAATCTTATGAAACAAATAGCAAATCTATTGCTTATGGGATTCTTGGAAACCAAAGACACAATATTGGTGGACACTAGTTGAGCACTTAAAAGTTGTTATAGTTAGGTGGTAATAACTCTAAGGCTCCCTTGCTGGGTTAAGTTGGTCACTGAATGGGTTAGATTTGCACTAGGTTACCCACCAAACTGAAGAAAATTTCCATACAACAAGGTATATTATAAAGCACCAGAAAATCCCCTACCCAGTGGCATATCCTTCGTAGGTATTAATCCTCCAAGAGACCCTAAGCTTAGCTAAAGAAATAGGATCCTCAACTTATAAAGAATAAGGTATGTAACCTCCGGCACACCTGCATATTTTATGTCTAAGAACTGGGGTCTTAGAAGCTGTAGACATCTACAAAAATGGCAAAATCTTACTAAGACAACCTAGAATTGCAATGGTCATGATGGGGAATGTTCCAGTTAGTAAAGATAGTTCATTTAAGAAGTGCACTTGAAAATAAGTGTTCCCCAATCAGACAAACAGAAGGAGATGCGTATTTCAATTGGCATGCAGGAGCCTCCAAAAGTCTTCAAGATTCCAAAATAGCTTCATTGGAAGATTCATTGCAAAAGGCTAAAAAAAAATTAAGACACAAGAGGTACCTAAAACTAAAAGTCTGATATGACTCCTACTACTCCACTCTATCTTTCTTTACCTGAATACTCACAGTCTGTTGATCCTTTATCTCAAATTTCTTTACACTCTGAAGAGACTATAAGACTATAAACAAAAGCCCACCAAGTTAGTGGTGCCTCCTGTTGGCACCTTCCAGTGATGATAAGACTCCCGGAGCTTCTCCAGTAAACTAGTACCTGTTATTCCATTAAACAACCAAGGAAAAACTAAAATTAAAATTAGGGGGAAAAAAGGAGGTTACCTGGAAACTAGATGAATGAAAAATTTTTTTAATCTACAACAAAAATATTAGTAAAAAGTTTAAGCCATGTGAGAAGATAACCCTAACTTATTCCATCTGTCAGAAACACAATGTGTATCCAGCTGTTCTTCCAAGCTCAGTTTTGCATTATCATACCTGTCTTATGGCTAAATTTTCTAAATGAAAGCTGTAAGGTCTCTGTTTGCATCTGTTTATGTATGTCTATGTGTATATGTTATAGATGTGTGATGTGTTTCTATCTCTGAATGCTATTGCCAAAATTAATTTGTAAAGAGCTCTACTTAATTGACTTAAAGGTAAACCAGTGCTATATAAATTAAGCAGTCTCAAAAATAAAAACTAACCCAAATGTTTTTAAGGTCACATGATTTAGAATAATCTTTGATAAATAAAACTAGATTTTTTGTTGGTTTAATTAAAATAGGCATGTATTTAGAGTTATCAGTAATAAATATAATATAGACATATAATTTTTATTCTACCTAGGCTTACTAAAAGTCAAATAAGCTCATGTTATCTCTGTTATAAAATTTGTCCACACAAAAGATAAGATAATGGTTAGCTGTTTAATGTGAAATTTTTACAAATAAACATAATTTTTAATTAGTAAATTAAATATATGTAAGATAAAACTTTATAAATGATTTTTTCAACCATAATTATGCTTTATGTTAGGTCTACTTAAAAAGAGTTTCCAAATCTTTTTGGTAATTTGAAACCTTCAAGTTACACTGAGATAAATTAAATGGGAGATATTCTTTGAATATCTAGATCATTTTCAAATAAGATAAAATACTAACACATTAACTACTGAATACAGGTTTATCTACCTTTGGCTTCCATTTACAGAGGAACTAAAATATTTGGTTTTATTAGTAAACATGTTTTATGATACACTAAAAATTTACTATGAGGAAGAATATATTTCTAAAAATTATGAAATGTATTTATGAATTTGCCAATTCACAGAATTCTAGTGTTACAGTCCACAATCACTTACTTCTTAGTTTTCACTAGGCATAAAGGATTCTAGGGATTAAGAATTCTAATAAATATATGTAGTTAAAACTACTTAGAAATAACAGGATAAAAGAAATGATCATGTATGAAAAGTAGGTAAGGCAAATAAAATGACTGCTCTGGAATGAGAAACATGAAAAACATAGGACAAAATCTGAATGGATATTTTTAAAACTTGTAGCTTTGTGGAAAAGAAATCTTGGGAAAGGAATTTTATGTGTGGTCAAACTGGCTCAGATTGGAATGGATTTAATTAAGTTTTGAAAAATTAAAATTTTGTTTTCTGTCTGTTAAAAAGACAAAGTTTTATTAGATTATTGGTCTGTTCTTATCATGAAATTGTAAACAAAGATTTTTCTTTACCTTTTAAGTAATCTGCCTGGACAGCAAAGATTTTCTTATCAAAATAATTTATTGTGCTTCATGTTGTCTTTATCAGATCTTGGATTACTTGAGAAAACCCAGTATTTCCATTATTAAGAGAGCTAAGTTTTTTTCACAACTACGTAATCTTCTGTATTCGCCTTTAACATCTTCTTTTGTCACTTTGGTGACTTGAATTTCCATGACAGTCAAAATAGTGTTTCATTAACTTGTACTAGAAGGCCCATCTTCCAGCAAACATTCCAATAATTTTAAAGATAAAATTTTATCAGAGAGGATAAAAAGCTTTTATATTTGTACAAGACATCTAAATAGAAGAAAAAAATAACCAAGACCTGTGCCAATCTTGAGGCATTTGTCATGGGGTCTTTGTCAACAGGATTATACTGTTCTTTTACATGATGAAAGATTATTTCTGTGGCACATGTTAGAGCAAGTCTTGAGATTATGGCAATAGAAGGATTTACCATTCCTTCTGACTGTGTATTCTAAAGATTGGTATATTGAAGCTGTTATTGAGGGCAGCATAAACGGACCTAAAGGGAAAACAGGAATAGTAATGTTCTCCCAGTGGCAGCAGACTTGTGGAGCCCCCCATCTTCCTTGGGACACATCTTAGTTCTGTTCCCAGCAGCAAGTAGTGAGAGGAACCCAGGACAGACTCCTTGGAGCTGATGAGAAGAGTGCTTTCTTTCCTGATTTGCTCTAAGCACTTGTGCAGCTCCCAGATGGAAGCTTTAGGAAATGAAAGTAATTTCTCTCCCTTAAGAGCTATTTGGCAGACTGACCAAAATTTTCAGATGATTATGTGACAGAATAATTGTCACAAATAAATCTTACGAATTGAATAAGTAGACCAGAGATTCTTAAACTATTGAAAGTTTTAGTATGTTAGAGGAAATGGCTTCCTAAGACAAAGAAATATGGTTTCTGAGTTCTAAACATCTGACATTATGTTTATTGTTTGGGGTTTTTTTTTTTTTTTTTTGTACTTCAAGATAGCAAATGGCCCATTTTTGTTCTACATTATTATAAGACACAGACTAATTACTTACTATCTTGAAATTTCCCATTTCAGAAGAGGGTATTGATAATCTTGGTATAATCAAATACACCATAAAGTATCTTGGATTTGCATATGTGTGTTTGTGTGTGTGTGTTTTTTTCTTATAATGAAAGAACAGTTTTTTGCCAAAGTCAAATCCAAATTTTCACCGAATTCTCATTTAGCCTTCAAATTAAAACATAAAAGAATAGCATTTTAGTAAAAATATTGCAATACATTGAGTTTAATAAGGGAATTTCACTGTATTAGGTGGTTCAATCCTTAAATGTGTAAGTTTTAATATATATTTTTCAAAATTTTTATTGGAATATAGTTGATTTACAATGTTGTGTTTCAGGTGTACAGCAAAGTGAATCAGTTATACATATACATCTATCCATTCTTGTTCAGGTTCTTTCCCATATAAGTCATTAAAGAATATTGAGTAGAGTTCCCTGTGCTATACAGTAGGTCCTTATTAGTTATCTATTTTATATATAGTAGTGTGGATATGTTAATCCCAATCTCCTAATTTATCACTTCCCTCCACGTTTCCCCTTTGGTAACCATAAGTTTGATTTTGAGATCTGAGTCTGTTTCTGTTTTGTAAATAAGTTCCTTTGTAATATTTTTTCTTAGATTCCACATGTAAGTGATATAATAAGACATTTGTCTTTGTCTGACTTACTTCACTTAGTATGATAATATCTAGGTCCATCCATGTTGCTGCAAATGGCATTATTTACATTCCTGTTATGGCTGAGTAATATTCCATTGTATACATGTACCACATCTTCTTTATTCATTCCTCTGTCAATGGAAATTTAGGTTGCTTCCACGTCTTGGTTATTGTAAATACTGCTGTGATGAACATTGGGGTGCATGTATCTTTTTGAAGTGCGGTTGGTTTTCTCCAGTTATATTCCCAGGAGTGGGAATGCTGGATCATATTGTTGTTCTATATTTAGTTTTTTAAGGAAACTCCATACTGTTTTCCATATGATTGTACCAATTTACATTCCCACCGACAGTGTAGGAGGGTTCCCTTTTCTCCACACCTTCTCCAGCATTTATTGTTTGCAGAATTTTTGTTGATGGCCATTCTGACTGGTGTGAGTTGATAGCAAAACTTGGCAAAAACTGATGAACCTATATTGTTTTCCCTAAATATCAAATGCCACAATTAAAGTACAGGAATGTTCTGCTTTGTCTATGGAAAGGTTGACTACTATCCATACTGTTATTTACAAGACAGATCTGTTTTCAGGAAACTGAAGTCATTTAAACCCTAAATTATGAGAATAAAAAATTTAAAATGATAGCCTAAATGTCCATGTAGCATTATATAATAATGTATTCATGAAAATACTATTTTATTAAATATATATTAGACAGTAAGCAAATTAGCAACTTTGTTAGAGTTATCTTTCATCATAAACGAATTTGATATGGACTATTTATTAGTCCAATCAGATAAAACAAAATATTTGATTTATTACAAAATTGGAATCTTAATCAGAACTTGATTTTTAACTAAAGTAATTAATTTATGGGTAGCTTTAAAGGAGAACATTTATTATCAAGAATACCCAGGTAATCCATATTCCTTTTCAAATGTGCATACACTTTTCCAGTCTTGTACATTCATAGAATGCATTTGTAGAAAATCATCATATTCTGGTTGTTTATGAGATATATTTTTAAGTGATATTTAGATATTTTCCATAACTATATAGTTTGGCTGAAGAATTAAAGGTTTATATTTCAGTTTCTCTTCCAGTAACCAAATGCTATTTATGGATAAATCTGATACTCTGAAATTTTCATATCTTTTATTTCAGTTTATTTGCTAGAATAGATTGAAGTCACATTTATTCCTTGGTAGCCTTATTTTATCACTCTACTTCATGAGAAATCTCACCTGTTACAATGTTATCAATCAAAAACTTACTCTGAATTAATGTTTGATAAAAAGATGTCAGCAGATTAGTATTTCCTTCTGTCCTTGAGATTCATTTTACTCAACATTCTGCTGCATATTGCAATCCCAGGTCTCATAAAAAGGTCAAAATAAATATCTCCAAAGTATACCTCATTATCTTTCTTCCAATTTAATGCTATATCCACCTTTACTCTTTATTCCTTATTTCAATAAATCATATCTTGTGGTTATTCATATATATATATACATATATACATATATACACATACATATATATACACACATATATTTTCATATTCTTTTCCATTATGGTTTATTGTAGGATATTGCACATAGTTCCCTATGCTATATAATAGGACCTGTTGTTTATCTGTTTTATATATAGTAGTTTGTATCTGCTAATCCCAAACTCTGAATTTATCCATCCCCTACCCCATTTCCCCTTTGGTAAACAGAAATTTGTTTTCTATGTCTGTGAGTCTGTTTCTGTTTTGTAAACAAGTTCATTTGTATCATTTTTTTGGATTCTACATATAAGTGATATCATACGATATTTGTCTTTCTCTGACTTACTTCACTTAGTATGATAATCTCTAGGTCCATCCATATTGCTGCAAATGGCATTATTTCTTTCTTTTTTATGACTGAGTAGTATCCTATTGTGTATATATACCACATCTTTATCCATTTATCTGTCGAGGGACATTTAGGTTGCTTCCATGTCTTGGCTATTGTAAATAGTGCTGCTATGAACATTGGGGTGCATGTATCTTTTCAAATTAGAATTTTCTCTGGCTATATGCCCAGGAGTGGGATTGATGGATCATATGGTAACTCTATTTTTGTTTTTTAAGGAACCTCCATACTGTTCTCCATAGTGGCTGTACCAATTTACATTCCCACCGACAGTGTAGAGGGATTCCTTTTTCCTCAAACCCTCTCCAGAATTTGTTACCTGTAGACTGTTTAATGATGGCTATGAGTTCTTTATATATTTTGATATCCCCTCTTTTCAGATATATGATTTGCAAATATCTTCTCCCATTCAGTAAATTTTCTTTTTATTTTGTTGATGGTTTCCTTTGCTGTGCAGAAGCTTTTTAGTTTGATGTAGTCTCATTTGTTTATTTTTTCTTTGGTTGCCATTGCCTGAGGAGTCATGTCCGAAAAAGTATTGCCAACAATAAAGGAGCTTACCACCTATGCTTTCTTCTAGGAATTTTATAGCTCTGGTTTTTTTAAATTTTTTTTTATTTTTTTAACATCTTTATTGGAGTATAATTGCTTTACAATGGTATGTTAGTTTCAGCTTCACAACAAAATGAATCAGTTATATATATACATATATTCCCATATCTCTTCCCGCTTGCGTCTCCCTCCCTCCCACCCTCCCTATCCCACCCCTCCAGGCGGTCACAAAGCACCGTATAGCTCTGGTTTTATATTCAAGTCTTTAATTCATTTTGAGTTAATTTTTGTGGATGGTGTAAGATAGTGGTCAAATTCCATTCTTAGTACTGGAAGTTCTAGCCAGAGCAATTAGGCAGAAAAAAGAAAGAAAAGGTATCCAAAGCGGAAAGAAAAAAAACATGACTTTATACATGGAAAACTCTAAATACTCCACCAAAAAACTTTTAAAACTAATAAACAAATTCAGTAAAATTGCATGGTATAAAATCAGTATACAAAAATCTGTTGCATATTTATACATTAACAATGAACTTGCAGAAAGAGAACTTAAGAAAACACTTATATTTACAACTGCATCAAAAATAATAAAATACTTAGAAATACAACCTGAACACTGAAAACTAGAAAACATTGATGAAAGCAATTGAAGACACAAATAAATGGACAGATTTTCCATACTCATGGATTGAACAAATAAATACTGTAAAAATGTCTATGTTACCCAGAACAATCTACAGATTCAAAGCAAACCGTATCAAAATTCCAATGGCACTTTTCACAGAAGTAGAAAATACAATCTTAAAATTTGTATGGAAACATGAAAGATTTCAAATAGCCAAAGAAATCTTGAGACAGAACAACAAAGCTAGGACATCACTCTCCCTGAATTGAAACTATATTACAAAACAATAGTAATCCATATGGTATTGATGTTTCTGTTTCCTCACCTTTTACTCTTAGCTGTATTTCAGTTTCATGCTACTCTTCTGTTCAGCAGTTAATGAAGCAGCTTCTGCAAAATTATTTATGATCTCAGATTCTCATCACTGTCTATCCTTTAGCAGTATTTTACCTAGTTAACTACTCCCTCATTTTGGCCTCATTTCCCTGGCAATCTCTTGACTCCTGCTGCACTGACCATCTCTCTGTCCCTCATTCTCTTCAAATGTCTATTATCTTTGTACAGTTTCCCTCTGCCTGGAGAGGTTTTGCTTCCCTTTCTTGCTTGGGAACTGCCTTTCTTCTCATCTGTGCTGAGGTTTTCCTGATATACCTGACTAGAGCTCTGCTCAAAAGGTGTCCCTATTTCAAGATCTTATAATATTATTCATCTCTCCTTAACCATGATTTCAACATTGGCATTTCCACATTTCTCTGTGCCGTCATTTAGTTAATATCTTCCATCTACCAGCTTGTAAAGTGGTTAACTATGGGGGTAGAAACTACTCATATTTTTAGTCACGAGTATCTCTCAATACCTGGCACTGTGCTCAACAACTATATATAGAGTCAATGAATATATATGGTATTACAGTCTGTTTCTGTTCTACTTTCCTGCTGCAATTACTATTTCGATCAGTATCCAAATTGCAGAAAATATCAACAGAATCACTATTGATCTACGTTTAAAACAGTGAGACACACTCAATTCCTGACTTATTTATGAAATCTAGGATAACCATATTATTAGATTAAAACTTTATTGAAATTTACCATTCAGTGATATTTTTATAAAAGATAAGTTTGAAAATATGTTGACTTTTAAAGAAAAGTATAATGAAAACACATTAGGACGTGAAAGCAAGTATGTGACTTCCAATGCTACAATTGTTTAATTCAAATAACATCAAATTAATTTTAAATGATCTTTGAAGAAAACAGAAAAGACATGACCTGAAAAAACACATTGCCATCTTTTACCATAATTACCATAATTATTTTGCCATAATTAAGTATCCCTTTGACAGCATCTCAAATATTATGACATTTTTTTGTGTAGCATTTTATAAATACAACCTTTCTTTGAGGACAAAGCAAGGAAATATTGCTTTTTATTCAGAAATATTGTTTTTTGTATTCTTTACTATGCTTCACCTCCCTAAAATTATTTTCTTTTTAAAATTTATTTATTTATTTTCTGAAAATTGTATAAACTACTGGAAGCATTTTGGGTTTCATAACAATAGTTTCAAAAAATTGTGGTGCCACAGCTCACATGATCATTTGAAAGGTGAAAACTAAATTGCATGAGGGTCTGGGACTAGTTTTGTGGACAAAGTAACAAAATTTTGTATGCATAATAATGATAAATTCATTATCTTAAAGGTCTGGAGGTCAGAAGTCAGAGGGTTTACTAGACTAATATCAAGATGTCTTCTGAGTTCTTTGTGAATGCTCTAGGGAGAATTTGTTCTTTTGTCTTTTTCAGCCTCTAGAAGTCACCTGCATCCCTTGGCTCTTAGCCAAGGGATGTAGCATCTTCAAATCTTTCTGACTCTGGATCTCTTGCTTCTCTTTTATAAAAACCCTTGTGATTGCTTGGGGACACTGGATAATCTAATATAACTGCCCCATCTCAAGATCCTTAACCACAGCTGAAAAGTCCTTTTTACCATGTAAGATTCCATATACACAGCTTCCAGTGATCAGAACATGGGCATCTTTGTTCATCATTATTTTGCCCATCACAGAAGCTTATCAAAATTTCAATTCCATAAGAACATATGTGTAGATATTTCAAGAAGCTACATTTGGATTCTAGGGGAGCAATGAGATGTGGTAGAAAGAATATAGGCTTTGGTGCCGTTTAGAGCAGGTTCAGACCCTGGAGCTGTTACTTGCCAGCTACAGAACCCGTGGAAAATTATTCATTCTCTCTCTAAATCAGTTTCATCATTTCTTGAATGGAGATATAAATAAAATGTAAACCAAAAGGTTCTTATGAGAACTACAGATATGATACTTAGCATGTTGCAAAGTGCTAGTTGTTATCGATATTATTATACAAATTAATTTATACATATACTTGGAATCCCTAAAATTAAATTATTGTCCAGCTACTTTTCTCCTCATTTCTATGCCAGATACTATTGCTAGTTAGTTAAGCACGTCTGTAAGACTTACAAAGAGAAAGAGAAAAAAATGTTTAGAGTTTAAATATGAAGATCAAAGGAAGGTCAGGGAAATCTATAAATTTTTGTTTTTGAGGCTAAATTTTGAATAGGGTTTTAGTAAACATATAGGGTGGGAAAGGTCATCCAAGAAAGGTGATGCAACATGAAAAAGGGGCATACATGCATGAAGGTACACATGTAATTAGTTTATTTTAGATTATACAGTCCTACATGAGAATGCTGTTTATGTTTTGCTAATATCTAGAACATAAACCCATCTAACTAGGAACTTAATAACTCTTTTAATGAGAGTGGTGACTACAATATTCAATGTTGTGGTAGTTCAGCTTTTATGTGAGCTCTAATTAAAATGTAAAGATGTTTTCAAAGTACAGGAAAATTGCTTTGGAAATTCATTTTTCTCGCTTGTTTATAATCACATTTTTATTTCATAAATAGCCCCTAATGAACATGAGAATTTCAGCTTAATTGTTAAGTGTATTACTTGAAGAACCAACCACACAAAAAATAAGAAGGAAAAGAAGAAAATAAAAAATACACATGCACTTATATTCATACTTGCATTCATCCAACCAACCATTCATTGCAGGCCTATACTGTATCCCACACTGTCCTAGACATAGGAGGACTTGGTCATCACATAGATTTGAGAGAAGGAAGTGTGCATAGTTGTAGAAGAGGGAGTATCTTGGAGGGGATTGCTGCCTGAAATGAAGAGAGAACCAGGTGAACATAGGCAGAGAGGGATGGAATGGCCTTCCATTTGTCATTTAGCAGGACTAAGACCAAGGTACCCTTATAGAGCACAGCTGCAGAGGTAGATGGGATCCACACTACAAAACATACACATGCCTTGCTAACATTTCTGTACATTTTTTCTTCATTGAGAGCTCTTGTCTCTGGATCACTCATCCCAATTAAGTTTCCTTTCTTTCCTCTCCAGCCTAGACTTGCCACTTTAATAACCCTCCTTGCCTTATCCATTAAGCTTCCAGAGCACCTACCTTTACCTATTCAGCTTTGGATCAATGCAACCATTAGTCTTACCTTCCCTATGTAAGAACCACTGAGCACTGCAAGAGAAAGCCATACAATCATATGGAATTATGCCACTGAAAATCTATGGTCTCCCGTAACAGCTAGTTCCTAAAGTTGTCCTGAGAAGTTCCCTGTACCAATCAAATCAGTGGTATACTTACTCAAGTCCCTTGCTCTATAATTATCACCCATATTTTGTATGTGTTCTACTGGGCATTTTAAAAGATATGTGTATTTTTTATGTATGTATATACATGCATAGAGCTCAATTCTATCACTGTAGAATAGTTGTTTGTTCCTGAATTTTATGTAAATAAATTTTAAAATATATATACTCTTTTGTGTCTGGCTTTTTGAAAATTTATGGGTGGATGGTAATAGTCATTCATGAATGTTTGAAAGAATTCATTAGCTTAGAATGCACTGGACTATTTGTGCCTGGAGCTTTATTTCTGGTAAGGCTTTAAACTATAAATTCAATACCTTCAGTAGATAAAGGACTATTTGGGTTTCCTTCTTTATTGTAATACATTGTTATGTTCAAGGAATGTATACATTTCATTTCTGTTTTCAAATTGGCAAAAAGTTTGAAATGTATGCAGCTTTTCCAAAACATGGTCCATTTTTGTGTTTCCATGCTGTTTTTTTAAAAGAATCTCATTTCTTAAATATAGTAAACATGGTTACTTTGAAGTCTTCAACTGATAAGTTTAAAGTTTGTATTCTATGTGGGTCTGTTTATATTCATTATTTTACCTCTCAATTAATAGTCACTTCTTTTCTCTTTCCATGTCTAGATAATAATATTTATTGTGTGCCTGTCATTGCACAGAATATGTTGTGTAGGCTCTAGATTATGTGACTTTCATCTAGAGTTAGTTGAAAATTTTGTTGGTGGATAGTTAAATTTGCTATTGGAACATGTGAATCCTTTTAACACTTGTTTTAGTTGAGTCTGTTTATTTTGTCCTGTTGCTAAAGTATATTCCTTACTCATAGGGCATTTTCATGTTTTCTTGAATGAGTGTCTAGGATGATTTTCAAGTTTCTCCATTTTGATGGAACTTGAACTCCAATGTCTCTTCTGATTTCTTGCACCAATACCAGACTAAGTTAATTACTTTGGTTTTACTTGTTACAACATAGTAAAAGTGCAGCTTTATTCTTTTTCACTATTATCTTGGCTATTCTTGGTTTTTAATTTCCCCATACATTTTAGAGTCAGGTAACAAATTTTCCCATCCTCCCTAAAAAAATCTTGTAGAATTTTGATTGTTACTGCAGTGATTTGCTTGCCTAATTTGGAGAGAATTGCCTTCTTTCAAGTCTTCCAATACTTGGAAGTTGTATATCTCTCCATTTGTTTGGGTCTATTCAAATTTCTCTCAGTAATCTTTTGTAGTTTTTCTGTAGTGGTACTGGATAGATTTTGTTAAATTTATGACTAGCTTTCTGATGTTTTTTTCATGATATTAAATTAAATACTGTTTATAATATTATTTTACAACTTTGTGTGGCTGGTACCTAGAAATACAATTTATTTTTATAAATTGATTTTTAGATTCAGCAGCTAAAAAAATTATGAATTCTAGCAGTTTATCTTCAGGATTTAAAAAAGAAATTTGAT
The DNA here is from genome assembly GCF_964270905.1 of Leucopleurus acutus. Classification (NCBI taxonomy): domain Eukaryota; kingdom Metazoa; phylum Chordata; class Mammalia; order Artiodactyla; family Delphinidae; genus Leucopleurus; species Leucopleurus acutus. The sequence goes on along the minus strand of NC_139145.1, from coordinate 76,594,619 downwards.
ATACACATTTGTGCACCTGTAAATGTCAACTTTTCTTTAAATTTTTCTGTTTATAATTTTGATTTATTGGCCTTTTAGCCCTGGATATGTTCTCCATTGAATATTGAACCTAAGATATTTTTTCTCACCCTCCAATCAGGGTAAAGCTTGTATTTTACCATTATTCAGGTTATATCATATAGTTTTTTTTAAGGTGACTTTATGAGCATAAGAATTTCACTTCTGCTTTTAATTTGCTAAAACTTTTTGTTTTATCATACATGTATATTGAATTCTATCAGATAATTTTTTATTATTTGTCAGTATGATCATTTTATTTTTCTTTGTCTTAATGTGATAAATTATGTCAATTTTTGAAATGTTAAAATAAACATACTAGAAAAAATTTGGCCATGGTATGCTATGTTAGATTTGATTTGATAATATTTTCTTTAAAATTTTTGTATCTTTATAAGAAATATTGGTATATGATTTCCCTCTCCTAATGTATTCATCATGCTTTGGTATCAACATTATAGTTATTTAATAAAAGAGTGGGAAACTGCCCTCTCCTCACATTTATCTAAGAGAAAAAGACTGTGTATGGTATTGGCATTTTGTTTCTGAAACATGAGGAGAAAATATACATGAAGCCATCTAGGCCTGGAGTTTTACTCATTGGGATGCTATTAATCAGATACTTAATTAATTAATTTTTTTTGCGGTACGTGGGCCTCTAACTGTTGTGGCCTCTCCCATTGCAGACCACAGGCTCTGGACGCGCAGGCTCAGAGGCCATGGCTCACGGGCCCAGCCGCTCCACGGCATGTGGGATCTTCCCGGACCAGGGCATGAACCCGTGTCCCCTGAATCAGCAGGTGGACTCTCAACCACTGCACCACCAGGGAAGCCCCTACTTAATTTATTTTTTAGATATAGAACAGTTTTTTCATGTTTTTGTGTAATTTTTATGACTTGTGCTTTTTAAGGTATTCAGCTATTTCACCTATATTTTCAAATTTTTTGGCATGACATTTTTCATAAAGTACTCTATCTATTCAATACATATTTGAAAGATCTGTAGTGACGTTCCTTTTTCATTCCTAATATTGTTTGTGTTTACCTTTTCTTTTTATTTTGGTCATTCTTACTAGGGGATTAACAATTTTATTAGCTTTTTAAAGAAATAACATTGGTTTCATGGATTTTCTCAGTAGTGTTATTTTTTCTACATTACAGATTTTTACTATTTTCTTTATTTTTCCCTGTTTTCTAACTCCTTGTGCTCTATCATAGACCATTGATATTCTTTTCTAAAATCTAAACTTAGTACTATACATTTTCCTGTAAGTATTGCTTTAAATGTTTCCCACATATATTAAATACTGTGCTTTTAGTATAATTCAGTAAAACAATTTAATTTCTATTTTTAATTATTATTTGATCATAGTTTTTTTAGAAGTGTACTGCTGATTTACAAATGTAGGATGACTTTCTTTAGCTATCTTTAAATATTTAATCCCAGTTTACACATAGTATAGTCAGAGGACAGCTCTATATATTTTCAATTCCTTGAAATGTGATAGAACTTACTTTATAGCCTAGTATATGGCTTACATTGGTAAACGTTCAAATTGCACATGAAAATAATGTGTATTCTGCATTATGTCGTGAGTGTTCCAGATATGTCAGTCAAATTAAAATATCTTAATATATCAAATACATCTTTCTAAATTGATATTTTATCTGCATATTCTATCATTTACTATGAAAAATGTACTAAATTATACTTCTATTATTGTGAGTTTGCCTATTTCTCTTTTTTTTTTCTGTCAATTTTAGCTTCCTGTAGTTTGAAGCTGCTATTTGGTGATTGGAAGTTCATAATTTTTATATCTTCCTTATGTCCTAGTATTTTTAAGTTATAAAAATATTTCTAGTTTTCTGATTTTTTCCCTTAATTCTAATTAAAATATTTTGTTTAGTGTTTTTTGGCATACATTTTTCCAACTACTAACATTTTAATTTCTATTTCTTTACATTTAAGTGAGTCTCTTTTAAGAGGTATATATTTGCATTGTTAAATCAACTCCAATATTGTTTAAATTTTAATTGGCATATTATTCTCTTTACATGGAGCAAATTTACTGATATATCTATGATTTTAAAACTGCCACCTTAGTATTTGTTTTCTATTTGTTTATGTTATCCTACATTCTTGCCTTCATCAGGTGTTATCAAGTATTCGTTTATTAATAATTCTCTCAACTAGCTTCTTTGTTATAAATTTATTTTTCTTTTCTTTTTTTTTTAGTTACCACAGTGTTTACTGCTCTTTGTTGCAATGATATAGCCCTTAATGGGGAACTTTGTTGTCTGGTTACTGGAACAACTTTCACCTGTTGACTCTTTTTTTTATTAATGCCTGTGTTTCAGAAAGCTGTCTCCCTCCAGTTCACACCCCTTCCAGTGGCAGTCTACATGCAATCACTAACTGTTGAAGTAGAACAGAGTCTGACCATCTCAGCCTATCTTGGGGCATATCTGAAAGATCATTCTAGCTCCAGAGTTCTCTGTGTTTCAGTCACATTTGTCCTTGGGCTTTTATTGAAGCTCTACTTCTTTCTCTTCCCACTCCTGCTTTCTTACCTTTCCTTCCTCAGGTATTGATCGTACGGGCATTCCTTAATAACCTGCACACTAAAATCTAACTCAGAGTTGGCTTCATAGGGAAGCAGGCATTCAGAGGAAGAAGTTTCAAAGATAGGCACTTGGGAGCAGGATCATACACTGCCTGGGTGGCAGTGAGACTACTGTCAGTGGTCATAGGTGAAGTACACTGTGCCTGGAAAAAAGGTGGTGACCCCATTGTTCAGTGGTAAATGGAAGGGGCATACTAGTGAAAAGGAATGTATTAGCTAGTGTAATGTGACATATGTTTGAGATATAGAAGGGGAGAACACCTCCAAGGACAATGGAATTGCCTACCTACTGAAATCAGTAACTAAGTGAGAATAATTAATCATCAACTTAAAGCAAACTTGATAGTTAGAGGGTCTCTTTGGTAGTACCCCCTGATGGGAGAAGGTAGAGGAAGCTGAGGATACCACCCAGGACTTAATTTCCAGAATAGCCAAGCAACAAAAAATGTTAAATTACCAAGCAAGGCAGTCTACTTTGCCAAGGCCAGGATCCAGCTTGGGAAAGTGTGGGACCAGTATGGGAACAATCTGGGGTAATACTCCTAAAAACCATAAATTCCCAGTTTCCACTGAACCTTGTAAAACTGCACAAGTGGCCCACTCCTCCCAGGTGTGAGCTATCACCCTGCCCCCTGGCTTCAAGTCAGTGTAGAAGCCTCTGTCCTGCAGGAGAGTATGCATCCCACTCATGCTCTGCCCTCTCCTGCAAATTTGACCAACATAACCTAGCTGGCCATAAGCAGCACCTGATAAGAGGGGAGGGGAATGTTTATTACCACAAAATACTCCATTGTCTGGGCAGAATGTACCTGCAGAAGCTGGGAGAGGACATTGGGATTGTATTCTGAGGGTGCTTAATCGAGGGGTCTGCCTTTTTGATTTACAATGATCAGAAAGACTTTAACCTTTTCTATTGTATCACAAATAAATGGGTTGTCAATTTTAAAATATTAAATAATCTAAGTATACAATTACAGATCTAGAACTATTTTTAATGCATATAACATATGAAGTACTCTTCTATGTCCTGAGATTTAATATGATATGAATGAGGTATGTTTCCTGGTTTTGAGGACTCTACAGTGTAAGACTGACACGCACTATGCTTTGTAAGCAAAGAAAACACAGTAAACTTATCTCAAGATTCTAGAAAGATTTTCTGGAGAACTTTGTTCTGGGACCTTGGTATTGAAGGTCGAATTAGAGCTAGCCAGACATCTCCCCTTCCCCTCTCAAAAAAGGGACAAAAAATAACAGTTGAGAATGTTCTAAGCACATGAACCAAATCTCAGAGGTAAATATTCTTGTGAATTAGTGGTGAGTTGACAGCATTCCTCGGTCTATTAGTCCTTCCAACCTGTCCAGCATGGGAAACAGTAAGAAAATATATATTTCTGTTATTGAAAAACATCCTCAGAAAAGTTATTTGCACAAAATACTGTTTTAAGGTGCCCAGAATTCAGAAATTACATCCTCTGAAGTATGATATAGAACTTTTAAAATTCAAGTTGGTAATTTTACTTAAATTTGTTATTTTTCTCTATTTCTATTGAAGTCATACTACCTAAAGCTCTAAATCATTGTGCAACTTCTTTGTTAAGCTAGTAAAAGAGCTTTGGACTTTACTTCCTATCTTTTTTTAACAGAAAGACATATTTCATCATAGCACACTTGTACTCCCTATACATTTGTATTCCTTTTTCAAACAAAGAGTTTTAGTGTCTTAGTCACATATAAATTGATGTTATTTTATCTAGTCTCATCTAATAGCATAATCAGTGATGATTCAAGGGTAAATATTCATCAGATTTAAATTTTATCTTTATTTAACTCATCATTACCAGCAGGGGAGTGGACACAAGATTCTAACCCACTGCAAGGCAAAACATAATGTTTTCATCTCACATACTCTTCATTTATTGGACCTTGTCACTTATCCTTGTTGTTATCTTATTTTCAGAATAATTTATTTAAAACCAACCATAATTGTTCAAGGAAATCTCTTTATATGCTACTTTAATCTTCTTAATTCTGCCATCAATCCCTTAAGTTATGGTGAATAATCATATCAACTATTTATTGAATATCTATTATTTGTCAGGAACTATACATCATTCTTCATATTAAACAGCACTAATTTTCGTAACAACCTAAGAGGACATATGTTAGCATAACTCATTTTACAGATTAGAAAGCTTAGTTTCCAAAGTAAAGTAACATACTGATAAATAGTAGCTATAGACATTACAAATGAAAGCAAACCGCTTTATCTTTCCACTTTTCCATTCTGAAAGATATCATCACAAAGACATCATTGAGGAACAATAATGTGTGCGACCAAGACTGGAATTTTTAATTAAATGTCATGACTTCTAGTGTGTTCTACTGATGTGACAATACGAGTAGTTTTCATCTTTCAATTTACTCCATCTGTTTTTATAAACTAATCTTGATATAGAATAGTAGAGCTTCTCAGAATCCAATATTAAATATAAATTGTTAATCAGAGATAGCCTGACATTGAGGTAAATTACCTACATAAAGAGAGAATCCTTTTAAAAACAAACACACCTTCAGTATATGCATGTGTGTGTGTGTGTGAGTATGTGACTACACATGGTATCCTATTACCATAGAGTAAAATTTGAGGTGAAAAATGGGAAAAAAGTACACAAGTGTCATTGAGGCACAAGAGACATAGAACTGGAATTATATGTAGGAAGGCATTTAACAGGACCATGGCATGATACAGGTTACATCTTTAATAAAGCGTTCTGCCAGCCTTACAGAATGGGTTGACACATCAGTTGGGGATATTGCAGTAGTCAAGGTAAAAAACAATAGAAATGTGGAATCTACCAGACACATCTAAACATTGTTTACAACAAGGTCCTATTAAGGCGTGGTCTATACCCTGAAAAACTAGCCTTTTTAAAGACATTTTGAAGAGAAAATAGTAATTTAGTGGTCAGTTCTTATCCAAAAGGAAAAATAAAAGTTGGCCTTGGATATCTCAGATCCTAGTTGCTTTGCTTTTAAATTTGACAGTCTGCAAAAAATGTTTGTAAACAAGAAAGGCTATGGTTCAGGGGAAACTTACATGTGATTTTTAAAAATGTGGTAGTTTGTCCATTACCTCCCAGGAGATACATAGGCAGTAAAATTAGTGTGGTGGTTGCCAGGCATAATCACTTGTCCCCTGGGAGGTACACAGTTGCATATTTACAGGCTGCATTTTCATAGACAGCAATTTATTTCTCGGCACTACTTAATATCCATTATACCATGGAGGGCACCACCATTTGCTTTAAACACAAAAATGTGACATTTGATTTAAGGTTTATAATGATTTCTTATTTTTTGAGAAATTTTTGATACACTGTATTATTCCAATGCCCTGTGTATTTAGGGGTGACAGATTTTAAACAGGCACATTTCTACTTCCTCAAAAGGAAAACTGAAAGTAATAATAAAATCACTGTGTCTGAGTGAAAGTCAAACACCGTATCTATTGCTTAAAATGGACTTCTCTGGTAAAATGTTGTCTAAGGCACTGAAATATTCTACTACAATGTTTTTAGATATAACAAGACAAGCAAAATTAAGTTGGAGACTGGGAGAAAGGGGAAAAGGAAAGACAAGGAATTCTCAAATATGTACAGTAATGTAATAAATAGAAAATCAAAATTATATTTTCTACCTTAGAATTGGTAAAAGGAGCTTATATTTTCTATAATGAAATACAATTTCATTTATCAGAATCTAAAAGGAAAAAACAGAGTTGATTTGAATATTGGTTCTATTTCACTATCTTTTCCTTAACACAGGCTAATTACCCTTGATAGCTGAATAGGAAATTCGAGGCTTAACATGTTGGTGTGAGAGTCTGGAAGTAAGGATCTATCCCAGTAACAAACGTATACTGATGTTTCTAATTCATTCTTCTATAATTCTTAATTTAAATGTTATAATTTTCTATATAAATCTGTAGTTCATGCTAAATATCATTCTTTGAGTCTTTAGAACGATTATCAATTTTTCACTAATATTAATCATGTCCAATTTATGTTTTGACACATCTATCTTACTCTGGAATGTTTCCAGATAGATATAATGCAAAATTTATTAATGAAGTTTGCTTGATTTTAATACATTTTCTTATCAAAGCATTGTTTTTTGTGGATTCTATTCAAATATGTAATCTCTCTGATTCCCTTATTCATTGAAACTTCTGGTAAAAGGGTTAGTGTTGTTCTTCAATGTTCAATCTTTAGTCAAGGGCTTGGTTAAAACAAGCATATTGGTGTAATTTTAGAAAATTAGTGATAAATTATGATGGAAGACAGAATCAGAGTTCAAATATACTTCAGATAGTTAAAATGATGATTACAAATTGACAGGTGCAATTTAAGATAAACAATTGTAAAGTCCCACATTCAAGTTTAAAAAATAAAATTCAGAAATTGTAATGCAGCTGATATGAAAACGTGAAAAACAAGCCTTAGAAATATCAGTTAACTGCAAATAGAAGTGTCATCTGAATTCTTATAGGGATCATGTGAGCATACTTTCTGTCTATTTCATCTGTATATCAACCATAGTTCTTTTAAATAGTCTTTCACACGGCATGGTCAGGTAAATATAAGCATTAAAAAGAGAGGAAAGAGATCTGCCTTCTTAACTTCTGGCTCTAAAAGGTGCATGATTTGTGGTTTCACATGTCTGGAATTCAGTGTCTTCCTGTATCAAAACAAGAGCTGGTCTAACTCATTACTAAGATTTCTTTTAGCTTTCATTTCCAGTATTGAATATGAATTCATGTAACACAACTGCAAATAAGACTGGTGTGTATCAAGAGAAGGCAACTCGGATAATGTTGGGATTTTGTGTCTCATAAACCATTTGAAGGACTTTCATATAGTAGAGAAAATAGATATATCTCAGAAGCCAAAATGTGAATCAATGGATGAATATTATTGCCAAATTTTTTTTATTTTACTAAAATAGAGAAATGTCACCTACAACATTCAAAAACTCTGACCATCTGCCAGAGAAATTTTAGAGAAAATCTCTACAGTCAATAGGAGATAGAAATAAATCCAGGTTCACCTTTGAATATAATTTGGATCTTTCAATTGTGCATAATACAAACATTTTGTAAGTAGAATTAGAGCCATTTGAAATAGTTTTAAAAGATTTGAAACAAATTCCTTTCACAAAATTTAAGAATATTATGCTAAAATACTTCAAAAAATAGAAAAATATTTTGTGATAATGCTTTTCACACAAGGATGTCTTATACTTATGGGCATGCTCTGAAAATGGTAGATTCATTTCATAATTCACTTGACCAACATCTCCCTCATAATCCCATTGTCCCTATCTATCAATAATAGGTCTTCATGTCCTATCAATTTCACCCTCTGCTAAGTGTCAGAATTCATTAATCTGAACCACTTAAAATCCATCTAAAGATTTGTTTATTTCTCTCTTCTGTAAGATATCTTAAACAATGCCACAGAAAAAATCCATTAGAATGGGAAAACTTGATATGAAGAAAGGAAAATTCCTAGATTATCATCATTGAGTAATCAAGAATGAATGAGATCTACTGCCCCCATGAAGTAGCTGACTTAGATCTTTAAGTTCCTAAGAAACACTCAGTATATTTCAGAAATACAAGCTGAAAAATATTTATAAAAACATGAAACTTCTTCCCAGGATTGAGTATGAATTCTTCAGTAATGATAATTCTGATACTTATTTTAATTCATTAATAATGTTATTGAACTATTTAAATAGTAATTGCCAAAGTTAGCATTTATTCAGCATGTATTTTTATAATCTTTGAAATATATCTACAAATATATCTACAAGGCCTATAATTATTTTCTAAATTTTAAATCCAGGGAAACCGAGGCTCAGAAATGCTGCATGTTGCCACCAAGTCAATAACCAGAAAGTATTGGAAATGAAATGAAAATCCTGGGTTTTGGGCTATAAAGTCTAGTCCTTTTGAATACAATCTGCTAAATCTTATTTAAAGACCCTCTTCACTACCTTCAACTATACTGAAGAACCTAGAAATACAAGACTACAGAATATTCAGTCTAGGAGAGGCCTTAGAATCCTGTTTAAATGACTTACTAAAATCCACCCAGCTAATTGATGGGAAGCCCAAAATTCCTCTTGTCTTGCCAAAGCCACATAACTATTAAATGGTCAAGACAATTGAAAGATGAAAAGAATGTGAATTTTGTCACATGTTTTAGATTCTTCCAACTCTTTGTTATCCTAATAGAGTGGTAGGTTGCTTATCTCTTTGTATTCTGGGCAACTAGGTGTCCATTATTAATGAAGAATCATAAAATTAACGCATACATGTTTTAAAATGAATTACTTTGATGGACAAGACCTGAATTATATTGGTCTGCCAGTCTTCTGGTACAAACTAAGACCTTTTGTTTGAGTATGTGTCCTTAAAGAAGTTTTCAGTGTTCTTTCTTGTATAAACCACAGTTTAAAAATATGAGTTTGGATTTCTTTAAAATGGAGCAAGTTTCTAAAGATTGGTGCAAAGCAATATAAATGCAGAGTTCTTCTGTGGTTTTATTATGTGATCCTCTCCCCAAATTTAGAGTTGCTTCCCCTACAAGTGTTAATAAAAAGTATTCCAAATTTGAAAATACATGGGAGGTGGTATGTTCTTTCAGTGTCATACTACGATACCATTTATAGGCCCTGCCCCAGTATTAACTATAACAATTTTAGCAACATATGCTTTGGGTTTTGCTATTTATTATTTAATTAAAACCCAGATATTGTAAAGTTACATATTAATTTAGAGATTTCTGACCAAGGGTTATGGTTTTGATGTGCTTTAGGACATTGACCCTGTTTAGTAACTAACTTCGCAATCTTATCCTAAATTTATCTTTTTAAAACTCACAAAAATTTTTTGTAATGCTCTTGGAAACAGTTTTATCACCCTACTGGTGCCTCATTAATGAAGTTATTAACATAGTGGTTTCTGTTCATTTTATATTTTTATGAAAGCCATGTTAAAAACTTTTGTAACATTTATACATTGACATACATAATTCAACAGATACTTTTCATTTTACTTTTTTAAGTGACTTACCTTTGTAAGGTCTTTTCAAAGCATTTAATTTACTTTCATACAAATAATCTGTTTTTTCTTTTTGCAATCATATTTCATAGGTTTATATAAACTAAAATTATAATTACCCTAACAAACTGGCATAATCAAGGTTGAGATAAGTACCTAACTTAACTACAGGAACAGAAATCCATGGGATAATAAGAGAATAGACTAATAGTATTGAGAATTCTGTGTGTCATGGCTATCATTGTTATAAGTTTATACTTATGTTTCAGTCTGGAGAGGCTGTACATTTTCTAGTGGAAGTGATGAAAAGGGAGGGTTGAAAAGTCTGTTTATCAATAGACTTTATGAGAATAAATTGGCACCAAGGAGCAGAAAGAATTCCCGCAGAAAAAGCCAATCGTGTTTCAAAATTGAAGTACTATTAAAACATAATCAAGACCTATTTTCCAGAAAAAGAATTACTAGCTCTTTGAATTTAGGATTTCAAGGTAGGTTGTTATCTGGAAAACAATATAGGTAGCACATGTTTGCTGCAAATTTGGCCAGTAAAATTTGTCTGCAGTGGAGACTTGTGGGGTTGCTATGGATGTGGAGGATTTAGTGTTTGACAATGGTACTGTATCATAACAAGAAAAACACCATTTATAGCAGGATGATAGATGTTAGGGATGTTCTCCTCTTGGGAAGAAGAATAGTGGACTTGTGCTTTGGAGTTCAATTCCTGAGTGTCTGGAGATTCTTCAATCATGGGATAAAAGTGGTGGCAATAGGGTGAGATACAATATGCTGGTTTCCCTGGTAATCTCCTTGGTGAGGGCTTGAGTCCATTTTAATTTACTTTATACAAATAAAGGTGACTGTATTTATGCCATGAGTATGATGTAGCTTTTCATACACTAAAATATTATCCTAGGATGAAAACCCTTACACAAAAGAATTCAAGAACACTGATAGAATTTCAGGCATCAATGAAGGTAAAGGACCTTATTTTAGGATTAAGTGCTAGGCCCAATCCCTTCACAGGTATATTATAGCACCGTTTTAACTGTGAGAGACCAGCTTTATAACTAGTTACACTTAGGACATAAAATACGTAATAAATAATAGCATGTGGTCTATCGTGAGGGCTCGTGGCTATGGAGAAGTAAGATTTATTGAGATTCTCTTGTCTCAGTATATTTAAGAAATATAGGAAGTGGCCTTTTAAATCCCTTTCATATTCTATATTATATTTCTTTAAAAGATTTTACAAATCCCAGATGTAAAAAATTGGTCTTCCAACTGCACTGATTCATTGCTTCCAGAAAGAGTGAGATGACGAACCCTTTCCCCTTCAAGTTACTTTTTTTCAAAATATTTTAGGAATTTTACAGTGAATGCCACTGATTATATCAAAGGCATTGGCTGTTTAATGCAGGGACACTGTGTGTGACAACTTCTAAATGAATAAAAGAATCTAGTCTTGAAATCAGTGGTCCTCACCTAGGATGTCTAATTTGTATGGAAATGAAGGCACTTAAGGACTAAACAAACAGGCCTTTTGCTATTGTTGTTGTTCCCCTTCCCATACACAGAAGACAGGAAATGAATTCCAGCACAGTTCTATTCAGTCACTTTGTTCACTATTTTAACTTTATTTCCTAACATATACCAAATGGCAAATAATTTGGGACTATTTAATTAGACTAAAATCTAATTCTTAGATATTCTCTAAAATTTCTTTTCATTAATAAAATCAGAAAGCCATCTGTACATAATATGCCAGATATATTGAATCAACAGAGTAATTTTGTTTGTGATTTGATTTACCCAACACCAGTGTACTTTCAAGCCTCTGGGTTTTTTCCACCCTATATATCCAAGCCATAACTCATTCTCTTTCCTAGTACCACTATATTACAAGTTATTGAAATAAACTAGATTATGTATTTTCCAACTACAAAGAATAATGGTTATCTAGCTAGAAAAATAAGTCTTTTTAATAGATAATGCCATCTTATTCGTGTTTGCTGAAATTTAATGGCAAAAGCAGCAGACCTTGAAAGAATGCTGGTCTTCAAGGAATTTCCTTAAATTGGAATCTTAATCCAACTATAAACTAGTTAGGGAAAGCACTGATATGCAGAGTACCTAATAGAATTTTGACAGTCCATGCATTCTGTGGGGAATTTTTAAAAAAGAAAAGGAGGGATATATTTCCCTGACCATGTACAATTGATTACAAGCCTTTCTCGATTAAATGTTATAGGTTCAGAAAAATTCAGAAAAATGGTGATAAAAAACATTGCTAAGAACTCAATGAAATCATTATATAATATACTGTATCAAAATACTACATATTATACAATAGCAAGAGTATTACTCAAATTAAGAACATATTTACTATTACTGGGCAGTCAGCTAAATGTTAGTTTTCCTTTTACTCCCTAACTATGAAGACTATACCTTTAGTTTACATGAATTTAGATTATAATTCTTAAAATTCTGAGTTTATTTTCACAGAGTTTTCCCAAGAGCAAACAAAAGCTGAATAACAACTTTTGTTATAACAAAATATAACAGCTCCAGTTTACAGTGTCCAATATACTAAAATATGAGTCCACTAAGCTAAATGACGAATCTACATACATGAACTCAAAGGATGTATTTACTGCTCAGAACAATTATGGGATAAGTACAATAAATATTGCCATGTTAGAGTTAAAGTAAGACCCAGAGAGGTAAAATGAGTAACATACGACCCCATCACTAGAAATCAGCAGAGTTGGGATCAAACCCAGCCAGCTTGACTCCAATGCTCATGCTATTACCATTGCAGTAAACTTCACAGAGCTGGAAGAAAAGAATTTTTGCATGTGGGATCCCAAACCTAGCTAAACAATAATAACAGTGAACTGCAGAAATAATATATTTTCATATATCTGAAGACTGAGGCAATTCATCATCCATAAACTTTTCTAAAATAATTTTTTGACATCGCTGCAACAAGATGACAGATGGGTACAACTAGGAATTATGAAAAAAATTGTTAGTTAATACATTTGGAAAATGCAAATAATTATCAATAATAAAAACAATTTGTAAAAAAAAAATCCAAGAGAAAGTTCAAATTACAAAAAACACAATAATAATTGCAACCAAAGAGCCCCATAAAATGTATAAGTAGATGGGAAAAAATTGTTGATTTTAAAGCACACATAAATGAACAAGTAATAATGAAAATTAATGAAAACGGACAATTCTCTTTTTATAAAGTCTTCCAGGATAGTTAAGTTTTTATTGATAGTCAAGACCATAAACTTCAAAGAAATGGTAGTATCTATGTTACAAAAAGTATTTTAGAGCAAAGAAAAAGGGAGAAGGCATTTAAAATCATTTTATTAGATGACTTTTTATGACACTAAGACCAAACAAAAATAAGTTAATAAAGGAAAAATTTAGGCAAATCTCAATTATGAAAATAGGTTGCAAAAATACTAAATAAATATATACCCACTGGAATGTCTTCTCCTATACTAGGGGTATGGTAGCACCAGTTTGAAGTCCAGAGGCAAGGAAACCCATCATATTATAGCACTATTGAAAATGCTGGATACAGTATTAGCTACATTTGTAAATGCTTCTCAGTGACAGAGGCAATATATTAAAAAAAAATCAATTTTCAAGGAAGATGTGAGAGTTACAACTTACTTTCAAGATAGTTTCAAGATATACAAAGCAGAAATGGATAGAATTACAAGGAAATTTGACAACTCCACTATCATGTTATATATCTTAAAACATCTTTTATTACCAAATAGATAAAGCAGTCAAAAAAATCATTAATAGTATAGCCAATTTGAACTATACAATTAAAATTTTGGTCACTGTATCCAACAATTAAATAATACACTTTTTTAAATTAAATAATTATCTATAAAATAAGTTATTGCAAGTATGGAGTAACAAATTTCATAGATAATATATCACATGTACCACCATCTCCTAATAAATTAAAATTCTCACAATGCAATAGGGAAGAGGCTTGGGAAATCGAAAACAAACCATCAATCTATGGATCAAATAATAAAAATAATAGGTATAAGTAAATAAAACTGAATAAAAATATACCATCAGAAGTATCTAAAGTAGTCAATAGAAATGTATGGCCTCCATTGCTTATAATAATTTAATAAAAAGGAGGGTAAAACTGTATGAGTTAAACATCCATGTTAAAAAGTTAGAAAAGAATAACACACTAAATCCCAAAGCAGAAGAAAGGTAATTAAAGAAAACAAAGAAACATTAGAGAACTATAATAATGCCAAAGATTTGGTTATCCTTTGAAAAAAAATTAATGAAATTGACCAATTTCAGGAATGATTAACCAGAGAGATAAAGAGGTGAGGGGAGAGATAATGGAAAAGTAAGTGTTGTGAGGTGATAAAATGCTACATTTGAGGAATACAGAATTTTTTTATACCTTTTTATAGTTTTCTCAAGTCTGAAATTACTTCAAATTAAAAAGTTTAAAAATTACAAATTTTCAGGAAGGTTTATATTTTATAATTTTAACTTACCTGAATTTTATGTTTCAAATTAGGGGTTCACAGAAGTGTGTCAGTTAAAGAGTATCATACTGCATAAAAATAATCTAAAGACATTGATTTAAAATTAAATCACAAAATGTGAAGATCTGGAGTCAGGAAAGAGCATAGGATATGCAGTCTTGCTCAAGGATGACATTCAAAAACTTTTAAATACAAAACACTGCTCAATGGCATTTTGTCAAGTATTTCCACATTTGTAATAAGATTTATATAATAATACATGAAAGGAAAGTGATCTGCTTTACATGTATTTTACATAAGCTGGGCTGTTTCTTAGGAGTATTATGAAAAATTTTTCTGACAATGTCAGGAATAATTAGATTTAGGTTGTATTTGAACACGTATTTCCAAATTCCTTTGTGCTTTGCCAACAGTTGGCTGGCATCTACCTGAAACTCTCAGATAAAAATACCCAGGAATTCATTAAGAACTTGACCATGAATAGTGGAGGTTTCAATTGATTTTTGGCATTTACTTTTTCTTTTCAGGACTAAGCTTTCTAAATTGGTATGTCTAAATGTCATACCTTTATGCGTATGTCATAAGAACAAATCAGTTAGTCTGAAGGTCAACTGTGTTAATAACTTCAGAAAAGAATCACATATAGAGCAATCATGAAAGAAATAAGAATTGTTTTCCAATGTAATCATGAAGACAGCCACATATATGAACTTATTCTATCTCCCACATCTAGGTTACCTTGGGTCTATGGTAAGAGACTCTAATGCATTTGAGGATTAAAGGATCTTTCCTTTCAACTTTCAGGCACTAAAAAATACCATGGCATAGTTATATCATAACCTAAACTGAATTATGATATTGCTTGACAATTTTTATTTAAATATATGTATTTTAAAATGAGACCAGATGCATATTACTTTGTTACTCTTTATTACACTAAAATGCTCACTTGCTCACTTTTAAGTCAGAAGTGTGTTTTACTTATTTTTTTTTTTGAAAATGGATTTAACATGCAGATGTTAGAGGAAGTTGACTCAATTAATAATCCAAAGGTCACAGAGCCTCCACTTCCAGTAAATATCCCCTTTGCTTAAACACCTAACTGCCCACATATTCACTCTTTTATAATAAGTAAGTGAAGGCCTCCTTAAAAATGCAAATGTAGTTTGATAATTTTGGAAAAACCCTGGCATGGAGAGTACTGCCAAAAAAGACAAATTTAGGTGAAATAATGATGTGAGGACCCTGCATACTTAAAGCATAGCCGTGAAGTCCAGGAAGTTTTAGGTCAATAAGTACAGATACTACTATGATGGAAAAGAGAAGAGTTTTTATTTGTTTTAATAAATAACCTACACATCTTAGTGATTCACAGCAGCAAACAGTTATTGTTATACCTGTAAACTGAGGGCTGGTTGCCTCTGCTCTGTGTATCTTTGGATTCTGGGGTGCAAACTTCAGAAGCAGCACATAGTGGAACACAAGCTACCATGAGAATGCACGGGCATAGACATTAAGACAGGATGTTCACTAATGAGGAGCAACTGAAGCACAGTACGCATTTTATATATTTACAATACATAGTGCAAGCCGTGTGCCTAGTAGGTTGTAAGTACCTCATTTCAGAATGAGGATTCAGTCATTTTTAACCTAATTTTGTCATCACTGTGGGCATTGCTGAACTTTGTCTGATCCCTGTGGTCCCAGAAAGCAGAAAAAATTAAAAATCTTCCTACCCTGTGTTCTGGATTAAGGCTGATGGCAAACAACACTCTGCCCTTGAATGTTCCCACATAAGAAAGTTTCCATCCTTTCCATCCTTCCTCATGACTTCCATCAGACTCTTGGATGACTCTCTTGTTTACCTGCCTCTGTAAAACCCAGGCCCACTTCCTTTTCTTTGACAAGTTCTTCATTAATGAATGTTTTCTCTATTGCTTTAACCTGAATAAAATCATTTCCTTAATTCTGTCTTTCACACCATAACTGTTTACAAATGGGAGAAAAGGCACAAATATTTCATATTTATTTGACTTTGGTCATCTTTCTCAAGGAGAGTTATTTTTTACCTGAAACCAGTCTTTACAAACTTGGGTAAATGGGAATTAAAGACCTGTCTGTCTCTATATTTCCTCATTCTTCTGCTTTTCTCCAGAAGAAATCTTTTCTGTGACCTCTTTCTGATTTCTATGGCCTGATTCTAACCCATCTCTCCAGCTCCATGTCTCACTCTAGCAAAAGAGATGCTGTGTTGCCCCCATGGTGCTCACCTAGTCCTTCCGAGTCACACTGGTCTGGATACTTTGCAATATTTGTATTTGCCCCAATCAACGAAGGCACCCGAACTTTTCCCTCTTGAAAAGCAAAATATCTATTTGTATAAAAACTTAAAATTTCAATTAAGAGTTTTACTGTCTGAATGTATGAACTAACTACCTATCCCTAGCTTTTCTCTTTATGTCTCAATAATTCTTCAACTGCCTCTAGTGACAGTATTGCTGATGGCAACCTCCTAAGTGGGAAAGCAAGATATGTTCAGTCTTTAAGGGCCATAATTCTGACAAAGCGTAAATCTGACATGGTATCTGGGAGAAAAAGTTTATCTGTAGGGCTTTTCTTGAACTCAAAATTAATTGTTATGTCATATTTCTGTTACTTGCTTCATATAATGATCTGTACTCAGGAAGCTCTAAACAGCTGTCATTAAATTCCTGTGACACCTCACCAAAGGAATGCCATGGAACCAAGTTGGTGTTCAAATGACA
The DNA here is from genome assembly GCF_964270905.1 of Leucopleurus acutus. Lineage (NCBI taxonomy): Eukaryota > Metazoa > Chordata > Mammalia > Artiodactyla > Delphinidae > Leucopleurus > Leucopleurus acutus. The sequence continues at coordinate 76,577,494 of NC_139145.1, read as the reverse complement.
CTCAGACTGAAGTCTTTTGTATGGATTTCCAGGCTCTTTCCACCCTTGAATTAAAGACTTTAAAAATTATCTTCCAAATGATAAAAGTTGTTTTAGAGTTAAAACTGAATTTTTTTCAGGGATACTACATGTGAATTAATAGTTTAAAAGAAGGACTTTAGTGACCTTTTCAAATAGGAACAGGCAGAGAGAGAGGGGTGTTTTTTAGCACCAGGTTAATGGATGGGGCTGTCTCCGTTGAACTGCTTAAGTGAGAATTTCAATTATCCTAGCTGCTATCGCTGTCACTGGCAGATAAGCCCCTTAGGTAAACTAACAAGGATGATTAATTATTATGAATGTGGATTTAGAAGCACTTTAAGCCAGTGGTGAAGAGATTTAGTGTCATTCTGATCACCACCAAGGCCAAAGGCAAAGATAAAGCTTTGGGAAGGGTCTGTGGATATTTTTGCCACCTTAAGAGAATGAAAATTGGATATGACTCTACTCTCATCATTTACAGGGAGAATGATGATTCTGCAAATGTCAATCAATTATGTATATTCAGAAGATTTCTGTGTTCAGCAGAAATGACAGCAATAATTTAGCCATCTTAGAGAAATTAATTTTCAAGCTTTAAAAAATAATATATACATAGTTACATACAAGAGGGTATATACAACATTTAGGTATAATTTAATGGATAATATGATAATGTCCTTTGTACCTGACTTCCAGCTTAAGAAATAAGTTAGAAGTCCCCTGTGCACTCTTCATCAATCACATCCCCTTGCTCCACCCCAGAGTTACAAATTTTTTGAATTTTGTATTAATTAATCTTTGGTATTGGTTATAGCTTTTTATATATGTGTGTGTACTAAATAGTAGTTACTCATTTTTCTTTCTTTATTGAAATAGGATCAGGGTATATGTGACTCATTTCTCTTTAAATATTAAGTTTTTGAGATATATCCATATTGGGGTGTCCAACTGTGACTCATTCACTTTCAGTCCTCTGTGCAAACTAGTTTCCATTACTCTTCTTATGGAGAAAGCTTTGGGATATAACATATTAGTGATGTGAGCATTCTTATACAAGCCTCTCAATTCATACGTAGAAGAGTTTCTCTGGAATATGGACTACTGAGTCATAGTGTATGTGCATCTTCAAGTTTATAAGATGGTGCCAAATTGATTTCTGAAATGATTTTAGCAATTTATATTCACACCATCAGGGTTTAAGAGATTCTGCTGCAACACACACTTAGACAATATTTGGTAATTTAAAATCCATTTTTGGAACTGGAAGTTTTATTAGTAATATAGCAGAATCCCCCTATTTTATAAATCATAAAATTTTTGGCTCAAAGATAATTTGTGCTTCTTACAGGTCACACAGGTAGCCCATACTTGATTTGGAAGTAGAAACCTTGTCCCCTGATTTTGCATTTAATGGCCTTTCAATGTAAGCACTTCCATTATCAGCTTCTTAACACAGAAGATGGGGTTCCAAGTAGCAGAGGTTATTAATCAAGAATAATTGAACCTTTAACTTGACTTTTTAAGGAAGTCATTATTTCCCTAAAAATTAGGTGAGATTCCTTTATTACATTAGAATTTATAGAAATATGTAAATAAAACAAGATGCCCTGTGTTTAAACTACTGTTGAGAAATTAAACTCTTCAGTGTTTAAAATCAGTCAGAAAGTCAGACTGAATGAACAGTGGAAGTGATTTAAAAATATCAAGGGAATAGGTGAATATGATTAAATAGAGGAGCTCTATTAATATTTCCACCCTCAGAATTGTGGATCTGAGAAATATGTTGCTAGTTATGTGCCTAATATTTAGACTATTGCTTGTGAGAAACTAGGAGCCCTTACAGTAGATTATCTTATATGTTCCAGTAAAGTGGATTTCCTCCTGCAGATTATCAATTTTTTTCAAAAAATTATTTTTCTATACCATATATATTATTTCTAATATTTATATACATATATGTGTGTATAAATATATTTTTCTATACTATGTAATTTTTAATCTCAGAAAGCAATTCCATAATGGGGTTCAATTGTTACTGAAATTTGTACAGAATGATCCTAAATCTTCCAGTGCCTATATTGCAATCTAGGTTAAGTTATTTGAAAGTAGAGAGAAGATTTGGGCTTCTGAGAAATCATTCAAAAAATCACAAATGTTGGAGCAACTGCATTTGGTAACAAGAATCTTTAGTAAAGGAAATGGAAATAGTATGTACTGAGAGTTTAGAACGTACCAGATTCTCTGTCAAGCACTTTTCATAAATTTTCTTACTATGATAATATTTTGTGTGGCATGGCATTCTCATTTTATATTATCCTTAAACAGTTCAAATGATTTATTATCATCACAAATTTATAACTGGCAGATTACTGAAGTTGACCACTGGAAGAGGGAATTATTTTATAGGAGGAAACTAGAGTCATTTAAGATGAGAAAAAAAAAATCTCTTGTGATGTAAAATTGAAATCACTGAGTATTTTAGTTCTGTTTTTTCGTTGTTGCTTTTCTTTGTCTTTTGGATTAAGTCATTAGACTTAGGGTAATGTTGCTATCCCCCCAAAATGTCTTATTCTGTTCAAATTTGAAAATATTTTTCTTTTACTATTTTTATAATTTTTGTTTTTGTTAATTCTGTAGTTCCAGCTAACATATACAGTATGATTAAATTTTATCCTAATTTTCCCAATTTGTAGAAAGTTTCAATAATCGAGTGTTCCTTCATCTATTTAATTGCAATTCAAAAGTGTGCTTTTGGCTCTCATGTCAAGTGTTGACCTCTTCCATTAAGGCAGAAGCTCAATGTTGTATGGCCATTGCCATTGCTCTAAACTCATGAAGATCCTAAATCATTCAAACCTTGAAATCAGCTTTTTTTAAATTAAAAAGCTGCTTATTTTCTCGTTCTTTTTTTTAAATGGAAGCTTTATTTTGTTATTTTTATTTTTTCATTTTTTAAAAAGATTTATATTTATGTATTTATTTATTTAGGCTGCACTGGGTCTTAGTTGCGGCACGTGGGATCTTCGTTGCAGCATGCAGGATCTTTTAGTTGTGGCATGTGGGCTTCTTAGTTGAGGCATGTAGACTCAGTCTCGGAATGCAGACTCTTACTTGCAGCATGCATGTGGGATCTAGTTCCCCGACCAGGGATTGGACCCAGGCCCCCTGCATTGGGAGTGCGTAGTCTTACCTATTGGACCACCTATTTTCTCCAGGGTTCCTATTTTCTCATTCTTAACATTGCATAAGAGTTGTGTAATTATCAATGCTTCATTGATTCATCTCTCTCAAACTCCTTCTCTTTTCCCTTGTTCAAACTACCATCCTCTTACCACCAAGGTAACTGTTGGGCTATTCTATTTGTAGTAATTTAACCATCACCACCATCCCACCCCAGCACTTGCATATATTGTGCCTGGGCTTTCATCTTTTTCATTTCTCTAAAAAATAAATGTCTGCTTTTTATGCTACCTAGGAATGAAAGGCAACAAATCTAGCCTGGTGGATTAGAGGTGAGACACATGGGTTCAAATTCCTGTTCTGTCATTCTTTATCTTGTGCAGGTTTGTTAACCTAGTGTTTCTTCATCTGGGGATAAAATTAGTACATAACTCATTTATTTGTATTGAGGATTAAATTATTCATGTGATAATCTAGAACAAAGTAATACCAAATGACTTTTTTTTTTTTTTTAGCATCTTTATTGGGGTATAATCCAAATGACTTTTACTCTAACAGTAGACATCTATGTGCTGATATTCTAGGCTTGGGAAGCAGGATCATCTCTTCTCTATGCATGGATGTTCTGACCACCTCCCTGTTTCTTCCCCTCTTCCTAATCTCCATACTTCACAGTGTTTAGTGCCACCATTCCTGAACCTCTCCTCCATATAAGACTCTTCTGTAAAACATTGAATTGATAATTCCTCCAGTAAACTAAATCAGTAACAGTCTTCTAAGAGCTTTCTATCTTGCCAGAATATGTGTCGAATTTTTTCTTCACTAGTGGTCTCTCTCTTTTTTCTTGATTTTTATGATTTTATACCTTTTTCATGGTTTTCAGTAACTTTAGAGAAATCTTAGTAAGGATAGGAAAAACTTGTAATAATTTCAATCTAACATAATTAACGCTGAAAGGACAAGCATTTACTATTGTTATTTTTAATTTTTTATAAGTATGTGTTGAATTATATTGTTTTAATTTGCACTTTTAAGATTAATGGAAAGTTGAATGTTTTTTATATATGTGTATATATATATAAAAGAAGAATATATGTATATTCTTGAATGAGTTATCTGTTCATATACATTGTCAGATAACTGCTTAGGGTTTTAAAACTATCATAAACCTGAATATATAGACTTTTATTTTAATTCTGCTTCCGATACCTACCTTCTGAACATGCTATTCAAATTTGCAGAAAGAGATGAGAATGGCCAGCTAAAGATAGTCTGCTATGCCTACGTGAATAATGTAAATTAGTAAAATTTCTTTTTTGCTTTTTACTTTTCTTTTCCAGTCTTCCACCTGAACTACCGGTATTTCAGTGTTAATATTATACAATATCTCAAGTATCCTGATGGATTTGCTATTCTCTTTAGTGTTATTTCATATATATTTCCACTCTACATATTCTTAAATAAAATGTTACTGTTACATTAATTCAAGATAGGTGTAATATGCCTTATATAATTAATTTACAATAATGCATTCATTATGATAATGTGTGTATTTTTATTCGAACAAAGACATTTAAATTTTAAACCAAGTAATGACTAGTGCTGGATACTCTAAGCAGAATTTCATGATCTTGGTATAATATTTGTTTGTATAATTGGATGAAGGTGTTCCATTGTATCTCTTCTACTAAAACTACAAATCCTGGACTTAGATTATCTCAGACATTAACTAATTGTTTAACATTTGGTGGAATATATTTCTTCTCTGTTTTTCAGCTTGTTTATCTCTAAAATGGAGTTAACAATTATACCAACTTCATAAGATAGTTATTGATATTAAAATAAGCTAATGTTTATAAAGCCCTGTGAAGGGTTTTAGTGGAGAGTAAACAATATACAAATAATAACTTCTTAGTATCATTATTGCCTATTGATTTTTAAACATTTCAAAGTTGTGTAAAGCTGAACTTAAAATATTTTCTAACTAAAATTAGAGTTCAAGGTCTAAATAGCTGAATGTTCAGATACCAAATAACTTCCAGTGTTGCTTGTCTTCAGTTTTCTCTTTTCTTTTCCAAGTGATACTGAGCAGATAATTGGAGATATTTAAATGTGTTTTAAGCCACTGAAAATGAGAAAAGCATGTAAAGATACCAAGTAATTGAACTGAATGGCCAAACGTATCTTTTCCTGTTAAAAGGTTTTTTTTTTTAAGTAAATATGAGATCTCAGTAACAGCCCCATCAACAGTGATTTATGGCAGAGGGATTTTAGCCTAACCAAGAAAGCCAGAGTTTGTATTTTCAAGAAGACAGATAAAGGCAGTGATGAAATTATATTCTAAGCAACATCTATTCTGCTCTAGAATAGGACAGACATGGAATTAACCAACATTTTCTTATTCATTCTCACAGGTAGTGAGAACTGATTATTTTTATGTTCATTCAGCATTGAGGAAATAGTGACATATAAGACAGAAAGTTTCCTTTCTCTCCTGCAGCTTACATTTCAGAAGATAGAGGAACACAATAACCATACAAATAAAAATTTTTAATCAGATAGAAATAAACTATATATAGGAATTTTTAAAATTAGGATAATGTGATAGGTAATAACTGGATAACCCCTTTATACTAGAGGGTTAGAAACCCTCTCCAACGAGATATCTTTTAAGCTGATGTCTAAAATATAATGAGTCAGATATAAAATTTTAAAGTTTTTTTTTTCTCCATGAAGTCAGTTAGGGAGGAATGCAAAGACTTCTTCTTTATAAAACCCTTTGCCTCTTTAAGGAAAATAAATAAGTAGCTTTAGTTAGTTTAAAAATCATTTGTTTTCAACTATACTCATTGTGCATCTGATCTACATAAATGAAGTAGATTATTTCCTTCTTCAAAGAGGAAATCCACACAAGGCACTACCCATGCTACTTAAGGTAGTCTACTGATAGGACGGTAGCTCAATATTTTCCTACCCCTTCTTTACCAATTTTGAGGTTGTGGGATGAGCATTCCAAAATTTCATTTAATTATGGAATATGAATACATGTGTTGCATTATTCTATTAACTGTTTAAACAAAAAAAAATCAGCTCTTGAAGACAGTCAAACAATATCTAAAGATTATTTTATTAATTTGTTATCCATTTAGTCTGCACTGGTTCTAAAGATGTTTGTAAGATCTATCAAATTTTTCAGGGTATAGTTAGATCTAATCTAGATAACAATGAAAGTTGAGTAAATTATATGCTCTGAAAGGGCAGAAGCATAAAATAATCTGTTGTTAAAATGTGATATAACTATTGTTATTAAATAAAAAATAGTTTTACTGATGTAACTCAATCTCTTGCAGGATAACACAGACATATTCCATTTTTTTTCTTTTTTTTTAAACATCTTTATTGGAGTATAATTGCTTTACAATGGTGTGTTAGTTTCTGCTTAGATCTATTCCATATTAAAAAACTGGGTTGTCCTGAATCCTTAGCTTAATTAAAAGATGAGTGAGGAGCTGTAGAGACTTTGAGTAAAGAATAAAACATGAGTTCTTTAACATGGAGAAGGATTTGTGATAATGAAGCTAATGTGTGGGAGGGAAATTGTAAAATGTTATATAGAGGAAATTGTTCTTGATATTTCCCGGGGCTAATTTTTCTATATAATATACTTTCAAATGTGACTCAAAACAAATATTTAATGATTAGGAATTTTACAAAGCCATTATGTGTATGACATTCTGCACTCCTTATTTCAGAGAAGATTTTGTTTACTTGGAAACTTAGGGCAATGGTGAATTTGAATGTTGCCTTGAATATGCTAGTAGTGAGGATTATTTGAGTCAGGACATGATTTATCTAATTGTGGGTCTCGAATATAAGATGATATATTCCATGTATGAATGGTTTTTTCTTCATTTTCTTTAAATTATCTGATTTAAGACTAGCATTAGCAAAAAAAAAAAAAATCTATATCTGCAAAGGTTTATACTTTTTCTACTTAAATAGTTAATTCAGACTCTTTAACACTATTTTTACATCATATTTTGGCTGAAGTCCCAGAATATGTATTGTTAATACACATTTCATTTGGGTTACATGGCTGAACAATGTTAAAATTAATACTTAACAGAAAGTACATGATCGGCCTATAGAGATGTTCTGTGTGTATGAATATGTGTGTTTGAATGTGTCTGAAGGAAAGAATTTGTGTATATGTAAGTGTGTGTGTGTGTGTGTGTGTGTGTGTGTGTGAGAGAGAGAGAGAGAGAGAGAGAGAGATTCAGTATAGATTAGTGGCTAGTCACATGAATGCAAAGCCTGGACCTGAGACATCTGCATAAGTTAGTGAATCTCTTTAACTATGAATTTCCTCATCTGTAAAATGGGTATAAAATAGGACATATATTATGGAATTATTATAAGTGCTAAATGAGGTAATATTAGGTCACTCAGTACAGATCATGGTACATATTAAACTCTGAATAAAATTTAACTGTTATCATCCACTTTTAATAATATATGTAAAGCAAAAGAAACCTTATGTTTCAATTTCTACAAGAAAAAGAAAAAAAATGAATTTAAATTGGAAAAGAAGAAGTAAAGCTTTCACTATTAGTGGATGACATGATACTATATACAGAAAATCCTAAAAATATCACCAAAAATTATTAGAACAGTTAAATGAATTCAGTAAAGTTGCAGGATACAAAATTAATACACATAAATCTGTTGCATGTTTATAGAGTAAGAACATGTCAAAAAGAAATTAAGAAAACAATCCCATTTATGAATGCATCAAAAAGAATAAATTAACTAAAAATATATTTAACAAGGAGGTTAAAAACCTGTACACAGAAAACTATATGACACTAATGAAAGACATTGAAGACTAAACAAACAAATGGAAAGATACATAAATCTCATGGATTAGGAGAATTAATATTGTTAAAATGACCATACTGTGCAAGGTAATCTACAGATTCAATGCAATTCCTATACAAATACCAATGGCATTTTTCAGAGACCTAGAAGAAAGAATTCTAAAATTTGTATGGAAACAAAAAAGACCCTGAATAGCCAAAACAATCTTGAGAAAGAACAAATTTGGAGGTATCATGTTCCCTGACATCAAACTATACTTCAAAGCTATAGTAATCAAATCAGTATGGGACTGACACAAATACAGATACATAAACCAGTGGAATTGGATATACAGCCTAGAAATAAACCCACACTTAAATGGGCAATTAAACTATAACATAGCTATATATACATGTATGGATATATTATATAAATCATAAAGCAAACTTTAGTCTAGGAAGGAAAATATTACAAGTACTACTGAAACAACAATTATTTATTTCAATGTTTATCATATCCTTGCTTTTCATTAGATTTTGTTAGAAATAATCATAGTTATACAAATTGCTTTTTTCATGAAAAGTTAACTTCTTGAGATTTATTCATTTTTATATGTGCAGCCAGTTCATATGTTATCACTAGATTATGTTAGAATATAACCAGCTGTGTTAACAAATTAAAGAAAATAAATCATACATACTCTAACAAAACCTTTTTATATATTTATTTTTTAAACTATCAATATAAGAAAACTTCTCCAATCCAAAAAAGGTACTTACAAGTGCTTATTCTTTACTTTTGTGATATATAAAAATCATTCCTTCGAATAATAAGGCAAATAAAAGAATGCCTTCTCTCAGCATTTTTGCTCACAATTACACTGAAGAGCATAAACAGTTCAATAAGACAATGAAAAGGAAAAAAAGTGAAAAACAGGAGAAGGACAAAAAATCAACACTGTTACTATTTATACTCAGAGCTACTTTTTCCAATTGTTTTTATCAGTTCTTGTAGTTTACTTTTTGCTTTTCCTATTGGGCATTATGTCTTTTTTTGAATTTATTTTTCTCATTCTTTTTTCCCCCTTATATTGGTTTAGAAGTTATACTTTCTATCACTTTAGTAGTTATTCTTGAAATTTAAATGTGCATTTTAATTTAGTATTTAAAATTAAACATTAACCATGTCTAAATTTGATCAACATATTTACACTGCTCTTAAAATATCAATATATAAGGCCCTATGAAAGCTTTAATTCTGATCACTCACTTGTTTTATTTAATCCATGATCGAGTTATGTCTAATAATGTTTATGTTTTATATTTTACTTCTATCTTTCTATGTATCTTTTGCAATCATAGTTTGCATGGATATAGTTTCTTGGCTCACATTTTCTTCCTGTATCTCAGAACTTTATCAAATGATTTTTCTTCTTATTTAAGTACAAATTTGGAAGTTCTTTTAGCTAAGATCTCTTGGTGGTAAACGTCTTTAGCTTTTGTTTGTCTAAAGATGTAGTTGCTTAACAGTCTGAAATTGCTTCACTAGGAATGTAGTTCTGTACTGAAAACTGTGTTTAAGATGACGGTCCTGTGTATTCTGGCTTTGTTTTGCTTTAGAGTATCTGCTATCAGCCTACTGGTCATTTTGTGAATTGCCTGTCTTTTCTATCTGACAGCATTTAACGTTTTCTCTCCACAGTTAGTGCTTGTAGTTTTGTTTCAAACTAAGTGTTTATTTTATTTTATTATCTCATTTGGGAGGTATCAGACTTATCGAATCTAAGGCTGGGGTCTTTCAGCAATTCTAAGTATATTTCAGGTATTATTCTAAATATTGCTTTTTATTCTGTTCCTTTTTTTTTTTGTTTTTTTTTTTGTTTTTTTTGCGGTACGCGGGCCTCCCACTGTTGTGGCCTCTCCCACCACGGAGCACAGGCTCCGGACGCGCAGGCTCAGCGGCCATGGCTCACGGGCCGAGCCGCTCCGCAGCATGCGGGATCCTCCCGGACCGGGGCACGAACCCGTGTCCCCTGCATCGGCAGGCGGACTCTCAACCACTGCGCCACCAGGGAGGCCCTATTCTGTTCCTTTTATTTCCCCTTCTGAAAACCTTATTAGACATATGGCAGAATGTCTCAGACTCTCTCTCAGATCTATTTCCCTCTCTTATTAGGTTTCATCTCTCTTTGTGCCTCTCTCTGGATAATCTCAGATTTGTTACGAAATTCACAGATAGTCTAAGTTGTTTATCCTCTGCTACTTTCTACTTTATTGGGTTTCTAATTTAAAGATTAGATATTTAATTTTTACAATTTCCACTAGGTTCTTTCTCAAACTGGATTGCTTATCTTTGATGCTTGTTCATTCATGAGACATTCTGAATCTTCTTTTATTTTTCTTAACATATTTAAAAGCCTTTTCAAAGATATATCTGATCATTTCAATATATATATATATGCAGTTTCCTACATAAAAATCTGATATTTGTTTTGCTAATATTGTGACAGTGAGCTGTGTTTCTTCATGTGTTTACTACTTTTTGACAGTTTCTGAGCTCATGATCAGAATTTATTTGCTCTGGAACTTAATATGTGAGAATTATTTCAGGATTTAGGCTCCATTTCTCCAAATATGATTTGCATCTCTGCCAACTACCTAGGGACACTGCCAGCATAGGTCAGTTGAAATTGTTCCACCCTTTCTGTTTTGGCTTTTTTGCTCTATTTTGCCTTGCTTTGTTTTGTTTGTTTTAAATACATATGGAGTGAATTCTAGCCCTTAACAGGAGTGAGAGTAAATTTGTGGTTGGGTTTTCTCAGTCAAGACATTTTTTTCCTTTTGCTGTGCTCTATTGGAGCTGGGTCTGAGACAAGTGGGTATGTCCGTTAACTGTGAATTAGCTGTCAATTTCACTCCATGATCTCTGTAGATCTGTTCTTCACGGTGAATTCCTTAGCTGGACAAACTTTCTCGGGTGTGTCACAGTCTATCTCCTGGCTTATGATAACATTTTAGTCCTATTAAGTCCAAATCCTAGGTTCCCTGGAATGAATGCCAGCTCCACTGCTATCTTGGAATTCCTATTTTCTCATGGTTTCGGTACTCTAGTATTTCTCTTAGTTGCCCCCAACTCACCCATGCACTGTAAAAAATGTTTCTGATATTTTATCTAGGCTTGCAGCTATTTTATTTTAGGATGTTTCTCAACTATATCTAGTCCATAATATTTATGGAAAAGCTCCTCAGTATTGTCTTTACTGAAAGTTTCAAGGGGAAGCTGGAGAGGGAGAACTATCATACATTTTGCAGGGATGACCATAAGCTTTCTCATTAGACATTTTTCTTCTCCATAGTCCCTCTGTCCTACTTTAGCTCTCCCAGCACCACAGATTCTCTGCTGAGTATGTGGGTAGAATTGACATTGGCCAAAGATGAGGCCAAGAGGTGGTAATATGAATATGTAAAGGGTAGAGTCCATGAACTCTTCTGTATGCAAATCTACCTTTAGTGTATTCTTTAACATACAGAATTTTCTTTTTAAACTAATGGTCTCTACTGCATAAATAATTGAAGTCTTATACGTGGATACTGTTGTAGTTATTAAGTTTTGCCATTATTATCTGTGACTAGTAAATTAGAATCGAATTAAAAATAAAAGTATTGCAGATTCTCAGCTGAATAAATGGGTAGGATTAACTGACACGGGCCAAAGATGAGGCCAGCAGGTAATAATATGTATATTTAAAATAAATTTCTTGCAGACATATGTCTCTTGTGAAAATAAACTTAGGTTTCTCATTTATTCAAAGACAAAAGGGGGTCTTTAATACTAAGCATAAAAGCCTGAGCATCTAAGAGTTTTATCCGTGAGCATTAAGTTTAGAGTTATGTCAGGGAATTGGCTTCTACAAAATGATTTCACTTCTTTGATATGGAATGAAGAGGATTTGAAAATATAATTTACAACACATGGGACATATGTTATTAAATATATGAGGAATCTTAAAGACAAGAATCTTCAGAGTTTTTTTGTTTTTCTCTCATGATTCTAGAGCATGGGTATTGAAACTTTCTATTTAGCACAAAAGACGAGGTTTAAATACACACTGCACATAGAGTACTATTTTTAATGAAAAATGTAGTAACAAAACTGTACAATGATTAAATGTAGATTATAGATAATGATCATATCATCTATTAACAGAAAAAAATACATCCCAGAATTTAATTCTACCTTTGCAAGGAAAATGCTGGCTCATGGGAGTCCTTCACACTTTTCCGAAGACACTTTCCAGGTGTCCAGGGTCTTTTAACTACAGAATAAATTTGGCACTCCAGTCACTGTAAACCAGCCCTCAAGGGCTTTTAAAGACAGGGATTGGGGAGTTCCTTTGTCATTAGGTAAATAACAAGTGGTGATGTCTGACAGATTAAGTGGCAGCCTCTCAACCATTTACTCTTGCTATTACTGAGGGTGGCAGGGAGTTTATAACTCTGCGGCTGTGGAATGAGACCCCTTTCCAAACTGACAGAGCCTAGCTTGCTGCTGTAGCTAAATGACAAGGCAGTTGAGGGAAGCCTCATCCCACTGACTGAGGATTCTTAGGCATTCAACTCTCTTCACCTGGTTCGTGTTGCTCTTTCCTACTGCTCTCCAGATGGGCCTGGATAGAAGGACAGGCTCCTCAATGCTTAGAATTGCTTTCTGGGACATCTAATGGAAATCAGTGATATCATCTCAGCCCTGGAATCAATCAGCAGCAGGCATGCTCCAGTATAAAGAAGTCCTGAGGATTTTGTTCATCTTCACAGCTGTCAGAGAAGCACCAACTGTAGTAACACTGCATATATATTTTTTTCTTAGTAAAGATTATTTCTAAAAATTGATTGCAAAAAAATTTTTTTTCTGCCTCATAATTTTAGACGAAGAAAACCAAATTAGATTTATAGGTAATTTGATTTTGGTTACAATAGCATTATAAATAAACCGAGGTAATGTAGACAATTGTTTTTATTTAAATCAGAATTTCTGAGACAATAATTTTATATTATAATCTTTAATATGAGCTACATAGGTGTTTAGTGCAATAAATTCATAAATTCAGATCAGTTGAATGAAAAGATAATCTAATGTGTGTATTTTGAAAATTATGTAAAGAAAAAATGTTAAATTGAAGTATACTATCATAGACCAATTTAATATCATTTTATAAAACTTAAGACTCAGTAAATTAATCTGGACTGTAATTAGGATGCCAACTGTTTACTTGAATACCAGCACAAAAAAAATTGGTTAAAATTGTTTGAAGAAATTTTATTCCATCATAAAGATGAAGAAGGTATTAAATCACTGACAAAATCCATACCCATCACTGAGGCTGTCAGGAATTCTGTAGCCTTACCCCACTCTATTGTTCCGTTGTTCTTTGGGTTTTCGTAAATCTGTGTCAGATGGCATTGCCTTGCTCTTTCCTTCACTTGACATGCATGTTTCCATCTCCACATTGTGGTCCTGTTTTCTCTCTCCATAGTGGTGTAAGGACAAAAGGTGATGCTCAACTTTATGTGCTGCCTTGACATCTGGTGAAACCAGGAAGGCCTCAAATGGTCTAACTGCATGTTTATCTCTCCATTATGCTCCCACATGTAAAGACCTGTAGTCTAACAACCTTCTTATCAAAGAGACCAAGCACAGTTTTTAGTTACTCCAAAGCAGTGGGTTAATTTTTCTGCCAACCCACAGAATTATTCAAATAAATCAACCACATCCTCCCACCGGAACCAGGCTCACCCCGTCCTCTTGATGCTGCAAAGCCTGCCTCCCACAGCTACTGCTTGTGTACTCTGTTCCCAAGTGTAACCCTTGTGTGGTGACATGGTGTGGGCACATCTGTGTTCCTCTCCCCCACTCTCTAAGTAAATGTGGTTATAAGCTGCTGTTGATCTCTTCTGTCCAGTGTTGGATGTTGTGTGTTTGGTCATCCCCATCACCCTAGGGTGAGTATCCCTCCCTCACCAAATGCGTGAATTGGAAGTGATTAAAACATCCATACATTCTTTAGCCACACATCCTTTATGCTCAGTTCTTCCTTTTAAAAGAAATCTTCCTCATACAGTGTTAAACACTTTCATTGATTTTTCAAATCCCAACTTAAGTTCCATGCCCTTAATTTCAGCCCTTCTAATGTAGAGCTTTGTCTCACTATAGGACCAATATGACACTGTGTCTCCTTACTTACTTGTAGTATGTTTAGACTAGTCACTGGGTCCATTGCTCCTCTATTCTGTACAGTCCATAAATTGAATATTTAGTCAGCAATTATAGAACCAAATTGATATGGGGATAATAAAGCCAGATGGTTTATTTCTTACCCTGGACCTCACCTTCACTTGTAATCTGGGACATCTTTTTTATGAATCTTGCTTCTGGATCATGAGTGAAAATAAATATATATTCCCCACGACAGCTAGAATAAAACAAATTCTTGAAAGTGTATGCTCCATTGATAGTGAGGTCAATGCATTATTTTTGAATATTGGGGACAGAATAGTTTAATATTGTATTTTAATATTTATTTCATTATTGTTTTCAGCTTTTTCTCTAGATACAATTTTTTTTTTCTCTTGCTGGCTCCAGATCTCATTCCTTAATTATATGCATACACCAAGCTGAGTTTTTGAATTACAGCTATTCGTTTTTTACATCCTCCCTGTCGGTATTAAGTCTGAGCTCTTCCTTTATAGTGAGGAGTCCCAACTTCCTACTGAAACAGTAGTTCCATATTTATGTTGTGCATAGATTTACACAAGGATGTAACACCATTAGTTCAAACTCTTCATTTCAAAATTTAACTTATATTTTCTTATACATAGCTTGTTTCTCAACTTCTATATTTTAAACAAGAATATAGTCACTTCACTAGTTATTTAGCCTAAAACCTTGGAGTCATTTTTTAAATTTTTTCCCTTCTGTTTTTGTATAATCACATAACTAGTAAGACTTCTTGGAGCAAATACAAAGACTGGACTGACTGGAAAACAAAAATTCTATGTGGAAGAGATGGTTCTTAAGTGGCTTCACAGATAGTAGTTATTGGAATGCAGAACATATATTTTATATATTTACATGCAGTGTTCTCATTTACCCACATTTGATTGCTACTGTGAGCAAAAAGAGAAAAGTTATCATTTTTTTGTCACTTAGTTTTTCTTCTCAGGTAAGCTTACTTGATTTGATATTGTTTCAAAAGCAATTTACATCAAATATGAAAATAATTTTCATAAGCTCCCATCTCCCTAATATTAATTATGACTTAAAGAAGAGTAGTACTGTATGTAAACAATGTCTATTAATAAAATAGAAAAAGAAAAAAATAATAAGCATGACTTTGGTTTATTTTCTTAGATTAATTTTTAAATGATTGGGATAAAAACCTTCATACAATCATTTTTGGTACCCTTTTTCTCTTTTTTATTGGCGACCAGGGGACTAGCTGTCAACTCTAAAGCATAGATAGAATGTGGACAAATTTAAAACGTAACAATGTTATATCTGTGAAATGCATTTAAAGTGTGAAATTATTTCACCAGCTTGTCTTCTCAGAAGCAAACACAAAAGTATAGACACAAATATGCCAATGGTATAGACTTTTATTTATGAGACCATGGCAAATCTCGTAACTCACAGATGTATCTCAAAAGAAAGCTAATGATTTTAACATGATTTGATTGGAATATATTTACAACAATGTTTCCATATATTGACTGTGAATTGTGTTCTCTATTTTAATACTGAGAAGTATCTGCAACATATAAACTATATAATAAACTACCTTGTTCTGAGGTTAAGCATATACCTGAATGCAAATTAATTTAATAAATTCTAAAGTGACATGTAAAATATGGCTTTACACAAATAGGAATCACTAAGGATACCTATTTCCCATGATTACATGAAGATATTAGTAAGTACAGTAAGGTATTATTTGTGTGAAGCATTAGCTTTATTTTTGACTTTATAATTGAATCACGGACTTTGGCAATATGTTTTCAAGGAAAACAAGATAGACCTATTTAAAGGAAATGTCTACAAAATTTTTTTAGGAATATTAAGAATAACAAAGATAAACACAAGAAAATTGAATCAAAGACAGTATTTTAATATACTTTGGATTTGATGTTAAAACTGAATACCAAATGGAAACTGAACTTGAGAATTCCTTGAAGAGACAAAACCATTTTAGCCACATACACAAAACTAAATCTATCTTATTTCATGAAGAGAAATGAAACTTATCTTAGGTTATTCCTTGTAAAAGCCTCTGAAAATCATAAAACAGACTTATGTCATCTTCCTAAAACTGGTAAGAGATGATCACTTTTAACTGATCCCCTGCTGTCTGGAAAGCCCCATTGTAATAACCAATCATTGTAAAGGGTAAACAACCTTATAAACCATCTTGTAACTTCATGCCCCTGAGGTCATATCAGTTTTTATTTCTGAAGGCTCCCAGTTCACAAACTGTTCTTATATGCACAATAAACTTTCACTAAATACGATTCCTTAATTTGGTGGTTTTAATTTTTCCATTTCTGGATTTTTGACAGTTTCCAGCATCAGAAATGGGATTTAAAGAAGACCCCCAACAACTCTGAGGACAGTGAGAAAGCAAGTGCCTGTACCCACAGAGCCCATTCCTCTCACTGCTTTCTCACTAACCCTGGAATTTGAGGGTAAGTCTCTCTTCAATCTGAGCTCCACTCTCCTTGTGTTTAGAGCTCTCTGACTTTATTGTGCAACTTGTATTTTGTTTGTTGAAGCTTCTTGCTATGCCACCCTATTCTGTCCTAAAGGGGGTGTGGGAAACACGTGATTCCCTGTGTCTGGGGACAGCTATTGGAAAACGTGGCCCCTCATAGTGAAGACGTCTAGGGACTCTAAAGGTAAAAATGGGTTCCACCTAGTCTAAAACTATTTTTCCATCTCTTTCAAAAACAACCGTTTCCTGGAGGTATAACTTCTATGGATCAGGATCTTGTGCTTTTATGGAAAATGGTTGAACTTCTGGATAATTTGGAATTGTACTGGCCAATTTTGGGAAACTTTATCTTAGATAAGTCCACCTTAAGGGGCACCCTTGTTAAGAGAGATCTCAGACCTCTAGAAGACAGTGTGGAATGCAATCTTTGATTGGTATGCAGAAATTTCTAGAAGATAAATGACTCCAAAAATAGTCTCCCTCTAAAAGAATCCTTACATCATGCAAATAAAAAATCTTCAGTAAAAAACTTTGGCCATCGACATACACACACTGCTATATATAAGACAGATAACCAAAAAGGACACCGTATAGCGCAGGGAACTCTGCTCAGTATTCTGCAATAACGTAAATGGGAAAATAATTTGAAAAAGAATAGATATATGTATATGTATAATTGAATCACTTTGCTGTACATCTGAACCATTGCAAATCAACTATAGTCCAATATAAAATAAAAATTAAAAAATAACAACACTTTGACCATCTGAGTAGGTAATCTTAACTTAGTCTATCAGCCAAAAGTACAACTTAGATCTAGCTATTCTTTTGAGTTTTGTATTATTGTACCTGAGACGTGACAAAAATTTTAAAATGAAAGCTATAAGATCTCTGTTTATGTCTGTCTGTGTTTATACATATTTATGTACGTATGTATGTCACGTATAAATGATATTTCAAAATCAGTTCTATTTAATTGGCTTAAAAAATAAGTACCTATGTAAATTAAGTATTCCTAAAACTCTCAGAAATATAGAAACTAACCCAAATGTTTTTCAAGTTCACATGATCTGGAATAATCTTTGATAAATAAAAGCTAATTTAAGTCTGTTGATTTAATAATCACACTCGTTCTCAAAATTCTCAATATTAAATGTAATACAAACATCAACTTTTTCTACTTGGGTTTACTAGTCAAAAAAGCTCATACTATCTCTATGTTACAAAATTTGTCAACAAGAAAAATAACTTGAGATGATGGTTAACTCTTTGACATCTAATATAAGCATTGTTAAAAATAAGTAATGTATGGGCTTACCTGGTGGCACAGTTGTTGAGAGTCCGCCTGTTGATGCAGGGGACACGGGTTCGTGCCCCAGTCTGGGAAGATCCCACATGCCGCGGAACGGCTGGGCCGGTGAACCATGGCCGCTGAGCCTGCGTGTCCGGAGCCTGTGCTCCGCAAAGGGAGAGGCCACAACAGTGAGAAGCCCACGTACCGAAAAAAAAAAAAAAAAAGTAATGTAAATAAATGTAAAAAAGGTAAAAGTTTATACTAAGTTAAACTAAATAATGGATTTTCACTGAATATCTAAATTATTTCCAAATAAGATAATATACTGAGGCATTGATTGCTGAACATAAGTTTAAATTTGTCTACTCTTGGCTTCTTGATTTTTTACAGAGAAACAAAAGATGTGTGGGTCTATTAATAAATATGTTTTTGCCACATTTAAAGTTGTATTATAAAAAAAGTCTTTAAAAATATGTTTTATAATTATGTATTTATAAATTTGCTAATCTACTATAGGATGTGAATATGTGATAGTTCACAATTTCCTTCCTCCTAGCTTTCTCTGGAGAGTAAAGTGTAATTAAAATATGTAATCAATATGTAAAAATACAGCTACTAGAAATAGTAAGAGCAAAGGGAAAAAACTTTGTATACAAGGTATGGGAAGAAAATGGGATGTATATTTATATAAAGGGTATGCAAGGAATACAGAATGTATTTTTGTTAAGGAAAAAAAAGAGTAATGCTGTCTAAAATAAAATGATTAATTGTTC
This sequence comes from Leucopleurus acutus, assembly GCF_964270905.1. NCBI lineage: Eukaryota > Metazoa > Chordata > Mammalia > Artiodactyla > Delphinidae > Leucopleurus > Leucopleurus acutus. Next base: position 76,558,608 of record NC_139145.1, on the reverse strand, counting down.
CAGAAGAAGAAAGGAAAAGAATAAGACAAAGCTCAAATGGATACAGAAAGTTGCAGAATATGATATAGATTTAGTGTTAGCCAACTATGGCCCACAGGCCAAATCTAGCCCACCATAGGTTTCTGTAAACAGAATTTTATTGGACTAGAGCCACATACTCATTAGTTACTTATTATCTATGGCTGCTTTTACACTGGAATGGCAGAGTTAAGTAGTCATGATGAAGAACAAATGGCCTGCAATGCCTGAAATATTGACCATGTAGCTGTTTACAGAAATGCTGGATGACTGTTGATCCAGAATCCACAAGAACCAAATCATGATAGACACAAAAACATTTCAGGTGGTTAACTTTAGGGATAAGTTCTTATTTGTGTTATCATTGGTGATCCTTAATTCCTATTAGTTAGGAATTTTGGGTTTTAGATAATACTCAGAGACTTTGTTTTTTGCATAACACAGACATATTTAGGCAACTATAGATATATTCAGTACAATTATCTACATTTCTTTTTATGAATTAAGCATGTCGTGTCCTTATCCCCAACACAAGGACATTTCCTCTAGATTACTTGGCCCATAAAGTTCAGTAAGATCCCTGTAAAATGACTATGGTTTTACCAATATCCAAATATTGGATTTGGTTTTACCAAATCCAAACTGGTTGGTTTCTAGTAATTTATTTCAAAAATCCTTGATGGGGGGTGGATAGAATTTGGAGAAAGAGTCTGTACTTTGTGTGATTTTCAAGAAATTTATCTCAACTATTAGTTTGGGTTAGTAGAGATTTTATTGTGCATATTCTATTAGCACATGTATTCCTTAGCTTTTTTGTGGTTTTAGCCATTGCCCATTTACTGCCAATATCAGAAGGCACCATTAGATTTTCCCTTTAGGAGACTGGGAAATTTTGGCTTCACTTTTCCTCAGGGCTTATCAGGAACAGCCTGTGGAACTCTTCACTTCAGCAATATTTTTCATCTAAGGTTATGCCCTCCTACTTCCCTTCCCACCAAACACACACGTGGCCAGCTTCCCTGGTTTTGTTCTCTTTTTTTTCTAATCTCTAAATTGGAGTTCATAGACTTTCAGACAAAACAAACTACCTGTGATCCTGGCTCTAACCTCAAGAGGCTGACAGTCTTTCCCTTGATTTTAGGAGACAGAAGATAGTTAAAAATACAAGGTCATGATTAATACCTGGTCAGGGAGAAACACTGGTCAGTAACTGATATGGGCAGAGGGATCAATTTATAGAGGCTTCATAGAGGAGATGAAATCTAAGAATTAAAAGTCAATTGCTTTAACTTTGAGTGGTAATAATAATGGAATTGAGTAGTATTGTAACTTTTATCTTTAGATTTCTTGTGCCAGATAATCTATTTGTTTCTTTATTTACTGTTCTATTCTGTTGTGTTCATGTCCTATATTGTCTAGCTGTGTCATCTGCATTCCAAAATAATACCCTTGAGGATAAAAATCTTATTTATGAAACTTATTTTCACATGACACTATATAAAAATTTCCATGTGATAAATTGATGTATAAAAACAGTAAAAAGACACAAAAAGCTCTATATTTCATATGCTCGAAAGAGACTACTATTGTGTTATTTAGCATAAGCTAAACCATTGTGATATACAGACCCAAATTGTTTATGGGCTCAAACACACTAGAAGTTTCATATTTGCAGCACAATCTAGCACAGGTGTCCCTAGTTGACTGTTAGCTTTTCTACACTTGTCTTTCAAGAACTAAGGCTCCTTCCGTCATGTGCTTTCGTCATCTCCTGGGTGATCATCATTTTCAAACATCATAAGCATTACATAAACAATAACTTTATTAATCAGTGTTCCAGAGAAACAGAACCAATAGGAGATGGATGTATAGGTATAGATAAGAGGAAATTTATTAAAAAAATATTTTTGCAGAAACATTTAACTTAATTCACATTTTATACATCTGGTGGGTACAACAGCAAATTATTTGGAATTCTGTTCAAAATCAAAGCTGTACCTGTAGATGTTACTTAAAGTAGAGTACACATAACTGTGTGCGTTTGTGTTGTTTTGTTTTACCAAATTTTGATCATTTCCATGATACCATGCACTCAGCCTGTGTATTTTGGTATTCACCAAATAGCTATTGTTTCTGCAGGTACTTCAGCTTACAAACTGCTGAGAGGTTTACTGTGAACTTTTTCCAAATTTCCAAATGAAGGCAATCCTGATGGATATATAATAAGAAGAATGGTGAGAAAAGTAAAGAGGGCTCAGACCTGCTTCTTATAAGTCTTGCCCAGAAATCATACTTGTCACTTCTGCTCACATCGCGTTGGCTAGCGTTCTGCCACGCAGCCAAGTTTATCTACAAGGGAAGTTGTAAATACCTTTAATTGGATGTCCAAGAAGAAGAGAAGGTGAATTTGTGGTGGATAGCTAGGAGTTTCTCCCTCAGCCAACATCAGGGCAGTTCATTTTTCATGTCTAAATCTCTGCACGTTTTGATACTATTCTCTCTGACAAATACCTGTACTCTAGGTACTTCTGAGACAGACTAAGCTTGAGTTGACAGCCACTTAATAGCTTTCAAAGCCTCAACTGAAAGAAATACTATTTATGGAGGATTTTGTGCAATCATTCCATGCCTCTAGGGCTATGTCTCAGGGAAAATTTTGCCTCTCTCCACAGGGGACATTTGGCAATGTTTAGGTATATTTTAGGTTGTCAGAACTGGGAGAGTGAGGTTGTTGGCATCTAGTGGGTTGAGGCCAGAAATGCTGATAAACATCATCTAATGCACAGGACAGCTTTTCACAGCAAATAAATATCAAGCTCAATATGTTAATAGTACTGAGGTTGAGAAACCCTGCTCTATATATTCTAGACTGTTCACTCAAAGTGCAGCTATGTTATTAGGAATGTGTAAGTGGATCTTATTATAGTATATTAGTATATTGTATATACTCTACTATATTGATTACTCAATGGTTTATATGCTAATGTGATTCCTTTAGATTGTACTGGCAGATGTTACAAGAAATTATGCAGTTCATCTGTATATTTATTATAAGGGAGGTGTATTACATAGTGTTAATTCTTTGAGGAGCTGTAGCAAAGATCTCTCTCTTTTATGAGTATCAAAAATAAAATCAGAGACATTAATTTCTTGGGTTGTTTTTGGTTTTTTTACATCTTTATTGGAGTATAATTGCTTTACAATGGTGTGTTATTTTCTGCTTCATAACAAAGTGAATCAGTTATACATATACATATGTTCCCATATCTCTTCCCTCTTGCGTCTCCCTCCCTCCCTAATTTCTTGTTTTATAGACACTCCTATAATTAATCATATTTCACCATTTGTCTTGTCCATTAGAAAGGTTAGAGGCAAATATGTGACCAACCTTTGAATGGCAGGAGGAGTCATGACGTATGAATATTATATGTGTTTACTCACTTGCTATTTTTCCAGTCTTTTCTCTGTGTGTGTGTGTGTGTGTGTGTGTGTGTATGCTTACTACACACCTAGATTCACATTACCTTCCAAACATTTTTGTTACTTTAAATCAATTTTCTTTTAAATATATTTTATTGTGTTATATTGTTTATATATATATATTTATTTTTTAACTAACATTTCTTTTTTTAATGTATTTATCATTTATATTTATTTTTGGCTGCGTTTAGTCTTCCTTGCTGTGTGCTGGCTTTCTCTAGTTGTGGCGAGTGGGGGCTACTCTTCGCTGCGGTGCATGGGCTTCTCATTGCGGTGGCTTCTCTTGTTGCGGAGCATGGATTCTAGGTGTGTTGGCTTCAGTAGTTGCAGCATGCGGGCTCAGTACTTGTGGGGCATGGGCTTAGTAGCTCCGTGGCATGTGGGATCTTCCCAGACCAGGGCTCAAACCTGTGTCCACTGCATTGGCAGGAGGATTCTTAACCACTGTGCCACCAGGGAAGCCCTGTTTATATATTTTTGAGAAAAGTTTTTTTTTTCCTTTTTTTAATTTATTTTTTATTGAAGTATTGTTGATTTATAATGTCTTGTTTGTTTCAGGTGTAGTTACAGTGATTCAGTTATACATGTATGTCTATTTTTCAGATTATTTTCTGTTATAGGTTATTATAAAATACTGAGTAGAGTTCCCGTGCTATACAGTAGATCCTTGTTGTTTATCTATTTTACATATAGTAATGTGTATATGTTACTCCCATCCTCATAATTTATCCCTCCCCCACCCTTTGGTAACCATAAGTTTGTTTTCTATGTCTGTGAGTCTCTTTCTGTTTTGTAAATAATTTCATTTGTGTCATTTTTTAAGATTCCACATATAAGTGATATCATATGATGTTTGTCTTTGGCTTACTTCACTTAGTATGATAATCTCTAGATCCATCCATGTTGCTGCAAATGGCATTATTTCATTCTTTTTCATACCTGAGTAATATTCCATTGTATATATGTACCACATCTTCTTTATCCATTCATCTGTCAGTGGACATTTAGGTTGCCCCTGTGTCTTGGCTATTGTAAATAGTGCTGCAGTGAACATTGGGGTGCATGAATCTTTCTGAATTATTTTCTCCAGATATATGCACAGGAGTGGGATTGCAGGATCATATGTTAACTCTATTTTTGTTTTTTTAAGTAACCTCCATACCATTGAGAATAATTCTTAAAACAAGGTGGGGTTAAAAAAATAAATAAATGAATTAGTAATAGTAATAGTAATGATAGTAATGATAAAGAAACCTCATTCTCACAGCATTTGCATTTCCTAATAAATAGCATTTAAATGTGGAAGTTAACTTGTCTAATGTAGCATGACATATAGCAGTATCAGGCAATGAGAATAATTGAACACAGTCAACATATGATTTTATTTTGAACAGAGCTAAAGTGGTAAGGTGGAATCTGGATATACTCATCTGGTTAGTTGGGAATAGATTTCCTAGTCATGTGAAAATTAGTAATATATACCCCAAAATGACACCAGATACAATACCCACCACTCCCAATTGCTAATTATTTTTCTGCTTTTATTGAATGAAACATCTAAGCTTTAATCAAGATCAGTATATACTTTAATCATCATTCTCTTTAGGATATGCCAAATTACCTTAAATATCTTTTTTAACATGTACTCTTACATCATCATAATTATCATATAATTTTTCAATATTCTCCAGAGTAGTTGATTTTCACTCTTTCCTCCAACATTGCCTAGATTTGTGTAACCTAATGAATTATTGAATGTATGTTTGGCTACACCCATATTTTAAGTTCTTTATGATTTGCTATGCAGTTTAAATCCAAGTGCTATTTTCAAAAATGTTCTAGGTTTTATTTTAAAAAACACAAGCTGTCCTTTGGGGTATTTATATACATTTTAAATGAAAATTCACAGACTGGCAGACTGTTATCTCTGGCCTGCATAGCACTTTAATTTTTAAAATACTTTTAAAATTATTTGACATCTTTTAAAAATTGGCATATTTCTGGCAGGATAATCAACCATGCTAGGGTATTTCCAGATGGCATCAGTCACCCTAAGATAAATTTTAACCTGAATGCTTTCCATTTAACCACAGACAAACTCTGCCAAGCTTACTTATTTCATTACCTAGCTGGCCCCTGTAGATACCTTGTCTTGTGACTCACTCCCCACCACCATGACTACAAATTAAAAAATAGCAGATACATTTTAAGTATTTGGTTTTCAGTAATAGTTGTTGGATATGACAGTGGCAATACTGAGTCTAGTACCATGAGAAAGCATGTGATTGCAAAACCAAAGGTCATCGGAATACTGTGTCATTATTTCATCTGAGCTGCTTGTGAGTACCAATGAGTACTGGTAGCCATGCCATGAAGAGCTTTGCTTCTACTTCAAATTTGCCTGAAGTAAACGTAGTTTTCAGCCTGGGTATAACATGCTTAGCTCACCAAGATGTCTCAGAAACACATCTTTCTGACTGCAAATGACAGACTCTCCTTCCTTCTCTACCCTTCTCTGTCAGAATTAACATCTACCAAATGAGAGTGAAGCCCCAGAGTTTATAGGTGGCCTCTGATCATGAAATTTTTCATCCTTTGGTAATAATTTTAGAAAGTATCATGGAAAATTTGTCTAAATGCCTCAGAGAAGAATTCACAGTTATTGCAAGGGATGAAGTTAGGGAGTTTAGCTTGATTAGAACTTTGTGATCGAATCATTTGACAAATTGTAAGTAATATTCTGGCACCTGACTTTATTTATATCTTATGTACATATTGAGAAAAGATGGCACTTTAAAAGAGTATGTAACATGCAAGATTGCAAAAATTAAAGTTACTATTTTTAAAAATTGATGGGACTTCCCTGGTGGCTCAGTGGTTGAGAGTCCGCCTGCCGATGCAGGGGACACGGGTTCGTGGCCCGGTCTGGGAAGATCCCACATGCCGCGGAGCGGCTGGGCCCGTGAGCCATGGCCGCTGAGCCTGCGCGTCCGGAGCCTGTGCTCCGCAGCGGGAGAGGCCACAACGGTGAGAGGCCCAAGTACCGCAAAAAAAAAAAAAAATTGATGGCTGTATCACCTTAGTGAATGTGCCATTAAGTTTGGTTCTGACTCAAAACACATGTATGTCTGTAAACTGGGCACTTTCCCAGAGGTCTGGTCACAGTAACCAAGTTCTCAAGAATTATGAAGAAAAGCAAATGGCACTTTAGAATATACAATGAAAACTATAACTCACATACAGTCTAGGATACCAGTCTTTGCCTAACCAACATATCAGATTATGGGACATCAGGTCTAATTAAATTCCAAGCTTAGTGAAAACTGTATTTGAAAATATGGGAGTTTTATGATTACAAATTTGAATAGCTTCTAGTTTGAGAGTAATCATTTTGCCAGTGAGATGGAAATCATCATTGTCCATTGTCTAAAATTCCCTTTCTTCTAGGTTATGATTAAATAGACACTGCCATTATTTGCTTTAGTCATTCAGCTAATCACCTCTCTCCCTGCTTCCTACCCCAAAGCATATAGTTATTTTTTGAAAGACTTGTTCATGTATAGAGTTAGGTTATAAACAGAAACTCTCAGTCCTGTCACTTTAATATGACTTGGGATTTATCACTTAAATTATTTGATGTGATTTCTAAAGCTAGTCAAAGGGATTCCTACTCATGCTCTCACTCAGTACTTTGCATACAGAGACAACATTGGTCACAGAGGAAGAAACAAGTAAGCAATTCCATTTATTTTGCTTTTTCAATTTGGAGATAAAGAAAATGTTTTGAATGATATATAAGAAAAAAGTCAAATGACTCTCTGAAATTATTAGAGATGCAACCTAGATTTTCATTATTTTATAACAGTTGTTTCCCTACTGCTTTCAGAGAAAATAAGAGAATGTTTCTGAAAAAGCAATTTCAATGAAAGATCCATTAAAATATAAATATTATGAACTTTCATATTGCTGTGCCTGGAAAAATATGTATGCTTTAAAGTGAAGTCCCCAGAATGAATTAGCTTTGATAGTTTTACTTTTGCATGTTAGATGAAGAAAAACTATCTTCTGTGTTTGATTATATGATGATATGTATGTGTTTGATTACATGCACGCACACACACACACACACTCACTTACACATATTAAAATATACAAAATATACAATGAGACTTTTTGAATCAATTTTGTGCTTCCAATTAAAAATTACTTTTATTTTATAGACCAATTGGTTTATCATATTGAATAGGTTTTCTATAATTTTGAGATTGGTCATATGTTGCCATATTAGAAGTCCCACATTAGAATCTTCAGTTAAAATTGATTATTGTCTTCTCATAATGCTTAGTTTTATTTTTACTTGCAGATGGAAAAAGCAACCTATCACCTGGGCAAGACGCTAACATATACATAGACCCTATTGATCCTATATAGTATCCTGTATTTCTCTATACATTTCTCTTACAATTTAAATAATTAAAAGAATTACTGTTAAAGTGAAACCTGTATCTGGCAAGTGAAATATATTAAGCCATTAGCAACTATAAATATTAGATGAATTAATTTATTGGAATATCTTCAGGTTTTTATTGCTGTTTGACAGCTTAGATTATATCTCTGACACATTTTGGTAACAGATGTATATCTTTAATATTTATCCCAGTGTGAGAAACAAGGTAGCAAGAAAGGGCACTGGACACTTTACAATAGGCAAATGCCAAGAAATAGTACCTCACCACAATCATAATAATAATAATTTTAATATTAATAGGTAACATTCATTAGCATATATTATGGACCAGGGACTCTTCTAAGCATTTTTGTATGTATTAATTTATTTAATTTTTCCAGTAATGTATGATAAAAGTTATGCTACTGTCCTTATTTACACATAAGGAATCCAAGGCACAGAGAGGTTCTGCAATTTGCCCATGGTAACCCAGCTGCCAGGTGACAAAATATTGATTAAGGACTCAAGAATTCTGGCTTGTAAAATCACATTCTTAATCACTGTGTTATGACACCTTTTATAGCAGTGAAAAGATAAAGGGAAGAGAAAAGAGAATTAAAGTGTTCTAGAGGCCTGTGCTTTACTCACACCTGCGCCAGGCACTGTACTTGTACTTACATCTGATACTGATTTCAAAGTGTTAAATTCTTGCCCTTTAATTTCTACCTATATACCCCTGGGGAAATTCTTAATTTTCATTGTCCTCAGTATTTTTAATCTATAAATGAAAGGCTGGTACTTCATTCTTTCGAAGAATCCTTCCAGTTCTGATTTTCTGCTTCTATGCTAGTGAAAAAACAAAACAATCTTTTCTTTTTTCATGTCTGTCTTTTCTTTTGCCTATGTCTGACTCTGTCAACCTTTTTTTTTTAAGTCTTCACAGATGATAACCTTTATATTCTGATTTTGGAAAATAACACTCTGTGCGTGTTTCTGTGGTAACAAACTACTTGCTCACCTTAGTTTTGTGTCACTTAAAATAAATCAGTTGGCAAAAGTAATATCTTGTATAGAAAATCAAGCAATTTCTAGAGTGAAACCTCCACAATTTGGTTTAAAATTTAAGGGTCACCTATATACTTGGAGCTCACAAGAGACTGTTGTTTTTTAACTGCAAAATGTGATGCACAGCAAGCATTGGAAAGAGTTTTTCCTACTGCACAGTAAATTCCCAGTGGCTGCTAAGTCTAAATATAATCACAGGGCTTAGTGATATATATCCAGAGGAGGTCTAGGTAGATTTTGACCCCAATTTTCTGGTGAAGCTAGAACTCCAGCTGCTTCTTACCACAGATTTAGTCTGGGACACTAACAGGAAATAACTCCCACCAGAAACAAACATGTCTCCTGGTAAAACTTATCTCATACCCAACTTCATTAGAAGAAAATATTTCTACATTTTTTTGTTGTTGTTGTTGTTGTAGTATGCGGGCCTCTCACTGTTGTGGCCTCTCCCGTTGCGGAGCACAGGCTCCGGACGCGCAGGCTCAGCGGCCATGGCTCACGGGCCCAGCCGCTCCGCGGCATGTGAGATCTTCCCAGACCGGGGCACGAACCCGTGTGCCCTGCATTAGCAGGCTGACTCTCAACCGCTGCGCCACCAGGGAAGCCCTCTACATTTCTTAAAGTAACAAAAGAAAATGAAGAGAAAGCATTTTTTAATATTTCTTTTCATACACACACACACACACACACACACACACACACTTAAGAGAGTTATGAGTTCTTGCACAAATATTTTCTTTTGAAATAATGTTCTTTGATTTTTCTGAATGTTAAATATATAGTCAATTTATTCAAATGAATAACAACTGACAATTACTGAGTTCTGGGTAAAGCACTAGGGCTAATTTGTGACAAATAAAACCCTTTCTTACAGAGACAGACAGTGCCTTCTAGGATATCAAAATTTAGTCAGAAAAGAAGTGAGACTGGGAAAAGTTTTAAAGTATTCCATGAGGGAGATAGACTGTTAATGGGCTGTCATTGTTAATGGGCTGTCATAAAGCAGTGGAGCGAATAGAGAATGTTTTATAATGGATGATGTATTTAAATTGATACTATAGGATTTAAAGGCTGTAAATAGGAACAATCAGGCTGATGAATAGGTCGTAAGGAGTCATTTTCAGTTACTTTTCATTCATAAAGTTAAGAATTTTTGTAATCAGAAAGCCAGCAAAGTAGTTGATGCTTTTTGGACTCTTTACAATTTATCTGTCAGATCATAACCCAGAAAAATGCACTTTTCTCTCTATTCATTTCACAGGCATTTCACAAAGATTTCCGTGTGCAAAGATAAGCTCAAGCAGCACAAAGGGACAAGCATGCAAACAACCACAGCAGCATGACAAGTCCAAATGGATGGATGTATTAAGGATTCTTAAAGAACAGATGAAGGACAATGTGAGTAAGATAAAAAGATCTCAGAAGTATTCACTGAGGAGGTAGTATTTGAGTTGTCTTTTAGGATGAAAATGAGTTTGTCAGGAAGGCAAAGGGCAATCTGCTTTAATCACACCTTACTCAGTCCATTCTGCTCCCAGGATACATATCACATGTAACAATAATGAAACAAATGAAAGCAATTAATTCACGATTTGTGTTAAACCCTTTCAACAAGTTACAGAATCTCAGTCATGAGTCAAACTGTAACTTCTCATTAAGTCAACATAATACTTGTCAGTAATTTGTGAAATTCCTTTGTCTTCTTCACGTTGTTCACATAGATGTAGCTTCTTTAAATTCCTCAAGAAAGTTGTTTTGATTTAATAGATCTCTGAGTTTTAAACAAGAAAGGTAAAATTCTAAATTTTAGAATTCTCTGCCTGAATGAAATGAACTATTCCACCACTTTCTGAAATGGTTTATTTATTTTCTGGGGAAGTACAATGTTACTTTCTGATCTCTATGATTAGTCTTCTTTATAAAAATAATTATATAATGAAATATATGTGACATATTATAAGAGACTTTTTATATTAATTGCCAGGATTCATTCTAATGAAGCTTGGAGATGTTTGGGATATTCTGAAGTTATTTTAAAAAAACAGTTCTCACTTTGGGGGACATCTTAGAAAACTGGTGGTATCTTACAAAACTGAACATGCTCATACCATAAAATCACACTCCATAGTATTTACGCAAAAGAGTTGAAAACTTACATCTGTAGTGAAACTTGCACATGTATGTTTAAAGCAGCTTTATTCATAATTGTCCAAACTGGGAAGCAACCAAGATGTCCTTTGGTAGGTGAATGCATAAATAAACCATAGTATCAGGAAAATGAAATATTATTCAGCACTAAAAAGAAATGAGCTGTTAAGTTATGAAAAGACGTATATGCCTATTACGAAGTGAAAGAAGCCCATCTGAAAAGGCTGCATCCTGTTTAATTTCAACTCTATGATTTCTGGAAAAAGCAACATTATGGAGACAGTAAAAATATCAGTGATTGACAGGGGTTGAACGGAGGGAGAGATAAATAGGCAGAGAACAGAGGATTTTTAGGACACTGAAACTACTCCATACAATACAGTCATGGTGAATACATGTCATTATACATTTGCTCAAACCTGTAGAATGTGCATACAACACCAAGCATGAACGTTGATGTCAACTATGGACTTTGGTGATAATGATGTGTCAGTGTAAGGTCATCAGTTGTAATAAATGCACCAGTCTGAGGGGGGATATTGATAATGGTTGAGGCTATGCATGTGTGGGGACAGGGAGTATTTGAGAAATCACTGTACCTTCTGTTTCATTTTGCTGTAAATCTAAAACTACTCTAGAAATAAGATCTATTAATTTTTTTTAAAAAAGAGTTGTTGGGCTTCCCTGGTGGCGCAGTGGTTGAGAGTCTGCCTGCCAATGCAGGGGACACAGGTTCGAGCCCTGGTCTGGGAGGATCCCACATGCCGCGGAGCACCTGGGCCAGTGAGCCACAATTACTGAGCCTACGCTCAGCAACAAGAGAGGCCGCGATAGTGAGAGGCCCGCGCACCGCGATGAAGAGTGGCCCCCACTTGCCACAACTAGAGAAAGCCCTCACACAGAAACGAAGACCCAACACAGCAACATGTAAAAATAAATAAACACTATTATTAAAAAAAAATAGTTGTTATTTGGTTGCACAATTCACCTTTATGAATGAGTGTACATACCCAGAATTTTTATTATATATTATTATTAATTCACCAAATCTATATGTCATAGTATTCTCTTTTGCTTATTGACTGGTAAAATTACTATGTCAGATGTTTCACACATCATTTTATTCAGTGAAAATATAATATTATTTTAGAGTACTTTCATTTTTATTACATAAATTTATTTCATTAATCATAGAAGTTTTTGTCAAATCGGATTACATACATTAACCTTCAAGCATTCCCTATTCAAAGACAACACTAAAAAATAATAATACTGAAACTGCTACTTATTCTAAGGTATTCTGATCTCTGGTCATTTTTTATATATGTTCTTTTCTATCTTATTTAACTTTGTAGATTTACATATTTGACACATTAAAATAATGTATTATTTATTGGGGGTTTCTTTTTATTTATTTTTCTTCTATATAAAATGATTTACTTCACTTCTTCCAAACCTCAGTTTAGAACTCATTCCTTACACTTTTCCTATTTCATTAGTATTTCATAATTATCACTTACCCATTATGTGGAAATATAGTTGAGGTTGCTTTAGAAACAACTGATTCTTGGTCCACTTTACTTCAAACTTGGCTTCTTCTCTGCTAGCTGTTGTCATTTCAGTAAGGGTCTCTTGAAACATTGCCTCTGTTCTTTGTTTTAAGACTGTAATATATATTTTGATTAAAATCCTTACCTACCAGTCACTGTAATTTTTTACATGTGGATACATATCTTAATCTGTGTGCTGGCAGGAAAATCACCTTTTCCCACCAAAGGCTCAGCTTCCCCAAACTTCCAGGTTTTAAATTTGAAACTGATGTCTTTAAAAAATTACGTTTACAGAGTATTTTGTTACTCCCAAGCTCGTCTACGTCTCTCATTGCCTTATTCATTTATGATTTAGCGCTGACCTCTTTTCGAGTGTCGTTGTGGTTTTATCTCTGCACTACTGTTCTGTGAGAAGGCATTTTTACCTTCATGTTTGAATAGGTCTTTATCACCTGAACTCTTTTTTAAATTTCTTTTGCCTTTTGACTCCCATTTGTCTTTTCCTTACAGAACTTCTTTACTTAAATAATAAATGTAGAGTTTATGATCCTGGAGAATTTAATGATACATTTATGAATAAAGGAGTGAATGGGAATAGAGGGTGTAAGTTCTGATCTGGTTTATGGTTACAATGTTTTGTCTTTCCTCATAATCTTAAGATTTTCCTAATAACTTAATTGTTCTTGTCTTTTCCATATATAACCTAAAAAAACTTATAGATCATTTCACATCACTCTATACATATATTTAAGACAGAAACCCTAGTTTGAAACACCCATTATTAGATTTCATTAAGAAGGACCTAGGAATTAGGTAGGGTGAGATAGTAATACTATGTAAAAAAATGTAAGTCAGAGTTTTAAGCCCTTGCAAAGAAATAAATGAGCCAACGGGACTGTTATTACCTGGGTTGTGCAGCTTCCACTCCCATTAACTATTATATTGTTTTGAAGTTGGCGATGGTGTTACTTTCATCATTTTTGGCTGTACCTATCCAGTTGCTTTCTTTTCCATGGTTTCTCTTCTCCAATCCTTTCTAGGTCCTTTCTTTTACTCTTCAGCTTGTCTATAGATGTCACCAGCCACTTATGTGCTACTCCACTAAATTATCTCCGCCGAAAGCCCCATTTCAGTTAGAGAACAACAGAGGGAACAACTGGGAGTTATTCAGGGTGGAGTGACACTTATGGTGTTTGAGTGATAGAGAATGCAATTCTGAAAGGGATGGGAACAATACTGGGTTAATTAAGGAGAGCTCTAATAAATGGAGAGTCTGAAGAGAGAAATGATTTTCTATGCTACTCTTCAAGAATAGTAGCATATTACATTCTCAGATATTTGTGAGAAGATCGTATTTGCATATAACAGATAAAGATATACTCCCTCACCAGAAATATTGCTTTCAGGTTCATTTCCAGGAAGCATTTTATTTTGTTACTCCATCAAAATGACTTTTTTCATAATTTTAAAACCTACCTATGATCTATAAGAAGACATATAACATCATGTATTTTGTCTTTTTTTTAAGTTGGATTTTTCCATTTTCTTACTGATTTGTAGTTATTTAAAAAATATTCTTGATAATATTCCCTTGTCAGCTGTGGGGACTGTAACTCTCTTCCCCCATTTGTATACGGAATTCAAAATACAATGCTGTACACATGAAACTGATACAATGTTATAAGCCCATGTTACCTCAATTAAAAAAACAAAGAAACAACAACAACAAAAAACCCTAGCCTGCCCTACTCCAAAGCCCAAAATATAAGGACCTAAATTTTCAACTGAAATTTTAAGTTTTATTTTTGACCTTAACATTCTTAATTGACATGGAGTTGAACTGTGTATGTAGTATGTCTTATGTATGTATGTATTCTTTACTCTATGCATATCCACTTCTGAGAGCTCTGCTTTGTAGGTACTCCCTCATTTTCTCAATGATCTGTTGTCCTACCTTTTCATATGTTCCACAGATACATGGTTCTGTACTTAGACTTTCTCTTCTACTATATTGATGAATTTGTCTATCTTGGGATAATACCACACTATCTAATTTTTAACTTCTTCATAAGACCTGTTACTTTTAAGGTGAAGTCCTGCCTAGATCCTTATCCTTCACAATTATCATGGTGGATTTCGACTCTTTAATCTTACATATAAATGTAGAATTTTACATTCCATTTAAATCTCTGTTGAGATTTTAATTGGAATTGCACTGATTATGTAGGTTAGTAGGTTGGGAGATAATTGACATGTTTGTGATTTTATGTTTTTATCTGTGAATATAGTATGTCATTTTATTTAAGTCTAATCTAAAATGTCATCATCAGGATTCAGAATTTTACCTGTAGAAGGTCTTATACTTTGATTCATGCCTAGATACTATTCTTTTCCCTGATAGCATTTTATTTTATTTACTCTTCTAATTGTTTACTGTTGAATAAAATGCAACTTGTTCTTTTACATTAAGCTTACAACTAACACCTTGTTATGTGCTCTTACAAATGAACTTGTAGATTCCTTCAGTTATTCAAATTCTCTGAAGGAGGACCTTTCTCTGATTCTCAACATTGAAAAGATGGCCTTTCCTCTTGCAGAGTGAGAACAAGTACAAACCTCACTACATTTGTCTTATGAACAGATAGCTCACATTGGAATATGTTTAGTAATGAGGGAACTTGACTTGATCTGTTAGAAGAATCACTAAACTCTAACTGTATAGATACATGGATGCCTCAGAAATCCAGGACCATGGAACTGGTAACACCATACCACACATTTGGGTTTTTTTTTTTTTTTTTTTTTTGGCTAGGTATACTGAAAATTATAATAATAGAAAATATAAAATTATATTAGCAATCTGTGATCTCACTATGTGCAATTTCGGGATTGCAACGGATAGAAATGTGATTTTTTAACATCTCACAGCAATGCTGGCTCAGTGCCCCTATCACCCTCCTACTTTCAGAAGTTCAGTATTTTCCCATTGTTCTTAGGAAGAAGCAATAAATATCCACAGTCAATTCATTCATTTCTTGTGTGCTTACTGAAATAATCTCTTTTATTTTGGAAAAAAAGGCAATGGCCTGATATTTAACATGTTTGAAAGAGTCATACATTTCTCTTCAAATCAGATGAATAGAGAAAATAAAATTGCCTTATTTTAACTATTTCCAGTCTGAATTTCTCCAAACCTTGTATTCTGGTTAACAGAAAAATAAACAAATAAATACACAAAACTGAAATTCTAATCTGATTTTAAGCTTATCCATCTTTGAAAATATTGATGAAACTTTGTGTTCTTGCTTCAGTCTACTGGATAAAAGTATTCAGTGACTCAGGAAACCAATCTCCCATTCTTCCTTTTTAAATGACATTAGAAAGGAAGTGAAAAGCTGGGATGCTCTCCTTTCTGTTATGATCTCTAGGACAATGTTATTTGTTGCCCTGGTTTCTGCTGGATGTTTGATCTGGTTTAATTCATGAACCGATCTTTACTGCCCTGTCAGGAAATGCTGACTCAGCCTGTGTTCAACTTGGAAAGTCCTCTAGATCTGTGATCTGATACCTCACTGATGTCCTTCCAACCCCAGCTCTGATGGTCCTTTCTACAGCGCTAGATACAGAGTGAGTTCATGCTCAGTGCAGTGGTCCTCTCTGTCACACTTCTCAGACAATTACTTGGCTGTTTCTGAGAATATTTTGTATCCCATGAGTAATTAGGGGGAAAATATCAACCTCAAAACTTCCCTCTCCTGACCCTTTTGCACTGCCAAGGCTGCCACCAAAGATTGTACAGAGAAGTCATAAGGTAATCTCCTACCAGAGACCCTAATAGACGTGGGTAGGTACAAGAGCTACTTTCTCCTTTAATTACACTTACTTATCTATCAAAGTCCCCCTTCTAAGGTAAAGTCAAAAGAAGAGAAATTGGGTTGTGAACTTATTTAAAAATCAGCACACCACCTCTCCCCCACATTGTTCTAACAATTTTTCTTGGGTCAAATGGGCAAGAATCCTGGCTTCCTTTTCTGTCTTGGTTATTGCTTTGTCTAGCTTTT
The DNA here is from genome assembly GCF_964270905.1 of Leucopleurus acutus. NCBI lineage: Eukaryota > Metazoa > Chordata > Mammalia > Artiodactyla > Delphinidae > Leucopleurus > Leucopleurus acutus. Next base: position 76,541,839 of record NC_139145.1, on the reverse strand, counting down.
CAGGCCTTGTCCTTAATAAAATCAAGGAAGTTAGAAAATCATTCTCAATGTAATACTATTAATTGCAAAATTACTTCTATTTTCTCTCTACTGTGACACTCTAATTCCCCTCTTCCCATAGGCAGATAAATGCTCCAAGTCCACCAACTTTGTGGTCATTAATTCAAAAATGTAAGAAACAAAACCCATACTCATTTTCAAAAGGAGCTCTCACACTAACCAAGATTCAAAGAGGAAGGGCTATTGGGAATTCTGGCATTTTTGGACACAAGTTCTACCTCACCCAGCAAAGCAAATATGGAAAATGTAACATGTAGATCGATATAGATCTCTGAATAATGGTGTCCCGAACTCATGGCCATTAAAAAAAAAAAAAAAAAAAACTATTGGGCTGGCCAAAAGGTTCGTTTGTTTTTTTCCATAAGATGGCTCTAGTAGCACTTAGCTGTCTTTAACTTCATTCGAAACAGTTTTGTTCAATTGTTTTGTGACAGCTGTTGTATCAGCGTGCATTTAAAAAAAGACATAAAAATTGGTGAATTTTTGTGTAGCCATTTTAATATTGAAGATGGAAGAAAAAAGGTAACGTGTTCGGCATATTATGCTTTATTATTTCAAGAAAGGTAAAAACGCAGCTGAAAGGCAAAAAAATGATTTGTGCAGTGTATGGAGAAGGTTCTGTGACTGGTCAGGTGTGTCAAAAGTGGTTTGCAAAGTTTCATGCTGGAGATTTCTCGCTGGACGATGCTCCACGGCCGGGTAGACCAGTTGAAGTTGATAGCGATCAAATCGAGACATTAATTGAGAACAATCAACATTATACCACGTGGGAGATAGCTAACATACTCAAAATATCCAAATGAAGACCAGAAAATCATTTGCACCAGCTTGGTTATGTTAATCGCTTTGATGTTTGGGTTCCACATAAGTTAAGCGAGAAAAACCTTCTTGAATGTATTTCCGCATGCGATTCTCTACTTAAATGTAACGAAAATGTTCAGTTTTTAAAACAAATTGTGACGGGTGATGAAAAGTGGTTATTGTACAATAATGTGGAATGGAAGAGATCGTGGGGCAAGCTAAATGAACCACCACCAACAATACCAAAGTCCAGTCTTCATCCAAAGAAGGTGATGTGTGTATGGTGGGATTGGAAGAGAGTCCTCTATTATGAGCTCCTTCTGGAAAACCAAATGATTAATTCCAACAAGTACTGTTCCCAGTTAGACCAACTGAAAGCAGCACTCAAAGAAAAGCATCCAGAATTAGTCAACAGAAAACTCATAATCTTCCATCAGGATAACACAAGACCGCATGTTTCTTTGACGACCAGGCAAAAACTGTTACAGCTTGGCTGGGAAATTCTGATTCATCTGCCATATTCACCAGACATTGCACTTCCGGATTTCCATTTATTTCAGTCTTTATAAAATTCTCTTAATAGAAAAAATTTCATTTCCCTGGAAGACTGTAAAAGGCATTTGGAACAGTTCTTTGCTCAAAAAGATAAAAAGTTGGGAAGATGGAATTACGAAGTTGCCAGAAAAATGGCAGAAGGTAGTAAAACAAAAGGGTGAATATGTTGTTCAATAAAGTTCTTGGTGAAAATGAAAAATGTGTCTTTTATTTTTACTTAAAAGCCAAAGACACTTTTTGGCCAATGCAATAGATATCAAACTACTGCTCTAATTTGCTTTTTTATACATGTAAACATGAACACATTTCTCATGGAAATTTACCTTTAAACAAAATTAATTAGCTTTTTATAGGGATAGTTTTCCTTTAGGATTTTGTGTCTCCGTTACAAACTACAAACTTTGACTTAATAAAGCAAATAACAAGGTTTGATCCTATAAGCAAATAACAAAGGAGACTAAGTTTCATCAAGGAAGATCATGGGTAGTTATGAATACATTTGATTTAAAAAATGAATCTTGTACCCTATCACATAACATGCACAAATCAATTCTAGAAACATTGCAGAACTAGATATGAAAGGTATAACAATTAGACTATAAAAAGAAACATAAGGGAAAACACTAATAAATCACACTAAATCAAAACTAGGAACTTGTGCTTATCAAAAGACATCATTAAGTGAGTTAAAAAACCACACTGTGAAGAAGATATTTACATGTGTAACTGAAAGTTAGCTTATAACCCAATAGCTAATATACTCAATCAGGAAAAAGACAGTGCACTTAGAATGGGTACTTCACAAAGAAGAATATCCAAATGGCAACATCAGTAAACAAGAAAATTCAAACTAACATTAGTCATTAATTAGTTTACTAGAACTGTCAGAACAAAGGACCACAAAATTTGTGACTTAAACAACAGAAATTTATTGCCTCACATTCCAGAGTCCAGACGTCCAAATAAGGTGTCAGCAAGGTTGACCTCTTATAAGGGGCATAAGGGAGTATCTGTTCCATGTTTCTCTTGTAACTTCTATTGGTTTGTTAGTATTCTTTTCTTTTTTGTTTTTAGTTGGAGTATAGTTGATTTAAAATGTTGTGTTAGTTTTAGGTGTACACCAAAGTGAATCAGTTATATATATACATATATCTGTGCTTTTTTATATTCTTTTCCCACATAGGCTATTACAGAGTATTGAGTAGAGTTCCCTGTGCTATACAGTAGGTCCTTATTAGTTACCTATTTTATATATAGTAATGTGTATACGTTAATCCCAATCTCCCAATTTATCCCTCCCCCTCATCCTACTCCAGTATGACCTCATTTTTTTTTTTTTTTTTTGCGGTACGCGGGCCTCTCACCGTTGTGGCCTCTCCCGTTGCGGAGCACAGGCTCCGGACGCGCAGGCTCAGTGGCCATGGCTCACGGGCCTAGCCGCTCCGCGGCATGTGGGATCTTCCTGGACCGGGACACAAACCTGTGTTCCCTGCATCGGCAGGTGAACTCTCAACCACTGCGCCACCAGGGAAGCCCTGACCTCATTTTTATTTAACTAATTACATGTACAATGACCCTATTTCCAAATAAGGTCATATTCTGCCATAGGTGGTTAGGATTTCAACATATGAATTTGGGGGGTGGGGGAAAACAATTCAAGCTATTACAGTTATTAAGAAAATTCAAATCAAAACCATAGTGGGGGGCTTCCCTGGTGGTGCAGTGGTTGGGAGTCTGTCTGCCAAGGCAAGGGACACGAGTTCGTGTCCCGGTCCGGGAGGATCCCACATGCCGCGGAGCGGCTGGGCCCGTAAGCCATGGCCACTGAGCCTGCGCGTCTGGAGCCTGTGCTCCGCAACGGGAGAGGGCACAACAGTGAAAGGCCCGTGTACCGCAAAAAAAAACCCCAAAAATAAAACACAAAAAACATAGTGGGGACTTCCCTGGCGGTCCAGTGGTTAAGACTTCGGCTTCCAATGCAGGGAGTTCAGGTTCGATCCCTGATCAGGGAGCTAAGATCCCACATGTCTCACAGCCAAAAAAAAAAAAGAAACCATAGTGAATTACTAGTACACATTTAAAAAGGCAACATCAAGTGTTTTTGAGGTTATAAAGAAACTGGGCTTTCTTCGTATCTGGTTTGTGGGAGTATAAATTAGTATGATAACGGAAAATGTGTTAGCGATAACTATTTCTGATCAATGTATGAATACAGAAATTTGAATTCAAGATATATGCTCAAATAGAGTGTGTATGTGTGTTCCCCAAAATACATGTCACTAATACATATAGCAGTATTATTTATCATAGCTCCAAAGTGAGAGCAACACAAATATCCATCAACAAGAGAATGAATAAATGCATTGTGGACTAATCATAATACTGAATACTATGTATCAATGAAAAGGAACCAACCATTGTGATAGTATGGATAGATCACTCAAATATGATGTTTAGCAAAATAAACCAGATACAAAAGAATGTCTCTGTATGATTCTATTTATGTAGAGTTCAAAAACAGGCAAAATTAATCTAGAGTCTTAGAGGTTAAGGTAGTGGTACCTCTGGGCAGGGAAATGGAATAAGTGACTAAAAAACATAAGAAGAAGTGCTGGAGTGCTGGGTATGGCTCTTTTTCTTAATATGGATGGTTGTCATGGAGGTGACCTCCCTTAATAATAGTTCATCAGCTGTACGCTTGTGGTTTGTTCACCTTTCATTATATCTGTTAGAATTCATCAAAAAGTTTAAAAGTAAATTATTTTTGTCACTTAAAACTAGCTCTTTATATTTCTGTGGTGTCCATTGTAACTTCTGCTTTTTTTTTTTTTTTTTTTTTTTGCGGTACGGGGGCCTCTCACTGTTGTGGCCTCTCCCGTTGCGGAGCACAGGCTCCGGACACGCAGGCTCAGCGGCCATGGCTCACGGGCCCAGCCGCCCCGCGGCATGTGGGATCCTCCCGGACCGGGGCACGAACCCGTGTCCCTTGCACCGGCAGGCGGACCCCCAACCACTGCGCCACCAGGGAAGCCCCCTGCTTTTTCATTTATAAATTTAGTTCTCTCCCTCTTTTTCTACTACTGGGCATATACCCTGAGAAAAGCATAATTCAAAAAGACACATGCACCCCAATGTTCACTGAAACACTATTTACAATAGCCAGGTCATGGAAGCAATCTAAATGTCCATCAACAGATGAATGGATAAATAAGATGTGGTACATATGTTCAATGGAATATTACTCAGCCATAAAAAGGAAGAAAATTGGGTCATTTGTAGAGACGTAGATGGACCTAGAGACTGTCATAAAGAGCGAAATAAGTCAGAAAGAGAAAAACAAATATAGTGTATTAACACATATATTGAGAATCTAGAAAAATGGTACAGATGAACCTGTTTGCAAGGCAGAAATAGAGACACAGACATGGAGAACAAACATATGGACACCAAGGGGGGAAAGCGGGGATGGGATGAATTGGGAGATTGGGATTGACTATGTACACTACTATGCATAAAATAGGTAACTAATGAGAACCTGATGTATGGCACAGGGAACTGTACTCAGTGCTCTGTGGTGACCTAAATGGGAAGGAAGTCCAAAAGAGAGGAGATATATGTATACGTATAGCTGATTCACTTCACTGAACAGTAGAAACTAACCCAACATTGTAAAGCAACTATACCCCAATTAAAAAAGGCTAAAATAAAAAAAAACTAGCTCTTTTCAATTTTAATTTTATTAAAGAAAGCATGGAAAAAAAGGAAACCATGTGATGGAAAATATAGTGATTGCTATATAACCTGGTAAAACATGGATAAGAATTATTTTTTAAATTTTAGATTTCATAATGTAAATTTTGTTTAGTTTTAAAACACTTTATGAAATAAATTAATTTCATCTGGATGGTTTTATGGCATAGCACCTGTGAAATACGTAAAGAACAAATGGTAGAAATTATTTGGTACATATGTACCTGTTTTTGAATTGTGTGTTTATGCATTTTCTTAATGTTTAGCAAAAATATTTGTACTGCTTTCCTGAGCTTTGTCTTTCACATACTTAGTTGGAAATAACACCAATCAATATATGTTGAAAGCTTATTCACAGTAGCCCTGTAAAATTTGTTTTGATATCTGTTTCATAGAAATACAAACTGAAGGACATACATTACTTTATTCACCAACCTTCCATTATCAATGGATGGAGTCAGTTTAAAAGACAGAACTGGACTCAAACCATGAACTGCTTCCCCTGTACCATGCTGTCTCTGAATTCCAAGTTCCATAATTCTCACATTCTATGTTGAATTACAGTTTTAAAATTCCATGCCTTTCCCTTTCTAAATTCTGAGCTCTTTTACCAAAGAAAGGAAAGTAGATACTCATAGATATTTGTTGAATTAATAGTAGAGTATATTAAATAAGCCTTCATAAGAATACACAAACACGGCCACAGTGCATACATTTTACTACTCTCTTGTTGGTGAAAGCTAATTTAGTTAAAAAGCCTGAACACCAACGCAAGCTTGTCATGATGTACAAAGTTGTCTTCATACTTTTAGAACTTATATTATTTTTAAAAAATTTAATGTCATTTTTGAATATTCAATTTTCGACTATCAGCATTTTCAAGTTGACTCTTCATTTGTTTTCTTATCAATATTGAGCAATTATTTGATCATATAACGATAGTAAATAATAATATCCAATATACATTGTAATAGATAATATTGAAACCAAAACTCAATAAGTGAAAAGAGTAGAATTTTTATGAGTACTTTTTGCTGTTGCCCTTGTTAATATGTTGTTTTGTTCTTCCAGCAGCCATGCCTATTTAAATGACAGGCTTTCTTTATATTCAGATCGAAATGTATGATCAAAACATATTCCCAAATGAAATATGAATGTTGGCAGGGGATCAATAATTCTAATTTAAGAGTAAGTTATAGAAATCAAGTGGAATGAGCCATTTCCTTTAACTAATGAAATGAAATGAGGTACTCTATTTTCTAGATGTCTGTTCTTATAAGTGTCAGAGCTGAAGTAAAATTAATTGAGTACTTTAAATATTAGAAACTATTCATGACAGTGCTATTTCTAACACAGTATGTTAAAATGTTGACTTGCCATATCCATTGGCAAGTGTGGAGTACTCTAGTGAATAACTTACCTAGTTCTTTCCACTGGTTAAAAAAAAATCCCTTGTGTAAGAAAAAAAGAAATTCACATACTTCAGTTTAAATTCAATTCACATACCCTTTTTTTTTACATAGACATATACAAGGGGATTTATTTGTTTTATAAAATGAAATCATACTCTTCAGGCCTTTACATTTTGCTTTTTTTCACCAGAAATTCCTACTGAAATAGATCCAAGTACTGGTATAACTCTTTTTTTTTTAACATCTTTATTAGAGTATAATTGCTTTACAATGGTGTGTTAGTTTCTGCTTTATAGCAAAGTGAATCAGCTATCCATATACACATATCCCCATATCGCTTCCATCTTGCTTCTCTCTCCCACCCTCCATATCCCACCGCCTTAGCGGGACGCAAAGCACCAAGCTGCTCTCCCTGTGCTATGTGGCTGTTTCCCACTAGCTATCTGTTTTACATTTGGTAGTATATATATGTCCATGCCACTCTCTCACTTTGTCCCAGCTTACCCTTCCCCCTCCTCATGTCCTCAAGTCCATTCTCTATGACTGCATCTTTATTCCTGTCCTGCCCCTAGGTTCTTCAGAACCATTTTTTTAAACTTTTTTTTAGGTTCCATATATATGTGTTAGCATACAATATTTGTTCCTTTCTGACTTACTTCACTCTGTATGACAGACTCTAGGTCCATCCACCTCACTACAAATGACTCAATTTTGTTTCTTTTTATGGCTGACTAATATTCCATTGTATATATGTGCCTAGTCTTCTTTATCCATTCATCTGTCGATGGACACTTAGGGTGCTTCCATGTCCTGGCTATTGTAAAGAGAGCTGCAATGAACATTGTGGTACATGACTCTTTCTGAATTATGGTTTTCTCAGGATATGTGCTGAGTAGTGGGATTGCTGGGTCATATGGTAGTTCTATTTGGAGTTTTTTAAGGAACCTCCATATTGTTCTCCATAGTGGCTGTATCAATTTACATAACCACCAACAGTACAAGAGGATTCCCTGTTCTCCACACCCTCTCCAGCATTTATTTTTTGTAGATTTTTTGATGATGGCCATTCTAACTGCTGTGACATGATACCTCATTGTAGTTTTGATTTGCGTTTCTCTAATGATTAGTGATGTTGAGCATCCTTTCATGTGTTTGTTGACAATCTGAATATCTTCTTTGGAGAAATGTCTATTTAGGTCTTCTGCCCATTTTTGGATTGGGTGGTTTGATTTTTTGATATTCAGCTGAATGAGCTGCTTGTACATTTTGGAAATTAATCCTCTGTCAGTTGCTTCATGTGCAAATATTTTCTCCCATTCTGAGGGTTGTCTTTTCATCTTGCTTATGGTTTCCTTTGCTGTGCAAAAGATTTTAAGTTTAATTAGGTCCAATTTGTTTATTTTTGTTTTTATTTCCATTTTTCTAGGAGGTGGGTCAAAAAGGATCTTGCTGTGATTTATGTCATAGAGTGTTCTGCCTATGTTTTCCTCTAAGAGTTTGATAGTGTCTGGCCTTACACTTAGGACTTTAATCCATTTTGAGCTTATTTTTGTGTATGGTCTTAGGGAGTGTTCTAATTTCATTCTTTTACATGTAGCTGTCCAGTTTTCCCAGCACCACTTATTGAAGAGGCTGTCTTTTCTCCACTGTATATTCTTGCCTCCTCTATCAAAGATGGGTGGGGTTGTGTTCCTGTCTTGCTAGTTGTTTGGCATAGGGTGTCCAGCACTGTAGCTTGCTGGTCGTTGAGTGGAGCTGGGTCTTAGTGTTGAGATGGAGATCTCAGGGAGAGCTTTCCCCATTTGATATTATGTGGAGCCAGGAGGTCTCTGGTGGACCAATGTCCTGAACTTGACTCTCCCACCTCAGAGGAACAGGCCTGACACTTGGCCAGAACACCAATACCCTGTCAGCCACACACTCAGAAGAAATGGGAGAAAAAAAGAAATACAGAAAAAAGTAAAATAAAGTAAAAGTTATTAAAATAGAAAATAAAAAATTATTAAATATAAAAAAATTAAAAAAGAAAGAAAGAAGAGAACAACCAAACCAAAAAACAAATCCACCAGTGATAACAATCACTAAAAACTATAATAAGGAAAAAAAAAAAAAGGACAGACAGAACCCTAGGACACATGGTAAAAGCAAAGCTATACAGACAAAATCACACAAAGAAGCATACACATACACACTCACAAAAAGAGAAAAACTAATATATATATATATAAAGAAAAAAAAGAGAGCAACCAAATGAATAAACAAATTTACCAGTGATAATAAACTGTATATACTAAACTAAGATAAACATAAGACCAGAAACAAATTAGATGCAGAACGCAAACCCCAAGTCTACATTTGCTCCCAAAGTCCACTGCCTCAATTTTGGGATGATTCGTTGTCTATTCAGGTATTCCACAGATGCAGGGTACATCAAGTTGATTGTGGAGGTTTAATCCACTGCTCCTGAGGCTGCTGGGAGAGATTTCCCTTTCTCTTCTTTGCTCACACAGCTCCCGGGGTTCAGCTTTGGATTTGGCCCCGCCTCTGCACGTAGGTTGCCTGAGGATGTCTGTTCCCGCTCAGACAGGACGAGGTTAAAGGAGCAGCTAATTCGGGGGCTCTGGCTCACTCAGGCCGGGGGTAGGGAGGGGTACGGATGTGAGGCGAGTCTGTGGCAGCAGAGGCCGCATGACGTTGCCGCAGCCTGAAGCACGCCGTGTGTTCTCCCTAGGAAATTGTCCCTGGATCACGGGACCCTGGCAGTGGCGGGCTGCACAGGTCCGGGAGGGGAGGTGTGGACGGTGACCTGTGCTCGCACACAGGCTTCTTGGTGGCGGCAGCAGCCTTAGAGTCTCAGGCCCGTCTCTGGGGTCTGTGCTGATAGCCGCGGCTCGCGCCCGTCTCTGGAGCTTGTTTAGGTGGTGCTCTGAATCCCCTCTCCTCGCGCAACCCGAAGCAATGGTCTCTTGCTTCTTAGGCAGGTCCAGGCTTTTTCCCGGACTCCCTCCCAGCTAGCCGTGGCGCACTATCCCCTCCAAGCTGTGTTCACGCCGCCAACCCCAGTCCTCTCCCTGGGATCCGACCTAATCCTGAGCCTCAGCTCCCAGCCCCCGCCCGCCCCGCCGGGTGAGCAGACAAGCCTCTCGGGCTGGTGAGTGCCGGTCGGCCCTGATCCTCTGTGTGGGAATCTCTCCGCTTTGCCCCCTGCACCCCTGTTGCTGTGCTCTCCTCCACGGCCCCAAAGCTCCCCCCTCCGCCACCCGCAGTCTCCACCCGCGAAGGGGCTTCCTAGTGTGTGGAAGCCTTTCCTCCTTCACAGCTCCCTCCCACTGGTGCAGGTCCCGTCCCTATTCTCTTGTCTCTGTTTTTTTCTTTTTTCTTTTGCCCTACCCAGGTACGTGGGGAGTTTCTTGCATTTTGGGAGGTCTGAGGTCTTCTGCCAGCCTTCAGTAGGTTTTCTGTAGGCGTTGTTCCACATGTAAATGTATTTCTGATGTATTTGTGGGGAGGAAGGTGATCTGCACATCTTCTCTGCCATCTTGAAGGTCTCTCACATACTCTTTTAAATTCAATCTAAGCTTACAACTCAGTCTGCTTTTGAGAATGAGTTTTGTCTAGTGTTTTTCCCATGAGTACAGCATTAAAAGAAAGTAGAAAAATACTCACACATTGTTCTTTTTTCTTTTTCCAATTTATTTATTTATTTATGGCTGTGTTGGGTCTTCATTGCTGCACGAGGGCTTTCTCTAGTTGTGGTGAGCAGGGGCTACTCTTCCTTGCGGTGCACAGGCTTCTCATTGCTGTGGCTTCTCTTGTTGCAAGCATGGGCTCTAGATGCACAGCCTTCAGTAGCTGTGGCATGCAGGCTTCAGTAGTTGTGGCTCGCAGACTCTAGAGCGCAGGCTCAGTAGTTGTGGCGCACGGACTTAGTTGCTCCGTGGTATGTGGGATCTTCCCGGACCAGGGATCGAACCCATGTCCCCTGCATTAGCAGGCAGATTCCCAACCACTGCACCACCAGGGAAGCCCTCACACATTGTTCTTAAACAGACTGTGTTTTCCAGAATTTCAAATGTTTCCGAAAAGATAAGCAAGTTTTTAAAAGATAGAGAGTTCATATTTTTAAAAATATTCTTTTAAAGAAGAAAAGAAACCTAGAATGTCTGCCTAGTTTTCCATTTCATATTTATTTAACATCTAGTGTATTTCTGGTCTCCATTCCAGATATACCAAAAAATAATGTTTTCCTATATGCAGTTTAAATATTATTGGGATGTTGGTCTCCAAAGATAGCTCAGAATTAGCAGGAAGCAAAACGACTTATAAAGGCATTTTCCAAAATCACATGGTAGTAATTTAGAAGAATTCGTATGACTTTTGGAATGCCCATCTTTTGAGTAAAAGAAAAACAGGCAGGAAAAACCCATAGTGCCCATGTCAGACTAAGACAAACACGTCTCAGGCTGGACCTCAATTCCTTCATTTTGAAATTCAGATTTTCCCTTCTTTTCTCCTTTCTATAGTTGCACCCTCTTGAAGATTTTGGAGTTTCTTTTGCCCTTTAATTATCTGTTGAGTAACAAAATTTTGCCTAGCTCATCCTTGCTTCTCAATAGCCACAAAAAAACACTCACAAAACCAAAGGAGAAAACAAAATTGAGAACTCTGACACTAGGATGCAGAGCTAGCAGAACGCTTTCTCTTTCCTCTGCTAGTTTTTACTGGATTTCATTTTTTACATTAAGCTTCTCTGCATTGTGAGAAATGACTAGTGAGAGCCTTATAATCTCACATTCAAGTTCCAAGATGGGAAACCTTCCATTCATTTTCAATTTGGTCATTATGGGAATGACTCCAAATGACCCAGCCTGGATTACACCTGTGCCCCTACAGTGGGGATGAATGCAACACTAAGGTTAATCATGCTCCAGGAATACATGGGATAGGGATGGGATTCTTTAAGGGCTGTGAAGTGCTCTTATAAAAAGGATGTTTAGAAACTATCCTGGGCTCTTGTAAATAGGAGCACCAGGTGCCTACAGACACACACACACACACACACACACACACACACACACACACACACCAGTTACAATGATTTAGTTCACTCCTGAACTTTTTCATATATAGTGAAGCATTTCCAGTGGGGATCGACTGTGACAGGTGAAGTATTATACATGTGGCATCATACACTACCAGGCTGAAGAGTAGTGAACTGGCAAGGGGGCCATGTGGCAACAGTTTCTGAAATATGTTATTTTGTTCTTTGCAGAGTGGTAGCAACAGTGAAAATTCCCAACTCTCAGTGAGGCAGACATTGTTCAGTGGGTAGAATCAGGAAAAGTACACACGAGTGAGTAGATTTGGTACCAATGATAGGATAACAGGTTGCACACCAAGAGTGTGTGTTTGGGCCCATAAGGATATGTATTTTTGTATCGGAATCCTTCATTCATTCAGCTGTGTTTCGGGAATTGTTTGTTCTATCTGGGTGGGAAGGCATATCTTGTAAAAACACAGATTCTGCCATCTCCCTAAAATGTCAGACTTTTTCTTCAACTGAATTCCACATATACATAGTAACACTTAGGCAGATAATACTGTACGGGAACAAAACTGAAGAAGCCTCTGTCCTTTAGGAACTCACAATCTTGTGTGGCAGCCCTCCCACCCCCACCTGCAAACACATAAAAATCAACTACAATGCAGAGCAGCTGAGTGTTTAGGCAGCAGCATTGCATTGCTAACTAGATACCCTGTGTGTGTGTGTGTCTAGGGGTTGTCTGAGAGAGCTTTTAAAGGGAAAAAAAGGGGGATATTTGAGGCGTAGTGTCAATAATTTTGCTGCATTTCTGAGTACTTTTCCCTCTCTATCCTGCCTGGTGAACTTCTTTCTTTGTAACAGAACTTGAGGATGAGATTGGAGATAAAACCTGTAATGAGGAGACAGTCCAAAGTCAGGGAAAGCTGAGTCAAGAGCTGAGTGAGAAACTGAAGTATCATAGACCAAAAAGAATTTGAAAATGTTTGCCCAAAGTGAAGGCAACAGAAGCAGCTGTCAACATATGAAGTAGGGTGTCAGGAATCTGCAATTAAGATAAATGAGCGGAGAGGGCGTGGACTCGTGCAGACCTAGATGAATATAAGGAGAGAAGCTCCCAGCGTCCCTGTTGCCTTTAGTACATCTCAGCATGTTGGGTCAGTCGGATGTGGTCAAAGGGCTGCCTGTGGGGTCGCCGTGAAATCCACGCTTCCAGATCCAAATGCACAGTGTTCCTTCACACAGGTAAGAGAAACAGCTTTCATATTTATTGCCTCGATTTATCACACATTTAAAGCAGAACTTAATAAATAAATGAGATTGATAATGTACCAAAGCAGATATACTTAATTTAGTTAAATATATCAGATTATTCTTATGGCAGCATATTTAGTGTATTATGAGGATGGTAGATAAAAAAGGTAGATTAATATAGATGAGTTTGGCGGGATGGTGTTTGGGATACAAAATGAGGGAATGGTAAAAATGTTTCAGTAATGGGATTTTGTAATGGAGGACCAGGGCTCTGGTGTAACAAATGCTATCGGCAGGACCTAACAGAGGATAAAAATATTTCAACAAAGTTGAAAAACATGCTGGTGATCCATTGTTGAAATATAAGGTTACACTTTTAGTAACCAGAAGTATATTAGTTTGATGATTTTCATTCATACAGCCTACTCGTTACCATTAAACAAAATCATAACCCAACATCATCCTTGTCAGAGTCTTTTCTCTTTTATAAGTATTGGTATTTTATAATTGCTCTGCATTATGCATGTGACTAATGAAAAAGACTATGCTTATTCCAGTTATTTTGCTTTATTTTTTTGCCCTCGATTAAACAGACTTTTGGTTTACATTTAATCCCGACCTACTGGTGTTGAGTTGCAATTTTTTTTTTTTACCAAGTTTGAGAATCCTGCAATTTTTAATTTATTCTAGTTACTGAGATAGATTGCAACTTGGAATAGTTTAGTGGTGTCTTACATAATTTGAAGTAGAAAAAGTAGTCTAAAGTGATTAAATATATGTTTTAAAAAGAAACTCCTAAGTAACTCAGCAATTCTCAAGGTAAATAGGTTGTGCAAAATTTTTGCTGAGTAATGGGAACACCTCTGGGTTCATAAATGATTTAAAGCTGTGGATGGGTATTAGTGCCCTGGCATAAGGTACATCTGGTAAGACCACGTGTGGGCTAGGGGATCTAAGAGCCATTGTGGAATTTTATTACATCCTTCCTACCATAAGAAGGTTGCCTGGAAGGGTAAACAAATGGCAGAAGAAAGATATTGGTGAGAATAACAAATAGTTCAGGGACTTAGGGAGAAGGTGTAAGTGGTACAATATTTAGCATTATCAGTCATGTTAGGAAACTACAGGTGAGAGGTCTCTGTGATGAGATTCTACCACAGTCCTGGTCACATAAGACCACTCCTGGCCCCTTTCCTCTCTTCTTAGCCTCACTTCTTATCCCACTGTATAAGCCACAAATAAACACACAAGTACAACGTAAATATAAGATATATAAGTATATATAAAACAAATGTGTTTGTGAGAGAGCGAGAGAGAAACTCTTTTAAGTAGGCTCTTTCTAAAAGGCCAATCAGATAAAATGGCATTCTTCATTTCCTCTATAAAACATGCTAATGCCTACAACACGCTGGTAACTCATGGCTTATAGTCCATTCTTCAGCATATCTGGGCACTTCCACTACAGTAGTTGAGCTGTGTGTATATCCATACTTAATTTCTTTTTCCTAAAAACTTTTATGCTTGTAGTACTTGTAATTATATGATACATTTACTTAAGTATATGACAATTTATATTTTCATATTCCAAGTATTATATTCACAATCAAGTGTAAAATAGTTGCTATTTCTATGAGAAACAAGTAGAATATCCTTATTTCACTCTGTTTGTGATTCACAGTGATATTTTCATAGCTTTTGTGTTTGTTTTGGACTGAGGTAGTACTGATGCCGTAAACCTGGTCTCTCTTCACTGGTGCCGAATCAAATCTTGGAGACAGAGTTTTGGGTGAAGTAGAAAAGAATAGTTCTATTGCTCTGCTAGGTAAGTGGGACACAGTGGTCTTGTGCCCTTCAAAAACTGTGCGTCCCAACATGGGGGAATCTGGTGAGGAGTTTTATAGCAGTGGTTCAAGGGTGGGGTTGCTGATAAGGATCTGGTGTGTAAAGGGCTTGCATTCCGTTAATCTGAACTCAGGTAATATGGTGAGCTTCTGTGGTTCCTTGAATCTGGCCTCAGGTAGTCTCCTGGTCGTCTCTGAATAATGCTTCATCAAGTAGTTAGCACCTTCCATTTGTTGGTGGTTTTAGTTCTTCAGAAGAGCTCAAAACTATTGTTATGTGGATCCGTTGAGGCAGAACCAGGATTCTGTCCCAAGCCTGCACTGTTGTTTCTTGACTGCTACTGCCTTGTCTCTGCATCCCCTCCCTTCCCTAATTAGCAACTGTTTGAACCTGCCCTTTGCAGCACAGGGAAGGTCATAGAGGCTGAACAGAAAGGCTCCCTGTGCCCGGGAGCCCCACAGGGTCCTGCTCGGTTTCAGTACTCATTTTTTTACAGGTAAAATCCTTACTTCTTCATGAAAATGTTTCTTGTTGCTTGGCTTGTAATATGTTTTCTGGTACATCTTGATTTTTAAATTGTTTTTTAAAATACCTTCATCTTTGGATGAGATAAAGAATATAACAGTTTGTTGATTGTTAATATGTGAAGAATCCTTAGGCTGGATGGTACGTGTGTTACTTTTTACTTGAGATATACAACACTGAGATATGCAACCTTGCTGTTGGCCATCACTCCATTATCTTTTTCTTTGTCTAGCAAGCTCTATTCTATGCCTAATGGACTAAGTATCTAGGTTCTTTTTTGCTTCCATTTTCTGCTTCTGTGATCCTTTGATGTACTGCAAATTTACAATCGCCAGAATGTACTAACACAAGGTTCATCTTGTCTCTATTTCTGCATAAATCCCCTACTTTGGGAACTAGATCACCAGTATAAAATATTTCCCATTAATGGTCTCCCGCTTTAAAGGATTCATTTGCTACTATGTTTATTAGTAAATATAAAGGGAAATTAAAAAGAGCAGAAACATTTTGTTTGTTTGTTTCTCTGTTTGTAGGTGGTTGGCAGAAGCTGATTCATAGTCCCTTAGCTAGCCAGTTTTCACGAAAAGACTTTGATATTTTGGCGTTGTTTAGTTTAACCCACTGAATGACTTAATATATAAAACTTGTGTTTTTGTGTTTTATAGTATAGACTATATGTCTTTTTTGTTGTCTAAAAACTATGCAGTTCTCCTTAAATCAAAAATTACTTTTGTAATTCTGGGAAATTATTTAACATTGTCTGTATTGACTGTATTTTTTATTTAAGTTCTGTATTATATTTGAAGGGCAGAATAAATTACAGTTTTGTGATAAAGGTAAATTATATTATAAATATGTGTTTAGTTGATGAATAAATATAACTGTGGCTTAAGATATATTATGACATAGTATCTTTACTCCTTTTTAAGGAAAAAAATGTTTTCAATTGTGATATTTAAGGAAGGTCGATGCTATCAAGTTAGTATTGCTACACTAACTGGTGCTAATTCTTTATTTACATCTCACTTTTTTTCTGAACGTTGATGGATGACCTAGACTGAGTACTAATCCTCCTCAACAGAGAAAGATCAGCAGTGGGTCAACTCTTAACATACAATAAATGGTTAGGTCATCCTTCTGTGAGTTGCTCAGTGATTTCTGAGGAAAACTCAGAACCATCTGATCCAAAGTAAAATAATTACAGTGATTTTTATGACAATCTTGAGATTAATTACTGATGTTCTTAAAAAGGTTATGTGCGTTTTGCCAATTATTATAAGTATCCTGAGGAACAAATGCATAATTATAGAAAACTGCTGCATCCTTATTTAAGAACATTAAAGGATATAATGATACCTAAAATCTAGACTGTTACTTTCAATTCAATGTGTACAGATTTCCTGTGTGCATTTTTTTATATTAGTTTCCATTTCTCACTCTTGCTGATGGGACTACTTTCCAAGGTTTTAGCAGTGATGTGGCACTGATTGCACAATTTTTCACCTAAGCAAGTGAATATAAAGATAAGCCATGAAGCACAAAATATGTAGCTTTCTGAAAATTGCTGTGTTTGGTAAATGTCTTTCATATATTCCAGCAATTTTTAGTACAAATAATCTGTTCTTGTATTTTCAAAAAAGTTGTAAATTATTTTAAAACAACTGATCTGCTTGATGTTATTCTCTAGCACATTGTTCTACAAATTTTGTTTGTAAACATTAAAAGCTTTGGATACTTCAAAAATAACTTTTGATTCTAAACTCTTCATTTAATGAAGTTTCAAACTGATGTCTAGACTGTTTAACATTCATGATGTCAGCAGAGTCTTGTAAAAGAATCATGAGGCATTAGCCAAAGGGAAAGACAGAAGAGGAGAGAAATAATCACTTTGAGATGTAATTAACCTCCTGTACCTTCCAAGATTTTGATAGTGATGCCTGGGGGATGGGGAGGGAAATTTGAGCTCTGGAAAAATTGTTGGAGGATTTTCCAGGGCATGTCTTCAGCTACTTACGTTCAATAGAGTGAATTTCTATTCTATGGTTCATTGAAGGCAATGTGTATGTTTCTGTGATTATGTGTGTCAGGGTGTTCCTCTGTCCCTTTGTAACTTCTAGGAAAAATCAAATGAGAATTTCAAAAGTGTCAGTGATCCAAAATGTGTTACATTAATACATCTGGGAACAGAGATACTGAGAAATGCTAAAGAAGATACTCAATGTTGCTCGCTAAGCCAAGAATACTGCACACTCAATTTTTAAGGCTAAGGGTATTTTAAAGAGAAGAATTTAAAATATCTGGTTAGAAGATTAAACCCTAAAAAGTCCCTGCATGTTCTATGTGTGTTGAAAATAATATGTATTCTGATGTTGGGTCCAGTGTTCTATAAATGTTAATTAGGTCAATTCTGTTGATATTGGTGCTTAAATTATCACCCTCCCACACTTTGTGCTATTGCTATCATATAATTCACTTCCACATACAGTATAATCCCAATTATAGACATTGTTGTTGTCTTTATGTTAAAAATCAGTAGTGTTTAAAGAAGTTTTTTAAAAGTCCTTTATGTTTATCAGCATATCTATTCATTTTTTGTGTTCTCCATTTATTACCATAAAACTTGATTTTTAGCTAGTGTTTTTTTTTCCCTCCAACGCAATAAAAAATTCTTTAGCATTTCTTTTTTTGTGTGTGGTACACGGGCCTCTCACTGTTGTGGCCTCTCCCATTGCGGAGCACAGGCTCCGGACGCGCAGGCCATGGCTCACGGGCCTAGCCGCTCCGCGGCATGGGGAATCTTCCCGGACCAGGGCACGAACCCGCGTCCCCTGCATCGGCAGGCGGACTCTCAACCACGGCGCCACCAGGGAAGCCCTAACATTTCTTATAGCGCACGTATTTTTAAGTTTTTGAATGCCTTTATTGAATGCATTTATATAATTTCAAATGCTTTCCTTTTGATGACAATTTCTTCTGGCATAGAATCCTTGATTGACAGGCATTATAATTCTTGCATTACTTAAAAGGTTTAATTCTCTTGTCTTCTTGCCTTAGCCATAATTTTTAAGATTCCTTCATTGTATCTGGTATGTTTTTTTCACTGAATCTAATGTGTTTTTCTCTTTCTGGCTGTTCTCAAGATTTTACTTATTTTTTAGCAGTTTGATTTAAGCTGTGCTAGGTATAGATTTTTTTTTTTTAATTTGTTATTACTATTGCTGTTATTTGCATTTATCCTGCTTGGAGAGCCATGAGCTGCTTAGATACGTGTGTTGACATCTTGCATGAATTTATTATCTTTTCAAGTATTTCTTCTGCCACATTTTTTTGTTGTTGGCTCTTCATTAACCTGTGTTAGATTGTTTGATATTATCTTGCAGATCTCAGACTTTTAAAAAATTTTTGCACTTTTTCCACATTATGTTTCAGTTTGAGTAATTTCTATGCACATGTCCTAAAATTCACTGTTTTCTCTTATGTCTAACATAATTATATGCCCATTGAATGAACTTTTTATACCTGATAGTCATAATTTCACATCTAGCATTTCTGTTTTGTTCTTTTCTTTATGATTTCTATCCTAACTGAATTCCCCAACTGTTCACATATATTGTCTAACTTTTCCACTAGCTGTTTTAATCTGATCTAATAATTCTAAATCTGGGCCATCTCCGAGTCTGGTTGTGTTGATTATTCTCTTTGCATTGGCTACTTATTCTCTTAACAAGGGGTCACATTTTCTTGCTTTTTTCACGTCTTATACTTTTTGATTATATATTGGACATTGTGTGTAGAAAATAAAAACAGGAGATAAATAATACTTATGCCCCAAAGTCATGCTTATTCTTCTTTCAGGACATTAGAGTGGGGATTTGAGTCACATTCTGTAATTTAACTGGGTCTGGAATTTTTTGTTGCTTTAGTTATATTCAGTTTATGCAGTTCAGTTTATTTTTGAGGGTAGGATCATAAGCTCCCTTTTAACAGCATTTGAGCTCTGAGGGCTAGAACTTTTGTCTCAGATTTTCTGCCCTATATTCCTATTTTAACCCCCCCACCCCGTACCTTCACCTTAGGAGTATCACTCCCTGTTCTCCTACCTTTTCTCCAATGGTAGATGGTATTTTGATTGACCCTAAAGGGACCTCCCCAAAGTCACCTATCCCCTCATAATCTGGGAATTTACCAGATGACTGTGCTAATGACATGGCAAACACCAAACATAAACAATAAAAATATATTAGTATTTCACATCAGCAGAGACTCCCAGAGGATGGACTTCACCATCCTGAAGTTGGTGCTGACAGGGTAATTAGAGAAAAGGCAGGACTACAGAAGTGCAAGTATTTATACACTAATTAGGGAGGGATTACCTTGCATATGAGTTGTCAACCAATTTGTTATATTTGAACTGTAACTGGCACTTGAAGGTCTGCCAAAAAGGGAACTTCTTTTTCTAAATTTGTTACAGCATGCCATAAGGATTGCTTATACGTGGGGTTATTTGAGATGTAAGTTAATGATGGAGGGAATTGGAAAGTGAGGGAACTTGGCTCAAAAAGGCCTTATGTCAAACAGTTGTCACTCAAACATCGCAAAACGGTTGCCCTTCTCATTGCAGATTGTCGATACCTCACACAAAATGTAAGACATAGAGTGTGGAGTGTTTCCACGTTCTTGCTGTGCCCTCACATGACATACAAAAGGAGCTGTTTGTTTGACTCTCAGTGGAGGTTTCTCTCAGTTATCTGCCATACCGTGAATGTTTAAAAATTTGCTTGGTTTTCTTGTTCCACCCTCAGGCTATATCTCACCAGTGCACCTGTACCTCACAGGGATGCTTTCTTGGTTCTCTTCCCCTTCCCACAATTTTTGAGCTTCACTGAAGCCTGTTAAAAAAAAAAGTTGGCAGGTGGGTGCAAATTCGCCTTGTATCTGAGGCACCCGGGGATTTTAAACTGTCAAGGGAGCTCTAGCTCAGCCTTTTCTAATTCACTGAAACTTCATCACGTCTTATTTTCTGCATCTATGATGGTTTCTTCCTCCTTTCTCTGATCAATCAGAAGAAAGCAGCTTGTGTCCATCACAGCTGACGGAGATATTACCTATTGGATTTTAGTTTATTAGGTTACTTTACAATGTCAGGTCTTTGGGTCTAAAATAAACAGGATTTTGTAGGTAATGCATCTTGTTCTCACTGTTAGAATGAGAGAGTTATTATTTCTCTAGTGAGACTCCCTGAGTATGGGTCATACTTTTTCTGACAGCCTTTTGATTTTTGTTTAAGACTCTACATTTTAGATAATGTATTGTGGCAATTGTGGATTCTGAATTTTTTTCTGAATTTTCTATAGTGTATTTCCTGGACTCATTCTATGAAATCTGTCTCCTCCTTGGTGGGCAGTTGCTCATGTCTGTGCTTTATGTTTTAAATTATTAGTTTTATTTTTTTCTTAGTTTCTCAGGAGTTAGCTCTGTGTCTGGATATCATAAAGGTCAGCCAATTATTTGGGCAGAAGTTACGTTTATATTTTTTGAACGTGGAAGGATTCCACAGTCTGCTGTTGGATCTCTGAGACACTTGGAGACTGCACCCAGAGTTCAGCCATATTCGAATCTGTCTTAGCTTCTACTCTATGCTAGGCCCTCCCAGAGCTTCCTTGCATACAAGAGTTTCCCAGCAAGGTATATGAGAGGGGCTTATTTTGCCTTTCATAGGTTCTCTCCTTTATTTGAAACCCCACTAAAATTCTGGATGCTGTGTCACCCCATTTGTCATTTGTATCCCAAGTTCAGTGGTGACCCCATGTCAGAGCTGCATGTTTCCCTCGTTCCTTTCCTAATGAATTTGCTGTTTATACTGACAGTGCTGCTGTGGGTTTCGCTCTCCACTCCAAATTAATTCTTCCTCCTCTGGTAGTAAGGCTGCTGATTTTCCTCCTAGATTTATGAGATCATACCAAATAAAGTTTTTTTCTATTGATGTCTAATTTTATAGATTAGTTCTGTATGCTTTTAAAATTTATGTAAAAACAAAAATAGACTTTATTATTTTGTGTCTGAATTCATTCATGTTGTTACATGTGACAGTATTTTTTTTTCTTGCTGTGTAGTATCGTCTTATATGGAAACACCCTATGTTATTTACCCATTCTCTCAGTGGGTATCACTGGGATTTGCTATTGTGTTTAATGTTGGTAGGAACATTCTTTTCATTGCACATTTCTTTCAGTGCCTGCAGTTCTGCTGAGTTTATTCCAAAAGAAGAATTGCTGGGTTACACCTTTAGTAGATGATACCAAACAGTTTCAAAATAGTTATACGATTATATACCCTATCCAGCACTGTATGAGAGCTCCACTTGTTACACAGACTCTCTAATACTGTATTGTTTGCCTTTTTCATAGTAGCCATGTTGGTGTATTTTAAGGAATATCTTATGAAAGTTTAATTTGAATTTCTCTGATGACTAAAAATCCTGGGCATTTTCTTTAGCTGTTTGAATATCTCCTTTTATGAAGTGCCTTTTCCAGTCTGTTGCTGATTTTTCTACTAGAGTATGATCATTTTCTTACTGATTTCAAAGTCTTTACATATCCTTTAAGTCCTTTTTCATAGCCACAAGTCTGATTCCTTGGGAAAGAGACCCTGAGTTAGAGGTGCAGGGAGGAAATTTATGGTGGAATGGTCCCAGGATCAAAAACTTTGGGGGAATGAAGGAAGCAGGATTGAGGAGAAATGAAAGGAAGGTGTGCTCTGACGAAGTCACAGAAAAGGCCTCAACTGACCCCTCTGGACTGCTGGCACTGCAATGTCTCTGCAGAATATTAACAAATTGGGACATGTGAGCCAAACTTTACACCATGGTATCAAGTCACTAGATGCATGCTAACTCTAGGAGGAGGTCTGATATTAGACAAGATTGTTGTCTTAAGCTAAGGACAGTTGCCAGGAGGGGAGACTAAGCTGGACAGTGTCAACTATTTAACACTCTTCAGCAGTTGGTGAAGTGAATGCTGGTGGCCTGCACACTACAGAATCTACTACATTTAGATATATGTATTGCAAATATTTACTCTCACTTTACACTTGACTCTCTTCTTGGTGTCTTTTGTTACATTTAATGTCGTAAATTTTATCAATTTTTGTATGGTAGTGTTATTGTTTGGGATTTTACTTATAGAACCTTGTATACTGTAACACTGTAAGGAATTTTCTTGTTTGATTCCAAAGGCTTTACTGTTCACCATTCCATTTATATCTATAATTCATCTAAAATTGATCTTAGTATATAGTGTGAGATACAGGTCGAGATTGTCTGCACATGACTACCCAATTGACCCGGAAACACTTATTTAAAAAAACTTTTCCCATTGTTGTACTTTTGTCATAAATGAAATATTTGTATGAGCATTTTTTTTTAAATTTTTGTTTTGGTCTATTAGTCTGTCTTATCTCTTGCCTATACTATAATGCAGCTATGTGGATATCTGGAGGATCTAAAAATACATGATAATTCAATATGTGAATCTTGTTTGAATTCTGGTTCATGTTTTGAAATGACACAGGACAATTTAGGGACAATTGTGGAGATTTGAATGTAGACTATGCAGTAAGTGACTTTAGAAAAATATTGTTAACGTGTATGGTAATTTAAAAAGTTACACAGAACACTATTCTTATTTTTAGTAGTTTCATGCTGAAATCTTTAGGAGTCAAGTGTCCCAAGATCTGTGGGTTATTTTCCCATTTATCAGCAAAAAAAGAATTATACAGATGAATAAAGACTAAAAAAGCTACATGGTACCAAATTGTGTTTTTTTAAAAATTTCTATAGCTTTTATTTTCAAATTTTTATAAAAAGTTGGGAAATTCAATTGGAAAGAAATTTCAGTGTTCTTAAAGGAATTCTAGGTAAACTTTTATAGAGTTCTAAGTAAATTCTTATAATAAGTCTAATTAAACTCTTAAAATAGTCATAAATACTAGTAATCAAACCAATAATACTTCTAAAATATTTACTTTTAAATTAACATTCTTTATTTTATAATGAATGCATAATGCATTTTATAAAGCAACCCTTTTATAACAATATAGAGTATAGGCTATATGTGGAAAGGGACAAAGCCCATGGAAATGATCCTAATTGAGAATTGATAAAAAATATGAACATGGAATAACTTTGCATTTATTTGTATCATATTCAGTTTTTTCATCAATGTCATAAAGTTTTCAGAGTATATATCTTTCACTCTCAAGTTTATTCCTAGGTATTTTATTCTTTTTCGATGCAATTGTAAATGGGATTGTTTTCTTCCTTTTTCTTTTTGATAGTTAATAGTGTATAGAAAAGCAACAGATTTCTGTATATTAATCTTACATTCTGCAACTTTACTGAATTCATTTGTTCTAATAGTTTCATGGTGGTGACTTTAGGGTTTGTTTTTTTTTTAACAAAGAAGGAATTTTTTTTTTTTTTAGATGTTCGGGGTAGGAGTTTATTAATTTATTTTTGCTGTGTTGGGTCTTCATTTCTGTGCGAGGGCTTTATCTAGTTGTGGCAAGCGGGGGCCACTCTTCATCGCCGTGCGCGGGCCTCTCACTATCGCGGCCTCTCTTGCTGCGGAGCACAGGCTCCAGATGCGCAGGATCAGTAGTTGTGGCTCACGGGCCTAGTTGCTCCGCGGCATGTGGGATCTTCCCAGACCAGGCCTCGAACCCGTGTCCCCTGCATTAGCAGGCAGATTCTCAACCACTGCGCCACCAGGGAAGCCCTACTTTAGGGTTTTTGATATACAGTACCCTGTCTTCTGCAAATAGTGACAGTTTAGTTTTTCATTTCCAATTTGCATGTCTTTTATTTCTTGTACTATGACCAGAATTTCCCATACAGTGTTAAATAGAAGTGGTGAGAGTGGGCATCTTTGTATTATTCCTGATTATAGACTAAAAATCTTTCAGTTTTTCACCATTGAGTATGATGTTAGTTGTGGCTTTGTCATATATGTACTTATGTTGAAGTATGTTCCCTCCATATCCACTTTGCTGAGAGTTTATATCACAAATGAGTGTTGAACTTTGTCATGCTTTTTCTGCATCTATGATAATCATCTGATTTTTATCCTTCTGTTAATGTGGTGTGTCACATTGATTTGTAGATATTGAACCCTCCTTGCATCCCTGGAGCAAATCCCACTTGATCACAGTATATGATATTTTTTATGTATTTTGAATTTGGTTTGCTGATATTTTGGTGAGGATTTTTGTGCTTATATTCATCAGAGATATTGGAGTGTATCTTTTTTTTGTAGTGTCTTTGTCCATTTTTTATATCTGAGTCACGGTATTCTCATAGAATGAATTTGAGAGTGTTCTCTCCTTTTCAAATTTTTTGGAATAGTTTGAGAAGAATAGGTGTTAACCTATCCCTACCTATATTTTTGGTAGAATTTCTCTCTGAAGCCATCCAGTCCTGAATTTTTGTTTGCAGGGAGTTTTTTGACTACTGATTCAGTTTTTTTTTTTTTTTTTTTTCCCCCGGTACGCAGGCCTCTCACTGTTGTGGCCTCTCCCGTTGCAGAGCACAGGCTCCGGATGCGCAGGCCCAGCGGCCATGGCTCACGGGCCCAGCCGCTCCGCGGCATGTGGGATCTTCCCGGACCGGGGCATGAACCCGTGTCCCCTGCATCGGCAGGCAGACTATCAAACCACTGTGCCACCAGGGAAGCCCTGATTCAGTTTTAATACTAGTAATTGGTCTGTCCAGATTATCTATAGCTTCCTGATTCAGTCTTGTAAGATTGCATGTTTCTAGGAATTTGTCCATTTCTTCTACATTGTCCAGTTTGTTGGCATATAACTGTTCATAGTATTCTTTTTTGATTGTATTTCTGTGATATCAGTTGTAATTTCTCCTCTTTCATTTTTTAATTTATTTGGGTTCTCTTTTTTTTCTTAATGAGCCTGGTTAAAGGCTTATCAATTTTGTTTATCTTTTCAAAAAATCACCTCTTGGTTTTCATTTTTTTTATAGTCTCTATTTTGTTTATTTTTCTCTGATTTCTGTTAATTTATTCCTTCTGACTTTGGTCTTTTCTTGTTAATCTTTTTCTAATACCTTTAGATGGTAGGTTAGGTTGTTTATTAGAGATTTTTCTTGTTTCTTGAGGTATGCCTGTATCGCTATAAATTTCCTTCTTAGAAGAGCTTTTGCTGAGTTCCATAGTTTTAATATTGTTAAGTTGTCCATACTACCCAAATCAATCTACAGATTTAATGCAATCCCTATCAAAAGACCCATGACATTTTTTCACAGAACTAGAACAAATAATTCTAAAATTTGTATGGAACCACAATAAATCCTCAATAGTCAAAGCAATCTTGAGAACAAAGAAGAAAGCTGGAGGTATTGTGTTCCATGACTCAGACTATACTACAGAGCTACAGTAATAAAAACAATATGGTATTGACACAGAAATAGACACATAAATAAATAGAACAGTATAGAGAGTCCAGAAATAAATCCACACACATATGGTCAATAAATCTATGACAAAAGAGGCAAAAGTATACAATGAGGAAAATAGTCTCTTCAATAAGTAGTGTTGGGAAAACTGAACAGCTACATGTAAGAAAAAATGAAATTAGAAAATTTTCTCACACCATATTAAAAAAAAAACTCACAGTGGATTAAAGATCTATATGCTTAAGACCTGAAACTGTAAAACTCCTAAAAGAGAATATATGCAGGACACCCTTTGACATAAGCAATATTTTAAGAATCTCTCTCCTCAGGCAAGGGAAACAAAAGCAAAAATAAACAAATAGGACCTAATTAAACTTAAATGCTTTTATACAGCAAAGGAAACCATTGACAAATGAAAAGACAACCTACTGAATAACAGAAATTTTTTCAAATAGTATATCTGAAAAGGGATTAATATTCAAAATATATAAAGAGTTCATACAACTTAATATCAAAATCAAACAACCCAATTAAAAAATGGGCAGAAAACCTGAATAGATAGCAATACTTTTCTGAAGAAGACATACAGATGGCCAATAGGCATATGAAAAGATGCTCAATATCACTGATCATGTGGGAGATGCAAGTTGAAACCACAATGTGATACTACCTAACACTTATCTTTTTGATGATAGTCATTCTGGCAAAAAATCATAAATGTTGGCAAGGATGTGGGGAAGGGGGAGCCACTCACTATTGGTGGGAATGTAAATTGGTACAACCACTGTGGAAAACAGTATGAAGTTTCCTCCAAAAATTAAAAATAGAACTACCATATAATCCAGCAATTCCACTCCTGGAATATATATCCAAAAAAACCCCCTGAAAACACTAATTCAAAAAGATATATGCACCCCAATGTTTAGAGCAGCATTATTTACACTAGCCAATATATGGAAACAACCTAAGTGTCCATTAACAGATGAATGGTTAAAGAAGATGTGATATATATAAACATACACAATGGAATAGCACTCAGGTGTTTAAAAAAAAATGAGATATTGCCATTTGCAGAAATATGGATGGGCCTGGAAGATATTATGTTTAGTGAAGTAAGTCAATCAGAGACAGACATATACTGTATTTTTTCACTTACAGATGAAATGTAAAAAAAATGAATGAATATAACAAAAAAGAGACAGACTCATAGAGAACAAACTAGTGTTTATCAATGGGAGAGTGGTGAGGGGAAGGGCAAGATAGAGGAAGAGAATTAAGAGGTACAGACAAGTATAAAATAATATACAAGGATGTAATGTGAAGCACAGATAATATAACCAATCTTTTATAATAACTTTATAAAAATATTGAATCACTGTGTTGTACACCTGAAACTAATACAGCAATGTAAATCTACTGTTCATCAATAAACATAAATATCTAATGGGCATTAAAAAATAACTGACATGATTTATCTACTAACTGGGCATGACTTATTAGGAAACATTAATATTATAAACTAAATCATTATATTTACATTTATCTTACACATTAGCTAAATATATATGATTAATTATTCAGGAATTAAAACTCATGTATGTGCTAACACAACATTGGAAAGCAACTATATTCCAATAAAAATTTAAAAACTCATGTATGTACAATGTTCTTACAGTATTTAGGGGATTGAAACCTTATTTGAATAGAGCAGAAGTGATAACTATGAAAAATTTATTATTGACAGAAAAGAAATTTCAACATCTCCAGAAATTTGTTGCCAGTTCTTCAATGTAGAAAATTGGAATAACATCAAGGAGGCTGTTTTTGACTATAAATCCTATGTTCAGATTATCTGAAATTTAAATCTAAATTAAAAAGCCATTTACATTTTGTATCCATCCAGTATAAGAAAGTCATACTTAAAATAAGAGTTACTTAATGAAAGATTATTGTGAGGCATTTTGTGATGTAGACAACATATATAATTCAATAAATTACAAGGGCCAAGACTACTCAAACTCTAAAAAAACTAAAATTTAAATTAAGCAGTATTTCAATGAGTGATATATTGATGAGATGTAGATATTTAAGAAAGTAAGTAGCTTTGTTTCTTTCTCTAAAGTATAATAAGATTCCCAGTGAAGTACTGTAATATATTTGCAGCATAAATAGATGAACACATTTGAGATTTACTCTTTAGCTTAAAATATATGTTTAATTTTATCCAAAGTAGTTGTAATTAGAAGATGTAGCTTCTAAAAATTAAAATTTACTCATAAATATTTGAGGAACACAATGTCAAAATAAATACATCCCAATATGGTTGCCATTTCCATGGAAAATAAGATATCAGAAAATGTAAGCATCAGAATATCATAATGAATTGGCTCCTATAAAAGTAAGACATAATTATTTTATGTATTATAAATAACCGAGTCCCTAATTATGATTAAATGTTGAATTTTATGTTATTTTGTTTAATTTTATTAAATATAACTATGCTCAATTTGAACATATTTGAAATTCAATGGTTAAATATGATTTTATATAAATTTAGAGAATGATTTTCTTTGATATAATTCTTGCTTCTAAGAAGTAAATGATACATGGTTCTTAAAATTGTATTTGTGGAAAGATAGCCCTTTCCTAAGGCATAAGGAATCTGGGAGTTTGTACTTACAGTGGCCGCAATGACACTGCATGTTGGGGTCTACTGAACAGGGATTTCATAAGGGTGAATAGATTGCTCTGACACATGATATCATCAGGAATCCCAAGAACAGTCTAACAGCTTCAGTTAGTGTATGGATGCTTACATCAGATAACTATTGGAAGAGTAACAGAAGCTTATAAACGTGACTCTTAACATTGTACAAGGGATGAGTCACAGCCTTCTTTTTGCTTTAGCTCTCAAATCCATAAAAACTAGGGCAATTCATGTGGATGATTTTGTGCAGCATCTCCACAGATTTTTTAGCCCCAGTTTTCAAAGATGTGTTTAGGGAAGATGCAGCTATGTTAGTCTTTACAAATTGACTTTTCAGTGTCTCTCGTGTGTTATCCTCTTGTCTTTAGTAGTACTGATATAACAAGCTAGGTATAATCTTTTAGGAGTTTTTGCTCGCAGTCATTTGCCATACATTGCTAATCTGAGATACATACAATTATTACCTAATATTCAAATCATTAGAAAATCTTCATTTGAATAAAATTAATGCAAATTTAACAAATAATTTTCAAAGGAAAGAATGACTGCTCCCTCCCTAGGGAACTGAAAAACTAGGGGAGATCTTATTATAATATTGGAAAAAATAAATAGTAAGATAATCATGAAGAAACTTTCTCATGGTTGCCTCATTTTCCTTGTGTATCATATCCTGGATTACAGGAAAATTCTGATAGTAATTTTTCTGCTACCAAAGTACAGTAATGCTCTGGGTACACTATTCACCCTGCCAGTCTTAACAGTTCTTTTCTCACTTTGGAGCCTGACCTTGTAAATGGTAACATTTAAAATCAACTTGTTACTTGGTTGTATTAAGAGAAAAAAAGATGTGAGAAGAAGGAACAGCTGTAGCCTTGACTGCATTATTAGTAAATTGACCATATTTTAAAAGTTGCAGCAGACTGTAGTATAAGAACAATGTTTATTCATAGTCATTAATTGTCTACAAGCATGAGAGACAGTATAAATATGAACAGATTTTGAAAATTAAGAGTACATGCTTGAGTGTGTCAAATAAAAACAAATCCGGAATTAGATAAGGCGAGAGTTTTTTTTTTCAAAAAGACTATTGCAATGTGAAGAACACTATGATCTTAGAGTCTGTAGCCCCTCAAAATCAAACCAAAAAAAATATATTTTCTTTTATAGGAAGGGATAAGCAGAGCTATCAGGTACTTATAAGGGGAAATTGGGGAAGCAGGCGTCTTGACCAGACAGCATGAGTTTGATAGGAAACATTTCTTGCTAAGGTGACAACATTCTTGGAATGAACTCGTAAGGGAGTGTGTTCTGCGTTTCAGTGCTGGCTCAGACTTGGAGGCAAGATAAAGTTCAGGGGTCTGCATGGAGGAGAGAAACCTGACTAAACTTTAGCCAAGGCAAAGCAGAGAGTAAGAAATAGGCAACTGTGGACACTTGTTTAAGTGCAGTCAACTACTCCTAATACATATACACAAAACAAGAAAAATATTCTGCTACTTCATGTTAAGACCAGACTACAAACCTGGGGCCAATTTTATCTTTCTAAACTATACTTCTCTCTCTTTCATAATATACACAATTTTATGTATTATTATATCTTATTATCCACATATGCAAAAATACATACACATATATAGTGTTACCAAACAGTTCAAAATATAATTACTTTTGTCATATCCATTATGAAATGTTTATAATCCATTGACTGAATTTATCATCTTAGTTTGAATGGAGTAAAGAAAAATGTATGTATAGATAGATGAGAATATATGAGTGAAAAAATACAGGGAATTGTCTGTTGAATTTTAATTTATTTTGATGTCTTTAGAAATACAGATCATTAAAAAAGTATTGCAGTATTTCATTATTCCAAACACTAAGGTATATTAGAGATTTTTAGAAAATATTTCTAACTTGACAGAAAGGATATTAAATTATTTATTATACTGGGAATTATTTTAAAAATATGATACCTAAAAACTTTATTTGGATAGTGCAAATAGGTTAACTTTGAGATCTAAGTATTTTAGGGTGGGATAGGCAGAGAACAACAAACATGTCTACTTTCGTGGCAGATTTCACCAATATGTAATTCACAGAATTGTATTTATATCTAGCAGTCATCTAACCTACTATTAGCTCTTTTCATTACATATAATATATCACTAGTAACTTATAAGCTATATCGTATCCCATGAAATTTCTCTGAATATTTAATCTCCTCAAGCTGGATTTCCCAATCTAGTCTAACAAATTTATATTAAGCCTTGTAGCTCTTAGGGATATAGCAAAATAATATGTTAAACAGAAGTAATATTTGTTCTCATGGCTACCAATGTGCCTGCGGATCACTTAAATTAACAGACGTCACACTGTAAACATTTACAATTATCCCACTAACATAATTATTGTTATGCTTTATTAAAGATCACATTAAAAAATTAAGTCATTACAGGGACCCTCTGCTATCACAGAGGAAAGCAAATAGATATAAGTAGAACAACGGAAAATGTATTACTCATGTACTTCAGTACTTTGTTATTCTAAAATGCGTTTCTTAAAACAGTGTTTTCATCCATGGCATAGAAAGCTTGTAGTTCTTTCTCTCATCAGATTGTCTCACTACCCTTACTGCCTGCTGTGGGATCCATGGTAGCTGCTTAGCACTCTCTGTGAATGGAGTGTTTCCTCCTCTAACACACCGAGCCCTCTGATGCCAGACTGATCCTCCTAAAATGCTACTTTTGCTGTGCTAATCTTTCGTTCGTAAACCTGCAAAATCCCCTAATGGCTTGTCACACTGAGTTCATGTTCTTATGCCTTGTCTTATCAAATTATTCAAAAACATGTATTAACTTTTACTTTTGCTCTCTCTCCTCCGAGAATTCTCAGATGACTGTTGTCTGGGCTCATTTTGAAACAGTGAGGGTATAGAGCAAGGAACTACAGAATCAGAGACTGAAGGCAAGGTGAGAGAATGGAAAAGGGGAAACATCTTCAAACAAGAAGAAAGAAAAACAAAATATTGTAGTCTTGGAACTTAGAATTCAGCTGATAAAGCTGTGAGATTGGAAGAGAGACTCCCTTCCCCTGGTGCTATGGGATGGTGGTTTAGAGGCAGTGGGCACCAGGAAGCAAGAGTGTTATTCTCAGGCATTCATGTCATGGGTGGGGAGATCATTGAGAAAGCAGCATAGTACAGAGAGAGTGTCTGAATTAGAAAGTTCATAATTGAGGAATATGATACTTCTGGATTTGGAAGGAGTCTATGAGGGATTTTACTTAGTTTTATTGAGATGAAATTTGCATTGGATTAATCTCACTGTTTGTTCAGTGAGTTAGAGTAAAAATTTAAATTTCCATTTCCTGTGTGCTTTGAAAGTGACACTTGCCCCCACCATGAAATCCTATGGTTTAGGATTTATAACCTCGCTCACATAGTCATTTTAACCTGATCTGCATGTGTAGAAACATCACAGGAAGAATATCCATTATATGATCACTAATGCCTTAGGCTTACTTCAGGACTCCTTTCAGGGAAAGTTTCATAAATTCTACTCAAATTTCTTCCAGCCTAGGATTATACATTCAGTTATGCTATTCACATTATAAATTAGACACTAAACTTAATGTTATAGACTGCACCTTGAATTTTAATTAGTCCTTACTTGGCATAGTATCTGGCATTCAGGAGGCACATCTAAAAATAATGAAATGTGCCACTTATATTTTAAGCGAATACCACCTTCCAGCTATGTACTTGATGCTATTTTAAGAATGAAGGATAAACCAATGAATCATAAACAAATAAGCTAAAATCCTTGGCTTCATCAAATTTTAGTTCCAGTGAGTGGAGATAATTGATACATAAAGAAATGAAGATAAAATAGGTCTAGTGGTGATAATGAATAGTTATAAATAAAACAACCATGGAAAGTTCATCAGTCATATACTTCTGTGTTTCCTTATTTTTAAGCCTATTTCTTTTTTTTTTTTTTTTTTTTTTTTTTTTTGCGGTACGCGGGCCTCTCACTGTTGTGGCCTCTCCCGTTACAGAGCACAGGCTCCGGACGCGCAGGCTCAGTGGCCATGGCTCACGGGCCTAGCCGCTCCGCGGCATGTGGGATCTTCCCACACCGGGGCACGAACTCGAGTCCCCTGCATCGGCAGGCAGACTCTCAACCACTGCACCACCAGGGAAGCCCTAAAGCCTATTTCTTAAAATAGACTTTTCTTCCAGTCTCACAACCTAGAAACTTCTGAGTTCTTTCCCATTAAATTCTGAAAAAAAAAAAAAAAAGATTAAAGAATGATTCAGTACAGCATTAGTGTCTTAACAGAGGAGTTCATTGCACCCTCTTGAATGAAGGAATAGGCAGTTCTTGCAGAAGTGTGGGGGCAAGTCATAAGAAGGCTGAGGACCAGCACTGCAGGTATAATGCATAGAGTAAAGGCTCACAGGCTGGAGCATGAATAGTGTCTTCCCAGAAAGGAGTGCTCAGTGTGAGTAGAAAACTCAGAGCTCGGATAAACATGGGAGGAGATAAAGTGCAAGAAATATGACTGGGCCCCAGATTATGTAGGACCATCTAAATCATGCTACAGAGTTTTACCCTTTGCTGATCGAGATGTATAGTGTAATAATGTAGTTCTCAATCTGGGCTGTACAAGATTATCACCTGAATTATTTCAAAAATATCATTGTCTAAGTTCAGCTCAGAGATACATG
This sequence comes from Leucopleurus acutus, assembly GCF_964270905.1. NCBI lineage: Eukaryota > Metazoa > Chordata > Mammalia > Artiodactyla > Delphinidae > Leucopleurus > Leucopleurus acutus. Next base: position 76,508,698 of record NC_139145.1, on the reverse strand, counting down.
GAGCTGGAAAGGCTATTACTTCCACCTTTATGATAAGACAAAGAAAAAGATGGGAAAACTGAAAAGTAAATGACTTTTCTTTAACCCATGAGAGAATGGAGAGCATAGAGCAAAAACTAAGCTCCAGTATGGGAAAAGAAAGGAGCCTGCTGGAAGAAATAAAACCCAAGCATTTGTATACCTGGGGCAGATGTTGCTGGATACGTTTAAACTATGGAGTAAAACTCAGTTAAAAAGCATTAACAAAGGCTGAGTGTGGGCTGACATGAATGTGAAGCCCTGGGGGCCACTGATACAAGGGGAGTTGAACTCTATCAGGCTTTTCCTCCACAAATCACCCCAGGGAACAGAGCAGGGAGAGAACTCAGGTCAAAGAGTAGAGTAAGATATTAAGAGGAACCATCTGCAAAACAAGATGTCACTAAAGAAATTTGGTGTACTGAGTGTAACCATAAAAACAGTAAGCTTCAGTTTCATCCCATTTCCTGAGGGGAGTAACACAAACACTCATACTAGAGACTTAACAGAGGAAAATATGTGCTCACTTAGAAAATAAAATATATTTAACTCAGGATCCACTGGCCCATACAATTTGTCCAGCTTTCAATAAATAACTGGTGCAATATAAGGTAAGAGGAAACACAGTAAACACAGTGCTTTAAGTAAAAAACAGAGTAATAGAGGTAAAGAATGCTTTTCTTGGGCTCAGCATTAGACAAGACAGAGGCAAAGAAAAATAAGTGAACTTGAAGATAGGTCAACAGAACTTAGTCCAACTGAAATGCAAAGAATGCAAAGTGTGAAAGACAAGAAAGGAAGCAAACAAACAAAATACACAGCAGAGCATTCAAAAATTGTGGAACAATATCAGAAAGTTTAACATATGCTTAACAGGAATCCCAGACCCAGGCGATAAATGAGTCTACTCAAAGAAATAAAAAGCATTGCAAATAAAAATTTTAAAAGATAAAATAAATTAATTTTTCTCTTGGTATTGCTCTAAAAGATGACTATTTAAAGCAAAGTAGTGGCATTCGTTGTGTACTTAAAGCATATGTAAACATTTTACAATAAGAGGATGAGAGAGGAATTTGGGATATTTTGTAAAGTCCTTACAAAAACATGAAGTAGTGTAATTGATGGTAGTGGATTATTTAAAAGTGTCTTATAAACACGTTGAAAATTCCTAAAAAGTGTTTTTGAAGAGGTACATAGAATAATTCAAAATAGGAGATGAAGTGGAATATAAAACAAAAAATTAAATACATAGAAAACATACAAAGTGGAATAAATATACAACAAACAGAACAAATGAAAAAGAGCTAAAATAACAAAAGGAACAAACAGACAAGGTCTAGAAGGAGAATATTAATTCAGTCTTATCAATAACCACTTTCAAGGTATAACCAAAAAATTAAAAAGAAAAACGAGCAGCTACATTGATTTCCAGCAAGTAGATACCAGAACAAGGAACACTATCAGCAATAAAGAGGTAGGTGACATATAAATAGAAATGTAATTCAAAAAGAAAAAAATACCAACTATGTATGCACTTAAGAGAGTTTCAAAATTATGTGAGGCAAAACATACAACTGTATTTGCACTTGAGCACATCTCTGTCAGTAGTTGATAGAATAAGAGGATAGAAATGAGTTAGGATATAGATGATCTGAACAGCTCTATCAACCAACTTTAGCTAACTGACATTTATAGACCTAAAAAAATATAGTCAACTCTTTTTGATGATGCTTCAAAGTAATTTTAAAGGAGAAATGGTAGCCTTTACAAGGATATGCATATGCTAATAAATTAACCTCACACTTAGACAAATACTAACTCAAATCACACTATATACTTAAATGTAGAACGTGAAACTATAAAAAATCTAGGACAAAAACTTGTGTGACCCTGTGTTTGATGATGAGTTAAGGTGTTTGCACAAGGGAGTATTTAGGATGATGGAACTAGTCTGTATGGCACTGTGATGGTGGATACATGACCATGCATTTGTCAAAACCCATAGAAGAATACATCACAAAGATAAACTTTTAATGTATACCCATTTGAAAATATATCAACAAGCATATAGGTGAGGTCCACAATGGAGTGTAAAGTGTAGCAAAAGAAGCTATTTTTATTACAAATGTATGATGTAATCTCCCTGAAAATGATAAAAAAGAAAGGGGCAGAGCTAAATCCCTAGAAAGAGGGTCTTGTCTAGATACAGTAAGGCTAAGTATAAAAATAGCTATACATAAACAGTGATTTGTGTTGGTAAATTTGTTTTTCACAAGAGTATGGCTTAATAGTCTGGAAACAACTTTACATGCACACTAGGATTGAACACATAAGCAAGTAAATTGTACGTAATGGGAGCCAGGTTTCCCACTGCCAGAGAAAGAATTTACAAATAATCAAGAGAAAGGCTGTTATGAAATCTGTGGTGCTGGATCAATCAGAGATATAGCTATGAATGCATATTTATTTTAATATACTTATTAATAGATACAGAGATAGGTATACTTATGTACATATACATGAGTTAGTATACATACATGTATTTTCTCTGTGGTTGCCTAGAAGCAGTACCATCCCAGTAGCAATGAATTCATCTAGATCTTGTTTCCTAAAGAAACTTGGGCCCTTGAAGAAATGTCTGATTCAAAGTCTAAGATAGGAAAATGTAAAATAAACCTGTTGCATCTTGTAGTGCCACATAATGTACAAAAACAAAAAATAGCATATTTCAAAAGGAGACAGGAGATAATCTGAAAGGACTCCTAGTGGCCAAAGATGAAAAATAGGGGCAAAAAAAAGGATTATAACCAAAGAATCAAATAAATATCCATGAATCCATACTGATATAAGTAAACAGAGAAAATTTCCCAATAAAACATGCAAAAAAAAAAAAAAAAGGAAATAGAAAATCACCGTTAGAACACCACAGTAAAAATAGCTGATGGATGCTAAAATAAGTTGCTAAAATTAGTGGGTGAAACTTTGAGAAACAGGATATTTGCAGTTTCAAAAAATCCCCCCAAGACATTTATTAATTAGTATGGTGGTTTTAGCTTATGTCCACAATTTCTCAGATACTCTTCCCTTTTGGAGATAGATTTAATTCCCTGTTCTTTAATATGAATAGAGCATATTTAATCAGTCCTAACTTAGTATAAAAAAGGAAAACCTGACAGAGGAGAAATTCAGCTGGCATCACCCTAACCAAGTATCAAGTTAGCATCACTAATAATGTCATATTGATAGCATGTATTCCATGATATAATGCAATGAGAAGGGCACATCACTTCTGTGATATTTTTTCCAAAAGATTCCAACCTCAGTGTAATTATAAGAAAACAGAAAAATCCAAATAGATGGATAGTCCACAGGTAGATGGATATTCTAATCAGAACTCTTCAAAAAAGTATCCAAGGTAGTAAAAACAAGGAAAGACTGAGAAGCTTTATGGATTAGAGTTGCCTAAGGAATCGTGAGGACTAAATGCAGTATGGTGGCCTTAACTGGACCCTGGAGCAGGAAAAGGATGTTAGTTGAAAAAATGGTGGAATCCAAATAAAATATCTGGTTGCGTTAATATCAAAATCAGTGTTAATTTGTCAGTTTCAATAAATAAAGCATAGTTATATTAGATGTTATACAAGAACTCTCTGCAGCTCTTCTATAAATCTAAAACTGTTTCAAAATAAAACTATTAAAATTTTTTAAAACTCAATTCCTGTCTTTACTACCAGATATTTTAAATTTAATTGGTTTAAGCTTGGGCCTAAGAAAAAGTATTTATGTTAATTTTTTTAAAGTTGATGTTTTTAAAAATGAATATGAACCAAGTTTTAATTAAACAATAGTAGTTATTACTCTAAAATAAATAACATTAACCATTTTTGGTGAGAGGAAATATTATTCCCCACTCATGATCCAGTGTTATATCTTGCTTGACTCTCTTGAGTATGCTGCTCTTTTAAAAACTGAGTATTCAGTTCTAGCTGCATGACAGCTTATTAACGTTTCTTGGATAATTTTAAACATATACTGTTACTATTTATTTAACTTTTAATAATCAACTTTTATGTAGTGTAAATTACATGAAATAAAATGCAATCATTTTAAATGTACTATTGAATAAATTTTGACAAATGTATTCATCCATTTAACCACCATGTCAATCAAGATACAGAACATTTTTATCACAGGAGTTCCCTATACCCCTTTGTATTAAATTCACAGAGCCAACACCAAAACCAGGAAGATGCTGATATGCTTTCAGTCACTATTAAATAGTTTTAGCTATTTCATAACTTAAATAAAACAGGTTGTAACATTTTGTAACTGGCTTCTTTCACTCAGAATGAGCATTGTTGTTCATCTTTTTATAGACTTTTGAGTAGTGTCCAGTTTGGGGCCATTAAGAGTAAAGCTACTATAAACATATTGTACGATATAAGTCTTTGTGTGCCCACATGTTTTTATTACTGTTGAATGAATTACTAGGAGTTAATTATGAGGTTATATAGTAAAATATGTTAAACTATTAGAAACTGCAAAGTCCTTTTTGAAAATAATTATAAAATATTCTACTCTCACTAGTTATTCATGGGAGTTCATTCACTTTACATCCTTGTCAACACTTAATATTGTCAAACTTTTAACATGTAATCTTTCCAAGGAGTGTGTATTGGTACCTCATTGTACTTTAATTTGTATTTTTCATACAACTAGTTATATCAAGCACTTTTTCATGTGTTTGTTTACCTTTCATATATCTTCTTTTGTAAAGTCTCTGTTTAAATTTTTTTATTTTTATTATTGAAGTATCAGCATTCTTCATATTTTCTGTATATAAACATTTTGTTGTATATATGTATTGGAAATATTTTCTTCCAGCCTGTGGCTTGCTTTTTCATAAAATATTCTTCCAAAAAGCACATGTTTTAAATTTTGATGAAATATATAATTTATCATTTTCTCTATATTATTTTTTTATTTTTCATGATTAGTGACTTGTTCTAGATACAGTATTTTGTGAAATTGAAACTATTTTTCCTCTGTTATAGCTACCTGATTAGAAGCACTGCTTTATTTAAAAAAGCCATCCTCTTGGGGTTAGACTAGCATAAGTTAAGATGGCTTGTGTCTGGTCCACTCTCTCAGAAACTGTATGAGTAAGTTAGGTAGTTAGGTACTGGAAGCTTTAAAGCAAAAAAAAGAAAAAAGACTCAATGTACATCTGTGGACCTCTGGATGCTGAGCCCTCAATTTATTCATAAACCAGACAGTCATGCTGAAAAATACATGGTTATTCAATGTCTCTGTATTTTTCCTTAAAGGATTGAATTATAACGTTCTACCAAGGGCAGGGGACATAACAAAGCTTGTTTACAACTCATAGTGTCCACATCCTATTAACATACAACAAACAATCTTCTATTACTTCTGAGTGGGTTTTTTGTGTTAAATTACTAGTTCTGGTGAACTTAGTGTTTATTGTCTATTTTAATGTTGCATGTTTCCTTCTGGGTAATGGTAAGAGCGTAAGTAACTAAAGAGTGAATGAGAATGAAACCTCTAACCCGTGGATCACACTGTTTTCACTGGGGAGTTTGTTTGAACAGTCTCCCACATCTGTTTGGGAGTCCTTAGTAAGCACAGCTGACAGAATCACAGAATATTTCTCGGATGCTGTCTACTTGGCAAATAGTTGCAGTCAGTGTCTTTACAACCACATGTCAAAAATATTTTCATGGGAAAATATCATGCCGAAAATAGGATTCTTGGGAGACTACAATGTTTCTGGGCATAGTGAGGAATAAAATCAGCTTTGTTAATACATCAGAATATAAATTATTTTTATTATCTAATATAAATTCAACTTGAAAGTCTACCAAATAACTTTTGTTTTTTTTACCTTATATATATATATATATATATTTAAAATTTTTATTGGAGTATAGTTGATTTACAATGCTGTGTTTCACGTGTACAGCAGTGGATCAGCTATACATATATATGTATCCACTCTTTTTTTTTAGATTCTTTTCCCATATAGGCCATTACAGAGTACTGAATAGAGTTCCCTGTGCTATACAGCAGGTTCTTATTTGTTATTTACTTTATATACTGCAGTGTGTGTGTATATGTCAATCCTAATCTCCCAATTTATCCCTGCCACCCTTATCCCCTGGTAACCGTAAGTTTGTTTTCTACATCTGTGACTCTACTTCTCTTTTGTAAATAAGTTCATTTGTACCCTTTAAAAAAAATGATTCCCACATATAAGCGATATCATAAAATATTTGTCTTTCCGTGTCTGACTTACTTCACTCAGTATGACAGTCTCTAGGTCCATCCATGTTGCTGCAAATGGCATTATTTTTTTCCTTTTATGGCTGAGTAATATTCCATCATATATATGTACCACATCTTCTTTATCCATTCCTCTGTTGATGGACATTTAGGTTGTTTCCATGTCCTGGCTAATGTAAATAGTGCTGCAGTGAACACTGGGGTGCATGTATATTTTCAAATTATGTCTTTCTCTGGGTATATGCCTAGGAGTGGTATTGTTGGGTCATATGGTAGTTCTATTTTTAGTCTTTTAAGGAATCTCCGAAATTAACTTTTATTTTTATGCCATGGCTAAGAATCAAATGATAGCTATTCTTCATGGCTATAGCTTATGCTTTAATTTATATGTCTGTTTTCAAAATTATATACGTACATATATAAATACACACTCACAGACACATACATATGTGTATTACATACACACACATATAGAGACAGACTGACAGAGACAGGGATAGAATTTTTTTTTTAATTAGAATAGTGAATCTAGGAATGAAAAAAAAAGCTAACAGGTTTTTCATGACAATTGTTCCCTTTTTCTATACACCTATATTACATGTACTCTGTACCATATGAGTCAGGATTTATGTAGTGTAATTATTTACTTGTACTCTTGGATTATCTGTCTTCCCAAATACACTCTATTTATACTTTAATGTATCATTAAAAACAGGTCATGACCACTTGACTCTCTTTCCTTAGCCATCCATCCTGGGTCTCTCCCTCACCCCTCTCTCAGGATAAGAAGGAATGCTTTAGTTGGGATTGTTTATTGCAACAAGCTAAGCAGAAATACAAATTCTTTAAATAAGATTTCTTACTAAACAGTAGAGAACCAGGCCAGAAAAAAGTACAAGAGGCAAGAGAGTATAGGTTGAAAGAAGCACAGCTAGGTGAGTCCTCAGGATCAGTCTGGTTATGAAACTGCCTAGAACAATAGAGGTTCATACTCTCTTCAGTTTTGAAAAAATCTTATACTCTGTGCATCTCTTCATTACTTTGTTAAAGAGGCATAGGTCCCAGGAAGGAACAGCCTATTATCTAACAATTATCAGTGCCTACATTCTCCTGCTTGGAGATGCTTGGAAATTTCCTCCTCCCAAGACACAGCAGTGGTGGTTTTACCAAATAAGAAATTTCTTTGGATTATGGATAAGTATTGGGTTGGTCAAAATGTTCATTCGGGTTTTTCCATTAAGATGTTATGGAAAAACCTGAACGGACAGTTTGGCCAACCCAATACATTACTACTGACTATACAGACTCCATGGTTTTCCAGTCATGGGCAAACTCCCCCACGGTGCACTGGGCAGCCTCTTGGGTACCTGTACGTCAGGGTGAGGTTGAGAAGAATGGGGCACAGCTAAGCAGGGGCAAAGCCTGTGAGCTTCGGAGAGGTGGAGGAAGTGGGCTTCACTGCTCAGGCTTGAAGTTTGCAACAGAATGGAAAAAAAAGTGGTCATGAAGCACAATCTGAGTCTCCTTCAGATGTGAAGGTCAGAAGGTCAAAATGTGCCCTTTTCTCCTCTATTTTCACTTAAGCCATGAAATGAATGCTATTTTATATTTCCCTTTAGGTCCTAAAAGTGTTCATTTTTTGCCATAAATACTTAAAAAATTTCATCTTAGTATATTTTGATAAAATATATGTGAAACTTCCTAATATAGTACTTAACACATAATAGAAAAGCATTTTCAAATATACTATCAATATCTAATAGTGTATATTTTTAGTAATTAATTAATATTGATAATCAGTCTACTCTTCAAGACCTCTGTCTAAACACCTAGAACAGGGCCAGGTACATGGCAAGCACTTTATAATGCTCAATAAACACATGAATACATATTTTTTCTCCATTTATTTTCCTTCATTTTCTGTATTCTTTTTTTTTTTTTACTTCATGTCTTCCTTGTCTAAGGCACTTCTTATAAGGTTGTACAATAAATAATAAAGAAACAACATATTTTGAAAAAAGAACAGATGCCAACTTACCAGGATGGACAAAGAGAAATATATTCTCATACCTTATATGCAGTTGAATATCTCTATCTTTTGAGGAAAAAAACAGGTATCTTCCATTCTATAGTTGAGGGAACTGAGATAGAGAATAAAAACAATAAAATTCATCATTCATTGGTTTTAATGTTATCCTTTATGATTATATTTTATTAGAGTTGCTAGAATATGTAAAACATAATTGATATTAGTTTACTTTGAATCTTTCATTTTTCCCCATTAATGTATTAGCAAGATGGTGAACAATTAAAGCTAATGTGACAAAAATTATCCACAAAATTAATCACTAGAATAATCAAAAGATGACTATAATTTATTTTTCCTGCCTCAATATTAAATTTTGAAGAAATTTTATTTTCTAAGTTTAATAAACTTAATACATATAACAAACTCTTTGTGATTTATGCCGAGAAACTGAATCATATGAGAAACAGTCAGAACTGGGGTATTGTTATTTCAACAGGGGGACGAGTTTTAATGAACAACTTTTAAGTCATATGAGTTGTGTATGGAAATGTGTGTTCATTTGTGTATGTTAGTGTCGCTGTGGGAGGGTGGTGTGTTCTTGATTTTCTGCGAAATTAAGGAGGTAAACAACAGAGAGATGGGATGAAGAATTGAATCCACTGGTGCTTTTTCCTCTTTTTCTCTTAATCAAAGATAATCATATCTATATATGTTCATATATTTGCCGATTAATCTTTATTTTTCAGCATGACTTAAACTCAAAACGAAATTTAATAACTAGAAATATTGGTAAAAAGCATCTGAAATTATAACTAGTGATATTTCAATGGGTCATGTGTCCTTCCCTAATTTCAACAGCATTACAAAAAATATGCAATCAAAAGACTGTGCTGCTAAATTAAAAAAAAAAAATTTCATTCTTATTCCATTAGTTACGTTTCAAGGGAGAGAAGAAAGTCTTCAGATTTAAGTCTCACAAGTATCAGCACCTTCCCTTTTTCAACTGTTCTATATGTACTCAAGGAACCATGAGTACATTTCTAAACCATGTTTTTCATTCGATATTTTGCATGACTGAATTAGACTAGGAACAATTTCAAAAATTGCTATAGATAAGTACAGTTAAATTGATAGATAGGTAACTACTATGTTATATACCTATAATCATACATACTGAATAGCATAAACAATTACCTAAATGATTTTTTTTAAACATCTTTACTGGAGTATAATTGCTTTACAATGGTGTGTTAGTTTCTGTTTTTATAACAAAGTGAATCGGCTATACATATACATATATCCCCATATCTCCTCCGTCTTGCATCTCCCTCACATCCTCCCTATCCCACCCCTCTAGGTGGTCACAAAGACCCAAGCTGATCTCCCTGTGCTATGCAGCTGCTTCCCACTAGCTATCTATTTTACATTTGGTACTGTATATATGTCCATGCCACTTTCACACTTTGTCCCAGCTTACCCTTCCCCCTCCCCGTGTCCTCAAGTCCATTCTCTACGTTTGCGTCTTTATTCCTGTCCTGCCCCTAGGTTCTTCAGAACCATTTATTTTTTTTTTAGATTCCGTGTATATGTGTTTCTCTCTTTCTGACCTACTTCACTCTGTGTGAGTCTCTAGGTCCATCCACCTCACTACGAATAACTCAATTTCATTTCTTTTTATGGCTGAGTAATAATCCATTGTATATATGTGCCACATCTTCTTTATCCATTCATCTATCAATGGATGCTTACGTTGCTTCAATGTCTTGGATATTGTAAATGGAGCTGCAATGAACATTGTGGTACATGACTCTTTGAATTATGGTTTTCTCAGGGTATATGCCCAGTAGTGGGATTGCTGGGTCATAGGGTAGTTCTATTTTTAGTTTATTAAGGAACCTCCATACTGTTCTCCATAGTGAGTGGCTGTATCAGTTTACATTCCCACCAACAGTGCAAGAGGGTTCCCTTTTCTCCACACCCTCTCCAGCATTTATTGTTAGTGGATTTTTTGATGATGGCCATTCCGACAGGTGTGAGGTGATACCTCATAGTAGTTTTGATTTGCATTTCTCTAATGATTAGTGATGTTGAGCATCCTTTCATGTATTTGTGGCAATCTGTATATCTTCTTTGGAGAAATGTCTATTTAGGTCTTCTGCCCATTTTTGGATTGGGTGGTTTGTTATTTTCATATTGAGGTACATGAGCTGCTTGTACATTTTGGAGATCAAGCCTTTGTCAGTTGCTTCATGTGCAAATATTTTCTCCCATTCTGAGGGTTGTCTTTTCATCTTGTTTATGGTTTCCTTTGCTGTGCAAAAGCTTTGAAGTTTCATTAGGTCCCATTTGTTTATTTTTGTTTTTATTTCCATTTCTGTAGGAGGTGGGTCAAATAGGATCTTGCTGTGATTTATGTCATAGAATGTTCTATGTTTTCCTCTAAGAGTTTGATAATGTCTGGCCTTACATTTAGGTCTTTAATCCATTTTGAGTTTATTTTTGTATATGGTATTAGGGACTGTTCTAATTTCATACTTTTACATGTACCTGTCCAGTTTTTCCAACACCACTTATTGAAGAGGCTGTCTTTTCTCCACTGTATATTCTTGCCTCCTTTATCAAAGATAAGGTGAGAGAGAGTTCTGAGGATATCAAGCACCTTCCATGAAGTAGCTTCTAATAAAAATCATTTCCCATCTTTTCTTAATTTATTTAAGTATTGCTAAACTAGATGACAGCTCCTGAATTATATGAATTAGTAGATGCTTATCAGTTTATGAGTCATTTTCAAGTAATATGGTCCTTTTATTTTATTTTATTTTTTTGTGGTACACGGGCCTCTCACTGTTGTGGCCTCTCCCGCTGCGGAGCACAGGCTCCGGACGCACAGGCTCAGCGACCATGGCTCATGGGCCCAGCTGCTCTGCGGCATGTGGGATCTTCCTGAACCGGGGCACAAACCCGTGTCCCCTGCATCAGCAGGCGGACTCTCAACCACTGCGCCACCAGGGAAGCCCGGTCCTTATATTTTAAGTGAAGGCTTCTAAAGGAATAGTGATTTAGGTAGAATAAGTATTCCTCTTGTAAACAAGATAGACTTGATTGCAGGTCAGCAGGAGCAAAGGATATTCTGGTATTAATGGGCCCCATAATATCACACCATATAACATTCAAGCTACTGTGACTGACTGAGGTGATGCTGAAGAAGAAAAGTGAGTCACATTCCCAAGAATTTACCAGAATTTTAGGTTCCTTCACCTCTTGTGTAGTTTGAAATATTTTAGTATTTGAAGACTGCAGTACATATGTCTTCTACAAATGAAGGGTATTCCTTTCGTCATTGCTTAGATCTCATTCAGTGATAAAACTGCAAATCTACAGTTAAAATGTCACCTGCCTTTGCCTCTTCATCCTGGAAAGATAAAAAATGAATCTATTTAGGATAATACTTCAGGATAATTTTTGCAATGTTGGTATATATTGCAGAATACACTGTTGGTTTTGTAAGGTGCTTAGCTAATTGTATAGTATTCAGTAAAATGCCCTAATGAGTCACCCACTGTATAGTGAAGATATAGCAAATCTTCATCATTCATTTGGTGCCTAGACTGCATAATTGAAATCATTGGTGACAGTTCACTGCTTAAACTGAAGATTCTAGCACTAGGAGGCAATGGTGGTTTTGCTGTTCTGTTTTATTTTTTAATTCCTTTATTTATGATGCTTGATGAATAGAAACAGGTCTTATACATAAAAAATAGAATAGCCAAAGCACACAAGCAAAAGCTCTGCCCGTATATCATATTAACTAAGATCAATTTTTACTTCAAAATAACATATTTGAGGTGGTAGTTAAAATTGCTTTGATCACTAGTTAAGGTACAGTTGATGTTGTATAGGTGCATTATTATAAAATCTATTTTTTTCTGAATTTAGACCTTTGTTAAGCAAAACATGAAGCTCTATAATTTCTGTATAAAGGACTACAGCTTAATGATGAGGATTTCATATAGCCTTTGGGGGGAAAAAAAACAGTTGTTGACCAGGGATATATAAAGGACTTCCGAGCAATGCTGATCTTGCTCCTGGTGATACTGCCCAAGTTGGGGAACATAAATTTTTGTGGAAGTAATTCCAACAATTATGTAATTGTTGGAGCTCAGCAACCCAGGTTTAAAAGCTTAATTATGTTAACAAGGCACAATGTAATCAAGAGTTAATTGTCCTTGTAAATGGAATGGTGGATTCAGCTCTAATTGAGTCACTGTCCCGCTTGAGTACCTCTTTTGCTCTCCGTCGCTTGCTGAATAAAATCTTAAGTCCTTAGTTTGGCATTCAGTTCACACACTTCCTCCCAACTCTCCCATACATACACACTTTTCTTCATCCCATTCCACTCTTAACAATGATTATTTTTCATTTGCTTGCCACTTTATTTTTTTTCCAGTATCATGTGGCTTATTCCTTTTTTAAACTTTTTATTTTATATTGGAGTATAGTTAATTAACAATGTTGTGTTAGTTTCCGGTATACAGCAAAGTGATTCAGTTATACATATACATGTGTCTATTCTTTTTCAAATTCTTTTCCCATTTAGGTTGTTACATAATATTGAGCAGAGTTCCTTGTGCTATACAGTAGGTTCTCGTTGCCACCCTCTTAACTGAATGGAGCTACTCACCACTCCATGGAGATGACCTTTTTTTCTAACCTTTATACGTTTACTCATATTAGCAAAAGACATCTGATAAAGGACAATTAGCAAAAATATACAAAAGACTATAAAAATTCAACAATAAAAAACAAGCCAATTAAAAATGGTCCAAAAATATTAACAAACACCTCACAAAGAAGAAAAATCAGATGGCAAATAGACATATAAAAACCATGTTATCAGAAAAAACAAACATGTAAACAATGAGAACACTACAGTCGTATTAGGGTAACCAACATCTGACAACACCAAATGCTGTTGAGGACGTGGAGCAACAAGAACTCCCATTCATTGTTGGTGGGAATGAAAAATGGTACAGCCACTTTGCAGACAGTTTGGTGGTTTTTTAAATTTAAATTCTATTTTATTTATTTTTCTATCTAACTAAATATACACTTAACATGTGATCCAGCAATTGTGCTCCTGGTAGTGACATAAGGAAGTTGAAAAGTTATGTCCACACAAAAACCTGCACATGGATGTTTATAATAGCTTTATTTATAACTGCCAAAACTTGGAGCTACCAAGATGTAGGTGAGTGAATAAATAAATTGTGGTCTATCCAGAAAATAGAATATTATTTGTCACTAAAAATAAATGTGCTATCAAGCCATAACAAGACATGGAGAAACTTTAAATGCATATTACTAAGTGAAAGAAGATAATCTGAAAAGACTATGCACTGTACAATTCCAACTATATGATATTCTGGAAAAAGCAAAACTAAGGAGATAGTAAAAAAGGTTTGTGGTTGCCAGGGATAAATGGGTACAGAATAGAGAATTCTTAAAGCAGTGAAAATTCTCCATATGATATCATAATTATGAATAAATATCATTATACATTTTTTCCAGTCCCACAGAATGTATATACCAAGGGTGAACTATAAAGTTAACTATTGACTTGGGCTGATTATGGTGGGTCAGTGTAGGTTTATCCATTGTAACAAATATACCACTTTGTTGGGGGATTTTTTTATAATGGGGAAGGCTATGCATGTTTGGAGACAGAAGGTATACAGGATATTTCTGTACCTTCCCCTTAATTTTGCTGTGAACTTTAAGCTGCTCTTATAAATAAAGTCAATAAAAATGATAGATAGGGGCAAAATATCTGAATAGGTATTTTTCAGTTTTTTTTTTTTTTTTTTTTTTTTGCAGCCCTTAAATGCTGTCATGCTCATGCATCAGTTGTAGGGAATCTTCCTTTATCTACCTCTGGGAAGTTTTCAACCTCTGGGAAGTTTTTTCAACTATCTAGTTTCCAATACAACCTCTATGCTGATAAATGTAAACATGTACATCTTTTGAGTTATATATATGTATCCTCTTGTGAGTTAAATTTTCACTGGAATATTCATGGGGAGCCTTGATTTGAGTATTTCAAATTCTCCTCCCTCTTCCCAAACTGCTTTTACTCTAGTGTTCCCTGTTTTAGTATATGGCCCTATAATTCAACTAGTAACCCAAATCAGAAACTTGGGCATCTCTCCTAACTGCTCTTTACCCTCACCCAGGCTCCAATCATCTTATATCCAGTCAGTTGTTCCACCTATCATTTATCCCCTAAATATCCCTAGACTCCATGTTTTTATTTCCTATTTCTGTAATCATCATGTTAATACCAGCCTTAAATATGAAAATGTGCTCTTCTCTCTCACCTATAATCTGCAGACACATCTCTCCCCCCAAAAGATGAAGTAAAATAAAATCTGATTTTATCACTCCCTGGCTTTAAAGTGCTTCCTTCAGTGGTACTTCCATACATGTAGGATAGTTACACCTCTTGAACATGGCTTCCAGGGCTTGATGTAGTTTACCCACCTCTTTAGATTCTCTATCTCCATGCTCACTCTCACTTTTTCTACTCTAACCAACTAAACAACTTTCAGGTTTTTGAGCTGCTATGCTTCCTTTGGCACTGAGCTTTACTCCCACTCTGTGTTTATTCTCCTCCCAAAGTCATCTGGCCAGCTTGTGCACATCCTTTAGGTGTTTCCTGAGCCCAGAATTCATGATTTTATATCCAGAGCTGAGCATAGCATCTGGCATGTGGTACGTGAAACATATTACATGTTTAATTCTTAGTAACTATCTATTGAATGAGATTCTTTTGACTCACAATGTCATACAAGGCTCTTATTAGACTTTCCTTTACACTTATAATTTTATATAAATATTATTTAATCAAGTACATCCTAATGCATGGAATTCTTTCTGCAGTCTTCCTTGTTTGACCTTCTTGGATCTCCCCACACACACACCCCCAAGGATCTTTAAGGACTAATTATTTTATAAATTGTAACATTGCTTTTATTGCTAATGCTAATAGTAACATTAATCATAAAAGTAATATCATCTAATCTTCATTAAACAATTATGTGCATGATTTTTGTGGTAGATTTATATTGTGTATTCTTTTATATAAATATAATGGATATTGTACAAATGTATGATAAAAAGAACTGAAGGTTTGGCCTCTGGGGAGATACATCTGGTTATAGAAATATCAAGTTAGACTTTAATATTCATTCTATTTCATTTTAATTTTTTACACTTGTAATCAATCCATTAAGTGTTTGTACAGTCAAACAGAAAGACAAAACATAAATTAGCCAATGAGTTGAATAATACATCCTTGGTTATAGGTAAATAGAAAATGGGAAACATCTTGTAAATAATAAGAACTTGCCATCATTAATTTAAGGGAATATTTCCCAAAAACTATGCTAAACTTCTTATATGAATTATTTTATTCAAATTTCAGGTCAGTAATGTCGACATTTAAGAACTGTATTCAGGTCTAGGTAATTTGTAAATGATGAAATTAGGAGTTGTTTCTAGATCCTTTTGATGTCAAAGCCTAATTATGCAACCACTAAATTCAAGAGATAACAGAAAATGTGTAGAGAACTGAGCAGAAATGAAAGAAAACAAACCTACCCATTACATTTTCAGAAAGCCAGATGCCCTCAATATATAAAATTATATTAATTTTTTTCTTATACTGCATAATTTAAACTATAATTTCCTCAATTCTATAGTTCAACTTAAAAACTAATTTAAAAATCATATTATTTCTTCCTCTTGTAGTTTTCACTATTATATTATAAAGTAACATTTTAAAAAAATAACGTTTAATAACTTGTGTTATCAATTAGTCACTTCTGTGTTGGCTTATTTATCCTGCTCTATTTAATATGGTAATTTATTCAAAATCTGACTGTTTTGTTTCTTCAGGAAACAAAAAAAAGTACTGTTTCTTTACATACACTTTTTTTAAATTGAAGTATAGTTGATTTACAATATTATGTTAATTTCAGGTATACAGCAAAGTGAGTTATATAATTTTTCATATTATTTTCCATTATAGGTTATACAAAATATTGACTATAATTCCCTATGGTATATGCTATAGAATAAATCCTTGTTGCTTATCTATTTTATGAATAATGGTTTGTATCTGTTAATTCTATGCTCATAAATTGTCCCTCCCTCTCCCCTTTAGTAACCGTGTTTGTTTTCTGTCTATGAGTCTGTTTCTGTTCTGTATATAGATTCATTTGTATTATTTTTTAGATTCCATATATAAGTGATCTCATATAATATTTGTCTTTCTGTGTTTTACTTCACTAAGTATAATATTCTCTAGGTCCATACACATCCATGTTGCTGCAAATAGCAATGTTTCATTACCTTTTATGGCTGAGTAACATTTCACTGTGTGTGTGTGTGTGTGTGTGTGTGTGTGTGTAGATATATATATATATGTATTCTTAGGCCAATCATCTGTTGATGGGCACTTGGGTTGTTACATCTTCTTAGGTCAGTCATCTGTTGATGGGCACTTGGGTTGTTACCATGTCTTGGCTATTGTAAACCATGCTGCTATGAACATTGAGGTGCATGTATCTTTTTTATTAGACTCTTCGTTTTTTCTGGATATATACCCAGGAGTGGGATTGTTCGATCATATGGTAGCTCTATTTTTAGGTTTTTAAGAACCCTCCATACAGTTTTCCATAATTGATACACCAATTTACATCCTCCCAACAGTGTAGGAGGGTTCCCTTTTCTCCACACCCTCTCCAGTATTCATTATTCGTAGACTTTTTGGTGATAGCCATAGTCATTCTGACCAGTGTGAGGTGATACCTCACTGTGGTTGATTTGCATTTCTCTGATAATTAACAATGTTGAACATCTTTTCATGTACCTATTGACCATCTGTATGTCTTCTTTGGAAAAATGTCTATTTAGGTCTTCTGCCCATTTCTTTTTTTTTTTTTTTTTTGCAGTACGTGGGCCTCTCACTGTTGTGCCCTCTCCCTTTCGGGAGTACAAGCTCCAGACACGCAGGCTCAGTGGCCATGGCTCACGGGCCCAGCCGCTCCGCGGCATGTGGGATCTTCCCGGACCGGGGCATGAACCTGTGTCCCCTGCACCGGCAGGCGGACTCTCAACCACTGCGCCACCAGGGAAGCCCCTGCCCATTTCTTGATGGGGTTTCCTTTTTGTTTGTTTTATGATATTGAGCTGTATAATCGATTTGTACATTTTGGATATTAACCACTTGTTAGTCACATCATTTGCAAATATTTTTTCCCATTCTGAATTTTGCCATTCTTTGTGTTGATGGTTTCCTTTGCTATGCAAAAGCTTCTAAGTTTGATTAGGTCCCATTTGTCTAATTTTGCTTTTATTTCTTTTGCATAGGGAGACTGATATAAGAAAATATTTCTACAATTTATGTCTTAGAATATTTTGCCCAGAATAGAAGTGGTGAGAATGGGCATCCTTGTCTTTTTCCTGAATTTAGCAGGAAGACTTTCAGCTTTTCACTGTTGAATATCATTTTGGCTGTGGGTTTGTTGTAAATTGTTTTTATTATATTGAGATATGTTCCCTTTACACCCACTTGATGAAAATTTTTATTATGAATAGATGTTGAATTTTGTCAAATGCTTTTTCTGAGTCTTTTAAGATGATCATGTGGTTTCTGTCTTTCGTTTTGTTAATATATCACAATGATTGACTGGCATATGTTGAACCATCTTGTGACCCTGGAATAAATCCCACTTGATCATGATGTATGATGCTTATACATATTGTTGGATTCAGTTTGCTGATATTTCGTTGAGGATTTTTGCAGCTATATTCATCAAAGATATTAGCCTGTAATCTTTTTTTGTAGTGTCTTTGTCTTATTTTGGTATCAGGGTAATGGTGGCCTCATAGAATGAATTTGGGAATGTTCCCTCTTCTTCAATTTTTGGAATAGTTTGAGAAGGATAAGTATAAGTTCTTCTTTGTATGTTTGGTAGAATTCCCCATTGAAGTTGCCCAGTCCTAGACTTTTGTTTGCAGGGAGTTTTGGTTTATTATTATTATTATTATTATTATTATTATTATTATTATTATTACAGATTCAATTACACTTCTAGTGATGAGTCTGTTCAAATTATCTGTTTCTTCTTGACTCAGTTTTGGGAGGCCGTGTGTTTCTAGAGACTTGTCCGTTTCTTTTAGGTTGTCTAATTTGTTGGCATATAACTTTTCATAGTATTCTCTTATGATTGTGTTTCTGTGGTATCAGTTGTTATTTCTCCTCTTTCATTACTAATTTTATTTATTTGGGTCCTCTCTTCTTCTTGGTGAGTCTGGCTAGAGATTTATTGATTTTGTTTATCTTTAAAAAAGAAACAGCTCTTGGTTTTATTGATTTTTTTTTTTTTGATTTCTATTTCCTCTCTGATCTTTTTTATTTCCTTTCTGCTGCTGACTCTGGGTTTTGTTCTTTTTCTAATTCTTTTAGTTGGTTGGTTAGGTTGTTATTTGAAATTTTTCTTATTTCTTGAGAAAGGCCTGTGTTGCTGTGAACTTCCCTCTTAGAACTGTTTTTGCTGTATCCAATAGATTTTGTGAGGTTGTGTTCATTTTCATTTGTCTCAAGGTATTTACTGATTTCTTCTTTGATTTCATCATTGATCCATTTATTTTTATTTTTTTTAGTAGGTTATTGTTTAGTCTCCATGTGTTTTTTCTTTTCCCACTTTTTCTGTGGTTGATTTCTAGTTTCATAACATTTTGGTCAGAAAAGATGCTTGAAATAATTTCTATCCTCTTAAATTTGTTGAGGCTTGTACTTCTTAATTTGTAAGGATACAAAACACAATAACATGAGAACAACTACAGAATGATCTATGCATGAAGCTCCCTCTAAGCAAATAGTTTTAAAATTTCACATTTCATATGTCACTGATATTTAGCAAGTGGGCATTATAGTAGGGCATAATGGACTTCTTATTGGTCAGGTGACTGTTATGTACCTATAGCTATTACACATACTGTTCTGGTCTGTATATATTTAGAATATCAACTCTTCATATAATACATAACAAATAGCTCCATAGATGTATTTTCACTACAGTTGACCCTTGAACAACACAGGTGTTAGGCACACTGACCCTCCCCCAAGTTGAAAATCCATGTATAGTTTATAGTGGGCCCTCTGTGTCCTTGGCTCCATATCCTATGTCTTTCTTTTTTTTGATCCAGCCAACCACGGATCATGTGGTATTGTACCACTGTATTTATCAAAAAACTCCACGTGTAAGTGGGCCTGCTCAGTTCATGGGTCAACTGTATTTAAAAGTATAAATCAGCCAAAATAGACATCCAATCTTCAGTTTACATTTATTGAGTGACAATCTACACCAGGCACTATGATAAATGTTTTTGTTCACTAATTATGTAACTCTTCACAGCAACCTCATGAGGTAGCAACTATAGTTAACCCTTTTAAGGAGCACCAGAGATTAAGTAAATTTCACAGAATTACATAGATAATAAGCAGGGAGTTGAAATTCCAGTCTACCACTACTTGATACCAAAGCCTCTTAAAAAATATGAAATGCATTCTTGTCTCTTTTTGAAGTAAAATACAGTTAGTCTAATTCAGAATATTGTTAATTGTTCTTGATTCATGGAAGGTAATTTTTCAACTGTTCAATGGTGGTTGATAAAAATCATTGTAAGTAATTCTATACTACTTCTCTGATCTAGAATCCAAAAGAGTTACTATTTTTTTCTACATGGATATATTGAAACCAGAATATAGCTATTATTTTGTGAGTTAGGGAAATGAAGAAATCATTGAAGGAAAAGCAGAAACTTGCAGTTCAGTTAAGTACTTGATTTTGCGTGTGTATTTTAAAGTGAGATATATATATATATATATTTGCATCTTGGACCTAATTATGAAAAATTTAAGGAAATCAGACATATAAATTTTTTTGACTTCTAATACATAGAAGTATTGTGTATTGAATGTGGTGATGACATAATCTTGATATTAATTTCAGGAATAAATATAATTCCAATGAGATTTCTTAAAAAATGAATTCAAGATTCCAACTGAAAAAAGTAAAGAAAAAAATGAGAATACATGGGACTTTTTTTTTTAAAAAAAGAATAAGATTGGTGAACATGTACTCTCAGACATCAAACACATTATCAAATTACAATAAAAACAACAAGGTGGTAAGATCTGAAGAGTGGATGCTCATTGGAGCAGAAAAGAATGTTCAGGGTAGTAGTCATTTGTGATGCATAATAAATTTGGCATCTCAAATCAATGAGAGAGCTTTATTTAACAAAAATTCATGATTTTCTGTCACATATTAAATTCCAGGTAAATTATACATATGATTAGACACTTTTTATAAATGAATGTAATAGCACGTTGGAAATATTTATCTGATCACTATGGAAAAATAACTTTCTTTTTTTTTCTTTCTTTTTTATTTGAAAAATAACTTTCTGATCACAAAAGCAAAAGTAGTTTATCACACCATTGTAAAGCAATTATACTCCAATAAAGATGTAAAAAAAAAAAGTAGTTTATGATTCCATTCAGAATATAGACGTTGACAAGAGAAAATTGTTTCCATCCTAACAATGAGGAAAAGATACAGAATTTAAATATATAGTCTGGGGAATTCCCTAGCAGTCCAGTAGTTAGGACTCGGTACTTCTGCTGCAGGGGCCTGGGTTTGATACCTAGTCTGGGAATTAAGATCCCACAAGCCTCGCCACACAGCCACAAAACAACAACACTCTGATCAAGCCCATCAAGGAGCTGAGTCACAAGATAACCAGGAGCATTTGAAAAGATGGCAGGCCTCTCAGAGAAAGGACAGGACACAAGAAAATTGTGTCTTTTGGAGAGCACAGAAGAAGAGGAGGCTGTCATACAAGTCAGTAAGACATGACTGCTGGGAAGAGGTGTGAAAGTACACTTTAATAAAAGCTATTAATGTGCATGAGGTTCTGTGAGAAAACAGTAAAAAGCTCAGGAAATTAGGATTCACAGAGTATTGACATTTTTAAAGGTCAGGACTCAGTTGCAGAGAACAGAATCTACTCTGGCTAGTTTAAACACCAAGAACTTTATTTACCGTGTACTTAGGTCACATGCTAAATCTTTAGGAGAGCTGAGGAAACAAGTTAAGGTGGGCTTTTAGGAACTGTTCCGGAGCCACACTCCAGTCCTCACCTACTGAGGAACTGCGTCTTCTCTTATGATCATGAATCTGCCTGATCAATCTGAAAGTTTCAGCAATATCTGGAGCTAGAACCAAGTCACCACTCCGCAGTCAAGAAGCAGACAGGAATTGAGTGTTAATCGCAGCCTGCATTGGAGCAATTACATGCGTACCATCATCCTCACCAGCGGATCAAATGCCCCATACCTGTGATATCCATGAAGCCAATGGCTATACATGCCAACTGCTGCTAGTGTTTCCCCCAAGAAACTCCACCCAGACCTTATTTGCCAGTGAAGACAACAGCAGAAATAAATTCTCTGTCTCCCTTCTGACTTCCGCATTTAGAGCACATATGGCTGATCTCTTCAGCCAACACAGGCTGCAAAAGTCTAGAAAATGTAGTTTTTACCTTCCCAGTCTCTATGGAGGAGGCTTTTCCATTAGAAGGAGGTTGGGATGGATGGTTAGCACCATTTCACCATAGGACCGTATCATCATGTAGGCACTGGGCCTTAAAGAACAAATAGGAATGTGCCAGGAGGGGAAAGTGGGAGGAGATTTTAGACAGAGGAAACAATGTTTGCAACAGTAAAAGAAAATTTAAAAAAACAAATTGGAATTATTTTTGAGAATCCTGAATTGATTGCGTGACTGGAAAATGTTTGGGTGAGTGGGGGAATGGAAAGATTTTGAGTATAGTAATTGGGTTTTGCTTTAGGGGAAACACTTTTAAAATTAAAAGAGCTGAATCCTGCTTTTAAAAAACTACAGTTGAGATATTAAAGATCAAAGAAGTTTTAATGTTTTCTTAATGTTCTTCCTACAGGGATCTTGATGTACTCATGTATATTGTAGCTTCCCAGCATGAAATCCAGGTTTTAGTGTAGAAAGAATGCTCAGCGTATCTTTGTACCAGGCCTGAATGTCATAATGACCAAGATATAATTTAAACAACAACAACAACAACAAAAGCCTAAAAACTCAATATAGACATTTGATAAGTAATATGTACTTTTAGCTCTCTGTATTAAGTGAACTCAGGAAAGAGAATCATAAACCAATTGGGAAAATTCCTTAGGAAAACATATTGGGAATTATTGAGTTAAATACAATTCTCATGTTTTACTGAAAAATGCTCAGGTTTTATAAACTAATGTGCAATTTGAATCTTCATATGGTGATGTATTATGCATTGTTTTTCACAATTATTTGAGAAATGAAGTATATTTTCCTATAGCACTTTGGTGGGCTAGTGTTTCATGAAACATTTTGGATATACTGACTTAAAGTCATTGAATTTCTAAATTATTGTCAGACTCCTTGGGAAATAATATGGTTAAAAAATTTGGGTTAAGTCATCATTTAGTTTATCTTTGGCTATTTGTGTTCATTTTTAATGTGCTTCCCTTGGGTATTTACAAAACGAGGCTGTTTTTAATTTAGCTTGGCAGCTGGTAGGGAAAGATTGCATGCACAATTAAATTTATAGATTATTTTTAAAACATCTTTTATACATTTTCTTTATACTTCCTTACATAACAAACATCTTCTAAGAAATGGTAATCATTTGTAAAGTGGGCACTATCTATTCTCCTTTCTTACGCTTCCCTACTAGGATTTAGAAAAAATAAGTGCTGTACATGGCTGAAAGCTAGGAAATGGGACAAATGAAACAAAAGTTTTCAAAATTCCATAGGTGGAATTTGATCCTAATTATTTCAGATGATCAAGAATGCTGATTTAAAAATATGAGAAGAGGTAAAGTTGATATTTTAGCAGATGTCACAACAGAAACTGCTAAAGCTAAACTGGACAAAGTTAAGCAAGGAATACTTTACTCAGGGTTACTGCAGTAGGGTGGAGAGGCCAGAACTCAGTCTGAGCTCAACTCTACTTAAAATGTAGGACTGCAGAGTTTTTAAAAGCTAGGTTGGGATATCGTAGGACATCACTTTTTGATAACTGGCTTTGCTCAGAAGAAAAGTAAACTCTCTCTTATTTTCATGTCAGGAGGTAATTTTACAACTTGGAGCAAGTCATTCTGCCAAAGTTAGGCTCCCAATCTTCCCACGGAAACTGGGAGGTAGGAGTTCTTATGTTCCTTGATGATTACATTTTAAAGAAAGGGCTCCCAGGTCCTTGAGAAAGACATGTCTGGGTTGTAAAACTTGCAAGAAATCTTAAAAAACCATCTAGAGGTTCACTGAAAGGTTTTACAATTAAATGTTTTCTAAAGTAAATTTTCTAAAAAAAGGGAGGTCAGGGGTCTAGAGTCAGGAAGAAGGCTGTCTAAAGTTTAGTCAAGCTGAGAGGAAGATTAAGGCTGTCTTGGGCACAAAATATTACCAGAGTTGTTGAGCGCAAAATTTTCTGGACACCTTCACAGTGTTAAGTTTGAAATGTATGCATTGCCAGATCAGTAGAAGAACATATCTTCTCAGGAACTGGACTAAACTAATATTTTTACTATCTCTCTGTTTTCAATTTGACAGTTCATTGAAAAGCAGAGCAAGACAGGACACACTTTTATGCTTCTCCTTCGAAATTGCTCTCTAAAACAATTAAAGTTGTAAGAACCATCATAATCCTAAAATTCCCAACGCAAACAGAAAAATAGCTACACTGTTACTTTACACTTTTATATTTAAAGTTATGTAATAATGTGTTCACAGTAGAAAATATATAAAATGACCTTTTCTCTCCTATATTATTTACTGCAGTTTCCCAACTCCCCACGCCAAATTAGCCTGTAGTTACAAATGAGATCACATTTCATGACTCTTTACCGCTCTTTTATTGGTACTCTCCGTACTATATACTTTTGGAAAAGTTCAGCATTGTCTCAGATGTGCTCATGTACAAGTCTGGTCAGCCATCTTATCAGGTTTTTTTTTTACGCAACTTCTGCCATTGATTATACTTTCACCTCAGCTGGATTTTACTGCACATTCCAGGCTATTCAACATCTGCTGCATGCCCCTACTATTACACCCAGGAAGTGTGGTCTTAACCAGGGCTTGATAATAATGTACTAATACTCTCAAGGTGATATTTCTAATGAATTGGGATTTGTGATTCTTGTTCTTTTTGCATAAAATTATTTTTAGAAGATTATGAACCTTTTGTAACGTGCTTTTATGTGTTCTAAAATTGTAAGTAAAAATTTTATCCATATTTATTAGTGGTTCTTCTCATTAGGACCCACAGAAAAGTCCATGATGGAATGCACATTATATTGACCGCACTTCTCAGCATTTCTCTTCTCTGTCTATCCTTGAGGCTTTCTGAGTGTGTTATGCTTGTCACATCTGGCTTTCTCTTCTTTTAGGATGAGTTCATTCCGAGAGTCCCATTTAGATGCTCATGCACACAGATTTCTGAGTAAAAACCCCATACATTTTCTTGACCATACTCAGACACGTCTGATTTCCAGTTGAGGTTTCATCTGGGTTCTGTAATACTTGATTTATGATGGTATAGATATCTTTTGTTTGCTTGCTCTTTCTCTTTCTGTCTTAAATTCCACTAATTCACTGTGTAAAATTGTGGTTCTCCAGATGTACTCATTTTAAATAGGTATATAAGTTTTAGTTTTACTTTAAATAAATATTGCATACAATTTTCAGAAATAATTAGAACATTGATGTATTGTACAACTAACAAGAAAGGCCGGGGCCATAGTACTGCTCACCTGCATTTGCCAATTGCTGTTTTGCTATTTCTTTCAACAAAGTATCTATCTTGTGTCAGTCTAGTAATTTGGCTACACTAGTGAACCGAATGAACTAAAATTCTTGTTCCCATTAAGGAAAGAAAATTATGTATCTCTATCTATCTATATATATACATACACACATGTATATACACATATATGTATATATGTTTCCATGTGAAAAAATTGAGAAGAGATTAAGAATCTATCTTCCATACATATGTCAGTTACTTTCTGTTGCTTCTTTTGGGCTTATTGTTTTCATAATTTTTTAATACAATAAAATTTTGCATTTCCTTATAATTAACTTTGACAGCATCTTCACTCTAAATGTGGACTCCTTTAACAGAAACTGTCAATCTTTGGAGGAAAAATATAAAATTGTTCTATTTTTCCTAAATAGAAATCCATGGTAAGGAGGCAAGACAGTGAAAAAGATTTCAGATCCAAGAATCCTGGCTTACTTTTTTTTATTTTGTCACTTAGTAATCATGGACCAACTACTTGATTACTGTGAATGTTTCCTCATCCGTAAAATGCAGCCAGTAATAACGTCTTTAAGTTTTGTTGCAAGAATCAAAGAGCACAGTAATTATGAGCTTGGCTGATGTTGTGCCTGGGACTTGTGAGCACTTACAGTGTTGACTCTGTTCCCTTGATACTCTCTCAAATTTAGACTGACTACTTGCAAATCAAGTTTGTGTCAAATAAACCTAAGAAAACTGGTAAAATTAAATTAAAATAGCCTTATCACAATCCTCTCCTCTTCAATCCCTCTCATATTTAAATTTTGAATAAAACGCTTATCACACTCTGTCTTGGGTCAGAGTTGTTATCTACATGTCTCATGTCTCCTGTTATAGTATGAAGTCCTTGATGATCATAAATATATCAGGATTATCTCTGTGTTCCAAAGAATGCCGTTGGAAAGAGTTTTTGCTCAAAGTACATTCTTAATAAGTAATTTTTATGTTTTTAATTTGTGGGTATAGCCCTCTAAATTCACGTAGTTCTCCCTCAATAGTATATTTTTAAAACAATAAAAGTATGTATTATTTTAATAGCTTATTAGGAAGAATAATATTTACCTTTAAAAGTTCCCAAGATTTATTTTCCTCAGTTTAGCTTTTAATTGTCAGTATTCCAAACACATGCAAACATAAATCTCATTTCTTTTTGTATCCCCATGTGTCTCTTAAATATATTGCTTCTGCTGTAAGGAACAACCAAGAAAAATGATGTTGTATTACTATGCATGACAGAGCAACAGAGCACCATTGGGTCCAATTCACTCAATTTCTACATGTTCTTTATGAGCTTCCACACATAGAAGCAGGGGGTTTATGTGCTCAGAAAGAATTATGTATCCCAACCATGTGAATTCTCTGTTCTTTTTAAGTGAAACACAGGCTTTGCCACATGCAGCCTCATCAACCATATGTCTCAGGGGTAAATAAACTTCTAAGGATGTCTAGTTGGCAAGATTTTCACTTTAATAAGTAATAGCACTCAAAGGGAAGAGATTCTAAAAAGTTTCCAAATATGCCAGATGCATATTAGAACAGTTAGGAGAAATCATAAGCAGTGACTCCCTTAAGCCTCATTGCACTTCAGTTTAGCCAAACCAGAAAACTTTCTCTGAAAAATAGGCAGGTTGATTGAGAAAGCAATGGATTTCAGGAGGTTTGGACTCCATTCTTGATCCTTCCTTTGACTTAAAAGGTCATTTCAGCAGTTCTTTAATGATTTTGTGCCCTTTTTATTCCTTCCAGAAAGGCAGGATTGAGAATTGGATACCTTCCACTAAGTGGACAGGAGAACACTGGTGAGGGAAAGTAGGTTTTAGTTTCTTATGTAAAAAGTCACTGACTGATAATAGTATGAATGGTATGTAAATTTAGATCTCTTGGACTGTCATCTAAAGGAGTGAGGAAAACAGGACTTTGAAACAAGAGTCTGAAAATACATTAGGAATGGTATTGAAACTGTGTAACGCAGATTGGGACTTGAACCCATGCACCGGGACTTGAACCCAGCCAAAACCCAGTTTGGAACTTGAACCCACCGTCTTTTAACTGAGATCGCACATCTGGTCTCAGGACTTAATGAAGCTCAGGTTCTTGATGTCTCATCACAGAAAGAATTCAGTGAGAGACAAAGTGATAGCTAAGAAGTGGGTTTATTTAGAGAGAAACATGCTGCACAGAGTGTGGGCCATCTCAGAAGGCAAGAGTGACACCAGGGTTGTCAGTTTCTATAGGGCTGGGTAATTTCATAGGATAATGAGTGAGAGGAGTATTCCAGCTATTTGGGGAAAGGGGTAGGGATTTCCAGGAATTGGATCACCACCTACTATTAGACCCTTATGGTCTGCCTTGGAACTGTCATGGCACCTGTGAATATGTCATTTAGCTTGCTGATGTTTACAATGAGTGTATACTGAGGCTCAAGGTCTAGTGGAAGTTGACTCATCTGCCATCTTGGACCTATCTGGTTCTAATCAGTTTATGTCATGTCCTCGGGCTATGTCATTCTTTTAAAGGTTGTGCCCTGCTCCCTTCCCTCCTGTTTCAGTATGATTATTAAAATTAGCATAGTTTATTGACTTAAAGTTTCTATTATTTTCATTCCTTCATTTATAGATTGCCCATACCCATCCAATCTTCTAACAATAGCAGCAACGGAAGGTGTTAGGAGAATTAACAACAAAAAAAGAGAATTGAGAAAAAAAATTTAAATTTGATTATATCATGACATTTTGCCAGAGTTGAACATTATAACAGGTTATAAGAAAGAAAGAAGAAAGTATACGTTTTCTTGTTGACAGGAAAACTGGGAACTGGGGTGCACTGACGATGATATCAGTTTGTGTTCTTTAATTATTACTACTTATGATAGTAATAATTAGGTCTCATTATTACTACAGTTTTGCAGGTGAGGAATTAGAGGCTCTTTTCTGTTAAAGGAAATTTTTAAAGTTACATACAAATTATTTTTATATCTAGAATTTGGTTCTCTTGATAGAACAGTCAAAGTTGTTCTTAACTTTATATAATAGCAGTTTTTTAAATCATTGCGTTTATAAAGACACAGCTCTAAGTGAGCGGTTATTATTTAGAAAAAAATATATATATATATAAACTGCCAGGGATATTACTGAAAAACTGCATTTACTTAGGTTTTCAGTTTTCTGAATGCTAAAGAACACACTTTAGTTATGTTAAAAGAAATTATACAAGCTTATGCATAGAAAAATATTTCTAATATTAAATTACAAGAGTATTTTATTATTGTCGTTTTATTCTTTATAGGGAGAACATTGAGAACATAAAAAAAGGCATCTACTGTAGTTTTGCCAAAAGATGTATTAGTAAAATATGTGTTTACTTTTTGTCTAGATGTAAAAATTAAGAGTCCAAGATAAAAATCAGAGAAGCTAGTTCTGGGGAAGTTAAGATTACATGACCTCATCTTATGTCTTTAGACCATCTAATTCCACATTTTCTAAAATGTGCTACAGGAAACCCAATTTAGCAGAAGGATAATAGGGGTTATTGGTTAAGAAACATTCCAAGATAAATAAGCTTGGAAATTCTGAGTCAAATTAAATAGTTTTATTTACTTCAGGGTGATCAGATCTTTAGTTGTGACAGCGGATGCTTAAATTATCAGGAGGTAATTGTGGTGTGAAATATTTCCCAAGATGATTTGATCCTACAACATTTATCATGGAGCAACTTTTGGGAATCTACTTTGGAAAGTAAAGATCTAATTTAAAGCTGTGGTAGAACATAGGCAACCTAGAAATTTAGCCACATATTCGTTATGATTTCTCCCTAAATGCTAAATTACAATAAAGTCATGGTTGTGGCCCAAATATTAATGCTCTGTATTGTTAATTAAGTTGTGTTCCAGATCCTTTAGTTACCAGATAAATATCATGCTTTTTAAAATACAAAGAAATGTACTAGTTTTGTAATCTCACCAGTTTATTCCCTTAAGAGCCAAGATTATGGAGTTTCCAGGCCATCAGACTTATATATTTTTCAAAAATTTTTTAGATCTTTGTGTTCAGGCACTTTATCAACCATCTGATTGAGACAAAAGAATTCTGAGTCATAAGAAATAGATAATTTTGTCTTGAGAAACTGTACGGATAGGATTATCTCTTCCATATCATAGGTACCCGAATTCTTTTGCTTTGTAACATAGTACAAACAAACCGAAAATGGTAGCTTACAAAAATAAACATTTATTTCTTCCTCATCTTTCCGGTTAGCTATACAGGGTGAGTTTTCTGCAGCTCTTTCTGTGTGTGTACGTTTCCTATTCCAGGAGCCAAACGGAAAACAAAGCCTCCAACTACTGCATGCATCTCTTGCTTTGTTGAGACATACATTACTACTGCTCAGATGGAGTGGTTAAAGCCAATTACATGGCTAAGCCTGATATCAGTGGATAGAGAGGTGCATTGCTTCTCCAGGGAAAATTGCAATGGGGAGAGGTCTTTAAAACTCTTGTAGGAAGACAGAAATTTTTTACAAATAAGCTATTAATTTTGATGTAGTAATATTTTTAATAGGAAAGAGCAGGGTTTGTTGTTTTGTGTCATGTTCAAGAAGATTTTCACAACCCCTTACTTATACATACGTATTATCTTTTTTTTCTGTAATGTATTTCTAGCTAATTATACTAAATGCTTCAATCAGGTATGAATTGATTTTTAGATTCAATACATCAGTTTTATTCCAAGTGTACTATTGGGATATATGATACCACTAGTTATCTTGCACATTCTTTTCACACAAATTTGAAATGCCAACTTTTCTTATATTCTAAATACAAATTTTGTACTTTTAAATTTTACATTAGCATACTTGTTTAATACTTAGTAATACTAGACAATTTGTCACTAACCTTTTTACCGTATATATTTATGCAGCATTTTGTATTTACTTCTTGTATTTTCTATATTTTCCCATAATATTCATGAATCTTTTGCACATTCTTTTTTCCTAATAAATTTTAGAATAATCCGATTGCTATCACTAAAATATCTGGATAGGTCTTTGGTTACAACTGCAGTAAAATTGCAGAACAATTTCAAGAGAAATGATGTTTTTATTCATCTCACTATTTCTTGGAATATTTTCCCAGTTATAGAGAATTAGCAAAAGAG
Organism: Leucopleurus acutus; assembly: GCF_964270905.1. Classification (NCBI taxonomy): domain Eukaryota; kingdom Metazoa; phylum Chordata; class Mammalia; order Artiodactyla; family Delphinidae; genus Leucopleurus; species Leucopleurus acutus. Next base: position 76,478,195 of record NC_139145.1, on the reverse strand, counting down.
AAAAGTATTACAATAGGGCTGGCATATTATAGACAATATTTTGAAACAATAGGTGATTAATAATATCTCAGGCCTTATGATGACCATGGCAATGTGTTGCTCCAATCTCCTAGTGGGGAGCATAATTTACTCACCTCACCTGCACACCTCTGGGTCCATTGCTGCCTTCACACTGTGGACACACATTCCCCAGGCAGCTCACAGGCCATCACTGACCATGACAGAGGTACTAAGCAGGCTCATGTGAACTCCTCCAGATGTAAACTCCTCCAATAGCTAACTCTGGGAGGAAAACTCATTGCATTAGCCAAAAATTTCTTGAAACTTGGTTTCTGCAGTCTGAAAACTTTTTCCATTCACTCATCTTTCTTCTCTCTTTCCTTCTGTAGGTGTCAGACTTGCATCATGGTTTGAAGGCTCTCTCCTGCTCCCATCCCCAAGAAATTTCTTCCACATGTAATCATGTCTTAGAATCTACTTTTAATAACTCAGACTTGTATAGACTGGAGACCTAACAAGATTCATTCATTTTTAAGTCTGTGGCTATTATTGTCTCTAAGCAGTCTGAAAGAGCCTTCTGAATGTTTATAAGGTTATGTTTGAATAGGCATTTGGTTCTTTGAACATTAATTTAAATCCAATCTAATAGTCACAATGTGTACATTTTGTTCAGAAAGACTAGAAAGCAGTTCAATTTCCACCCCGTCTATCCCTTTTTTGCTTTCCACATGACACTCTATCTTAGATACATACAAAGGCATGTCTTTTAGTGTTTGGATTTCAAAAATTATTGCCTTCTGTGTTTGATGTTGTTGCCTCCAAAGCCAGAAGAAGGAAGATGAGCAACATTTAACTACTACTTAAGCAGTGTAGGTAAAAATTGTCAAATATTTTATAATTAATATGTATTTCAGGTTATCAAAGTTGTGATAATTAAAACATACAGAAAGTATTTGCACTTAAGGATTTATCCTTCTGCCAAACATTCAGGTTGCCCACTTTTAAAGCAATACTGATATATCATGTTTGTAATAAAGATTAATGGAAAGTAATTTTTGACAGAAAATATCTTTTGATGGCATGTGGTATCTATGTACATAGATATGTTCACACTTGACTAAATATATGTTCAAGCTTAAAATCATTCACTGTGAGCCATGATTAACATTAATGTCTCAAATAACTGAAGTAATTTTTAAGGTTCTCTCTCTGTACAAATAGAGAAGCAAGTTTTAAAAATATCATACCAGATGTCCTTCTGTTGTATTTTCTGCTGGAATTTTATGAGAATGTCCCTGTCTGTGCTTTGCTAATCAATGTAGCTAACTGACTTTGTAACAAATGCCCCTGTGAAGCCATCATTTAGCCTGACTGTGTTGTAGTTGAACTAATGACTTGGTGGATAGATTTGTCAGGACCTTCTGCTAGGATTAATGTGATCTGTCTTTCTTGGACAAAAGAAGGAACAAAGAAACAAAAAGGGAAAAGCAAAAAAGGAGAAAGATTAGAGGAAATGGTGATCAGTATTTATATTATTGGAAATTTCAGCTATTCTTATTAGAACTGATCTTAATACTTACCACTTATATTATTAATCATATGATAAATTTCAATGATCTTTTATTTTCATGGTTTTATAATAATTTATTTGATTCATCCAAAATAAGTATATGAGATATTAAGTTTTATTTGGAGTGATCATCTTTGCATTTGGCAAAGACAATAAATATAAAATTATGGAAATAATTAAAACATCACTTAAATTATTGGTACCAAAGTTATGAAAGAGGATAACAATATTTTAATATAAAAAACTAAGGAGATTAAGAATTTAAGTAGAGAAAGATTTAGACTCAAGAGATATCACAAGTCAGAATTGTAATAAAATATAGTTGGCTATTGATACCATGAAGTAAAAACAGTATTGTACATTATTTCCTAGAAAAAATGGAAATTGGCATTATTTCTATTTCCAGGTATCAGTTAATTGTGTTAAGTGATAGTCTTTATTATGTTAGTACTGTTGAATTTTAGAACAATGATAAACTATTCTATTTGAGATAATTAGATTTGAACAAAATTATTTTTATTTTATTTTGAATAAATGAGATGGGGAAAATATTCTCATGTAATTGTTTCTGCTACTTAACTGATTCGATTTTTACTGGGAAATTGAATAAAGTAAGGAAAACAGAAGATGATGTTTTAATGAATCTGGTTTTTACTTTTAATTTGGGTAGTATGGAAGAAATTATAACAATAAAACTATTGAACCTAGAACACGGGTACTATCATAGGTGTTTTCATTTTGTTTTCTAACTAAATACAGTAAAATTAAGCTTTACCAAAAGATGGTAAACTACGTGAGTTACTTTGGGGTAATGCTCTAATCTACTTTTTTCACTAAATTATGTGGCAGTTTCTAAGTCAGCTCTGACATTATAATAAAATACCATAGCCAATTTGGCTCCTGGTGAGGACTCTCTTCCTGGCTTGGAGATGGTGGCATTTTCACTGTCTTCATCTGGTGAAGAGATAGAACTCTAGTGTCTCTTCCTCTTCTTACAAAGATAGTGATTCCCCTGAGTGGGCCTCACCCTCAAGGTCTCATCTAAACCTGATTATCTCCCAAAGGCTCCATCTCCAAATACTATCACCCTGAGAGTTAAGGCTTCAATATATGAATTTGGGAGGACACAGTTCAGTCCATAGCAGTCAGGTTTTCAAATAGTCAATCTTTTGAAACAAATTTTGTGCTTGCATGTTTGAGTATATTAAAGAGAACAAACAAACAAAAATTTTTCATAATACTTTATTTAGAAAGAATAAAAAGCTTCTGAGGCTTTGCCCATTTTTTTCTTTCTTTTTCTCTTTTTCTAGATGTCCGATTGGTGATAGGTTTTGGAGAAAAGGAGACTATACAGACCAGAGGACCTAGCAAGGTAAGGAAACAGCTGTGTTTTTCTTATTTGTATATGTGTCTTAAAATTAGTTTTTAGTCTGTCCTTCTAGCAGTTGGAAAAATACCACACAGTAGAAAAGGGTAGAAACGACAGACAGTGGTGCATTTTGGGTTGCTTTTGTGCTACCTTGAATTTATTTTTTATTAACTGGGTGCAACGCTACATGGGAGGGGAGGGGTACTGTCTAACTGTGTAGGTTTCAGGTGTGCAGTAGCATTTGTATCTTTTCTCTAGCCTCTGCCCTTTGTTTAGTGTTTTAGTAGCTTAAGTTATAATAAAATTAAGCTTTGGATCTCTGTTCCATTCAATTTTCAAATAAATATTTCTGAAGTTACATTGATATTCTTCAGTATATTATTGAAATGCCTAAGAGTACCGGTCCATCGAATGCCAGTTCAGGCCTTCATCTCTACTGAGTTGTAAGACAGGATGGAACAGTGCGGGCTTAGCTGTTTGGTTAACCAGTAAAATGTGGAGTGGTGAACTCTGAAATGGTCTGAATCAGATCTTAAAAAATATACAATGACTGGACAATCTAAATTAATTCATTCAGATTGTAGGTACACAGCTGTCACATGGAAAGGCTTGACGCTGATTTTATCCTGTTTTTCAGTGCTTGGTATAGGATAATAAACAAGGTCTCTTTAAAGTTTGCCTGTGTATGAGTGTTTAGTTTGGGAGCGTATGTGCCACTTTGTGTTTATAGTAAAATATTAGAAGGAATTTGTTGATTCAAAGATGATGATAATCTCGAAGGATTTGTACTTATGTTACTGGTTAATTTCACTTAGCATAATGTACTCAAGATTCATCCACTTAAATGAAGTATCTAATATAGTCAAACTCATAGAAATGGAAAGTAGAATGGTGGTTGCCTAGGGCTGAGGGGAGACGGAACTGAGGGACTATAATTCAATTTGTACAGCACCTCAGTCTAGCAAAATGAAAAGGTTCTAGAGATCTGTTCAACATTGTGCTTATAGTTAACAGTTCTACACTGTACACTTAAAAATTTGTTAAGAGGATAGATCTCATGGTATGTATCTTTTACCACAATAAAAAAATGAACATAAGAAGAACAGTGCTGCTGCCCTAGTAAACAGGACTGCAAACCAAGGAAATTTAAAGCACATAGTTTATTGTCAAGTTTTACTTGTTTTACAAACTAAAACAGCTGTCTAGCTTCTAAAAACCCATTTCTGTTTTGATAACTAACGTAATTATGAAGGTAAAAATATTTATATTTATGCACATAAACATAATATGGTAATCATATAATAAACTAATATAATTTACATATGATGACATTTAAAGAAGGCATTTAAATAAGAGGAATATAACTATAACAAATAAAGATATACAAACCTAAGTGAGATCTAAGACACTTGCTTTTCATAAAAAAATATGGGAATTGTCCATGTCAGGAAAATGAGGTTGTCAAGAAGGCTCTGTAGGTTAGTTAGACTAAGTAATTTGAATGCAAGCAGTATCTACATATATTTTCAGATTACCACAATCCTACACAACAAATACATGGACACACAAACACATTGTGTACACTGCCTGTACCATTCACTCAAAGTCAATATGTGTGGCTTGCGTCAAACAAATAAGGCAAGATTTGGTTGAGTCATCAGGTCTTGCACGGTGGACAAAAATCTGCCTTTTAAAAGAGTTTGGGTAGTCACATTGTAGCAATTGCTAAAGAATTTTCTTTATTAATGATTCATTTCAAGGAACAAGTTTTGTTTTCCATATCACTATTATGACCCTGAAAGTGTCAGCATTCTCATTCTTCCTCTTGTTCTGCTGAAGGTAGAGAATACTGAAGTTGTAACTGGTGTGTTGGAAATACCATAAAGGCAGTATGTAGTAAACTCAGCATAACTTATTGGTGATATTGCATTTCTCTAATTTTAAAAATAAAATAAAATAAAAATAAGTATGTTTATTAATTTTATACAGTGGGCACACTTCTTTTATTATTCTATGTACATTTCTTCACATTTCAACTTTTGAAATAAAAAATTTAGCATCCTCATCTTGAGGAATTCTATTTCAATGTCATCTTGGTTAGACAGTGAAAAGTTCAAACTCAGGAGTCTGGGTTTAAATCCTTTCTCATTTACTATGTCAGTTATCAATTGTTGTGTAACAATTCACTCCAGTACTTAAAACAGAAATAAAACCATTTTTTATCTCAGTTTTTCTGTGGATCAGGAATTTGGAAACAGTTTAGCTGGGTGTTTTTGGCTCAAGGTATCTCAGAAGTCAGTAGTTAGTAATATTGACTAGAGCTGCACTTATTTTTAGGCTTCTCTAGATTGGGGAAAGTATCTGCTTCCGAGCTCACTCACATGGCCCTTTCCACAGGGCTGCCTCATGACATGGCAGCTGATTTTCCCAAGAGTAAATAATCCAAAGAGAGAAGGGGGCTTGCAAAACCGAAACTACAGCTATATAATCTAGTCTCTGGAATGACATCCAACTATTTCTGCCATGAATTTTTGTTATTGACATCGTTAGAAGAAAGTCAGCAAATCTAACCCAAACTCAAGGAGAGGGATTACAGAAGTGTGGTGAATATTAGGAAGGAAGGATCACTGAAGTTATTTTAGAATGTCCTTACCACATTTAGCTTGTGTCGCATTTCTTTGCATGTAGAATTAGACTAATAATACTAGTCTCACAGTGAATGAATTGACCTTAGTAAAACCTATAGCACACAGTGAGCTCTCAATAAATATCAGCTGTGATAATTATGATGGCATCTATTGCCTGAGTGTCTCCTACCTTTTGTCCTAATTTCTCTGTCTAACTTCAGGCTTTCTCTGCTCCCATCAACTCTTCTTTTAGACTACCGGATTATTCTTATTTAAATAGAACATTTATTGTTTACTTCTACACTATACATTCTACGAGAGTCCCTCTCACTAAGTTTAAACCCTACCTTTCGCTACCCTTCATAATCCAGTCCTGTATTTCCCAGGTACCCAAACAGACTCATGGTTTTATTGCACAAGACTCCTGATTTTCCTTGAAACATATTTTCCTTTGCCCCTTCCCATAGCTTTTATTTTCTACATGAATCTGTAATGCAAAGCTCCCTTACTAATAGAACTTTCTCAGCACTATGGATACAGTGTTGAACAAATTACTCCTTTACATATGGAACTTCTGATTTAATGAAAAAACAGAGAAATGAGGGAGGATTACAGCATAGTAGCATACCATTAGGTTATAGACATTGTTGCTATGGAAAAAACATATTAATATATCCTAACCTATGTTAAGAATTAAGATATCCTGAAAGAAGTTACAGTTAATATTAGATCTAAAAGAGAAGAAGAGATAACCAGAATAAAAGATCTAGGAACTGACAGGTTGGGAAGAAATGAATGAAAAGTCCAAAGCATATAAAAATATTGTATTATTCCTAATTGTTTCATTTCAATAGCTTGTAATGAACCAATGGGATTATTACTCACCTATAAAGTAGCGATACTCTCCCTAATTCTCTTCCATATCCTCTATACCTAAATCCAGGCACAACAGAGAATGTATGGTAAGAGCTCAATAAAATCACTCAATTGATTAGTTAGTACTAATGAGAGATTCTACTTCAGGCTATGCTCATATTCCATGTGACCTGACTTTTAATCAATGATGAAAAACATGATTAATTTATTAATGTGAATTAAACACTATAGCTTTCAATATCTCTATTTTATGGCTATATCTATAATAGTTAACTTAAAATATTATAACTTCCAAGTTATACAAACCTAAACAAGCCTAAACCATTTTAAAGTGCTAATCCTATGCAATTCCCATTTACTCTAGTCTGCAGTTTTTAGATAATGGCTTTGGAGTCAGACTGACTGGGCTCAATTTAGAAGTAGATAGATAGATACATACATACATACATATATACATACGTACATAGAGTAGGAAATTATATATATGTGTATATATATGATATAGGAGCTATATATCCTACTGTATATCATATATATGAATATTTAATTGAGGTATACTTGGCATATATTATTCTAACTTCAGTTATAGAACATAATGTTATTTGTATATATTGCAAAATGGTCACTACAATAAGTTAAGTTAACATCCATCACCATACATAGTTACAAATTTCTTTTTGTGATGAGAACTTATAAGATCTACTCTCATAGCAACTTTCAAATATGCAATACAGTGCTATTAACTATAGTTACAATGCTATATATTATGTAATCAGGACTAACATTTTATAACTGGAAGTTTTATACCTTTTGACTCCCTTCACCCATTTTGGCCAACCTCTTACAACTACCAGTCAGTTCTCTGAATCTCTGTAAACTCATTTTCTTTTCTTTTTTTTTTGTTCTTTATACTTCATGTATAAGTGAGATCATACAGTATTTGTCCTTCTCTGCCTGACTTATTTCACTAGCATAATGCCCTCGAGATCCATTCATGTTGTTGCAAATGGCAATATTTCCTTCTTTTTATGACTGAATAATATTCATGTGTGTGTGTGTGTGTATTCATTCATCCACTGATGGACACTTAGGTTGTTTCCACATCTTGGCTATTGTAAATAATGCTGCAATGAAATGGGCATACATATATCTTTTTGACATAGTGTTTTTGTATTGTTTGAATAAATACCCAGAAGTGGAATTGTTGGATCATATGGTAGTTCTATTTTTAATTTTTTGAGAAAATGCCATGTTGTTTTCATAGTGGCTGCACCAACTTATATTCCCACCAACAGTGTACCAGCGTTCCATTTTTTCTACATCCTTGTCAATACTTGTTATTTATTGCCTTTTTGATAATAGCCATTCTAACACATGTGAGGTGACATCTGGTTGTTGTTCTGATTTGCATTTCCCTGATGATTAGTGATGCTGTGCTTCTTTTCATGTGCCTGTTGGTCATCTGTATATCTTCTTTTGAAAAATATCTATTCAAATCCTCTGCCCATTTTTCAATTAGATTTTTTTTCTTTTTGTTATTGGATAGTATGAGTTCTTTGTATATTTTATACATTAACCCCTTGTCAGATAAATGATTTGTAAATATTTTCTCCCATTTGGTAGGTTGCCTTTTCACTTGGTGATAGTTTCCTTTGCTGTACAGAAGGTTTTAGTTTAACGTAGTCCTCCCACTTGTCTATTTTTGATTTTGTTGCCTTTACATAAATATCTTTTTTAATTTACATAAATATCTTAAGTTATTTAACCTCTCAGTCTGCATATCTTTGTATATAAAATAGACGTTAATTTAATATTTACTTTATGAGGGTTGGTAATTAGGTGACACAATGCATTTAGTTAGCACTGAGCCAGGCATGTAATAGAGCATATTTATTATTATTAATTATTATTCATTACATATTGAATAAAATTGCTCTGGCTTGTAATACATAATTTAGTAGCATTCATAGTGTTTATGGAATTCTGACTTAATATCCAGTTCTTTTATCTCAGTGATGCTGAATTCATTCATTCATTCATTCATTTATTCATTAACAAGATGGAACCTCCACCATGTTCTGGGTTCCTGTTGGGTGCTAGTGAAGCAAAGATGAATAACAAATATTCCCTGTCCAGTAGTTGCTTATGTGCTAAGAGGCAGGGCAGATATTTAGAGTTTGGCGAATGTAATGGAACTACGGTCGTGGTATAATAATAATAAAAAAAAATTGACCAACTTTTCTTCAGGAAGAAAAAGGCAAGGAAGCTTCCCAGAGTAAAAAGTGTTTGACCTGTGTCTCAAGTAATTAACAGGAATTTGCCATGAGAACATACAGTGAATTCCATTCACATAGGGGAACAATGTACAAAGAATAACCAGGTGGCCCGGTGATTATAGAAATGCAAATATTTTGGTACGGATAAATACTGAATTCAGGCATTATTTCTTGGTTTGGAAAATATTTACACGTTATTTCTATTACTATAGAAAAGCACATGGCGTAATTCTTCTTGTAAGTAAACAGTGTGCCTGCTCAGTCAAGGTCTACTCCTGTTTCCATTCCAGTTCTTAGTATCTTTAAGGCAACATACAAATTCAACACAGGTATAAAATGATACCTTATAAAAGGCAAGTTAATGAAACTCTGGATGGATTTCCATGACAACAGTTTCTCCTCTTTCCCTGTTTATAACGTGCAATTGGACAGGATGGGGGATGGGTGGTGGCCAGAGAGAGAAAACATCTTTTTCTTTTCCTATTGTATAATAGGCATGAATGGAAGTAGGCAAGTTATTTACTAAATAAACAACCGTTCTGGTGAACAACAGCCACTCTAAAAAGTGGTATCATTTACCCTTAGGATAGGGTCAGAGGGAAATTATCTGCTGTGTCTGAAGATGATCTGAAACACTGTCTGCTAAAGCAGACATCTAGGGCCAACTCTATTTACTACTGTAGGAGTAAGTACAGAGTAAAATTTTCCCTGAAAAAATATATACATATAGCAGAACTTAAATGAAGGAAAGAGTGATGTCAAATTTAAACTGCTAAACACAGCTGAAGCAAGAAATTATTGTCTTTTGAAATAAGGACTACTGTCTTTGTAAAAACATAAAGTAATTCCTGCTGGTCTGATTGTAAAATACTATATCATATTCACATAAGAGATATTTTACTGCTAGTGTAGACATAATGGTGATGTATAACTGTCTGCTTCCTCCACACCCCTAAAAAGAAGCAGAGGAGAATCTTCTGCATGTCAGAGATAACTACTCTTATCTCTACACTGTAATCAGTGTAGCTCAGGAGAGGAACAACATTAAACACATTTAGAAATAGCATAAACACTTTATGACTTATGAACTAGAGAAGTATAAGCAGTACATTTTTGTATACCTGAAATAAAATTGAGCATTCAGTATGTTCTTGTAATATAAATTAAAGCAATTAATGTTATTTCAAATTAAGCTGTAAGTATGATAGAGCTGACAGGTAGTTATTTATTATTAGATTTAACCTCAATTTATATAACAAATTATTTAATGTCAAACAGCAAAATATCTCAGCACTGAGATAAACAGTACTGAGTTTGCATCTTTCTCCTTCTCTATTATAATAATCACATTTGATTTTTGTGCATTTATAAAACACAATTTCATTTTGAACTCTAATTTTATGAAAAAGCTACAACAATCTATTCTTGAATAATACGCATTTTAAGTTCACCTACACAGGTGCAACTTTGGAATGCACCTTAAGCTACTGAATCAATGTTAAAAAACAACACAGTCATTTATAAGATGTATTTTAGATAATATCACTTTAGAAATACTAAGTTTAGTAATTACAAAAAAGGCATAAAAAGTTAGGCCTCTAGGACATCCATTAAGATTTATATTTCATGATGTAGAATGCTCTGTTTTGCAGAAGTAAAATTAAATATCTAGATACGGAAATTTATTATTTATTTTTCTTAACTTAGTTCCATGGTATCCATACTATAAGACAAAAGAGTCTTAGTACATATAAGTGAGCCTGTATAAATATAAGTCAGCCACTACTTGAGTTATGAACAGTCTGGAGATGTCTAACATAATAATAACTGATTGGGTATTGTCTTTATTTCTCCACAACTTGCTCTCAGTGTTACTCCAGATAACACTTGAGCCAGCCCTATGCAATAGGGCTACCTGAAGGTCAGTCCTTGGGTCTCTGATCCAAATTCTCTTCTTACTGTGTATTTCCGCTCAGATCTACCTTTTCACTGAAAAATACAGATATTTAATTCAAGGATTTATCCTCTTCAACTCTTAGTAAAATTATGTAGGAAAATCACCTTTGCCTCTGTCCATTTTCATTCATTTACAAATCAAATTTGAACACTTAGTATAACTGATAAATAGCTGGATAGAGTTAGAAATAGAGCTCTATGAACATACATGAAAAAAATATGGCTCAAATTTTAGAAATAGGAATAAAAACTGAGAGCTCTAAGGCTGATAGACGACAGCAGCCACTTAAGTCAACTGGAGATTCTAAATGGAAATTCTGGAAACATTCAAACTATCTCAACACCAGCTCTTTTGTATTTAACTAAACATATTCTTAAAATTCAGAGTTTAAGTTATGCTTAAAATAATTGTATTTATTTCACATTTGATGTTATTGTAAATGGTATTTTTATTTCAATTTCTGATGTTTCATCAGTAGCATATAGAAATAGAATTGAGTTCTTATATTGTTCCTGTATCTTGCAAACTTGCAGAGTGTACTTACTTGTTCTAGTTGCTTTTCATAGATTTCATAGGATTTTCTACATAGACAGTCATGCAATCTGTGAGTAATGAGAGTTTTTCTTTTTTACTTTCCAATTTAGGTGACTTTTACTTCTTTTTCTTGCCTACTGTATTGTGCAGAACCTCTAGAATGATGTTAAGTAGAATAGGGAGAATAAACATCCTTGTTTTCTTCTCAATTTTATATGAAAAAACATTGTCTTTCACCATTAATTATCACTGTGACTGTAGATATGCCATGGATGAGGTTTAGGAAATCCCCTTCTATTTATAGTTTAGTGAGAGTTTGTTATTTTTTAATCAGAAATGGATATCAGATCTTTTCTAATGCTATTTCTGTATCTGTTGAGATGACCATTTGTTTTACATTTTCAGATTGCTAATATGGTGAATAACATTGATTGATTTTAAATGTTAAACCATACTTAAATTCCAGTTAAGAATTTTTGCATCCATATTTCTGAGGGATATCAGTCTATGAGTTTTCCTTTCTTTGAGTATATCTGTGTCTGGTTTTGGTACTGTGGTAAGGCTCACCTAAAGAATTAGTTGGGGATTATGAAAACTCTCTTTATTCACAGATAAGAGAAAATAAACTCTTAATTTTCAAGAAGAGTTTGTATAGAATCATATATTTCTTACATTTTTGGAAGAATTCACTAATAAAGTCATTATTATTATCTGGTGTTTTCTTTTTGAGAAGTTGTAAGGCTACTCAAATTATTTCTTCTTGAGTGGGCTTTGGTAGTTTGAGACTTTTAAGGAATATCTTTATCAACATTATTTATATAGTTAAGATATCAAATTTGCCAGTTAAATCATTCATAACATTTTTTATTCTATAATATCAGTAGAGTGTCTTGATGTCATCTTTCTTGTTCCTGTTAATGGTACTTTGCTTTTTCTGTTTTTATTTTCAAACAGCTTGAGTAAAGGTACATCAATTTATTGATCTAAGAGCCATCTTTTTGTCTCATTGACTATTCTCTATTCTTCTTTTTTCTATTCACTAATTTCCACTCAGATAATTATTGTTTGAATTTAATTGCTTTCTTTGTATTTCTGGGGTCTTCTTCCAATTTTTTTTTTTTAAGATAGAAACTGATGTCATGGATTTTAGACCTTCTTTTATAATACAGTGCTATCAAGTTCCTACTTAGTACTGCTTTAGTTACATCCCACACATTTTGATGTGCTTAGTTTCCTTTTTCATTCAGTTTAAAATACTTTCTACTTTTCATTTATATATCTTCTTTGTCCCAATGGTTATCTAGAAGTGTATCATTTACTTTGCAAATATTTGGGAATTTCTAGCTTATCTTTATGTTATTGATTTCTAATTTAATTCCATTGTGTACAATGAGTATCCTTTGCATATGTGTATCTTTTTATATTTATTGTGACTTTTTTATGGACTAGAATATGATCTATCTTGGTAAATGGTTTGTGTTCATGTAAATAGCATACATTGCTATAGTTGAGTGTTCTATAATTATCAGTTAAACAAATTGTTTGATAATGTTGCTAAAGGTTTTATATTCTTAGTATTTTCTTTTTTCTCTAGCAATTATTTAGGGAGGGATGTTGAGATCTCATTATAATTATGGATTTGTTTAATTCTCTTTGCATGCCCGTGTCCCCTGCATTGGCAGGCGGACTCTCAACCACTGCGCCACCAGGGAAGCTCCAAAACTGTTTAGTCTTTATCCTAAGAAATAAGCACTGTACAAAGGGAAGGTCGGACCATCGTAGCCTTTCTAGTGTTTGCATCTAGAAATGGACAATTTTTTTTTTTTTTTAATTTATTTTTTTTTTTTGCGGTACGCGGGCCTCTCACTGCTGTGGCCTCTCCCGCCGCGGAGCACAGGCTCTGGACGCGCAGGCTCAGCGGCCATGGCTCACGGGCCCAGCCGCTCCGCGGCATGTGGGATCTTCCCAGACCGGGGCACGAACCCGTGTCCCCTGCAACGGCAGGCGGACTCTCAACCACTGCGCCACCAGGGAAGCCCGACAATTTTTTTTAGTAGAATAATTATCACTATTTAATATGTACCTTTGAGTACAGGCGCTGGTATTTACTCTGAAAGATATGTATAATTTTTATACTGATACCTATAATTTACTTTAAAATATGTCAGCAAACAGTGTAATATATGGTGTATATTTTATTGTTTAAACTATAATCCAGGTACTGCAAGCATTCTCATTAAGAATGCACGTTCCAACGGAGGTTGGCTGTTCTTCTAATAAGGAATTCCAGTCTCAATACTATTAACTAGTATTCTGAATGTCAGAATTATTGTTTTTTTTCTTTTTTGTGTAAGACAATAGTTGAAGTTTACTGACACGATAAATTTTAAAACAGATCTTTTAAAATCCAATATGATAAAGTAGTAGATTTGTGTCCTATATTTTAGAGTCATGCCCCAATCTACATCAACTGAGTATATGAATTCAGCAAAGTGTGGGACCTAAACCACTAGGTTTTCAGAATGGTAGCCAAGTCTTGACCTGGCATTCAGTTATGGGATTAGATTTCAATTTGATGCTGAAGATAGGGGAACAGAATTCTGCCTCTGGAATGTTGTTGTGTTTGATGTCAGAGAACAATAGTATGTCTCAGACTGCAAATAACATACTATGCCAAGGATATTTTACACTACAAGGAATATTTTTCTTCTCCTTGCTGAAGGCATGATAGCTTTGGAAAGTTTTTGGAAATATTTTTATACTTATATTAAAATTTAAAAATTTTTCTAAGTAATGACTAAGACAAAGTAGTTCATAAATCATTTCTAGCTTTTTAATGCCACTTTTGCCTGAAACTATAAAGTCCATGATAAGAAAAGCACAAATGTTTTCTTTAAATATGTTAAGTATTATTATTAAGGAGAAAAGGTCCTATCAGAGGTGACAAATATATATTCAAATGCTATGAAAACTATCTAAATAAAGTTAATTTTATAAGAAAATCTGTAAAGGAATTTGGTTCTTTTTATGCAAGGTTAAATACTACTTACAGTTTCACTTTTAGAACATTTTTGAAAAATGTTTTCTGATGCATAACTTTATACTGGCCACTTTAGCAGTGTGGCCAAACTTTCTTGTGAAGTTGTATCTCTCTTCCTCTCATGCTGCAGAAACACTTCCCTTTGTTACAGGGCTGTGCATACTTTCTGTTTTCTGAACTGTACATGATCTTCCCTCCCTTTTTCTCCTCAATGAATTACTCTTCTTTCATCTATTTCCTAAATCATGGATGGTTTTCAGTTTGCTTCTTATTCCACTTACCATTGACTATCTCAGCCAATAGTGATTTTCTGTCTCTTGACCCCATTCTGGTATATTTTTTTCCAATTATCATGTATGTTTGAAATTTCTGTATTTTCACTGTCTTCATATATGCCTTATATTAACAATTTAATTGCAAACTGTTAAGCGCTTTTGTTCTTGACACAGTGTCTAGCAGTGTATCTTAAGCGTAAAAACACTAAGTAGGTAACTATATGTTGATTACGATAACCAGGTAGTATCTTAAAAATAGCAATTTAAAGACTCGCTGTGCTAATAATTGGTATATCAGGTTATTGTCTATTTCATTGTCATCCAAAATTGTTTGTAGTTTAGTTTATTATCTGCATTCCTCTCTGTAATTCTAACATTTCAATTTTGCAAAACTATCAAAAAATAACTTGAGAAGTTGTAGTACCTTTTATTGGAACTGATTTTTTTAATTTAATTTGTTTTATACAGCAGGCTCTTATTAGTTATCTATTTTATATCTGTTAGTGCATATATGTCAATTCCAATTTCCCAATTCATCCCACCACCACACCCCCCCCCACTTTCCCTTTTGATGTCCATGTTTGTTCTCTACATCTGTATCTCTATTTCTGCCTTGGAAACCAGTTCATCTCTACCATTTTTCTAGATTCCATATACATGCATTAATATACGATATTTGTTTTTCTCTTTCTGACTTACTTCCTCTGTATGTCAGTCTCTAGGTCCATCCATGTCTCTACAAATGACTCAAGTTCATTCCTTATTATGGCTGTGTAATACTGTATATATGTACCACATCTTCTTTATCCATTCATCTGTAGATGGGCATTTAGGTTGCTTCCATGACCTGGCTATTGTAAACAGTGCTGCAGTGAACATTGAGGTGCATGTGTCTTTTTGAATTATGGTTTTCTCTGGGTATATGCCCAGTAGTGCGATTGCTGGGTCATATGGTAATTCTATTTTTTTTTTTACTTTTTAAAGGAACCTGCATACTGTTCTCCATAATGGCTGTATCAATTTACATTCCCACCAACAGTGCAAGAGGGTTCCCTTTTCTCCACACCCTCTCCAGCATTTGTTGTTTGTACATTTTCTGATGATGCCCATTCTGACTGGTATGAGGTGATACCTCATAGTAGTTTTGATTTGCATTTCTCTAATAATTAGTGATGTTGAGCAGCTTTTCATGTGCCTCTTAGCCATATGTATATCTTTTCTGGAGAAATGTCTATTGAGGTCTTCTCCCCTTTTTCTGATTGGGCTGTATTTTTTTAATATTGAGCTGCATGAGTTATTTGTATATTTGGGAGATTAATCCTTTGTCCATTGATTCGTTTGTAAATATTTTCTCCCATTCTGAGGGTTGTTGTTTCGTCTTGTTTATAGTTTCCTTTGCTGTGCAAAAGCTTTTTAAGTTTCATTAGGTTCCATTTGTTTATTTTTGTTTTTATTCCCATTACTCTAAGAGGTGGGTCAAAAAAGATCTTGCTGTGATTTACATCAAAGACTGTTCTTCCTATGTTTCCCTCTAAGAGTTTTATAGTGTCTGGTCTGGGACTTAGGTCTTTAATCCATTTTATTTTTTTGTATGGTGTTAAAGAGTGTTCTAATTTCATTCTTTTACATGTAGCTGTCCAGTTTCCCCAGCACCACTTATTGAAGAGCCTGTGTTTTCGCCATTGTATGTTCTTTCCTCCTTTGTCATAAATTAGGTGACCATATGGATGTGGGTTTATCTCTGGGCTTCTTATCCTATGCCATTGATCTATATTTCTGTTTTTGTCCCAGTACTATGCTGTCTTGATGACTGTAGCTTTGTAGTATAGTTTGAAGTCAGGGAACCTGATTCCTCCAGCTCCATTTTTCTTTCTCAAGATTTCTTTGGCTATTCGGGGTCTTTTGTGTCTCCATACAAATTTTAAGATTTTTTGTTCTAGTTCTGTAAAAAATGCCATTGATAATTTGACAGGGATTGCATGGAATCTGTAGATTGCTTTGGGTAGGATAGTCATTTTCACAATATTGATTCTTCCAATCCATGAACATCGTATATCTCTCCATCTGTTTGTGTCATCTTTGTTTTCTTTCATTGATGTCTTGTAGTTTCTACATACAAGTCTTTTGTCTCCTAGGTAGGTTTATTCCTAGGTATTTTATTCTTTTTGTTGCAGTGGTAAATGGGATTGTTTCCTTTATTTCTCTTTCTGATCTTTCATATTTAGTTTATAGGAATGCAAGATATTTCTGTGCATTGATTTTGTGTCATACAACTTTATCAAATTCATTGATAAGCTCTAGTAGTTTTCTGGTGGCATCTTTAGGATTTTCTAAATATAGAATCATGTCATCTGCAAACAGTGACAGTTTTACTTCTTCTCTTCCAATTGGTATTCCTCTTATTTATTCTCTGATTGCTGTGGCTAGGACTTCCAAAACTATGTTGAATAATAGTGGCAAGAGAGGACATCCTTGAGAATGATGTTGGCTGTGGGTTTGTCATATATGACCTTTATTATGTTGAGGTAGGTTTCTTCTGTTCCCACTTTCTGGAGAGTATTTATCATAAATGGGTGTTAAATTTTGTCAGAAGCTTTTTCTGCATCTATTGAGATGATCATATGGGCTTTTTTGGGTTTTTTTTTTGTTTGTTTTCTTTAGCGGTACACGGGCCTCTCACTGTTGTGGCCCCTCCCGTTGCAGAGCACAGGCTCCAGACGTGCAGGCTCAGCAGCCATGGCTCACGGGCCCAGCTGCTCTGCGGCATGTGAGATCTTCCCGGACCAGGGCACGAACCCTTGTCCCCTGTATCGGCAGGTGGACTCTCAACCACTGCACCACCAGGGAAGCCAGATCATATGGTTTTTATTCTTCAGTTTGTTAATATGGTGTATCACATTGATTGATTTGCATATATTGAAGAATCCTTGCATCCCTGGGATAAATCCCACTTGATCCTACTGTATGATCCTTTTAATGTGTTGTTGGATTCTGTTTGCTAGTATTTTGCTGAGGATTTTTGCATCTATATTCATCAGTGATATTGGTCTGTAATTTTCTTTTTTGTAGTATCTTTGTCTGGTTTTGGCATTAGTGTGATGGTGGCCTCATAGAATGAGGTTGGGAATGTTCTTTCCTCTCAAGTGTTTTGGAAGAGTTTGAGAAGGATGGGTGTTAGCTCTTCTCTAAATGTTTGATAGAATTTACCTGTGAAGCCATCCGGTCCTGGGCTTTTGTTTTTTGGAAGATTCTAAATACAGTTTCAATTTCATTACTTGTGACTAATCTGTTCATATCTTCTATTTCTTCGTGGTTCAGTCTTGGAAGGTTATACCTTTCTAAGAATTTGTCCGTTTCTTCCTGGTTGTCCATTTTATTGGCATAGAGTTGTTTATCAGCTGTTAACCTTATGGGAGTTCCCTTGTAAATTATTTGTAGTTTTTCCCCTTTTTGCTTTTAATAATTTTTCTTTGTCTTTAATTTTTGTCAATTTGATTACAATAGTCTCAGCATGTTTCTCCTTGGGTTTATCCTGCCTGGGACTCTGTGATTCCTGGACTTGGGTAGCTATTTCCTTTCCCATGTTAGGGAAATTTTCAACTATAATCTCTTCAAATATTTTTTTGGGGTCCTTTCTCTCTCTCTTCTCCTCTGGGATGCCTATAATGTGACTGTAGGTATGTTTAATGTTGTCCCAGAGGTCTCTTAGGCTGTCTTCATTTCTTTTCATTCTTTTTTCTTTATTCTGTTCCATGGCAGTGAATTCCACCATTCTGTCTTCCAGGTCACTTTTCTGTTCTTCTGCCTGAGTTATTCTGCTGTTGATTCCTTCTAGTGTACTTTTCATTTCAGTTATGTATTGCTCATCTCTCTTTGTTCTTTAAGTCTTCTAGGTCTTTATTAAATAGTTCTTGCATCTTCTGAATTTTTGCCTACCTTATTTTTCTGAGGTCCTGGATCATCTTCACTATCATTATTCTGAATTCTTTTTCTGGAAGGTTCCCTATCTCCACTTCATTTAGTTGTTTTTCTGGGGTTTTATCTTGTTCCTTCATCTGGTACTTAGTCCTCTGCCTTTTCATTTTGTCTGTCTTTCTGTGAATGTGGTTTTCATTCCACAGGCTTCAGGATTGTAGTTCTTCTTGCTTCTGCTGTCTGCCCTCTGGTGGATAAGGCTATCTAAAAGGCTTGTGCAAGCTTCCTGATGGGAGGGACTGGTGATGGGTAGAGCTGGGTGCTACTCTGGTGGAAAGCTCAGAAAACTTTAATCCACTTGTCTGCTGATGGATGAGGCTGAGTTCCCTCCCTGTTGGTTTTTTGGCCTGAGGCAACCCAGCACTGGATCCTACCGGCAGTTTGGTGGGGCTAATGGCAAACTCTGGGAGGGCTCACACCAAGGAGTATGTACCAGACCTTCTGCTGCCAGTGTCCTTTTCCTGCAGTGAGCCACAGCCAACCCCTGACTCTTCAGGAGTTCTTCCAGTACTAGCAAGTAGGTCTGGTCCTGTTCACTTTCCTATGGGGTCACTGCTCCTTCTCCCTGGGTCCTGATGTGCACACTACTTTTTGTGTGCCCTCCAAGAGTGGAGTCTCTGTTTCCCCCAGTCCTATCAAAGTCCTGCAGTCAAATGCTGCTAGCCTTCAAAGTCTGATTCTCTGGGAATTCTTCCTCCCATTGCCAGACCCCCAGCTTGGGAAGCCTGATGTGGGGCTCAGAACCTTCACTCCAGTGGGTGGACTTCTGTGGTATGATTGTCCTCAAGTTTGTCAGTCACTCACCCATTTGTTATTGGATTTGATTTTATTGTGATTGTGCCCCTCCTACCAAATCATTGTGGCTTCTCCTTTGTCTTTGGATGTGGAGTATCTTTTTTGTTGAGTTCCAGTGTCTTCCTGTCAATGATTGTTCAGCAGTTAGTTGTGATTCCAGTGCTGTTGCTAGAGGGAGTGAGCACATGCCCTTCTACTCTGCCATCTTGAACCAATATCCTGTAAATTGGAACTGATTTTTTAATAGGAAATCATATCCAGAACAAGATGGGCCTGGGCTAATAATGGACAGATGTGTGTATTCTCCAAAATACTATTTTGTAAACAGATGGAAATTTCAGAAAATAGTCACATCTCATAGAATATGAAATTTAAAACAGGTTAGTCTAAATATAGTACTATAAGGTAAATGGAGAAACAAATACCCTCATACTTTTCAGCATATGTTTCAACTATTAGTTAATTCAGAAATATTATTAAATATCTACTATGTGCCAGACATTGTTCTTAGTGCCTGGAATTTGAGATATATCATCAACAGGAAGCCTTGCCCTAGATTCATATTCTACGTCAAGGATAAACAACAGACAACTGTATGGTGACTATAATATTAATGGGTGATAATTGCCTTGACTAAAGTTAAAGGTAGGTAAAGCAGTAGGAAATAGAAAGTCACAACGGTGGGGAGTGAGAGACTACTGTAGAGAAGAGGGTCAAGGAAGGCTTCTCTGAGAAAGAAGTATTTGAGTATACGCATGATTGAAATGAGGGAGACACATAAAGAAATCTAAAGGAAAAACCTTCCCCCAGGCAGGAGTAGGAGGAAGTGCAAAGTTCTGGGGAGGGACTGAGCTTGGAGATTTCCTGTGTCAAGAAAGCTAAGAAGGCAGATGTGGTTAGAGTTGATACTTTGCAAGGCCATCTAACTTAGAAAGAGGTAAGGATTATTTCCTGAATGCTGTAGGAAACCCGTGGATGATTTTGAGCAGGGGAATGGCAGATACCTGGTTTTGAGGACTCTTTACTTTCTTCTCCCCTTGGGGAGTCTTCACTGCCTGCTCAGTGCAGGGATAGTCAGAGGGAGAGGCAGATGGCTTTGAGCAGGCTGTGCTCACCTCACAGTGCCTGGTTGGTTCATACATGTCGTCTAACAGTCTAAGTGAGTATCTGACTGGTTGCAAGAAACTACCTATGGCAGTTCCCATTTTGTTCAAATATATTAATTGATTTATCAATATCTCTCTGAAATTAGAGAATCACTTAAATATTAGATGCTGGGATAATGAGTAGAGGTCTTCTTGTTTAAAAGAGAAGTGAGGAATAGTTCTGAGCTTTGATCTGTAAAGTTCCCAAAACATTTGAGGCAGATACCCATGATGATGAAGGCAAAGTTAAATGGAACAGGCAGAGGTATTTCTTCCCCTCTTCTAATGGACAGGACCCCCTTGGGCTAACTGAGGATTTACAAAGTCCTCAGGACCCCAGTAACGTTTCTCTTCCCTGGACCTGCCTGATATAAAGCTATGCAGTTTTCAATCTTTTATTAATCATTATATGTTATGTAAGGTAAACATTTTTTGTGGAGTCTCACATTTCTGTTGCATATTGCTTTTTGATAGCCACCTCAGGTGGACTTCAATAAGTCATCTCTATATTTTTGACATGTACTTTCTCAGAGTTCAGTGTGTATGCAGTTAAGTAAGATGAAATATTCTACTTTCTATTACAACCTATCCTTGGGTGGTTTGTTTTATGACTGCAATGAAATGATGTTGTTACTGAAGTGATTATGGAGAGTCATATGTTTTAGAATGCTGAAAGGTGGGGCCTTATTTTAAGGACATTTTTATGACTCAGGGGACTAAATGTGCTGAAATGATAGGAATAAATATTGTATAAATAGCATAAATTTGGATTCATTCAGTGTTTTAAAAATCTGCCATCATAGTTTGTTACGTGTAAGAAGACATGTAGATCCAGACTCTGTTGCTGGGTCTGGTCCTCATCAACAACATTCCTAAGTCCATGGCCTGAGAAGTAAGCATTTCATTCCCTAGACACCCCCACTCCCATGAAAACTCACACATGCTTTGCCCAGTTCCCTCAGGACGTTGTTCTCTGAACAGGGCAGAAAAGTCAGCACTCCCAATATGTCGACTGTCTCTGCATCTAAAATGCACTTTAACTTCTTAATGAATTGTTTTTTTTTGTTTGTTTGTTTAAAAGCATCTTAGCATGACTGTACAAATTACTGCTTTTTAAAATGTTTTATGTATTCTACATGACCCTCATTTCCTTCTATGTAACTCTTAACATATACTGTGATGCTTTGAGTGTGGACAGAGACAAGACAATGAAGACAGAAATAGGAAGTAGCAGTTTGTGTATATTTGATCTTGAAAATAGTCTGTAGGAGGGAAGTGGGTAGAAATAGGAAGAATAGTAAGGAGTTAACTGCAGTAAGGAAAATGAAGTTTTCTCTAAACCAGATGGTAATTTTTAATTGTTAATTAATTAAGGTTTAAAAATGGTCAATAAAAGAATCCAGAATATTTCTGGATAATCTTACATAATTAACATTATGTTAACAGTTACATAATGTTACATATAACATTATGTAACTGTTAACATAATGTTAATTATGCAATGAAATGATATGTTTTGGATGTGGTTGACTTAGATCGATGTTAGTATTTACTCAAACATAATAGAAGTGTGTATTTGCAAATCAGAGTTTGTTCTAGGTCAAGAATTATCATGGGAATTAGCATGCCAAGGTGTGTGTGTCTTTGCATGTCCTGTGTGCATGTGATTGTGCATATGTGTGTGTGTATTTTTCCAAGAGTGCATTTCTAGTGTTTATTGCATATCATAGCAATCTTCATAAAATAGACATAAATACATATAAATCATGCAAAACTAATATATATTGATCAAACCAAGCATCAAGAAAGGTAATAATTATACTACAAAAGGCCCAGTGCTATCTCCCAAACTGCTAGTTTACCTCTTGCAAAAATTTTAAAATGTAGTGATTTGTTTCTGTAAATTTGCAAATAAAGTTCCTTCATATGGACTCTGCCTTTAAACAGCTTAGTTCAGTGAGGTAAAAAATATGCCAAACATCATTATTATACAGTGTGAAAAGTGAAGCAGTAGAAATGGATCAGCTGTTACACAACTAAAGGGAATGATTAACTTTATCAATTATAACAGGGAGGGTTTCCATATAGCAGTGGCAATTGCTGTGCTTGGAAAGATATCTGGGATCCTTGAATTCCTGCCATCTCTTTCCAGTCTTTTTTTTTTTTTTTTTTTGTACGCGGACCTCTCACTGTTGTGGCCTCTCCCGTTGCGGAGCACGGGCTCCGGACGCGCAGGCCCAGCGGCCATGGCTCGCGGGCCCAGCCGCTCCACGGCACACGGGATCCTCCCGAACCGGGGCACGAACCTGTGTCCCCTGCATCGGCAGGCGGACGCCCAAACACTGCGCCACCAGGGAAGCCCCCCTGTCTTTTTTTTTTAGTTAACTGCTCATTATCCACCAGGTCTGAGCTCCTGTCTTTGTCTCAGGGTTGCCTTCCCTGACTCCCCCTGACTGATTCTTGTTCCTGTGTTTCACGTTTGCTTCCTACAAATGGCATTGCTTTCCTTAATTTGTAGTAATACATTCACTACTGAAATCACGTGCCTGCCTTTTCCTTAGCCTTCCTCCCCATTAAAAGCCCTGTGAGTGAATGTACGGAATATGTCAGTTTGTTCACCTTTGTGTCCCCAGCACCAAACAGAGTGCCTACTTGACCAACAGGAGAAGGTCATTAATTATTAAATGGAGAATTAATAAATTTTTTAATAGTTGAGCTTTCAAGTACCTTAGTGAAATACAAGTTTGTGTCCTCATCAGATCTGTAAATAGCTAATTGATATTTTCAGGTCTCTTTGTACTGAATTAACTCAACTCAAGTGATAATTTCCATTACTGAACTGCTAGATATGGCAGTTAACAAATGTACTTATTGCTTTGGCTCTTTAGTAAGTTTAAATATTGTTGTCAACAATTCATAAATTTCTGTTCATGTTACCTTTCAGTCTCCTCATAGTTCAAGTCTTCCCCATTTAGCTTCTTCATAGCTCTGTCAGAAATCTTATATTCTGGATTCTTTTATTGACCACTTTTAAACCTTAGTCTACACTCAAATATACCAAATAAATATACCAGAATAAGCTTGTCACAAATTCTATTTGCAAAATAGACAGTAATTATAATATATGACTCTCTCTGTATTTAAACATTATTTTTGATTCTTAATTACTGTTTAATCTGTTGAAATTCCAACATCAGAAAGATAAAATATATTTCACTTCTGGAATTCTCTTACCAAAGATACAGTGTTGATTGTACTTCTTTTCCCCCCATGAAGAATGCATAATTTTTAATGAATTATTACTTAGAATCAGCTATAGCTAATAAGACAAATTATTTGTATCAGAAATAAGAGAACCCAGTCTTTCATGGTATTACAAAAGTTCTCTACTTGTTGAAAAATTTTCCTGTTGGATTATTATTTTTATCATAGTTTAAGATGAAAATTAGTATGAAAAGGAACATAATCTGTGGTGCTTTATGAGAGATCAATTTTGGGAAAATAATATTAAAATCCTGAACATTTTCAGTCCTTTAAGTTAAGATATATATATATTTCTGAAAAGGAGAATCACACACATTTTATAGAAAATAAAGATGGCCAAATCTTTTCACGGGCAAAAGCTAAATCTATGCCATTTTTGAAAGAAGTTTTTAAACATAGAGGACTCTGCCAATCCTCAAAATAATGTCCACTGCTTTCCTCTCTGAATCTTCCACTGTTTAAATAATAAAATCTACCTTTGAGTTAAAGCTTTGTTTGTGAACATACCTCATTAATATGTATTAGTAAATCAAGATGGACTGAACACTTATTAGTCAATCGACCAAGATCAGGGGTCTTGGGGAAGAAGATATTTTTAATTATATAGAAATGTAATGTAAATGTTATGCTGTGAAGACTCTGGATTCTGTTGTATTCTTTGGAAGAGTGTTGACTTATTTATTTCAGTAGGCAGGCATTAAATTAGTTGGACTCAAACTGTAAACTCAGGCATTTGGGTATTAGCTTAAATTTTAATTCTGTTCTATCTCTAGCTGGGCTGCTTAGAGTATTACCTACTAGTGTATGACTCTGATTTGCTTGGAGATTAAGGAAGAGTTTATATACAGATTTTGAACACCTTCTCTTTAGTTCTGGTCTTTTTATGATTCTCCCTACCTCTACAAGAAGTTTGGTTGTCTAGTATTGTGTTTACTTTCTCAGGCCAGTTAGAGTTCCAGCAGTCTCTCATTATCCAACTGGGGTCTGACCTTAATCCAAAAGGAGCCTGGCTTCAGTCCAGAAGGCAGAAATGTGAAATACACCCACTGCCACTCTCCTCCTCCAAATATAGACCCAGAATCATCTGCTTCTGGTCTCTCTTCAGCGCATTTAGAAGCTAACTTCTGTGTGCTCTCTGGAGCTCACAGTTGCCTACTGTGAGAGAGGTGCTGCAGTAGAAGCTTACTTCACCATATATATGATTTTAAAGTCAGTTATTAATTCATTCTAATTTGTCTGAGGAGTTATCTATTTATCAGGAAAATCACATGGGCTTCTTTTCTAATACAGTCTATAAATCTATGTAATTATAAACCAAATTGTTAAAATTAAAAAATATTACTCCACAGCTTTGATAGCCAAACAGTTCTTTATTTTTAAAGCCAGTAATAAAAGTCATTATGAAACTCTCAGTGAAAACTTTGTTTTTCTTTAAGCTGCAGCTTTTAGCAAGATAAAACAAGGTGCCAACATATGTTAATCATTGAAGTTTAACTTTTGCTCTTTCTATCAAAGTTTATGTTGTATTAGACCTGGACAAGATATAACTTGAGTACACACATAATGGGAGAAAAAAGCTTTTTGTGAATTCATCTCCAAAGTTTTCCGAGAATGAGAGAAACAGTAAGAAAAGGGCCAAAAAGGAATATAAATGAAAGCTGCCTATGGCCAGATAGAAAGAATGTTATAATCAGTGGTTCAGTCAGCAGGAAGGTCTGAAGGGTGTTATATAATTCTGAGGGAGTAGTAAAGGGACCATGGAAGGAATTATATTGGACAAATAGGCCCTGTTCTATTAAAAGATTGTTTCTGAGCTTCTATTACTAAAGATTGTTCTCACTAGTTCTCCTTGCAGTTTTACAGATACCATTGGAAATTGAGTGTCATTGTCCCCCTTGAAGCCTTTTCATAATCTGTCAGAGGCTTCCAGTTCCTTTTGTCTTTTTGGATAGAATGGAACAATGACACTTCTGGTGACCTTCTTATATATAATACTGACAAGTTTTTCTACCTACACCAAAAAAAGTGATTGATTTGAAGAGATAAAGGAGGCCTGGAGTGTATATGTCCAGGACAGGACTGAATTCTTCAACAAAATTTCCTTTTCCACCCTGAGACTTAGGAAGTCCTTAACCATAGTACAGAGAATTAAACACAATTAGGGTTTAAAGTTTTTAAATTAGGAAACATGTGGGTCCTTTTAATTAGAAGATGATAGTTTTAAGGGATATTGAAGTAGTATGAACACTTTAGGGGAAGGAACAGAAGGGAAATGTAAAGAGGGAAAAAAAATAAACATGTGGAATGAGATTTGGAAATATTATTTCCACACTAGGGAAGTATTAAGTTTCTCACATTTTTAATAGTTTTAGCTAGAGAGTTTGAGGGAGGTGATTCTAGATTTCACATCACATTCAAAAGTCTCATAGTATTTTTAAATTGTAGAACATTGGATAATCAAGATGTTATTTTCTTCTTGTTCGGTTGTGCCTTTCAAATAATTTTCTTCATGTCACAAAGTGTTCCACAGTAATTCTAAATTGTTCTTAGTGAAAGTATGTTAGTACATTGATAGATATGCACCTAAATTGACATTATAATATGAAAAGATAATGGAAGCAGATATTTTATCCAGAAGTGGCACAGAATTACATTGATATGACCCAATATGAAACTTCAACAGCTATAAGGGATGGTGCTTGTGCAATATCGGGCCAAGTTAGCAGAAGCACATCAAGGATTCTAAGATATGTAAACTATTACCAGGTTGAGAGTCTGAGGTGAGGATCTGGAGATGATGAGTTTAGATTAATATTTTGAAACATTTCGAAGGAATGTTTTTTCTCAAAAAGCAAAAAGTTTTCATTTCATTTAGTTGTTTTAAGATCGTAGAGATCTCTGTCTATTGACAATAGAGGTAGAAAGTAGATAAGAGGTTGAAGATCATTTAGGCAGCTGGAGAAGGAAGGTGGGGTCCACAGCCTAATTGCTATTCAACTTTTTATGGGAGGATACCGTTTTTCTCCCTAAGAAGAGCAGAAAAGAGATAATGACTTGAGAAAACAAAAATATGCAGAAATAGAAAATAGAAGGGTAAGGGGAAAAACCTAGAACAGTGCATAACAATGTATAATCACCAGAAGCTTCAAATATCCAGAGATTATGAGCCTTCATTTTGAATTTTACTAACTTTACACATTTTCTCCAATACCTCCAAAACAAAATCTAAATATTTTATTCACCCTTTGGCTAATAGGATATGGAATAAACTATTTTGTCTTCTGTAGACTATAGTAATCAATTGATGAAATTAACAAAGTGAATTTAGTAGCTTGAGAAACTGATAAAAAAATCTTACTTTAACAGGACTTTCTTTCCAGGGTAGTCAAACCTTTTGAAATGACTTGATTTACCTTTCATATCAACAACAGTAACAACGCTTGGTTTAGGAACATTTTACTCACCCCCTCTTCATAATCTCTGTGTGTGTGTGTGTATGTGTGTGTGTGTGTGTGTGTGTGTGTGTGTGTCTGCTTCTGAATGGCAATTTGAAGTGACTGCTCTTTTGCTGAGGGCTTTCACTAATACAGTCAAGAGCCATTAGAGATTTTAGCTTAGATCTTTGTTCTGAAAAAAAGCCTGTCTCTTCCCCCATCTCCCTCAATACCCTGAAGTTCTTCCAAAGCTATTTGATATTGATTTTATTTTCCAGCTTTTGTAGTTGTATTTTTAGTATCTTCCTTAAGCAAGGCTAATTCTCCTTCTGATATTGCCTTCAAACTTTGAGGCCTGATCTGTTTCCCCAACCTCCTTGGCAAATTACTTCTGATCTTTACTCTGCTTGAACACTGACTGATGCAGTCCCATGGTTTATCAATCCAATCCAGTAGCTCCAGGTCTGCCTATAATTTTGTATTTTCAATTCATTTCCTAATCACAGATAATATTTATTTTGTATGTGATCCCAGTAGTAAATTTTATAGATTTTTTTCATTTTATATCCACTTTAGCTCTGTTTTTGTAGCCAAGGGGAATTATAGGTACAGCTGACCCTTGACCTACATGGATTTGAATTGTGTTGGTGCCCTTATACATGGATTTTTTTCAATAAATATACAGTCCTCTTTTTTGGCAGGTTTCACATCCATGGATTCAACCAGCCACAAATTAAAATTTCCATCCGAAATTGGTTGAGTCTGGTGGATGTAAAACCTGAAACCCATGGATAAGGAGGGCCAAATGTACTGTGCCATTTTATATAAAGGAATTGAGCATCTGCAGATTTTGATGTACAGTGGGGCTACTGGAACCGATTCCCCATGGACACTGAGAGATGGCTGTATATGAAAACATCCTGTTATCCTGATCCCCCTTTATTCCACAGTTTGCTGAAATATCTCTAGTATAAATCAATGTGTAAAAATGGTTGAAAACTAGACATCAAATTGATTTTATGCTTATATGGCTGCAGGAATCTATTTTTAATAGACTTTATATTTTAGAGCAGTTTTAGGTTCACAGCACAATTGAGAGGAAAGTACAGAGATTTCCTATAACCCGCCCCACACCTGTATAGCCTCCCCCATTATCAAGATCCTCCAGCAGAGGGCACATTTGCTATAATTTTTTTAACTTTTTATTTTATACTGGAGTATAGTTGATTAACAGTGTTGTGTTAGTTTCAGTTGTATAACAATGATTCAGTTATACATATACATGTATCTATTTTTTTTTTAATTCTTTTCCCAATTAGGTTGTTACATAATACTGAGTAGAGTTCCCTGTGCTATATAGTAGGTCCTTGTTGGTTATCCATTTTAAATATAGCAGTGTACACATGTCAATCCCAAACTCCCTAACTATCCCTCCCCCTTACCCTTCCCCGCTGGTAACCATAAGTTCATTCCTTAAGTGTGTGAGTCTGTTTCTGTTTCATACATAAGTTCATTTGTATCTTTTTTTTTTAGATTCCATATATAAACAATATCATATGATATTTCTCTTTCTCCGTCTGACTTACTTCACTCAGTATGACAATCTCTAGGTCCATCCATGTTGCTGCAAATGGCATTATTTCATTCTTATTAATGGCTGAGCAATATTCCATTGTATATACGTACCACATCTTCTTTATCCATCCGTCTGTCGATGGATGTTTAGGTTGTTTCCATGTCTTGGCTATTGTAAACATCACTGCAATGAACATTGGGGTGCACGCACATATATTAAAATCAATAAACCCACATTGACACATCATAATTACCCAAAGTTCACAGTTCCCATTATGGTTCACTCTCAGTGTTGTACATTCTATAGGTTTGGATGAATTTATAATGACATGTGTCCACCATCATAGTATCATACAGAGCAGTTTCATTGCCCTAAAAATCTGTGCTCTATTCATCCCTCTCACCCCCTTAAACCTGGCAACTGCTGACCTTTTACAGTCTCTATAGTTTTACCTTTTCCAGAATGTCGTGTGTTTGGAAACACATATTATATAGCCTTTTCAGATTGGCTTCTTTCACTTAGCTAAGAGTTATTAGAAACTGTTTACATTTACTTAGCATAGAGTCAATGAGTAATATGAGGATATTACTAACATGCATCTAAGTTTTCTCCATATCTTCTGATGGACTGATCACTCATTTCTTTTTAGTACTGATCAATATTTTATGGCCAAG
The DNA here is from genome assembly GCF_964270905.1 of Leucopleurus acutus. Lineage (NCBI taxonomy): Eukaryota > Metazoa > Chordata > Mammalia > Artiodactyla > Delphinidae > Leucopleurus > Leucopleurus acutus. The sequence continues at coordinate 76,448,808 of NC_139145.1, read as the reverse complement.
CTGTACCAGAGTTTATTTATCCATTCATCTACTGAAGTACATCTTGGTTGCTTCTAGGTTTTGGGAATTATAATAAAGCTCCTATAAATATTCATGTGCAACTTTTTGTGTGAACATAAGTTTTCAAGTCCTTTGGGTAAATACTAAGGAGTGCAATTCCTGGATAATATAGTAAAATATGTTTAGTTTGGTGAGAAACCACCAAACTGTCTTCCAAAGTAGCTGTACCATTTTGCATTCCTACTAACAATGAATGAGAGTTCCTGCTGCTCCACATCATCACCAGCATTTGGTGATGTCACTGTTTCGGATTTTGGCCATCCTATACACAGTGATATCTCATTGTTCTTTTAATTTGCATTGCCCTGATGACATATGACATGGAACATCTTTTCACATGCTTATTTGCCATCTGTATATCTTTTATTGTGAGGGGTCTGTTAATGAATCCAGCCCATTTTTTAGTTGTATTGTTTGTTTTCTTTGTTTTCTAAGAGTTCTTTTTATATTTTGGAAAACAGTCCTTTTTCAGATCTGTCTTTTGCAAGTATTTTCTCACAGTCTGTGGCTTGCTTTTCTTTCTCTTGACACTTTCGTAAAGTAGAAATTTTAAAATTTAATGAAGTCTAGCGTATAAATTCTTTTTATGGATCGTGCCTTTGGTATTGCAGCTAAAAAGTCATCTCCAAATTCAAGGTCATCTAGATTTTCCCCTATTTTATCTTTCAGGAGTTTTATAGTTTTGCATTTTACATTTAAGCCTGTGGTGTAGTTTGAGTTAATTTTTGTGAGTTTTATAGTTTTGCATTTTACATTTAAGCCTGTGGTGTAGTTTGAGTTAATTTTTGTGAAGGGTGTTAAGACTTGTGTGTAGATTCTTTCATTTCATTCATTTTGTCCAATTGTTCAGGCACCATCTGAGGACTATTGTTCCATTTTATTGTCTTAGCTCCTTTATCAAAGATCTGTTGACTTTATTTATGGGGTTCTATTTCTGGCCTCTCTGTTCTATTCCATTGATCTATTTGTCTCTTCTTCTGCCAATATCACACCATTTGATTACTGTAGCTTTATAGTAAGTGTTGAAGTAGCAGAATATCAGTCTTCCAACTTAGTTCTTGTCCTTTATTACTGTGTTGGCTCTTATGGATCTTTTGACCCTCCGTCTAACTTTAGGATACTTTGTTGACATCCACAAATAACTTGCTGAGATTTTATTGGTATGGCATTGAAATCAGTTTGGAAGAAGTAATATCTTGACAGTAGTGAATCTTCCAATCCCTGAATAGGGACAGGAATCTTTTTGAATTTTACTTATTGTTATTATTATTTATTTACTTGGAAAGAAATTATAAGCTCAGGTTTATAAGGAAGCCACGTATTAAATCTTAAATATCTGAGTATATTGCCTTCATGTCTAGTTTCCTTATAATAATATTGTCTAGTATATATTTCTTACACTAGTGGCAAAATCATCAACATCCTTGTGAACATTAGCATCACTGACATTACCTCCACTGAACTTCATCTTCACTTCTCTTTACCTGCAACTAAGCACATCTTTCAAACTTTGATATCAAATCCAGTGATAGCTCTTACTCATACCCTTCTAAACTATATTTTCCTTATGAAGTTAGAAACCCTGTGAAAGAGCAATTGATGGTGACGATTCCATGTGTGATAAACTACTTTCTGATGATAAATGCTTTTATGCAAAATAATAATTAACAGCTTGGAACTACTAAGGTAATATTTGGTAATTTTCCATTTCCAGCAGTCTAAATGTTTCCATCAGAAAGTTAAGGGACTAAAATACTCGAAAGTACATTTCTCAGGGGGTTAACACCAGGACCTAATAATAATTAATAGAATAACCTTAGCAATTTGACAGTTTATAGGGACAGAGTGTACAGGTAAGTCACTGACACTGTAATTCTAAGCAGACTTATAATGGCATAAGAGTGGAAAGTTTTCTAGAGCTGGAATTTTCCTAGTTCTAAAAAAAAAAAAAAAAAGAAGATTGCCTTGTCTGGAAAAGTTTAAAAAATATACCACATATAATTGACTTTTAGTTTATTAATATATCAAGAAACATTCTAAAAATACTGCTGTGGGGGTATAATAATTAGTAATGCACAAAATTTGCCTCCTTGTGGCTCACAGTCTAAAATGGTAATAAAAGCACAGGTTAACTAATTAAGGCACAATTAGATTAAGTCTGTGATCATCTAATTAGCAAATATAAATAATTTTTATTTCTATTTATTTTGAGGTAGAGCCATTGCAGATATACAAACTTGGATAAATTTAAAAATATAGAAAATAACACTGTTAGCAGATTTGGACCCACCACCAATTTAGGGATACAACACTGGGAGTATAACTCAGGTGTCCTTTAAAGATTTTTTAGTCTCAATTAAAAATAAATAAATAAGACAAAAACAAACAAACAAAAAACCCCAAAACATCATGATCCCAATTTCTGAGTTCATCACAAGTCATTGTTTGTTAATACCTATATCTTAAAATTATCTCTCAAATATTTTTATTTTGTTTATTAAAATCTAATGTAGAGCTTCTGCTTTTGCTCAGAATGTATAAAACTGAAAAGAATGTTGTTACCTCTCTAACAGTGAGAAAAAGCCAAATAAAAAATTCATAACTTCTCTTGAACTCATCAGAGAACTGAATTTGCAAGCAATGCATAACCTGAATTCCAGAGGGATAAACTCCATCAAAGAAAAACAGGACACACTAACTGTCTTAGCTGAAACAGAGAATGGGAGCAAGAGACATCATGCTGGCTGCAATAAAGGTAGAAAAACAACAAAACCACCAAAAATTAACTAAAAAATCAGCTAAAAATGTTATAATACCTAGATATACTCTTGTATACTTATACTGGCGGACAGGTACAAGAATACTCACGTCAACACTCTTTGCAACAGTGGAATGCTATTTTACTTGAAAACCAATAGTGTCCATCCACAGGAAAGTGGGAGAATAAACTGTGATATAAGTCATTCATTTCTAAACAACAGTTGGAAAACTGTGACCTACTGGTACTTGCATCAAGAATCATGAATCTCAGCCACATAATATTAAGTATAAAGCAAATCATAAAAATGCATACAATATGCATTTTTGTTTTTCTTTCTTCCAGTTTTATTGAGATATAATTGACATACAGCACTGTATAAGTTTCAGGTGTACAGCATAATGATTTTATTTACATCATGAAATGATTATCACAATAACTTTAGTGATCATCATCATCTCATATAAATACAAAATAAAAGAGAAAAAAGAAAGAAAAAAGATGTTTTCCTTGTGATGAGAGCTCTTAGGATTTCTTCTGTTAACAACTTTCATATATAACATACAGCTTTGTTATATTACATCACTAGTACTTCTTTATCTTATAACTGGAAGTCTGTACCTTTAGGCAACTAAAGATGTATTTTGAGCTTTCATATCACATCCAATTCCCCCTCCCCTTACACTCTACCTCTAGTAACCACAAATCTGATCTCTTTTTCTATAAGTTTTTTTGTTTGTTTTCTGAAACATAATTGACCTACAACACTATGTTAGTTCCTGGCACACAGCATAGTGATTCAACATTTCTGTGCATTACAAAAGGATCACTATAATTCTAGTTACCATTGACCACGGTACAGAGATATTACATTATTACTGAATATATTCCCCATGCTATACATTTCACCTTCATGACTCAGTTATTTTGTAACTGGAAGTTTGTACCTCTTAATTTCCATCACTTGTTTCACTCATCACCCACTCCCCTCCCTTCTGGTAACTATCTGTTAGTTCTCTGTATGCATTGACTCTATTTCTGTCTTGTTATGTTTGTTCATTTGTTTTGTTTTTAGATTCCACATATAAGTGAAATCATATGGTATTCGTCTTTCTCTGTCTGACTTATTCAGCCAGCATAATACGCTCTAGGTTCATCCATGTTGTTACAAATGGCAAGATTTTATTCCCTTATGGCTAATATTATGTGTGTGTGTGTGTGTGTGTGTGTGTGTGTGTGTGTGTGTGTGTTTGTATACATATATATAACATTTTCTTTATCCATTCATCTATCTATGGGCACTTAGGTTGATTCCATATCATGGCTTTTGTGAATAATGCTGCTATGAACATAGGGATGAGTGTATCTTTTTGAATTACTGTTTTTGTTTTTTCGTTCTGAAAAAATACCCAGAAATGGAATTTCTAGATCTTATAGTAGTTTTATTTTTAATTTTTTGAGGAACCCTCTTCCCTTTTTTCCACAGTGGCTGCACCAATTTACATTCTCTACAACATTGCAAGAGGGTTCCTTTTTCTCCACATTCTTGCCAACACTTGTTATTTATTGTCTTTTTGGTAATAGCCATCTGACAGTTGTGAGGTGATATCTCATTGTGGTTAACATAATGCCATTTGATAAAGTTCAAAAAACATACAAAACTCATCCATATTTTGTTAAAATGAAAATATTTTTAAATGATAATTCTTTGACAAGGAGAGGGAAGTTAGAAATGCTTATGAATGGGAATATTTAGAATATATGGACTTTAAGGTATTTTGTAAAGATGCTTCTTCTTAGTTATTGGAACAGTACTTAGGTGCTATATAGTTATTTTAATTAATTAATGATTATTCTTATTAGCAATATTTCACTGATACACTATAAGTAATCATCTTTCATAAATACATTTCATAATAATGTGATTAAATATTATTGAAAACACTAGAAAAGGTTAAAATATACAAAAACAACTATAATTACGTGCATGTTTTTAAAACTAAAGTTATGTTTATACAAAGGCCAACAATAGCACTGCTAGATAGAAAGTTTCAGAATGAAGGTAAGTGCTGTTTCACATAGGGTTGCCAGAGAAGTTTTCTTGGATAAGGGGACAATTTGAGCTGAGACCTCAACAAAATCAGGGATCGAATTAGATAAATGCAGGTAACTGTGGGAAGAACACTAAAAGTAAAAGGAAAGTCTCTATGTAAAGTGGCTAACTGAAATATATTAATATTAAGTTTGAATTAGCATTTATGGATACATAATTTTCTTCCTGGACAGATCAAGGTGGCAGGGAGTATGGAAGGGAAATTAAAATGATGAAGAAGGGAAACAAAGAGAAATTGTAATGGGCTTTTGTCAATTTGGGGCTATTCAATGGTCCAATATCTTATTATAGACATGGTTTAATCAATAGAAACCTTATTCTGCCACTGTCCCAAAGGACATCAGTCTGGCATGCTAATAAAAATTGGAGGTAAAAATTACAGGTATCCTAAGAGATTTGGTAAAACACATGCCTAGAAAATGGGGGGGGAAATCCTACAAAAATAAAGGGGCTTGTCAATTTATTGAACTTCCTGGGCCAGTGGAAGTCTGGGGTATATTGGATTATCCCTTCAATACTAAAAGAAAAGTTGATGTCAAAAAGCATCATACATTTATTTGGCTTTTGGACTTTGTAGGAAATATCTACCTCACCTGGCTAGGATTTGATATAATTGCTTAGAAAACTGAAGGGCTGACAGCTTTGAAACGAGTGAAGAGCAAAAAGTCTCTAGCTGGTCTACACTGCAATGCAAGCAATTCTCACTCTTGGCCCATGCGACTTAACCAAACTATTTATTTAACTTGAATACTTGATGACAGATTGAATGCTGTGTAGAGCCCTTAAGGAGCCTTGACTGAATTACAGCAGAGTATATTGGGGTTTGAGAGTAAAACTGCCTATGTTTACCAAAGACTGGGAATGTAGTTGTCAACAGGGGTTGAATGCAATGTAGCTTTACCAAAAAAAAAAAAAAAAAGATTATGGGATACTGGCTTGTAAGAAGGATCAGATTGAAATAGGAAGATAAAGAAGCTTCGTTTTCAATGTTGAATGTATTGTGATTGCTGTTTCATCTTGGGGTGTGAGAGTTGCTGAGAGTATAGAAAAAATACAAATGCAAAAGAGAAAAGTACATTAATATATTGAACAATATACTAATCACTTTTCATTACAAGTTGGCTAAATTAGTGCTGTCTTATTTGTGAATAATGACACTGGTTAACTATTTTTACTTTTGGAATTTTTGTGTTTCCAAAATGGCTATTTAAATAATAGAGTGGAAATTATACACGGGTTAGGAAATCGAGGTCCTAAAGCAAATATGACTGAAAAACTGAACCAAGGTAATGCAAGAGCAGGCAGAAATAAAAATAATAGTACTACTACTAATGATGATGTGATAATGATGTAAATAGGATATCCTTTGTCTCAGTGATGATTCTGGCACCCTGGCGGGCTCTACCCTAAGGGGAAGAAAATCATACTTCATTAGAGTTGTCAATCTATTTTGAGCTATGAGTCAATAGATGTTTTCCTACAGGTACACTTTTGGCATGACTTCACCAGTCTAAGTTTAACTTTCAAGATATTCTAACTAAATTTCCACATCATTTGATTTATAACAATTTTTTGCAGGGCATTCATTCAAACATGCAGCAACTTTTGTGTTCATACTAGTATGACAGTTAATGTGCTCAGTGCTATTTTTACATTGGTGAACAGAAATGAAACTTGTTCTCATGAAGCACAAGCATGCATAAGGAACATGATATTTGATATTGGCATTACTTTTAAAATTAAGAAGATATAATAAACTTAAATTTTAGACTCACACAAAATAGTAAGCCTATAGTATATTGTCTTTGCGTCTGCTTTGTAACTTCCCTATTTTAGATAGACTGCCCGTAGAGATGTAAAAGGCAGAAAATATATTTAAAGTAGCCTTAAAAAGTGAAAGAAAGTTGAAATAATTGTCAGTTCATACGCATACCAGATTGACATGTAGTCCCAAATCAACCAAATATGTATATACTTGATTATATATCTGCCAGATATTTATATTGTATGCAAATACATAAAATAATGTCTAGAAGTATAAAAAAACTGATAACATAGGTTAGCCTTGGTACTAATCCTTTGAGGATTAGTAGAGTTCAAGAAGTACTTCACTATTATTTCTTTCTTTCTTTATTTTTTTTGTGGTACGCGGGCCTCTTACTGTTGTGGCCCCTCCCGTTGCGGAGCACAGGCTCCAGACGCACAGGCTCAGCGGCCATGGCTCACGGGCCTAGCCACTCCGCGGCATGTGGGATCTTCCCCGATCGGGGCACGAACCCGTGTCCCCTGCATCGGCAGGCGGACTCTCAACCACTGTGCCACCAGGGAAGCCCTTATTTCTTTTTTTTTAGTTTTAAGATGAGAATGCATTAATGTATTATCTATATATTTGAAACGTTGCTTATTATTCCTGTTATTGAGAACATGCCTCATATTGTTGCCAGATATCAAAAGGTTAACCAAAGCTTGCCTACTGAAGTGTGGATTCATGACCTTATATCTTATTTCATAAATGACCTAATGTCAGGCAGAGGAATGAGGAACAACATTTGTCTTACAGAATTCTCATCAAGGTGGTATTCAGCCTAAGAACATTAAACTTTTTCATCGTCTTCAAAGGGACTAAATTGCAGATCAATGTAAAACAAGTCCAAATAAAACTGCTTATCTCAGCTACCACATGGGCTGATGTAGTAAAAACCATTAGTGACAGAGTCTTAGATGATTCAACAAAAATCCTATTTAAAAATTGCTCATTTCAATATGCAGTGTTCCGTTTAATAGAATACAATTCTGAGCCAGAAGTTTGGACTTATTTATGTAAATCTGACTTATTCCACATAAATAAGATATGTGGCTTAAGCCAGTTATTGACTCATGAACTTTTGTTGGCTTTCTCTAGATTTATTTAAAATGAAATGAATATTGAATAAAAGTACTAGGAAATGTATCATTTTACTTAAAGGATTACCAGAGTTTAACATAAATTAATGCCTTTGAAATTGGCTAAGGTGTTAAAATTGAGGGGTTAAGCATTAAAAAAATGCATTTGTGTTAGTGCATGTTCTGTAATCTTTTTTCTTGAAATAAAAATGTGTTAGAAATAGAAAATTGAGGGTTTGAAGATTCAGTATTCCAAGGATTTGATATAAATTGGAATAGCAATAAACATGAACAATTTAGACCACAGGAAAAATGAAACATTAGAATATTATTAAATGCTGAACAAGGAAAAATAATTTTTAGAAGACAAACTGTGTGTGTGTGCGCGTGTGCGTGTCTATCTACATGCTAACTCATTGCATTTCTCTGATAACCATGAGTTTGAGCAGCTCTTCTATACCCTTGTGCCCTCTGTCCTCTCACTCCAGTCTCATGAGCCTCCTTCCTGTTCCTAATGTGTGATAAACACAACTCAACTACATGGCTATTATTTACTTTCTGCTTTACTCTCTGTCTTGCTTAATTCCTCACTTCCTTTATCTCTCTGCTCAAAGGAAACCTATCAGGTGGTCTTCCCTAACAACTGGTAAAAGAGTAAACCACACACCCAATCTAATCAACACCTGGTACACCCTCCCTCCACCAAAACCACAGTCATCATTATTACTACTACCTTCCCTGCTTTCCCCACCATCCCATCCTCACCTCCACCATTAATATCATCATAATTGCCTCGCCTCTTTACAGACTGATTTTCTCATGGTGCTTGTCACCATCTGACATAGCATATATTTGTTTCTTTAATTTCTGTTTTCCTCCACTAGATTTTAAGTTCTTTAACAGCTGAGGCTTTGATTCATGGCTATATCTCCAGTCTCTTGGATAGATGGTGAAGATTGGCATTTATAAGGTGTCAAATATATATTTGCAGATTGGATAAAAAATGATACAAAATTTATTTTTCCCAGTATAGAAAGTCAGGTTTTTAAATACCAACTTTTATTCAGTTTATATATTTCTCTTTGATAATATATGATGATATTATAGCATGAATCTATCTAAACTCTCCCTTAATCCCATTTGTATTGTCTTTTCCAGAAGTATTAGCATTTTTTTTTACATCCTTATTGGAGTATAATTGTTTTACAATGGTGTGTTAGTTTCTGCTTCATAACAAAGTGAATCAGTTATACATATACATATGTTCCCAATATCTCTTCCCTCTTGCGTCTCCCTCCCTCCCACCCTCCCTATCCCACCCCTCCAGGCGGTCACAAAGCACCGAGCTGATCTCTCTGTGCTATGCGGCTGCTTCCCACTAGCTATCTACCTTACGTTTGGTAGTGTATATATGTCCATGCCTCTCTCTCACTTTGTCACAGCTTACCCTTCCCGCTCCCCATATCCTCAAGTCCATTCTCTAGTAGATCTGTATCTTATTCCTGTCTTACCCCTAGGTTCTTCATGACACTTTTTTTCTTAAATTCCATATATATGTGTTAGCATACAGTATTTGTCTTTCTCTTTCTGACTTACTTCACTCTGTATGACAGACTCTAGGTCTATCCACCTCACTACAGATAGCTCAATTTCGTTTCTTTTTATGGCTGAGTAATATTCCATTGTATATATGTGCCACACCTTCTTTATCCATTCATCTGATGATAGACACTTAGGTTGTTTCCATCATCTGGCTATTGTAAATAGAGCTGCAATGAATATTTTGGAACATTACTCTTTTTGAATTATGGTTTTCTCAGGGTATATGCCCAGTAGTGGGATTACTGGGTCATATGGTAGTTCTATTTGTAGTTTTTTAAGGAACCTCCATACTGTTCTCCATAGTGGCTGAACCAATTCACATTCCCACCAGCAGTGCAAGAGTGTTCCCTTTTCTCCACACCCTCTCCAGCATTTATTGTTTCTAGATTTTTTGATGATGGCCATTCTGACTGGTATGAGATGATATCTCATTGTAGTTTTGATTTGCATTTCTCTAATGATTAATGATGTTGAGCATTCTTTCTTGTGTTTGTTGGCAGTCTGTATATCTTCTTTGGAGAAATATCTATTTAGGTCTTCTGCCCATTTTTGGATTGGGTTGTTTGTTTTTTTGTTATTGAGCTGCATGAGCTGCTTATAAATTTTGGAGATTAATCCTTTGTCAGTTGCTTCATTTGCAAATATTTTCTCCCATTCTGAGGGTTGTCTTTTCATCTTGTTTATGGTTTCCTTTGCTGTGCAAAAGCTTTGAAGTTTCATTAGGTCCCATTTGTTTATTATTGTTTTTATTTCCATTACTCTAGGAAGTGGGTCAAAAAGGATCTTGCTGTGATATATGTCATAGAGTGTTCTGCCTATGTTTTCCTCTAAGAGTTTGATCATTTCTGGCCTTACATTTAGGTCTTTAATCCATTTTGAGCTTACTTTGGTGTATGGTGTTAGGGAGTGATCTAATCTCATACTTTTCCATGTACCTGTCCAGTTTTCCCAGCACCACTTATTGAAGAGGCTGTCATTTCTCCACTGTGCATTCCTGCCTCCTTTATCAAAGATAAGGTGACCATATGTGCGTGAGTTTATCTCTGGGCTTACTATCCTGTTCCATTTATCTATCTTTCTGTTTTTGTGCCATTACCATACTGTCTTGATTACTGTAGCTTTGTAGTATAGTCTGAAGTCAGGGAGCATGATTCCTCCAGCTCCATTTTTCGTTCTCAAGATTGCTTTGGCTATTCAGGGTCTTTTGTGTTTCCAAACAAATTGTGAAATTTTTTGTTCTAGTTCTGTGAAAAATGCCAGTGGTAGTTTGATAAGGATTGCATTGAATCTGTAGATTGCTTTGGGTAGTAGAGTCATTTTCACAATGTTGATTCTTCCAATCCCAGAACATGGTATATCTCTCCATCTATTTGTATCATCTTTAATTTATTTCATCAGTGTCTTATAATTTTCTACATACCAGTCTTTTGTCTCCTTAGGTAGGTTTATTCCTAGATATTTTATTCTTTTTGTTGCAATGGTAAATGGGAGTGTTTTCTTGATTTCACTTTCAAATTTTTCATCATTAGTGTATAGGAATGCCAGAGATTTCTGTGCATTAATTTTGTATCCTGCTACTTTACCAAATTCATTGATTAGCTCTAGTAGTTTTCTGGTAGCATCTTTAGGATTCTCTGTGTATAGTATTATGTCATCTGCAAACAGTGACAGCTTTACTTCTTCTTTTCCGAGCATATTTTTTTTTAGTTCGTGAAATTTTATAGTATATCTCAATGAATTGCAGAGCAAATCTCACTTCTTTGGTATTCATTTTCAAAGTTACCTGAGCAATTTTTATGTCTCCCTAAAAATAAGATTTATTTAGTCAATTTCCTAAAACAGGTGTAATTGCATAGAATTCAGAAGTTTATTAAGGAAACCAGACATCTAAAAAACTTTATAATTTTGGTGTTTTATTTTCTATTATGTTTTCTAATTGACAGGACACAGGGAAACTAATCTTAAGTTTAGAAACTTTATCAAAAATATTTTAAATATCTTTAATTTGTTAGATATACCCATCTTCTTTTCTATGTGTTCTAGATCTGGGGGGGATGTCACACTTAAAAAAGTTCATACACACTCATAGATTTAAATCGCAACAACTACATCTTTTATTTTCTCCTTCTACTATTTTTTTTTTTTTTTTTTTTTTGTGGTACATGGGTCTCTCACTGTTGTGGCCTCTCCCGTTGGGAGCACAGGCTTCCGATGTGCAGGCTCAGTGGCCATGGCTCACGGGCCCAGCCACTCTGCAGCATGTGGGATCTTCCTGGACCGGGGCACGAACCCGTGTCCCTTGCATCGGCAGGCAGACTCTCAACCACTGTGCCACCAGGGCAGCCCTCCTCCTACTATTTTTTATGTTTATTTCTCTCTCTCTCTCTCTCTCTCTCTCTCTCTTACTAGCCTTCTAATTTACATTTAAATCTGCATCTGTATTTATTCTGGTGCAAGATGTGAGATACAAATCTAAATTTACCTTTTCCCAAATATCCAATCCATTTTAATAATACTCTTTATGGATTCTCATTATTTTTCCACACTATGTAGCTATTAATTTCCTGATCTTTCTGTACGTATGATAGTCACGTATAATGAATGGTAGTATTATCACTCAATTCCTAATTTACACTTCTTATGTGTTACTCTTATTTCACTAATATCTCATATCTAACAACATTGTCTGAATACTAGTTTACATAGTAATGTCTTTATCACAGTATTAAAGGAAAAGCTCTAATATTTCTTCATTAAACATATTTATTGTACATTTTTTTCACTGTGTGGCTTCCCTCTTTACTCTCTTAAGGATATCTTTTGTTGAGCAGAAGATTTAAACAACTTAATTTAACAAACTTTATATAACAGCCTTTAAGTAACTGTACAATACCATTGTTTTCAAGAAGTACAAATAATAATTACAAATACTGACTATATATTAGAAAATAGAGAAAGTCTGAACACATTTCAAGTAACTGGAATGATAGAGAGCATTTTATTTGACCTCAGTGGAATTGGGTGAAAACTCAATATAAAAACAGATAATTTAAAAATCCCCAAGTATTAGCAAATGAAACAATACACTTCTAAATAACCCATTATTTTTAAATGATATCACAATAGACATTAGGAAATGTTTTAAACTAAGTGGTAATGAATTTGCGGCATATATGAACTTGTGAGCATCAGCTAAATAGTTCTTAGAGGCAAATATATAGAGAGATCTTTTTTTATTCTCACCAGTTGATTCTAGATACATGAATGTCATCAAGCCAATTAAATTTCCCATGCTTCAGTTTTTATCACTTTAAAACAGAAGTAACTCTTTACCTCATAAACTGGTTATAAACATTATAGAAGAGTCACCTATACAAAAGTGTTTTGTAAAGGAAAAGATAAATATAGCAACAACTTAGACTGACGTAAATAAAATTTGAGATATCCAAACTTTTCATTTATTGTTTTGAAGCGAAAAAATAGGAACAGTAATTGTGTAAATTTAAATTCCTTACTATACTAAGTAAGTCCTATTGAAGCCATTAGATAGTTAAAATGCTTTGTTTATCCCATGAATATTATGAAAAGTGTAGTTCATTAACAAAATGATCTATTACTTTGAAATCATTATGAGCCCTAAAACAGATTTAGAGTTTTATCTGAATTTTATTGTTACATTCTCACTACTGTACTAACTTCATTCTGCCCAAGTAAATATACTGGTGCTTTAAAAGTAGATTGGATGAATCAGTGATGAAAAAATAGTGACTATGGGCCAACATCAAGCTGAAAAAACAAGAACCCATAATCTTCATATGAGAGATGAAACTATGTGAAAAGAAGAAGAATTCAATGTGTCCGAGCTAAAGAAGTAAAAACATGATGGGTATAGTTAAACAAAATACAACTTTTTAAACTAGCACAGGAAAAATAGAGCAGGGGCATTCGATTTCATTAACAGGAATTTCAGTTTTAAATCAAAGTGAAAAATATAATCATTATAATATAGACATGGTCAGTAGAGTTGACTGTGAGAAATTGGCTAGTAATTTCAAAGGTCTTTGACATTTTAACGATATAATAGTATTTATCTTGGACCAGGTTAAAATCGTAAAGATATTGAAATTCAAAGAAGGAAGTCAAATGCATTTTTGGGGTAAGGAAGTTCAGGAGTCAATAATTCACATATTTTCTTTTATTCAGAAGAAATGAAATTCAGTCTTTTATTTTTCTTCCCATCTAATATAGCAATATGGCAACTTTTGCCAAGCCAGAAAGATAAACATTTGGGTTGCTTTGGGTAAGTCCTTCTCTTTATTTTTCATCTTAAGGGCAGCCATGCTTTCCATTTTTCTGTAGTTCTCAAAATATTTCACTGTGCTTTTCTACATTTCATCTCTAAATTCTGCTTCATTAAATTTTTTAAATTGTCTCTAAAATTCATTTACTTTGTTTATATTCCAAGCCACCTAATGCTTGAATTTATTTGACTTTACATTTTAAATTATAGCTTTAACATTCTCTGACTCTAATCCTGGTTCTTATTTAAAAATGAAAATATTTTTCCCATTTAACTTTTTTCATTTTGATTATGTGATTGATTTTTATTTATATGTGTTTTTCTTTTCTATTATTTTTATATTTTATTGCAATTTGCTCCCAATATCTATATATCATCAATGTTTATATCTATATCTATCTATCTATGTGCATATATTAAATGGGTCTTTATTTTCATTCACATAACTCTTGGAGAAAAGTATTTTGTTTCATCACGAGAACATGGAAATATTTTTAAAATCATATTTTCTATTCTTTATGGGAGAGCTACTCTGTGCCAATCCCTGTATTTAGATTATGGCCAGTTCAAAATTTTAGTTACTATTAAGCCAATCAGACATGTGAAAACTGAAGACCACAGAGAATAAGTAACTTGCCAAAACCAGCTTGTTACTGAGCAATTGAATCAGAATTGGTACCCACTTATTACGTCAGGTTTTTTGTTTGTTTGTTTCACTATATGTAACAGGTTGCCTGTGAATCAGAAAGTTAAATATCTGACTGTAGCACTTCTGCAGTTTTTCTCTATTGCGTCATTTAGAGTTTTGCTCTAGTGATGCTTTTCATTTTTTATTTTCCCTATTATTTAAAATTTCAGTAATCTGACGAATGAATAGTGTTTTATAAGTTGAAGGGGTTTTATACATGTTATGAATTTGTCAAATTAACACTTATTAAGTGGAACACAGGGTGCTAGATAGCAAGCCTCAGTTTAAATCTGAGATTTGTTGCCTAGTACTCAACTTCTAGAGTTATGAAGTTTAACTAGCTGATAAATATAAAGCACAGTGCTCAGCGCACAGGCAGCAATCAATTAAACAACAGCAATCTTGCAGAGTGCCATTTTACTAAGGCAGTGGGTATACTCTATGTTATTACTTGGATATCAAGACATGCTAGAGTGGAGTTTTTCGTGGGATGGAAAGGTGAAGGGAACGTGTGAAGTATAGAGCAGTAGCTATGCTAATTTTACTTTTATTTTGCTAGAGATGTGTAATGTGTCTAAACAATGTCCTGCCAACTCAGAAGCCAGGAGTAAAGGCACACAATTTTCTGAATCTTCTTGGTATTCAAAGAATATGATAGAAGAAGTGTCAGCTTAGTGAAGCTTCCTTCAGCATATCCAATTAGGGTCATTCACTCCATCCTCAGGGTGAATCTGGCAGACTGATCCATCTTCCTCCTGCCCCAGGAACTTCTAACTACATACTTTATGTAAGATTTTTAAAAAGCTGATCAGATTACAGTTTCTCAAGAAATTCTTTCCTATTAAATTTCTTCCAACTATATTTCTGTATACTATGTTTCATATATCTAAATTAATTTCCATTTGTTCTCCTGATACAAATCATAAATTCTTTAGACAGTGGCTTGCGGTTTGATTCAGTAAGTCACATAAACTTATATTATAAAATTATTGAACATTTATTGACTGCCTGGAGAATGTCTTGTAGCCAACTTTAAATAAGTATATTGGCATTTTATTTATGCCATGGAACTGGAATAATCAGAGATTTGGCAAGGGGTGATATACATGTTTGAATAATTGAAACTTTTCTCAATAATTCAAAGGAACTAGAAAACAATTTTCTTAGAAAGCAACTTGAAATACTTCTTGACCATTTGTGTAAATAATAAGCCAGTTGAAATAACTTTTTAGCTTTCAGAGACAATAAAGAATTAGGCTCTTCCTTAAATTAATAAAATGTAATAGAAACATCATCTGTCTGTAGCACATAATTAAATTATAATCCAAAGGCATACATAATAAAAGTCTGGTCAAGCAAATGCAATACATATATATTTTTAAGTGATCACTAAAATGTGACTTTGGAACAAGCAACAGATCCAATGTCAGATTTTCTAGTATTAGTCTCTCCTAAAGTTTAGTTTTCCTTCATTGGTATGTTCAAAACAATCACTATACTTCCCCAAAAGTAATCTCTGCACATATGAAAGGACAGTTCTGGTGGAAGCTATGAGGCTAGGTTAGTAAGTTAAGATTCTTGATAATTCTGAATATACTTTTAAAGAAATAACTGGTGAAAGTGTTTAGAGAACAGAAAGAGGGAAAAACAAGATGAAGGTCTCAACTGTTTTGTTAAGTGAAATAAACAAGAGACAGGGAAAACTCTTTGTCTCAGAAGCTCTCTATAAAAGTGCTGGAGATGGATGGTTTATGCAATTTTTACAATGATTTTCTAAACAATTAGATCATCATAAGCACCATTTCTTCTGCAGAGTGCTCTCTGCTACAGTAGGTCTAAGGCTTCCCATTTGTTTTTATGGTTGGAGAGTTGAATGAAGGGGTATATTTATAATTGTTCTTCTGTAACATGTATAGGGTAACTGAAAAGTTTAGAGGAACATACTCCAGTAGTGCCTGTTAAAGATATTTGTGAATGCCAGCCTTGGTGATGGTGTGTTGGGTGTGAGAGGGATGAATGCTTTGTGTAAGTTTGTATGGAAGAAGGCTAGAATTACAAAGATGTCCAGTGTCAAACAACTTTACTTTGCTTTCCTCATTCTCTAATTTGATACAGAATTTAATATCTTAATTTAATTAAACTTTATACTAAGTTTTTAACGTTTTTGTTCTAAACTTCTACTGGATATATCCACCCCAGAAAGCCACATTGCATATTTCATATGTTTGATGTGAACTAATGGTAAATAAAGTAAAATATTATCAAAACCTTACCTATAGACAGTAACAAGAGAAATAGTTGTGTTTAAAAATATCAGTAACAGATCCTTCTATATTACAAAACATAATCATTGCCATCCTTGCAAACGAGGCACAAGTCACATTAATCTAACCAAGAGGAAGTTATCCAGATAAATATGTGGATCTCTGTAAAAACCATTTGAAACAATAAAGAGCAATAGAACCTTGCAATTATTTCCATTCAGTTGAATGATATAATATTACACAGTTTCATTTTCAAAGATAGAAATAATCTTAATAAAACAGAAATAAATTCTGTTAGTGTGTGATTCTTCAAAATAAGAATTAGTAGCATCAACATATAGTAAACATATATAGTAAATATGCATGTTGCAGTAGCTTCTAAATACTATCACTCTTCATCACAGGGCTAATTGTATATGATTAAAGGTACAATAATTGTTAATATTGTAATTAGCATTGATTTCAAACACATTGAATTGTATATCAAAGTAATTATAATGTGTTTTGCCTTTTTGATTTCACATTTGTTACAAGTACTAAAATTGTATTATTAACTAAAATTTCTTTTTATTTAATGCTGTAATCTTATGTTTTATTACATTTGCAGAATGCAGCTATGAAAGTATATTATTAAAAATATTCTTGAAATTGCTTCACCCTCTCCAAACATACCTCAAACCTTGCCAAAATTACATTTAGGAAAGAGAAAATAAGACACTCTGAAGTAATGAGAGTTTTAACATGAGAGGTTTAAATGCACAGCCTGAATTTTTTGACAAATAATATTCACACTCAATGCATAAAATTCAAGCACTTTTTGTATATTAACTGTAATCATGAATGTATGCATATGTTGTGTTTGTCTGCTTTTTTTAAAATCAAGAATGTCTTTTTTCCCCTTACATCTCTCCAAATTAGTTTCATTTCTAAAAAAAGTATACTAACAGAAGTTGAGCTCTACTGTGATAATTGGTTTGTTTTTTTTTGTGTGGGCACCCCGAGCAGCTGGAGGTCCAGCACAAGAGCTTCTGTAGATGATGCCAAACTATGTCTCAGAGCTTTAAGCCCATGTATATTTTTGTATCCTCTTTCATTCATGATAACATGATCTAATGATGTAAATGAAAATCACAAGTTTTAAAAAATTATTACAAAGAGTCCAGAATGAGGTTTAAACAGAATCAGAATTCTGATTCCATTAAGATATTAAACTGATACCATTGCCCAAAGCTTTGGGATTATTCTATACATAGATATTGTTTCACAAATAAGAGAACTACTTGGATAGTGTAATCATCTGAAACTGTGCTAATTGTAAGAAAAGGGAAACCCATAAATTCATCTGTAATGGAAGAGTTTGTAAGGCTCTGTTGAATATATATTACAGGGAAAGAACTCTGAAATTTAAAGTGACATTCCTCAATCTGTACTCTGTGGGCAAAAAATTTCTTTAATAAAGGGATGGGGTGTACATTTGTAAATTATATAAGGAAAAAGAATTAGAAGATTATCCATGACCTTGAACTAGACGAAGAATTCTTGAATGAACACAAAAAGCTTTATGTAATAAATATTTATAAGTTTGGACTTTATTAAAAGTAAAAAACTGTTCATCTAAGAACTCCACTTACAGAATAAGAAACAAGATACCTATGGAGAGAAGATATTTGCAATACATACATTTGACAAAAAGCGTATCTAATATAAATGTATATGTTTATGAGTCAGGCTTCTGTATCTGCTCCACAGTTGCAGACATGGAGGGCTGACTGTAGTATGCCATTTTATATAAGGATTGTGAGCATCCATGGACTTCGCTATTGACAGGGGTGCTGGTACCCATCCCCTGTAGATACTGAGGGCAACTGTATATATATGTATATATATGTATACACATACATGCATACTTGTGTGTATGTGTGTGTGTTCATTACTTGCAATCAGTAACATATTTAGATAATGCTATAGAAAAGTAGGCAAAAAAAATTGTGTAGACACTTTGTAAAAGAAAATAAAGAAAATAATCTAAACATCATTCAACAAGGAATAGTTAAAATCTCACAAGAATGGCTAACAATGAAAAGACAAACAGTAAATATCAAGTGTTGAGGATGGTGGAAAAAAACAGAACTCATGGTATTGATAAATTGTTACCACTACTTTAGAAAACTGTTTGGCAGTATCTATTAAAGCTAAACATACGTATTATCCATTACCTAGAAGTCTCATTCTGGTGATTATTCCAACAAAAATGCCTTCACATATTCACCAACAGACAAAGTAACATCACTTTTTAATAGCTAAAACTGTCAAATGTCCATCATTCTTAAAATGGATAAATGTAGTGTGCGTATAGCAGGTGAAGCCAACAGTTCTCTGATACCAAAACTAAACAAATCAGTATGAAAAAGGGAAACGATAGACCATTATCTCTCATGAAATTAAGTGTAAAAATCCCCAATAAAATATTAGCAAATTGCATCCAGCAATGCATACAAATAATTGCAAACATGGTTAAGTTGGGTTGATTCCGAGTATGTAATATTGGTTCAATATCTAAAAATGAATCGATGATCAGTTTTATGAGGAGCCTCCATACAGTTTTCTATAGTGGCTGTACCAATTTAGAGTCCCACCAACAATTTACTAGGGTTCCCTTTTCTCCACATCCTCAACAACATTTGTTATTTTTAAACTTTTTGATGACAGCCATCTTGACAGGTGTGAGGTGATATCCTGGTTTTGATTTGCATTTCTCTGACAATAATGTTGAGTATTTTTTCAAATGTGTGTTAGCCATCTGTATTCTTCTTTGAAAAACTGTCTATTCAGATCTTCTGCCCATTTTTTAATTGGATTGTTTGGTTTTTTTTGATATTGAGTTGTATGAGCTGTTTATATATTTTGAATATTAACTCCTTATTTGTCATATCATTTGAAAATATTTTCTCCCATTCAGCAGGTTGTCTTCATTTTGACTTTTTTTTTTTTTTCTGTGCGAGAGCTTTTAAGTTAAATTAGGTCCCATTTATCTATTTTTGCTTTTGTTTCTTTTGCCTTAGGAGACATGTCAAAAAAATACTGCTATGATTTGTGTGAAAGAGTGTTCTGCCTATGTTCTCTTCTAGAAGTTTTATGGTTTCAGGTCTTACATTTAGGTCTTTAATCCATTTTGAGTTTATTTTTGTATATGGTGTGAGGTAATATTCTAATCTCATTATTTTACATGTACCTGTCTAGTTTTCCCAGCACCACTTATTGAAGAGATTGTCTTTTCCCCATTGTATATTCTTGCCTCCTTTGTCATAGATTAATTGACCATGAACATATGGGTTTATTTCTGGGCTATCTGTTCTGTTCCATTGATTTATAGGTCCTTTTTGTGCCAGTATCATACTGTTTTGATTACTGTAACTTTGTAATATAGTCTGAAGTCAGGGAACATGATGCCTCTAATCATTTTTCTCAAGATTGCTTTGGCAATTGCTTTTGTGGTATCATATCAATATTAGGATTATTTGTTCTAGTTCTGTGAAAATGTCATGGATATTTTGATAGGGGTTGCATTAAATCTGTATATTGCTTTGGATACTATAGACATTTTAACAATATTAATTCTTGTTACAATATTCATTAATTCTTACAATCCAAGAACACATGATATCTCTCCATTTCTTTGTACCATTTTCAAATTCCTTCATCAGTGTTTTACAGTTTTCAAGGTATAGGTCTTTCACTTCCCTGGTTAAGTTATTCCTAGGTATTTTATTCCTTGTTGAAATTGTTTCCTTGATTTCAGTTTCTGATACTTCATTACTAGTATATAGAAAAGCAATAGATTTCTGTATACTAATCTTGTATCCTGCAACTTTACTGAATTCATTCATTAGTTCTAATTGATTTTTTGATGCAGACTTTCGAATTTTCTATATATAGTATCAGGTCATCTGCAGAGTGATAGGTTTATTTTTTCCCTTCCAATTTGGGTGCCTTTTGTTTCTTTTTGTTGTCTGATTTCTGTGGCTAGAACTTCCAATACTATGTTAAATAGAAGTAGCAAGAGTGGCCTTCCTTGTCTTGTTCCTGATTTTAGAGGAAAAGCTTTCAGGTTTTCATCATTGAGTATGTTGTTAGCTGTGGGTTTGTCATAAAAGGCCTTTATCATGTTGAGATATGTTCCCTCTGTACCAACTTTGGTAAGAGTTTTTGTCATGAATGAATATTGAATTTGTCAAAAGCCTTTTCTGTGTTTACTGAGATGATCATGTGATTTTTTAAAAATTTCTCCTCTTGTTAATGTGGTGTATCTCATTGATTTGCAAATATTGAACCATCCTTGCATCCCTGGAATAAATCAAACTAGATCATGGTGTATTATTCTTTTTATACATTGTTGAATTTGGTTTGTTAATATTGTGTGGATGATATCTGCAACTATATTCATTAGAGATATCAACACTTAATTTTTTTGTAGTGTCTTTGTCTGGTTATATTGTCAGTAATTGTGGCCTCATAAAATGAACTTGGGAATGTTCCCTCCTCCTCAATTTTTTGGAATAGTTTGAGAAGAATATGTATTAGCTCTTCATATGTTTGCTAGAATTCTCCTGTGAAGCCACCCAGTCCTGGACTTTTGTTTGACAGGAGAATTTTTATTACAAATTCAGTCTTAGTACTAGCAATGGTCTATTCAGATTGTCTATTTCTGCCTGATTCAGTTTTGGAAGGTTGTAAGTTTACAGAAATTTGTCCATTTCTTCTATGTTGTTCAACTTATTGGCATGTAACTGTTCAGAGTGTTCTCATGATTTTTTCTGTCTCTGTAGTATCAGTATCAGTTGTATATATATACAATGGATTATTATTCACTAATAGAAAGGAATGAAACTCTAATTTGCAATAATGTGGATGGACCTAGAGAGTATTATGCTTAGTGAAATATGTCAGGCAAAGCAAATACTCTATGTTATCACTTATATGTGGAATCTAAAAAAATAAAACAAGTGAATGGATATAGCAAAACAGAAACATACAGATATAGAGAACAAAGTGGTGGTTGCCAGGGGATTAAGAGGCACAAACTACCATGTACAAACTAAATAAGCAACAAGCATATGTTGTACAGCACAGGGAAATATATCCATTATTTTGTAATAAATTTAAATGAGGTACTAGGAAGTATACCTGAAACTAATATAGTAAATTAACTATACTTCAATCTAAAATATATGAATCAATGTAATCTACCATATCAGTTGACTAAGGAAGAAACATCATGTGACCATATTCATTGATATGGAAAATCCAGCACTCATTCTTGATAAAACTATTGCTAAGTTAGTAAAGGAGGAGAACTAACCCCAACTTGTTCAGAAGACCTGGGGGGAAAATCCCTAAAAATACTATCATACTTAATGTTGAGAGACTAGGCAATTTTTCTTTAGGATTAATAATAAATGCCTGCTTTCCTAATTTTATTTTTATTTTATATATTTTTTATTTTTATTTTTTTAAACATCTTTATTTGAGTATAATTGCTCTACAATGGTGTGTTAGTTTCTGCTTTATAACAAAGTGAATCAGTTATACGTATACATATGTTCCCATATCTCTTCCCTCTTGCATCTCCCCCCTTCCCACCATCCCTATCCCACCACTCTAGGTGGTCACAAAGCACCGAGCTGATCTGCCTGTGCTATGTGGCTGCTTCCCACTAGCTATCTATTTTACGTTTGGTAGTGTATATATGTCCATACCATTCACACTGTCACAGCTTACCCTTCCCCCCACAACATCCTCACGTCCATTCTCTAGTAGGTCTGTGTCTTTATTCCCATCTTGCCCCTAGTTTCTTCATGACTTTTTTTTTCTTCTTAGATTCCATATATATGTGTTAGCATACAGTATTTGTTTTTCTCTTTCTGACTTACTTCACTCTGTATGACAGACTCTACGTTCATCCACCTCACTACAAATAACTCAATTTCGTTTCTTTTTATGGCTGAGTAATATTCCATTGTATATATGTGCCACATCTTCTTTATCCATTCATCTGTTGATGGACACCTAGGCTGCTTCCATGGCCTGACTATTGTAAATAGAGCTGCAGTGAACATTTTGCTACATGATTCTTTTTGAATTATGGTTTTCTCAGGGTATATGCCCAGTAGTGGGATTGCTGGGTCATATGGTAGTTCTATTTTTAGTTTTTAAAGGAACCTCCATACTGTTCTCCATAGTGGCTGTATCAATTTACATTCCCACCAACAGTGCAAGAAGGTTCGCTTTTCTCCACACCCTCTCCAGCATTTATTGTTTGTAGATTTTTTGATCATGGCCATTCTGACTGCTGTGAGGTGATATCTTATTGTAATTTTGATTTGCATTTATCTAATGATTAATGATATTGAGCATTCTTTCATGTGTTTGTTGGCAATCTGTATATCTTCTTTGGAGAAATGTCTATTTAGGTCTTCTGCCCATTTTTGGATTGGGTTGTTTCTTTTTTGATATTGAGCTACATGAGCTGCTTGTAAACTTTGGAGATTAATCCTTTGTCAGTTGCTTCATTTGCAAATATTTTCTCCCATTCTGAGGGTTGTCTTTTGGTCCTGTTTATGGTTTCCTTTGCTGTGCAAAAGCTTTGAAGTTTCATTAGGTCCCATTTGTTTATTTTTGTTTTTATTTCCATTACTCTAGGAGGTGGGTCAAAAAGGATCTTGCTGTGATTTATGTCATAGAGTGATCTGCCTATGTTTTCCTCTAAGAGTTTGATAATGTCTGGCATTACATTTCGGTGTTTAATCCAATTTGAGGGGTTTTTTTGTATATGGTATTAGGGAGTGTTCTAATTTCGTACTTTTACCTGTACCTGTCCAGTTTTCCCAGCACCACTTATTGAAGAGGCTGTCTTTTCTCCACTGTATATTCTTGCCTCCTTTATCAAAGATAAGGTGACCATATATGTGTGCATTTATCTCTGTGCTTCTATCCTGTTCCATTGATCTATATTTCTGTTTTTGTGCCAGTACCATACTGTCTTCATTACTGTAGCTTTGTAGTATAGTCTGAAGTCACGGTGCCTTATTCCTCCAGCTCCGTTTTTCTTTCTCAAGATTGCTTTGGCTATTCGGGGTATTTTGTGTTTCCACAGAAATTGTGAATTTTTTTTGTTCTAGTTCTGTGAAAAATGCCAGTGGTAGTTTGATAGGGATGGCTTTGAATCTGTAGATTGCTTTGGGTAGTAGAGTCATTTTTGCAGTGTTGATTCTTCCAATCTGAGATCATATATCTCTCCATCTATTTGTATCATCTTTAATTTCTTTCATCAGTGTCTTATAATTTTCTGCATACAGGTCTTTTTTCTCCTTAGGTAGGTTTATTCCTAGGTATTTTATTCTTTTTCTTGCAGTGGTAAATGGGAGTGTTTTCTTAATTTCACTTTCAGATTTTTCATCTTTAATGTACAGAAATGCTAGAGATTTCTGTGCATTAATTTTGTATCCTGCTACTTTACCAAATTCATTGATTAGCTCTAGTAGTTTTCTGGTAGCATCTTTAGATGTATAGTATCATGTCCTCTGCAAACAGTGACAGCTTTATTTCTTCTTTTCTAATATGGATTCCTTTTATTTCTTTTTCTTCTCTGATTGCAGTGGCTAAAACTTCCAAAACTATGTTGAATACTAATAGTGAGAGTGGGCAACCTTGTCTCGTTCCTGACCTTAGCAGAAATGGTTTCAGTTTACACCATTGAGGATGATGTTGGCTGTGGGTTTGTCATATATGGCCTTTATTATGTTGAGGAAAGTTCCCTCGATGCCTAATTTCTGCAGGGTTTTTATCATAAATGGGTGTTGAATTTTGTTGAAAGCTCTCTCTGCATCAATTGAGATGATAATATGGTTTTCTCCTTCAATTTGTTAATATGGTGTATCTCATTGATTGATATGCAGATATTGAAGAATCCTTGCATTCCTGGGATAAACCCCATTTAATCATGCTGTATGATCCTTTTAATGTGCTGTTGGATTCTGTTTGCTAGTATTTTGTTGAGGATTTTTGCATCTATGTTTGTCAGTGATATTGGCCTGTAGTTTTCTTTCTTTGTGACATCTTTGTCTGGTTTTCATTTCAGAGTGATGGTGGCCTCGTAGAATGAGTTTGGGAGTGTTCCTCCCTCTGCTATATTTTGGAAGATTTTCAGAAGTATAGGTGTTAGCTCTTCTCTAAATGTTTGATAGAATTCGCCTGTGAAGCCATCTGGGCTTGGGGTTTTTTTTTGTTGGAAGATTTTTAATCACAGTTTCAATTTCAGTTCTTGTGACTGGTCTGTTGATATTTTCTATTTCTTCCTGGTTCAGTCTCTGAAGGTTGTGCATTTCTAAGAATTTGTCCATTTCTTCCAGGTTGTCCATTTTATTGGCATATAGTTGCTTGTAGGAATCTCTCATGATCCTTTGTATTTCTGCAGTGTCAGTTGTTACTTCTTTTTCATTTCTAATTCTATTGATTTGAGTCATCTCCCTGTTTTTCTTGATGAGTCTGGCTAATGGTTTATCAATTTTTATCTTCACGAAGAACTAGCTTTTAGTTTTATTGATCTTTGCTCTCGTTTCCTTCATTTCTTTTTCATTTATTTCTGATCTGATCTTTATGATTTCTTTCCTTCTGCTTACTTTGGGGTTTTTCTTCTTCTTTCTCTAATTGCTTTATGTGTATGGTTAGGTTGTTTATTTGAGATGTTTCTTGTTTCTTAAGGTAGGATTGTATTGCTATAAACTTCCCTCTTAAAATTGCTTTTGCTGCATCCCATAGGTTTTGGGTCATCGAGTTTTCATTGTCATTTGTTTCTAGGTATTTTTTGATTTCCTCTTTGCTTCCATCAGTGATCGCTTGGTTATTAAGTAGTGTATTGTTTAGCTTTCATGTGTTTGTATTTTTTACAGATTTTTTCCTGTAATTGATATCTAGTCTCATAGCGTTGTGGTCAGAAATGATACTTGATACGATTTCAAATTTCTTAAATTTACCAAGGCTTGATTTGTGACCCAAGATATGATCTATCCTTGAGAATGTTCCATGAGAACTTGAGAAGAATGTGTATTCTGCTATTTTTGGATTGAATGTCCTACAAATATCAATTAAGTCCATCTTGTTTAATGTATCATTTAAAGCTCATGTTTCCTTTTTTATTTTCATTTTGGATGATCTGTCCATTGGTGATGGTGGGGTGTTAAAGTCCCATACTATGATTGTGTTACTGTCAATTTCCCCTTTTATGGATGTTACTATTTGCCTTATGTAATGAGGTGCTCCTATGTTGGGTGCATAAATATTTACAATTGTTATATCTTCTTCTTGGATCAATCTCTTCATCATTATGTAGTGTCCTTCTTTGTCTCTTGTAATAGTCTTTATTTTAAAGTCTATTTTGTCTGATATGAGAATTGCTACTCCAGCTTTCTTTTGATTTCCATTTGCATGGAATATCGTTTTCCATCCCCTCACTTTCAGTCTGTATGTGTCCCTAGGTCTGAAGTGGGCTCTTGTAGACAGCATATATACGGGTCCTGTTTTTATATCCATTCAGCCAGTCTATGTCTTTGGTTGGAGCATTTAATCCATTTACATTTAAGGTAATTATCAATATGTATGTTCCTATTACCATTTTCTTAATTGTTTTGGATTTGTTATTGTAGGTCTGTTCCTTCTCTTGTGTTTTCTGCCTAGAAACTTCCTTTAGCGTCTGTTGTAAAGCTGGTTTGGTGGTGCTGAATTCTCTTAGCTTTTGCTTGTCTGTAAAGGTTTTAATTTCTCCATTAAATCTGAATGAGACCCTTACTGGGTAGAGTAATCTTGGTTGTAGGTTTTTCTCCTTCATCACTTTCAATATGTCCTGCCAGTCCCTTCTGGCTTGCAGAGTTTCTGCTGAAAGATCAGCTGTTAACCTTATGGGGATTCCCTTGTGTGTTATTTGTTGTTTTTCCCTTGCTGCTTTTAATATGTTTTCTTGGTATTTAATTTTTGATAGTTTGATTAATATGTGTCTTGGCATATTTCTCCTTGGATTTATCTGTATGGGACTCTCTGTTCTTCCTGGACTTGATTAACTATTTCCTTTCCCATATTAGGGAAGTTTTCAACTATAATCTCTTCAAATATTTTCTCAGTCCCTTTTTTTTTCCCTTATTCATCTGGGACCCCTATAATTCGAATGTTGGTGCGTTTAATGTTTTCCAGAGATCTCTGAGACTGTCCTCAGTTCTTTGCATTCTTATTTGTTTATTCAGCTCTGCAGTATTTATTTCCACTCTTTTATCTTCCAGGTCAATTATCTGTTCTTCTACCTCAGTTATTCTGCTATTGATCCCTTCTAGAGAATTTTTAATTTCATTTATTGTGTTGTTCATCATTGTTTGTTTGCTCTTTAGTTCTTCTAGGTCCTTGTTAAACGTTTCTTGTATTTTCTCCATTCTATTTCCAAGATTTTGAATCATCTTTACTATCATTACTCTGAATTCTTTTTCAGGTAGACTGCCTATTTCCTCTTCATTTGTTAGGTCTGGTGGGGTTTTGCCTTGCTCCTTCATCTGCTGTGTGATTCTCTGTCTTCTTATTTTGCTTAGCTTACTGTGTTTGGGGTCTCCTTTTTGCAGGCTGCAGGTTCGTAATTCCCATTGTTTTTGGTGTTTGTTCCCAGCGGCCAAGGTTAGTTCAGTGGTTTGTGTAGGCTTCCTGGTTGAGGGGACAAGTGCATGTGTTCTGGTGGATGAGGCTGGGTCTTGTCTTTCTGATGAGCAAGTCCACGTCTGGTGGTGTGTTTTGGGGTGTCTCTTGCCTTATTATGATTTTAGGCAGCCTCTCTGCTAATGGGTGGGGTTTTGTTCCTGTTTTGCTAATTGTTTGGCATAGGTTGTCCAGCACTGTAGCTTGCTGGTTGTTGAGTGAAGCTGGGTGCTGGTGTTAAGATGGAGGTCTCTGGGAGATTTTCGCCGTTTGATATTATGTGGAGCTGGGAGGTCTCTTGTTGACCCCAGTGTCCTGAAGTTGGCTCTCTCACCTCAGAGGCAGAGCCCTGACTCCTGGATGGAGCACCAAGAGCGTTTCATCCACACGGCTCAGAATAAAAGGGAGAAAAAGTAGAGAGAATTAGTAGAAGTATGAAGAAATAAAGAAAGAAAGGAGGGAAGAAAGGAAGGAAGGAAGAAAGAAAGAAAGAAAGAAGGAAAGAAGGAAAGAAAGGAGGGAGGGAGGAAGGAAGGAAGGAGTGAAGGAAGGAAAAAAGACAGAAAGAAAGAAGATACCATAAAATAAAATAAAGTATAATAAAGTTATTGAATTAAAAAATAATTATTTAGAAAAAAAAGGGACGGATCGAACCTTAGGACAAATGTTGGAAGCAAAGCTATACAGGCAAAATCTTACATAGAAGCCTACACATACACCCTCACATAAAGAGGTAAAGGGGAAAAAATCATAAATCTTGCTTTCAGAGACCACCTCCTCAATTTGGGATGATTTGTTGTCTAAAGGAGGGAAGGAAGGAAAGAAGGAAGGAAGGAAAGAAAGAAAGAAAGAAAGAAAGAAGGTAAAGTATAATAAAGTTATTAAAATTAATTATTAAGAAAAAATTAAAAAAAAAGGACGGATTGAACCCTAGGACAAATGGTGGAAGCAAAACTATACAGACAAGATCTCACACAGAAGCATACACATTCGCAAACAGAGGAAAAGGGAAAAAATCATAGATCTTGCTCTCGAAGCCCACCTCCTCAATTTGCGATGACTCGTTGTCTATTCATGTATTCCACAGATGCAGGGTACATCAAGTTGATTGTGGAGCTTTAATCCGCTGCTTCTGAGGCTGCTGGGAGAGATTTCCCTTTCTCTTCTTCGTTCTCACAGCTCACAGGGGCTCAGCTTTGGATTTGGCCCTGCCTCTGCGTGTAGGTCGCTGGAGGGCGTCTGTTTTTTTGCTCAGACAGGACGGGGTTAAAGGAGCCGCTGATTTGGGGGCTCTGGCGCACTCAGGTCAGGGGGGAGGGAGGAGCACTGCGTGCGGGGCGGGCCTGCGGCCGCAGAGGCCAGCATGACACTGCACCAGCCTGAGGCCCGCCGTGCGTTCTCCCGGGGAAGTTGCCCCTGGATCCCGGGAACCTGGCAGTGGCGGGCTGCACAGGCTCCACGGAAGAGGGGTGTGGATAGTGACCTGTGCTCGCACACAGGCCCCTTGTTGGCGGCAGCAGCAGCCTTAGCGTCTCCCGCCCGTCCCTGGGGTCCGTGCTTTTAGCCGCGGCTCGCGCCCGTCTCTGGGGTTCGCACTTTTAGCCGCGGCTCGCGCCCGTCTCTGGAGTTCCTTTAAGCAGCGCTCTTAAATCCCCTCTCCTCGCGCACCAGGAAACAAAGAGGGAAGAAAAAGTCTCTTGCCTCTTCGGCAGGTCCAGACTTTTCCCCGGACTCCCTCCCGGCTAGCCGTGGTGCACTAACCCCTTTAGGCTATGTCCAAGCCGCCAACCCCAGTCCTCTCCCTGCCTCCAACCGAAACCCCGAACCTCAGCTCGCAGCCCCGCCCGCCCCGGCGGGTGAGCAGACAAGCCTCTCGGGCTGGTGAGTGCCGGTCGGCACCGATCCTCTGTGCGGGAGTCTCCCCGCTTTGCCCTCCGCACCCGTTGCTGTGCTCTCCTCCGCGGCTTCGAAGCTCCCCCCTCTGCCTCCCGCAGTCTCCGCCCGCGAAGGGGCCTCCTAGTGTGTGGAAACTTTTCCTCCTTCACAGCTCCCTCCCACTGGTGCAGGTACCCTGAATACACAGGTTTTAAAAAATCAGAGTAGAGTATCTGTTTTTCTGACTTCTTTTCTACAAAGAAACTCAGAGTTGCTGATAATTTTTCTTTTTCTTTCTTTTTTTTTTTTTTTGATTTATCTTTTTCTTGAAAATAGGTTGCGGTTCCTTTTTTTATCCTTTTCATTGACAGAAAAATAATTTTGTGTGTATTTTCTGAGTCCAGTAAATCCTTTTAATCATTAGATATTTTGTTGACACCTGTGTGTGTGCTTTTCATTATACCCATATGTCATAAGCCACTATCTATAGTGATTCTGCCAGTCTTTTGCTTTTGGATTAATATTATCAATATGCTTAAAAAACTTAAAATGATCCTTATTTTTATTTTGACTTTTGCTCCATATATTATTAATATTTTTTCTTATTGACTTAATATGTTAACAAAATCTAGGTTTTATTACTCTTACTATTTCCACATTATGCAGAGGAAAGTGATGTGTTTATACCTTAGCCTTTCTGTATTAATTATGGAAAAAAATATATTGTATTTTTGGAACTACATTTGAAAGATTCATGCTTGAAGCACTAACCAAGATCATTGCAGTGCAAAAACTGCAGCTTTGTCATGACCGAGGTATTATTTACTCAGTACATTTAACACTGAGTCCCTAGTCTTCTCATTTTCTCTCTTCCAGGTTGTTATATGCCCAGCAAGGTGCTTTGCTCAAAGTATTAGGTGTGTAATAAATACAAGGAAAATTGTATTAAACTAAAGACCTTTTTTGTAATTCTCATATGCCTAGAAAGTAAAGGGTGTTAAGATCTCTTTGACTCATTGCTTTCATCCTAATAGTTCAATATCTCCCACCTGTGTAAGAAAATGCCATGAAACAGCAATTTGAGGTTTATGCAGAAATGCTCTGAAATGATACTAATGTCTGTGATGATTTAAAAAAAAGATCTTTAACATGTAATTTCAAAATTCTTCATAAAAAATTCTAATTTATAAATAGGTTCACTCACACTATAAGTGAAACGAGTATGCTTTGTATTTTTCACGCATTATTATTATCTACACTTTCCCAAATGTATACTAAGTCTTCATATCCGTAGTTTCTTGTGTCTACATAATGTCCTATGAAATTGATATCCACAATGAGTATAATGTGTTTGGTAATTTCCAGTTATTATGTTTTTTATTTATTTTGTTATTATGCCACAATGCTTCTTAAAAAACACAAGCTTATTTATCTTTTCTTAAAATATACCGTAAAAGTAAATTATCAGAAACTAGCTAGTGAGTGCATTGTTATTTAGATACATGTGGTTTAATTTTATTTTTGTAACCCTTAGGTCAATAAAAGCACCAATAATATATTTGAAAATGGTCAAGTCAAAGTAAGGATCATTTTAAGCCTTTAGGCAAATTTATTGGCCATCTACATTTGGACATAAAGAGAATACGATTTCAAGGTTGTTATTTTGTTGATTTTTTAAAATAAGTTTGTCCCGTGGTTTGATATTTACCTCTGGGATTTAGATCTGAGGTACACTCAATCACTGGTTAATCCAGATATTGAGATAAAAGAAGGAAAATTGTAATTCCAAATAATTTTTTAAATTGATTACCCCAATTTACATATTGCTATTTGCCAGCAGTTATTTTGGGTACATAGCTGGAGAATGTGTACTATATGACGCTTTTCCCAAAATTCAGCATTATACATATAAACTGCCGGTTTTTCTACCTTCTCACTTTCCTATGCCAGGCTGACACATCCCTTAATTTCTATTGACCAGGGCAGGCTTACTGTTCTCTCAGCTTGACTGAACTTCAGACAGGCTTTTTCCTGACCATAGGCCTCTGACTTCCCTTTTCTTAGAGCATTAACTTAAAAAAACAAACAAACTTGGAATTGTAAATTCTTTCTCTGCCTCTTTGAGATGTAAATCTTCCCCCAGACTTTTGCCAGTTTTATATACCAGAACTGTCTTTCTCAAAGACTGGGAGCCATCACTTTGAAATGTAATCATCAAGAAAGATTGTGTCTCTCTCCTAGTCTGTGTGGGAGGATAGAAGCCTAATTTCTATTAGCCAATGAGTACCATTTAGCAGACACAGATCCTAGTTCACCCCAGTACTTAAAATCTCTCCTGCTTTTTGTTTCAGTGGAGTTGAGTTTAATTTCTCTCTCCTATTGTAATAGTCTGGAATAAAGTCTTGGCTGTTTAACGCCATCTAGGACAATTTTTCTTTGACACACATGTATCTATATACCTACAAGTTATATAGGATATATATACCTACAGGATTATCTTCACCTTGTATTCATGTCTTTTTCCTATTAACTTATAGATAGTCTTATCAAGAGGTAGAGTTTATTTCTCTGTCCCTTGAATTTATGCTGATCTTGGGGGGGTTTTGATATATGGAATGTGGCAGAAGTGATAATGTGCCAGTGTGAGCCTAGGCATCAAGGAGCCTGGCACACTTTGCCCACAGTCAACCTGCTTCTGACTATAGGCACATGAGAAGTCTAGCTAAGACCAGTCTAAGTCTAGCTGAGACCAGCCCTAATTGCTGACTTGAAGAATTGGGTACAAATAAATTGTTGTGCTTTTGAGGCTAGGAACAGTATAAATGTAAAGCAATACTATAGTGAAATATAATATATACATACAGAGGTGATTCTGAAAAATTTTAACTTTCAGACTTGGCAACACCCTCTCTCCTATTAGGTGACCCATGTATAAATTAAGATATATAGATTTCCATTTCTTTACATCAGCAGAAATATGCTATGACATCTCAGTATTTGCACCTCTTTTTGTCCTATGCTAGACTATCTACTTCAAGAAATAAAATATATTCCCTCTTCTTCTAGGCTCAAATTGCCAAAATATATCAAATCTAATTAACTAAAAGTGAGCAAATCTACTCTCTTTAAAGTGATCAATTTAATTATAGTATTTTGCTTTCTTAGTTCACTGGAGTCGCCAATTAAAATAACAGGCTCAAGCAGATGGCCTTTGAGCTAAGAGGTCAATTTACTGTATCAAGGAGAAAAATGAACAGAATTAAAACAATTTACTAAAACATAACTTCAAAGAACTGATACTTTAAAGTGTGATCCGAAACGTTATTCACATGTATTTGTTTTAGTATATAGCATTAGTTATCAATTAAAATCCAAGTTCTACCTCTTACAGAATTGTCTCTTTGGGGCACACTTATTTCTAAAAGAATCGTCTCTCTTTCTAGCAACAGGTGTTTTTACAATGAATGAAATTTGTCTTCATTTTCAAGATTTCAGGGCAAATTTGTTAGACTGTTTGTATCCGGTGTAACATTTGACCTAATTTTAATTTGCAGAACATAATTGGAGCTTGGGGATATCATTATTCATACCGCTTTTCTAATTATATCAAATGAGAGGTAACCTTTGAATAAAGAATGACATTCAAAGAAAACTGGATTGTTCCTTCTCTTAAATGTGGATAAAAACAGCACCAGTCCTTGCTACCTTTTCTGTTGCTGATATTTCACCATAAATATGCATGTGGTCTCACTATTTGTAATCGCCCTGGGAAAGTATTTACCTACACATGTTGACAGTTTGGTAAAATAGGCACTTCATAAATTTACAATTTTTTAAATTTTTAATGCTTTCATCTTTCAATTAAATGTAAAGAGTGAAAATAGGGTCTAAATTTTTGGCATGTGCTATAATTTGGTAAATTCTTAAACTCAAGTATATTTCTTAAGCTAGTCATTGAAAACAAGTCAAAGGTTGTTTTCATGAATTTATTGCTGTATGAGTTTACTAAAATTGCAAATTTTACTTCTAGCCTTATAGAATTTTGAAATGTTATATTCAGCAACTTTTTAAATGTCAACATTAAAGAAAGAATGGTGTAAATAAATGCAGCAAGATGCTTAGCTTTGATCTTATGGTTAAGTTATTGAAATTCTTTGGAAATTGAATTACTGTAAATAACTTTAGGATAACTCTATTTTTTCTAACTCCAAACTCTTATAACTAATGAAAACTCTTTTGAGATAATGACAGTTATAATGCTCTGTTTTTAAAATAACTCTCTTTGTTTGTGAAAGCATTTAAGATAACAGCTACACTTATTAATTGCTTAGAGGTTTATTAAAAATAATAGCTACCATTTTTCAACATTTCTTTAAGTTATATATTACAAAAATATGCTATTTTATTTAATCATCAAAAAATCCATTTTGGGTTCAGTAAACCTGAGTAATTCTTTCTCATTCAGCTAATATTTGGGAGAGCAGAAATTACAATCTATGACTATCTTATATCAAGTCTATATTGTACTACTTTTATCAAGATACAGTTGATAAAAACTTAAACTTGAATACCTTTTAAATCTCTATATTTTTTCTTTACTCCCCTCCCATGTTTTATGTTTTTGATGTCACATTTTATATCTTTTTATCTTGTATGTCCCTTCACTAATTATTGTGTAGTTATTCTTACTACATTTGTCTTTTAACCTTCATACTTGATTTATAAGTGATTCCCCACCTTTACAACATTAGATAATTCTAAAATTTACTATATATTTAGCTTTACCAGTGAGATGTGTCTCCATGTTTTCTTTTTACTAATTACCCTTTCTTTTCAGCTTAAAGACGTCCATTTAACATTTCTTTGAAGGCAAGTCTAGTGGTGATGAACTCCTTTAGTTTTGCTTCTCTGGAAGAGTCCTTACCTCTCCTTCAATTCTGTATGTAACTTTGTTAGGTAGAATATTCTTAGCTGGAATCTGCTGATAGTTTTATGGAGGTTCCTTGTATGTAACGAGTTGTTTTTCTCTTCCTGCTTCTAAGATTCTCTCCTTATCTTTGTCTTTTGACACTTAAATTATAGTATGACTTGTCATTGCTCTTTTTGGGTTCATCTTATTTGGAGCTTTTTGAGCTTTGGATGTAGATGTCTTTTCCTTCTCCAGGTTAGGAAAGTTTTCAGCCATTATTTCTTCAAAAAATTTTTTTGTCCCTTTCTCTCTCTTCTTCTGAGACCCTGATAATGCAAAACTTGATCCATTTGATGTTGCCCCAAAAGTCCCTTAAGCTATCTTCACTTTTTTCATTCTCTCTCTTTTTTTTTTGTCTTTTTGCTGCTCTAATTAGGTGAGTTTCACTGCTATTTCTTCAAGTTCACTGATCCTTTCTTCTTTTATATCTAGTGTGCAGTTGAACCCATTTGGTGTATTTTTCAGTTCAGTTAATGTATTCTTCAGCTCTGCAACTTCAGAAAACCAGGGCATCTGTCAATAGTATAAGTACCTTTTAGAAATGACCAGTGAACTAGAGAGTGGCCGAAGGAGAACACTAGCTATCCTCCATTCCTTGAGAGTATCTACTTAGGCACCTAGATGTGTGCCAGATCAGAAGGTTGGACCTCAGTCTGAAGCTTTGGACAAGCAAATAGGTCTGTTTCCCAGAAAGATTAGGGTTTTATTCCAGTCTGCTGTCTGTGCAGTGCCCAAGGGTGGTAGCCTGCCACAAGCTGTCTCTCCAATTGTTACAGTCCA
Organism: Leucopleurus acutus; assembly: GCF_964270905.1. Lineage (NCBI taxonomy): Eukaryota > Metazoa > Chordata > Mammalia > Artiodactyla > Delphinidae > Leucopleurus > Leucopleurus acutus. The sequence goes on along the minus strand of NC_139145.1, from coordinate 76,413,788 downwards.
ATGGGACCCAGAAACATAAACCTCCCTGGTCACCAGTGCTAGGCAATCAAGGGGCATCATTTGGGCCATAGTTACCAAAGCAGGGCACCAGATGTGAACACTAGGGCACCAGATATGCATAAGAGCTCTCTTCCAGAAGATAGGGGGCTCTGGAGCACAGCAGAGAAAGAGCATGAAGATAGTGCCATACTTCCAAGTTCTCTCAAAAGGCTTACCGTAGGCCCTTAGACATGGGTTTAATTACAAGCCTGCCCTTCAGACTGGAGCTGTGAAGATAAACTAATAGAACTCTCACTGAAAAATTGGGGTCCTTAGGCTATTGCCTCTTGCTGTGCCCTAAGGGTGGTAACTGGTTAAGAATTATTTTGCCATTGGTTCCAGTCCTGTTGAACACTTGAGCATAAACCCTATCAGCCACCAGAACTAGGCTATATAGAGTTGTCTCCTGGGCAGCAACTACAAAAATCAGAGTGCCAGTGAAGGGTACAAACTTTTCTCTGGGACATACTGGTGAGCTAGGTGAGGTAGATGAAGAGCACAAAGATGGTTCCTGCCAGCCTCTGACACTGGAGTGTATCCCAGCAGGCTCCTAGATGTGTGTTAAATTAGATGCCTTTAGGTCAATGCTTTAAAATAAGCAAATAAACCTCTTTCACTTAAAGTCTGGGTGCTTTTCAATTACATGCCTCTTCATTGGGCCCTGAGGAAGGTGACTCTGAACACACAAGGCCTTTAAGAGCTGTTTTTTCAGTTCATCATAGCCTTGTGGGTCTCATGGATGCAAGCTTCACTGGTTTTCAAAGCTAGATGTTTTGGGGGCTCATAACTCAGGTGCAGGCTTTAGAAGTTGTGGCACCCAATATGGGGGTCAAACCCTTTGCTCCTCAAGGAGAAGATTCAGGTTTTGAGTTCTCTTCTGATTGTGGATCGCTGTGCTGTGGTGGGTTTTGTGGTGATATTCTGTTTCTACTACCCAGTTTGAGGTGGGATTTTTCTCATTTGCCCAGTGTGTAGGAGTGGCTCAGCTAGTTTTTAGGTTAAATTGTTCCATATGTAGCTGTAGATTTTGTGTGTCTATGGGAGGAGGTAAGTTCAGGATCTTCATATGTCACCCACTTGGACCAGAACCTAAATTGTACTATTAATGATTATGATATATTATACTTTTAAATATACATTTCTTTTTCTAAATTAATCTCTGTTTAAAGTGATTGGAAGTATGTTAAATTCGTGTTAATATTTGAAGAATTTATATTTTATAGTATTGTCTTTCCATCCAAAACTGTGATATCTTTACTATTTCATTCTTTTTTATGTTCATCAATAAAATTTAACAGAATTATGGAAACTGATAATATCGACCCTGAAGGGAGAGTGCTATTTCTGCTCCTCTTGGAAGTAAATTGTGTAACTTAGCAGGCAGATCTGTGTCTCAGTTACCTCATCTGCTGAAACATGGAATATAAGAATGACTAATTCCATATAGATTGTTTTGAGAATTAAAGAGATAGTACTTATAATATACTTAAAATGGTATCTGTAATATAAGACCTCAGTGGGGTAGTAATCATTGCTTGCATTGTTATTCTGTCTTGATATAAGGGCAATATATTTCTGTTAAGCTTTCCTAAATTTATTTGAGTTTTGGTACTATTACATATAGAATATTTTTTCCCATTTGGATTTATTTTTGCTTATTCCCAGGCTAAAGAAGAATTACTGAATTTGAATGTTTAATTGATTCTAACTACTAATTTGTTACATGTTCTTTTAAGGCTAGAACTTATTGCTAGAAGTTATGTAGCTAAAAAAAATGCAAATAGCAAAATATGCAGTTGAATGTTTTTATTAATGAAAATACAGGAATATTTTATATTTTATTTTCTAAAATCTCCAAAACAATATTGAACAATAATGTCAATGCAGATATCTAATTATTTCCTTTTTATTTAACTAAAATTATTTTAGTGGTTTGGGTTAAAGGATAATGTTTTAGTTTTTAATTAAATTTCAGTACTTTGATTCTATTACATTTTAAGTAGCACTCATTTTTATTTGAAATAGTTTTGTATATTTCTACCATCTATAGATATGATTAAATTGTTTCCTTTAATATGTCAATAAAATATATAATTTCTGGTAATTTGACACTGAATTACCATGGCTTTTATGGAAAAATTGTTCATTTAAAATTATATTCAAAAGTAAGGGTTTTTTTCCTATTCTCTTTTGGATATAAATTTAGGCTATCTTAATCAAATCTAGGAGATGTACTTATATTTCTATGGTACAAAATAATTTAAATATCATTGAAATTATTAATGACAGTGGATATTATTCACCTGTGAACTCATTTGTTCTTGGGCTCCTCAATGTTAGATTTTGCTTTTTCTCTTTTCTAATCTTTCTTCTGTTGATTGTCTATTTAAGTGCTTTCATTTCTCTTGGGTTATTTTTTTTTTTTTGCGGTACGCGGGCCTCTCACTGTTGTGGCCTCTCCCATTGCGGAGCACAGGCTCCGGACATGCAGGCTCAGCGGCCATGGCTCACGGGCCCAGCCACTCCACGGCATGTGGGATCTTCCCAGACTGGGGCACGAACCTGCGTCCCCTGCATCGGCAGGCAGACTCTCAACCACTGCGCCACCAGGGAAGCCCTCTCTTGGGTTATTTTTATATAATTCATATTTCTCTAGGGAATAATTTCTTAAATTTTGCTTCCCCAGATATAATAGTTTTTCTATAATTACTTTATCATAACTATTTTTGTTTTCTCATTCCTAACTTTGAAAATTACTAACTTATTTTTATTTGGTTTGCAAAGTATTTATTATATTACCATTCCTTTCAAATTGTCAACTTAAGAAGCCTTCCTTTTTAAGGTTGAATTATATTTCATTTTATGTATGTCATTTTCTTGATTCATTCATCTATTTTAGACACTTAGGTTGTTTCTACAACTTGGTTGTTGTGAATAATTTTAATAAGTGTAAGAGTTCTAATGCTTCCAGAAGTGGAATTTCCAGATCGTATTGTAATTCTATTTTTAATTTTTTGAGGAAAGTCCATACCTTCCTGTGCAAGGAATCTAATTTTCCACATTCTAACTAATACTTGGTTCATTTAAAAGAATTTTTTTTTAGTTTTAAATTTTTATTTAATGGCCACCTGACAGGCATAAGGGTGGTTTTGATTTGCATTTTCCTGATGATTAGTGATGTTAACTAACAGTTTTCACATACATTTTGGGCACTTGTATGTCTTATTTGGAGAAATATCTATTCAAATCCTTAGCTCACTTGTTTGGTTTCTTTTTTTAGGTTTTTTGCTATTGTACAAGTTCCTTATACATTTTGAAGATTAACTGCTAAGCAGATTTATGGTTTAAAAATATTTCAACCATTCTGTAGGATAGCTTTTTACTTTGTTGATTGTTTCACTTGCTTGTTAGTTGTACAGAAGCTTTTTAGTTTGATGCTGTACCACTTGTCTGTTTTTGCTTTTGTTGCCTATGCTTTGGGTGTCATATAAACAAAATCATTTTCACGACTAAAGTCGTGAGCTTTTCTACTGTGCTTTCTTCTAGTAGTTTTACAGTTTAAGGTTCTTAGTTTAAGTTTTTAATCCATTTTGATTTTATTTGATGATATGGTATAAGATAAGGGCTCAGTTTCATTCTTCTGTATTTGAATATTCAGTTTTCTCAACACTGTTTGCTGAAGAGGCTATCCTTTATCTACTGTGGATTGTTGGCACCCATACTGAAGATCTGTTGACTGTCTATGTGAGGAATTATTTCTGGGATCTTTTTTTTTTTCTGTAACATCAATCTGTGTGTCTGTTTTTATGCCACTACCATACTGTTTTGACTACTGTAGTGTTGTAGCATATTTTTTTAACTGCTGAATATTAACTTTATTTTTTATTTTTATTTTATATTGGAGTGTAGTTGGTTTACAATGTTTTGTTAGTTTCAGATGTACAGCAAAATTATTCAGTTATACATATACATATATCTATTCTTTCACAAATTCTTTCCCCATTTAGGTTACTACAGAATATTGAGTAGAGTTCTCTGTGTTATACAGTAGGTCGTTGCTGGTTATCTATTTTAAATATAGTAGTGTTGTGGGAGAGGATGAATTGGGAGATTGGGATTGATATATATACAGTATTAATACTATATATAAAATAGATAACTAATGAGAACCTTCTGTATAGCACAGGGAACTGTACTCAATGCTCTGTGGTGACCTAAATGAGAAGGATATCCAAAAAAGAGGGGGCATATGTATATGTATAGCTGATTCACTTTGCTGTACAGTATAAAAAACACAATACTGTAAAGCAACTATACTCCAATCAAAATTAAAAAAAATAAATAGTAGTGTTGTAAAATACTTTGAAATCAGGAAGTGTGATGCCTCCAGCTCTGTTCTTTTTTCCAAAGATTAATTTGGTTATTTGTACCTTTTGTGATTTCATATAAATCTTAGAATTCTTTTTCTATTTCTTTAAAAATATGCCTTGGGAATTTTATAGGAATTGCACTGAATCTGTTGATTGGTTTGGATAATATGGAAAATTAATATATTAATTCTTCCAGTCCAATGTACACAAGAGGTTTCTCCATTTGTTTGGATCTTACATAGATCATTACATCTTATCATTGTTTTATTGTTTACTGTATATAAGTATTTTACCTCACTAGTTTACTCCTAAGAATTTTATTCTTTTTAGAGTTACTGTAAATGGGATGTTTTTCTCAATTTCCTTTTAAGATAGTTTATTGCTAGTGTATAGAAAGGTAAATTATTTTTGTGTGTTTATTTAATATCCTGAAACCTTACTGAATTTGCTTACTAGTTCCAACAACTTTTTTTTTCATATAGTCTTTCTATGTATAAAACCATGATATCTGCAAACAGGGGCAATTTCACTTCTTTCACTGTGATTTGGATGCCTCTTATTGCCTTTTCTTGTCTAATTGGTCTGGCTAGGACTTCCAGTACCACATTGAATAGATATGACAAGAGCAGATACTTTTGCCCTGCTCCTGATTTTAGAGGAAAAGCTTTCAGTTTTGTACCTTTGAGTATGATGTTAGTTCTTGGCTTTTAATATATGTCTTTTATTATATTGAGGTTTTCCTTCTATACCTAGTTCATGGAGAGTTTTTATCATGAAAGGGTGTTGAATTTTGTCAACTGTTTCTACTGTAGTTATTGAGATGCATCATGTAGTTTTTATCCTTTATTCTGTTAATGTGGTATATCACATTCATTATTTTTTTTAAAATGTTGTATCATTCTTAAATCCAGGGATAAATTCCATTTGGTCACCATGTGTGACACTTTCAAGTTGGACTTGGTTTTCTAGTAACTTTTTGTTGAATTTTCCATCTATATTCATCAGGGATATTGGCCTATAGTATTCCTGTGGTGTCTTTGGCTTTGGTATCAAGATAATGCTGGCATCATATAATGAGTTTGGAAGTTTCTCTCCACTTAAATTTTTTAGAAGAGTTTGAGGATTGGCATTAAAGTTTCTTTAAGTGTTTGGTAGAATTTGCCCACAAAGCCCTCTGATACTGGGCTTCCTTTGGGAGGTTTTTGATTATTGATATAATCTCTATACTATTTATATGTCTGTTCAGATTTTGATTTAACCCTGAATCAATCTTGGTAGGTTATGTGTTTCTAGGAAGTTAACTGTTTCTTCTGTTATCCCGTTTATTGGCATATAATTATTCATAATAGTGTCTTATCATTTTTATTTCTATAGCTTCAGTTGTAATGTTTCCTCTCTGACTTACGATTTTATTTGTTTGCATTACCTCTTTTTCCTTAATCTGGCTAAGATTTGTCAATTTTGTTTAGCTTTCAAGAAAATAACTCTCAGTTTCTTTTATTATATTTTCTATTTTTCTTTTTTCTTTTGTTTTTTCTCTAATTTAAAAATATTTCTTTTTTCTTCTAACTTTGGGCTTAGTTTTTTTTTTATTGAGGTGTAAATTTAGGTTATTTGAGATCTTTCTTCTTTTATAATGAAGGCGTTTATTGCATGAAATTTCCCTCTTAATACCACTTTTGCTTCATACTATAAGTTTTTGTATGTTGTGTTTTTGTTTTCATTTGTGTCAAGTTATTTTATAATTTTTAAAATTTCTTCTTTGACCGTTGGTTGTTCAAATCGTCTGATTGTGGTCAGAAAAGATCTTTGGTATAATTTCAGTCTTCTCATATTTACCAAGACTTGTTTTATGATGTAAAATGTGATTTATTCTGAAGAAAGTTCCATGTGTGCTTGAGAATAATATATATTGTGTTGATCTTCGATGGAATATTCAGTATATGTCTGTTAAATATATTTTGTCTATAGTGATACTCAAGTCATTATTTATTGATTTTCTTTCTGCATGTTCTATCTATTATAAAAATTGACATATTGAAATCTCCTCTGATTGTTATATTGCTATCTATTTCTCCCTTCAGTTCTGTGAATGTTTGTTTTATATACTTAGGTGATCAGATTTGAGTGCATGTATATTTATGATATATCTTCCTGGTGGATTGACCTTTTTATCTTTGTAAAAGGCCCTTCATTGTCTCTTGTGACAGTTTTTGAGTTGTTCTATGTTGTCTAATATAAATAGAGCCACTCCTGCTCTCTTTTGGTTTCCATTTGTATGGAATGTCTTTTCCTTCCCTTAATTTTTAGCCTTTTTGTGTTCTTAAATCTAAACTATGTCTTAATCCATTCAGTCATTATGCCTTTTGATAGAGGAGTTTAATAAAATTACATTTGAAGTACTATCGATAGGAAATAATTCAATATTGTCCTTCTGTTATTTTTCTGTTAGTCTATAGTTCTTTGTTTCTTTTTTCCTGCTTACTGTTTTCCTTACTCTTTTGTAGATTTTCTTTTTATTGATAGGCTTCGAATTTTTTCTCTTATTTTATTCTGTAACTTCTATAGGTATTTGCATGTGTAGGTGTGCTTACCTTGGGCCTTAGATAAAATATTTTATAAGTCTATTTCAGGCTGATAACAAGTTCAGTCATACACAAAACCTCTACATTTTAACTTCTCCTTCCTAATCCTTATATTATTGTTGTCACAATGTGCACCTACTCACATTTTGTATCTTTTCCCTACAGCTTCATTGAGATATAACTGGCATATAACATTGTGCAGGTTTAAGGTACGCAACCTGTTGCTTTGATATACTTATGTGTTGCAACATGATTACCATGATCATAACAGTAGCTAAGACAATTATGTCACATGATTACCATTTCTTTTTTCTGGTGAGGACATTTAAGATCTATTCTCTTAGCAACTTTAAGGTATATATACTACCCTATTGTTGACTATAATAACTATGCTGTATATTAGATCTCCAGAATTTATTTATCATGTAATTGAAAGTTTGTACCCTTAGACAAATATCTCCCTATCCCCCCACCCTATCTCCTGGTAAATACCATTCTACTCTGTTTCTATAAGATAAGCTTTATGAGATTCTAGTGATATCATAGAGTATTTGTCTTTCACTGTCTGACTTATTTCACTTAGCATAATGTCCTCAAGTTCCGTTCATGATGTTGCAAATGTTATGTTTTCCTTCTTTCTCATGGCTGAATGAAATTCTATTAGATATATACATCATATCTTCTTCATCCATTCTTCCATTGACAGACAGTTCAGTTGTTTCCATATCTTGGCTATTGTGAATAATGCTGCAATAAACATGGAGGTGCAAATATCATTTTGAGTTAGTGTTCTTATTTTCTTCAGATAAATACCAACAAGTGAAATTGCATCAAATGGCAGTTCTGTTTTTATTTTTTTATGAACCTGCATACTATTTTCCATAGCAGTTGCGTCAACTTACATTCCTACCACCAGGGCACAAGGGTTCCCTTTTCTCAACATCTTTACCAACACCTGTTATCCTTTGTCTTATTTATGGGAGCCGTTCTAACAGATTTAAAGTAATATCTCACTGTGGTTTTGATTTGCATTTCCCTGATGATTAGACATGTCAAGTACATTTTCATGTACCAATTGGACATTTGTATGTCTTCTTTGGAATAATGTTTATTGGGGTACTCTTCCCATTTTAATTAGATTATTATTATTTTTATTATTCTTAATTTTTTTCTATTGTGTTTTCAGAGTTCCTTATATATTTTGGATATAAACCCCTTTCTGATACATGCTTTGCAAATATTTCTCCTATTCCATAGCTTACCTTTTTGTTTTGTTCATTGTTTCTTTGCTGTGCAGAAGCTTTTCAGTTTGTTATAGTCCCCCTTATCTATTTTCACTTCTGTTGCTTATGCTTTTAATGTCATACCCCCCAAATCATCACCCAAACCAAATTCAAATAGCTCTCCCCCCTATGTGTTCTACTAAGAGTTTTATGGTTTCATGTCTTATATTTAATTCTTTAATCCATTTTGACTTCATTTTTCTGAGGAGAAATGTAAGATAGGGGTCCAGTTTCATTATTTTGCTTCTGATTATTCACTTTGTCCATTTATTCAATAGACTATGCTATTCCCACTGAGTATTCTTGGCTTGCTTGTGAAATAGTAGTTGACTGTATATGTGTGGGTGAACATATGTGAATCTTGTGAACTCTAAATTCTGGTCCATTGGTCTATATATCTATAGACCAGTATCATACTGTTTTGATTATGGTACAATAACTTTTAGTATAGTTTGAAATCAAGAAGTGTGATGCATCCAGATTGCTTCTTCTTTTTCAGAACTGTTTTGGTTACAGTTTTTGGTAGTTCTGTACAAATTTTAGCATTGTGTTTTCTATCTGTGAAACATACCACTGGAATTTTGGTAGGAAAAGCACTGAATCTTTTAGATGGCTTTGGGATGTACAGACATTTAAACAAATTAATACTTCCAATCCATGAATGAACACAAGATATCTTTCCATTTGTTTGTGTGTCTTTCAATTCCTTTGATCAAATTCTTATAATTTTTACTGTACAGAACTTTCACCTCTTTTGTTTAATTTATTCCTAAGTATTTTATTGTTTTTGATGCTATTGTAGATAGGCTTTTTTTTTTTTTTTTTTTTTTTTGCTGTACACAGGCCTCTCACTGTTGTGGCCTCTCCCGTTGTGGCGCACAGGCTCCAGACGCACAGGCTCAGCGGCCATGGCTCACGGGCCCAGCCACTCTGCGGCATGTGGGATCTTCCCAGACCGGGGCACAAACCCATGTCCCCTGCATCAGCAGGTAGACTCTCAACCACTGCACCACCAAGGAAGCCCTAGATAGGCATTTTTTAATTGCTATTTCAAATATTTTGTTGTTAGTGTACAGAAACACGACTGATTTTTATTTATTGATTTTTTTAGCTTGCAGCTTTACTGAATTTGTTGATTGGTTCGAACAGTCCTTGGGATTTTCTAAACATAAGATCATATCACTTGCAAACAAAGACAGTTTTACTTCTTCCTTTCTGATTTGGCTGTCTATTTCTTTTTCTTGCCTTATTAATCTGTCTAGAACTTCTAGAACTATGTTGATTATGAGTAATGAAAATGAGCACCCTTTTCTTCTTCCTGATCGTAGAAGAAAAGTTTTTAACCATTCACAGTAGAGCATGATGTTAGCTGTGGCCTTGACATATATGGCCTTTATTATGGTAAGGTATGCTTCTTTTATCCCCAGTTTCTTAAGCATTTTTGTAATAAGTAATGTTTAATATTGTCAAATATGGGGCAAGGTAAGATAAAGGATAGGGAAACATATGATATGAAATGAAAGTAGTTCAAAATTAACATTTTTTTAGTTAAAAATATGTTTGAAGTGCAGAGAGCTTTGGCTGGTAATAAAAAATATTCCAGAAAAACTTGGACAAAAATGTTTCAGACACAGCTAAAAATATAAATGCTGTAAATGTCATATTAAGTTTTGCTTCAGTTTGATTTTTTTAACTTCTTTCTCAGAAAGAGTCAGATTTCAGAAAAGCTTCCCAATAATTGGTATAGGAAACAATGTGTTTTAGAGCACGTTCTACTGAGTTGGAAGGATTTGAATCACAATCCTTATCTCTAGTGTTCAGTAAGAGGTGAAGTATTTCTTAGAAATGGTTCTATTTGTCTGTGTACAAAACATGAGATTGCAAGCAAAATTGTGAAATGTCAGTGTTTGCCATAATTTATCTAATCACTTATCTAATAATTGTGACCCATCTCATTTTTTCTTATGTTTGGATATATCTCATGCCCCTTAGACAGAGCTGGCCAAGTTTCAGATCTACATTTCCCGCCAGTCTCATGATAAGAGTGGCATTTGGTGAAGGAGTTCTAGGGACACCTAAAATGGGTTTCCTGGCTTTGGGGGATATGTGAATAGAGAAACTGGATCCTGCTACCTTCTCAATAAATTTGAAACATTTTCCATAATCACAAAAATAATATAAAAGGGCTACATTTTCTGCTATCATGAAAATATTTTACAGAAGAAATGGAGAAATGCATGGAATGAGCTAGTTGTACCTCATTGTGTTCAGTCTGTCTAAACTTCCCCATGGGAATTTCTTTCAATAAGTCCCTGTTGCTTAAATTGTCCTTTATGAAAAAGTTCAGATGCTTTTGTACTATATATGTTTTCCCACAGGCAGTCAGGTGCCTGTCCATGTGCTGTAAATAAAGTGGGGAGTGTGTCTCAGGTCACTCAATTTCTCTTCAAGCCTTGGGAAGAAATTCAACTCTACCAGTATTGAAGGCACTTTGACATGTTACTTCCAGAACTTTAATTTGTGTGCAAGTAAATCATGTGATATTTAAAGATGTTATTAAAAGTGAACGATTTCATATTATGATTACTATTCCTATCAGGGAAGCCTTCTAAAAGATACTAGATGTGAATTAAACTCTCCAAGGGAAATCAGTGCTGTTTCTTGGTCTGTCACATAATAAAATGTCAAAGGAAAGATGATAAGGAAGCAAATTGACTAAGATGATATATTTGGCATTATGGAACTTTGAGGTTTTATCTGCACAGATTAGATAAAATTGGAGCTTAAAATTCTGATTTAATTTGGCATGTCTTCCCTATCTAGAGGCAGACTGATGTGGATTCTAATATTCAATGGCCTATAAAAAAGATGACACCAAACTTCTCTTTTCTACTTTATCTCCAAAGTCTGATCAATAATTTTCCTTTAGGTGCTTTCTGCCTTTCAAAACAAAATCCCTCAGCCTGGCTTTATGCTATGTTTATGGCTGGTTTTTTTTTAAGTAAAAAATTTTAGATAAAATGCTACTACCACTTATTTCACCTGATACTCAGTATATCACGAGTAACAGTAAATATTTGTCCTCTGAATATGCTATCATCTCACCTGGGAACAACAAAAATACCTTCAATATTTAAAGTTAAATCAGAATGAATATAATATATGAATTGTACAGATCATCTTAGGTTATCTAACTAAACTTACATTGACATTTTTAAAGGAAAATAATTATTAAAAATATAAGGGGTTTGATTGATTTTTTTATGAATTAGAATCTGTCTTCCTGTCAAATATATATGACAAATACATTGTGTACATGCTTACATGTACCTTAAAGCAGAAAAACATGACTTCAAATATTGATAATTGCTTCTGGGAGTCCATTAGGATAAAAGATTGTACCAAATATATACAAATCTATTGACACATATGAAGACTTGTAAGAGAAAAAGTAATCTTTATTCTTCTATGACAGAAGATCTTTATTATACTCAACTTTCCCCAAATTATAATATCTCATTGTAACAGAGAGAAGTTAAATAGACTCAGTATAAATAAGTTGTTTATGAGTAGCAATGTGTTGAGTAGAAATTATTCGTATTGACTTTCTTAAATATGTTTTGAAAGAAACATTTGTTCCTTTAGATGCCATTTGAAATCTTTTGTTTTCTTCTTCCCAAATTTAGTATGGGATTTTGGATATTATAAAACCAATAGGGGAAAAACCTTCTTTTCCCTATTTATATATAGAGTTTGACATTTTTCCCCCACAAAAATAATTGTTTTCAACTCATCTATGTCTTCATCAGAAAAAAAATGTTACAAACATTTTTCTTTGAGAATTTCTAATAATAATCCAAATAAATTAATTGTAACAGCAAAAGAAAGAAAATTATTTACATTTATATGCCTGTGGAATAAATTTTATTGAGTGATATATCTTTCTTGAAACACCAACCAAAATATACAGTGTGTCTTTTCTTTTACTCTAGCGTGATTTGAAGGTTTTCTGTTAATCATATGCTACTTTGGCCTTGGCTAAATAAAGATATTCTTATCTCTAAAGTATACTCTATATTTGCTCTCCATTCACATAACACATACATGTACATGTATTTCTTTTCGTTTTTCATTAGAATGAAGAGAAATTGATATTGAATATGACGGTAGTTTGTTTTCATGAGTAAAGAAAAAGAAAAGACTGAGATGGAGTGAGGAGAAGCTATCTGAAAAATTCCTTGGGTCCAGACTGAGTCACTAAACTTATTCTGATGTATGATGATTGGAACAAGTCCTTTCTTTGTGTGCTAAATTTTTGAGTGCAAAATTATTGTATTAAATATATTAAGCATTTTATGGGTTTTAGAGAAAAACAGAAAATATATAACGTAAATGTGCAAACAGTGGAGAAAAATGAATGGATCATGCAATGTTTTGAGGTTCCAACAACTATGTGATTCCTTAGGGTAAGGAATAAGATAAAAGAAAAGCTTTAGAATTGCCTGTACTTTCATCCAGACATATATTAGTTGAGTAGTCTTATGATGGCTATTTCTTGGGATAACCACTAACTGTTTATTACCATAAAAGAAGGTGGGTTCGTTGTAGAAGAAGCAGTTTCCCTTCTTTGAATGACTATTTTAGTTTCCTCCAGCTGCCATAAAGAAGTCCCACAGACTAGGTGCCTTAAACAACAGGAATTTATTTCCTCACAGTTCTGGAGGCTCTAAGTCCAAAATCAAGCTGTTGGGAGATTGGTTCTTCCTGAGGCCTCTCTCCTGGCTGTCTTCTCCTGGTGTCTTGTCTTCTCCTTGTACATGTATATCTCTACGTCCTCATTTCCTCTTCTTATAGCGACACCAGTCACATTGGATTAAGCCCCACTCTAATGATCTCATTTTAACTTAATTGAAGCCATATTCTGAGGTACTGGGGGTTAGGATTTGAACATATGAATTTGGGGGGGAGGTGGTTGGGGATGGGGCAGCTCAGCCTATAACAATGATCCTGTGCCTTTTTCATGGGGATGGCATCTGTACTCCAGCTGTGTGTTTCTGACCAGGATCACAAAACTTCATCAGCTGCATTGACCTTGACACATATTCCATCAATTGTGATGCCTTATCCCCATGATTTAGTGTTGAATTAAGCCACTCTACATCATTCCTCGGTTGTTTCCAGCTGGCACTAGGGGGAGTACTTGGATTTCCTTTCCCGCAGTGATGATAACCCTCTAAAATGCAAATACAGTGGTCCCTGTTCTCTGCCAGTGTGGGGAAAAAACATCTTCAATAAGGGAAAATAAAAACAATATGCAGGAAAATAAAAACCTCATGCGGATGCAAGCAGGGATGAGAGGCAGAGAAAGAGAATGCTGATAGCTTTCCAATTCCTAGAGGAGCTCCACCCTTGCTTTCTTGTGTGTTTTGGTTCTGAACTGTGTTTGTTTGCTTGTTTGTTTTGGTTAAGTTACTACATATTATGTAATATCCATTTATCAATGTAAGCATTCAAATCGTGTATACCTGTAGGTCTTAACCTTTTCTTTATTTTTAGTATATTGGAAGGATATATTGTCCTTAATAATAATCTCTCACATTCTCAATGAAAAATACGGACGACCAGTTATGGCAATTGACACTTCTACAGCTTGGGAGACATGGTTTCCGAATGCTCCTGAATCTTTTAATTTTACCTCCACAGATGGGCTAGGTTCAGTATAAAACATATTTTTCAAAGTGGATATATTTGGGACAAAAATTATTATGTATCTACCACAGTCATAACATATAAAATATTAATCTGGAAACAAATAGGTTGAAGTAATACAGTAACTTACATTATCAGAGAATAAAACCATTCTGTAAAATATGAAATTTCCCTCTCAAATATTATATATATATAATATATATTATATATTCAGTTAATATATATCTAATGGCAACTTGGAGATTGTTCTTTTTATACTGTGATTTATTAGTGGAGTAAGGAACAGGAAGATTGGATTTATTAAATGTGCCTAAATCCTGGATCTACCATAAATATCACATTATCCCTTTAATTGAATATATGGTACTAAGAAATACCACATATACGTAGTTCGTAATTACTTCTTTTCAAAGATGTGGGCCAAGGCTTTTACACTCAGAACACTGACTTTCAAGTATGAGGGTCACAGATAAACTGTTAGCCACATACCAGAGCTCAGATAATATTTTTCTCAATTTTTTTCATTGGTTTCTTAAAGTTTCTTTTCAAGAAACTAGATGTGTATAAGAATCTCCTAGCCATTTTTTTAAAATATGCATTTCATTTTAGTAGGTCTAGAGCAGGGTATGAAATTGAGCATTTCAATAAACAGCCCCAAGTGATACAATGCTGTTCGTTCATGGGCCACATTTGTGTTGTGGGGGCTTAAAGAATTGATGTCCTGCGTAATCATCCTCCCAAAAGATATCCTGGTCTAAATTAACTTGCATGGCAGAAAGTTTCTCAAAAACCTTCAAATGATAATGATCACATTTCTGGAAAGTAAATTATTTCCTATGAAAATATGTATTTTTCTTTTCTATAAATTATGTGCTGCACATATTGACAAAGACTCTCCTTGGCCAAACTCTGTACAGGCTCTTCTAAGCCCTCTAGGACTTGGCTTCAGTGTCAGTCCTTGCTGGCCCAGGCCCAGCAGTTAGAGCAAGAATATAGCCAAGTCATTTTAGCAAGATCCTTGCTCTAGATAATCTGATCACCCCGGATATCTGATCAAATTCCTCCTTCCCCACCATCCCCCAGCTGATATGTTATCACCATCGCCTGCCTTCAGCAAGAATCCTATTAGTTCTATTTAGCCAGAATCCCCTTTTACTCATGATATTTTTCTTATTAATTTTCTATCCACTGACCCCACTCTGCTCCTTGGCTATAAATTCCAACCTCTCCTTTTTATCTTCGGATTTGAGCTCATCCTCTCTTCCCTATGGCAAATCCCCATTGCAGTAGAACCTTGAAAACTTGAAAAAGTTTTCCTAAGTTTTTCCTCATGTCTTTATTAAGCATAGAATAAGTTCTTCTTTAATAACAATACTCATCTACTCATTTAAATTAACTTTAGTAGAGGAAAACCAATTATAAATTGATCAAGATCCATCTATTATGTTATATTACTTTTCAACTATTAGGATGGTGTTGATTACTGCAGGAAGGATGGGATTAAACATTTTGAAAGCTCATCTACTCTCAAAATGTTCCTTAGGTATGGTTGAAAATTTGACAACAAAGGTGATTCCCAGCTCAAAAACAGAAGTAAAAGACTGAATTATGCTCAATTTTACACAAAGATTCACCTGTCCTGCCAGAAGGTACTGGTAAAGAAAAAATTACCTATTACACTTGCTAAAGATGACAAAATCAACTTTATTTAGGACCATCATGATATATAGGGTCCATGCAATTGGATTTCGTGGTCGGAGAGATTGGGCTCAACTCCAAATACAGCATGTGCAGTGGAAATTTATAGCCAAAGTAGCTATAATTTTTAAAATAATGTTTTAAACTTTAAAAACCTTGGCTGAAATTGCTGGTATGGCTGATATGAAAACTTAAGTGAATAAGAATTTAAAAATGTTTATCTAAGTGATTTTTAGGATAAAGAGAAAACTGTAAGTAAGAATGTAATCTATTAAGAAATAATCCAGTAGCATTATTGCAATTCAAAATCTGTGGATTATGGGCAAAGCTGACTTTGACCAAAGACGCAAGTATAGATTGAATCATTTCTAAGGAAAAAAAATAACTGAAAATAAATTGCCTGTGCATAAATATTGAAAAGTTAAGGTATAAACAATAATAAAACTGAATAGGAAGAAATCTTAAAAGCTAGAAATTAATAAAATAATTCAATATGCTTTGAAATAATATGTGATCAGCATTTGAAAACTGTTACTAGTTTGAATTTTTTTTAGCTGCAAGTAACAAAGATGACCTAACAGTGACTTAAACAATTAGTAATTCTTCACACAGAACTGAAAATTTGGAAATAGATTGTTGTAGACTTTGTTAAACTTTTCAAATATGCTGTCAAGGACACAACCTCTTGCTAGCTCATGTCAAAGTGGTGTTCAAGCAGGAACAAAGAGGAAGGAGGCCTTTCTCAGTCTCCTCCTCCTCTTCATCCTCCTCCTCCTCCTCCTTCTACTCCTATTTCTTCTTCTCTTCCTTCTTTGACACAAGCACCTCTTACCCAGACAGGTCCCCTTTTGTCTCTCTACCTGTATCTCTAGTTGCGTAGGGAACAAAAAGTGGCCAATAAATGTTTCATCTTAAGATCAATGTCTTACGGAATTTTTTTTTTTCATACATAAGAAGGTCATAGGGAAGTAGCCTAGTGTTAGTAAGATGCTCCATGGTGTCAGAATACCAGCTACTTTCATCTTGGTGCTAGACCAGATATTAGTAAATCATGTAACTATGTAAAGTGATGGATGTTGACTAAGCCTGTTGTGGTAATCATTTCACAAGTTACACATAAATCATTATGTTGTACACTTTGTACTAATACAGTGTTGTAGTCAGTTATATTTCAATAAACTGGAAAAAATAAAAAGAAATGAAGAATAGACAAAAGGGGAGATTTACTCATAAAATTCAAGTGTAGAAACAAATCATAGTAGAACATATACCTAGCTCCTACGATCCTTTTTTTTTTTTTCTTTTTGCAATGGGTCACAAGACAATAGTTTGTTCTCCCTTCCACAATACATGTTCAGTAATGTCCTTGCTTTCAGTCACCATTCAATGAATTGATATGGCTTCCTCATTCGGTTTACCTAAGCCCTCATTCTGAGGGGTATGAGTTCTTAATGATCCTTCTTGTATTGCATTTCTGTAATCTTCCTTTAAACTTTACCACTGAATATGGCAGAGGGGCCTCTGGATTCAAATATATAGGTACAGATGTAGATAGATATAAAAATATATAGATGGATATCATGAGTTCTTGATAGAGGCATATTAACATTTTGAGCTGGGTAATAATTTGTTGCCCTATGCACTGTGGGATGTTTAGCAGCATTCTTGACCTTTCCAATGAGGTGTAACAACCTCCCCTCCCACCCCCTCATTTGTGACATCTGTGAATATCTCCAGAGATTTCCAAATGTCCTCTGGTGACAACTCTCCCAAACTTAAAAGTATAGATATATGGATATAGATATAGATATATAGATTCTTCATTGAAGCTATGATATTTTTTAAATACCTATTACACTTTTAATCAAATATTTCATACCCATGCAATTTCCACTTACTATACCCATTTCTTAGAAGTATATTAAAATTTGCCACTCAATTGCTCCCTCTTTTTTGGTCTATTTTTGCTTTACATTTTAGCGATTTTGTTAGACATATATACATATGATTGCTCTATCTTTAGGAATTTTTTTTCATTTATTTGAGTGAATGATACTCTTTTTATCTCTTATAATGTTTCTCTTTTCTTATATATGTGTGTGTGTGCATATATATGTATAATAAAATATACATTTAAAAATGTTTATGATTTCTATACCAAGTCTTTTTTGTTGTTTATGTAGTATACCTGAACATTTATGACAAAGGTTACAACTCTATAGATAGAGAGGGAAAGAGAAAATAAATGGATAGAAATCTACATTTCCATATGTAAATTCATTTATTCACTTTTTTGGCTTTCTCAGGATGATATCTCTTTGCCTTACATCACTCAACAGAAACAAAGACAACGCCTTTTGGCCCAGCAGCAAAAACAAAGGAAATTCCTTATTTGGGGATGAATTTAAGAAAGTGAGCAAATAAGTTGTAAGTACTTCATACTTTCCTTTTTCAACATAATATTTTCTACATATTAATTTGAGAATATAATTGAAAATGATAAGCTTATATTGCAGTAATATTATCTCAGAATAGAGTTGGAAACAGAATGTGCCAACATAGAAAAAATGTAAAAGCTCGTAAAAAAAAATCCTTTCCCCCATACAACAATAGAGCTAGATGATTGTTGACAGCATTGCAAGGTGAACTATGGATTGGTGCCAAGGGGACCATAAATACTTGATGTGAGTCCTTGATTTACTTGTTCAAGGACATAAAGCTTTACATAGGTAAG
This sequence comes from Leucopleurus acutus, assembly GCF_964270905.1. NCBI lineage: Eukaryota > Metazoa > Chordata > Mammalia > Artiodactyla > Delphinidae > Leucopleurus > Leucopleurus acutus. The sequence continues at coordinate 76,395,370 of NC_139145.1, read as the reverse complement.
TTGGTGTTCAGTTATCTGTTGTTATATAAGGAAACTACCCCTGGACTTAATAGCTTAAACAACCATTTTATTTATCTTTGATGTTGTGAGTCAGAAATTTAGAGAGGGCTTGTCTGGGAGCTTGTTTTCTGATCCACATGGTATCTGCTAGAGCAGCTAGGAGTGGAGGATTTGATTACAAGTTGGCTTCTTCCCCTTTTTCCAGGATCAGACACAACTAGGCAGAAAAATTAAAAGTTTAAATAAACTTGACTTCGTGAACAGTGATGACCAGTCATAAATAAATACCTGCACATATAACTATACACATTTGAAATAATAATAAATTATTAATATATTTTATCTCAGGAATATAATAAAGGTTATCACAAAAATCTTAATTTTATTTATTTATTGAAGTGTAGTTGATTTACAATGTTATGTTAGTTTCAGGTGTACAGCAAAGTGATTCAGTTATACATACATACATATCTATTTTTTTCAGATTCTTTTCCATTATAGGTTATTACAAAATATTGAGTATAGCTCCTTATGTTATATAGTAGGACCTTGTTGATTATCTATTTTATATATAGTAGTGTGTATATGTTAATCCCAAACTCCTCATTTATCCCTCTCCCCTTTTCCCCTTTGGTAACCATAAGGTTTTTTTTTTACATCTGTGAGTTTCTTTCTGTTTTGTAAATAAGTTCATTTGTTTCATTTTTTTAAGATTCCACATATAAGCAATATCATATGATATTTGTCTTTCTCTGTCTGGCTTAATTCACTTAGTATGATAATCCCTAGGTCCATCCATGTTGCTGCAAGTGACATTATTTTATTCTTTTGTTATGGCTGACTAATATTCCATTGTATACATGTATCACATCTTCTTTATCTATTCATGTGAAGATGGACATTTAACTTGCTTCCATGACAATCTTTAGATATTTGTTTAAATAGTTCACAATAGAAGAGTAAGGAGGGGGAAATTCATATTATCATCTTGATAGATGCTTAAGAAAAATTTGATAACATTTCTGAATTTTTAAAAATATTAGTAATTTAAGAATAGATATTTCCTTGATATAGGATATCCAACTGAAAACCACATCAAATGATGTAAAGCAAAATTTATATATAAACTTTAGAATTATTAACAAGGATGCCCAACATCACTACTGTGATTTATCACTGCTAGAAGCTTTAACAAGTTCCTCCAAATTCCTCTGTCCATTCTCTGCTTCAGTCATATGAACCACAGGATTTTGACTGTTCAAGCTCTTTCAAAACTCCATGTGATTATTTGGAATTACGTTTTTTTGCTTTTTCTGACTGGTGACTTCCAAATCCTCTTTGATCATCTTAGCTCAGGTTCATCTCTTCTGTAAAATTTCCTTGACTCCCTCAGAGTTAGTAAACTCATTCTCTTTGACCTTTTTTTGTATTGCTTTTGAAACTGAATTGTAATTATGTTTTAGTGTCAGTTTGTTGTTCCCACCAGAATAAGTGCTCTTTGAAGTAAAAAACAAAACATTAATCATTGTATATCTGGAAAGTAACACAGTGATTGGTGAATTGTAGGACTTAAATGTAGGCTTTTAAAACCATAAATAAATCCATAAATTTTACATTTTGCTTTTAAGGGAACCTGATGATTTTCTACTCAAAATCTTTATATATTCCTCTCTAAAATTACATGGAATACTTGTTCTTTATATACATCAGTTATGATTCTGACAGTTTAGATGTAATATATACATTGTCTCCTTGAGGTAATGGGACAATTGTCATTCTTCTGGAAGTCAGTAATTATTTCTGTTAAATCATCTATTATCTCATATATAGATATGTACAAGCCCTACAGTGGATGCCTGAAACCACAGACAGTTCAAACCCTACATATGCTATGTTTTTTCCTATATTAATGGTCACATAGGGTATACAGCATGAATACAGGCTGGACAAAGGGATGCTTCACATTCTGTGTGGGACACAGCTGGAAAGTGCAAGATTTCACCATGCTACTCAGAATGTTATGCAATTGAAAACTTATGAATTGTTTATTTCTTGAATTTTCATTTAATATTTTTGAACCGCAGTTGACAGGTAACTGAAACAAAACCATAGATAAGGGAGAACTACTGTATCAGTTAATGTATGTTAGCATAGCAAGATGGTGTTGAATAAACCCATTTAAAAAGACAATAAAATGCTCTTCAAGAGCAGTACATCTAGAAAATACTGTGTATTTAGAAAGGTATTTGGCACAGGATTGCTTGCAAAATTGGATTGACAGATATCTTAGATAAAATAGGTAGATAGAACTGCATAATGTATAAATAGAATAATGGTTTATACAATGTACTATACCTTGTATATATAGTATATTTGTACTCTACATTTTGTGTAATGCTATATACTGTATATACTCTATGCATAGTTTATACAATGCACATATGCTGTGATGTACCTATATATATATATATATATATATATACACTCTATATATACACACACATATATATATATACACACACACTTATTATTCCACTTGAACAGAATTAATTTATTTCAAGTCCTAGTATGATTTTACATTAGGCTCTTCTTGGTTTCTTCAAATTATGATACACAGTAGTTAACAATGTCATGTAAATAGTTTAGGAAGGTCTCAAGGTCAATAATCCCATATGTTGAAAGTGAGGAAGCAAATAGATAAAATTGAAAATATGGCTACGTAGGCTTTGAGATGAAACTGTAAATTAAGGGTGAGACAGGAAAAGAATTCATGAGAATGGCTTGAACCGATGCTCAATTTTGGCCCATGTGAGATTAATTGATCTCATTGCTGCCCCCTGGGGTAAGCCACTGCCTCACATTGTGACATCTTTTTGTAACACCTCTGTAATTGCAGCCTACTCCAAACAAACTTAAAATGATATGCTAGTCTTTTGATCATGATGCAAGACTTTAAATACTTATATAGCATCAGTGCCTTGGAGATTAATACATTAATCTTGAAGCCTCAAAGCCAAAGACAACCTTCATAAATTTAAAACTTGCCTCAAATTTTCACCAAAGTTTACATCAGTTAAATGGTCTTCTCATTGTATATACACAACGTTATATCAATAACTGTCATTTTTTTCTTTCTTCTCATTTTCTGAACAAAAATATCTTCTTTTCATCGTTCATGTGGAATGTGTGGATAGGGACAATTGCTTTTAGAAATAAAGCAGAAAAAGTTATGACTATTTTAGTCCCCTGTAACTCAGAACTTTGCCCAGATCATCCTTGAAAATCTGACAGATTAGATTCAACCTTTTTCCTTACTGTGAACATTATAGAAAGAAAAGCCAATTAGAAGCCATAGAATAAAAAGCCATTTTAGCAGTTTATGTCTGCTTAGAAAGCAGAAGCATAAAGTTTGATATAAACGAAGTACAGTATAGCTATCCCTTGCAACATGATCCAGCTTGAATCTTTTTTTTTTAACATCTTTATTGGAGTATAATTGCTTTACAGTGGTGTGTTAGTTTCTGCTTTACAACAAATGAATCAGTTATACATATACATATGTTCCCATATCTCTTCCCTCTTGCGTCTCCCTCCCTCCACCCTCCCTATCCCACCCCTCTAGGTGGTCACAAAGCACTGAGCTGATCTCCCTGTGCTATGCGGCTGCTTCCCACTAGCTATCTATTTTAGGTTTGGTAGTGTATATATGTCCATGATACTCTCTCACTTTGTCACAGCTTACCCTTCCTCCTCCCCATATCCTCAAGTCCATTCTCTAGCAGGTCTGCATCCTTATTCCCGTCTTACCCCTAGGTTCTTCATGGCATTTTTTTTTCTTAGATTCCATATATAGGTGTTAGCATATGGTATTTGTTTTTCTCTTTCTGACTTACTTCACTCTGTATGACAGACTCTAGGTCCACCCACCTCACTACAAATAACTCAGTTTCGTTTCTTTTTATGGCTCAGTAATATTCCATTGTATATATGTGCCACACCTCCTTTATCCATTTATCTGTTGATGGACACTTAGGTTGCTTCCATGTCCTGGTTATTGTAAATAGAGCTGCAATGAACATTTTGGTACATGACTCTTTTTGAATTATGGTTTTCTCAAGGTATATGCCCAGTAGTGGGATTGCTGGGTCATATGGTAGTTCTATTTGGAGTTTTTTAAGGAACCTCCATACTGTTCTTCATAGTGGCTGTATCAATTTACATTCCCACCAACAGTGCAAGAAGGTTCCCTTTTCTCCACACCCTCTCAAGCATTTATTGTTTCTAGATTTTTTGATGATGGCCATTCTGACTGGTATGAGATGATATCTCATTGTAGTTTTGATTTGCATTTCTCTGATGATTAGTGATGTTGAGCATCCTTTCATGTGTTTGTTGGCAATCTGTATATCTTCTTTGGAGAAATGTCTATTTAGGTCTTCTGCCCATTTTTGGATTTGGTTGTTTGTTTTTTTGTTATTGAGCTGCATGAGCTGCTTGTAAATTTTGGAGATTAATCCTTTGTCAGTTGCTTCATTTGCAAATATTTTCTCCCATTCTGAGGGTTGTCTTTTGGTCTTGTTTATGGTTTCCTTTGCTGTGCAAAAGCTTTGAAGTTTCATTAGGTCCCATTTGTTTATTTTTGTTTTTATTTCCATTTCTCTAGGAGGTGGGTCAAAAAGGATCTTGCTGTGATTTATGTCATAGAGTGTTCTGCCTATGTTTTCCTCTAAGAGTTTGATAGTGTCTGGCCTTACATTTAGGTCTTTAATCCATTTTGAGTTTATTTTTGTGTATGGTGTTAAGGAGTGTTCTAATCTCATACTTTTACATGTACCTGTCCAGTTTTCCCAGCACCACTTATTGAAGAGGCTGTCTTTTCTCCACTGTATATTCTTGCCTCCTTTATCAAAGATAAGGTGACCATATGTCACCTTAATATACATTTGTAACTTTGGAACCAGTACTTGGCCATTCTGACTCCCCAGCTCAAGCCATAAACGTCTGTGTCAAATGTGAACAAAAGTACTTCTCTATTAGTGACTTGGTCTTATCTTTCTCCAAAGGACCAATTATTTTGAATTTACTTCTTGGTTGAAAAACATATACCTGGCCAGAATAAGAGACTGACAATGCAAAACATCTTTGAGGTAAAAAGTCAAGTTTTGAAAATTTTGAAATGATTCCTCTGTTGTCTTTAACTAATCTTTTCTCTCTGAAATTTTTAATTTCATTTTTTGTGTTGTTCATCATTTTTTGTTTGCTCTTTAGTTCTTCTAGGTCCTTGTTAAACATTTCTGTTATTTTCCCCATTATATTTTCAAGATTTTGGATCATCTTTACTTTCATTACTCTGAATATTTTTTCAGGTAGACTTCCTATTTCCTCTTCATTTGTTAGGTCTGGTGGGTTTTTACCTTGCTCCTTCATCTGCTGTGTGTTTCTCTGTCTTCTCATTTTGCTTAACTTACTGTGTTTGGGGTCTCCTTTTCACAGGCTGCAGGGTCCTAGTTCCCATCGTGTTGGGCATCTGCCCCAGTGGCTAAGGTTTGTTCAGTGGGTTGTGTAGGCTTCCTGGTGGAGGTGACTAGTGCCTGTGTTCTGGTGGATGCGACTGGATCTTGTCTTTCTGGTGGGCAGAACCACGTCCGGTGGTGTGTTTTGTCATGTCTGTGACCTTATTATTATTTTAGGCAGCCGCTATGCTAATGGGTGGGGTTATGTTCCTGTTTGCTAATTGTTTGGCATAGGGTGTCGAGCACTGTAGCTTGATGATTGTTGGGTGGAGTTGGGTCTTATCGTTGAGATGGAGATCTCTGGGAGAACCTTCTCCATTTGATATTACATGAAGCTCAGAGGTCTCTGGTGGATCAATGTCATGAACTCAGCTCTCCCACCTCAGAGGCACAGGCCTGGCACCCGGCTGGAGCACCAATACCCTGTCAGCCACGTGGTTTTGAAGAAAAGGGAGAAAGGAAGGAAGGAAGGAAGGAAGGAAAGAAAGAAAGAAAGGAGGGAGGGATGGAGGGAGGGAGGGAGGGATGGAGGGAGGGAGGAAGGAAGAAAGAAAAAGTTATTCAAATTAAAAATTATTAAAAAGTAATATAAAAAAGAAAAAAAAGAAGAAAGCAACCAAACACAAATACACCAATGTTAACAAGTGCTAGAAACTATAATAATAATAATAATAAATAAACAGACAGAACCGTAGGACAAATGGTAAAAGCAATGCTATAGAGACAAAAATCACACAAAGAAACATACACACTCACAAAAGGGAAAAAGTGCCAAAATATATATATCTTTGCTCCCAACGTCCACTGCCTCAATTTTTGGATGATTCGTTGTCTATTCAGGTATTCCACAGATGCAGGCTACATCAAGTTGATTGTGGAGATTTAATCCACTGCTCCTGCGGCTGCTGTGAGAGATTTCACTTTCTCTACTTTCTTTGCACAGCTGCGGGTGTTCAGCTTTGGATTTGGCCCTGCCTCTGCTTGTAGGTCGCCTGAGGTCATATGTGCTTGCTCAGACAGGATGGGGTTAAACGATCAGCTGATTAGGTGGCTCTGGCTCCCTCAGGCGGAGGGAGGGAGGGGTATGGAATGCATAGCAAGCCTGTGGCGGCACAGGCGGGAGTGATGTTACAACAGCCTGAGGCGTGTCCTGTGTTCTCCCGGGGAAGTTGTCCCTGGATCACGGGATCCTGGCAGTGGCGGGCTGCACAGCCTCCCGGGATGGGAGGTGTGGAGAGTGACCTGTGCTTGCACACAGGCTTCTTGGTGGCTGCAGCAGTAGCCTTAGCTTTTCATGCCTGTGTCTGGTGTCTGTGCTTATAGCCATGGCTTGTGCACATCTCTGGAGCTCATTTGGGTGGTGTTCTGAATCTCCTCTCCTTGCGCATCCTGAAACAAGTGTCTCTTGCCTCTTAGGCAGGTCCAGATTTTTCCTGGACTCCCTCCCAGCTAGCTGTGCCACACTAGCCCCCTTCAGGCTGTGTTCACGCAGCCAACCCCAGTGCTCTCCCTGGGATCTGACCTCCAGAGCCCAAGCCTCAGCTCCCAGCCCCCACCCGCCCCAACGGGTGAGCAGAAAAGCCTCTGGAGCTGGTGGGGGCTGGTGGGTGCTGGTCAACACGGATCCTCTGTGCGGGAATCTCTCCACTTTGCCCTCTGCACCCCTGTTGCTGTGCTCTCCTCCGTGTCTCCGAAACTTCCCCCCAGCCACCCCCTGTCTCAGCCAGTGAAAGGGTTTCCTAGTGTGTGGAAACTTTTCCTTCTTCACAGCTCCCTCCCAGTGGTGCAGGTCCCATCCCTATTCTTTTGTCTCTGTTTTTTCTTTTTTCTTTTGCCCTACCCAGGTACGTGGGGGAGTTTCTTGCCTTTTGGGAAGTCTGAGGTCTTCTGCCAGCATTCAGTAGGTGTTCTGTAGGAGTTTATCCACATGTAGATGTATTTCTGATGTATTTGCGGGAGGAAATTGATCTCTACATCTTACTCTTCCACCATCTTCCACATGCCCTGCAAGAGATTTCTGTGCATTAATTTTGTATCCTGCAACTTTACCAAATTCATTGATTAGCTTTAGTAGTTTTCTGGTTCCATCGTTAGGATTATCTATGTGTAGTATCATGTCATCTGCAAATAGTGACAGTTTTACTTCTTGTCTTCCAATTTGTATTCCTCTTATTTCATTTTCTTCTCTGATTGCCATGGCTAAGACTTACAAAATCTATGTTGAATAATAGCGGTGAGAGTGGACATCCTTGTCTTGTTCCTGATCTTACAGGAAATGCTTTCAATTTTTCACCATTGAAATAATGTTTCCTGTGGGTTTGTTGTATATGCCTTTATTATGGTGAGTTATGTTCCCTCTGTGCCCACTTTCTTGAGAGTTTTTATCATAAATCGGTTTTGGATTTTGTCCAAAGCTTTTTCTGCATCTATTGAGATGAGCATATGGTTTTTATTCTTCAATTTGTTAATATGGTGTATCACATTGATTGAGTTGTGTATATTGAAGAATCCTTGCACCCCTAGGATAAATCCCACTTGATCATGGCGTTTGATCCTTTTAATGTGTTGTTGGATTCTGTTTACTAGTATTTTGTTGAGGATTTTAGCATCTATGTTCATCAGTGATATTAGTCTGTAATTTGGTTTTTTTGTAGTATCTTTGTCTGGGTTTGGTATCAGGGTGATTGTGGCCTTGTAGAATGAGTTTGGGACTGTTCCTTGCTCTGCAGTTTTTTGGAAGAGCTTGAGAAGTATAGGTGTTAGCTCCTCTCTAAATATTTGATAGAATTCACCTGTGAAGCCATCTGGTCCTCACTGTTATTTGTGGGAAGATTTTTATCACAGGTTCAATTTCATTACTTGTGACTGGACTGTTCATATTTTCTATTTCTTAATGGTTCAGTCTTGGAAGTTTATACCTTTCTAAGAATTTGTCTATTTATTTCAGGTTTTCCATTGTTTGACATAGAGTTGTTTGTAGTAGTCTCTTATGATGCTTTGTATTTTTGTGGTGTCCATTGTAACTTCTCCATTTTCATTTCTAATTTTATTGTTTTGAGTCATTTCCCTTTTTTCCTGATGAGTCTTGCTAAAGGTTTATCAATTTTATCTTCTCAAAGAACCAGCCTTTAGTTTTATTGATCTTTGCTATTGTTTTGTTTCTGTTTCATTTATTTCTGCTCTCATCTTTATAATTTCTTTCCTTCTACTAACTTTGGGTTTCATTTGTTCTTCTTTCCCTCATTCCTTTAGGTGTAAGTTTAGTTTGTTTATTTGAGATTTTTCTTGTTTCTTGATGTAGGATTGCATTGCTGTAAGCTTCCCTCTTAGAACTGAGTTTGCTACATCCTATGGATTGTCATGTTTTCATTGTCATTTGTCTCTTGGTATTTTTTGATTTCCTCTGATTTCTTCAATGATCTCTTGGTTATTTAGTTACGTACTGTTTAGCATCCATGTGTTTGTGTTTTTTATGTTTTATTCCTTGTAATTTATTTCTAATCTCATAGTATTGTGGTCAGAAAAGATGCGTGATATGATTTCAATTTTTGTTACATTTACTGAGGTTTGAATTATGACCTAATATATGGTCTATCCTGGAGAATATTCCATGTGCACTTGAGAAGAAAGTGTAATCTGGTTTTCAGATGGAATGTCCTATAAACATCAATTAAATCTATCTGGTCTATTATATCATTTAAAGCTTGTGTTTCCTTATTAATTTTCTGTCTGGATGATCTATTAGTGTAAGTGATAACGTCCCCCACTATTACTGTGTTACTGTTGATTTCCCCTTTTATTGCTGTTAGCATTTGCCTTATGTATTGATGTGCTTCTATGTTGGGTGCATATATATTTCTAATTGTTATATGTTCTTCTTGGTTTGATCCCTTCATCATTATGTATGTCCTTCCTTGTCTCTTGTAACATTCTTTATTTTAAAGTCTATTTTATCTGATATGAGTATTGCTACTCCAGCTTTCTTTTGATTTCCATTTGCATGGAATATCTTTTTCCATCCCCTCACTTTCTGTATGTGTCCCTAGGTCTGAAGTGGGTCTCTTTTAGACAGCATATATATGGGTCTTGTTTTTGTATCCATTCAGCGAGCCTGTGTATTTTGGTTGGAGCATTTAATCCATTCGCATTTAAGGTTATTGTCTATATGTATGTTCCTATTGCCATTTTCTTAATTGTTTTGGGTTTGTTTGTGTAGGTCCCTTACTTCTCTTGTGTTTCCTACTTAGAGAAGTTCCTTTAGGATTTGTTTCAGAGCTGGTTTGGTGGTGTTGTATTCTCATCACTTTTGCTTGTCTGTAAAGCTTTTGATTTCTCTGTCAAATCTGAATGAGATCCTTGCTGGGTAAAGTAATCTTTGTTGTAGGTTCTTCCCTTTCATCACTTTAATTATATCATACCAGTCCCTTCTGGCTTGTAGTGTTTCTGCTGAGAAATCAGCTGTTAACCTTATAGGAGTTCCCTTGTATGTTATATGTTGCTTTTCCCTTGTTGCTTTTAATAATTTTTCTTTGTCTCTAATTTGTGTCAATTTTATTACTATGTGTCTTGGTGTGTTTCTCCTTGGGTTTATCCTCCCTGGGATTCTCTGAGCTTCCTGGACTTGCATGGCTATTTTCTTTCCCATGTTAGGGAAGTTTTCAACTATAATCACTTCAGATATTTTCTTGGGTCCTCTCTCTCTCTTTTCTCCTTCTGGGACCCCTATAAGGCAAATGTTTGTGAGTTTAATATTGTCCCAGAGGTCTCTTAGGCTGTCTTCATTTCTTTTTATTCTTTTTCTTTATTCCGTTCTGTGGCAGTGAATTCCACCATTCTGTCTTCCAGGTCACTTATCCATTCTTCTGCCTCAGTTATTCTGCTATTGATTCCTTCTAGTGTATTTTTCATTTCAGTTATGGTATTGTTCATCTCTGTTTGTTCCTTAATTCCACTAAGTGTTTGTTCTTTATTTCTTCTACATCTTTGTTAAACATTCTTGCATCTTTTCAGTCTTTGCCTCTATTCTTTTTGAGGTCCTGGATCATCTTCACTATCATTATTCTGAATTCTTTTTCTGGAAGGTTGCCTATCTCCACTTCATTTATTTTTTTTTCTGGGGTTTTATCTTTTTCCTTCATCTGGTGCTTAGTCCTCTGCCTTTTCATTTTGTCTGTCTTTCTGTGAATATGGTTTTCATTCCACAGGCTGCAGGATTGTAGTTCTTGCTTCTGCTGTCTGCCCTCTGGTGGATGAGGCTCTCTAAGAGGCTTGTGTAATCTTCCTGATGGGAGGGACTGGTGGTGGGTAGAGCTGTGTGTTGCTCTGGTGGGCAGAACTCAGTAAAACTTTAATCTGCTTGTCTTTTGATGGGTGGGGCTAAGTTCCCTATTTGATTTTTGTTTGGCCTGAGGTGACCCAGCACTGGAGCCTCCCAGCTTTTTGTTGGGCCTAATGGCAGACTCCAGGAGGGCTCACGCCAAAGAATACTTTCTAGAGCTTCTGCCTATATCCTTGTCCCCATAGTGAGCCACAGCCTCCTCCTGCCTCTACCAGAGACCCTCCAACACTAGCAAGTAGGTCTGGTTAAGTCTCCTGTGGGGTCACTGCTCCTTCCCCCTGGGTCCTGATGTGCACACCACTTTATGTGTGCCCTCCAAGAGTGGAGTCTCTGTTTACCCCAGTCCTGTAGAAGTCCTGCAATCAAATCCCACTAGCCTTCAAAGTCTGATTCTCTGGGAATTCCTCCTCCCGTTGCTGGACCCCCAGGTTGAGAAGCTTGACATGGGGCTCAGAACCTTCACTCCAGTGGGTGGACTTCAGTGGTATAATTGTTCTCCATTTTGTGAGTCACCTACCCAGTGGTTATGGGATTTGATTTTATTATGATTGCACCCCTCCTACTGTCTCATTGCTGCTTCTCCTCTGTCTTTAGATGTGGGTATTTTGGTGAGTTCCAGTGTCTTCCTGTGATTCTGGTGTTCTTGCAAGAGGGAGTGAGCACACGTCCTTCTACTCCACCATCTTGAACCAATATCCAAGGCACTATCATTTTTAAAGCATACTTTACTTTGGGATATATAATTTGCTCCAAATTTGCTACATTATAAATAATGCCTGGATGACAATTCACATGACTACAGATTTTTCAGTATTCCTACTTATTTTCTCAATTTGTATTGAATTCCAGGACGTTGAATAATTTCATCAAACTTTATGAGTATTTTGAAGCTTCTTAGATATAATGGAAAAATAATCCTTCAGAAATATTGCACAACTTAATCAGTATTTAAATAAATTAATAAGAACATTTTTAAAAATGGATCTTTATATCTTGAATTTGTATAGTGGTCTGAAATGCATAAATCACTTTCTTATGACCCACTTTTTCATTGTTGAGATTAGTCTCCTTTTAGAATTTAGACAGTGTTTTTCCATCTCATTTCATCAGACATTTTGGTAGAAATGAAAGTTGTCAAAGTATCATTGAAAAGGAGAGGCTCATTGCTGGTGAAAAGCTGGTACTATTTGACTTTTTGTTAGTGTCAGCAATTCTCTTTCTATGGGTTATAAGACTGTGACTCTCTGGAAATGAAGTGCTGTTAGAAAACCCATTTAAAAAAAACTATCAGTCATTGATGTGATGGAAATTTACTGCTACTGTAGTGTAGTGAAGAGTTTTCTTTTCTTTGCTATTCTTCTTTTAATTGTAGGCTAACTTTTTATCCTAAATTTTCATTTGCATTCAAATGAAAGGCATGTGATTTTGCCTTGGTCCTTACCATTTACAAGCTTTTTAATCTTAAGCAAGTACCTTAAACAATTACTTTTTCTCAGTTTCTTCTTTCTTATATAACATTTTATCACATACTGTGAAAATTAGCTAATGTACTTTAGGCTTACAGAAAAGGAGTGAGGAAACAAAGGTCAGAAAGAAACAGGAGAGAGACTAAGAAGGAACCAGAAAAAGAAACAGAGAGAGAGAGAGAGAGAGGGAGAGACTGATGAAAAGGAAAATAAAGAATATTGAGGCCAAGGCTCTTTATTTCTTCATGGTTGCTGTCTAAATATTTTGTAGAGACCACACTGGTTAGTGATCTCTCCCTGAGAAAACACCAAAGGAGGAGGACACCAAACAGAACAAACAGAAGGGATAGACTCTGTTTATTCTTGAAAAACATAAAGAAAACCGTAGATATTGCCATATATTTTACAATGTTTTTGTTTCTACTTAGGATTATATAAATAAATTCACTGTTATAAACTGCATCACATACAGAAATTGAAAAAGAAACAATTTTAAATGAAAAAGTAAATACTAAGTTACTCATCAATAGTTGACTTTCTAACAATTGCTCCATTTATTATATTTTATTCAGGCCACCTCATGAAGATTTCAGTTGTTTGCAGTAATATAAAATGGGTTAACATTAGTTGTTTTATGTATATATATATATATAAATGTTAAAATTTTCATTAATTTATCTTTACTACTTACTAGAGATAAATTATAAGTTTGGAAAAGATAAGATTGTTTTATTTATATATACTTATTTTTGTCATATTTACCACAGCCACACAGTCTTAAATGTTGTTCAGTTTCTCCTGGATTGAATTATTTTCTATCTTCTGTAAAGTTCACTGAATCTATAGCTCATAGCTTTAAAGTTCATTCTTTCTTTTTCTCTTTGGTCTTCTCACATGGACTTATGCCAGTTTAATTCATGCCTACTCTGTATAATAAAATAGCTCTTATTGGAAGTCACATTTGCCTTTTCAGGACAGCAGCTTTCCAAGTTGAAAGTTATGGCAGCAGCCTATAAAGCAGTTTTCTATGGCTGCCAGAGTTCTTTTCTTAACATCTGTGATGGCCTCTGGGACCCAAAAATAACATCCGTTTGGGAGGAATTGGCTAGGAAATTTAGACAAATAACCAATTTGTCTTTTTCTTGCATGGAATTTTTTGAATGAGTTCATTGGTCTGTAAATTAACAAATTTGATGTCATAGGATCAGTGTAGCAATGCTGTGTAATCGGGGAAGAACAGAGAAATTCAAATATATGGTCACCACCTTTCTATAATTTTGTCACTTCCTGAGAAATCTGTGTTGTGTACTCAGCCACAGGAGCCTTTCCATCCAACCTTGACATTTTGAGGCTGTTAGCCAGTGATTCTACTACTGTGCATTATGATTTCTTGAGCCACTTCACTGAAATGATTGGATTAATGAAAATTGATTTTGGCTCCCTGTGCCTGAAAACTAACTTGAGCTAGTTACAAAAATCAAAATCAGAGATATAGTGACTCACATAACTGGGAAGTACAGAGGTTAATAACCTGGCTTAAAGTGTGGCAGAGTTAACATGCCAAACAATGTAGTCATCACCCTATTTCCAAAAATCCCTCTCTGCATTCTTCTGTGTAGAGAGAGCTTCTTATATACAGTTAGAGAAGATGATTGTCAACCAGATTAAACATACATAGTCCTTATAGCTCATGGGCTAAAACTGTGGGCTGATGTGATTATTTTTCTGGATCTCATAACCCTTCTTGACCATAGTTTTAGTGAGGTTAGGGAGCTGAACCAGGCATTATGATAAGCACGCTCTCTGGAAGACATGGAGCTAGAAAGGGGTGATATCCAGAGTAAGATAGTATTAATTTTATTAGATTACAGGGGAAGAGGTGCTGGAAAAGCCAAATTTTTTTTACCTAAAATTGGAATGACTGAAGAGTTGCCATTGTTCTAATGAAGCTGAAAGGAAAGCAATTAAAAAACTAAATGTCTGAAAAATGACATCCATTAAACCTGCATTATACTGCTACTAATTAAGGGACTCTGTTATGTCATATAATAGATGTTTAAGATAATCATTTTGGAAAAGATAAAATTGTCTTATTTACATGCATTTTTTTCATATTTACCATAGCTATGTTTCTTTACTTTTTATAAAACATATTAGTCACCATTTATACATAATTTTGTTGAGTACTAAACATACTTTGTATAAAGAAACTATAGGTGTAAACACTCAAAAATTAGTAGCTAATTATTGATAGCAATCTGTACAGGTATATCTAAAGGTAGTACATTCTTTCCATACTTAAATTTCATGTGGTCACTGCTTTAACTTTCCTTAGTTCAGTTGCACTAGAATTGAAGGAGAATGTGGATAGTTTAAAAGACCATATTAAATTTCAACACATACTTCCAAATGAAATAATATTACTTAATTTTTATGACCAAAGAGTAGCACCTTATGAAAACATCATGTGCACTTCAGTGAAAATACTACCTGTGAAGCCAGATGGAGCCAGATTACAAACTCCAGAAATGCTCAGAAGCAGAAAAGGTGTAATTAATTCATCAGTGTATTGAAAGATATAAAGTATTTGGTTGTAAAAATGGAAGTTGTAAAGACAAATTGATATACAACATTGGAATATATTTCTGTTGAATTTATCTCTACTTCAAAAGAAGGGCACATTCATACTATCCAATTTAGGTTTCTGCTTTATTGATCATCTTATCTCCCCCAAACTCTGTCTTTTCCTGGGCCAGTGTATTTCCCTTCGGACTTTTTAAAAATTTTCTATGATTGCCATCATGGTCCACAACCATTAAAAGAACAAAAAGAGAAAAAAACAAAAGCTTCTTTGTGAAGATGCATGGCCACTCTTAGACAATTTATGTTACCTTGATAATTCCATACTACTGGCTTGTAGAGCTACAAAACAGTTGCTACTGTCTGCCTGGAGGCAGTCTTGTGTAGAAATTAAGGGCATTAGCTTTGCAGTCATACAGAAAGGAGTATTTACCAGTGGTTTTATACTGAGCAAATTACGTTTGATACTTTCTTCATGTGTAATATTAGCACAATTACAATCTCATAGATATATAAACACTCAAAAATTAGTAGCTTCACATTAATAGCAGTAGAAATATTTCCCTTCTGTAGATCAGTCATGCACAAGTTTCCGAGGCACAAATAGGAGATAGATAGTATGAAGATCTTCAGCTCATTGCTCAGTGTCTCAGAATTGAGATGCTTTGTTAAACAACTATTATAGTATCCAGAGTGCCAGGGAATACTTTAAAAGTTCTTCTGTTTTTTCTATCATGACTTATTTTACAGAACTAAACTTCTCCCTTGATCATTGTGTCCTATTCTTCCAAGGAACCTAGTACAGTCTCTTTATATGACTTCAGCACACCTAACCACCATATCCTTGTTGAGTACCAACTATAAAGAGATATATGACCTGAGTGTATAATGGAGTTACATCATATTTGATATTATTGCATTCCCATGGGAAAATCTGTTGGTCTTCTCTGACCAGCTTTCTCCTCTACTCCTCTACCCCACCTATCTAGGCAAAGTCAAGCTTGAGCCATATACACTATACATATATACACTATAGTGTACAACTATACACTATGTTGAGTCTTTTAGTATCTGCCTATCCCTACTGAGGCCTAGTTTCTGTGACCACATTAAATTCTATCTGGTGGGTCTTCTGGTTTGCTCTAGAATAAAAACATGTGTCTAGATCAAATTATCCTCACACCTCTTCCAAAAGTCATACTATGCAACAAAGATAGAAAATATACATAACCTACCTGTATGCAGTGACTAGATGAATGAAAAAGTATAAACCTCAACTTACATTTAAGGGGAAAAACAGATACCTGAGACCAGCAGAATCAGAGCCAGTACCCACAGAGATGCCATGAGTCTGATGGTAGATGCACAGAAGAATAGGGAGCAGCTAGATCTTAGGAGTAGAAGAATCTGGATAACTTCAGCATAGGTTTATCCCCAGAAGAGGAAGTCCCCATCCATAATGGGAACTAATGTGCCTGTGTCTGAGAAAGCACAGTTCAGAGCCATCACAGTGGACAAATTAAAAAAAAAAAGCATGACACGGTGGGCTTCCCTTGGGGAAGCAGCTGATATTAAAGCAATGAAGGAAAAAAAAAACAGCTAGAACTAAGGACACTTCTAAAATAAAGTAACAACAACAACAACAAAAAGTGTGCACTATATTATTAAAATTTTCTATTGCTGTAGGAACAGAAAAAGAAGTTCTTTAAGAAAACATAGAAAACTCTCCCTCTCCCAAACCAGAAAAAAATCCCCTAAAAGGTAGTACAGGAAAAACACACTCAAACATCAACAAGAAAAACGAAATTACAACACAATTATATACATAAATATGTTGCAAGATTCATGGAAAACACAATCTCACATAAGTCAATTAGTTTTTCTACTAGGCTTTTACATCAGACTTTATTGCTGGATTTTAAATAGTACAGAGCAATAAGCAATCAAGAAATATGCTGCTAAAAAATAAAAAAGGTAATTAGAGATCTAATTTTGGAATAACAAGTCCAGAATGACCATTCTACCATAAATAACTTGAAAACTGCACAAAATACATAAAATAATTCTTTCCACGTGTTGGACATGAGATAGCAGAGGACTTATATCCTTGAGGAAATGGGGGCGTAGAAATGAGGTCAGCTCTACAATTTCTCTGGATTTTTTTTCCTTCAGGCAATTTCTGAACAGTAAAACAGGAGAGGGAACACAAACAGAACCCAACAGATTTGAGTATGGTGAGCCTAAAGTGACTGGAATTTGTGCATCAGGAATGAGAGAGGAGAGAATTATGCATAGAGAGAGTTAAAAAAATCTGCATAGGAGACCCCTTTAGGCTTTGTATGAATACCAGTGTGTGTGTATATATATATATATATATATATATATATATATATATATATATATATATATATACACGCCTACATGGTAAAACTCCAGGGGTCCAAGCAAAGAAAAACTCCCAGAGAAAGAAAAGTTTCTGAGGAAGTCAAATAATTACAAGGATTCCCAGAACGATGGCAGTTTGAGTTTCCACCAGAGTAGACAGACATTTTTCAATGCACACGGTATTTAGTGGAGACCCCGGAAGGGTTTCACCATAGTAATGGGGTTGAACTCACCAATGAGTAAGTCTACTCTGGATTATTATCCCTTTTAAAAGCCTGAAAACAAGTCCCAATATTAACAAGCTAATTTGTAAGTAACTACCTGCCAGAACAAAGACCATAGTCTTTAAAGTGAGACAACAAAGTCCAGGCATTGAATAATGTAACATCACCAAGTCCAGCATCAAATAAAAATTACTAGGCATATCAAGGCATAGAAAAATGTGTCCTATAGGAGGAAATCAGTTGACAGAAACAGAGCAGCAATCACAGAGATGTTGGAATTTGCAGACATGAACTTTGAAATGTTTTTATACGTATGCATTATATACTCAAATATCAAAAGGAAAACATGAACATAATGGGGAAAGAAGTAGATGTCATAAGAAATAGAGTCAAATAGAAACTCTAGACCTGAAATATACAATATTCTAAATGAAATTTTTATTATAAAAACTGGTCAGTAGAAAGCCAGTATGGTTACATGAATATCAACCAGAAGGTGTGTGAAGTGGCTGGAAACATTCTTCTTACATCAGTGGTGATTACATAGGTAGGTACATTATATTAATTTATTGATCTGTATGCCTGTTTAATATGGATTCCTATGTATTTGTAATATTTAAAATATACAAAATTAAACATATACTGGATATAGTCATCAATGAAATTAGACAAGAGAAGGCAACTAGATGTATAACAATTATAAAGAAAGGTAAAAATAACTCTATTAAGAGATTACTTTTTTTATACAGCAGGGAAACCAAAAGGAATCAATGCAAAAACTACTATAACCATGAGAAAATTCAGTAAGGGAGCAGGATATGAAATTAACTTAAATCTATCTATCTTTATATATACAAACACTATCAATTCAAAGACATAATGGAACAGAAGACCTCATTTTCAATATGAAAATAAGAAATACGACAATAAGAAATAGGTTAAACTTCTACAAAGAAAATGGCAAGTAGGTCCTGAGAAACAGCAGTAGGCATAAACAATGCTAGAATAGCTGAGTAACACCTACCAAAAAACCTACCAGATATTAAAACAGAAGATGAAGACTCGATGGTAAAATCACTGTATATGGCACAGACATGAGAAGATCAGTGGAACAAAATATAAAATCCATATAGAGAATCCAGTACATAAGGAAATTAGTATGCAATAGAGATGGCATTTCAAATCAATGAGACAAAAAGTAGACTTTTTAACAAATGGTGCTAGATGAACTGGGTAGCTATTTGTAAAATGTCACCTCACATTTTATGATCATTTCCACATGGGTCAGAGATTTAGATATATAAATATAAACCATGCCATTATTAGAACAACATTGGTTGAATTCTTTTATAACCTTAAAGTGGAAAAACATTTTTAATGTTCAAATTCCAGAAGCAGTACAATAAAATAGTAATTACTTTGATTATAAAATTAAAAGATTTTTATAGGAAAAATGTCATAAGCAAAAACCAAAATTATGAGAAAATTGTTATTTATATGAAAGGCAAGAGGTTAATCTCACAACTCATTAAAATCTCCTTGAAATCAAGTGCCTGATATAAAGGTATAATATATATAAAAAAGTTCACCATTAGAGAAATGCCAATAGTCTTGAAACACGTGAAAACAATGCTCAGATTTACCCATGATAAGAAAAAATCAAACTGAAACAACACTAAATATGCCTACTTATCTCTCCAGGTCATAAAATTCAGTTTGACAACAAACTTATGAGAAAAGAGAGCTTTTTATTCATCCTTATGGGTGGCATTTGGCAATATCTTATCTCATATTTGAAGCAAGCAGTTTTTTACATCTCTAAAATCAGATTGCATTCTGCATATAGTGACATCTTTTTATTGGGTAAGGAGGTGGTCATACTCTAATTATCATTACCTATCAACCTCTTACTAGTTTTTGTTTTCATCATCTAAATGGAAGGATGTGTAGAATTGGTAACACACATGTGGTGGGGGCACACCCAGCAACACAACTGGAGGCAAGGACTTGCCAAATGTAGCAATATACTTGAAGACTTTAAAAGCAATAATAGTCTAATGGGACTGATTCATACATTAATCAGGGCCATTTTTAAGACTGTGCACATCAATTTGTCAAAAACTTCCTGCTGAATTTGAGTAAAAATGTTAAGTTTAGTTAAACAATAATGTACCCAAATGAGTGCCAGCCACTTGGAAGAAAAACCCAGAGATTATAATGTGCACTATGTAAAGAAATGCTGCTTTATCAATAATTTTTTTGACTAAAAGGACAATATAGGATAGAACAATACAGATTTTGATGGCTGAGTTTAAAAGTGATTCAGAAAAATAGGTCTATAAATATGAAAAGTTTTAGAAATAGTTTAAATTATTTCATTTATAATTGCTGTTTTAAACAAGCACACTTTTGAATATACTTGCTTTAATGATGTCTAGATCCAAAAATTTCAATAAATACATGATGTAAGTAAACACAGGCTTAAAGACAAAAAAAATGCTGATATGTTTCTCTCAGTAGTCTTGCTGTTAATGTAATATTTGTACAGTCATCTAAAATTATTTTATGTATGTTGTATGAACAGCAAATCATTATACTCATGTTTTTAAAATCAAATTTCTAATGTGAAAGAAAATAGATAACACATATACAACAAAATAATAATAATTAAAACCCTGAAATGTTAAATTCAAACTGGAAGTTAGACTTTATATTTTCTACTGTATCGAAAGAGCTTAGAAGCACTGATACTCATTGACAATAAACACTCATCCCTAAAGATCAATAAACCCCACTCTTTAAGAAGAGGAACCAGGGCTTTTTGGAGAACCAGCAGACTCGAGTTCTCAAGAGCGAATGTGTGAGAAGGGACTGGACCATCTTGCTGTGAGAAAGGCATAAAGCAAACTAACAAAAATGTGGTGCTGAAAAGAAATAGGAGCCAGCCTATGGCCAATTTTAAAATCACTAGAGTAGTAATTCACTACCTTGAAACACACTAAATACATGAAAATTCATGTCTATATGAATTTTCAAAAAAAAGGAAGTTGAAAAGCAAGCAGTCAGTAACAATAAATACTTGTTTGCCATCATTAGAAATGACCCACTCTCTCTCTGAAAATTAGTAAGGGAAAAATTATACATTAATCCTGACTTTATTATAGGAAATATTTTCATGGTTAAAATCATGCAATAGAGAAAAATCTCTCCTTTAATGAATAACAGCAGTGAATAAATATATTAAGAATGATAAAATATTTCTAATTTTCCAATATTTTTTGCCTTTAATATATGTAGCTGGGAAGGATCTTCAATGCATATATGAAACATTAGGCAAAATGTTGATGGCAAACTGAAGGTGTCTAAGTATCATCCCTCAGATTACTCGCTATAGAAAGAATAAACATATGTTTGCATTGAGAACAATAACTGTCACAATTTTAAGTCAGAGATGAATCTCAGCATCACTAATGTTGGGACAAGAGAACATGACAGGCCTCCTGATGTGTTGCAATCTGTGGCATACAGCATCAACTGTTAAGTAATCTTGCCAACATTATCTTAACCTAAATCTACTTAAATCTTTAAATACAACATCTATTTTGCCAGTAGTAAAAGGTGGTTGAAATGTCAAATGCCACTCTGAAAAATAAATCAGATCAACAAAGAAGGTAAGATTCATCTACAGAGCAAATATCCTGCCTTTTCAACAAAGCCTTACCATGTCAAAGAGAAGACTCTTCTAGTTTAAGAGAGCTTTAAGAGCCATAGCAACCAAAAGCATGCCTTTGAATAGATAATTATCTATTCAACCAACTGTAAATGATATTGGAGAAGATTGAGAAAATATGAATATGGATTGGATATTAGAAATATTTAGAGAATTATTGCTTCTTTGGTCATGTCTGATCATCATTTCATGGTTATGTAAAGGAGTTCTTATTTGTTGAGAGATTCATGCAGAAGTATTTATTGTTGAAATATAATGATGCCTGTGATTTACTTTAAAATACTTAAAAATAGTTGAAGAAAATAGTTCTGTTAACCATTCTTCAATCAAGATAATATGCATACAACTTTTAATTTTACTATTCTCCATATTCTGTTAGTTTTAATCATTCCATAATTTAAAGGAAAAGCAAATCAAGAGATCCTTCGGGAATTCTTCTTGTTTCTTATACCTTTCTTCACCCTCCCACCTAAACTCTGAATGGAAGGAATCTGAACTCCATCTATAAAGACAATTATTAGAACTCAGAAATGATTTCTTTAAAATAAAAATAAGCATTTAAATTTTAACTGACTTTTTAGTTGTTTTAGGACAGTGTCTTCCTGTTTGAGAGGCTGTCCTAATAAGTGATACAGAGCCTCCTCACTACTTCTTCTGAATCAGATAATTGCCACTTTGCAAAAGCAATACAACATGCTTTATTAATTTACCAACCAGATTTTTGTCTTCTCAAAGATCTTTCATTCTATTGTTAGCTACATGATGCTTCTAAGATTTATTTTATATGAAATGTTTTTAGAATTTCCTTAGCCTAAGGGTTTTTAAGATTTTTTCCATCCACCATTCCATGAAGCAGAATTTTAGGTCTAATGCCAAAGTCCACGTTATTTCTTCTCTACATATGATGGAATTTACCCAAAAGAAATTGTCACTCCTCTACCACCCTGTCTACTGTGTGTAGCTAACAATAATGAACATCAGTGCATTTTGCTACAAAGTCCACTGTAGCTTACAACACAGATAAATGGTGCTTTAACACAGTACTTCAGGAACCCCTTACTAATCTATAAAGTTCAGTACTTAGGAGGGAATGTATTTGTCATCCTAGTTGTACAGTGACTACCAGTATGAATAGCTGGGGAAGCTGAGCATTAGAGACTGAAATAAAATGTAGGAGAAGAAATCCTCAGGATATGTCCAGGGATGGAGAGAAGTGCTGAATCAGTGGCAAGGTTACAGTGAAAACTGTAACAGAGTGTAAAGAAACAGAAACACTTCAGTTTGGGATGTCCTGGAACTATTTCCTTTATGTGATGGTCGATGTTTATAATACACCACATCAGCCTTTAATCAAGAATGCATTAGGAAAATAATGTATACTTTGTATAAGTGATCAAGAAATCCCTGGCTTACCTCTCTGGATGTACAAACATGGCTGAGAATGCTTCTTGCAGCTCTAACAGATCAACTTTATATGTATACAGCCATATATTAAAAGACATTTCCCATCAGTCTACTATTAATTAACATTTGCTTTGCAGGATGTCTGTGTATTTCACAGCACTGCCTCTAGCTAAAAATCAACACTGACTAATTTCACCCGTACCTTATATAAGGATTCTGGGTTTTGTTGTTGTTGTTTATTGTGTTCTTAGAACTTTTTAAAAGGTATATTTTATGCCACATCTGTCTATTTAAAAACATAAATCTAAGAATATGGTGAGTATTCTACAAAAAAATTGGATTCAGCCAGGTAGCAAAGACAGTGACAATAAGCTCTCATGAAAACCAGCTGGCATGACATATTCAAACACGATTGCTATTTTTGGAAAAGGATGAGCAAAGCTATTTACTGCATCAAATACTGAACTTTAAAAAAATTCCCCTGTGGCAGTGTGCTTTTTTACTGCTGAGTACTTAAACCAAAAAAACCCCAAAACAAAAACAACAACAAATAAAACTATCCTATTTCAACTGTCCACTTCATGCTGAGCCATATCTTGAAGTACACAGTGAATCTTTATAATAAAACCACTAATATATGAGTAGGCTGTGATTAAACATAAACTGGGCCCTACATATGAAACATAATTAAGTAGAACTCTCCCATGATCTCTGCTCCAGCTGTACCAGCCTTCTTTCACGTCTTCAGGTATCTGTTCTTTTTCCTGCCTTCTGGTCTTTGCTATTTGTCTACTACTGCCTGGAGAAAAGCAGGATTGTTTAATGATCAACCCTAGTAATTGACTGGGTTTGCTTGGCAACAAGCTACCTTATAAAGAAGGTTCTTCCTCTCTGAAGTGGGTTTATCTGAACTCAGTTTCCCACAGGACTGGGGCCTCAGGGTGCTGTGCAGGCAGCATTTTCAGCAATCTATGGATCACTTGTTTTTTTTTTTAAACATCTTTATTGCAGTATAATTGCTTTACAATGGTGTGTTAGTTTCTGCTTTATAACAAAGTGAATCAGTTATACATATACACATGTTCCCATATCTCTTCCCTCTTGCGTCTCCCTTCCTCCCACCCTCCCCATCCCACCCCTCTAGGTGGTCACAAAGCACCGAGCTGGATCACTTGTATTTAAGCTCAATTGCTTTGAGCTCAAGTAGTCTTTTTCTCTGTCAGTCACAAACCACCCTCATGCTAACCTCGTAACTTGGAAGCACAGAGAAGGAGCAAGGTCCTTCTGAAAAAGCACAGCCCACAGCACTCTACACACCACTGTGTCATTCTGCAAGTTTCAGAGAGACTGGGTGACTGTGCTTCACCTGATCCTCCTGATTGCTCCATCAGTACCAGGTGGTAACAGTGGTGTTTGCCCCATGACCTTTGTACAAAATGAGGCACGTAAATAAAGATTTACCGCCACATCTTAATTCACTGTCACTCTTCGAATCCTAGCTCAAATGCTTTTTTCCAGGAAAGTTTTCCTTAATCCCCTTAGCTCATATCATGTGCTGTTTACACACTCTCAGTTCCGTACAGTTTTTGTGGGTGTGTTTATGTAGTGCTCATAATACTTTAGACATGGATGTTTATGTAAATACTTGATTAATGTTGGTTCTCCACATGCACTGTAATATCCTTGAGAGCCAGGACAGTCTGTTCTGTTCACCGTTGTATACCCAGAGTTTGGTAAATATGTGTCAAATAAGTAGTTCTTAGATGAATGGATGAACAAAATAACAATTGACTAAATAAAGAAAGCATAGATATTATATGAATGTTATTATCCATTTCTTAAAGAATAAGGGGAAGAGTTATAGTTTATCTTCAAAATTTCAGTGAATATGGATTTGATAAGCCATAAATTAAGAAGTTATCTGACATTCATGTAGTCATCCTATAGCTACTTAGGAGTTGCCTCCCATCTGCCTGGCCCTGTCCTGGGCCCTGGGGATACAGTGGGTGAGCAACACACATAGTTCTTGATGTAGCTTACAGCTCTGTAGACAGGACAAACAAGAAATAATCATGACAGTAAATAGCCTGTCTACTTAATATTCATCTGACAAACATGATACAAGGGATACGCAGGGGTCTAAGTTGCGGTATAATGAAGTGATGACAAAGTTTATAATTGAGACTGGTGAATCTATATAAGACCGAGTTCTGAATAGTGAGGTTGAGTGAGTCATTCTTATAAAAATGACGGTGTCAGGCGAAGTTGAAAAACAGTGTTGTGGGAATATGCATCAAGAACTTGTCAGAATCAGTGTCCCATCAGGAAAATTCATCACGTAATGGTCTTTGAAATACATTGTTTTAGTTTTATAATACCTGTCTTACACATAGCCACAATCAACCAAAGAATCTGTGAGAAATATTAGAATTGACTCTCTATACTTACACATCCACCTGTAAAATCCTCATATACAATACATAAAATGAGAATTCAGTTGTTTTATTTTTCATATTTACTGTTTTAAAACTTCTCACAGTAAATGAAGTATAATGAAGTAAGCTCTCACAATTCTGTCATAAGTAGTGGCTACTTTAATACTTCCTATTCAACTGATATATTGTAGCAGAATTATGGCATATGTTTCTGCATGTATATGAGAATAAATAGTTGAGAAATAAATACAAAGGAGACAGTGACATTCTATGGTTTTCTTTAGAACCAAAAACAAAAAAAGTACAAGGCAAAACTACAAACAAAAAACATGTACCAGACATTATTGTACTTTAAAAAAAATTATTTTATCTTCCCTATATTTTCAAACGGTTTACTCAAATATTTGGCACACAAGATAACAATAAATAAACACTTTAAAAATGTCAGAAGGTGGACTCACGGAGGAGGAAAGGAACAGGAAAATAGTGGAGCCTGTTTAAGTATAGATTGTATGGAGAACATAAAAGAGTGAAAGTGAACATTTCGATCAAAGGTCATTAATCAGTAACTTGGCTAAATTTGAAGAAAGTAGCACATCTTTGTTGTGGATGCTGTTGTTTGCTACCCAGATCCACCGTCAGGACTGAAGAATTTTTCCCCAAAATGATGGAAAGTTTTTTGACTGATAGTCCTCAGTTTTCAACCCCTTTTAGAAAGCTTGACTCAGCTGAAGAGAGCTTAGCCCAAGGTTAAACCCCTTTCCAGGGACAGCCTGTATCCAGTGACTTTTTGACAGAGGAGCCTAAAAGCCCAGGCCCCAAACCCAAATCCAGACAATTCTGAAGGGTCATCACAGATTCAGAGGGTCACTGCTGGGCTGGCCGAGGCCTTTCTGGTACTGCAATACAGTCCAGCCTCACCCTCTACCCAATCCTGTATCTTTATTCTGCCTCCCATGGATGTTGATTCCTAAAGCACCTGCTAAGAAATTTCCCCAATGACAAACTCGGTGGCAAGTCAGCTTCCCTGGAAACCCAGCCCTGACATTCTTAGCTCCATTCTCCTAACTGCCATTGTGAACATATCAGGAAATTAAAGTACTAGTCTTCTCTTGACCTTGCCAATTTTTCCTTTGCTGACACATACCTACCCTTAGAAGACTATAAAAGATGCAAATTTGATATAAAGATATTTGTTCAAAAGTGCTGGAGTTATCCATGACAGGATAACTTTCTTATGACTATCCCTGTCTAAAAGCCCTAGATAAAATTTCGAGTAAGTGAATTTCGTTGCTATAAATTAATTTTTCTTTTTCTGCCACCTATTTTATCAATTCTTACATCTAACTGTTATGTTGTAAGCAGCATCACAAAAATCATGTGAGGGTTTTACTATCTGTCCTGTAGTTTTGCAATAAAACTACAAGGAAGACATTATAAGAAAGGAAAGGAATACTAACACTGGAATTTCTTGCATCAGAGCAATTCTAATAGTGGAGCAATTTTATTTAGATGGAAGAGGCCTTCTTGATGCCCTTTGTACCACTTTAATTTGGGTGATATTTTATTACCTTAGTACAAAAGTTCAATCTTATTAAAATGTATGCTTTTAAACTCTTATGACAGAATAATTTCTAAACAGTCCTTATTATCATTTTTTCCTTCTAGTCTGCTTATCATTACATAAATCTTATTATATTACCCAAATACTTTTCTCATTCCCATTTGCAATTCTAAAAGAAAAGGAATTACATAGGAGATGTTTAGTCAGGACCTATTACACTAGAAAATTGTCCATATGAAGATATTTTTTCACATGTGATCAATTAGACACCTTTGAATAATGTCTCTCCCTCACCTATTTGAACTCTCATAAAACGATGTTGTTCTTTTATTTTAGCCTTCACACACTACAGAACAGTCATCTACCTACTCCTTTTTCACATTTACTAAGAAAGGTACATTTTGTGGATGTAGTAAAATTGGTAATAGCCACGGGCACTCCTGAATATCTAGGCAGTGCTTATCCCATGAGAAGGATCATAACTTTATGATCTTCTCCAGCATGCAAGTAGCATCCCTGATGTTGATATGCAGACTGGATAATCTGAATTTACTTGCAGTATCAGTTGAGTCCTTAAGGATTTTATCACCGGAAGTCATATGCCTTTTCAATTCTTGCATATGATTTCTTAATGCACTACAGGAACCAAGTGAAGCATTTTTCAAACTACCCACATTAAAACGTGAGCAAAACTGAATGCAAAAGTATAATTTCTGGTGCATCTTTTTTTCAGTTTGGAAGGTATATACAGACTTGCCAAACTTCCATGAGACAAATTCCTGGACGTAAGACCTTTGAGCATATTCTCATTCAGTATGCATGTGTATGTAGTCTTTGAGATGAATGAAGCTGAGAGTTTACAAAGCACTATAGGATAATACACCAGAAACTAATGCTAGGTAAACAAATTACTTAGTTGTGCATCTTTTACTCCATAATTTTCAAGGATTTGCAACCTTAACCAAAACAACTGTGTTTCAATCAATGACTCTGAGCAACATTTGTTAGGTGCTAGAAATTCTAAGAAAATACATTGTCCTCAAGGACTGAGTGCAACAGAACGAAAAATCAGGACTCAAGAATTAGAGCAGCTCTGACAAGCTCTGAGTCCTAGAAGGGAGTTGGTTTCATTGTCACTGTGGCTCATTCTTTCTCCAACTTTGCCTAAGATGGCATGAGGTGATCTGTAAGACGAAGCTAGATGGAGAAAGAATGATTGCAGTCCTTCTGTGAAGAGCATTTATATTTGCCGTTTTCCCCTTCCATTTGAAGTAGAAGGTCTTCAACTTCATTTGAGATTAATTGTTCTCAACCCATGGTACTACTTTTGAGAAAATAGTTTCCTTGTTAGTCTTTCTTTTTGGTTACCTATTTAGGAAAGGATGCTTTGGAGAAGATGACAAAGATTGAGCATACAAGTTGGAAAATGAAATTGAAGTGACAGCTAAGGTTTGTCAACACTTTTCTAAGAAATTTGCAGATTGGAGAACTGCCCTCAACTTGCAACAACTTCTTTCCTGGAGATATGCTATGGTTATCATGTGATTTATTTTCCTTTTAAAAAGAATATCTAATCTGAACAGGTGGTAGACACTGTCTCTCTTTAAAAGATTTTTCTATAAAAAATGAGGCCAAATAAGCAAGGTAACTTCTGCATCAGTCAACATTTTGTTGTTACTCTCTCCATTTTTTCTCTTAGGCACTAAGAAGAAAATGCTACAAGATTGATAGATTCTTGCTAAGATCCTAGATTTCTTCTAACACTTATTTTTTCATCTTAAAAAGCATTAATTTAATATTATAATCCTGATATTATATGAAATATTATTTTAAAATAAAAATATTATAGCATAGTTTTAATAGTGACACAATAGATTCTGTAATTTATGTCCAGTTTACTTTACTCTTAACCAATAATACATAAATTTCACTTTTACAGTCACTGTCTAGTAGCACATCAGGTTCTCACATTTCCCATTTTCTTATTCATTACTGTAGTGCCACAACATATTTGATCTGCCGTTCCTAACGTAGATTGCATCTTAGATTCTCCTATACTCAAACACTTAGAGACTGAGAGACTGAAATTCTGTGAAATACTTTAATCACATTCTCTTGATGGCCTGGCATCTATTTGGTGCTGTTTTACTCTTATTTGCAGATGTATAGCTAATTTGTTAGCTAGCTGAGTGCACAATGCTTAGTCTGATTGCTCACATAACTGCCAAAATACAAAATCAAATTTGATTAGTCTTCCAAATTATTACCCCACATAAGAGCCCTATTAATGAGGAACTCCTTACTTCCAGAGTTCTGTTCCAATGTCAGGTTTTGACAGTATTAAATTTCCTCATATTAAATCAAAATCCAGTACCATATAGTTTTACCCATTTAACCTACTTGAAGCCATTTCAGTAGTTCTGGTTAACTGAGTGCTATGGTCTGAATGTTTGTGCCTCCCTCCTCAAATTTACATGTTGAAAACCTAACGCCTCAAGGTATTGGGTTTTTGGAAAGTGATTAGGTCATGAAAGCAGAGCCCTCATGAATGAGATTAGCACCCTTATTTAAGAGGCCCCAGAGAGCTAGCACCTCCCTTCTGCCATATGAGGGTACAACAAGAAGTCTCTAACCAGAAGAGGGCCCTCAGCCAGCAGTGCTGGCACCTTGATCTTGGACTTCTAGCTTCCTGTACTGTGAGAAGTAAGTTGTGTGTAAGCTACCCAGTTCATGGTATTTTGTTATAGAAGCCTGAAAGACTAAAACACTGAAGGAGAATAATTTTTTCTCTACCCCCAACCCTTCACTCCTGCTTCGCTGATAAGCTACAATCTCCCAAATGTCTTGCCAGAAACACTTGCTTTTAAATTTACTTGTAGTGGCTTACCCGCTAAGACACAGAGTTTACCTCTAGCTCCATTTCTTTTCATTATTTTCCAGCAGTTGCATTGTCTGTATGGAGGTAGAAACTTCCTCCACAATAGTTCTTTTATTTCTGCATGGAATATCTTCTTCTACCATTATTTCTTCCAAACTTTCTACATCCTTATGTTTCACAGATTTCTCTTAGAAATGATACATTGTTTTATTTTTATAGTTGAATTACTTAAAGTTCTAATGCAATGGTTGCATTCTTTTCCTGTAGAAATTAATCTATATAAATTCTATATATCACATAATTCTTGTTTCTATTTGTCCCATCTGTTCTATGCTTTTCCCTTCTCTCATTTCTTATATGTGTTGGATATAAAGAGTTTATTTTAACCATTTTATTTTTCTCCTCTGGACTATTTTCAAAGTGAAACTACCTGTTTGTAATATTTACTCCTTACCCAAGAAATTACAGTCTAAGTATTTAATTTGTCAAACTCAACATTTAAGTAATATGTTTATCTTCACCTTCAGTCACTTTGTGACTTAAATTTATTATTGGCATACCTTTTCTCACCTTTTAAAAAGTTTTTCTTGAAGCATAGATTATCTACCGTATTGTTTTAGTTTCAGGTGTTTAGCATAGCAATTCAGTATTTTTGAAGATTATACTCCATTATAGGTTATTACAAGATAATGGTATAAATCCCTGTGCTATACAATACATCATTGTTTCTTATTTTATAAATATAAGCTTGTATCTGTTAAACTCATACTCCTAATTTTTCCCTCCTCCCTCTCCTCTTCCCTTTGATAACCACAAGTTTGTTTTTGTATCTGTGAGTCTGTTTCTGTATCACATATACATTCAATAGTATTATTTTTTTTTAGATTCTACCTATAAGTGATGGAGTATTTGTCTTTCTCTGACTTATTTCACAAAGCATAGTATTCTCTAAGTCTATTTATGTTGCTGCAAATGGCAGTATTTCATTCTTTTTTATACCTGAGTAATATTCCATTGTGTATATATGCCACCTCTTCTTAATCCAGTTGTCTATTGATGGGCACTAGGGTTACTTGCATGTCTTGGCTATTGTAAGTAGTGCTGCTATGAACATTGGGGTGTATGTACCTTTTAAAATCAGTGTTTCTGATTTTTTTCTGGATCTACACCCAGGAGTGGAATTGCTGGATCATGTGGTAGTTCTATTTTTAGTTTTTTGAGGAACCCCCATACTATTTTCCACAGTAGTTACTCCAATTTACATTCCCACCAACGATATATGAAGGTTCCCTTTTCTCCACATACACCAACATTTGCTACTTGTAGACTTTTGATGATGGCCATCTGACAAGTGTGAGGTGATACCTCATTGTGGTTTTGATTTGCATTTCTCTAATAATTAGTAATGTTGAGTATCAGTTCACGTGCCTGTTGGCCATCTGTATGTCTCCTTTGGAGAAATGTATATTCAGATCTTTTGCTCACTTTTTGATTGGGTTGTATGTTGGGTTTTTTTTTGATATTGAGTTTTATGATCTGTTTGTATATTTTGTATATTAAGCCCTTGTCAGTCACATCACTTGCAATTTTTTTTTCCCATTTCATAGGTTGTCTTTTCATTTTGTCAATTTCATTTGCTGTGCAAAAGATTTTAAGTTTAATTGGGTCCCATTTGTTTAGTTTTGCTTTTATTTATTTTGCCTTAGAAGACTTGGTATCAGGGTAATGGTGGCTTAGTAGAATGAAATTGGGAGTGTTCTGCCCGCTTCAATTTGTTGTTAATAGTTTGAGGATAGGTATTAGCTCTTCTTTATTTGTTTGGCGAAATTACCCTGTGAAGCCATCAGATTGTGGCATGTTAGTCAAGGGAGTTCAAGCAGCTGGGTTGCCGTCAGAGATCTGGGATACTCTGGGGCGCTGTTTGTGTAGGCACCAACAGTGGCTGCCAACACTGTACCTGGACCACCCCCTAGGCCCCCAGGTTACCTCTGTGTCCCTAGATGGAGTCTTTTCCCAGGTCCTGGCTGCCCTAAGTCCAGTGTGAAGCTGTGGCGTGGAGTGAGCGGGGACAGGACGTTCACTCAGCTCATATCAGGGAGTGTGGAGAGGTGGCAGCCATTAGGGCAGACCTCTCTCTGCCTTGTCTGGTGGCGAGCCAGCACCTGCTTACTCCTCACTAGTGGAGTCTATGTTTCTCCAGCCTTTCTATCTGTCCCAGTGGTTCTCCAAGCAGGTGCAAGTGAGGTTGTCTCCTCTGCAGAGAACCTCAGGACTGGGACACCCAGTTTGTGGCTCGAACTGCTCTCTCTCCAGGGTGAATTCCCCACCCTGCAATCTCCATCTTCCTCTTAGTCACCACCCCCACCCAGGGGCACAGGTCCTGACCTGATGCTTTTTCTTCCCATCCGGCCTGATTATGTGGGTATCTTGCTTGCAGCCTTGGTTGTATAGGAGTTCTGCTGCCAGTTTCCAGTTAGTTTTCCATGAGAATTTTTCCACAAGTGGATGTATTTTTGACATATTTGTGGAGGGAGGTGAGCTCCACATCCTCTTACTCTGCCATCTTTGTCCTCCTCTTGCCATAACTTTTCATTTTATATTGTATTTTTTTTAATTTTTATTTCTATAATACATTCTTATATTTTCAAATAGTCAATGCTTAATTAGTTTTACTTCAATTTTACCACTTACTTTTCCCTTCAGCCCTTCTTAAATCTTCCAGTTACGATGAAAACATAGCCTTTTTTTGACAACTTAAGTGACGATTTTTTTTTATTGAAGTATAGTTGATTTACAACGTTGTGTTTGTTTCAGGTGTACAACACAGTGATTCAGTTATATATATATATATATATATATTATTTTTTTTCAGATTCTTTTCCCTTATAGGTTATTACAAAATATTGAGTATAGTTCCCTGTGCTATACAGTAGGTCCTTGTTGGTTATCTATCTTATATATAGTAGTGGGTGTATGTTAATCCCAAACTCCTAATTTATCCCTCCCAACTTTGGTAACCATAAGTTTGCTTTCTCTGTCTATGAATCTATTTCTGTTTTGTAAATAAGTTCATTCATATCTTTTTAAAATATATATTCCAAATATAAGTGATATCATATGATATTTGTCTTTCTCTGGCTTATTTGAAAATACAGCCCTAAAAATTCTTTAGCATGGTTTACTTTGTATTCGGAAAGAGTTTTATCTTGGCCATATTCTTAATATATCTTTGCCAGGAATTGATTTATTTCTTTATGGTCTATTTCAGCACAGAAGAAAAGATAATTCCTCTGTCTTCTGGCTTCAACTCTTGCTACTGAGAAGTCAGCTTTCAGTCTGAATGTTGCTTTTTCAAGGAAGATATTCTTTTTTTCACTATTTTAGCTACTTCTAAGATGATCATTTTGTCTTTTATAGTTTGAAGTTTTACTAAAATGTGT
Organism: Leucopleurus acutus; assembly: GCF_964270905.1. NCBI lineage: Eukaryota > Metazoa > Chordata > Mammalia > Artiodactyla > Delphinidae > Leucopleurus > Leucopleurus acutus. Next base: position 76,362,413 of record NC_139145.1, on the reverse strand, counting down.
CTGGGTCTATTTTCTTATATTTATCCTGCTTCAGATATTCTTTCTGCCTTAGTCTGTTTGTCCTGCTATAATAAAAATAGCAAAAACTAGGTGGCTTATAGTCAACACTTATTTATTTTACTTCTTTTCACTGTAGCCTCACAGAGCAGAAGGGGCAAAGGAACTCTCTCAAACCTTTCTTATAAGGGCATAGATCTTATTCATGAGGACACTGCCCTCATGACCTAATTTTCTCCCAATGGCCCTACTTCTAATACTATCACCCTTAGGGATTAGGTTACAGAATATGAATTTTGGAGGACCCAAACATTGGAACCATAGCAATTATTTTGATTATGTAATGTGTGGATTGATATCTTTCATAAGTTCTGAAAAATTCTCAGCTAAGATCTTTTCTAATATGGTTTTCCCCAGTCACTCTATTGTCTCCTCCTGGAACTATGATAAGATACATATTTGGTGCATATTATATTTACATCTCTTATAGTTGCCTCATATTTTGCATCTTTTTCTTTGCTATATTATGATTATTTTTTCTGTCAATTCTCTGTTAGATCTAGTATAATATAAAAGTTATCTGTTGACCTACTCAAAATGGGTAACTGAAGAGTGTTTAATGAAGGGGTGGTTTACAAAGTACAAATAGGATTAAGGAAAGCCAGTAAGGGATGGTAAAATACCCCTGGCTTAGCAGCATCAGGAAGCACCTACCACCCCTAGTCCTGAAGGAGGAAGTGGAGTGAGTTATAATAATCCAGCAAGACCCAGAGCTATTAGGAGGGGGCTGCCCTGGTCCAGCAGGAAAAGAGCCAGGGGGCTAAATCTCAACTTGCCTCTTCTACCCCAAATTCTATCTTCTAATGATCTTCTGATGATCTCCTAATGGTCAAACCCAACTTGAAGACATGGGGGCAATGAAGCTTGGAACATAGATTAGGATGGAGAATACATTTGAAAGGGTAAAAGTTTCTGCTGAAAAATCTGCTGATAGTCTTTTGGAGGTTCACTTGTACATAAGTTGTTTTTCTCTTGCTGCTTTTAAGATTCTCTCCTTCTCTTTTACTTGTTGACATTTTAATTATAATGTATCTTGCTGTATGTCTCTGTAGATTCCTCTTATATGGAACTCTCTGAGCTTCCTGGACATAAATGTCTTTTTCCTTTTCCATGTTAGGGAAGTTTTCAGCCATTATTTCTTCAAATATGTTCTCTGCCCCATTATCGCTCTCTTTTCCTTCTGGGACCCTTATAGTTTGAATGTTGATCCACTTGATATTGTCCCATCAAGTCCCTTAAGCTACCCATATTCACTTTCTAAAAATTATTTTTTTCTTATTATTGCTTTGATTGGGTGAGTTTCACTGCCCCATCTTTAAGTTCACTGATTCTTTTTTTTTCCTTCTTCATCTGTCTGTTGTTGAATCCCTCTAGTGTATTTTTCAGTTCAGTAATTATATTTTTCAGCTCTGACATCTATTTGATACTCTCTTATATTTTCTATCTCTTTTTGAAGTTCTCACTGTGCTCATCCATTCTTCTCCTAAATTTGGTAAGCATCTTTAAGGCTGTCAGTTGTAACTCTTTATCAAGTATTTCACTTATCTCCATTTCTTTAAGGTTTTCTTCTGAGGTTTTATCTTCTTTCATTTGGATCAAATTCCTCTGTTTCTTTTTTTCCCTTTACTCTCTTGGTTTCTATGCATTAGTTAAAATAAGTACCTCCTCCTGTTTTGAAGAAAAGGCCTGTGTAAGAGATGAATTATATTGTTCAACCCTGTCATAGTTCTTGGTTGTTCCTCCAATCTTTGTGATTGTCCAAGCACCCTATTTTATTTTTATGGCTCCCAGTAATTGAGGGGGTACTGAGACCTGTGAGTGTCCCAAATGGGAGGATATTAGTCAGCACCTAGATTCAGGCTGATTGGAAGCTGGATCCTCATGCAGCAGCTTTCAATGTATACAGATAATACAGTACTGTGGGACCACAAGCATAAGCCCCACTGGCCACCAGAGCCAGGCAATGTAGAGGTGTAGCTTGGAAACAGCCACAAAAATCAGAGCACCATAAAAAAGGGTAAAAGCTCGTTTTAAGGTGGTACCAGTGGGCTAGAGCATGGTGGAAGGAGAACACAAAAATTGTGTCCACTGGCCTCTGTTCCATGAGAACACCTTCATAAGCCACAGATGTGTGCCAAACCAGATGTCTGCCCTTCTGGCCAAAGCACCTAGACAAGCAAATAGGCCTCTTTCACAGAAAGCCTGGGAGTATGTTTCAGTCTTCTATCTATGCAGCGTCCTCAGGTGTTAACCAATCATGAACTGTCTCTCTGATTGCTACAGTCCTTGGGTCCCAGGAACACAAGATCCTTTGGCCTTTAGAGCCAAGTGATCAAGGGTGTTCCCTGGGCAGCAGCCACAAAAACTAGGGCACCAGATGCATGTAAAAGCTCACTGCTAGGAGACACCAGTGCTGTGGAGTGTGGCAGAGGGAGAGTGTGAAGATAGACTTGGCACTTCTGAGGTGTCTGGAAAGGATTGGCTCTTAGATCTGTATTTAATTAGAAACCTTCTCCCCAGGCCACAGCTATGAAGATAAGCTAATAGGCCTCTTTCTTGTAAAATCTGGCCCTTGAGACTGTTGCCTCTTGCTGTCCTCTGAAGGTGATAATCACTTAGGACCTCTTTCTCCTTGGTTGCTACCATGTGTGACTCTGGAGCATAAGCCCCATTGGCCACCAGAGCCAGGCAATCTAGTGATGTCTCCTGGATGGCAGCCACAAAAATCAGATAACTAGAGGTGGTTACAACCTTCTTTCTGGGAGATATCGTTGAGCTGGAGTATAAAGACGGTGCCTACTGACTGGCATGAGGCAGAGAGAGTGAAAAGATGGCTCATGCCAGCCTCCATCCCTGGAGAGTATCCCAGCAGGCCCTTAGATGTGTGTTAAGTTACATACCTACCCCTCAGGCTGATGCTTTAAGATAAGCAAATAAGGCTCGTTCACATAAAGTTTGGGTGCGATTAATTGACAGCCTTTGTACTGGTCCCTGGGATGGGTGAGACCAAAGTGCAAGCCCTTTAAGAGCCACTTCTCAGTGTGCTATAGCCTTGTGGGTCTCATGGATGTGAGCCCCAGTGGTTTTCAAAATTAATGTTTCTGGTCTCATCTCTCAGGTGCAGGTCTTAAAAGGTGGGGTTCTTGATGTGGGGTTCAAACCCTTCACTCCTTAGGGAAAAGCTCCAGGTTTTTAGTTCCCTCTCGATTGTAGGTTGCAGTTCCAGGGTTGGGTATTATGGTGAGATTGTGTCTCAGCCTCTGCTACCCATTTTGATGTTTTTCTTTGTTTGTTTGTTTGTTTGTTTTCTCATTTGCCCAATATATAGGAATCACTCACCTAGTGTTTACAGTTTTTTTCAGAGTAAAGTTTTATATAAGTAGTTGTTGATTCAATGTGTCCATGGGAAGGGGTGAGGTCAGGATCATCCTATGTCACCATCTTGAACTAGACACCTATAGGTTAATTAAATCAGAAAATTATCTTAATTATCTTGTATTAACTTTTCAATAATAGCAATATTAAGATTTTCCCAATTTATAGTTCTTTTAGCTTTGATAGTCTGCTTGGCAATGCTTATTGTTAAGTTGCTAAAAGTACTCACTATTTAAAAGCTCCTGGGCCATGTTTTCACATAATTAAAAAGAGATGGGTTGGTGAAATATTGATTAGACTTTTTGACTCACAAGTATAACTATTTCCCCAGTGTACACTATTCCACCCTTTTATCGAAGGTTTTCCAGTATTTTCAGGATTCCTCAGATGAAATAAATTTGAGAAAGAAAACATTTGGAGAGTGCTTTTAACCCACATGTATTTTTCACTATTGAAATTGATCCTTAGCCCTTGTGTAAGTTCTTTTCATTGAAATAGTTCCATAATTCTATGGATAAGAAATATCCATCTCTGTTGTCTACTTAAAAAAATTCAGCCTTATTTCAGTGGGATATTAATAAAATGGAAAAATTTCACTCTATCTCTTTATTTTTTATATTTGATCCAGTCTGTCCCATTGGAATTACAATACGCACTCCATTTTAAAGAATTAACCTAGTTATACTTGACATCTTCAAATCTAAAATACAAGCAGACAAACAAAAATAACTTCCAAAGAACAAGTATGGCATCAGGACAGGAATCCCAAGGATGCTTCACACTTATTTGAAGTTGTTACTTATGAGAATAACTTTGCTAATGCTTCCATCTGATAATTTTCTTCAGCTGTGTGTTGAATTCTCTCTTGAGAATTATGAAGAAGCTTGTATAGAACAATGAGTGTCAAACTTGGCCCCAAGCTGCTTCTTCCTAACTAAGGTTTTGGTCCCTGAAATCACCATAGCTCCTTTACATACTAGGTTTTCAAATAATATTTCATATCAAAATTTTGAAAACAATAACTGTAGGATGGATATTGTCATTTGAATCACCTACCAATTAGGATACAAGTGACAGGAACTGTTATTAACATTCCTACGCAATGAATTTGAGATATATATTTTATTAAAAATTAGAGTAGATTTTTCAAATAAATTGTTATTAGTGCAGTGAACTCCATTGTATACTTAATTCTAAATCAGTTGTGAAAATCTAGTTTCAAATTTTTTTATTCAAAAGGTATCCATCAAATAATGCTATGAAAGATACAGTATGAAATATGATTAACACATTTTCTAATGTATTGCTTTGTCAATATAGTGTTAGTAGAGATAATCTGTGTTAATTACCTGCCTGGCTTAATCTATGCTAATAGCTAATGTAGGCTATTTAAAATTCATATAAAATCTTAGGGTTAACTCTTATCTATACAATTTTTTGCATACGTTAAATACATTGGATTAGTGTCAAATCACTTTATTCTCTCATTTCCTCCTTCCCTCTATCTTTTCCTTCCTCCTATTGTTCAGCAGACATTTATCAAGTACCTTCTATTGTTGATGTAGGAAGTACCTAACATATAATAAAAAAATGAGAATATCTAGATATTAATTGTGGCCATATTTACAATAAAAACTGCTTACAGTATATGTGTAGATTGGTTAACATATACAAACAGGCAAAAATAAGATCTTTTTAGATGTCCTAACTTAATATTTATATTACTTATATTCTGAAAAGTAGAAGTAGAAATTCCCAAAATGTATCCTCAACTAAAGAATTATATCATCATCATCACCTCTACATTTTATTCACTGTTTACTATTTATCAGGAATTGAGTTACAGTGTTAACATGCATATTCTTATTTAATGTTCATGATAACTCTGTGAGGTACATACTATACAGTCCCTATTTTAACAATGAATAAATGGATGGAAAGATAGTTGAGTATCTTGCTTTGTACCTGTTTCCACATCATATAAGTGGCATAGTGACCATTTGAATCTAATCAGTCTGACACCAGAGTCTCTGTCCTTGAGACTGCATTATACTTCTTCATGCTTGGATAATATAGAAACTTAATTTCTCATTCATTTACCCAAGTACCTTTCAGTCTGTTTGCATTATTTCTTTGATGCTCTGTTGCATATACTTTTAATGGAAATATGTTTTGCATACCTTTAGGAGACACACGTGTTTAACATGATAAGCTGCTTCTTGGTTCTTTTATCATAAAATTTCTTCAGAAGCCTCTACCACTGCCCTTGCCAGATTTATAATTAAAATGAAACATTGAGCTGCTACAAAAATTGGTTATTACAGTACAATTTTTAAAGCTGACATTTTTCAAATTATTTTGGTACTCCCAGTTTTCTTTACATTCAGAACATCTCATTTTGGCTGGAGGCCAGGGTTTTCTTTTCAACCAAGAAAGAAAAAAAATTTATTGAAAAAAACTACAGAAACCCCTCAAATAGTGTTTTATTTTTCTACATTACATGTGATTTTGGCCTTCTTTTTCTTTTCTTGACTGTTAACTCTTTTTAGTGCTCAGATTTTCTATGGAAATTCCTCTTTCCTATCTTACCCTCTCTCTTTCCTCTTCTTTGTTCTTTTTTTTTTTTTAACATCTTTATTGGAGTATAATAGCTTTACAATGGTGTGTTAGTTTCTGCTTTATAACAAAGTGAATCATACATATGTCCCCATATCTCTTCCCTCTTGCATCTGGCTCCCTCCCACCCTCCCTATCCCACCCCTCTAGGTGGTCACAAACACGGAGCTGATCTCCCTGTGCTATGCGGCTGCTTCCCACTAGCTATCTGTTTTACGTTTAGTAATGTTCTTATACATAAACTGTTTTTCTTTACCTTCAGAAAATAGTTCTTGAAGAGTTGGCTATATTGTTTTTCAGTGTTTGCTGCTGGTTTACCCTGGATAACAATGAGTACTGAACTGGTACTTCAAACTTTTTTGGATAAGTTATTCTGATTTCTTTCCCTGTACTCAGTGTTAAATAAACTATGTTCTTTTTGCAGCTCCAGGACATTCATAGTCAATGCATATTACTCTTCAGTCTTAAGACATGGTCTCAACTCTAAATGTTTTTAAAGTAAGATTTATTTATTTTGTTTCTCTATAATTAGAACATTTTTATGAGTAGCAAACTCACTAAGGTTAGTGTGTGTCTAAGGAAGTCGTGTTATATTTTAGTCTAGTCTGGTAATTTAGTTTGTTTCTTTAGATACCTTAGGTCTTACTTGCTTGACCCAGATGACTTCTTTCATAGTTTTCTGGTCTACGCATCTTCATTTCTCTTCTGGATGCATATCCATGAGTTTTCTAATATGACCTCAGTAGTGGAGAGTAGTAGCAGATGGAGTGTTTAAATTCATGGGGAAAGGCCTGGTCCTTTTTTGGTCCATTCTGATATGGAGCGACAAACCTGATCTAATTATACTTATGATTGATCACTGATCTGGGATTGGCACCACCCATGGGCAAAGGTTGCAGGACCTGAGATGCAGTATATTTCTTTCTGTCTTTTCAGTGAAGGCTCTGTCATCTCCTCTGACAACTTGGCCTCATCTCAGCCACTTTATTGTCACAGTATAGATGATCTCAGGCAAGCACGCATGCCTGACATCTCCTCAGGGGCAGGTCGAATCTTGCAGGACCTCTCAGGGCAGGGAATACTATGGAGAAGTGGGAATTGGGGGCTTTTTCCCAGAAGTGAAATGTGAAGCAGGGCAATATTTAACCTTAATAATTAATTTTTTTCAAATGTATGTACAAGTTTTAAAAACCAATACATTTGTTATGGGAAAAAAAACTACTTCAGTGGACTTCAGATGCTTAAATATTTCTGAAGGACCATTATTTAAGATAACTAAAGATTTCAGTTTTATAACTGAATGTAGCTACAAATGTCAAGTGATTTATGAGGTAAGAAAATTACATTGTTTGGACAATTAAGGTTAGACTTACTGAGAGAATTCAGGTTTTTCTTTTTATTAGGATTATCCTTTTTTCTGCATTGAAAAGCTCTAGAATGTAGTGGTTTAGAGCAATATCTCTTTCTGAATTTAAATTCTGACTCTTTCATTTAGTAGCTGTGTGATCTTGAGAATATTAGTTAAGCTCTTATTCTCAGCTTCTTTGCCAAAAAAAGGACATAATAAAAACACATACCTCACAGAGTAATTTAGAATAAAGAAAAAGACAGGTAATCTCCTGTAATAGTACTTAGAAGTTAATAATAATAAATGTGGCTACAAGTATTAAAAATTTTATGCACTTATATTACTAGCATATAGTATTGTTTCTAAATTTCAAAACTCACATTTATGAAAACACTCCATAGATTATTCTATAATAAGTTCTTACTAATGATATTGTTTATATTAATGTATTACATGCCATTTCTCTCGTCACGAAGAAATTATTGAAAGTGTCAGCACAAAAATCACATGAATCTCTGAAAGAGATTATGTGAAGAGATTCATGAAAATATGAAAGGATCCTAATTCAGTTTATGCATTGCTAAGAACCCAAAAGTAGAAAATAAAGGAAATCATTTTGAATATGTCCATTTTCCTCTATCTTCATCACCATAACCATCATCCTAGTCCAGCACCAGGCTCTCTTGCTGGTACTGTTATTTTCTAATTTTCTAAGTTACTTACTTTTGTCCATTGTAGCCTCTCTTCCAAGTTGTCCCACACATTCAGTAACAGTGATTGCTTCAAAACAGCAAATTTGATCTTGTTTGCTCTGTTTTAAACTCTTATATGGCTCCCTATTACATTGAATGAAAACAAAACTTAGTGTCATGTCACTGAAGAACATGAGAATAAAATTCCATGTTCTTACTATGATCTGAAAGCCCCTACATGCTCTGCACCCTAAATCTATCTGGGTTCACATCCTATTGTTATTACTCAAAAACTTATCTCCATCATACTAGACTTTTTGCTAATCTCAGGAAAAACAAGTAGTCTTCTACTTTTAGGTTTTTGTGCTTTCTCTATATTACCTTCCCTCAAATAATTTAGTGCCTCACTTCATTCGTGGTGCTCCTTTTACCTCCACAAAGAGAAATCTCCTACCCACCCTATCTAAAAGTACACTTTGTATCACTATTTTCTTGCCCTATGTTGTTATTCATTACAGAATATTTATCTACCTATGACAAATAATATTATATGTCTGTACATTTATGTTTTTTCGTTCATGCCTCCACACTACAATATACATTGTATAAGAATAGAGTCATCCTTGAAGAATACCAGGTACATAAATATATACTGAATAAGTAAATAGTAAGTGTTCAGAACATACTTGGTTAATAAATATATTCAGGAATGCAGGAATTCTACCTCCAGCCATGTTTGTATCAAACAAAGTCTCTTATAATGCATAACTGGAAAATCTGAGTAATGTTTAATAAATATTCCCTAAAAGAATAGATCTACCAATGCACTGAAAATATGAGGGATCCATGATCAAAGAGAGAAACAAAGAACAGAAGTGACTACAATATTCTGGGTAGATTTTTACCTTGAAGTGAAACCATTTGTAAGCTAAAGCATCCAGGTATAGAAGCCAAGTAGCTGAAATTATCTGAAACACAAAATCAAGTGATGAAGAAGCCCCGTGGAAAAGATTAGAGAGACAGAGAACCAAGTGGAAACTCATGACTGAGATATGGACAGACTGAGTATAGTTGTAAGCAATTTTATTGAGGTAGGAGTAAAGAGAATGCAAGAGTAAGTAGCCCAGGAATACATCACAGACTGTCAATTGAGATGCCTGAAGGTTAATTTGGCTACTTATACTAACATGAGTAAATATTATCCAATGATAGACCACTTTTCAAATACTAAATCCTTACTTCAAATCAGTATATTGGTGGACTAGGTCAAAATGATATGCCTCTAGTCTATACATATGCTAATAGCAAAAGAAAATCCTCTCTCAAGTAAGACAGTATCATCTAGACTTTCAAATTATCTATCCAACATTTATAATGCCTGACATTTAATCAAAAATTGGCATTCTAGTATGTAAGAGAAAATAAGTATAAATCAAGTGAAGGAAACACATTAGAAATAGACCCACAAGAAATACAGTATTTTAAGTTTTAGAAATATACTTACATATGTTCAGTTTAAAAGGTCCAAAGAGACTAAAAGTCTATAAAAATTATCAAATGAAATTATTCAATAAAACCATAATAAATAAAATTGAGAATCCAAAAGATAGATTTTGCAGCAGATTAAATAGAGCTGAAGACAAGAGATTGTACTGGAAGACAGTTCAGTAGAAAATTTCCAACCTGTATCAGAGAAATTAAATAATGATAATACAGATTTTTTAAAAGACTTTATTTTTTAGAGTAGTTTAAGTTTACAACATAAATTGAGAGGAAAGTACAGAGATTTCTCATATACCCCCTGCCTCCACACATCTATGAACACCCACATTATCAACATCACTTACCAAATCATGTTATCAAGGATGACTCTACATTAATATGTCATAATCACCCAATGCCCATAGTTTACCTTAGGGTTCACTCTTGGTGGTGTACATACTATGCATTTGGACAGATGTATAATGACATAGAACCATGATTATAATATCATACAGAATATTTTCACTGCACTGAAAAGCTGCTGTGTTCTGCTATTCATCTTCTCACCCCCAACCTAACAACCACTGATCTTTTTATTATCTCCTTAGTTTTCCTTTTTCCAGAACGTCTTATGGTTAGAATTATATAGTATGTAGGCTTTTCAGATTGGCTTCTTTCATTTAGTAGTATGCACTTAAGATTCCTCCATGTCTATTCATGGCTTGAAAGCTCATTTCTTTTTAGCACTAGATAAGGTTGTATTGTCTGGATGTACCACAGTCTATTTATCTATTTTCCTACTGAAGGACATCTTGGTTGCATCTAAGATTTGACAGTTATGATTAAAACTGCTATAAACAGCTCTGTGCAGACTTTTGTGTAGACTTAAGTTTTTGTCTCCTGTGGGTAAATACCAAGGAGCATGATTACTGGATCATATATTAAGAGGATGTTTAGTTTTGTAAGAAGCTACCAACCCGTCATCCAAAGTGGCTGTACCATTTTGCATTCCCACCAGCAATGCATAGGTGTTCCTGTTGCTCCACATCCTCACCAGCATTTGGTGTGGTCGGTGTTGTGAATTTTGGCCGTTCTAATAGGTGTGTAGTGGTATCTCATTGTTGTCTTATTTAAAATACAGATTTTAAGTGACATATATGACAGTTAAAAGGTTTAGCAGGTGTGTTATTTGGATATTAGAAGGAAATAACAGAAGATGGGACAGACATAATAAATAAGGAAATACTAGCTAAGATTATTTCAAACTGGTAAAATTCATCAACTCAAATATTCAGGAAATGTTGTGGATCTCAAATAGGATAAACACAAATTAATTATATGGAAACATATTATTATAAAAACAGCTGATAACCACACACAAGGAGTAAAAATGAAAATGACAGCTGAAATCTCAATAGAAATAATGAATGTCTATTCAGAATAATATACCTTTCAAAATATAATATCTAAAAGTAAAGGTGTAATAAGCATGTTTTCAGACAAAAATTCATAAAATTCATCACTAGAAGACCCAACTTGAAGAAACCCAACAGAAAGTGCTTCAGATAAGTTGAGAAAGATCCCAGACTAAAGCCCAGTATGCGCGAAGAAATGAAAATTGAAAGGGGATCATCTAACTGATTAACTGAGCATTAATTATTCATTAACTGAGCATTAATTGTTCAAAGCAGTACTAGTATCTTAGTTTAAAATATATGTATTACTAAAATGCACGGGAACAACAATAAAACAATAGGCAATAGGGACGTATTTGTAGTTAGTGCTAAAACCACAAAACACTTCATTGATTTTAGATCTATTAAGACATGTATATAAATGTAATCTCAAGGATAAGCACTAAATTAATAGTTTAAAAATGTATATCAAAAGAAATCTATAAGGGCAAACATGCATAAGTGAAAGATACTTGATTAATCTGAAGAAAGGCCCCCCAAAATGAGAGAAATGGACTATAAAGTAATTAAGGAAGATAAGCCAATCACAGAAGTATGAATACTATATGCTCTCACATATATATAAGGTGAGATATCTAAAATATTCAAACTCATAAAAGCAGAGAGTAGAATGGTGATTTCTAGAGTCTAGAGGAAGGGAGAAATGGAAAATTGTTGTTCAAGAGGTATAAAGTTTCAGTTATACAAGATGAATAAATTCTAGAGGTCAGCTGTAAAACATAGTGCCTATGGTTAACAATACTGCATTATACACTAAAAATTTGTTGAGAGGAAAGAGCTCACATGTGAAGGGCTCTTATCACAATAAAAATAATTTCTCTAAGAAATTGCCTTTATTTGGAGAGCAAAATGACTACTGTGATTTGAAAAAGCAGTTAAATAGACATTAGTTCTGTATTATTTCATCTTTTGTGGCTTTTGTTTGACTACATATTATTGTGATGATTTTTACTTCACTGCTATTGTAATAAGAGCACAACTCTTTATGTAAGTGTTTTTTTCTTGATGTAAAGTGTTCTTCTGGAGGTTGAGAAAAGGAACACAATAGCATGTTTTACAGGTATATGCATTAGCAGCATTTAAGTATTTTAAAGTTTAGAGAAAAATAATCGTCTAAAATATTCAATATAGAAAGTAGAGTTTTAATAAACAATTTTGATTTAAATATCAGAGTTTCAGTGACAACAACAATCAGTGTGTTTATTTACAAAGAAAATTATTAAAATAGTGTGTTATATGTAATATTCTCACTTGGTGAAATGTTATTTTATGAAAAGTCACAGATCTAATAATTTCATAATAGCCAGCATTAGTATTTAGTTAAAGCCTTAATGATACTATTTCTTGAACTGAAAAATAAATTTTCTATGATGAAACACCTATACCCATCCAAGTGCTAAATGTATTGAAATAGAGATTATTGTTAATCATGCTCCTGACCACATGCCTTAAAAATCAGAAAAGGAAGAAGTGGGACATGTGGAATAATCTCTTATATTTTAGCTCCACTTATTCTGTAAGCATTAAATTATCAATTCTGCACTTTATCTTGTGTTCATTCAGTGGGTCTTGATCTATCTTGGTTTTCAAAATTACACTATTTTTACATATTTGTCTAACTATGTATATCTCTTCCAAAGCAAAAATCTATTATAAATTTCAGAAGTGAGTTAAAGTGCTATGACAGTATTAATTTAACATGTGCTGTTTATTTAAGAGCACTTTCTGTTACTGCTAAGAGATTATCCCTCACCTATTTTTCTCCCTTAATCTGATGATACACAAGCAGACAATTTTTCTTCCTAATATATCTCATAATTCGTATTCATCATATGTTATTCCATGAGACAAGTATTCGGTTATTTTACACTTATCTTTTGTCTTCCTACTAGGAAGTAAACTGTAAGCTGAATTGTAGCCAGATATTTATTGAAAATTACATATATATATATATATATATATGATACATCTGATATTTATATGACAGCAAGAAGATTCATATAAAGGGTGAAACAAGACAGTTGGGACTTGCTCTATTTCCTGAAACTAAGTTTTGAAGCTCTTTGTCTTTTCTGAAAATATCGCCTATAAATATCATCTGTACCCCCTGGAGTTTTCTTTCTTGGAAAGCTTGTAACTATACATTCAAAGTCTTTAGTAGATACAGAAATACATTTACATATATATTTACATATATGTCTTCCTGAATCATTCAAAAAATTAGTACAATTCATGTAGTTGTCAAATTTATGATTATAAAGTTATTGGTAGTATTAATTATCCTATAATATTTTAAGTATTTGTAGTGATGTCATTTGTCTCATTTCTGTCTCCTTTATTTTGATCACCCTGATTATAAATTTATAAATCTTATTGACATCAAAGAACCAATTTTTGTGGTGTGGATATTCAATTTTTTATTACTTTAGTTTCCAGCCTTATGTTTTTTCCCTTTATTCTGCTGGATTAGGTTTTATTCAGTTTCTTAAGGTAGTATCTGTAGTCATTGACTTGAGACTTTACTTTTTGTTCCAATATAAGCATTTTGTGCTATGAATTTTTCTTTTCTAAGCATGGCTTTAACTGCATTCCACAAATTTTGGTGCGTTGTATTTTCATTTTCACTTAGTAATTTCCCTTGATATTTCTGCATTCACCCTAATCTTTTGTTAGTTTTCTTAGAGTAATTTAAAAGGAAAAAATATAAATTTAATTTTACCTACATTTCCTACATTTATTTCATTTTCGATTCTCTTTTTAGTTGTAGTTGTTCAGATCTAGGCTTCTGTTTGGTATCATATTATTTTTAACTGAATAACTTTATTTCTGTAGTTTGGTGACAATGGATTTTCTCAATTGTTGTTATCATATAGTCTTAATTCTCCATATGATAATTTGGGCATAGAATTATAAATTAAAAATTTCTTTTAACACTGTAAAATTGTCACTTTATTGCCTTTTGGTGTGTCTGATATATAAGTCATACATACAAAAATCAACTCAAAATGGATTTAAGACTTAAATGTAAGATCTGAAACTGTAAAAATACTAGAGGAAAACACAGAATAAAATTTTCATGGCACTAATCTTGGCAGTGATTTCATGGATATGACACAAAAGGCACAGGCAACAAAATAAAATATAGATAAGTGAGACTATATCAAATTAAAAGGCTTTTGCACAAGAAACAACAGCATGGAAAAGCAACCTAAATATCAGAGAAACTATTTACAAAGCATGTATCTGATAAAGAGTTCATTTTCAGACTATATAAGAAACTCCTACAACTCAATAGCAAAAAACGAAAATAACTGAATTTTAAAAAGGGCAAAGGAACTAAATAGACATTACTTCAAAGAAGACATACAAATGGCCAGTAGGTTTATGAAAAGATGCTCAACATCACTAATCATCATGGAGATGCAAAACAGAACTAACATGAGACGTTATCCCATACCTATTAGAATAGCTATTATCAAGAAAGCAAAAGACAACGTGTCGGTGAGGGTAGAGAAATTAGAACCCTTACATATATTGTTGGTGGAAATGTAAAATGGTTCAGTCACTGTGGGAAAAAAGTATGCAGTTTGTGAAAAAATAGAAACACCATATGATCCAGCAATCACACTCCTGGGTATGTATCCAAAAACATTACAATTATAATCCCAAAACAAATCTGTACTACCATGCTTATTGCAGCATATTAACAATAACAATGGACTTCCCTGGTGGCGCAGTGGTTAAGATTCCACCTGCCAATGCAGGGGACACAGGTCTAGCCCTGGTCTGGGAAGATTCCACATGCCATGGAGCAACTAAGCCAGTGCACCACAACTACTGAAGCCAGTGCACCTAGAGCCCGTGCTCTGCAACAAGAGAAGCCACCGCAATGAGAAGCCTGCGCACCGCAACAAAGAGTAGCCCCCGCTCACCACAACTAGAGAAAGCCCGCATGCAGCAATGAAGACCCAACGCAGCCAAAAATAAAAAAGTAAATTTATTAAAAAACAAAACAATAACCATGATGTGGAAAGAACCCAAATGCCCAATGACAGATGAATGGCTAAAGAAAACATAGTATATACATACAATCGAGCATATTTCAGCCATAAACATAAGGAAATCTTGCCATTTGCAACAACATGGATAGATCTGGAAGGCATTATGCTAAGGGAATGTCAGTCACAGAAGGACAAATACTGTATGACTCCACTTATATGAGATATCTATAATAGCAGTACTCATAGAAGAAGAAAATAGAATGGCGCTTGCCAGAGGGAGGGGGAAATGGGGAATTGTTAATGGGTATAAAGATACAGTTATACAAGATGTGTAAATTCTAGAGATCTGCTGTGCAACAGAGCTCCTATAGATAACAATACAGTATTGTGTCTTTAAAAATTTACCAAGAGGGTAGATCTCAAGTTATGTGTTCTTACTACAACAAAAAAAGCATAGGGACACAAGAAAATTTTTGAAACTGATAATTTTTACCTCCTTTGCGGTGATGGTATGACAGGTATGCATGTATATGTCCAAACTCTTCAAATTATATACATATGCAGTGTTTTTGCATATCAATTACACCTTAAAAAATCTGTGAAAAGAATTATAGGTTTGTGATATTTCTTTCATCTATTTTCTGGATTGTGTTGTTTCTTCTCTTTTATGATAAGATAATAGATAACCTTAAGACACACAAAATTCTCAACAAGGGTCTAAATTAGTAAAAAGAACCAATTATAGAATGTTTTAAAATAAATCTATTATTCTATACATATATAATACGTATGTATACTGTATATTACATATATTCTTATATAGAATATGATATATTCTAACTATTTCTTTCTAGTACATAATGAATAGATGATATTGATTTCAATCAGCATGTTAGTTGTCTGTAATCATTTTAAAAATAGGAGTGACATTTTGTGCTGTCTAGACACTGACTTAATAAGTAGGGAAACTCTGTGGTCCCGGTTCTGTTCTTTTCTTAGTATTCTGAGGATCTCTCTCAATTGTTTAAATATGTTTGTCTTTATGTTTGAGGGTTTTTTAACATTGTGCCACTTTCCTGGGCAACAGTCTCAATAATTTGATTGGCTTTATTTTCTTCATAGGCAAAATTAATGCAATAAACTAAATTATGTTTAATCTCAGATCTAGAATTCTTCTGATTCTAAATTGACTTTCTCTTTTTTGTTAAGATATAATTAACATATAATCGTATATTGGTTTCAGGTGTATAACATAGTGATTTGATGTTTGTATATATCACAAAATGATCACCACAATAAGTCTAGCTAAAATTCAACATCATACATAGTTACAGATTTTCTTTTTAAATTAAGGCTTTCAAAGTGCTTTAAGCCTACCAATTCTCATTTTAAGACTTTTAGTGTTGCTCACATTCTTACAGATGACAAACTCCTTTTATAACTGGACAATGTAGTGATCTTTTCTAGTAGACTTGCAAGTAAATAAATAAATTTAAATTAATGAGGCCCTGTGCCAATTGGTTTACCATCTCCTTTCTTAACAAGCAATTTTAAACTGGTTTAACTGGTTTTACTTTTTCAAGCTAAGGTGAAATTATTAGACAGTAATAAAGTTATTGAATTGGGGTTTTATGAGATTTCCACACACATGCACACAAAATGAGACTCTGGTAATATTCAGTCCCCTTCCCTCAATAGTGTATTGCAGAAGGAGTTTGATTCTCTACGTAATATATCTCTTTTTCTCTAACTCTTTTCAGGAATTTTTGATTATCTCTAGTATTCAGCTGATTTAATTAGATATATCTAGTTGTTTATTTTTGTTTGGCATTCATCCTGTATGATATTCTCAGAATCTCTTGGATTTGTTGTTAGGTATCTGTCATTAATTTGTAAAAATTCTCAGCTATTATGTCGTTAAATACTTCTGCCTCATGTTCTCTTTTCTCCTCTGGTATTCCAATTTTATTTGTGTTAGATTACTTGATATTGTCCCACAGTTCTTGGAAACTCTGAATTGTTTTTCCCATCCTTGCTTTTTTTCCTCTATGTTTCTAAGAAGAATTTTTTTTTGAAGTCTGAAAATAAAGCATGTAAGATAAAAAGTGCCATAAAAATTTGTTTAAGAGAAATTTAGGAGAAAACAATGGAAGCGATAAAGCATTAGGAGCTATTTATATTCAACTTTAAAAATATCTTCTGAATATTTAGATTCCTCTCCACCCTTAAACGTCTATTCTAACCATTCCCTGTTTTTCTTTCTCTCTCATGTTATAATAGACCCATCAAGCTCTTTTCTGTAGTCCTAATCTTGTATGCAAGTCAGTCTCCGTACTTCCACTAGAGATAACTTCTTAACACAAAAACCTGGTCATGTTATTCCCTTTGCACACTGCCTCTTGACTTTAAGATGAGATTTTAGAAGTCTTATTATTTCTGCCAATCTTTCCAGGCTGTCTATCTCTGCCTCTGCCTCTCCCTCTAACCCCACCTTCACCATTTGAGGCATTCTGGATTCCTTTCCAAAAATTTGTTTGTTTTTTCTCTCTCCCTTTGTCTTTTGCAGCTGCTATTCATTCTACTTGGAACTCTTAAATCCATAAAATCTTCTTTGACTTCCGAGGCCATTTAGATGCCCCTCCTATGTTCCCTGTAACATTTCTATATCTTACATTGTCTCCTTCCACACTACAAGGGTTTCAAGAACAGGACCTAACCTGTTTTGTTTATCATAGTGCCTGACATATACTGTGTGCTCAATAACTATTTGTTTATTTCTTTGATTTCACTTGTTTTATCTCATATATTCAGGTAAATTTGTGCTTGCACTATCATTCTGAATTTTGATTTTATTTTTGACTGAGGACCCGTTTTGTTTTTGTTCATATATTCTTAAAAGGTACATATTTTGAAATACGGGGATTTTATTCCCTCTGCTAATGTTTCCCCAGATATTTTGTGACTATTTTTCCACTTGACTTAATGTGGAAGCCATCCCTAACCACTCCCATCATTCTCCATTCACATCTATTCTCCTTATATTATTCTCTTCATATTAATGATTGTATCTAATATATTATTAAATTTATAATTTATTATCTATCACTCATTCAATTATAAATTCCCTGAGGGCAAGGATTTTGCCCAGGATTTGGGTCTTGCACAAAATAAATGATTGTTGAATGAATGAATGATAAATTTTATTAATAGACCTTTCTTTTGTTTCTGCACTAAATCTCAGATGATCATGGATTTTAATGTGCAGTCATCTTGATTATTTTTAATATTTTATTCAGTGATATCAATATTTTTTTAAAATGTATGAATCCTTTGTCGAGTTTTAGATTCCTTATAATGATATATTCATGAAAAATATTTGAAAACTTTCCTTCCTTCTCTGTGATCTGGAATAATTTAAACGGATTACTAGTTCTTTGAAGACTTTATTTAATGACTTTCCTCTGCTGTCACTGTAATAAGATTTCTAATATTTATTAATGTAGTTTGGTAGTTTATTTGATATAGGATATAAAAATTATCATGTTACATGAAATAGCATCTTATTGTTTTTAGTTTATATCTGATTGTACTTAAATACTTTTAATTTTTTTTTATTTTTTGTACACTCTGTAATTTTATTCTTTCTCCTCTCCTCTCCTCTCTTCTTTTCTCTTGCTGCTTTTCCCCTGCCTTTATCTCCAAACTCTTTCATATGCACACCAACTCAGAAACTCATAATTTCTATCTGTTTGAGATATTGGTTTGTCTATTTATTTGATCTTTACAATGGCATTTACTGTTCTAGTATTAGATTTTAGAATTGTTTTTTGTTTTTATCTTTTTTTATATTACAGCATTTATTTTCTGGCACAAAGTTGTATAGTTCAATTGCAATTCATTTATTACCATTTTAAGTGAGAATGTTTAACTGCTTTATTCTTTGTAGGAATTTTGTTTTATTTTTACTTGCTGCTAGTAAGATTTTAATATACTTGTGCATCAAACATGTTTACGACATATATCTAGGTTTAAGATTCAATTCATTGATTGCCTGAAAAATGGTCATTTCCTTCAGTTTTTCTTCACCTTTAGAAAATTTTATTTTTTATTCTCCTGGTAACTCCTGTCCATCTTCTGTTCTTTCACATTATTTTCATATCTTTGTCAATTTTTCCATTTTTTCTACTTAGTCAAGAATTTCTTCATGTCATTGATAAATTTCAAGCAACATCAATTAAAACCATGGCTACATTATGGTTACATTCCTCTAGTATGGTTTTTGATCTCCTTGCCACCATTCCATATTATATTCATGTTCAGCTTAAATATAATGTGATGCCTGTTCCTTAGATTCATATCTATTCATATTCCATTGGTAGCAATAAACTAATTTACTGAAATGTCCTTACAGTAGATTAATTTCATAGGACTTCCCATTTAATGATCTAGATATTTTGCTCTTTACCATGTTCTGTCATTTTTTTTCATAAATTTATGATTACAAAGTCAGTAGTTTCTGTACTTATTATCAAAGATGTCCAGAGGTAGCTGAAATGCAGTGGTCACCATGAATAATTGTCCTTGGCCTTTTCCTCCTACTATAGACAAGTTGGCCAAATAGTCATGGACAGTGGACCCTTGAACAACGGGATTTGAATTGCGTGGGTCCACTTATACATGGATTCTTTTCCACTAAATGTGTACTGTAGTACAACACGACCTGTGGTTGGATGAATCCACAGTTGTAGAACCACAGATAAGGAGGACTGTCTATAAAGTTATACTCTGATTTTCCACAGTGCATGTAGATGGCACACATAACTCCCTCATTGTTGAGGCCTCAACTTTATTTTGTAGGACAAATTGAGGTACCTAACTCAGAGTTTAATTCCCAGTTCTAGGCAATTTTAAAAATTAAAATAACATTGAAATGCAGTTTTATCCCTCTCTTCCTACTATTTCTGTGACATTCTGAGTAGAGGTACTGCATAAATACTGGTTTTCAGCATGTACAGCCTCTAGGGTTTCTTTCCTTAACCCTACCTATAGTGTTTTTTATGAAGGGAGTACAAACACTATAATTCACCAGGCCTCCATCATGTGTTTTTTTACTTTTTAGTTAGTTGTTTTCTGGAACGTTTCAGAATGTATTTGATTGCAGTAAAGTGTTCATGGATCCGTTGCTTTATTATCTTCCTCAGTTTGTCTCATTCTTGAAGCAAACCCAGGAAATACCCCAAGCTAAAAGCTGAATACGTTTTGCTAAGCTCTGCTCTATTTATTTACTCCATATTCTTGCATTATACAATATGTTATTCCTAGATATTTTCCTTGTTCTTAAGATAGAAAAAAATTAATTTTATTCTATTTTAGGTAAAAAATGAGAAATGCTATTTTGAGAAAGTTTAACATATTTTATTTTTAATGTTACTTAGTGTTATAATTGTAGGAAATAACTTGTAAAGGGTAATTATTGTTCAAGGTTCATACACATTTCAACTGAAAGCATTTTTAAAGCAACTCGAGTTAGATACGATATTCCATATAAGATATAAAGAAATAGAACATAAATAGCTAATATTAATTTCCTGTATATTTGGGGCAGAAAGCCACAAAATTGTGAGATGTTAGGATACATAAGGGAAGATACCAGCATAATACTTGACTAAACAATTAATATTGGTGGTGGAATAAATATATCAATAGATAAAAGATTAATTGGCTATGACTAAAGTGTGATCAATAAAACTAGCATTAAATAAGTGATTAATGTGAAGGGGTGGTAGCAATTAATGTAATAAAAATTTGAGTGAAGAGGAGGAAAAAATAGTTTTTCCAGAATTCCTGCTAAAACTGTGTTTAAATATAGTTTTCTTAATTTTAGTGGTGTATATTCAATGAGAAAATTCAAGTATGGGAAAATACTCTTATTAGTTAATCAACTTTATTGAGACAAGATATTCATTTAAAAATCATCAATTTTAAGTGTACAGTTCAAAGTTTTGTATTTTATATACATATATATTCATGCAACCATTATCACAGTCAAAATATTTATTTTTTCTATCCCCCACATTCAGTTAAAAATGTTTCATCATCTCATTCATGATTTTTTTCTTTAATCAATGGGTTATTTAAGGTGTATTATTCAACTTCAAAATATTTTTGCTAGAAGTACTCTTTTTTTTTGGTCTTTGTGCTTTAATTTCAGGTATAAGTTCCTTGTGGTCAACCTTCTTGGTATGATTTCAGTTTTTAAAAATTTATTGAGATTTGTTTTATGTCCAATAATATGGTCTATCTTGGTGAATATTTTATGTGCAGTTCAAATAATTGTTAACCTGCTGTTGTTAGATGAAGTGTCCTATCATTATTGGTTGATAATGTTATTCAAGCCACCTGCATTCTTACTGAATTTCTCCCTACTTATATCATTGATAATTGAGAATGGAAAACTTAAAACTCCATTTATAATAATGAATTTGCTTTTTTTCCCAGTTATAGCACATGTGATTCATGTGTTTAAGTGCATATATACTTTTTATTAAGTGCATATATACTTCTAGAATTGTGAAACCATTTTGATGACTTGAGCACTTTATCATCATGAAATGTCTCTTCTTATCCCTAGATACATTTTTATTCCAAAATCTGCTTTGCTGATATTATATAGTCATACCAGCTTTCCTGTGTGTAGTGTTTGCGTTGTATATCTTTTTCAAGCAGTTTACATTTAACATATGTGTGGCTTTATAGTAAAAGTAGATCTTTCAGAAGCACATGATTGGATACTGCTCTTTTATCTGACCATCTCTGGTTTTCAATTGGATAGTTAGACCCTTTATATTTAATCATAAATATTGACATATTTCAAATTAAGTGTATTGTTTTCCTTTTGGTTTTCTATGTTTCCTATGTTCCTCATACATTTTTAACATTTTTCTTGTCCTCCATTGAATGAATTGAGAATGTTTTATGAATCTATTTTAAGTCTGCTATTTATTAGATTATTAGTTATATCTCTTTTTGGTATTTACTAT
This sequence comes from Leucopleurus acutus, assembly GCF_964270905.1. Taxonomy (NCBI): domain Eukaryota; kingdom Metazoa; phylum Chordata; class Mammalia; order Artiodactyla; family Delphinidae; genus Leucopleurus; species Leucopleurus acutus. The sequence goes on along the minus strand of NC_139145.1, from coordinate 76,340,327 downwards.
GTCTTTTACACTATATATTTAACTTAATCTACCTTCAAATAATTGTATACTTCATATATTTTTAAAGAAACTTACAGTACATATCCACTTCCCTGCCCATCCTTTGTGATACCATTTTTATACATTTCACATGTACATTGTTTTGAACCCATACTACATTTCTCTTATTTTGCCTTAAATGGTCACTTATTATTCAAAGAGAATTTAAGATGAGGAAAAATCTTTCATATTTATGCACATATTTGCTATTTCTTGTGATGCTCATTCTTCGGTATAGGTCCAAATTCCATGTTCTTTTGATCTGAAAAAAAACTTCTGCAATTTTTCTTACACATTTTTTGATGATAAATGCTATCAGCTTTTTATTGTTTAGCCTTAAAATGTCTTTATTTCACCTTTATTTTGGAGATATAATTTTGGGGGGTGTAGAATTCTACGTTGGCACTTTCCCCCTTTGTAGTTTAAAGGTATTGCTCTATTGTTTTCTGGATTCCATTATTTCCAACAAGAATTCTATTTTTATTTGTGTTCCTCTCTTAAATAACATTTTTGAGCTTAATTGAGATTCTGAGACCAGTATGATTATAATTTTCATCAATTGTTAGAAAACTTTTGACTGTTTGGTACTCTAAAATCTGATTTTTCTGGTGCCACAGGTCACCAGAATTTTTTATTGGTGGTGGTGTCCTTTTTACCCTGTTTCATTTGGATAAATTCTATTACTGTGTCCTAAAGTTCACTAATCATTTCTTTTTTTTTTTTAACATCTTTATTGGGGTATAATTGCTTTACAATGGTGTGTTAGTTTCTGCTTTATAACAAAGTGAATCAGTCATACATAAACATATGTTCCCATATGTCTTCCCTCTTGCGTCTCCCTCCCTCCCACCCTTCCTATCCCACCCCTCCAGGCTGTCACAAAGCACCGAGCCAATATCCCTGTGCCATGTGGCTGCTTCCCACTAGCTATCTACCTTACTACGCTTGTTAGTGTGTATATGTCCATGACTCTCTCTCGTCCTGTCACAGCTCACCCTTCCCCCTCCCTATAACCTCAAGTCCGTTCTCTAGGAGGTCTGCATCTTTATTCCTGCCTTACCCCTAGGTTCTTCATAACATTTTTTTTCTTAAATTCCATATATATGTGTTAGCATACAGTATTTGTCTTTTTCTTTCTGACTTACTTCACTCTGTATGACAGGCTCTAGGTCTATCCACCTCATTACAAATAGCTCAATTTCGTTTCTTTTTATGGCTGAGTAATATTCCATTGTATATATGTGCCACATCTTCTGTATCCATTCATCCGATGATGGGCACTTAGGTTGTTTCCATCTCCGGGCTATTGTAAATAGAGCTGCAATGAACATTTTGGTACATGACTCTTTGAATTTCGGTTTTCTCAGGGTATATGCCCAGTAGTGGGATTGATGGATCATATGGTAGTTCTATTTGTAGTTTTTTAAGGAACCTCCATACTGTTCTCCATAGTGGCTGAACCAATTCACATTCCCACCGAGGTGCAAGAGTGTTCCCTTTTCTCCACACCCTCTCCAGCATTTATTGTTTCTAGATTTTTTGATGATGGCCATTCTGACTGGTGTGAGATGATATCTCATTGTAGTTTTGATTTGCATTTCTCTAATGATTAATGATGTTGAGCATTCTTTCTTGTGTTTGTTGACAGTCTGTATATCTTCTTTGGAGAAATGTCTATTTAGGTCTTCTGCCCATTTTTGGATTGGGTTGTTTGTTTTCTTGTTATTGAGCTGCATGAGCTGCTTGTAAATTTTGGAGATTAATCCTTTGTCAGTTGCTTCATTTGCAAATATTTTCTCCCATTCTGAGGGTTGTCTTTTGGTCTTGTTTATGGTTTCCTTTGCTGTGCAAAAGCTTTGAAGTTTCATTAGGTCCCATTTGTTTATTTTTGTTTTTATTTCCATTACTCTAGGAGGTGGGTCAGAAAGGATCTTGCTGTGATTTATGTCATAGAGTGTTCTGCCTATGTTTTCCTCTAAGAGTTTGATAGTGTCTGGCCTTACATTTAGGTCTTTAATCCATTTTGAGCTCTTTTTGTGTATGGTGTTAGGGAGTGATCTAATCTCATACTTTTACATGTACCTGTCCAGTTTTCCCAGCACCACTTATTGAAGAGGCTGTCCTTTCTCCACTGTACATTCCTGCCACCTTTATCAAAGATAAGGTGTCCATATGTGCATGGGTTTATCTCTGGGCTTTCTATCCTGTTCCATTGACCTATCTTTCTGTTTTTGTGCCCGTACCATACCGTCTTGATAACTGTAGCTTTGTAGTATAGTCTGACATCAGGGAGCCTGATTCCTCCAGTTCCTTCTTTCATTCTTAAGATTGCTTTGGCTATTCCGGCTCTTTTGTGTTTCCATACAAATTGCAAAATTTTTTGTTCTAGTTCCGTGAAATATGCCAGTGGTAGTTTGATAGGGATTGCATTGAATCTATAGATTGCTTTGGGTAGTAGAGTCATTTTCACAATGTTGATTCTTCCAATCCAAGAACATGGTATATCTCTCCATCTATTTGTATCCTCTTTAATTTCTTTCATCAGTGTCTTATAATTTTCTGCATACAGGTCTTTTGTCTCCTTAGGTAGGTTTATTCCTAGATATTTTATTCTTTTTGTTGCAATGGTAAATGGGAGTGTTTTCTTGATTTCACTTTCAGATTTTTCATCATTAGTATATAGGAATGCCAGAGATTTCTGTGCATTAATTTTGTATCCTGCCACTTTACCAAATTCATTGATTAGGTCTAGTAGTTTTCTGGTAGCATCTTTAGGGTTCTCTATGTATAGGATCATATCATCTGCAAACAGTGACAGCTTTACTTCTTCTTTTCCGATTTGGATTCCTATTATTTCCTTTTCTTCTCTGATTGCTGTGGCTAAAACTTCCAAAACTATGTTGAATAAGAGTGGTGAGAGTGGGCAACCTTGTCTTGTTCCTGATCTTAGTGGAAATGCTTTCAGTTTTTCACCATTGAGGATGATGTTTGCTGTGGGCTTGTCATATATGGCCTTTATTATGTTGAGGAAAGTTCCCTCTATGCCTACTTTCTGCAGGGTTTTTATCATAAATGGGTGTTGAATTTTGTCAAAAGCTTTCTCTGCATCTATTGAGATGATCATATGGTTTTTCTCCTTCCATTTGTTAATATGGTTTATCACATTGATAGATTTGCGTATATTGAAGATCCTTGCATTCCTGGAATAAACCCCACTTGATCATGGTGTATGATCCTTTTAATGTGCTGTTGGATTCTGTTTGCTAGTATTTTGTTGAGGATTTTTGCATCTATGTTCATCAGTGATATTGGCCTGTAGTTTTCTTTCTTTGTGACATCCTTGTCTGGTTTTGGTATCAAGGTGATGGTGGCCTCGTAGAAGGAGTTTGGGAGTATTCCTCCCTCTGCTATATTTTGGAAGAGTTTGAGAAGGATAGGTGTTAGCTCTTCTCTAAATGTTTGATAGAATTCGCCTGTGAAGCCATCTGGTCCTGGGCTTTTCTTTGTTGGAAGATTTTTAATCACAGTTTCAATTTCAGTGCTTGTGATTGGTCTGTTCATATTTTCTATTTCTTCCTGATTCAGTGTTGGCAGGTTGTGCCTTTCTAAGAATTTGTCCATTTCTTCCAGATTGTCCATTTTATTGGCATAGAGTTGCTTGTAGTAATCTCTCATGATCTCTTTTATTTCTGCAGTGTCAGTTGTTACCTCTCCTTTTTCATTTCTAATTCTATTCATTTGAGTCTTCTCCCTTTTTTTCTTGATGAGTCTGGCTAGTGGTTTATCTATTTTGTTTATCTTCTCAAAGAACCAGCTTTTAGTTTTATTGATCTTTGCTATTGTTTCCTTCATTTCTTTTTCATTTATTTCTGATCTGATTTTTATGATTTCTTTCCTTCTGCTAGCTTTGGGTTTTTTTTCTTCTTTCTCTAATTGCTTGAGGTGCAAGGTTAGGTTGTTTATTCGAGATGTTTCCTGCTTCTTAAGGTGGGCTTGTATTGCTATAAACTTCCCCCTTAGAACTGCTTTTGCTGCATCCCACAGGTTTTGGATCGTTGTGTCTCCATTGTCATTTGTTTCTAGGTATTTTTTGATTTCTTCAGTGATATCTTCATTATTAAGTAGTGTATTGTTTAGCCTCCATTGTTTGTATTTTTTACAGATCTTTTCCTGTAATTGATATCTAGTCTCATGGCGTTGTGGTCAGAAAAGATACTTGATACAATTTCAATTTTCTTAAATTTACCAAGGCTTGATTTGTGACCTAAGATATGATCTATCCTGGAGAATGTTCCATGAGCACTTGAGAAAAATGTGTATTCTGTTGTTTTTGGATGGAGTGTCCTATAAATATCAATTAAGTCCATCTTGTTTAATGTATCATTTAAAGCTTGTGTTTCCTTATTTATTTTCATTTTGGATGATCTGTCCATGAGTGAAAGTGGGGTGTTTAAGTCCCCTACTATGAATGTGTTACTGTCGATTTCCCCTTTTATGGCTGTTAGTATTTGCCTTATGTATTGAGGTGCTCCTATGTTGGGTGCATAAATATTTACAATTGTTATATCTTCTTCTTGGATCGATCCCTTCATCATTATGTAGTGTCCTTCTTTGTCTCTTTTAATAGTCCTTATTTTAAAGTCTATTTTGTCTGATATGAGAATTGCTACTCCAGCTTTCTTTTGGTTTCCATTTGCATGGAATATCTTTTTCCATCCCCTTACTTTCAGTCTGTATGTGTCTCTAGATCTGAAGTGGGTCTCTTGTAGACAGCATATATAAGGGTCTTGTTTTTGTATCCATTCAGCTAATCTGTGTCTTTTGGTGGGAGCATTTAGTCCATTTACATTTAAGGTAATTATTGATATGTATGTTCCTATTCCCATTTTCTAAATTGTTTTGGGTTCGTTATTATAGGTCTTTTCCTTCTCTTGTGTTTCTTGCCTAGAGAAGATCCTTTAGCATTTGTTGTAAAGCTGGTTTGGTGGTGCTGAACTCTCTCAGCTTTTGCTTGTCTGTAAAGGTTTTAATTTCTCCATCAAATCTGAATGAGATCCTTGCTGGGTAGAGTAGTCTTGGCTGCATGTTTTTCTCCTTCATCACTTTCAGTATGTCCTGCCACTCCCTTCTGGCTTGTAGGGTTTCTGCTGAGAGATCAGCAGTTAACCTTATGGGGATTCCCTTATGTGTTATTTGTTGTTTTTCCCTTGCTGCTTTTAATATGCTTTCTTTGTATTTAATTTTTGACAGTTTGATTAATATGTGTCTTGGCGTATTTCTCCTTGTATTTATCCTGTATGGGACTCTCTGTGCTTCCTGGACTTGATTAACTATTTCCTTTCCCATATGAGGGAAGTTTTCAACTATAATCTCTTCAAATATTTTCTCAGTCCCTTTCTTTTTCTCTTCTTCTTCTGGAACCCCTATAATTCGAATGTTGGTGCGTTTAATGTTGTCCCAGAGGTCTCTGAGACTGTCCTCAGTTCTTTTCATTCTTTTTTCTTTATTCTGCTCTGCAGTAGTTATTTCCACTATTTTATCTTCCAGGTCACTTATCCGTTCTTCTGCCTCAGTTATTCTGCTATTGATCCCATCTAGAGTACTTTTAATTTCATTTATTGTGTTGTTCATCGTTGCTTGTTTCATCTTTAGTTCTTCTAGGTCCTTGTTAACTGATTCTTGCATTTTGTCCATTCTATTGTCCATTCTATCTCCAAGATTTCGGATCAACCTTACTATCATTATTCTGAATTCTTTTTCAGGTAGACTGCCTATTTCCTCTTCATTTGTTAGGTCTCGTGCATTTTTATCTTGCTCCTTCATCTGCTGTGTGTTTTTCTGTCTTCTCATTTTGCTTATCTTACTGTGTTTGGGGTCTCCTTTTTGCAGGCTGCAGGTTTGTAGTTCCTCCTGTTTTTGATGTCTGTCTCCAGTGGCTAAGGATGGTTCAGTGGGTTGTGTAGGCTTCCTGGTGGAGGGGACTAGTGCCTGTGTTGTGGTGGATGAGGCTGGATCTTGTCTCTCTAGTGGGCAGGTTCACGTCTGGTGGTGTGTTTTGGGGTGTCTGTGGCCTTATTATGATTCTAGGCAGCCTCTCTGCTAATGGGTGGGGTGGTGTTCCTGTTTTGCTAGTTGTTTCGCATAGGTTTTCCAGCACTGTGGCTTGCTGGTCGTTGAGTGAAGCTGGGTGCTGGTGTTAAGATGGAGGTCTCTGGGAGATTTTCGCCGTTTGATATTATGTGGAGCTGGGAGGTCTCTTGTTGACCAGTGTCCTGAAGTTGGCTCTCCTACCTCAGAGGCAGAGCCCTGACTCCTGGCTGGAGCACCAAGAGCTTTTCATCCACACGGCTCAGGATAAAAGGGAGAAAAAGTAGAGGGAGTTAGTAGAAGTATGAGGAAAGAAAGAAGGAAAGGAGGGTAGGAAGGAAGAAAGAAAGAAAGAAGCAAAGAAGGAAAGAAGGCAAGAAGGAAAGAAAGGAGGAAGGGAGGGAGGAAGGAAGGAAGGAGGGAAAGAAGGAAAAAAGACAGAAAGAAAGAAGATACAGTAAAATAAAGTATAATAAAGTTATTGAATTAAAAAATTCTTATTTAGAAAAAAAAAAGGGACGGATAGAACCTTAGGACAAATGTTGGAAGCAAAGCTATACAGACAAAATCTTACACAGAAGCATACACATACACCCTCACTAAAAGAGGTAAATGGGGAAAAATCATAAATCTTGCTGTCAGAGACCACCTCCTCAATTTGGGATGATTCATTGTCTAAAGGAGGGAAGGAAGGAAGAAAAGAAAGAAAGAAAGAACGAAGGTAAAGTATAATAACGTTATTAAAATTATTAAGAAAAAAATTTAAAAAAAAAACATGGATGGATAGAACCCTAGGACAAATGGTGGAAGCAAGACTATACAGACAAGATCTCACACAGAAGCATACACATACACATTCACAAAAAGAGGAAAAGGGAAAAAATCATAGATCTTGCTCCTAAAGTCCACTTCCTTAATTTGGGATGATTGGTTGCCTATTCAGGTATTCCACAGATGCAGGGTATATCAAGTTGATTGTGGAACTTTAATCCGCTGCTTCTGAGGCTGCTGGGAGAGATTTCCCTTTCTCTTCTTTGTTCTCACAGCTCCCAGGGCTCAGCTTTGGATTTGGCCCTGCCACTGCGTGTAGGTCGCTGGAGGGCGTCTGTTTTTTTGCTCAGACAGGATGGGGTTAAAAGAGCCGCTGATTCGGGGGCTCTGGCGCACTCAGGCCGGTGGGGAGGGAGGGGCACGGAGTGCGGGGCCGGCGTGACTTTGCACCAGCCTGAGGCGCGCTGTGCGCTCTCCCGGGGAAGTTGTCCCTGGATCCCGGGAACCTGGCAGTGGCGGGTTGCACAGGCTCCACGGAAGAGGGGTGTGGAGAGTGACCTGTGCTCGCACACAGGCCCCTTGGTGGCGGCAGCAGCAGCCTTAACGTCTCCTGCCCGCCTCTGGGGTCCGCGCTTTTAGCCACGGCTTGCGCCCGTCTCTGGATTCCGCGCTTTTAGCCGCGGCTCGCGCCCGTCTCTGGAGTTCCTTTAAGCAGCGTTCTTAAACCCCTCTCCTCACGCCCCAGGAAACAAAGAGGGAAGGAAAAGTCTCCTGCCTCTTCGGCAGCTGCAGACTTTTCCCCGGACTCCCTCCCGGCTAGCTGTGGTGCACTAATCCCTTCAGACTATGTTCAAGCCGCCAACCCCAGTCCTCTCCCTGCGCTCCGTCCGAAACGGAAACCCGAGCCTCAGAGCCTCAGCTCGCAGCCCCGCCCGCCCCGGCGGGTGAGCAGACAAGCCTCTCGGGCTGGTGAGTGCCGCTCGGCACCGATCCTCTGTGCGGGAATCTCCCCGCTTTGCCCTCCGCACCCGTTGCTGTGCACTCCTCCGCGGCTTCGAAGCTCCCCCCTCCGCCTCCTGCAGTCTCCGCCCGCGAAGGGGCTTCCTAGTGTGTGGAAACTTTTCCTCCTTCACAGCTCCCTCCCACTGGTGCAGGTGCCGTCCCTATTCTTTTGTCTCTGTTTTTTCTTTTTTTCTTTTGCCCTACCCAGGTACGTGGGGAGTTTCTTGCCTTTTGGGAGGTCTGAGGTCTTCTGCCAGCCTTCAGTAGGTGTTCTGTAGGAGTTGTTCCACGTGTAGATGTATTTCTGGTGTATCTGTGGGGAGGAAGGTGATCTCCGTGTCTTACTCTTCCGCCATCTTCCGCCTTCCTCCACTAATCTTTTCTATAGTGTCTTTTGTAGTATTAATTTTCATTACTCAGTGTTTAATTTGGGTTTACCCTTTATTTGTATTTCCTCCCCTACTTATTTGAGATATTGACCATATTTACAACTTTTTTAACCTCCTTGTCTGTCCATTGTATTATTTATGCCATTCTTTTGTGTGTTTCTATTGATTGATTTTTCTCTTGATTATGGGTCATATTTTCTTGCTCATTTTCATGAATGTTAATTTTAAATTGAATCCTAGACACTGTAAATTGTATGTTATTTGATGTTACGTCTTGCCGTTTTCCTAAATGAGTGCTTGGTTAATTTTTTTTTTTTTCCTGTTATGCAGTTAATTGGAATCAGTTTTAATCCTTTTCTGGCTTGTTTTTAAATTTTGTTGAGGGATGCCCAGGAGCATTTTAATACAGAGTTAACTTTGACCCCCTACTTTGCAAACACGTTTTACATAATTTTATTCAAAACCCTTGTATTACAAGGTCTTTATATTCTGGTTTAGGGAAGCACAAATATTTCTTAGCCTTTTGTGAGCTCCAAAAATTTTTCCGCCTACTTCTTTCTGGGGGTTCTTTCCTGAGAGTGAGGTTTCTTCTCATAGCCTAGCTCAGCATATATCCAAAGCCTGGAGGCGATCCCTCATCTCTAGAGATGTCTCTTGGTGTGCAGCTTTCTCCTTCCTGGTACTCTTTCTCATAAATTCTAGTCACCTTCACCTGCTGGTACTCTTATCTATTTCTGTTCAATTCATCTGAACTGGTGAGTTTGGGTTGGAATTAATCTCATGCCCTGGAAACTGCCATCAGGTGGTATATTTCTAGAGTTTTTCTTTCTCCTCCATTTAGTCAAGAATTATAGTCCTGTGTTGCCAATATTTAAAAACTTGTTTCATATATTTTGTTTGGTTTTCTATCTGCTTAGGATAGAAATCTAAATCTGGTTCTGTTAGGCCATTGTCATAAAGGGTAGATGATAATTATTTACTTTATTTCAACTTAAGTTTTGTTCTGCATTCCAATAGTTTTAACCTCTTCTGAAAATAAAACTCAGTTATTTTTACGTTTTAATTCTACCACCTCCAACCAGGTCATGCTGCAATTCGCTAGGGAGGGTCCATTTACCTTGAGTCTATATATTAGTTTCCAGGAGAGCTATTCCTTAACCAAGATAGCTCAATCAGATCCAGTGTTTTTTAGATTTTGAATTATGCTTAAGATCCAGAAATTTATGATGCAGCTGGAAGCCTCTGTGCCTGGCTTATAGACTAGCCTTTTTAGTTACTCTGAAAAATGTGAATTAAAGTTGAGATTAAACATATTTATCACGTAGTTATTTCATTCAAGAACTATTTTTTAAGCTTCTACTAGGTGTCAGGAATTGCTCTAGTATTAATCCATTTAATTCTCATAATAACTATTCAGTAAAGAAACTGTTATTATCCACATTTTATTGATTTGAAAAATATAGCCACAGCAAAGCATAGTGACTTGCTTCCTAATCTCACAGCTAGTAAATGAAGTAAAGAGGATTTTTACCCAAGTAGTCTATCTCCAGTGTTGGAATTCTTAACAACTATACAGTACAGCCCTAGATACAGTTAAAGCAGCATTCAGATAAGCATTTATTGTCTAAAAATACATATTCATAAACGATAGGATGAAAATAAGTGAATTGAGCAAATTAAAGTTAGAACAATAGCAACAATAAAATAAATCCAAAGAAAGCATAACCAAGTTCATAAAGGTAGAAATAGAAATTTTACAATTAGAAAATTTAAAAAATGACCTCACTAATAAATTTATGCAAGAATTTGATCTTTGGGGGAAAATGATAAACCTTTAGATAATGCAGTAAAAAAGAGGAAGAATGCATAAATCACAAAATAAGAAATGCTTATAAGGAAATATCCTCACACACGCACACACAAAAAACTGGTTTAAAAGAATATTAAGAAACAATATTGATTACTATACAAATAAATTTTAGAATATCAGTAGAATAGACAACTTAATAGGCAAATATAATTATAAAACTGACCATAGAAGACAGAAAGCAAACTCACCAATCACAATAAATAAAAGAAAGAAAATTATTGAAGAACTACTCTCCAAAAGAGCACACAGATGTTTTCATGGGGCAATTCTATTAAACTTTTAAGAAATAAAAATTTCAGTTGTATTTAAACAATTTGAAGGAAGAAAATCTTTAAAATTCTTTTTAAGGTGCTATCATAATATTGGTATCAAAACCTAAGAAAAGTAGCACTAAACAGACAACTAAAGATAATTCAAAAGCATTCTAAAAAAATGATATACTATTAACAGGTATGGCTTATCTATGAATTCTAGAATTACTCAAATAATTTTCTGTATTAATGGGAAAAGCATACAATTAGCTCCATAGAGATTAAAAAGGTATTTTGTAAATTTAACATCTGCTCTTGGTTAAAAACTCCAAAAAAAATAACAAGAGTTAGATAATTTCTTTGGAGAGGGGGATATATATCTATATATAGATATCTTCTGAGAAATGTTTATTTCTCTGCAGAGTACCTTGGAGTGCTTGCATAGTGCTTGTTGCGTATATAGAAAAATCTGCCTGCAGGAAAATTCTCCTCCATTTTTGGCTGTCTATCAAATCATGTTCTTTCTCCTCTCTTCTTCTAGAACATTGACTAGTATCCATCAGAGTGTGTGTAAATGTTGACAAAACATGAGAATAGACAATGGTCAAGAAACTACCACTCTTCACCACTGTAAAATATTCTTGAATCACAAAATTATAAGCAGGAGGATAAAGAAATGTAGGATGAAGCAATATACACTATTTCAGCAGTGAATTAACTGGTTTCACGTCAGTTACTTAGAACATGAAGACCCAAATCCATGCCCGATTTTTAAGCTTTCTGTTATGTGTCCCACCTCAGTTATTTCCAAGGTTGCCATACTCCTTATTTCTAGTATGGGTTTGTTTCTATTCTTTCACTTCTTTGAGATTTATTTATTCACAACTTCTAAACATTGTGCAAAACACAGCAGAAGGAGTATTTCCTAACTGAAACTTATCACTGAGAAGACCAACTGACATTGATCATTCCCCTTCCTTGATTGCTTGGTGCTCCTATGTTACAAGCTACCACTTTTGAAATATATTTTAAAACAATTTAATGAAGTGTGGTGTTTCTATGTTAAACACTTGAGTAAAACATAGTGTTCTATATTTTTGTTAATTTTCCCTCAGCATATCGTGGGGCTCATTTATTATAATTTCTTTGTTTGAATTTTTATGATTTTGAGGATTTGTCATTAAACTGTGCTTTTATTTTTAATGGTTATATTTATAATTTCACAATTAATTAACTTTAGACATACCTTAATCATACATTATGAAGAAATTTGTGCATATATAATCTTTCATTACACTAGCTCATCTCATCTTCTTGGCACTTTCTCCTGGGGGCACTTCTTCATTTCATGCCTAGTGCCACCCCCATCCACTGGGACATGAGGGTGCTTTCTGTCTCTCTGGTTCTCTGGTAAAACCCCATGTATTAATGGCTTAAGTGTATATTAACTTGGCATTCATTAATATGTGTTTAGTTTTCTATGATTAGCAGCTGTAAAGCTGCTTACCACCTAATTCTGCTTAGCCTCATTACAGCTTCCCTTTTGCATATAGAATGTGCTGCATAAAGGTTCTCTTGGGCTAATGATACTAGACTTCACGCTCAGAAAAGACTCTGGATTAGCTTTTGTATATACTTAACTTACTCTGTGTCCTGTGCGTCTCCGGTGGTCTATGATCTGCTATGGCTATTATCCCTTTATTTGGTCCAAATTTCCTTGTATTTATCAAAGTTTCTATGGTTTGGCCTGTGACCGTTTCCTAATGAATTGAAGATAAGTTTTTCCTCTTTATTCTTTGTATTATTTGGATTTATTTTTGACAAGACAATGCCATATGCAAGCCTTTCTTCCTTCAATATATCCTGTCAACTTATTACGGTACAAATTGTCTTTCAAGTTGATTTATTGTTGCCTCAGATGTCCTTTACGCCTTGAATTTGAGCTCTTATCCCCAACATGATAACTTATGGATGGAAATGTTACTGCTAGGTGACTTGAGTTCATTAATCTATGACTGTGACATATTAAATTATGTATTCCATTTTTCATGTGTGACAGACACATTATGGATCATTCTCATTTAATGCGTTATCATTTTTCACTGAATAACAAATGATGTATAATTATACATGTTATTAATTACCTACAATTGTTTATTTCTTCTGAGCAAGTAAGAAAAAGTATAAAATGGAAATTCATTATTCAGAATAATAGTGCATATCTATGAAACTCATTATCAATTTCTAATCTGTCCATCTTTTTTTCTTTCTTAATAGATAGTATTTTAAGTGAACAGCCTAAAAAATCTGTTAAAATCTTGCAGCTTTATAGAGATTTCCTTTCTCATCCATTGTTTCATCACATTCATATGGATTTTTTTATAGTATCCCTCAAGTGGCAAAAACAGTATATTCTTTGCTTCTATTTATGAACAGAACTTAATATGAGCTCTAAGGCTGTAAAATATTTTATGTTATTTTTGTATACCTAAATGTGAGCATTTTTTATACTACAGTATACTACTTTACACCTCATCAACCATGAGTTCTGGTGCACTTCAGTTGCAGAAATAGCAATGAGCTTTCTGAAGCAATGCCTAGTGTGCATTACAATAGCGAGGACTTTTAAAATTTTATTTATTATTGTGGTAATAATCAATAGCATGAGATCTACCTTTTATATATAAAGGTTTAAGTATATTAACCATAAACACAATGTACAGAAAATCTCTATAACTTATTCATCTTGCATAACTGAAACTTTATACATGTTTCAACAGTAATTCCTCATTTCTTTCTCTCTCCAGCTCCCGGTGATGACATTCTGCTTTCTGCTTCTGTAAGTATTATACTATATCCCCTATATCATAAAGTGTGTGTTCTTCTGTGACTGCCTTATTTCACCTATCTTAATGTTATCAAGATTCATCCATGTTATTGTGTATAGCAGGATTTCCTTCTTTTTATGGCTGAATAATATTTCATTGTATATGTGTGTGTGTGTATATATATATACACATACCACATTTGTCTTTCTTACTATTTTAGTTAGCATTTTCTTTCTTTCCCCCTTCCCCTTTCTCCTTTTTTATTGCCCCTTCTCCTTTCTTTCAGCCCTTATGCCCTTCTTTCTTTTTTTTCTCTCTCTCCCTTCTTTCCTTACTTTTGAGCACCTTTAAGATCTACCCTCTAAGCAAATTTAAAGTATACACTACATTATTGATAAGTATAGTCACATTGCTGTACATTAGATCTCCAGAACTTATTCATCTTGTATAATTGAAACTTGGGATGGTTTAACCGACATTATTTCATTTTTTCCTCCTCCCAGCTCCTGGTAACTACCATTATACTCTCTTGTTTTATGAGTTTGACTACTTTAGATTTCACATATACATGAGGTCATACAGTATTTATCTTTCTGTGTCTGGCTTGTTTCACTAAACATAGTACCTTCCAGCTTCATCCATTTTATCACAAACGGCAGAATTTTACTTTCTTAAGGATGAATAATATCCAGTTGCATGTGTGTGTGTGTGTATACATAAATATATGTGTTTTCTTTATTCGTTCATCCATCGATGAACTCTTGGTTTTTTTCATATTTTGGCTATTGTGAGTCATACTGCAATGAACATGGAAATTCACATCTCTCCCAGATTCTGATTTTATTTCCATTAGATATGTACACCCAGAAGTGGGATTGCTGAATCATAAGGTAGTTCTGTTTTTTATTTTTTGAACAACCTCCATACCATTATCTGTAATGGCTGTATCAATTTACATTCCCATCAACAGTGTACAAGGGTTTCCTTTACTCCACAGTCTCCCCAAACTCGTTATTTCTTGTCTTTTTGATAATAGCCATCCTTACAGGTGTGAGGTGTTATCTCATTGTGGTTTTGATTTGCATTTCCCTCATGATTTGTGATATTAACCATCTTTTCGTATACCTGTTGGCCATATGTATGTCTTCTTTGAAGGAATATCAATTCAAGTCTTTTGCCCATTTTAAAAATAAGATTATTTGGCTTTTGCTATTAAGTTGTAGGAGTTCCTTATATATTTTGGAGATTAACCCTTATTGGATAGGTGGCTTACAAATATTTTCTCTCATTCTATAGGTTGCCTTTTCACTCTGTTGACACTTTCCTTTGCCTTGCAGAAAGCCCTTTAGTTTGAGTTAATCCCACGTGTCTATTTTAATTTTTGTTGCCTATGCTTTTGGTGTTACATCTAAAAAACTCATTGCCCAGATCAATGTCGAGATTGTTCCCTATGTTTTCTGCTAGGAGTTTCAAAATTTGGGGTCTTACATTTAAGTCTTGAATCCACGTTGAGTTGATTTTTGTGTATGCTATAAAATAAGGTCCAACTTCATTCTTTTCATGTGTATATCCTGCTTCCCAACCTATGAAATAAAAGGATATATCAAGGTGGTAAGAATAATATGAGCAAAGACCCTGCAACATGCAAAACATTTGCTTTTAAATTATATATTTGACTACCTTTCTATCCTTAATACACATTAAGGTTATCATCTTTGTATTTCTAGTCTCATGCAATTGAATATAGTATACTGATTCAAGTTGCTAATCTTTGTCCTCAGTACCTCTGGTTCTCTTTTAAATGCATTTCAAGTCCATTTTTAACTATAAGTCATTCCTGAAGTTCCCACTGAAGTACTTGATTATTTGATAATTTCTTCCATAACTTAGTCATTACCCCTTATTTTTAAACATCCTGCAGTATATTGACATTTTGCCTCTGTGTTTGGTCTTCTCAACTAGATTGCAAGACCTTGTATTGGCAGGTCCACAAATTATATATCTTTATATTTTCTACCAGGTCCTTCATAGAATAAATACTATAATAATATTAATCATAATAACTAGCTTTTCTTAAATTCTTATTACATGGCAGGGAAAAGTGAAAAAAGAGATTGTTATAAATGAATACTGTGAAAAGGCACTTTCTGAATTGAACAACAAAAATTAAACACTTGGATTTGCTAGTTAGATTTCTATGGATACAGCATGCATGTTTATACAAGCTAATAGACAGACTAGACTTAATGAAAAATAATACCATCCTCATTCCTATGCTGCTATTCTGGCTGAGTTAGTTGGCTTCCATAGCTCTGCAGCCTCTATATATTCATGTTTACCAGATGTATGTCATTGATGTATCAGGAAAGCTAAGCTCCATTCATAACAGAGAATTTATGATTTAATTCAGATTGGTTGGCCAATGTTCCTTTGTTTGAACTCTACCACATACTTTTCTCTTTCATGCTCTGGGCCCTTTGCTTTATGCTAGTAATTGTGGAGACTCTTTCATCTTCTGGTAGCTATGCCAACAACATTCACTAGTGAGAAATCGGTACAGACCTTTTCCTCACAAGAGACCATGACGATCCTGCCTTCAGATCTGCACATATGTGCAAGGAATTTATCTTTTCTTAGCTGACAGCAGTGCTCATGTACCCAGAGGCAAATGTGAATGTGCTTGAATACCCCAGGAAGATAGCCTAGGTCTACTAGATAGCTCTATCCTACTAGAGCTAAGGCAGTGTGGATGTTGGAGAGATGTTGTAAATGAATGTGTAGAAGCTGCTTGATTCTTCTTGGTGGGGCTTATCTCATTCAAGTCATCTTATATCCATAAGATGAAGAGAATAAGAGGAAGCAATGTGAATTTTTAATTAATCTAAACTGTGTTTTATTATGCACAAATGCTAACTTTCCCTAGAATGCTATACTGTATTTTGAGATGTGAAACAAAAATTACTATTTTTCCATACTGACATAGTGTTGAAATTCAACTAGTTCTCAGTGCTCATACCAGTTCCAGAAACATACTGTCAAAAACAAAGAAAATTACAGAAAATATTCTATAGAAGCATTACGACTTTAGTTTTGATATCCTGTTAATATAGATAAGGGTTTCATTGTACAATTGCATCTCTAATTATAGGCCAGAATTCGACATTATCCATTTATTTGCCTTATTTTATAAAGTCTTAAGTTGTATAAAATGGATTACATTACAAGTAAGTTAATAACTCATTTGACACCTATTTTACATCAGGCACAGATATAGTTACTAGAAATAAAAATATGAATAAAATGTAATCCATGCACTCAAGAATATCACAGTACAATTCATGAGACAGATATGTAAGCTATTAATATGATAACATAGTAATAAATATTTTCTTACTCATAGACCTTGTGTATTGAATTAAAATATAGAAAAAATAAAATGTTAAATAGAACATCAAACTTGAAATATTTCATTATTAGGTACTTTTTATCCATATATTTTAATTAGAAAAAATAATGTGGCAGATGTTACTCTATGTGAAGTTAAAGATTTGTAGAATTGAATGCTTACCTGTTTAGATTTTTCTGTGCTGGCAGTAAACTGTAAGGTTGACTTTCCTTAATATTTTACTATCGAATGTGATTATGAGACAAATTTAGTATAGTTAATTCTAACAATAATTATTTATAAGGTCATAATTAGTGATTATGTGATGTTGCCAAGTCCTAAGTCATGTTATTGGGTTATAGCCATTATTAATTCAACGTTTAAATTATATGTAGTTTTAGTATTTCAGTATTATATTGCCATTTCTTTAACTGGGGACTCTGGGGCATTATCCTAGAAAATAATTAAGTTCTCTCCCAGAACACTTTAGAAATAACATTATAATTAAAATAATCACTGTGGCAACTCTGCTAATTAAAGGTTAATACCAAATTCCCCAGCAGCTACCTTTTTTTCAGATGCTCATCATTTTCAAACACCTAATTTTTTCATGATTAGAACTCTTCATGTAATATCATATGGCCTAACTTGCCTAGTCTGAAAGATAAAAACAGCACATTTGGGAGATACATTCATTTTAACCAAATTGAAATTGTTGATTGATTATTATGGTCACCATATAAAATTGTGGCCTAAGTTATTTTTAAACTGCAAGAAAGTGTTCCCAGGTGTCCTTATTGTGATGAGTACAAATTAGCGACAAGAAAATAATCACAAAATATCAACACTCTGAGCTCCTCCCTCCTTGGGTGTTAATCTCTTTTATGTTTTTCTTTTTCCTTCTTACATAAAATTTCCCTTTGTCTTCTGAGGTATGAATCATTGCCTGTTCTCTCGCTACTGCCACTAGTCAGGTGTAGAAATACAAACACACTCTTCTGTCTCTCCAGCTTCTCACTGCCTATTGGAAGTGTTCTAGTTTATCAGTTCTTAAATGCTTTTTCCATGAACCTTATAGATGGAAAAAAAAAAACAGCTGAAAGACCACATGCTTTGATATTCTAAAAATTAAAGGAAAAACTTGAAATTAGTTTATTTTTATTATTTATTTTATTTTAGTCAATGTCAAATTTAAGTACAGGTTAATAGTTTGGGGATAAAATCCTAGTTCCAACACTTAAATAACCTTGTGTAAGTCATTTCACCTTTGTGTTTCAGTTTTTCATTTGAGAAAGTTGGGCTAATAAAAGTCCCTTCTTAACTGAGTTTTTTTAAGGGTGAAATTGATTAACATACGAACAGTTCTTGAAACAATGCTTGATACAGAGAAGTACTGTATGTGTTCACTATTAGTAATAGTAATGCAGTCAGTATAATAATTACTACCAAATACTCCCTTACTCCTATGTACAAAATTGAACCATTAAGGATGCATGACATTTATCTGTAATAATGAAAGAGAAACCTTTTATTTTTCATATATTGTTGCCTAGCAATCAGTCCTTATAGCCCAACATTGGGCTGGATTCCAGTTTTTGACAAAACCTGCTCTGGGTTCATCACTCATCATCATAGTCTTAAGGTGCTAAATAGTCTTAAGGTGCTAAAAAGTAGAGTCCTGATGGCAACTCCAGAGATTTGCTGACAAACAAAGGAAGTTGGAATCCCTAAGAGGGTATAGGTACCAAAGACAGTTAGTCAGGGATTTTATAGTGCCATCCCTGAAGGTCTACAGGAACACAGTAACTACAAGATTTCTGCATGTACTCCAGGCCAGGAATATATCTCCTCTGGTTCCCCCTAGTCAAGCCTGGCAAAATCAGAGGAAGCATATCCTTCTTCCTCTGTGATACATGCAGTGGAAGTAGCCTTGGACTCAAAGCATTTGTAATTTTCCAGTGTTTCCCCTACATTGCCACCTCAGCACCAGAGTGTCTAAACTGTGAGAAGTTTAGAAGATCCTCCTCAGATTTCAGGCCTGCATCCATCTCTTTTTTACAATACTTAGACTTTGGCACTAAGTGCTGCATACTGACCCACGCTGCAAATTCCCTGGTAGAAGATTTACTCCTCTGAGATCTGAAGTCCTTTCCTCTATAGGGCATCAGACATCTGGTTATATCCTTGAAATATCTAATAGCGATTCCTGAATCAGTTTTTTACAATTTCTTTGAGAGCAATTAGGTCCCAGTTCTAAGTTTTGATCATAATAGTAAGGTGTACTCTGACATTTTACTTAATATAGTTGAGACATTTGATGTTATTTCATATCTAAGGTTTAACAATGTAATATCTTGTAAAAGAAAGAATTAAACAATTTAATAATCAACAATGGGGATAACTAGAAAAACTTTGGGGTGTTCATATAATGCAATGGTATACAGTAATAAAAATAATCTAATTTAGATTTATTAACATGAACACGTTATAGCAATCGAAAAGAGTGTAGTACTGAAAGGAGGATACAGATAATCTTATTTATTGCAACTTAATATTTAAACGTACTGAGACCTATTAACAATACTAACAACAATGATAATAACAATAACATTTATTAAGCACCCATATGCCAGGCACTGCATGAAGCACTTTACATTGTTTATCTTACCCAATCTTGACCCTAACCCTATAAAGTTATAATATGGGGAAAATAAATTGCAGTGTTTAATCAGAAAGGCCAGATAACATACACAAGGACACCAAACTATTATGTGGTAGAATTAGGACCTAAGGAGGCAGTCAGGTTCCAGAGCATGTACTCTCATCCTCTGGTGGAGACCAAAACATTCAGGTTATCACTGAAGGATGGGCTTATCTATGAATTTAAGTGTTTTTCCTTAATTGTTTTCTCATATTTGTTCATAAGCACGTGTCATGAGTCCTAAGAGTTACTAATTTTTCTTTTGTTCACAAATTATCTGATTATTTATTCATTCTAGAACTTGAGCCAGGATGAGGATGAAGCTCATCAGGCTACAATTTCACGGTGTCTTGTTTCACTTCTACTCAACATTGCAAAATGTTTTCCATTCATGCGTACATTCTTTTTTTGGGGGGGAGGGTGGATTTACCACACTTTTATTACAAGTAGTCAGTGAAAAAAGGCTTTGAATAGCTATTTCTGTTTTTTTCTGTTTCTTGGTTTGTCCACTTTTCTCCTCTCCTTTCTTTTTCTTCTTAATGAGAACAGTTTTTTTCTATGACAAACAAACTTTTATGCAGTTTTTAAAGCAAAATTAAGTCCCTGCTTAGGTTTACTGATGTTCTTCAAATTAGGATTTGAACTTTATTTTTTCTCTATGAACAGAACCATACTTATATTTTTTAGTAGAAATTATTGTGTACTAACTAGTGTCAGGTACTGTTCTAGGAAATGGGAATAAAGAAGTTTACAAAACAGATAAGATCTCTTTTTGTGAAGCTTATATTATAGTAGGAGAAAATAGACATGAACAATTATGGAAATATGTATTTTTTATCATTATATTAAGGAAAACAAAACAGAATTATGTAGTAAACATTGAATAGAGTGTGGGAGTTGGTTGGTTGGTTGAGGAAGGCTTCTCTAAGGGGGTGATAATAAACAAAGACCTGAATGTTTAGAAAAAGCCAGCCATGTGAAGACTTCATGGATGAATATTTCAGAGGAAAACAAAGTACAAAATCTCTTAGGTAGAAATGAACTTGGCAATTTTGAGGTACAGAATTAATCTCTCTAGCCTTCAGTTTTTTAGTGCAAGGACTGTGAAAAGATATGAACTATTTTATAAAGGCCTTAAATATGATCAGGAATGTCTATTATCAGAAGTCTAAGGTTAAAAGAAATATAGTAATATTAATTATGTTTCTTTAAAAAAAATTAAGTCGTTTTTATCCACATTCAAAGGAGAAAGAAATCCAACATGCAGAGCACCCCACATTAACATAAAAATCAAAATTCTGGCAATCCATCAAGAATGTGATAGAAATTAAACAAAAGGAAAGCATGTAAAAGCTGTCCTCATTATTGTTGTGCATTAATTCTTTTGTTCAATTATATTGGCAAAAGAGACTTCAAAACCAAGCAGATTAATGATCCTAAAAGTTTAAGCTCCCTCTCAAACTACAGAATTGTCTTGTGTTCTGCCTCCATCTGGTCTTAGCTTTTTATTTTACGTGTCATTATGTATTCAGCATTCAGTTATTGCAGTGAAGAGCATTTCTTTAGGAAAAAATTGACTGTTGCCACCATAGTAAAGGGACTAACACACTACGATTCAATTGAACCTTTGATGTTTGTTGTTTTTTATATATGTGGATTTTGAAAAGGAGTCTCACCAACTCGTCATATGGCTACGTTTTGACCCTCCTCTCAATACGGTCCAGTTTATGCAGCAGAAAGTTTTGTTTCCTAACTCTTAACTTAAAGACTTTCACACTTAAAAGCTTCATATGAATCAACTCTGCCCATCAGTGACATATAGTATTTGAATCCCTTCATAGTTCTTTTAGCCTCAGGCATTAAAGTTGCTTACATGGATTTTTTTTTAAATTCTGACATATCATACAGTTTTTTTTTTCTTTTTTTTTTTTTTTTTTTAGTTTATTGAGAAATAACTGACATACATCCCTGTGTAAGTTTAAGATATACAGCATAATGGTTTGACTTATATATACAACTTGCCCTTTCTATCCATCAGATTCTGTATCTATGGATTCAACCTGCCATGGATCAAAAGTATTAAAAAAAAAAAAAGTTCAGAAAGCTCCAAATAAAAACCCTTGAATTTTCTATGTGCCGACAACTATTTACACAGCATTTACACTGTATTAGATATTATAAGTAACCTAGAGATGATTTAAAGTATATGGGAGGATATATGTAGGTTACATGCAAATACTACGCCATCTTATACAAGGGACTTGAGCACCCACAGACCTTGGGTTTTATAGTGGGATCCTGGAATCAATCCCCTGCAAATACTGAGGGACAAGTGTATTGTGAAAAGATCACCACAATAGGTTTAGTTAACATGCATCATGTAGACACAATAAAAGAAAATTCTAGTGATGAGAATTCTTAGGATTTACTCTCTTAACAACTTTCCTTTGTATCATGCAGCAGTGCTAACTATTGTCACATGTTGTACATTACATCTGTAATACTTATTTATCTTATAACTGAAAGTATGTATCTTTTGACCACTTTTCACCAATTCCTCCTCCTCCTCTCCCGTCCCACTAACCACAAATCTGATCTCCTCTGCTGTGAGTTTGGTGAGTTTTGTTTTTGCTTTATTTAAAATTCCACATAAAAATGAAGTCATACAGTTTTTATTTCTCTGTGTGACTTATTTCATTTAGCATAATGCCTTCAAGGTCCATCCATCTTATTGAAAAGTGTAGGATTTCCTTATTTTTTATGCCAAAAATTACTTCATTGTATTTCATTGTGTTTGTGTATATATGTGTGTGTGTGTATATACACACACACACACACACACATATATATATATATATATATATACACATATATATATATATATATATATATATATATATATATATACCACATGTTCATTCATTCATCATTGGACACGTAGGTTGTTTTCATATCTTTGCTATTGAAAATAATACTGCTCTGAACATGGGGGTGCAGATATCTTTTCATGTTAGTGTTTTTGTTGCCTTTGGATATATTCCTCTAGAAGTGGAATTTCTGGAATATAGGGTAGTTCTACTTTTCTTCATAATGTTTCTACACTGTCTGTACCAATTTACAATCAATCAACATTGCACAAAGTATTCCATTTTCTCCATATCTACATCAGCATTTGTTATCTTGTCTTTCTGATGATGGCCTTTCTAACAGGTGTGAGGTGATATCTCATTGTGGTTTTAATTTGTATTTTCCTAGTGACAAGACTTGTGATGTTAAGCATCTTTTTATGTACCTGTTGACAATTTGTATAACTTCGTTGGAAAAAATGTCTATTCAGGTCCTTTGCCCATTTTTTAATCAGATTGTTTTTGTTGCTGTTGAGTTGTATGAGGTCTTATACCTTATTAGGTATGTGGTTTGCAAATATTTTTTCCCATTCCATAGGCTGTCCTTTCACTTCGTTGATGGTTTCTTTTGCTCTGCAGAAGCTTTTTAGATTGATATAGTCCTGCTTTTTTGTTGGTGGTGGTGCTTGTTTTGTAACTTGTGCTTTAGGTGTGATATCCAAAAAATCATTACCAAGACCTGTATCAAGGAGATTTTTTTCCTATGTTTTCTTGTAGGAGTTTTACAGTTTCAGGTGTTAAACTTAAGTCTCTAACCCCTTTAGAATTAATTTTTGTGAGTGGTGTAAAATAAGAGTCCAGTTTCATTCTTTTACATGTGAACATCCAGTTGTCCCAACACCATTTATTGAAAAGACTGTCTTTTCTTTATCAAGTGTTCTTGGCTCCCTTGTCAAATATTAGTTAGCCGTATATGCTTGGTTTGATTTCTGGGTGCTTAATACTGCTCCATTGGCCTATTTGTCTGTTATTATGCCAATATTATACTGTTCTAAATACTATAGCTTTATAGTATAGCTTGAAATAGGAAATATGATGCCTCCTACTTTGTTCTTGTTTCTCAGGAATTTTTTTGCTATTCAGGGTTCTTGTGGTTCCATATAAATTTTTAATTTTTTCTATCTCTAAAAAAAAATGCTGTGGGAATTTTGATGGGGGATTGCACTGAATCTATAGATGGCTTTAAGTAGAACCTACATTTTAATTCTTCCAATTCAAGAACATGAGGTAACTTTGCATTTATTTGTCCTTTTCAGTTTCCTTCATCAATGTCTTATAGTTTTAGAGTAGAGATCTTTCACATCTTTGGTTAAATTTATAAGTATTAATTTGGTGCTGTTGTAAATGGGATTGATTTCTTTTTCAGATAACTTCTTGTTAGTGTATAGAAACACTACTAATTTTTGTATTTTAATTTTGTATTTTGCAGCTTTACTCAATTTGTTTAGTTCTGACAGGTTTTTTGGTGGATTCTTTAGGATTTTCTGTATGTAAAATCTTGTCATCTGCGCATACAGTTTGACTTCTTTCTTTCAAATTCTGATTTATTTTATAAATTTAGTATACTTCCAAATTTTATTTGCTAGTAGTTTGTTGAGGTATTTTCATCTATATTCATCAGAGATACTGGCCTATAGTTTTTTTAGTAGTGTCCTTGTCTGATTTGGGTATCAGGAAAATGCTAGCCTCATAAAATCAGTTTGGAAGCATTCCCTCTATTCTTTAAAAGTGTTTGAGGATTGGTGTTAATTTCTCTTTACATGTTTGGTAAAATTCACCACTGGGGCCTGGGCTTGTATTCAATGGGAGATTTTTGATTACTGATTCAATCTCCTTACTAGTAACTGGACTATTCACATTTTCTATTTCTTCATGATTCAGTTTTGATAGGTTGTATGTTTCTAGCAATTTATCTAGTTATTCTTGGTTATCCAATTTGGCATATGGTTACTCGTATTAGCTTCTTATGATCCTTTGTATCCCTGTGGTAGCAGTTGTAATGTCTCATTTTTCACTTATAATTTTGTTGATTTGGGTCCCCTCTTTTTTTTTTTTTTTTTTTTTTTTTTTACCATCATTAGTCTTTCCTGGTCTCTATTTCTACTCCAATCTTCATTATTCCCTCATTTTGCTAACTTTGGGCTTGTTGTGTTCTTCATTTCCTAGTGCCTTAAGGCATAGAACTAGTTTGTTATTTGGGATCTTCTTGCTTCTTAATGTAGGTATTTATTGCTATTGCTTTTCCTGCATCCCATAAGTTCTGGTATGCTGTGTTTCCTATTTATTTGTCTCAAACTTTTATCCATTGGTTATTCAGGAAAATTTTGCTTAATTTTCATATATTCATCAGTTTTCCTCTTGTTATTGATTTCTAGTTTCATGCCATTGTAGTCACAGAATATACTTGGTATGATTTTAGTTTTCTTATATTTGCTAAGACTTGTTTTGAGGTCTATCTTAGAAAATGTTGCATGTGTGCTTGAGAAGAATTTGTATTCTGCTGTTGTTGGATAGAATGTTTTGTGTACATCTGTTAGGTCCATTTAATCTATAGTGTTGCTAATATCTGCTGTTTCCTTGTTGAGTCTGCATGATCTATCCATCGTTGAGAGAGAGTGGGACACTCAAGTCCCCAAATGTTAGTTTTCCTTTTAGCTGTATTAGTTTTTGATTTATTTGTTAAGGTGCTTCAGTGTTGGGCACATAGATATTTGCAATGGACAAATCTTCTTGATATATTGACATCTATCATATAATGACCTTTTTTGGTCTCTTTTTAAAGTCTATTTTATGTGATATAAGCATTGCTACCTCTGCTTTCTCAGGTCATAATTTACCTGAAACATCTTTTTCCATTCCTTCACTCTCTTAAGGCTAAAGTGAGTCTCTTGTAGGCAGCATAACA
This sequence comes from Leucopleurus acutus, assembly GCF_964270905.1. Lineage (NCBI taxonomy): Eukaryota > Metazoa > Chordata > Mammalia > Artiodactyla > Delphinidae > Leucopleurus > Leucopleurus acutus. The sequence continues at coordinate 76,315,193 of NC_139145.1, read as the reverse complement.
TTGGACCTGGTTTTTGTTTTCTCTAATCCATTCAGCCATTTAATCCACTTACATTTAAAGGAATTATTTAGATGTAAGGACTTACTATTGCCATTTGTGAATCGTTTTCTGGCTATTTTGTAGATCCATTGTTCCTGCTGTCATTTTTCATGTTTTGATATTTTCTTGGTACCTTAAACTTATAACACACTGTCTTAAACTGATAAAAACTCATCTCACACATTTCAGGTTATTGCTGTTATAGTTCATGTAGTTCTCATACCATGTAACTAATAACAGATTATTTTATTTATGGGTTATTTCTAATACATTAGATTTTTAACTTTTAAACTAGAATTGTATTATGCACCACCAGTGCCCTATTACAAACTCTAAATTTGATTACCAGTGAGTTTTACACCACCTTTTTTTTTTATATTAATTAGCATCATTTACTACCACTCAAAGAACTCCATTTAGCATATCTTATAAGCAGGTCTACTGGTAATGAACTTCCTTAGCTTTTATTCTTTTGGAGAGTCTTTACCTGGCAAAGCTGTCCTTCAGAACTGGAGGAGACAGAAATTCTGAGTTGAGAGTTTTTATTTTTCTTTCAGTATTTTGAATATGTCACCTTATTCTCTCCTGGCCTAAAAAGTTTCTGATGAGCAGTCCATTGATAGTTAGGGAACCCTCATAAGACTTCTCTCTTTTGTCTTGCTGCTTTTAAAATTCTGTCTTTGACTTTTAACAAGTTAATCATAATTTGTAGCACTATTTAGTTTCAACCCATTTTGGGTCCTTTGTGCCTCATGGGTCTAGATGTCCATTTCTCTTCCCAAGTTCAGGAAGTTTTCATCCATTATTGCTTTAGGTATACTCTCTGTCCCTTTCTCTTTTTCTTCTGGATTTCCATAATGCAATTTTTTTTTCTTTTCTTTGTGTCCCATAGTCCCATAGGCTTTTTTCATTCTTTGCCATTCTTTTCTTCTTTTTGTTTCTCTGACTGGATAATTTCAAATGCCCCATCATCCAGGTGACTAATTCTTTTGTCTGTGATCTAGTCCACTTTTGAAACACTCTGTTGAATTCTTCAGTTTCTCCTCTACTTTTCAACTCTATGATTTCTAGTTGTTTATTTTTTGATGGGTTTTATTTCTCTGTTAAACTTTTCATTTTGTTTGTGTTCTTATAGTTCACTAAATTTCCTTACGAGAATTATGCTGAACTCTTTGAGCATTCCATTACTTTAGTGTCAGCTACTGGAGCTTTATTAGTTTCTCTCAGTTCCTTACATTGGTATCTGCATATTTGGGTAATTAGGCCTCTATCCCAGGTTTTACATGTTTGCTCTGGCAGAAAGAGACCTACACCAGTCAGCCCAATACTAACTAAAAAAGATACATGCGCCCCCCCATGTTCATTGCAGCATTATTTACAATACCAAAGATATGGAAAACGCCTAAGTGTCCATCAACAGATGAACGAATAAAGAAAATGTCAAATTATATATATATATACATGCATACACATATATAGGAATATATATACGTAGGATTGCAATAACATGGGTGGAACTTGAGGGCATTATGCTAAATGAGATAAGACAGAGAAAGACAAATATCATATGACCTTATTATATGTGAAATCTAAAAAAATAAAGAGCTCTTAGATACAGAGAACTGATTGGGTGTTGGAGGGTAGGTGAAATGGGCAAAGAAGGTCAAAAGTTACAAGTCATGGGGATGTAATGTACAGCATGTGATTATAGTTAATAATACTGTATTGTATATTTATAAGTTGCTTATATAATATAAGTTGCTTATATAATAGGGCTTGAGTTTTCATCACAAGAAAACTAAGTTGCAATATTTACAAAAATTTAAATAATCCTCAACACCTGAAAGTAATATAATGTTATATGTCCATAAGTCCTCAAAAATTGGCAAGAAAACAATGCAATAGAGACTTCAAAAATAAATATATGTCCATAGTACAGGAAAAGATGCCCTCCATCATTAGCCTTCAGGGATATACATACTTCAATCATAATGAGATAGTATATAATTTTAGAATTTAGGCTAGCTAAAATTTAAAACAATATACCAAGTATTGACAAGTATATGGCACAATTGCAACATATATACATTTCTGAAAGTATAAATAGTTCAATACTTTGCAAAATCGTTCTGCAGTATCTTTTCAATTTAAACATACACCACCATATGACCTATCAATTCCACTTGTAGGAATTGAAAAAACTCAAAATCCTTGTATGCTTGGGGGTGGTAATAGTGATATAATAATATCATACCACACAGTATGGAAAGAATGAACTGCTTCCACAGGAAACAAAATATATTAATCTCAAAAACAACATAATATTAAACAAAAATAAGCAAAAGAAGAGTACATTCAATATGATGGTTTCAAAAAACATGTAACCCAACCCTGTGCATTTTAGGGATGCATGCATATTCATAAAATGTGCTAGGGATGATAAACACATTAATTGGACTATCAGATTTGTAGGCAAGAAGAAAGATGAGATTCAGTAGGGGAGAGAATAATAGTACTGAGGAAATTGTTTCACAACTGAGTGTCAGTTACACGGTGTTAGGTTACGAATATTTTACATTTAAACTAGTCTATAATAACTAAATGTAAGACATAACTTCTAGTTTCAAAAAATATTTCTGAGATAATATATTATGTGTATATATAGCTAGCAGGTTAAGTCCCAGTTCATTGAATTCAAAACCTAAATTTAACTGTACTTCATGTAATCATATGTAGAGCAGATTTTTTTTTGTACAACTTAAAAACATACAAAAATGTCAACTGTTGCCTGTAGATAAATATAATTTCAGGAAAAGTATTAAAATAACTATTACTCTGAATTTGGATTTATCATTCTCATGTATTTTAAGAATTAATGCTATTCAATGTTTCATCATTTGTCCTCAGGATAAAGTTTAAACTTTCAGTTGCTATTCAATGTTTGACTCAAGCATTCCTAATCAGTGTCATTTTTGCTTGTTTTCTCTCTCTCTCACACACAGATTATTTTACTCCTGTGCTTATAATATCTTTTGATCTGGGTTTTTGAAATGCTATCTACATTCAGAAAACTTTACCTCAATCCTCATATTGCCCTCAAATCTTCTGTGGCACCACTTCCTTAAAATCTTCATGTACTTTTATAAATGTTGTTAGGTGTTGTTCCAATGTGCTCCTACAACATTCTGCACTTACTTATCATTGCACAATTTACTATTTGTCCCCTCACTGTGATATAAACTTGAGGACCAAGACTGTTTCATTTACTGTTATATACCAAAGACCTCACCTACTATCTACAAGTACTGTGTGCTTCATGTGTGTTGTGGAATTAATAAATACTTGTATATAGCCTTTTCAACTTCAAAGTATTTTGCCTAATTCCAGCATTTTTATTTGATAAACAGCTAATTGTTACATTGCACTTATGATAATGTTTTTAGCCCTTGAATTTTCAAATGTTTTCTTCTTTTTCATTGTACAGTATAATACTTTAACTCATCTTTTTGGGGAGCAACTAAGCCCGTGCACGACAACTACTGAGCCCACGCATCACAACTACTGAAGCCCGCAGGCCTAGAGCCTGTGCTCTGCAACGAGAAGCCACTGCAGTGAGAAGCCAGTGCGCTGCAACTAGAGAAAGCCCACGTGCAGCAATGAAGACCCTTGATATATAAAAATCTATTGCATTTTTATACACTAGCAATGAACAATCCAAAAATGAACAATCTCATTTACAGTAGCAACAAAATAGATAAGTAGAAATAAATTTAGCAAAAAAAGCACCCAACTTGTACAGTGAAAAATACAAAATGTTCAAAGGTATTAAAGAAGATCTAAAAAAATTGGATGATATCTCATATTTATGGGCCCAAACATTTTAAAATGACAATACTCCCCAAATTGATCTATATATTCAACGTAATTCCTATTGGTATTCCAGCTTTTTTAATCATAAATTGACAATCTGATCTTAAAATCGATATGGAAGTGAAGATCCAAGACAATCTTGAAAAAGAGGAAGAAGTTGGAAGGCTCACACTGCCCTATTTTAAAATTTACCACCAAGCTAGAGTAATCAAGACAACATGGTACTGACATAAGGATAGTGATATAGATAAATAGAACAGAAGTGAGAGCCCAGAAATAAACTTTCACATTTATCAATGATTTTCAGTCAGTGTGCCTAGACAATTCAGTGAGGAAGGACTAATCTTTTCAACAAACAGTGCTGTAACAACTGGATAGCCACCTGTGAAAGAACTCATTTGAACCTCTACCTCACACCATATACAGAATTTGACTCAAAATGAATCACATGTCTTCATGGAAAAACTCTAAAACTCCTAAAAGAAAATATGAATACATTTTCATTACTTTATATTATGCCATGATTGTTTAGCTGTGACACCAAAAGTACAAGCAATAAAAGAAAAAATAGTAAAATTGAAGTTCATCAAAATTTAAAACTTTTGTGCTCAAATACCACCAAGAAAGTAAAAAGACAATACACAGAATGGGATAAAATATTTTCAAATCATATTTGATAAGCAACTTGTATCTAGAATATGTAAAAAAATTTATAATTCAGCAACAAAAAGACAAATAATCCAATTAAAAAATTATCAAGGGGTATGAAGAGACATTTCTCCAAAGAACATAAACAAATGGTCAGTAAATACATGAAATGCTCAATATTTTTAGTCATTAGGGAAGTGCAAATCAAAACTACACTGAGATGTCAGTTGACACCCATTAGGATGTTTAAAATCAAAGACAGTAACAAGTGTTGGTGAAGGTGTTCAGAATTTGGATTCTTCATCTATTGATGGTGGGAATGTAAAATGGTGCAGCCACTTTGTGAAATATTTTGGCAATTCCTCAATGTGTTAAGCATGCAGTTACCCTATAACCCAGCAATTCCATTCCTAGGTATATACCCAAGAGAAATGAAAACATATGTCCCCTTGTACATGAATTTTCATAGCATTATTCATAATAACCAAAACTGAAAATATCCTAAATGTCCATCACCTTGATAAATGAATAAACAAAATATCTGTACAGTATTCAGTATAGGCAAATCCATAAAGACAAAGTGGGGCTGGTGCAAGTTCAGAAAGTGGCTGAGGAGGGAGTGGAGTGGGAATATGGAATGACAACTAATACGTACAGTGGTTTCCTAATAGGTACAGTGGTTTCTTCTTGGGGGGATGAAAATGTTCTAAAAGTACATTCATTTGTGAATATATCCCTCTTGTCTTCAGGCGTACGGATGGCAAAAGTTAGTTCAAGGGCACTGCACTATGCTTTGTAGTTACCTTATTAAAGCACCTCCATAAATAGACCTTTTGTAAATAAATACTCCTTAATTTAACCAGTTTTTCAAGTGCCATTGATTTTTCTGTTGGATCCCCAAATGATATGTAGTAAAATAACTGATTATTTATTTTGGTGTGGGGAGAAGAGAGGTTTGTATGATTGTATTCACAACAGCAGGACCAATAAGTCAAGGTCTTTTTGAGAGCTAAGACACAAAAGTATATTTTCCTAAGAATCTATTTAAACTACACAAAGTAAAATAATTTTATAAATCAGTGTGTAGATTTAATTGTGCCATACTTTGCTGTGATTCTATTGTCTCACATCTATTACTTGGAGGAAGTTCTATTAATTTGCTTTTTTATTTCAAGAATGTATATTTTGGTGGTACATAAGATTCAGAAAATTCTGTTATGTACAGAACGTCAACCTGAACTTTATTGCTAGTGTAGCCAACTTAAACAATGATATAAAGGTATGTTACACTAACCTTAGTAATAATGATACATGGTCCAGAAAACAAATAAATACAGGAAAATCCTTGCTCCCCAAGAGAAAGATAGACATTTCTTGGCATTTCACAGTAACTGTGTCAACAACACCCACATAGAGTATGTCCATCCACATATCCTCTAAAGTTGAACATATCTCCTCTGTAACTACTAGATTATTTTCCCTATGTGGGACTCTGGATTTTAAATGCCAAATCAGGACGAAGATTAATTGTTCACTGAGCTACTGACTGTTCAAAGTATATGACTCCCAATACCCTTAAGGACTTTGTCTCTTTGCTAACAGTTTGAATGGATAAAACCTTTCCTAGTAGGTTAAATGATAACTCATAGAACATATTCTTGAACATAATAATTCTATCCACAGTAGTTGGAAAGCTCAACGAGATAATCAAAAATATGTTCTTCATTTGGACCAACGTTGTTGATACTAAATCCCATCCCCTTGGGGCAAAACAAACAAACAAGTTTATATTTCTTAGCTAAAGTCATTATTTAAAAAAAAAAAATGGCATTGGATTTCATTTTGCCCACCAGAGGGTATCTGTACCATTGCTAACACTTCGTGCTGTTTCTGGATTAACATCATGGGTATGGTGGTACAATCTATATCTAAGCTAAAAGAAAATTCCAATATCATATGATATCACTTATATGTGGAATCTAAAAAAAAATGGTACAAATGAACTTATCTAGAAAATGGAAATAGAGTTACTGATATAGAAAATAAAATTATGGTTACCATGGGGTAAGGGGTGGGGGAGGGATAAATTGGAAGATTGGGATTGACATATACACACTACTATATATGAAATAGATAACTAATAAGGACCTACTGTATAGCACAGGGAAATCTCCTCAATACTCTGTAGTGGCCTATATGGGAAAATAATCCAAAAAGGAGTGGATATATGTATATGTATAACAGATGCACTTTGCTGTACACTTGAAACTAACACAACATTGTAAATCAACTCTACCCCAACACAAATTTTTAAAAAAAGAGAGAAAAAATTCATACCGGCTCAGTTCTTGCAGCTTACAAATTGCATAAATCAGGGAAATATCAGATCATAGTTCTGGAAAGCCTTCAATATCCTTCTTACAGTATTTTTAGTTATACCTATTGTTTCACAGCTATACAATTATGTTGTCTCAGTCCTAAGTGCTTGTGTTCACTGTCCTAACAGGCGATGCAAACTTTTCATGTTAATCAAATTCAAACTAAAAGTGAGACCTACTCAAGCTAACCTTTATCTTCAAGGAATTCAGTAAGAATGGTGTAGATGTGACAACGCTTGAAGGGCTCTCCTGCAGCCTAAGCAAGGAAAATTTTAAAAATGCTCCCACATTATCAGGAAACAGCTGATTGTCTTATAGCCATCAGCCTGATTAAACAATAAATGACGGCTCTCTAAAGGCTTGGGGACAGATACTATATGGACCAGATTTTGATGGCTTACCTTATCCCAGTGAATACACCATGGCAAGTTGCTTGCAATTGTAGCTCTTTGCTTCTAATTCTAGCCAATCAGGAAAAAACTCACTCCAAAGCACAGCCAGCTTCATGAACATGTGACCAACATAGGCACATAGGACTCTGTACTCAGAAGAGGTTCAGTACTTGGGATTTAATGCCGTATGGTCATTATTTTATAATTCTTAATACTTTTATCTTTAAATTTATTTATAAATGAGGTCCAGTAGGTCAGTAAAGCCTGAGTTAGCAGCTAGGATCCTTGGCTCATGCACAATCCCACTACCCATCACCAGTCTGCATTCTTGGGAGGGTCCACAGCCACCCTCTCCCCGAATCCCACTCAATGACCATTTGCCAATCTCTGCCTTTCTACAGGGGCTTGGGCACTGATGTGAGAAGGGTCCAGGTATCAGGCCTCAGCCTCCTCTGAGGGTCTACATTTACTGTCCTCCAAAGCATGTGACATTATATAACAAAATAAAAATACCATGACAGGTTAAGAGACAGACCATGTTAAAAAAGGAAAACAAGGTTTTATCCCCCTGCATTTTGAATAAAGAACCTTACATTTTCATTTAGCACTGGGCCTTTCAAATTATGAAGTGGACTCTGTTCTAATGAACACACTTCTCAGTACCAACCAATAAACAACCTCATGTTTCTACAAATGGCATCAACTCACCCATGCCAATGAAAGCTGGCCAATCCCTATTTGCTACACTCTCTAAAATCCCTCTATAATATCAGCAGCCTGCTCTTCTGGAAGTGACGTGCCCTACCAATATAATGACTCTTACTTATATTTGCAATAAATTCAGCATGATGTGTTTGTCGTTTGTTTCATACATCGTGTGGTGGTCTCCAAGTTTGACAGCACCAACACTTGGCTATATGAGCATGCAAGCGATCTGTTGGTTTGTTTCCTGTTCTTTGGACATTGAAAATAACTTTTTGAAAGAGACCATTGTATTTAGAATTGATAAAAAATACTAAGAAATATAAATGGTACACTTTTCTCAAAAAGAAAAATTCTTCCCACATGTTATAGGAAAGGACTTCATTGCTGATTTAAAATGTGGCTTTCTTAACATGATCATTTCAGGTTTGGGAAGGAAAGTAAGAAAGTTATCATTCATCATTTGTCGAGAACTTTTTCAACCCAATTGCACCTATGTAATTGCCAAATAGTAAGTGGCCAACAAATATTGAATTGCATTAATTTATTAATTCAAGAATACATTAATAAATAAGTGAATGATCCTCTCAACTCTTAGCTGAAACCACATTGAAAGACGGAGCAAGTGGATTGAAAAGTCTAGCAGAGGCAAAATTTTAAGTCATAACATTGTGGTTGCAAAAAAAAAGATTTAAATAGATTTGGAGTTTCTAAATATATATGTAGTGAAGACTTTAGACCAAATAGGAGGTATCATAAGAGTAAGTGTATACAAGAAAGGTGAGTAATAGGGCTTACTAGAAATATAAGGCAAAGCATGAAGCAATATGAATATGCCCCAAGTAAAACTTCTACCCTGTTTTATTTTCCTGAGCTTGCTGATTTAAGTGACCAAAACATATCCAGAAATGCCTTTTGACATGCAGCCATGCATTGAAAATGCTTCATATATATTGGTTTGGGGGAAGAATAAAAACATAGAGCAAACATTTAGATGATTTTATACAGAAAGCCAATTCATTTTACCTATTAACTGCTTATATGCTATGTAGACAAGTAAATTGATAACATGTGAAAAGTTATTTTGCCCCACCATTAATATTTTAAAAGTTGACATATTCATTATATCCAGAATATGACAGGTATCCACTACTGTTCACTTTCATTATTTTGTTATGAAACAAATCCTAACTTTGATGTAAAATTCAAGAATCTTTCTCTAATAAAACCAGTCACAATGGTATTAACAGCCCTGTAGTATTAATTGCTACTTCGCATCTAACTTTTCCAGTAAGGAACCTGCTTGACTATAAGACGTTACTACTGTTGTAAATGCACGATCTATTGGTATAACAGGTTTATAGCCACTGGCATTTCTTCTTCCAAGAAGAAGGAGCACTTTATCATGTCATAAAGTATAAATAAACAGAATAATAGAAATGAATTATAGATTCTTCTGTATTTTACACCTCTTTTTTTTCCTTTGCTTAGAATTATTTCACAGTTTGTTGAAATAAACCAAAGAGAAGAAAGAAAGCTGAGGAAGAGTACTGCCAGATACCAAAAGATGGGAAAATATATGTCATCACCTAGCACCAGCTGTATTCAAATTGCAAATTATATGGTTGGTCTCATATATTACTGTCCTCATTGAGCTTGGACTTCTAGTGTGCATGGCTTTCTGTCATTGATTGCATATTGGGATCATTTTATCCTACATATGCAAGTAAGTAGATGTTCTCTCTTTAGGAGTATATTTTAATCTATTCTCTGAAAATTAACTTAAAAAAGAGAAGTTTACATGCCAATAGTAAATGCAAGGCTTTGAAAGAATGCTAGTTAATATTTTTACTGATTTTTTTTTTAAGAAACGACAGTTCCAATTAAAGTAATATAAATCTAACAAGTACAGGCTAGAAACGAATGAATAAACAGGTTAGAAATGAAGGAATGAATAACAAGTACAGGTTAGAAAAGGTTGACAACTGTGAAAACTGATAGCGGAAAGGAGACATGCAAAAAATACAAATGTGAAAAAATATTTTAAAAAAATATAATATAAATGTACAGTTAATCTTTTGTCAGATAAAATGGAAATATTCTACTGCAAGTAATAAATGTGCATTGCTTAAAACATTATCTTATATCCACTATGTTTCTTTTATTCCAAGATATAATGTTGATTTGTCTAAAATAAACAAGGAATGATTTTCTTACTCCTCCATGAAATCATACAAAATATGCAACTTAGCACAGTTGTGTCTGGTGAAAGAGAGTACTTTCCAAAATGTTTATCATCACTGAGGATGAGAAAAATATAAAAATTGTTGACTTCATAACAAATAAAATTTCTCAGCATGAGTTTTACAAATCTTACTCTACCTATGAATGCAAAGAGAAAAAAAATAGGGAATCTTTCCATGAATTTCCATGTGCTTGAAAATAAGAAATACAGTTACTAATAAACGATGGGTCAAAGAAAACATCACAATGAAAAGTATAAAATAGTATAATTTGAAATCAATGAAAAACATAGCATATGAAAATGTGTAGGATGAAGTTAAAGTTGTACTTAAAAGGAAAATACACATAGTAGAAAAGATAAAGTCTGAAAATATAGAATAGAAAGTATCAGCAAGGCCTAAACAAACAGATAAACAAAAAGAAAGGGAAAACATAAATAATAACAGTAATTAAACATGGGAGAAGACTACAAATCCTACAGGCAATGAACCATAAAATGACACTGTAATTATATTTATGGCAATTTTTTTTTAAATACAGATAACATGAAAAAAAAATCCTAGAAACACGCAAATTACCAATACTCACAAAAAAGAAATAGAAACTGTGTAGCATTAGTCATTAAAGAAATTAAATCCATAATTAAAACACTTCACACAAAGAAAATTCCACATCACAAGTGAATTCTAACAAACTTATAACAAGTACACTGAAAAACTACAGCACAGATCTCAGTCAGTGAATGCTTAAAATACCCCAAATTATCTTTATAATGGTGAGTCCAGCCCTACTGAGTTCTTTTATCAGTATCTCATACATATGACAATCCATATAGAATCAGTGAATGTTTAAGCCAAGAAGAGAGATGAAGGAAGTACAACTTGTCTAGTTCCACTATGATTATTGATATCAGATCATCTGAGTTGATATTTTTCACTTAGTTCTAGAATGCTAGCAACTGACTGTGTTCTCAGTGCACCTACTCTTCCCAAGATGATTAATATTGTCACCTTCCGACCCCTATTTTTCAAATAACATTTGACATGGCAAAACCTCTGGCAGCAAAAAGAAACTGTGGATTTGGTAGCATGTAATTGCTTGCAATGAGCTTCAAAATTCTAGAAAAAAAATTAAAAACAGTATTAAATTTAAAAGAACAAATATTGTATCTTTTTCTAAAGAAAAAAATTATTTGCTGTCATTTTTAACATGTAAATGAAGGCATTACTTTTCATTTAAAATGAGATTTTAATAAACACCGCTGTAACTACATATTATTTGTAGATGGAAATTACCACTAGAGAACAGCCATGGGGACCGTTTTTATAATGAAAAAACTGCTTTTCTGTAAGTTTTTAAAAAATCCTCTGGCCCCATACCTTTGAGCAGCTTTAGAAACTCATCTACCCAGAAAAACTTGTAAAGACTAATTCTAGAAATTTCTATCCTACTTCAACACTGGGAAAACACATTTCAGCTAAGCTATGAATCAACTTCAACAGGATAAATGGTCCAGTGTTACAATTATAGGACTTAAAACAAATATTTGGGACCAGCAACAAATGCTGAGAGAAGATGAGTCAGTTCTAACATACCAAATTACCTATGCTGTGTATGACATCCTGTGGGAGAGAATGATATTTCACCTCTACAGAACTTGTTTGCTGAGGAGTGCAAAGAGAATAACCTGTGTGGAAGCACAGCAGTATGGCATGTTGTTGATGAATGTAGAAGACTTTCATGTTAGTACCACATTCCCTTGCTCTCCCAGACAACAAGGAGTGTCAGAGGCTGCCACAGGAGAGGAGAACTTTGTACCTATCTTAATTAATATGCCAGAACTTTAAACAAATTTGTAATAAAATTTATTTCAATCATATAAACTTTAAAAATAAAATATCATATAGAGAATTCTCAGGAGGAGGCAAAAATATTCTGTGAAAAAAATTAAAATAAGTTTTTAAAAGATGCAAATAATAATAGTATATCTTAATGGCCAGGAACAAAGGTGAGACTGAAAAGAAATAATGTGATGCTTGTTTTTCTACTAACCTTCAATCTTTATACTGTGGTCCCTACTTCACAACTCTACTGCATTTCTTTTCCCCCGTGTTTCTTGAAATTATGTAAATCTGTGCAACTTATCCCCTCCCCTTGTTGATCTCCAAGCCTATGGAGTTACTCTCAGAAAACATAGGCTAAAGGATGCCATCTTTGTGCTCTCCCTCTGCCTCACTACACCTCATTGGCGTCTCACATGAAAGAACTTATAGCCCCAATTTTTTTGACTGCTAACCAAGGGACACCTCCAGATCCCCTGGCTCTGGTGGCCAGTGAGGATTATTCTTGGGGTCCCATAGGACTGTATATATTTGCATTCATTAAAAGCTGCTGCCTGAGGCTCTGGTTTCCAATCAGGTAAATGTTAACTAAGATCCTCTCCTTTGAGACAGTGACAGGTCTTGGCACACCCTCAACTACTGGCAGCTGTTAAAAATAAAATAGCCTGTTTGGACAAGTAAAAAGGTTTGAGAGACATTGAAGAGCCAGGGTAGGGTTGAACAACAAGATTTATCTCCTACGGGTTGCTGCTTCAAGACTAAAAGACATGCCTGTTTCATCTAATGCAGAAACACCAATACAGAAGTCAAGTAAAATAAAGAAGCAGAGAAATATGTTCCAAATAAAAGAAAAAATTAAAACCTCAGAAAGAAATGTAATGTATTAGAGAAAAGTAATTTACATGATAAAAATTCCATGTAATGATCATAAAAATGCCCAACAAACTCAGGAGAAGAATGGATGAACACAGTGAAAACTTCAACAGAAATATGAAATTTTAAAAAGTACCATATCAAAGTCATAGAGCTGAAAATTACATGAGAAGGGTTCAATAGCAGACTAAATGAAGTAGGAGAAAGGATCAGGGACCTAGGAAACAGAGCTGTGGAGCTCACCCAATCAGGGCACCAAAATGAAAAAGGAATTCAAAAACAGGAAGATAGTAAAAGGGACTAATGGGACATAAAGTACTAATATTTGCATTATAGGGGTCCCAGAGGGAGATGAGAGAAAGAAAAGAGAAAAAAACTTATTTAACAAAATAATGGCAGAAGAGTTCCCCATAAGACTATCTGCAGATTTTTAGCAGAAACTTTGCAGTACAGAAGGGAGAGGCAGGATATATTCAAAATGCTGAAGGAAAAAACTTCCAACCAAAGTTATCATTGAGAATTGAAGGAGAGATAAATCAACAATAAACTGGCTGTATAAGAATTGTTAAAGAGACTTTTTAACTGAAAAGAAGGGTACTAATTAGCAACAAGAAAACATATGGAAGTATGAATCTCACTGGTAAAGGTACATACACAGTAAAGGCAGTGGATTAATCATTTATAAAGGTAGTATAAAGGTTAAAAGCCAAAGTAGCCAAAATAACTACAACTACAGTAATTAGTTAAGGGGTACACAAGATAAAAAGATGTTGAAAGATATCAAAAACATAAAATATTGTGAGGGGAGAGTAAAAACGTAGAGCTTTGAATGCATTCAAATTTAAGTTATCACATGGACTGTTGTAATATAAGATGTTATGTGTAAGCTTCATGGTAACCACCAAGCAAAAACCTATATATACATGAAAGATAAAGAGAAAGGAATCTAAGCATACAATAAAGAGAGTAATCAAACCACAAAGGAAGAGACCAAGAAAAGAAGGCAACAGTGGAACTGCAAAAACGCCAGAAAACAATTAACAAAATGGCAATAGTACATAAACATTAATACTTTCTTTAAAAGTAAATAGACTAAATTCTCCAATCAAAAGGCATAGAGTGGCTAAATGGATTATTTTTTAAAAACCAAACTAAAATCCATCTGTATGCAGAATACAAGAGACTCACTTCAGATATAAAGATTGAAAGTGAAAGATGAAAATAATATGCCATGCAAATGAATACCAAAAGTAACTTCACACCTGAAGGATGTAGAAAAAGAACAAAGCAAGTCCAAATTTAGAAGTAGGAAGGAAATAACCGAGATCAGAGTGGAAATAAATGAAAGAGACACTTGACACCTGATGATTAAAAAAAAACAATATAAAAGATCAACGAAATTAAAGACTGGCACCTGAAAAGATGAACAAAATTGATGAAACTTTAGTTAGAATCTCCAAAAAAAAAAAGAGAATACACTCAAATAAAATCAGAAATTTCTGAAAGAAGAGATGCTACAACTGATACCAAAATTTACAAAGGATCATGAAAGACTACTATGAACAATTATACACCAAATATTGGACAATCAAGAAGAAATGGGTAATTCCTAGAAGCAGGCAAACCTCCAAAACTGAATCATAAAGTAGTAGAAACTCTGACCAGAATGATTACTAGTAAGGAGATTGAATCAATAGTTTTAAAACTCCCAAATAACCAGTCATTACAAGGTTAATTCACTGGTGAATTCTACCAAACATTCAAAGAAAATTAATACCAATCTTTCTCAAACTTTTCCAGACAATGGTAAAGGAGACAACAGTTCCAAATTTATTTTATGAGGCCAGCATTAACCTGATACTAAAACCAGATGGGGATGCCACAAAAAAGAAAATTATAGGTCAATATCCCTGATGAACATAGATGCAAAAATCCTCAATAAAATATTAGCAAAACAAATTCAACAATACATTGGAATTCCCTGGCAGTCCAGTGGTTAGGACTCTGTGCTCTCACTGCCGAGGGACTGGGTTCAATGCCTGGGGTGAACTAAGATCCCACAAGCTGCACAGAGCGGCCAAAAAAACAAAAAACTTCAACAATACATTAAAAGGATCAAACACAATGATCAATTGGGATTTATCCCACACATGCAAGGATGGTTCAATATCATCAAATCAGTCAATGTGATATAACACATTAACAAAATGAAGAATAAAAATTATATAATCAACTCAGATGCAGAGAAAGCATTTGACAAAATTCAACATCCACTTATCATAAAAACTCTCAACAAAGTGGGGATAGAGGGAACATACCTCCATATAGTAAAGGCTTTCTATGACAAGATCACAGCTAACATTATACTCAATGGTGAAAAGCTGAAAGCTTTTTCTCTAAGATTGGAAATGAGACAAGGATGTTTTATTCAACATAGTATCAGAAGTCCTGGTATAATCAATTAGGCAAGAAAAGGAAATAAAAGGCATCCAGATTGGAAAGGAAAATATAAAACTGTTACTCTTTGCAGGTGACATTATATCATATTTAGAAGACCTTAAAGACCCCATCAAAAAAACGTTAGAACTAATAAGTAACTTAAGTACAGGTGCAGGATATAAAATCAATACTTAAAAATGAGTTGTGTTTCTATACACTAAAAATAAACTTCTCTTTCAGAAAGAGAAATTAAGAAAACAATCCAATTTAAAATTGTACCCCAAAAAAATAAAATACCTAGGAATAAATTTAACTAAGGAGGTGAAAACTATAAAACATTGATGAAAAAAATTGAAGAAAATGCTAATAAAGGAAAAGATATTCTGTGCTCAAGAATTGGAAGAATTAATACTGTTAAAATATCCATACTCAAAGCAATCTATTGAGCCAATGCAATCTTTATCAAAATTTCAATGCCATTTTCACAGATGAAAAACAAAAAATCCTAAAATTTGCATGGAACAACGAAAGACCCTGATTAGCCAAAACAACACTTATATGGTCTATTAATTTATGACAAATTAGCCAAGAACATACAATGGGGAAAAGATAGTCTCTTCAATAAATGGTGTTGGGAAAATTGAATAGCCACAGAAAAGAGTGAAACTGGACCATTATCTTATACCGTAGACAGAAATTAACTCAAAATGGATTAAAGGTTTGAATGTAATACCTGAAACTATAAAACTCCTGGAAGAAAACAGGCAGTAAGCTTCTTGACATCAGTCTTGGAGATGGTTTTTTTTGGATTTGATAGCCCAGTGCAAAGGCAACAAAAGAAAATATAAAGAAGTGGGACTACATTAATCTAAAAAGCCTCTGCACAGTAAAGGAAACATTCAACAAAACGAATAATCAATCTTCCAAATGGGATAAAACATTTGCAAATTATGTATCTGATAAGGGCTTGATAGCCAAAATAAATGTCATATAACTCAATAGCAAAAAACCACAACTAATCCAATTTAAAATGGGCAAAGTACCTGAATAGACATTCTTCAAAGAAGACACACAGGTGGCCAATAGGTACATGAAAGGTGTTCAATATCACTAATCATCAGAGAAATGCAAATCAAACCCACAATGAGATATCACCTCCCACCTGTCTGAATGGCTATTATAAAAATGGTAAGAGATAACAAATACTTGCAAGGATGTGGAGAAAAAGAAAAACTTGTGCACTGTTGGTAGGAATGTAAACTGGTGCAGCCACTGTGGAAAACATTATAGAAGTTCCTGAAAAAATTAAAAATAGAACTACTATCTGACCCAGCAATTCTACTTCTGGGTATTTACCCAAAGAAAATGAAAACACTAACTCAAAAAGATATATGCACCCTCATGTTTATTGAAGCATTATTTACAATACCCAAGATATGAAAACAACCCAAGCGTCCATCAACAGATAATGGATAAGGAAGATTAAATATTATTCAGCCATAAATAGAAAGGAATCTTGCCATTTGTCACAAAATGGTGGACCTTGAGAGCATTATGTTAAGTGAAATCAGTGAGACAGAGAAAGACAAATATCATATAATCTCACTTATAGAAAAAAAATAAAGGTCATAGATACAGTTAACAGATTGGTGGTTGCCAGAGGCAGGGCATGAGGGGTGGGCTAAATAGTTGAAGGGAGTCAAAAGGTACAAACTTCCAGTTACAAAATAAATAAGTCATGGGATAAAATGTACAGCATGGCTACTGTAGTTAATAATACTGTATTTCATATTTGAAAGGTGCTATGAGTACGTCTTAAAAGTTCTCATCACAAGAAAAATAAATTCTGTCACTATGCATGGTGACAGATGTTAACCAGACTTATTGTGGTGATCATTTTGCAGTATTTACAAATATCAAATCATTATGTTGTACACCTGAAACTAATATATGTCAATTATACCTCTAGAAAAATCATCTCCAGTTTATTCAAGTGCAAAAGAATGTCCCACAAAAGATGAAATTCACAGGCACAATTTCTGGCTGCTCTTGCTGTGGGCATCCTCCTCTAAATAATAATACACTGACGAAATAAGACACACATAAATGATAGCATTAATTTAGGATAGAGGATGTACAGTACAGCAAGTCCCCTACATACACACGAGTTCCATTCCAAGAGCACGTTCGTAAGTCCAATTTGTTGGTAAGTCCAACAAAGTTAGCCTAGGCACCCAGCTAACACAATTGGCTGTATAGTACTGTACTGTAATAGGTTTATAATACTCTTCACACAAATAATACATAAAAACAAATACAAAAAAATAAAGAAAACATTTTTAAGCTTACAGTACAGTACCTTGAAAAGCACAGTAGTACAGTACAACAGCTGGCATACAGGGGCTGGCATCAAGTGAACAGGCAAGAAGAGTTACTGACTGGAGGAGGGAGAGGAGGTGGGAGATGGTAGAGCTGAAGGATCGTCAGCTATAGGAGACAGAGGGCAAGCTATCTTTTCTCCTCGCTCCACTCTCTCAATTATTTTCACTTTTGTTTCCATCGTTATCCCTCGGCACTTCTTTGCAGTACCAGCTACATCACCACTGTTTTTATGCTTGCTTCCGGATATCCTGGGCTTGAAATAAAGATATTGTGCTACTGTATTGTATATAGTACTGTACAATAAAGTACACAAAAGCACAACCACTTGTAGAGGATGCACACATATGACAGTGTACGCCAGACACGTGAACTAACTTACGTGATTGGACATGGGAACGCATGTTCGCATCTTTGAAAATTCACAACTTGAAGGTTCGTATGTAGTGGACTTACTGTACAGGAAAGAGTCCTGACTGTGAAGGTTGGGTGAAATCAGTGCTTTGACCACAGGTGATAACTTTTCAAAAATTTGCTGAATTCCTAATGTGGAAAATTTTCATGCATATGAATCTGTGCCTCACTCACTGACAGGAGGGCAGTTAGTGCACAGGTGCCAGACCTGAATGTATCAAAGAGAGTTCACTTCTTCTACCTAGAGTCATTGGTATATGGGCAGCAGCTGCAGTCCTGAGTGACAGAAATGCACATTCTTCAGGTAAATGTTTCGAATTGTCTTGAGCTACTAACAACTATAGCTGCTTATTCCATTGACTGATTTCCCTCCTTCCTCCTGCTGCTAAACACTGAGCACTCTAAAAAGCATTACTATTTGTAAAGGCCTGATGATGATTATAGTAATAATAATTATAACAACAAGAACTAACTTTTTAGCAACAGTAGTGAACACTTTATATGAATTGTTTCATGTAGCCCTCAAAAAATTTTTGTGACATCCATATGTTATCCCCTTTGAAAAATGAATAGACTAAGGTTCAGAATTATAAAAACATGCCCCAAATCACAGAGTTAATAAATAGTGCATGTTTAAAATTAACTTAATCAAAATGCAAATTTTAGATATGCAATTAGTAATAAGAGAGGGCTCTATATTTTATAGTGGGAGGTAGAGAGACATTTTCCTCACAACCCTCAGAACACAACTATGTAGGTAGCGGTCTTTTCTATCTAAATAACTTGCCAGTTTTGTCTAAACCTGCACTAAAACTACTGTTTTAGTAGTCAACTGCAAATGTTGCAGGCAAAAGTGAGTCAGAATAAAAACAGGTGTTTTTTATAGTTACCAGAAAATAATATGCCTGGATTTCTTGTAAATAATCCACTATGTTTGGATCAGAAGCTTGCAGTAGTCTCATATTTTCATATAGCAAGCTGTGCCTTGACAGCACAGACATTGCCTCAGGCTTTCAAGAGCTGACCAATTTTGAAAAAATCCTTGTTCTACACCAGAGTGTATCTATTAATGTTTTTGTTTTTGCACATAAACAAACATTCATTTGACCACCTGTTTGGTTTATCATTTACTATTCCCAGTAAATGAACTGTTTGGAACTCTGACCAATATAAGCTTATAATTATGTAGAGTTGCCCTAGCCCAATTTGAGCTCTACCTTCAGTACAAAATCAGTAAGGGAGAGAATGAGAATTTGTCTTACAAACAGCAATATATTTGGGGACTTTGATCAATATGCTGGAGAAATGAATTTTCACCACAGGAAAACCCAGTTTCTTAGAATTTGCTCAAATTTAAAGAGACATGTATTGTATTGGATAATTCCACAGTTAGAGTTTATCATCTTAGGAATTTTTTTTTTTAATTTTATTTTTTTATATACAGCAGGTTCTTATTTGTTATGCATTTTATACATATTAGTGTACATATGTCAATCCCAATCTCCCAATTCATCACACCACCACTTCTGACAGTATTCTGGGATGTCTACCAAAGGAGTTCAATTATAGAGAGATTAAACTAAACCACAGAGCAAGACATTGTGCTTGTTTTTGCAAGTACTGTTTTTTTTTTTTTCTTTCTTCTCAGTTTCCAGCTATAGTGCCTAGAAGATATCCTCAAATTCGTTCAGTGTGAAGATCAAAACATTTAGGAAAAGAGCTTGGGATTTACTTAAATATAGGCTTCCCTTACTTATTTCTTCCTTCAGAAAACTGACTCCTTTAATATAAGAAATATTAATGTGTGGATGGTTCCAGACTCCAAGAGGGAGGGAAAAAATTTTTTTAGATAAATTTGAAATCACTGTTGTCTCCATGACAAGGAAGGGAGAAATGTTTGTAGAAACATTATATTGTTGCTACTAATAATTCTGAAGAAGTTAGAATAGAAATGACCATTTCAAATTCATTCATGTGTCCAATTGGGTCATCAACCCTATGTCTGTGAAATCATAATGGGACCTCATAGAGTCCTATTTTACAGAGTAGTTGACTAAAGAAGAGCCTTGGGAATAAAGAAAATGGCTCATGAAGAAGCAGATTTTAATAAAAACTCGAGCAGCATCAGGAAACAGAGCCTAACACACATTACAAAGATAAAAATTTCTTCTTCAGAGAGAAGTCTCTTTTAGTCAATCACTCAGCAACATATGACTGGGATAAAAAGCCAAAAAAGCCAGGTAAGAGAAAGGAACAAGAGGTGAAAGAGAAATGAAGTAGAATAGCAACAGCAGGGACTTCCCTGGTGGTACAGTGGATAAGACTCCATGCTCCCAATGCAGGGCGGCCGAACTCGATCCCTTGTCAGGGAACAAGATCCCACATGCATGCCGCAACTAATAGTTTGCATGCCACAACTAAGGAGCCAACAGCTGCAGCTAAGGAGCCAGTGAGCCACAAGTAAGGAGCCCTGGAGCCACAACTAAGACCAGGCACAACATAGATAGATAGATAGATAGATGATAGATAGATAGATAGATAGATAGATAGATAGATAGATAGATAGATAGCAACAGCATTTAGAACATAAAAACATAGGGCAGTAGAATTTTCCATCTTCATATAAGAAGAGATTTTTTTAAAGCCCTGCTATTAAATGCTACACAGTATTACGCTCGGCAGAATGAAACAACAACCTAGGAGGACAAGGTCTGCGTGAGAAGGGAGGGGTGACTAAACAAAGCAGATGTGTGTATGTTGGATGCACCACAGTAAATTTCATATGTTTTAACTAATCAAGAAATGCATAGTAGGTTATTACTATCATTCTTCTCAGATTCTTTGTTCAAAATTAAAATTTAAAGAAATTCATACCAGTGTTTCTTAAGTAAAAACACCCATATCAACTATCTCATCATGGTCATGTCATCTGGGTAGGAAACATTTTTGTATCTTTACTGTGCCATGAATTAGAAACACTCTCATGAATTATTTCTCATTTGGATCCACTCATAGTCTACATGAGTTAGTCATAGATCGTTTCCACATGACAGTCACAAGGATATTTGACAGTACTTTCAATAGTAACTGGAAAGAGTGTTAGAAGCAGAGCCTGTCAATAAACTTTAGATTCTTCATTAAATTTTCATATATGTTTGTAAGATGTTTAGAAACATATTTTTATTTAGTTTGGTAGTAATTATAATTCTCAACCAAAGTGTACTTGAAGAATATTCCCAAAATAAACAAAATTTTAAAAGAAATGTTGATTTAAGGCCAGTGTTTCCTTATTGATTTTCTGTCTGAATTATCTGTCATTGATGTAAATGGGGTGTTAAAATTCCCTACTATTATTGTGTTACAGTCAATTTCTCCCTTAATATCTGTTAATATTTGCTTTATGTATTTAAGTGGTCTTAGGTTGGATGCATATATATTTACAGTTGTTATATCTCCTTCTTGGATTGATCCCTTTATCATTATGTAATGTCCTTCTGTGTCTCTTGTTAGAATCTTTGATTTAAAGCCAATTTTGTCTGATATAAGTATTGCTACCCCAGCATTCTTTTGATTCCCATTTGTATGGAATAACTTTTTCCATCTCTTCACTCTCAGTCTTTTGTGTTTAGACCTGAAGTGAGTCTCTTGTAGGGTATAATATATATATTTCTATATGGGTCTTATTTTTGTATCCATTCAGCCAGTCTGTGTCTTTTGATTAGAGCATGTATTTCACTTACATGAGGTTTATACATAGCAATGTGTATAAATATATATGTTATATCTAATATATAATTTAATATATATTTAATTATATATTATAAAATATAATTATTTAATTATACAATAATAATAATATATAATATATTCCCCCACCCACATTTAATATTTCTGACATCATGTTTTACATCTTTTTGTTTTGCATACACCTTAACTACCTATTGTGAATATAGATGATTTTACTACTTTTGACTTCCTACTAGCTTTATAAGTAGTTGATCTACTACCTTTACCTTTGAGATAAGCCTTTACCAATGAGATTTTTTTCTTTCATAATTTTCCCAAGTCTTGTTGTGCCCTTTTCTACTTAGAGAAGTCCCTTTAAATTTCTTATAAGGATGGTTTGGTGGTGCTAAACTCTCTTAACTTGTGCATATCTGTAAAACTCTTAAACTCTCCTTCATATCTGAATGACAGCCTTGGCTGGTACAGTATTCTTTATTGTAGAACTTTTCTTTTCATCACTTTAAATTTATCATGCCTCTCCCTTCTGGCCTTCAGAATTTCTGCTTAAAAGTCAGCTGACATTCTTATGAGATCTCCCTTCTACACAACTAGTTGCTTTCCCTTTGCTGCTTTTATTTTTTTAACTTAATTTTATTGGAGTATAGTTGATTTACAATGTTGTGTTAGTTTCTGCTGTACAGCAAAGTGAAGCAGTTATACATACACATATAATCACTCTTTTTTAGCTTCTATTCCCATATAGGTCATTAAAGACTATTGAGTAGGGTTCCCTGTGCTATACAGTAGGCTTTTATTAGTTACCTATTTTATACATAGTAGTGTGTATATGTCAACGCCAATCTCCCAATTTATCCCCCCCCACACTTTCTCCCTTGGTAACCATAAGTTTGTTTTCTGCATCTGTGACTCTATTTCCGTTTTGTAAATAGGTTCATTTGTACCATTTCTTTAGATTCCACATATAAGTGGTATCATATGATATTTGTCTTTCTCTGTCTGACTAACTTCACCCAGCATGACAATTTCTAGGTTCATTCGTGTTGCTGCAAATGACATCATTTCATTTTTTATGACTGAGTAGTATTCCATTGTATATATGTGCCAATCTTCTTTATCCATTTCTCCATCGATGGACATTTAGGTTGCTTCCATGTCCTGGCTATTGTAAATAGTGCTGCAATAAATATTGGGGTACATGTATCTTTTCAAATTATGGTTTTCTCCAGATGTATGCCCAGGAGTGGGATTACTGGATCATATGGTATCTCTATTTTTAGTTTTTTAAGGAAACTCCATACTGTTCTCCATAGTGGCTGTACCAATTACATTCCCCCAACAGTGTAGGAAGGTTTCCTTTTTTCCAAACCCTCTCCAGCATTTACTGTTTGCAGATTTTTTTGATGATGGCCATTCTGATGTGTGTGAGGTGATACCTCATTGTACTTTTGATTTACATTTCTCTAATAATTAGTGATGTTGAGCATCTTTTCATGTGCTTCTTGGACATCTGTGTGCCTTCTTTGGAGAAATGTCTATTTAGATATTATGCCATTTTTTGATTGGGTTTTTGTTTTTCTGATATTGAGCTGCATGAGCTGCCTGTATATTTTGGAGATTAATCCCTTGTCTGTTGCTTCGTTTGCAAATATTTTCTCCCATTCTGTGTGTTGTCTTTCATTTTGTTTATGGTTTCCTTTGCTAACTCTTGCTGATTTTAAAATTCTCTTTTTATCTTTATTTTTACCATTTTAATTACAATATGTCTGTTGTGATCCTCTTTGGGTTCATCTTCTTGAGGACTGTTTGTGCTTCCTGGACCTGGATGTCTGTTTCCTTTACCAAGTTGGGGAAGATTTCAACTTGTATGTCTTCAAATATGTTATTTTCACCTTTATCTCTCTCTCTCTCTCTCTCTTCCTTCTAAGACCCTTAGAATGTGAATGTTAGCATGCCTTGATATTGTCCCAGATGTTTCTTAAGCTTATTTCTTTTTATTTTTTCTCTATTTTCGGTTCAGCTTGGGTGATTTCCACTACATTATCTTCTAACCTGATGATCTGTTCCTCTACTCTTGATTTATTCTAGTGTATTTTTATTTCAGTTATTGTATTCTTCAGCTCTGTTTGGTTCTTCTTTTATTTTCTAACCCTTTGTTGCAAATGTCTGTGTTCATCCATTCTTCTCTTGAGTTCTTTGAGTATTTTTATGATCATTACCTTGTACTATTTATCAGGTAGGCAGCATATCTCCACTTCAGTTAGTTCTTCTTCTGGAGTTTTATCATGTTCCTTCATTTGGGACATATTCTTCTCTTGCCTATTTTGCCCAATTCTCTGCTTTTATTTCTATGTATTTGGTATGTTGTTTACATTTCCTGATCTTAGAGAAGTAGCCTTTTGTAGGAGTTGTCCTAGGGGGCCCAGCAATGCACTCCCCTCTGGTCACCATAGTTATATGCTTTAGTGGAACCCTCTCTGTGGGATGTGTGGGCCCTTCTATTGTGTCAGGCTAACTACTGTGGGTACCCTGGTATGTGTGGCTGGCCTCTGGTTAGGTTATTTACCAGGCTCTGCCTATTGCAGAGGCTTCCGTTTGTTGGTGAATGGGGCTGGGTCTTGGCACAACTTGGGACAGCCCAGGTGGCCCCAGTCCTATTGCTTGACCAGTAGTGTGTGGGCCTAGAACACAAGGTGGCTAGATCCAGAGACCTGGGGGAAGGGGATCCCAGGGCTAGTGCTGATCTAGTGGTGGGTGGCACTAGGTCCTGGAACACCTGGCTGTGATGTGCAGGGTCCCAGAGCTGGTATCAGCCTGCTGGTGTGTGAGGCTGGTTCTGACAGCTGGCTGAGTGACCCAGGGGGCCTGAGGCTAGTGCCAGCCTACTAGTGGGCAGAGCTGGGTCCTGAGATCTCTGGTTGTGGGGTCCTGGAGGGGGCTCCCAGGGCTGATGCCTGCCTTCTGGTGGGTGAATCCAGGTCCTGGGGCTAGTGGTTGCTCACTGGTGGATAGACATGGATCCAGGTGTCTCTGGCTGCCAGGCCCAGGGTCCTAGATCTGGTGTCAGCCCACTGGTGAGTAAGGCTGGGGACTCAGGGTGGCCTAGGACAGCCAGCCTGCTGATGGGTGGGGCTATGTCCTGCCCAGCTAGCTGCTTGGCCTGGGACAACTCAAGACTGATGCAGACCGGCTGGTGGGCTAGGCTGTTTACCAAGGTTAATAAGCTAAAAGGAGGACTCCAAAGTGGCCTTGCCAGCACCAGTGTCCTTATGTTAGATTGAGCTCTCCAAATATGGTTGCCACCAGAATCTATGTCCCCAGTGTGAGTCTCAGTCACCTCTTACCCCTTCAGGAGGCTCTCCAAGATCAGCAAGTGGATCTGACTCATGTTCCTTTCAATTCACTGCTTCTATCCTGGGTCTCAGAGTGTGTGAGATTTTGGGTGTGCCCTTTAAGAGGAGAATCTGTTTCCTACAGCACTCTGGCTCTCCCAAGACCCACTGGCCTTCAAAGCTAAATGTTATGGAGGTTCAACCTCCATAACAGGTTCAGCCTGGGCTGGGGAGCCCCATGTGGTGTTTAGACCTTCACTCCTTGGGAAGTCCTGTACAATTGTGCTTATCTTTCTGTTTGTAGGTTGACTACCCAGGGGTGTGGGTCCTGCATCTTTCCCCCTCCTACCCATTTCACTGTGACTCCTTCTTTATCTCTTAAGCTGTAGAATATTTTCTCTGCTAGTATTCAGGTCGCTCTCATTGACAGTTGCTATGTAAATTGTTATAATTTTGATCTGCTTGTGGGAGGAGGTGCGATCATGGTCTTCCTCTCCTGCCATCTTGGCCACTCTCCACAATACTATCATGGTTCTGAAGGCTGGAAGTCAGAAATCATGATGCCAAGATGGTTGGGTTCTGGTGAGAGTTCTCTTCCTGGCTTGCAGATGGCTGCCTTAGCTATGTCCTCAAAAGGCAGAAAGAGAACAAGCAAGCTCTTTGGTAACCCTTCTTGTAAAGAAACTAATTTCATCATGGAGACCATGTCCCCCCTTTTATTTTTTATTTTGACAAAAGTTTTTATTTACAATTCTATAACTGCTTAACATGCACTTAAATGGTCTTATTCAGAGAAGGAGAAAGTGGAGGTTCTTGAAGATTTCCAAAGAAATGTCTGAAAGGCAAAATATGGCCAAAAATATCCATTTGCTCTTTTGGGTTTACTGGGTGAATAGCCCTTTTCTTATTTAAGCATCTTATCTCAGGTATTTCATAAGGTAACCATTGAGATTTCAGTTTGAAGACACCTTAAATCCTAATAGTAGCATACCCAGACCATTAAATCCTAATAGTAGCATACCCAGACCACCATCTAATAGCTAGCTTGTTTAAGAAGGATTCATCTCTTCATTTGAATGTCTAGATTGTTTGTGAAAGATCTTAGAAGGGCCTGCCTCATCTACTGGGAAAAATCATATACGAAGTAGCCTTTAGGGACACTTTTAATTGGAAACTTATAACACAAGCACACAAGTCAAGTCTTAACATATAACACTTGCTTTTTAAAAGCAATGTCATAAAATCAAATACAATTAAATTTGTTTTACTTTTTTCCTCACAAGAACATAAAAATTATGGAAGGGGAACTTAGAAAATGTTACAAGGTAACACAATTTTTCCTTTTAGTAGTACTTGGGTAATTATGACAGAATAGGCTCCACTTTTTTGTTTGTGTGTTTGCACAGAGATTTTCATCTAAAATTTTGCTTATTTTTAGTATCTGCTTTATCTCCTCCTCTATCAGACCAGCTAATTGCACAGCCACCACCTCTTTGTGCTCTGTGACTTGAAAGGCTAGAGCAATCACAAGGAGGAATGGAATGAAACATTCCATTCAAAAGCAGCAGAATATATGTTCTTTTCAAGTGCAATTGAGACATTCTGGAGAGATCATGCGATAGGCCACAAAACAAGTCTCAATAAATTTAAGAATATTAAAATAATATCAAGCATATCTTCCTATGACAATGCTATAAGACTAGAATTTAACAAGGAAAAAAGTGTAAAAAAACACTCACATGGAGGCTAAGCAACATGCTACTAAACAACCAATGGATCAATGAAGGTATCAAAGGAGAAATCAAAATTACCTTGAGAAATGAAAATGAACACACAATAATCTAAAATCTATGAGACTAAGCAAAAACAGTTCTAAGAGGGGAATTTTATAGAGATACAAGCCTACCTCAGGAAACAAGAAAAATCTCAAGTAAACAACTTAACATTACACCTAAAGAAGCTAGAAAAAGAAGAACAAACAAATCCCAAAGATAGTAGAGAGAAAGAAATTATAAAGATCACAGCAGAAATAATTGAAACAAAGACCAAAAAAATAGAAAAGATAAATGAAACTAAGATCTGGTTTTTGAAAAGATAAAATTGATAAACCTTTAGCCAGACTCATCAAGAAAAAAAGAGAGGGCCCAAATCATTAAAATCAGAAGTGAAAAAGGAGGAGTTACAATGACACCACAAAAACACAAAGAATTATAAAAGAACAATAAGAACAATTATATGCCAACAAAATGGACAACTTAGAAGAAATGGACAAATTTCTAGAAATGTACAATCTCCCAAGACTGAATCAGGAAGAAACAGAAAATATGAACAGACAATTCACCAGTAATGAAATTTAATCAATAATTTAAAAAATAAAAACCTCCTAAAATCAAAAGTCCAGGATGAGACAGCTTCAGAGGTAAATTCTAACAGTTAAAGAAGAGTTAACACCTATGATTCTCAAACTGTAGCAAAAAATTGCAGAGAAAGGAATACTTCTGAACTCATGCTATGAGGCCAGTGTCACCCTGCTACAAAAACCAGACAGAGGTATCACAAAAAAAGAGAAAATTACAGGCTAATATCCCTGATGAATACAGATGTTAAAATTCTCAACAAAATATTAGCAAGCTGAATTCAACAAAACGTTAAACAAATCACACACCATGATCAAATGGGATTTATCCCAGGGATGCAAGGATGGTTCAATATCCATAAATCAATTAATGGGATACACATTAACAAATTGAAGAGTAAAAATCATAATCATGTGAATAGATGAAAAAAAAAATCTTTTGACAAGATTCAACATCCATTTATGACCAAAGAAGCCCATCAAAGTAGGTATAGAGGGAACATACCTCAACATAATAAAGGTCGTATACCACAAGCCCACATACTCAATGGTGGAATACTAAAGGATTTACTCCAAGATCAGGAACAAGACAAGGATACCCATTCTCACCACTTTTATTCAAGATAGTATTGGAAGTTCTAGCCACAGCAATAAGATAAGAAAAAGAAATTGAATAAATCCAAACTGGAAAGAAAGAAGTAAAACTATCACTATTTGCAGACAATGTGATACTATACCTAGAAAATCCTAAAGATACCACAATAAAATTACTAGAGCTCATCAGTGAATCTGGTAAAGTTTCAGGACACAAAATTAATATACAGAAATCTACTGCATTTCTATACACTAACAACAAACTATCAAGAGAGAAATTAAGAAAACAATCCCATTGACAATTGCATCAAAAAGAATATAATACCTAGGGATAAATGTCTCTAAGGAGGTAAAAGACCTGTACTCAGAAAACTATATGACGCTGATGAAAGAACAAGTGAAATATATACCATGCTCATGGATTGGAAGAATATTGCTAAAATGACCACACCACCCAAGGCAATCTACAGATTCAATGCAATCCCTCTCAAAATACCAGTGGCATCTTTCACAGAAATAGAGCAAGTAATTCTAAAACTTGTATGGAAACACAAATGACCAGGAAGAACCAAAGCAATCTTGAGAAAGAAGAACAAACCTGGAGATATATCTCTCCCTGATTTCAAACTATACTACAAAGCTACAGTCATCAAAACAATTTTGTACTAGTATAAAAAAGACACTCAAATCAATGGAACAGAATAGAGAGCCCAGAAATGAACCCACATGTATATGGTCAATTAATCCAGACAATGGAGGCAAGAATGGAGAAAAGACAGCCACTTCAATAAATACTGTTGGAAAAATTGAGCAGCTACATGCAAAAGAAGAAACTGGACTACTGTCTCACACTATATACAAAAATAATTTCAAAATGGATTAAATATTTAAATTTAAGACCTGAAAACATTCACTTCTAGAAAAAAAATAGGCAGTATGTTCGTCGACATTGATCTTAGCAATATTTTTTGTATATGTATCCTCAAGCAAGGGAAACAAAAGCAAAAACAAACAAATTTGGACTATATCAATCAGAAAAGCTTTTGCACAGTGAAGGAAACTATGAATAAAACAAAAGGTCACCTACTGAATGGGAGAAGATATTTGCAAATAATATACCCAATAAGGGGTTAATACCCAAAATATACACAGAACTCATAATACTCCACATCAATAAAACAAATAACCCAATTTAAAAAATTGGAAGAGAATCTGAATAGACCTTTTTCCAAAAAAAGACATACAGAGAGCCAACAGACACATGAAAAGATGTTCAACATCACTAATCATCAGGGAAATGCAAATCAAAACCAAAACGCATATCACCTCTCAGAATAGCTATTATCAAAAAGACAATAAATAGCAAGAGCTGGTGAGACTATGGAGAAAAGGGAACACTCATACGCTACTGGTGGGAATGTGTATTAATGCAGCCACTATGGAAAACAGTATGAAAGTTCTTCAAAAAACTAAAAATAGAATTATCATTTTATCCAGCAATTTTACTTATGGGTATTTATACAAAGAAAATGAAAATACTAATTTGAAAAGATATATGCACCTGTATGTTTATTGCAGCATTATTTGCAATAGTCAAGATATGGGAGCAACCTAAGTGCCCATCTATAGATGAATGGATAAAGGAGATGTGATAGATAGACACACACACACACAAACACACACACACACACACAGGAACATTACTTGGCCATAACAAATAATGACATCCTGCCATTTACAACAACTTGGATGAATCCAGAGTGTTTTATGCTAAGTGAAATAAGACAAAGAAAGACAGATGATTTCACTTATATGTGGAATCTAAAAAACAAAACAAATGAACAAACGTAACAAAACAGGAACAGTCATAGATGAAGGGAACAAAGAGGTGACTGTCTTAAAGAGGACGGTGTTGGGGTAGAAGAGGTATAGGTGAGGGGATTAGGAGGTACAAACTTCCAATTACAAAATAAATGAGTCATGCATATGAAATGTAAAGTGTGGTGAATATAGTCAATAATTATGTAATATCTTTGTATGGTGATAGATGGTAACTAGACTCATCATGGTGATCATTTTGAATGTATAGAAATATCAAATCACTATGTTATGTGAGAGAAACTAACATAGTGTTGTAGGTTAATTTTACTTCAAAACAAACAAACAAACTCAGAAAAAGAGATCAGATTTGTGGTTATCAGAGGTGGGGGATGAGGTGACATGGAACTGGATGAAGGTACTCAGAAGGTACCAACTTCCAGTTATAAGAAAAATATAAGTACTAATGATTTAATGTACAACATGCTCAATATAATTAATGCTGCTGTTTGTTACATATGGAAGTTGCTAAGAGAGAAAATCCAAATAGTTCTCATCACAAGGGGAAAAAAGGTGTTCTATTTCTTTAATTTTGTATCTATATGAGATAGATGTTCACTATACTTATCGTGGTAATTATTTCATGATGTATATATGTCAAATCGTTATGCTTTACACCTTAAACGTGTACAGTGCTTCATGTATCTCAAAACTAGAAGTTTTATTTTATTTTTTTTTGCTGACCACTAGATGCATTTTTTTCACCCTCTCATACTTGCCATTGAAATACACATAGAAGATGCAAAATAACTATGGTACTGGAAACTATTTGTTACATTAGGTGTAACAATATGCTAAATTCTGAGAAGAATTTAACATAGGTACAAATGGGTCATTTTGAGAAATAATTGGTAACTCTCAAGACTTGATCTTTGAAACATAGAAGCATGGTCTAATAGGCAGGAACTATTAGAAAATTTAAACACACCCAGGGATTTTTGAGATTATCTAACAATACCAAAAAAAAAATCTGTCCCCACAATACAAATGACTTTCTCTCTTCCCATTCCTCTAACATTACCTCTCTTTCTGTGTACTTTTAGAAGCAGTAAATTTTTGGAATTCAGCAAGGCCAAGGGAGAAAGAAAATGACTTAGAGTAGTCTTTTATCTTGAGATGTGAAGACAGTCTAAATTAGGATGGAATAAAAAGAAGACACTGAGGAGTATACTCTAGGGATTACACTTTTTATGAGTAAGGTATGACAGGGTCTTTCAAATTATACCCAAAACTGCATATATTTACTTATAGTCACTGTATTAGACAATGAAAACAGGAGAATATTGTTCAGAGTAGCAGATCAACTAGAAATATCTTCAAAATATAGGTATTTAGCTAGATGCTGTGGAAATAAAATTATCTTGGGTGTAAGATCTGAAAATGTGATTTAAAAATTATTTCTCTACTCATGCCACCTATACGCTCCAAAAAGAGCTCTGGGTTTACAAGCATTTTTAAAATTTCAAAACGTAGAAAATTATCAAAACATCCCTACTCATTTACTAAAACTTGAATCATCCCAACACCAGTATGGCAAAAATAGCACTAATATAAAAATACCACCTGAGATATTCTCTTTTAAGAGGTATTGAGTGATAAAGTATACAATGTTCATAAGAACATAGATCATATAATTGAAGGACTAAATAACTATATAAATACAAAGCAAAATTAATTAATTACACTTAATTATCAACTGATAACTTCACATTTTACAAGATTTTGGCAGTGCTCTAAAGGTATACATAAATAAGTTGTTATCACAGTAGAAACATCTAGGCTCTTATGTCAAATTTTCTTGGATGCCATTTTCTCTAACTGAAAAAAATAATCTCAAATATCATGTTGGGAAACTTCCAAAAAAACTTCACACACACATGAGTATGTATGAATACAAATATAAGTACATTTTTAATGTGCCCAGAGGGAAACCAAATTAATGAGAAAACACATATCAATATATTTAAAAGGATTAAAGTCATTTGAAATACATTTTCTCACCACAATGGAATTAAGTAACAAATTATAAAAAGATATCTGGAAAATTATAAAGATATAAAATCAGAACAATATACTTCTAATTAACCCATGTGAAAAAGAAAACATAAAATATTTTTATCAGAATTAAAATGGTAACACAATAAATTCCAATTTGGGTTATGTGATTAAACCAGTACTTAGAAGAAAAATCATGGCTCTTCCTTATAATAGAAGAGAGATCTCAAATTCATTTCTTAGCTTCCATTATAAAAATCTAAAAAAGAAAGCAAATCAAACCCAAGGTAAACAGAAAGAAAACAAACAGGGAAATTTTAATGAAATAGAAAACAGTAAAACAATAGAGAAAAATCAACAAACCCAAAAGTTGGTTCTTTTATAAGAACCATAAAATTGATAAATCTCTTATCAGACTGGTCAGGAAAAAAGAAAGATAATAAGAAAATATTAACAAATTTATGCCAATAAATTTGACAATTTAAATAAAATAGATAAATATCTTGAGTGACATAAATTGGCAAAGCTCACTCAAGAGTGAATAGATAACATGAATAACCCTGTATTTATTAAGGAAATTGAAATTTTACTTAAAACTTTCTCCTCCTAGTCACCTCCACTTTCATAAATAAATCTAGCCAGGATGACTTTACTGGTAAATTCTAACAAATATTTAAAAAATAAATAATACCACTGCTAAACAAATTCTTACAGATAATTGAAGAAGAAGTAATATTTCCTAGTTCATTCTATGAAGCCAGCATTTCTATGATATTAAACCAGACAATAAGAATATACAACTTCCAATACATATCCCTCATAAGACAGATGCAAAAACCATTAATAAAATATTTAGAAAATCAAATATTTGATATATAAAATGATGATACTTCATGACTAAATAGGGTTTATTCCAGGAATAAAAGGTTGTTTAACATTAAAACTAATTAATGTAATACATCATATTAACTAACTAAAAAAGAAAGCTATATGATATCTCAATAGATGCAGAAAAAGCATTTGACAAAAATCCAACATCCATTCCTGACAAAGTTTCATAGCAAAATTAGCAACAGAGGAAATTTCCGCAAATCAATAAAAATCATCTACAAAAAACCTACAGCTAACATAATATTTAGCAGTCCAGTCCAAATGTTTACTCCTGAAAAGCAGAAAAGAGACAAGGGTGTCTACTCTCATCACTTCTATTACACATTGTATGGGAGATACTAGCCAGAGCAATCAAGCAAGATAAGAAATTTAAAAGCATCTAGATTGGGGAAAAAATAAAATTGCTATTATTCTCAGATGACATGATCATCTACATAGAAAATCCTACAAAACTACAACAATGCTACTAGAATAAATAAGTGATCTCAGTATTAACATTACGAGTTACAAGATTAATACAAAGAAAACAACTGTAGTTCTAGAAACTGGCCACAAGCAATTGAAAAGTAAAATGTAATAAGATACAATTTATAAAAGCTTCAAAAATTTGATATACTTTGGATAAATTTAGTAAAATATAGGAAAGAACTATATACTGAAAACTATAAAAAATTGCTGACAGAAAGTAAGGCAGACCTAAATATAGAGACATACTCTGTTTGCAGGTCATTAAATACCATATTGTGAACATTCTCCCCAAACTGATCAATAGATTCAACATAAGCCTAATCAAAATCACAGCAGACACTTTTGCAGAAATTAATGAACTGGTTTTAAATTCATATGGAAATGTTAAGGACCTAGACTAGCCAAAGTAATTTTGAGAAAGAACAAAGTTAGAGGACAAATGCTACCTGACTTAGAGACTTATAATACAACTACAATAATCATGACAGCATAATATTGGAGTGAAAATAGATGTCTGTTTCAATATAACACAACAGAGACTTCAAAAAGATCCAGACATAAATGGACAACTAATTTTTGACAAAGACCCAAAGGAAACTCAGTGGTGAACAGATAGTTCACAATTTTCAACAAATTGTGCTGGGACAACTTAATATCCATATGCAGAAAAGTGACTTTAATTCATACTCCACATCATATTCAAAAGTTAATTCAAAATGGATCATGGAACTAAATGTCAAACTTAAAACTGAAACTTCTAGAAGATGACTTTGGGTTATATGAAGATTTCTTGAATATGACACCAATATTATAGGCCATGAAAGGAAAATAGTGTGTAAGGTTTTCAAGCAGTTTAGCATACCATATGATCCATTCACAGACTTCCAAACAAACATGATAGAAGCTTTAATTTTAGCAGTCCAAACTGGAAACAACCCATATGTCCTTCAACAAGTGAATGGATAAACTATTGTAGAATATTCATACAACGGATTACTAGTCAGCAATCAAAGTAGATGACAACACACAACAGCAGAAATGAATCTCAAATTGTGTCAAGAAAGAGAAATCTGGACAAAAGGAATTTATACTGTGTAATTTTATTTATATAAAATTCTAGAAAATCAAACCAATACACAGTGACAGAAGTCACTGGGCTAAATAAGATTACCGCAGGTAATCTTACCACAGGTGAGTGGTTGGCTGGGTCCAAAAGGAGGGAGTTAGCAAGGAATAGGAGGGAAGGGCTATCAGGGGAACAAAACTCTTGGGGGGGATAGATATGTTAATTCTCTTGATCATGGTTATAGTTTCATGGATGCATACTTATGTCAAAACTTTTCAAATAGTACATTATATTTTAAATATGAGAAGTTTATTTATTATATCTCAATTTTACCTCAGTAAATTTGTTAAAAATATAGATAAATGACATTATCAAAATGTCTTCTTGGATACCAAATCCAATGGTTAACATCTGTGCCTTCATTCTAATTGAAAAATCAGGAGCATTTCCTCCTTGAAAGGTTTATGTCCATTTAAACTCTCCTACTTTTTCTCTTTCCTCTCTGACCTCTCTTTACCAGTCTTGTTTGCAGGTTGCACTGCTTCTGCTCAAAATATCTCTGCTCAACCTAAGTTGCAGCACTCTTTGCAGCTAATCTTATTTAGCCCAATGACTTAAACTTCCTTCTCAGTGCTAACTACACCCAAATGTACATCTCTAGGCTCAATGCCTTTGAAATACTCCAGATGTATAAATTTCTAACTGGATATTTACCCTAGGCCTCTTAAATATACCATGTTAAAAAAAAAAACCCAAAAAACAACAACAATAAAAAACTATTGATTTTAACCCTAACCTATTCTTCCCACAGTTTTCACTATTTTAGTAAATGGTACCACCACCCATCCCTTCTGCTTAAAGCTAAAATCTTAAATTATTATCCTTGATTCTGTCTTTTTCCCTCCCAGCTTCTTTCCAATCCAGCGGAAAGCCTTATTGGCTCTATCTTCAACATATAAATAAATCCAATAATGTCTCTCCATTTTTACCATACTACTTTTTTCTCAGCTATTATCCCTTACATGAGCTACTGCAATAGTTCTCTTAGTCTCGTATAATCCATTTGCCACATGGCAGAATGTTATTTTAAAATCATAAATGAGATTTTTATCAGTAATCTACTTAAAATCCACCTATAGTTTCTTATTGCTCTTATAATAAAATCCCAAATTTTTATGGTTTATGTGGCTCTACATAATTCCAACATCATCTTCTAATCTCCTCTCTCTTATTTCCTGGGACCTAGGCACACTCAACTATATTCAGTGCCTTAATCACACTACACTACAGTGCCTAGAATTACAATTAGTTTATTAAGGGCAAGGAAATAGAAGCCAGAATACTTAGGTTCAAATCTTAGCTTTGCCGTTTATTTCTTGTGTGATCATGGTCAGAATTCAGTCAGACTGCTGTATGCGGCTGAAGGACAAAATTAGAAATATGGTTTTTATGCCCAAAAGGAGAGAAGGAACACTGATATTGATAAGAATCAGCACTGTTTGTCTCATCTTTTTTCCTGGTCCAGACTTTTCTCACCTATAACACATTTCTAAAATGAATTTAAAATTTTTAAGTAGCATAACCTTCTTAATGTTAATTGTACTAAAATTATAGAAAGCATTATATTTTTAACTAAATTTTCAATGAACTATAGTCTTCACATTAAGTTGTCCTTGCCTGGACTTATTCCAATTCACAGAAAAATCACTTTAATAAACTGAGGGCAGGAGTGTGAAATATATCGTGGTTTAGGTCTGAATGATGATGAGTTCAGTTCTGCCAACTTAAGGACAGCCAAAATACATAAGATAAGCTTGAGTAAATGCTTGTAAACAAAACCAGTCGTCTATGCTGACTAGAACTGCCTTGCTTAAAGCAAAAGTAAGTTTAGCATTCAAGAGTTTCTAAGAAACCACTGCTTTTAAACTGTCCCAGGCAGAATTAGCCACTTTTTCATTTAGCCTTCCATAAAACTTTGTAATTGACTTCTTTGAACCATTCCCCTATTAAACACATAAAATGTCTCCCTGGCTGTCTAGATTTTGAGTTACCCAAGGATAGGAACCCTGTATTCTGCAGAACAAACGGCATCTCTGCAACTGTCAGTTGCTTCACTTGGGTTGTTAACTCTCAAGTAGAATGCCTCCTGCTTTCTTCGACCAACTTACTCTCGATCACCATTTAATAATCTTCTTTTAAGAATAATGCTTGATATATAGCATACATTCAATATATTTGCTAAATTAATCATTTACATTAAGATATTGCTGGTAAATTCCTGTGGTGGTAGAGTCAGGGCTAAAAAGCCCAGGGGGTGGGGAGTTCAAGAAATCATGAAGAATGTCTCTGCTAGCTGCAGGTATCTTTGCCAGCAGAGCTCAAAGAGAAATATAATTTTCAAGAATGTGCATGTAACAGATAAAAATATTTTTCAGAATGAAAATCAGATGAGTTTATCTTATCCTCCAACTCATCTACATTTAATGCTGGGCCACAGGGCTCAATATTCCTGGAAAGAAGGAGGATATAACAGAATAGGGAGGTCTCTCTAAAGAAAAAGAAGTAGAAATCCCATTCATTCTGGCCTGAGGGTATATAAGAAAAAGAAGAGACATGTGAAAAAAGCAGGTCAGCAATCAGAGTTATTCGTACTGACTTCATGGGGCTACTTTAATGCAAAGGATTGATAGAGTGAGGGAAACTGAGAACCTCAGGGTGAGTGGCACAATTCCCAAGGTATAGCCTGGGTGAAGTTTTAAAAGTCTGGGGGAAGCCTCACATTGGACTTATCCCTAAATCAATATGGATAGGATGGCACTAGATGGAAGGAGTGTGGAGATGAATGAGACTGAAACAAACCTCATGGCTCGCTACAGTCTGCATATAGTGCTTAGGGTATCCAGAAGGTTGCACATGCCCTAGTGAATGAACAGAGAAGTGTTGAGAGATCCAGTGCAGTCCAGTGTTGAGAGATCCAGTCCAGTCAGTGCAGTTATGAGATTGAGAAGAAGTATATAATGAGAGAACTCTTTATAGCAGGATGCAAGCAATGTGGACTACAGACTTCAGCCACGGAAACCTGTGAAACACCAGATAAGAGCAGGATCATCTTGTTGGGCAGCATACAGTGTGTAGGCCAGACTAAATATCAGGAATCAGAGGATATCAGGAACCAGAAAAAAAGCCTGCCCATCCAAAAGCCCATCTCCCTGTAGTCGAATAAGTGTCCTACCAGTGGAAAAAAAAAAGGAGGAGGTGAGAACATCTTCAAGACATAGCATTTGCCCACAAAAGACTGAGTCTAATAACAGGTACTATTAAAAGGGAAATTAGGGGACTTCCCTGGTGGTGCAGTCGTTAAGAATCCACCTGCCAATGCAGGGGACACAGGTTCAAGCCCTGGTCTCGGAAGATCCCACATGCAGCAGAGCAACTAAGCCCGTGTGCCACAACAACTGAGCCCGTGTGCCAGAACTACTGAAGCCTGTGTGCCTAGAGCCCGTGCTCCGCAACAAGAGAAGCCCACACACCACAACAAAGAGTATTCCCCTCTCACTGCAACTAGAGAAAGGCTGCCCACAGCAATGAAGATCCAATGCAGCCAAAAATTAATTAATTAATTAATTTTAAAAAGCTTTTAAAAAAGGGAAATTAAACAGGTTTTAAGTGCCTTCTCTCTCTCCCTATCTCCCACCTTTCCCAGCAACCTGAGGTATTGAATGAGTTATAGAAAATGAAATATATGTAAGAGATTCTCTGAGATTCTTTAAAATCTTGCAGTATTTATTCCTACTTTGGATTAAAATAAGTGAACTATGTATCTTGAGGCCCAAGATGTACCCCTGTGACATCAAGTGTGCAGAGTCAAAGAGAAAATAGGCAATAGGAAAGTAAGAAAAGGAGAGAAAGGGAGAAACATGCATTGGCAAGTCCCCTTTGGATGCTCTAAATTTGAAAGTCCTGAACGCAATTCTAATTACAAAAACTTCATCCATTAAGGGTTTCCTTAGACTGCATTTGTCTGTACTTGTGCTTTGTATGAAAAAAGAAAATTCCACAAGCAGGCCAGAAAGAGAACCCACAGCCCAAAATGCAAAAGTTTAGGTAGGTTGGGAAATTTCAGTCAAACCAGAAAAAAGATTGGGTGACTTCTGCAAAATTAATCGTACTCATACCCAGGTCCTCAGGAGCTAGGACCAGAGACTGGACAATGACTTCAACAGCTCTTAATACTCATATGCAAAGAACCACTGGTGAGCTTTTAAAAAAAAGACACAGCCCTCCTGACATTATGATTCAGTTGGGCTGGTTGGGTCCTGTGCTATCTCCTTTTGAAAAACTCCCTAGGTGATTCTAATGTGTAGCCAATGTTGAGTTCAAGATTAGGATTGGGGTGCCAGCCCCTAATACCTTGTATCTTTAAGCAATAACAGCTGTTTACTATGGCTTAATGCTAGAACCTGAGACTCATTTTCATGCAATAAATAATTTACCTGCCCCTGTGAGGGGAGGAAGTATTTTTGATCTAGTACTGAGAAGTCAGTTTCCCTGGAGATTGATTAGTGCCCCTACTGGTAAGGAGTGATCATTTCACTTAGCATTCAGGCTTAACGCAGACACATCTTGAAAGCTTGAGACTGGGAACTGAGACAGAGAAATCCACAAAAGTGCCAGTTTCCTCCTTCTCAGAAGTAGGGGAATACCTAGATGACAATAATGTTCTCCAATAACACAAGGGATTTATCGAGACAAATAAGAACATGATGTAAAAATTATTTTCAAAATACTTCCTTCCCTACAGGTGCCCCCTTATTAATATACCAATATTTTCTTTTTGTCCTGTAACACATTAAGATAAAGCTTAGAAACTTTGTGTCAGCGGAAAGAAAGAGGATATAATATAGTGGAAGTTCCTACAAAGATTAAGAGGCCCAATTCATGACCCTAGGAGCATGGAAAAATAATGAGATATAAAAGAAAATTGACGAATTTAGTTGCCACAGTACTTTCTATGCTTCTGTGCCATCTATCTGCCTTAAGGCTAAACCTTGAAGTGTGGGTTATAGAAGCAAGCAGTAAGTTAAGATGATACTTTGGGCTATAGCTACTTC
This sequence comes from Leucopleurus acutus, assembly GCF_964270905.1. NCBI lineage: Eukaryota > Metazoa > Chordata > Mammalia > Artiodactyla > Delphinidae > Leucopleurus > Leucopleurus acutus. Next base: position 76,275,539 of record NC_139145.1, on the reverse strand, counting down.
CCTAGGGATAACAAGGGGAAGGGTTAGGCTTCCAAAGGAAGCTCATCATTTATCTTGAAACCACTTCCCACAGTACACAAGATATATGCCTCAGCATTATCAGAGGGAGGTGACTAGAGAGATAAACTTGAGAAAATGGATTTTTCCCCACATCCTGGATATACTGTAAAGGTTATCTAAAACTTCTCTTTTTATTTGCTTGGGGAGAACACATATAATTATTGAATGAATGGGTAATGAGATCGGGGCAAAGAGGTTGCAGTGTACAAGGACTTCCTGACTGGAAGTACATGGGTGGCTATGGACTTCAGCAGTGAGTCCTGGTAAAAATGTTCCAAAGGTCTAGATGAGACTAGCCACCACTTAATGGAAACCAATTAACATCAGCCACTCAACTCAGAGGCAGCAAGGACAAAATGTCACACCAGATGTCCTTTCAGTGACGAAAAGACAGAGGAGGATGAGAGGACATCTGGAAGACAAGCTTTATCCTCAAAGAGAATGTGTCATGTAAAGATGATCATGTAAAGAGAAAGACTGAGGTACCATTAATTGGTTAATGCAAAGCTGTTTCTGTTATTGTTTTCTCAAATATCCCAGACATTGAGAGCTTATAAGAAAGACTGCAGAAATAAAAATTAAAAGCTACTATTTCTTCATTCATTTTTGACATGGTTTTAGTAAGTTTATGACTTATTTCTATAATGAAAGGTCTAATCTCAAATAATGGTTAACAACTTGAAAGGAGCTCTGATGAGTGACGACAGGTTTCTCTCTGCTTTTAAACACAGTTGCCACCCACTCAGATTCTGCTGGGGTGGGGCAATGCCATATCTTTTTCAGCATAAGGACTCCATTACAGAAGCAGGCAGAGGGTAGAATAGTTAGATAATCAATTTAGACATAGTTTTATACCATTAAGGAAAGTTTCACAATCTCATCTACACAGATATTTAGTTATCAAATTTGGTCCAGTGTTTATTTTATCTCTAAACTAAATTATTCATTCAATAAAATCATGTTAAGCTTCTGAAGTGTACATGATTTTATTGGAAAAGAAAATCCTTTCATATCCTTCAATTAAAAGGTTACTGTATCCTCCAGAGAGTTACAAAAATTCTACAGGGCAGAAACTTCCAACACAAGAGAGCAGAAAGCCAGGAAAAGGTGCTTCAATAGTCCTAGAAATATTCACCTGTCAGCTATCACATCTGTTAGTTCAGTTCCCTACATCTTGAGAGCAACACTGATTAGATTGAGAAAACGTTCTTATTATTATTTCCAATACTCTGTATCTCCCATTATAGAAACTCTAAAAACAAAATTTTCATTTGGGACCTGAGAACTCCTTAAAAAACATGTAATATTTCCTTTATACCTTTACAACCAAAGAAAATAGTTTTAATAGCTTTGCATAACCATTCCCAGAAATAAGAAAAATGATTCTTAAAAATTCCTTGTTAGGCTTTTTTTTTTTTGGAATCATGATTTCTTGTTGATGAAAAAGCACCTCTGGATACACCCCCACTATAAACACCATCTGATAAGCCATATTAGCTCAAGGACTAGGGGCTATATACCTGAAGAATCTCATCTCTGGAAAATAGCAAAAAGTACTGTGTAAAAAACTGCAAAGGAAATAAAGGTAGAGTAAATCTAGTTATTGACTCTTTGCATACTGAAATTTTCATTTGTTTACAAACTCAAAAAACCATCTATCCCACAAAGAAGATGCATCCCTGACTTCTAAAATACATTTTCATTCATTTATACTAAAAAAAGTTTTTAAATTACCTATCAAAGATAGAAGAAGCATCCTTAAGTTTGAGACTCTGTAAATTATCAGGAAGACCAATTGCCAAAACATAGTTCCTTGCCCATAGTAATTATATTAGTTGCCAAATGCCAAACATAGTTCCTTGCCCATAGTAATTATATTAGTCAGTATTCTCCAAAGAAATAAAACCAATTGAAACAAAGACATACACATACACACAAAAGAAACAAAACACACACACAAACATACATAGAGATTGAGACTGATTGATTATAAGGAATTGGCTCACATCATTATGAACATTGGCAATTCCCAAGATCCAAGATCTATAGGGTAAGTTAGCAAGGTGTAGACCTAGTAGAGAAGTAATTTAGTTCTTGTACAAAACTCAAGTTTCTTTGAGACAGAGGAAGAACCAAAAAACTAAACAAACAAACAAAAAACCCCACAATATCTCAATTCAAAAGCAGTCTAGCAGGAAGAATTCTCTATTGCTTGGGGGAGGGTCGGTGTTTTTGTTCTATTCAGGCTTTCAACTGATTGGATGAGGTCCACTGACATTAGGGAGGGCAACTGGTTTATTCAGTCTACTGATGTAAATGCTAATCTCATGTAAAAACAACAAGAATAACGTTAGACCAAATATGTGGGCATCCTATGGCCCAGTCAAGTTGATGCATAAAATTAACCATAATAGTTAATTGAGTAAACTCAATAAATGCTTTATTGAATAGATGAAAAAATGAAGCAGTTAAAATAGTTAAGTTAGGGAAAATAAACTTCCTTTAAGAAATATATATGCATGGGTTGTTTTGCAAATTCCTATGTGAATAGTCTATTGTAAATTACAAGGGTAGTCTTTAAGAGTATATATTAAGATGGTATTTCTTTGCCCTTGAAATTTAATTCATGCAAAGTGTTCTCAAAGTGTTGTACACACACTAGTGATGTGATGATTTTACGTGCTATGCTTAAAGTTTTAATTTTAGCAATTTTCTGCTTATTGTAATGTGTAACACAAGAAAGAATAATTAACCCATCAAACCTATGATTTCTGATATAATATTGTTTAGGTTAAAGCTAAGTAGATTCTAGAGTATAATATTTTTAGTTACTTAGAAAATCTTTTATTTTATATAATGTAAAGAAAATTCTTAGCATCAATATTGCCAAAAAATTCTAAAATGTGTACAGTAAATGTCCAATAAAGTATAAACATTGTGTCATTTTAATTTTTTTTGCAATTTTAGCTTTTTGCCCCTGCCATCTTACAACTACATGAAGTAATATTTTTAGATGTTAGAGAAGAATAAAACAAGGTGGATGAATAAACATTTCAACCTGGCATCTAAGAATTTATATTCTCTAGACTTATAAGACAGGAATAGTAATGGATATCGCCAGCTACATTTTATGTATCTCACACATTAAGTAGTGCATCAGGCTGTTATACCAATAACCTGGACTAGGCTTGTGCAATAAAGAATTTGGCTGACGTTTGTCCCTAGTTCCTGGGAAGTAACCTCTAAAACCCTTGGAATTTTTCTAGTGACAGGGGTGTTTGTGTTATTCAAGGTGGCCCTCTTGGACCATACCTGATGGTTTATGCTAATGAGTTGATTGTGGTGGGTCTTTGGATAGTTTATGTTAACAAAATGATTCATAATGGGGTTGGTCATGCTAGAAGGACCAACCATGTGATTAAAGGTTGGTGCTTTGAGCCATATGAAACCAGCCCAACCTCCATGGTAGGGAAGGGAGCTACAGACTGAGTTCAACCACATGGTCAATGACTCACTCAATAATGTCTTCACAATGAAATCTCAATAAAAACTCTGGAAATTGAAGGTCAGGTGAGTTTCCTGGTTGGCAATACTCACTGATTATTGTCACACTTCAATGCTAGGAGAATAACACTTCCCTGAGGATGAAAGAAGCTACATGTTTGGAACACTGCCAGACTTTGCTCTATGTCTCTCTCCATTTGCCAGATTCTGATTTGTATCCTTCTGCTATTATAAAACTGTACTCCTATGTATAGTGTTTACTTGAGTTCTGTGAGTCACTGTCAAACATGACAGTGGTAGTTGGAACACCCAAATTTGTAACCAGCTGTTGAGAAACTAAGGGTGGCCCCAGGAACCCCTGAACCTGTGGCTGGTGTCTGAACTGAGGCCAGTCTTGTACAAAACTATGCCCTTAACCTTGACTTTGGCAACTCATTGTAGGGCTCAGATCTCAATTCTCTATTTTGAGGATGCCCCCCTGAATTTGGACACAAAACTAACTACTGATTAATACCTTCCCTAGACATTCAGTGGTAAATATTTCACTTATGAATAAAACCCAAAATTTATGTCTCAAACACTATTTAAAGTTACATAATCAGCTGTGCATGTGGCTGGACTTATACTCCATAATGTATACTTAATGTACATTTTGTCACTGATGATACTTAACAATGATTGCTTTTCCAATATGATAAATTGAGTACACATTAGCTGTCAAAAAGAAAGTCTTTTTACTATTGATCCAAAAAATCAAAGGACTCTTAAAAGAAAATTCAGAGGACTTACCAAGAGTCACATGCAACATACTTGGCACAGACGCTGATAAGAAAATAAAAAGTAAATAACTCACTTCAACAACTTCAATGCAGTTACATATGAAAGTCCATAAACTAGTATTTTATTTCCTTCTATTGCAAGATTGTATACATTTGTCCAAAGTTGAAGATTAGTATAATTTGTCACATTTTGAGATCAAGATACTCGTTTTCACTGTGCAGAATTATACTCCAGCCATCATCAAAACTTAAAATATGAAGAGTTGTTCTGGCTGCTTGCTTATGCAGCTTTCATACTTTAACCTATAAGCACATGTCTTAGCTGGCAGAGTTTGCAATTTAGTTTTCAGCAACTTCCAGATGATATACAATGGTCTTCTTGGCAAGACGGGCTTGAAACTCTGTGGATGTTTTGAATAACACATAACATTGCAAAAGAAATTGTGACGTGTTAATACTCAGATTAATTCATGCTATTTTCAAAATGACAAAACAAGAAATATTTAGGAAAACTAAGTAGCATTTTTTTACTTCCAAATGATAGACCAAATTTTTTTTAATTCTACATTTTTTAATTTAATTCCAGGAGGAAAAAAAATTAATCATATTCTCTTCAAAAGGTCTCATCTTTTCTTCTCTATAGTATTTGTTCTTAAAACCACAGATTTTTAACTTATTAATGCATAATAATCTTAAATTATGAACACTTTCTCAAATCCATTTTCATGATTTTTTTTCTCTTTAAAAAGTTGTTTTGAATTTGAAGGGCCAGAGCCAACTTCTGGAATAGCAGAGTAAGGAAACTGGTGGACACCTCTCTACCAAAAATAATGCTCACAAGCCAGGCCAAAATTTAAGGGGTGGGGAAATAGACGCAATACTTGACAGGAGGAATTGCAAAGTCACATTACAAAAGAGTATCTTTTCAACAAACGATGCTGGGAAACTGGATGTCTACATGCAAAACAATGAATTTGGACTTTTTCCTTATATCACATACCAAAAAAGTGAACCATAGCCTAAAATAAAGACCTAAAACAATAAAATTCCTAGGAGAAAAGAAAAGAGGAAAATCTTCACTGGATTAAGCACTGTTTCTTAGATATAACAACAAAAGCACAGCATCAAAAGAAAAAATGCAAAACAGGACTTCATCAAAATTAAAATAATTTGTGCTTCAAAGCACATCATCAAGAAACTAAAATGACAACCCACAGAAAACTCAGGCAAGTTAAAAATGGACACAAAATGGATTAAAGACCTAAATGTGAGGCCAAACACTATCAAACTCTTAGAGGAAAACATAGGCAGAACACTCTATGACATAAATCACAGCAAGATCCTTTCTGACCCACCTCCTAGAGAAATGGAAATAAAAACAAAAATAAACAAATGGGACCTAATGACACTTAAAAGCTTTTGCACAGCAAAGGAAACCATAAACAAGACCAAAAGACAACCCTCAGAATGGGAGAAAATATTTGCAAATGAAGCAACTGACAAAAGATTAATCTCCAAAATTTACAAGCAGCTCATGCAACTCAACATCAAAAAAACAAACAACCCAATCCAAAAATGGGCAGAAGACCTAAATAGACATTTCTCCAAAGAAGATATACAGATTGCCAACAAACACATGAAAGGATGCTCAACATCACTAATCATTAGAGAAATGCAAATCAAAACTACAATGAGGTATCACCTCACACCAGTCAGAATGGCTATCATCAAAAAACCTACAAACAATAAATGCTGGAAAGGGTGTAGAGAAAAGGGAACCCTCATGCACTGTTGGTGGGAATGCAAATTGATACAGCCACTATGGAGAACAGTATGAAGGTTCCTTAAAAAACTAAAAGCAGAACTACCATACGACCCAGCAATCCCACTACTGGGCATTTACCCTGAGAAAACCATAATTCAAGAAGACTCATGTACCACAACGTTCATTGCAGCTCTATTTACAATAGCTAGGACATGGAAGCAACCTAAGTGTCCATTAACAGATGAATGGATAAAGAAGATGTGGCACATATATACAATGGAGTATTACTGAGCCATAAAAAGAAATGAAACTGAGTTATTTGTAGTGAGGTGCATGGACCTAGAGTCTATCATACAGAGTGAAGTAAGTCAGAAAGAGAAAAACAAATACCATATGCTAACATATATATGGAATCTAAAAAAAAAGGAAAAAAAAGGTCATGAAGAACCTAGGGGCAGGATGGGAATAAAGACACAGACCTACTAGAGAATGCACTTGAGGATATGGGGAGGGGGAAAGGTAAGCTGTGACAAAGTGAGAGAGTGGCATGGACATATATACACTACCAAATGTAAAACCGATAGCTAGTAGGAAGCAGCCGCATAGCACAGGGAGATCAGCTCGGTGGTTTGTGACCACCTAGAGGGGTGGGATAGGGATGGTGGGAGGGACGGAGAGGCAAGAGGGAAGAGATATGGGGATATAGGTATATGTATAGCTGATTCACTTTGTTATAAAGCAGAAACTAACACACCATTGTAAAGCAATTATACTCCAATAAAGACGTTAATGAAAAACATGGACAAAGGATTTTAATAGAAAATTTTCCAAAGAAGATATACAAATGGTCATTAAGAAAAAGAAAAGATACTCAATATCATTAGTGACAATGAGGTATCATTTAACATTCACTAGGATCTCTAAAATTAAAATGACAATAACAAGTATTGGTGAAGAAATGGAAAATTGGAACTCTCATACTTTGCAAGTGGGGATTCAAAATGGCACAGCCACTTTTAAAATAGCATATGAGCTCCTCAAGTTTTAAGCATAGAGTTACCATGCCACCCAGCAATTTTACTCCTAAGCATATAGTCAAAAGAATTAAAAACATATATCAGCACAAAAGCTTGTACATGATTGTTAATAGCAGAATTATTAATAACCAAAAAGTGGAAACAGCCAAAATGTCTATCAACTAGTGAATGAATAAACAAAATATAGCATACTCATATAATGGAATATTTTCAACAATTAAAGAATGAAATACAAATAAAATCTACATGGGTGAACTTTGAAAACATTTATGCTAAGTGAAAGAAGTCAGTCACAGGAGACCATGTATTATGTGATTTCCTTTATGTGAGAGTCCAGAATAGGCAAATCTATAGAGATAGAAAGTATCAATAGATTAGTATTTTCCTGTGGCTGAGGTAGGAAGGGCAGTGACAGTACAGAAGGACTAGGGAATGACTGTTAAAGGGAATGGGATTTTCAGGAGGCAGGGCGATGAAATGTTCTAAAATTAGATTTTGATGATGGTTGTACATCCTGTGGATATATTAAACAAAGCTGAACTGTACACTTTAAATGAGGGAGTTACATGGTTTGTGAAGTACATCTTAACTTTTAAAAAATGAATGGCCAGAATGTAGTAAATATTTTAGTCTATTCCCTGGCATCAAAATTTTACCTAAGGCATTGCCAAAACAGAACATCTGCTTAAAAACCAAACCAAACAAAACACAAAACCACTCTGGATATCTTGGAAACTGTTTTGGCTGCATGTCACAGGACTCAAAGTCTATATAATCACACCTTCTTAAACACCTAAATCCTTCTACAGCAGTCTCTTCTGCAAATAACTATTAGAATAATCACTCTAAAACACTGATTTCATCAGGTGTTTTCACTGTTTAGGATACTACTATTGGTCATTATTGCCAACCCTATCACATCTAAACTCTCTCCTCAAGGAATTCAGTTATGTTGTTTTCCTTAATGTCAGTTTGCTTCACAAAAATAGACTTTGGCTCCCCCCCCCACAAAAAAGTCTTATTATCTATAGGATAATATTTTCTGTTATGATATTACAAAGTTTATGATTGCAAATAACTGGGAAACAACTCCAAAAGGCTTAAGTGATAAGAGAATTCACGATCTTACATTATCAAAAATCTGAAGCAGGGCCATGATAAAAGTTGATCAACACTTTCCTTAAAGACCCAAGTACCTTCTGTTTCTCCAGTCTGTAACCCTCAGCATGTTCTTCTCAGCTTAGCCTCCCTCATGGCCCTAGAGAGTTGATAAAATTTTATGTGACACACACTGACATGTCAAAGATAAGTTGTAAAAGAGGAACTGTTTAAAAGTCTCTTTAAAAATGTTATAAAACTCAAGTAAACCTTTTCTAGAGTCTTCTGGTAGGCCTCCTGCCCTCACAATCATTGTCTAAAACTGCATCACATGCCTACCCCATGCCAATCACAATTCACTCCCTAGGGCTGGATGGAGAGGGACCTGCCCCTCTGCAGAACATGGATTAGCTCTAGGAAGGTATAGAATTCAGTTAGCTCAAGGAAGGGATAGAATGGTTGCTGACTATAATGGGAAAGAATAATTATCTGCTGTACACAATCACTCCACTTATTCACACTCTATCAATTAATTAAAATGTGCCATGTCTTAATTTCTTCTAATCTTATATCCATCAATTTCTCCAAATCCTGTATATTCACCTCATCTAGAAAAAAAAAATCTTGATTAACTACCTATAGCTACCAGCTCCCATATAGTATTTCCTTAACCTTTCATAGAAAAACAGATTCTATGATAGTTTTAAACCTTAAAATAAAAAGTGTTTTAGGAATGATGGTAGTAGGTAATTTAAAGACCATTTTCCAACTCCAATATATTGCATGTAAGAGACCAAAGTCAAGAAAAGGAAAAACTCAAAGAAATAAGGAAGGAGAAACATTTAAAAGAAAAGGAGGGAGAAAATAGGAAATAAGGAAAAAGAAGGGGATAAAGTAAGAGAATTAGGAGGTGGAGGAAATGGACAAAGCATAAGAAGAGAAGAAAGGTAGAGGGAGGAATGGAGAGAGAGGAAACATAAGAAGAGGAAGGAAAGAAGGAAAAAGAATGAGAAAAAGAGGAAAATACAAAAGCGAATGAAAAGGTAAAGGCAGACACACAAGACCATAACATGAAATGTGGTATTTATTCACAACTTGTTTAAAGAACCCATGGAACATATAACCTCATGGCAACCAATGCAGGCAGCAAAACCACAGAAACCTTAGTAGATAACTACTTGGCAGAAATGAGACAGCTACTCATGATTCTGACTTCTGGGATCAGTCCTAGAAAAAGAGAACTATAAGTAATGAATGGGATTTTTTGAAATATTCTCAGCCACCATGAAAACTAGAGTCAAATACTGAGTGCCAGTCTGCTATGATCTTAACATATAGCATATTTATTGTGTGTGCTTCTCTGACTCAGGAAACTTTCTCTATGATCCAAATTGGGGCCCATACTTTCAGAGTTTTTAGAAGGATCAGCATCTTAGCTGTCATTAACTCGGCAGTTTTTAACATTTTTATTTATTGGAATTTTATCAAAGTTATTTTAAGGACTCTTTTAATTGTTGAAGGGCTTATGCTGAAATAATTAATATATATTTAGTGAGTAAACAAAAGAGTAGAAGATTTACCATCATCAAACTATTCAGACGTGATTTCTCCTTAGGTGATCCTAATTTTATAGTGCACATAAAGCTATAAGATTATGGAAGCAAATTTCAAAGCATGTACAGGTGGTAAATATGGCCCTAAGGTAGAAAAAGTTTCAGCACGGCCATATCTTGTCATTGCTCATAAAGGAAAAAAAAAAAAAGAATCACAGAAAAGGAAGCTTCTGTCCTCTTAATTCCTACATTAAAATTAAAATTAGTAGCAATCCCACTACTGGGCATATACCCTGAGAAAACTTTAATTCAAAAAGACACATGCACCCCGATATTCACTGCAGCACTATCTACAATAGCCAGGACATGGAAGTAACCTAAATGTACGTCGACACATGAGAGAATAAAGAAGATGTGGTACATATATTCAATGGAATATTACTCAGCCATAAAAATGAATGAAATTGGGTCATTTGTAGAGATGTGGATGGGCTTAGAGTCTGTCATACAGAGTGAAATAAGTCAGAAAAACAAATATCGTATATTAACACGTGTATGTGGAATCTATTAGAAAAATGGTACAGATGAATCTATTTGCTGGGCAGGAATAGAGATGTAGAGGTAGGGAACACACAAGTGGACATGGGGGCCGGGAGGGGAGATAGGATGAATTGGGAGATTGGGATTGACATATGTGCACTCCCATATGTAAAACAGATAACTAGTGGGAACCTGCTATATAGCATGGGGAGCTCAGCTCGGTGGTCTGTGGTGACCTAGATGGATGGGATGGGGGGGTGATGGATGGGAGGTCCACACATTTCTGTTGTACAACAGAAATTAACACAACATTGTAAAGCAACTGTACCCCAATTTAAAAAAATAGTTAGTCAGCATACCAAATAAGTATGTGTGGAGGTATTTGTCTTTTCAATTACAAAATTAAGACATATTTCTTCCAATAACAAACATAATTATAAATTTATCTAAACTACGGTCAAAATGTCTCCATTCCAATCCAATTATACATGTCAAATCTTTTTCCTTTGTGCAAATATATGTATTCACACACAAAGTTATTTGTTTTATTATAAAAATGTGTACATAATTTTTAGTCTTACCTATATACTGTGGAAACCCATCTATATATAGAGATATATAATCATCCTTGTTCCTTTCATATTTACTTTTTACTCAATATTATAGATGTACCATAATTTATTTTATATTTGCCTATTAAACAAGTAAACATTTCATATGTATCAAGCCTTTGCTCTTAAAATATATGTGTGTGTATACATATACACATATGTATAAATATAAATATATTTTCAGTGATATATGGCTACACACATTTTAATGCATCCTTTATAAGCAATGTTACTTTTATACCTCCTGTCCAAAATATGTAAATAATCTATCAAATGCCCAATATAATAATTCCAATAACTGTCAAACCAATGACAACATCTCACTAATTGAATTAAGAAACAATCTGAAGAGCTCTGCTTCCCTGTAGGATCCATAAAAGAATGTTGTTCTCACACTAACAACAAGGAGAAGCCAAATAATCTAAAACATCATAACTATTTTTGGTTTATATAAGAAAGCTGAGGTCATCAATTAAGTATATTGAATTCTAAATGGTAAAAATCTCCTCCAGGGAAAGACAACACACAAAGTGTGTTGGGCAACAACCTTTGCCCACAGACAAGCACAGAAAGAGGTGTCATCCATAAAAACATGTAAAAAAATGACAAATGAGGTTAAATGCATTTTTATGGGCCATGTGTAGATTAGTATGAAACAGTTTACACTCTCTGAGATCCCCAATAAAAAGGTGATTTTGCTTTTCCCTACTCACCAGCCATTTTGCAAGGGTCTCAAATGGTTCTAGCAAAAAAAGATTATGGGTACAGCAGGAAACCTGAGGTGGCCACATATGTGCAGGAGTTGATGGGATGCTGCTCATAGACAGGCATGAAATCTAGTTCTTTCTCTCATACAAATGGAAAGATGTTTGCCATTGATGAAATGGCAAACAGCCCTCCACCAGCCTGATCCCAGGCAAAACTGCTCCTGTGGTTGGGTAGAACTAAAAGCAATTTCACACAGAGGGAGTGACAGAAAATCCACTTGTTCTCATGATCCTAAACTGATCCAAAGAAAAAGACTGCTGTCACTTGGTGGGAGAGGGTAGGAACCATGCTCTATCTAAGACCCTCAACTGCTACAAGGACACCACAAATGGGGGGGGACAAAAATGCTAAAAAATATAGCCACTAAGATTTGAGAGCACAGGTCAGGACTGCTGCTGAGATTTTGAGAAAATCTGATCTGACCGTGAGTGTTGCGCTGAGTACCAATCAAAAGTAGACTGCAACTAGAGTAAGAATAAGGTACAGAAAGAAAGTGGTGCTATAGAACAGTCATACTAGGTTTTCAGAAATTTAAGGGCAAATCAAAAATATTGAGAAAAGACAAGCCACAGAATGAGACAAAATACTTTCTAAACACATATTTGATAAAAGAATTGAATCCAAAGTACACTATGAAATCTTAAAACTGAAAAAGAAAAAACAACCCGATATAAAAATGGGGAAAACTTCTGAACATACATCTCACCAAAGAAGATATATAGATGGCAAATAAGCATATGAAGAGATGCTCAACACCATTTGGCATTTGAGAATTGCAAATTAAAACAATGAAATTCCACACTTATTAGAACAGCTCAAATCCAAAAAATGGTCAACATTAAATGCTGATGAGTACTCAGAGCAGGAGGAATTCTTACTGATTATTGGTGGAGATGCAAAATAGTACAACAATTTTGGAAGAGTTTGTTGGTCTCTTACAAGGTTAAATATAGTTTTATCATATCTAACAATAGTACTTTCGTACTAAATAGTATGCAGCTGATTTGACAAGTTATATCCATTCCAAAACCTGAGTGCCAACATTTACAGCATCTTTGTTCATAATTGCCAAAAATTGGCAGCAGGTGATAAGTGAATAAACAAACTTTGGTGCATCCATATGATGGAATATTATTCAGTGATAAAAAGAAATGAGTTGTCAAACTATAAAAAGACACGGATGAACTTTAAATGCATACTGCTGAGTGAAAGAAGCCAGTTTGAAAAGGCTACACGGTGTACGACTCAAACTGTATTACATTCTGGAAAAGGCAAAATAGAAAAAATTTTTAAATCTGTGGTTGTTGGGACATTGAAAGAATTGAAAAGTACTGAATATATGAAGCACACGGGAACTTTTAGGGTGGCAACACTATTCTGACTGACACCCTAAGAGTGGATACAGGACATAAATTTATCAAGACCCACAGAACTCCAAAGCACACTTAATTTAAACAAAGTACAAAAAATCATTTAAAATTCATGGGACCCTGGGAAAAAATGTAGACCGTGGAAAAGTATAAAGCAAATTCACTGAAGAGGATGATGAGAGAAGATACTGTGGTAAGTAACTTTGGAAATGAATGGAGTCTGTAAATTTCATCATAAGAAACTTCACATAAACAGTGTACTCTGGTTGATAATGTTCTCTCACAAGGGAGTAGAGGTTAACAATTCAGAAACTACTATATATGGCTATTAGAAATGAACAATTAAGTAAATGAATAGCAGATGGTGGAAGCCATATTTCTCATTGCTGTCATGTTAATTTACAAATAAGGCAAAGGAAGAGGATAGAGTGATCTATGTGGTAATGAATTAAAGTTGGAGATATCAGTATGAACTCATGTTTAATATAGATATAATTTTTTCTTTTTTTCATTGGGGTATAGTTGCTTTACAATGCTGTTTCAATTTCCACTGTACAATGAATTGAATCAACTATATGTATACATATATCCCCTCCCTCTTGGACCTCCCTCCCGGGCCTCCCTCCCAACCCCCATCCCACCCATCTAGGTCACCAGAGAGTACAGAGCTGAGCTTCCTGTGCTTTATAGCATGTACCCACTATCTATCTGACATGTGGTAGTATGTATACGTCAATCCTAATCTCCTAATACATTCCACCCCCTTCCCCCACTGTTTTCACACATCTGTTTTCTACATCTGTGTCTCTATTCCTGCCCCGCAAATTTACTCATCTGTACCATTTTTCTAGATTCCATATGTATGCATTAATATACAATATTTTTCTCTTTCTGACTTATTTAACTCTGTATGACAGACTCTAGGTCCATCCACGTCTCTACAAATGACCCAGTTTCATTCCTTTTTATGGCTGAGTAATATTCCATTGTATATATGTACCACATCTTCTTTATCCTTTCATCTGTCGATGGACATTTAGGTTGCTTCCATGTCCTGGCTATTGTAAATAGTGCTGCAATGAACACTGGGGTACATATGTCTTTTGAATTATGGTTTTCTCAGGGCATATACCCAGTAGTGGAATTGCTTCTTTGTTGAATCATTTTGTCTTTTGTTCTCTGTCTAGGATAAGAAGGACCAACCTGATTTGTCAGCATGTGCAAACACAATAAATGATAATAAATTATCAATAATTATAAATACACACCTGTGGTCACAAATATAAATGTATTTATAAACATATAAACATGGGTTATCTTTTCTGAAGCATTAACTGCTGTAGTTTTTTATTTTGTGTTATCACAAACACAGGCACCCTTCCCTCATTCAATCAGATAAGGTTAATGAAATATGTATAGATATGTATTTATAGTGGGTTAGTAAACACAAACATTCCCATGATCTGTCAGATGAGAGAACTTAAAAACAATGACACCCAGTAGCAATGAGCTCACCCAGTATTTGTGTTCCAATACTATTCCCCAATAAAAGGAACTAAGATTCTTAGGAAAAACGTCTAATTCTAGGACTTGGCAGGAAGTATAACATGAGCTGGGAACATTTTGCAGTGCCAGAAAGTACTTAAAACACACACACACACACACACACACACACACACACACACACACACACCAGTGAGGATATGTCAAAGGGGCACAGAAGCCAAATGAAAGAGCTCCCAGTAGCCTAAGCTAAAACATTTTGAAAAACTGAATAAAGTAGTATTGGATTATAATCCAAAGTATAAAATAAATACCAATGAGTCCATACTGATACAAATAAAACTCCCCACTTCTTAACTGTGGGTTGCATATATCACTTCCTTAAAAAGAATACAAAATGGAAAGGGGAATATAGTGGGAAAACCTGGCAAAGACTGTATCAGTCTGGTGCTTAAGGTCAGTATCAACATCCATATATCATGTTGACTACCATTAAGATATGATAAAAGTGGCATTTTATATCTATTACCTTCATCCCCAAAATGTATAACTCAAGTCTAATCATGATAAAAACAGACAAATAAAGTGACATCCTACAAAATAGCTGATGAGTACTCCTTAAAACCGTCAAGAACATGAAAAACAAAAGGAGTCTGAGAAACTCTCAAAGCCAAGAGGAGTCTACAGAGACATGATAATTAAATGTAAAGTGGCCCTGGATGGGACCCTAGAACAGAAAAAGAACATTAGATAAAAACTAAGAAAATCTGAATAAACCATGGGGTTTTATTACTATTAATAATATTAGCTCATTAAGTATAGAAAATTATCATACTTATGTAAGATATTAGTAACAGGGGAAAGAGGTCTCAGGGTATATGGGATTGCTCTGTACTTCTCTTTTTTTTCTGTGAATTTACAACTAGTGCTTTAAAAGCTTATTTTAAGCCAGACACAAAAGTGTAAAAGCAAATTTAAAAGTCAAAAATAAACATCTTTTTTGTAAAAAAAAAACTTCTTGTCAGTAAACCTGTGATGCAGTAAATATGAAACGTAGTTCTCCATTGAAAAATGACATAATACCAAGTGAAAGTTTGTATTTACACAAATAAATGGTAAAATGGAAATGGTAAAATGTAGTTACACAAAAATAGTTCTTAATTTTAAAAATAAAATTTAACATTTAAAAATAAAATTTAACATTCAAATTTAACATTAAAAATCACAAAATGTATGAAATCAATGGCCAAAAGAATGGGCAGAGAAATTAGAAGTACACTATTTTAAGGTTCTTACAATATACATAAAGCAGTATAATCTTATGTGAAGGTAAACTCTGATAACTAAGGATATATAGTATAAATTTAAAGCAACCTTTCAATTTTAAAACCAAGAAGTTCAGCTAATCAATCAAGTGAAGACACAACTGAATCACAAAAATACTCAGTTAATCCAAAAGAAGACATGAAAAGAGGGGAAAAATGAACAAAGTGTAGACCAGAAATAACAGAAAATGAAAAACAAGATGGTAAGTTTAAGTTCAACCATACAAAAATTACATTTAAAAACATGTGTAATAAATATGTTAATAAGATTCCCCCCCCAAAAAAAATGATATAGACATTTTAAAATAAAGTGATCTAAAAAGACACTATGTGCAAAACATATTCACAAAATAAAGCTGGCAGGGTAATGTTACTATCAATGTAAATTGCAAAACAAAGAATATCACCAGAGATTTTAGAAATTACATAATGGTAAAGGGACAATTCATCAAAAGTCATAATTCTAAAATGCATATACACCTAACAACTGGGCCTCTAAAACATATGACCAAAACATAAAAAAGTAAAAGAGAAGTAAGCAAGTCCACTGTCATCCTTAGAGTCTTCAATACTGACAATTAATAGAGCAAGTTGATTAAAAAATGAGTAAGGACATAGAAGAATCAAACAACACTATCAAACAAGTTGATTTGGTTGACATTTAAAGAAGATTGCACCCAATAAGACAAGAATACACTTTCTTTCAAGTTAACAAGGAATACTTATCAAAATAGACCATACTTGGGGCCATGAAAATACTCTTCATAAGTTTATGAACATGGAAGAATACATATGCTAACAACAATTTAAAAAATAGACTTCAATAGTAGAATGATGTCTGGAAAATTCTAAAATACTTAGAAATTAAACAACACACCATAAATAACCCATGGGTCAAAGAAGGGATCCCAAAAGATGTTAGAAAATGTTCTGAAGAGAATAAAATGAAAACACAACATCAAAATTTATGAGATGCAGCTAAGCAGTGCTTAGAGGAATATTTATATCATTAAACATTTATATTAAAAAAATAAAGGTCTCCAATTAATGGCCCAAACTTCCACCAGAAGAAACTAGATATAGAAGTAAATTAAAATAAGTAAATCCCAAATAAGCAGAAAGAATAATAATGGAAAGAGCAGACTCAATGAAATTGGAAACAGAAATAATAGGAAATAAAATCAATGAAACCAAAAGCTAGTTCTTTAAAAATATCAAGAAAAAAAGAAAAAAACACAAAGTACCAATAACAAGAATGAAAAGGAGAGTGACATTAGCATTATGCTACCAAACTGTGAATTCAAAAGTGAGCAGATAGCACCTTGGTCAGGCTGCAAAGCCAAGGAAGTACATGAGCCTGCCCTACTCCTGACTTCATGACCTGGAAAAAGGGAACCAGGAGACAGTGGATAGAGAATCTGTGGAGTTCCAGCCTGCCTGACAGAGAAATCTGGCACACCATTTAAGTGGAACAGAGATTAGTTTTGAGTGGAGGAGATGGAGGAGCTCTCTAAGTTGGCCCACCTCCCCAGGGCAACACTGCAAGACATTGGGTTTTAGGTGACATCAGAGGTTACCTCTCCAGTAAAGGTGGTGGGAAGCAAAAGTGGTGAGTGGCCATCTAGCTGCCTTAGTTCAGGTTGCAGCTGGAGGTACAAATTCTTGTCAAGAAACACCCAGATCTCTGAGGAGGGACCTCTGTGACTGGGGGGAGAGAGAGGAAAGGGAACGAGGCTGACAAAAATATTAAAGGGCACTGAAGGAATTCATTCCTGTTGTGTGCTTTGGGATTTCCATAGGAGATCCACCCACAGACCTCTCAGAATGCCCCACTACAGGATCCCCCTACTGGGCTGTGGTCAACCTACAAAGCCCCAGGTGCTAAGCCCACACCACCTGCCACTCTACTGCTAGTTCCTGTGCTGTCAGAGTGCAGCCAGGAGTGCCAGCTCCAGGAGGAGAAACCACAAACTTGAGATAGAGTGCCACCTTCTAAAATACAAAAGTAAGGTTTCTAATAACCAGCCTGTTGAATTGTAAGAAACAAAGAAAACATAAATTCAAAGTGTCTGCTATTCAAATGTGAAAGCACAAGTGCATATCATCAAATATTATGAAAAATCAAAAAAAATAGGGTATCACAAAAATAAAATGGTATTTCTCCAGCAATCAAACTCAAACACATAGAAAATTGTGTTCTAACTGGTAAAGTATTCAAACAGCTATTAAGAAGAAATTCAATAAGCTACAAGAAAACTCATAAGGCAATTCAATAAACTCACAAATAAAATTAATAAACAGAAGGAGTTTTTACCAAAGAGACTGAAATTTAGAAAAAAACAAACAGAAATTTTGGAGCTGAAAAATTCAATGAATGAGATGTAGAAAGCAATAGAGAACATAGATAACAGGTCAGACCAAATGAAAAACAGATTAAGAGACTTGGAAGACAGGCATATAGAAATAATTTCAGTTTAAAGAAGAGAACTTAGATTTTTAAAAGTGAAGAAACCCTACAAGAACTATCAAATTCGATCACAAATGCAAATATTAAGCAAACAAATCTGTAACAGAAGGAGAGGGAGAGGGGACAAAGAGTTTATTTCGAGAAATAATAGCTGAGAACTTCCCAAACTTGGGGGAGGAATTAAGCATACAAGCCACAAAGCTAATAGAACATCCTATTATCTCAGTTCAAAAAGATCTTATCCAAAATACATTATAATAAAACTTTCAAAAAACAGTGATTAAAAAAGAATCTTAAAGTCATCTAGGGAAAACAAAAAGAGTGTAACCTACAAATCTTAGCAAATTTAGGAAGACTGAAATCATACCAGCTATTTTTTTTTCTGAGCACAATGGTGTGAAAATAGAAAACAACAACAAAAGGATAAATGGAAAATCTATAAATATGTAGAAACTAAACAATATATTGATACTTCTGAAAAAACCAATGGGTCAAAGAAGAAATCAAAAGGGAAATCAAAAAAAATCTTGAAACAAAAATGGAAACACAACATACCAAAACTTATGAGAAGCAGTAAAAGCAGTTCTGAGAAGAAAGTTTAAAGCTATAAAGGCACATATTAAGAAATTAGAATGATCTCAAATAAACACCAAACTTTACACCTCAAGGAACTAGAAAAAAGAATTAAAAATTAGTACAGTTAGCAGAAGAAAGCAAATAACAAAGATCAGAGCAGAAATAAATAAAACAGAGACCAGAAACAATAAAACTAAAAGCAGTTTTTAAAAGAATTTTAACAAAATTGACAAACCTTTAACTAGAATAAGAAAAAAAAGATGTCTCAAATAAATAACACGTGAATGAAAGAGGAGACATTACAACAAATACTACACAAATATATAGAAGCATAGAAGACTTACCATGAACAATTAAATGGCAGCCAGTTAGAAAATTCTGAAGAAATAGATAAATTTCCAGAAACACAATGTACTATGACAAAATCAGGAAGAAATGAAAAATTTGAACAGACCAATAATGAGTAAAGAGATTAAATCAGTAATCAAAAAACTCCCAACACAGAATACTCCAGGATTACACAGTTTTACTGGCAAAATCTACCAAACTTTTAAGAAGAATTAATTTCAATCTTTAAATTGTATATAAAAAATTGAAAAGGGGAAAACACTTCAAAACTAATTCTATAAAGCCAGTATTATCCTGATACCAAAGCCAGATAAGTACACTACAAGAAAACTATATTAATATTCCTGCTGAATATAGATGATAAAATTCTCAACAGAATATTAGCAAACCAAATTCAAGAACACATTTAAAGGTCTATAATTCATGACTCTCTCTCTCTCTCTCTCTCTGTATACATATATATGTAATGCAAGACTGGTAACATAAACAAATCAATAAATTACAGATTGAGTATAGAAGGAATATACCTCAACCTAATAAAGGCCATAAGAGAAACCTACAGCTATCATCACGCTCAACAGAGAATTGACAACTTTTCCTCTAAGATCAAGAACAAGACAAGGATGCTCACTCTCAACACTTTTATTCAATGTAGTGCTGGAAGTCCTAGCTAGAGCAATTAAGTAGGTCAAAGAAATAAAGGACATCCAAATTATAAAGAAAGAAGTAAAACTTTCAATATTAGCAGACGATATGATTCTGTATACAGAAAATCACAAAGGACTAATGAAAAAAAAACTATTGGAAATAATCAATGATTTCAGTCAAGTTGCAGAATGCAAAATCAACATAAAGAAATCAGTTGCATTTCTATAAACTAAAAATAAAACATCTGAAAAAGGAATATAGAAACATATTTCATTCACAATAGAATCAAAAACAATAAAATACCTAGGAATAACTCTAACCAAAGAAGTAAAAGATATGTACAATGAAACCTGTAAAACTTTGTTGAATGAAATTAAAGATGACACAAACAAATGTAAAGACATCCCATGTTCATGATGAGAAGAATTAACGCTGTTAAAATATCTATAATACCCATATCCATCTACAGATTCAACACTTTCCATCAAAATATCAAAGGCATTCTTAACAGAAATAGAAAAATAAATCCTAAAATTTGTATGGAACCACTAAAGGCTCTGAATAGCCAAAGCAATCCTGGGGAAAAAAAAGAATAAAGTTGGAGGTATCACACTTCCTGATTTCAAGCTATACTACAAAGATACAGTATGGAACTGGCTTAAAAATAGACCAATGGGACAGAATAGAGAGCTCAGAATTAAATCCACTTGTATATGGTAAATTAATATTTGACAAAAGAGCACAGAACACCCTACGGTAAAAAAGTCTTTTTAACAAATGGTGCTAGAGAAGACTGGGTAAAGGCATGCACAATAATGAAATTGGACATCTGTCTTACACCATTCAAAAATTAACTCTAAATGGAGTAAAGACTTAAACATAAAACTTGGTACCATTAAACTCCTAGAAGAAAATGTAGAGAAGTTTTTTGACGTTAGTATTGGCAATAATTTTCTGAATATGTCACCAAAAGCATAAACAATGAAATAAAATATCAAGAAATGGGACTACATTAAACTTAAAATCTTCTGCATATCAAAAAAAATTAACAACTGAAAAGGCAACCTACAGAATGGGAGATTTTTCACAAACCATTTATCAGATAAGGAGTTAATATTAAAAATATACAGAGAACTCATACAACTCAATAACAACAAAAGTGATTTAAAAACGGGCAGAACAAAATAGACATTTTTCCAAATAAGACATACAAATGGCCAACAGGTACATGAAGAAATGCTGAACAACATTCATAATCAAAAATGAAAATCAAAACCACAATGAGATATCACTTCATACCTGTTAGAATGGGTATCATCAAGACAAGAGATAACAAGTGCTCACAAGGACGTGGAGAAAAGTGAATCCATTTTACAGTGTGTGTGGAATGTAAACCAGTTCAATCACTGTGGAAACAGTATGGAGCACCCTCAATATAATTAAAAATATATCTACCATATGATTCAGCAACTCAACTTCTGGGTATATACACGAAAGAAATGATAAAAGGATACTGAAGAGATAGCTGCACTCTCATGTTTATTGCAACAGTGGCCAAGACATGGAAACAACCTAAGTGCCCATCAATGGAAGAATAGATAAAGATGTGCTATATATATTTATATGATAGACTACAACTCAGCCATGAGAAAGAGAATATCCTGTCATTTAGGACAATAAGCATGGACCTTGAGCACATTATGTTAAGTGAGATAAGCCAGGCAGAAGACAATTTTATATGATATCACTTATATGTGCTATCTAAAAAAGCCAAACTTATAAAAACAGAAAGTAAAATGATTATTACAGGGGATCCCAAGTGGGACACAGGACAGATATTGTTTAAAGGTACAAACTTCTAATGAGTAGTAAATAAGCTCTGTGATATAATGCACAGTATAATGACTGTGCAGAACAATACTGTATCAAAAATACTGTATTATAACCACCAACCACTAAAATAGAAACAATCATTATGTAACATGATAAAAGAGCTAATTATTGCTACAATGGCAATCATATTACAATACATAAATATATCACAAAAAAACATGTTGTATGCCTTAAATCTTCACAATGTATGTTAAATATATTTCAGTAAGTAAATAATAAATTATGAAATTAAAAACAAATTTTATTGGAGTATAGTTGATTTACATTGTTGTGTTGAAAATTTTGTTTTTAAATTAAAGAATAAAGGGACATTGCTACAGAGCTCCGAACCTCTGAAGAATAATAAGAGAATAATATTAACAGTCCCTTGCAAGGGAAATTATCTGAGCTGATAGAAATGTTCTATGTTTTTATTATGATGGGACTGTAATGGTTGTGTCACTACAAATATTTATCAAAATTTAAGAATGGTAAAACTTATATGACTAATTTTGAAACTGAAAAATGTCATGTCCCAGAGAAAAAAATAATATTGACATTTACATTTTGACATATCTTGGTGAAGTTACTAAAACATAAAGATAAAGGAGAAAATATTTATGTTGCCATCCAGACAGGAAAAAATGTTACTGACAAAGAGAAGTTAGAAGTTGCTGAGACTGTCACAGTCTGCATAGGCCAACTCAATCTAGACATCACCTTTACTAGATGTATATAATGATTCCTTTATAATAACTTTTAGTTAAAAGTAATATAATTCTCATTTTCTAAAATAGCACATGGCTGAATTTTTTATTTTGTTTTGACCAACTCATGAAGAGTGCCAAATGCTAACACAAGGTTAAGGAATGGGCCAAATATAATCATTACTGGTAAACAGGAACCAGAAAGGCACCCAGGTTATTTAACTGCAACTGTTAGAATTATCAATGTTATAAGAATTAAATCACAGGAAATGATATTCACATTCCTCAAACTGTCCTAATTAAATATTTATGACTAGATTCCTGATGGATGATACTCTTTTTAGTGCCACTATGCACAAATGCTAGTACAGTTAATAGGGGAAAAGTTAAGGAGAGAGACATGCTGCTGTTGAGTCTGAGACCAGAAACCAATTCAGAAGAAAATGCCTCAGATAACTCAATAGCAATTTTATGTACTTTGTGACAATAATCAAATGATAGAAATTAAGACAATATAGTTTTTATAAATTTACAGTCACTGTATGGTTTCTACTATTTACCAAAACAAACAAAAACCTCTAAAAGTTTCCTAATTTCACATCAACTGTGAATGTGTTTATATGTACAACCACTGGATCTAATAATTTCAACCGACATTGAAATTTAGATAATTAATCCACTTAGATTAAGAACTCTCTTAGTTGATTTTTATTAATTATTTATTTAATATAGTTATTCTGATTTTTAAAACATCTTATTTCAAACTAACTTCAGACTTACAGAAAAGTTATAAAAATTGCACCAACAATCTTTATTTACCATTCACTCAGAAGCTCAAATGTTAACATTTATGTTTTTATTCCCCTCCCCTACTCCCACCACTTTCTTTCATGCTCTCATTCTCACAGCTCATTCTGCTTCTGTCTCTCTCTCCTATCCACTCCCCTCCATTTCAGAATAAATTCTAGATATGATGTCCTTTACCCCTAAATGTTTCACTTGTGGATTTCCAAGGCCATTTTCTTATATAATCATAGTATAATTATTAGCATAATATTAACACAGTTTTGACATTATTATTAATTAATAAGTCAATTTTCACAATTGTGGTACTACAGACCTTTATAAAGAGAATGACTTTTTTTTCTCCTAGTCTAATTCAGGATTGCTCATTGACATCAGTTTTTATGTCTCTTTCATCTCCTGCTATCTAGAAGAGTTTCTTAGTTTTTCTTATTTTTTATGATTTTAACATTTTTTGAAGAGTTTGGGCCATTTATTCTATTGACTGTTCTTCAAATTGGATTTGTATGATGTTTCCTCATGAATGTATTCATGTCACATATTTTTGTAAAGAATACTACAGACGTGATTTGTTCTTTTAAGTGCATAATATTAGGAGGCAAATAATGTCTATTTATTTCCCTAATGGTGATATTAACTTGGATCATTTGGTCTAGGTAGTATTTGTCAGGTTTATTTTATTGAAAGTTAATCTTTTTCCCTTTGTATTTAGTAAGTATCTTATGGGCAAATACTTCAAGATGATGTAAATATACTGTTTCTAATTAAACCTTTATCCACTAGTCTTAACATCCATTGATGTTTATTATCTGAAACTGTTTTTAATGTGATGGTTACCAAATGGTGATATTCAAAATATTTATTAATCTTTCTATAGCAATTAATTTGCAATATATGTGAACCTGACTGGTTTTTACTGGGTTAAATATTGGAAAAGTTGGTACATGGAGACAATAAAGTAATTTTACCAAGACTGAAAAAAAGTTTTTAATGTAGAGTAAGAATATGTATGTTAAATGAAAAATTGCTTGTATATCTTTGTACTAATTAACATCTTCCAATGTAATTATTCAGACTCTTTTTAGATTAGATTTTTAGCATATCTTCTGATGTTGAAAAAGCGAACATTTCAAACCATGTTTCACTTTTATCTAATCAAGATTCATTATTCTGTCACAAAATAAAATTATAGTGTGAATAGTATTCATTATGCACTACAGCTCAAAGTAAATTATGAGTCTCTCTGTAAGCAATATGATGGAACAAGGTGCAAAGTATAAATGGATGCACAAAATATAAAGAGAAAGGAATCTACACATAACACTAGAGGAATCCATCAAACCAAAAGGGAAGAAACCAAAAGAAGACAGAAACAGAGAAGAACTACAAAAACAACCAGAAAACAATGAACAAAATGGCAATACGTACATCCATATTAATAAATCCTTAAAATGTAAATGAACTAAATGCTTCAATCAAAAGCTATAGTGTAGCTGAATGGATAAAAACAAGATCCATCTAGGGCTTCCCTGGTGGTGCAGTGGTTGAGAGTCTGCCTGCCGATGCAGGGGACACGGGTTCGTGCCCCGGTCCGGGAAGATCCCACATGCCGTGGAGCGGCTGGGCCCGTGAGCCATGGCCGCTGAGCCTGCGTGTCCGGAGCCTGTGCTCCACAATGGGAGAGGCCACAACAGTGAGAGGCCCACGTAACACAAAAAAAAAGATCCATCTATATGCTGCCCACAAGACTCACTTCAGATATAAAGACACACATAGACTGAAAGTGGATAGATGGAAAAAGATATTTCATGCAAATGGGAAAAAAAAGAGCTGTGGTAGCAATACATATATCAGACAAAATAGACTTTAAAACAAAGACTCTAACAAAAGATAAAAAAGGGCATTACATAATGATAAAGGGGTAGATCCAAAAAGAGGATTAATATTTGTTAAATAATTATGCACCCAACACAAGGAGCACCTAAATCTATAAAGCAATATAACAGAAATAAATGGAGAAATGTACAGAAGTACAATAATAGTAGAGACTTAAGTACACCACTTACATAAATGGATAAAACATCCAGGCAGAAAATCAGTAAGTGAACACTGTCCTTAAATGACACATTAACAGATGGACTTAATAGATATATACAGAATACTTCATCCAAAAGCAGAATACACATTCTTTTCACATGCACACACAACTTATTCCAGATAGATCACATGTTAGCCCACAAAACAAGTCTCAATAAATCTAAGATTAAACAATCAATGGGTCAATGAAGAAATCAAAGAGGAAATTTAAAAATACCTGGAAACAAATGAAAATGGAAACACAACTTTCCAAAATCTATGGGAGACAGCAAAAGCAGTTCTAAGAAAGTTCATAGCAGTATAGGCCTACGTCAGGAAACAAGAAAAATCTCAAATAAACAATCTGAATGTACATATAAATGAACTAGAAAAAGAACAATCAAAGCCCAAATTAGTAGAGGAAGAAAATAATAAAGATTAGAGAAGAAATAAATGAAATAGAGATTAGGAAAAACAAGAGAAAAGATAAATGAAACTAAGAGCTGTTTCTTTAAAAAGGTAAACAAATCAACAAACTGTTAGCCATACTAATCAAGAAAAAAAGAGAGAGAGCCCAAATAAATAAAACCATAAATGAAAGAGGAGTAATTACAACCAATATCACAGAAATACAAAGAATCAGGAGAATACTATGAACAAATGTATGCCAACAAATTAGACAACCTAAAAAAATGAACTCCTACAAACACACAATCTTCCAAGACTGAATCATGAAGAAACAGAAAATCTGAGTAGACCAATCACTAGTAATGAAATTGAATTAGTAATTTTTAAAACTCTAAAAAACAAAAGTCCAGGTCCAGATGGCCTCACAGGTGAACTCTAGCAAACATTTAAGGAGGAATTAATACCTATCCTTCTCAAATTATTCCAAAAACTGAAGAAACACTTCTGAACTAATTTTATGAGGCCACCATTATCTGAGTATCCAAGATATCCAAAGACTACACAGAAAAGAGAATTTCAGGCTGTATCACTGATGAACATAATGCAAAAATCCTCAACAAATCATTAACAAGCCAAATTTAACAACACATGATCAAGTGGGATTCATTTCAGGAATACAAGGATGGTTTAATGTCTGCAAATCAATCAATGTGACACACCACATTAATAAAATGAAGGGAAAAAAATCACATGATCATTTCAATAGATACAGAAAAAATTTGACAAAATTCAACATCTATTTATGATAAAAACTCTCCACAAGGGGCTATAGTGGGAACAAACCTTAACATAATAAAGGTCATATATGGCAAACCCACAGATACACAATAATAAAAAGCAGAAACCTCTTCCTGTCAGGTCAGAAGCAAGACAAGAATGCCCATTCTCACCAATTTTCACTACAGCAATTAGGCAAGGAAGGAAATAATAACCATCTGAATTGGAAAGGAAGAAATAAAACTGTTACCATTTGTAGATGACATGATACTATGTATAGAAATTCCAAACATTCCATCATAAAGCTATTAGATCTAATAAATAAATTCAGTAAAGTTGCAAGTTACAAAATTAATATACCAAAATCTGTTGCATTTCTACACACTAATAACAAAATATCAGAAAGAAATTAAGAAAACAATTCCATTTACAATTGTGTCAAAAATAATAAAATAGGAATAAATTTAACCAAGGAGGTAAAAGACCTACACTCTGAAAACTATGAAACATTGAGGAAAGAAATTGAAGATGACACAAATAAATGGAAAGATATATGTGCTCATGGATTGGAAGAATCAATACTGTTAAAATGTCCATTCTACCCAAAGCAATCTACAGATTCAATGTAATCCCTATCAAATTATCAATGGCATTTTTTTACTGAACTAGAACAAACATTCCTAAAATATGTATGGAACCACAAGAGACTATGAATAGACAAAGCAATCAAGTGAAAGAACAAAGCGAGAGGTATCATATTCCCAGACTTGAAACTATATTACAAAGCTATAATAATCAAAAAAGTATGTTACTGGCACAAAACACACACACATAGATCAATGAAATGGAGGAAATAGGTGAAGAGGATTATGAGGTACAAACTTCCAACTCTAAAATAAATAAGTCACAGAGATATAATGTACACATAGGGAATGTAGTCAATAATATTGTAACATCTTAGTATGATGATGGATGATAACTGGACTTCTTGTGTTGATCATTTCATAATGTATAAAAATATCAAATCACTTTGTTGCACACCTGAACCTAATATAATATTGTATGTTGGTTATAACTCAATTTAAAAATTAAAAGAAAATTTTGTGGGAGAGAAAAAAATAAACGTGGTTCAAATATGGAATCAAAAGAAAATTTACATAACTTTTAAAGAAAAAAAATTAAGTCAATATATTCAAACTCACTTCACTAGTATCCTAAAACATTTATCAGACAGTGATAGTTAAAGTAAATCTCTATATAACAAGATAGCGTAAACCTCCAGAAGACAATGTTATTCACATATTTCTGTTACATAGAAGCAATTACTTGACATTGCTCACATTATGGAATGGACTTAGGCTATTCAGTGTATGAGATTTTTCTATAAACAACTCAACAATGAGGTAATTTTTTTTTTTTTTTTTTTTTGCAGTACACGGGCCTCTCACTGTTGTGACCTCTCCCGTTGTGGAGCACAGGCTCTGGACGTGCAGGCTCAGCGGCCATGGCTCACAGGCCCAGCCGCTCCGTGGTGTGTGGGATCTTCCCGGACTGGGGCACAAACCCGTGTCCCCTGCATCGGCAGGTGGACTCTCAACCACTGTGCCACCAGGGAAGCCCAACTATGAGGTAATTTTTAAGGTAAAGGGAACCATAAAAGCAAATGCATTCACAAAGTGGAAAATACAGCTAAATTACGAGCAAAAACAGGAGTAACTTTAGAGAAATTTTATTAATGATGTGTCTAAAAACAGAAATATCACAGAATGTGCCAATTTCTCAAATAATATCTTTCTACAATATGACAGCATCTAAAGACAATTGGAATCAAATGGCCTTTGATTTTGTTCCAATAGTCAGCTTATCAAAGTAGAAGAAGTTTATTTGGCTAATATCTGGAACAATAAGACAATCTGAATTATATTACCATATACTATTGATACATTCAGAATTCACCATATCATGATCCTCTGCTAAATTCTCTCAGAAGATGCTTATGCTTTCTATCACTTCCCTGTTTGATCAAATGTCTTTTCTGTTTGTTATTCTATCTGGGCATTTATGAAAGTAATAATCATTCCCTTGTTTTCTGAAAGTCTTTTGTCAGGGGAATAGATCTTTTGTGGGGGGAAAGCAATGGCATTTCAATTAAAAATAGTTTCTCTCCGGAGAATTTTTCACCCTACTGGCAGTAAAATCCACTCTATTAGCATGGGGTATGGTATTTGTGTCATTTTTCCTTCTCATCTTTCACATTATCAACAAAGACATTACTAAAGAATTAAAAACATATTAATATAAGACTTTAATATTTTCCTACTACTGTGGATGAAAAATATAGATTCCTTGCATAGCATCCTCAGAACTTCATGAGCTAAGATTTTTAAGTGGGTCTATAAACATTCTCTGCCTATTCTATTCAGCTTTCTTTATACCTCATTATTCTTTTAATTTACATCAACTTTAAAATCTAGAGTATTTAGTGATGAACGTGTGTTTAATCAGAAACTTTTTCTTTTTTAAATTTTGTATTGAATATATTTGACATTTAACACTGTAAATTTAAGTGTCACATTAATTTGAAATATTTTCAAATTAGTGGTTTTGGTGTTTTTGGATATATACCCAGAAGTGGAATTGCTAGATCATTTGGGAGATCTATTTTTAATTTTTATTATAAATGAAATCATCACTAAGTGGGGAAGGTGCTATAATTTTTTATGAATATAACAACATATTTACTTGAATCTTTTCTAAATACATCTAAAGCCATCATGGCTTATTTCTTCCTGATCTACCCCTCCTGAAAACCTCCAAAGTATCTTTATTCTTTACCTCAATATTTAAGTGTTATGAATTTCTATAATGTTGATACATATTTTACATTGTCAATATTGCTGCTAAGTTATTATCTAGAGAAGGGAATATATTTTTACTTCTGTATATATCATAATACTCAGCATTCTGCTGAATAAACTAGAATAGAGGGAGGTTATAGGTGGTAAACACTGCCATTACATGAGTTCTTAATACTGCATATTTTTCATAGTTAATTTTCACATCAATCTGATGAAGTATGTACAATAATATCCAACATCCAACTGACAAATGTGGAATCTGATACCTGAAGTGGCCACATGATTTTTCAAAGATGGCTCAGTTAATCAGTGGGAGGAATGGAAATCAAATTCACTTTACTTTGACCAAAATGTGACTTTTCCATTATATAAGGCTGAATCAAGACTTTTATTATAGAGTAATTGTTTAGATATGCTACTTATTAAATGTTTCATTGATATATTTTTATAACTTTCCCTTGACTTTGCATTCATTAAAGAGAAGTAATATATATAATACACTTTTATATTCTGTTCCTTATGGAGAATCAGTATGGCTTCTGGCCATAGCAAGCAGAAGAAGTTTTAAGTCATAATTTACTAAAAAGCATCAAAATAAGGTTGCATGTTAAAACCTAGAGTGAAAAAAGTTAACAATTCCATACATAATAGGACTTCAGACATGATTCAGGATGACATGAGCTATGTAACTGGCAAACATACATAATTCGCTTTAGTTGTGAGTCAATGTAAAAATTAGAAATCGTCATCAAGACAGAAACTAAAAACATTAATTCACTCTATCAAAGAAATGTGCCATATCTTCATGGGAGAATTTGTTCCTTGCCCTGCCACAATTTTTCATGGGAGCAATTACTTTGGAAATTTATTTTAAAATTTGTGTTCTATTTAAATGGACTTCATAAAGCTAAATTATATGAAGTGAAGCAAATTCCATTAAAATAGCAAAGTGTATTTCACAGCACAGGCAGTAAACTATTCTAAAGAAGATGTAGTGTTTCATAATTGTAAATTTGATCAATTACATATAAAAAGTTTAGGTCACCAAAAACATAGAAAGTCATAAAACTTCTTAAAAAGTAAGGGAATGTTAGGACTTAAAAGTTGTGTGCGAAAGGTTTTTGGAAACAAAAACTGTTTAAATTATTATGAGATTTTGATGAAAGTTAGCATGTTACATACTGTGATTTTAAAAAAAATCTTTAAGTTATGGGGAAAAGAACTCAAGAGAAATGCGGAACTATCAAACATAAAAAAGCAAGTCTTTCCCTTGGAAATGGGCAACTAAATATGGTTCCTTTATAAAAGAAATCAAAGCCCATTAAAATATGCTTAAAAAGGATTTTAAAGGATTTTTCTCCCAAAATATACCAGATCCAGAACAAGGTTTTTCACATGTTAAAAAGTAAGATTCAGTTAGATTTAGAAGAACACAGAGAAAGTTTTATTTGTTGGTTGCGTGCATGTGCACATGTGACAAGACTTTATTTAAATTCTAATGAGCTTATTTTATAAGCAACGTATTTAGTGCTATTACGTATGCTCATCTCCTGAGCTTTAGATAAAGTTGACGAAAGATGGAGAAAACCCGTGCATTGCAAACTACAAAACATGGCTGAGAAAAGTTGAAGATGAACTAAAGAAACTGGGAGGTATATCGTGCTCATGGATCAGACAACTAAGTAGTATTAAGATGTCAATTCTTCTCAAGCTATTCTATAGAGTCCAGTCAAAATTCAAGTACACTTTTTTTAGTAGAAATTGACAAGCTGATTCCAAATTTTATAAAAAAAAAACATGAAAGGATTCAGAATTTTCCAAAACAATGTTGGTAAAGGAAATTCAAAGTTGTTGTTGAATTTACACTACCTGATTTTTAGATTCATTTTAAAGTAATAATACACTGTGGTATGGTCATCAAAGATAGATCATGAAATAGAAAATGGAGTCTAAAAATAAACCGACACATTTACAGTAAGTTGGTTTTCAAAAAAGGTATAAAAGCAATTTAAAGGGAAAAAGTCTCTTAAAAATGTTACAGGAACAAGTCAATATCCATATGAAAAAGAACCCCAATATTATATCCCATCATGTAAAATAATTAACTCAAAATTAATCATAGACCTCAATATAAAAGCCAGGAAAATCATAAAATTTCTTAAAGCAGAGATGAAAATCTTTGAGACTTTGGATTAGGTAAAGATATGACAGCAAAAGCATAAGTTGTTTTAAAAATTATAATGCTTTATCAACTTTAACAATATCTACTCTCTGAAAGATACTGTTAAGAAAACAAAGAGTCTAAATTGGGAAAATATATACCTGATACAGTTCTTGTATACAGGATATATGTTAAAAAAACTTTCAAAATGTAAAAACCAATAAAAAAAAAGCAAAATATTTGAACACATACTTTATCAAAGTAGATATGCTAATCACAAACACCCACCTGAAAAGATGTTAGAACATCTTTGGTCATTGGTGAAATGAGAATTAAGCCACAATGAGATACATCTATATACCTTTTAGAATGTGTACAATTAAGACAATATACAATGGTGAGGACATAGAGCAAATACACTCTCAAACACTACTACTAGGAATGTAAAATGATACAACCACTTTGGCAATTTTTTTTTAAGTTAAACATATATCTGGCATACAACCTAGTCATTCCACTCCTAGCTATATGTCTAAAAATAAATGAAAGCATAAGTTCCTACAAAGACTTGTACATGAATGTTAATAACATTCTTATTTGTAAGAGCCAAAACCTGGAAATAACACAAATGTCCATCAGTAAGTGAATCATAAATGAGTTACAGTACATCCATAAAAGGCACTACTACTCTGTAATAAATAGAATTAACTAAAGATGCGTGCAGCTACATGGATGATTCTCAAAATAATAATGCCGAGTGAAAAGGCACAAAAAAAGGTTATATAATGTAGGTTCACATTTATGTAAAATTAAGGAAAATATAAACTAATCTATAATGGCAGAAACCTGATCTGTGGTTGTCTTGATTGAGCTGAGTGGCATGGAGGGATTATAAAAAAAAAAAACACAAGGAAATTTTGTAGTAACAGGTATGTTCTTATCTTGATAAAAGTGATGGCTTCATGAGATTGTTTCTATGTCAAAACTTAACAAATTGTATGTTTAAATATGTGCAATTTATTGTATGTATACCTCAATAAAGGGGAAAAGTAGAGAGGCAAAAAGCATGTTGCTGCACTTGTTTGTATATACTCATTTTACATAAAAAAGGGCAGAATATGTAAAATTGCCCACTCATCTGACTTTTCCCTCTACTAAATAAATAAAAATAAATATTTTCTCTTCCTCATGCTTTTCCATTTCTGCTATTCATCCGATATCAAAATGCATGTGAAAAACAAAGTGGTAAATTCTACAATATGGAGCAAACCCACAGGTAAGAAGTCTTCTAATTACAATATCAAAAAGGTTTAGATAGAAATTATAACTATCTCAATAACTCTGCTCTAGTTTGTTCTCTTAGCTTCCTTTCTCTTACTAGATAAAAGGATGCAAGAACTTGAAACAAAACCTCCTGCTCCTATGAGATACAAATTCTAATCCAAAATGGAAAGAAAAAAAGTTGGCACTTTAAATACTGCAGACCAATTCTGTAAACAGAACACAGCTAGAACTTGTGAAATGTAGCATGGACCAACTATTCCACAGACTTTTAAATTTGGAAAACATACATGGGCTGAATAATAAAGTCTTTTCACTACCCAAGCATCGTGGTTCAAGCTTTCTTCTTTACTAAAATGCAAACTACATTTTATAAATAGATTTCTATAGGGGAAGCTAGAGTACAGGACAGGTAACCTAAATGGTATCACAGTCACCTACCTAATATTTGCAAAGGCTGTACTATCTGTCATAAAATGAACACATTCTCTTAAGGACATTTTAAAAGATGAGCTTCACTTTTTTACAAAGTATATGCAGTATTGATTTACATCACCAATGTTTTTGAACTCTACAACTATAGTATCAGTAAAGACACACATAGAATTTTTCATTTTAATAATAAAGTTTCCCTAAGGCAATAGAGTTCAGAAATAAAGACAGTTGTAGAAAGCCCCTTCTTCTCTTTTCCACTGGCTACATTCCTTTTCTAAGCAAGCCAGCTATCCCTTGAAGTAAGAAAAGCAGCACAAATTCATAAACTGAGCATGGCATTATAGAAGATAAAACAGTGAGAAACGCATAACTGCTGCAGCAGTGCATCCTGATCTTGCCGCATCATGGCACTGTATTTGTAAGGCACAGTGTGGTTAAGTTGACGTTGATTATTGCTATAGGGAATTCTATACATTTCAGCCTCCTCAGACTCCACCAGACCATGTAAAGAGCTACAGAGATCAAAATCTCAGATATATCCATTACACATTTGTGGCATACCCACTGTATGCTGTGACACTGGGAAGCTCTGTGCCAGAGGATGTTTATGTTCATACATCACAAGGAAAATTGGTATGAAAAGAAATATTGAATTGTCCATATCCTACATTTTAGGGTAAGTTTAAATTTAGTACAATTTGTTCTCTTAAGGCTTTCCTGAACACTTGTGATTCGTATGATACTGCTTCTTCCAAAAGACCTCATATTTAAAAGAATTATATTTCTGGAAAGGCATGATGAATTTTAAAAAGTTCTAATCAGAATGCATTGTTTCCTACATTATGTTTTGTGACTTATGTTTTGTGACTTATGTTTTGTGACTAAGGTTTTGTGACTAAGGTCAAGACCCCTAATAATTCAATGGTTACCATGGCAATCATTTAATTTAAATATTTTATATAAAAGACCTAGCATCACTGTATATATCTTTGTTAAAGTAGTTGTAGTCAATTAAACAAGATAGCACATAACTAATACCATGAAATTATATATAACATTTATGTGCCTCTATAATTCCTCTTATTTTTTTATAAATTTATTTATTTATTTATTTTTGGCTGCATTGGGTTTTCATTGCTGCACGCTGGCTTTTCTCTATTTGCAGTGAGTGGGGGTGTGATGTGCGGGCTTCTCATTGTGGTGGCTTCTCACACATGGGCTCAGTGGAGCATGGGCTCTAGGTGCATGGGCTTCAGTAATTGTGGCACATGGGCTCAGTAGTTGTGGTGCACGGGCTTAGCTGCTCTGCAGCATGTGGGATCTTCCCGGACCAGGGCTCGAACTCATGTCTCCTGCATTGGCAGGCAGATTCTTAACCATTACGCCACCAGGGAAGCCCCCTCTTATTTTTTAATATTAGAAATTCAATGGGTCTTCTGTTTGGGGGAGCAAAAAGTAACAGTGATCATATTTACCCTTTTGCCTGAAAATATATATATATATATATATATATATATATGTATATATATATATATACACACACACATAAACAAAAGTTTTCAAAATATGTGACATCAGTGATTCCATAGAAATGTTAAATAAATAAAAGAATCTCTTTGATTGTCCCACCTTAGTGCCTGAAGAACATATCAATGGTCATAGCATAGGGAAGAAGAAACCATATAGGGAAAAGGCAGAGCCCAGTTGGGCAGTTGGATCTGGAAGTCTGGAGAGGCCATGGCAGCTAGAATTCATTGGTGGAGTACCAAGCACAGGAAAGATGCAAAGAAAAACTACTCTAGAAATCTACAGAGGATCAGCACACACATGTGAGAAAATTACCTAACACCCGGGAAAGAACTACCTAAAAGTATTCAAGGGAGCTTCCCTGGTGGCACAGTGGTTGAGAGTCCGCCTGCCGAAGCAGGGGACATGGGTTCATGCCCCGGTCCGCGAAGATCCCACATGCTGTGGAGCGGCTGGGCCCGTGAGCCATGGCCGCTGAGCCTGCGCATCCTGTGCCTGTGCTTCACAAAAGTATTCAAGAACAAAATCCCTAGTCAGTATGGAAAACTCGTAATTCAGGAGACAAAAGTAGAGAATTCAGAAGAGTTTTGCTTCAGAATTGAAATAAAATTAGCCCTAAATAAGCCACTCCCCTATCCCCACGTGACAAAATTTAAGCAAATCCCAGAAGGATCAAAATGTTTCCAGGTAACTTAACTTCATGCCACAACAGAGCCCAAATATATTTATAGGAATACAAAAATACATAGCATCTAAGACCATAAAATCCACAGTCTAGCCTCCAATAAAAATATCTCCAGGCGTGCAAAGAAGCATCAAACTATGACCCATAATAGAAGGAAAAAAATCAATAAAATCAGCCCAATTTATAAATTGAACTTCATCCAAATTAAGAATTTCAAAAAACATGGCTATAAAATGAAAAACAAGACTATGAAAAACAAGATAAAGACCGTTAAAAACAGTTGCAAGTGGTGTATCTGATAAAGGACTCCCATCTAGAATATATAAAACTCTCAAAACATGGTAACACAAATTAAAACTGGGCAAAATATTTAAACCCATATTTCACCAAAGTAGATACCGAATCACAAACACCCAGATGAAAAGATGCTCAGTATAATTAGTAATTAAGAAAATGTGGCTTAAACTACAATGAGATAATAGTCTGTACCTATTACAATAACTAATATTTTTTTAAGTGTTCATTCTAAGTGCTAGTGAGAATTTGAAGTAACTGGAATTCTCAAACATTGTGGAATAAAAAATGGTAAAACCACATTGTAAAATATTTTGACAGTTTCTTAAAAAGTGAAACATACAACTTATATATATCTAGCAATTCCACTTTAAGGTATTTACTCAAGAGAAATGAAAGCATCTGTTCACACAGACTTGTATATGAAGGTTTATAGCACCTCCATTTACAAATACCAAAAACTAGAAATAATCCAAATGTCCAATAAAGGTACATGAACATATTCTGATATATGCATATAATGAAATACTATTTCCCTATAAAAAAGGAATTGGCTATCGTGCACAAAACAGTGTGGACGAATCACAAAATTATTATGAGACAAAGCAGTAAAATAAACCAAAGAAAGCACATACTCTACGATTCCATTTACATAGAATTCTAGAAATTCTCTTATAGTGACAAAACACATTATCAATAGTTGTCTGGGCACGGGGAAGTGTAGAAATGGATTAAAAGGAGTGATTACAAAAGGGTGCAAGAGAACTTTTGGGGTGCGGTATTTCATTACCTTAATTGTGGTGATTGTTTCACAGGTGTATAAATATAACAAAACTTAAAATGTAAACTTTACATGAGTGCTGTTATTGTGTGTCAATTAAACTTCAAACATCTCTTCAAAACATTTTTTAATCCAACAATTGAAAACATTTATCACAGGATTTTGAATATTACTGTTTTAAGAATTACATTAAAATAAAAATCTTAATGTCTTCCTTACCTTCTCTAATTTCTTACCAGGGTGATGAGTGATATATCTTATTGATGAACTTCAGAGAAGAAATTCTCATGCCAGGACCTCAGCTCCTTCTTGGTTCTGTTTTCTCAGATCTGCTTCACTGAGAGAGTATTCATTCTGGTCTTCCCTCTTCTGTGCAGCCAGAGACCGGGACTGTTTTGTAAAAAACATTTGCATTTAAAATACATGAATAACCCATATTATTTGCAAAAAAAAACCCTTTGCCTTCATTTATTTACTTAACAAATACTTGGGGGGAAGCTTACTATGTGCCAGACATTGTCCCAGGCCCCATGAAAAATAGTCAACAAGAGATCCTTGGTTTTTATCCCTCATGAATCTGACAGTGTAGTGCAAGTGTGGTTGCCTGAATTATTGGATCCAGTAATTTACACTCCTTGTTTCCACATCCTTTTTCCCCCTTCTATTATCCTTAAAAAGAAATAGTAATCCTGCAAGCTTGTCACTTCTTAGTTACCCCCACTAGATCCTCCATTTTTACTCTTGTATTGGTATTTGCTGGTAATAGAACAGTTGTTCTTAAACTTCAGCATGAAACCAGTTCGCCTGAAGGGCTTGTTAAACACGTTTGATGACAACCATACCTAGTGTTTTGATTCAGCTAACCTGGGGTGAAGCACAAGAATTTGCAGTTCTAACAAGTTCTGAGAAGAAACTAATGCTGCCAATCATGAAACCACAGCTTGAGAACCGTTGTGTTAGGTGCTAATAGGAATTTAAGGAAAAGCTGACTTATGGAAAAAAGACTTACACCTCTGTTAGAATTGGTCCTACATTGACTAAAAGTGGCGAGAGTGGGCATCCTTGCCTTGTTCCTAATCTTAGGGCTTTCAGTTTTTCACTATTGAGTATGATGTTAGTTGTGGCTTGTCATATATGACCTTTATTATGTTGAACAAGTTTCCTTCTATTTCTAGCTGTTTTTTAATTGAGATGTAATTGACATATAACATTAGTTTCAGTTGTATAACATAATTCCTTATTTGTAAATATTGCAATATGATCACCACAATGAGTCTAGTTAATGTCCATTACCACACATAGTTACAAATTGTATGATAAGAACCTTTAAGATTAACTCTTTTATCAACTTTCAAATATACAATAAAGTATTAATAACTTTAGTCACCATGCTATGCGTTACATCCCCATGACTTATGTTGGGCTGCACCCCACAGGCCTACAAAGCCTGTGCTTGCCCAGCGTCAAGACCAAATAAAGAGCCCGGCGTCAGCTACAGAGACATCAATGGTTTAATGAATGGGGACGGATCTTACACGTCCGAAGCAAGGTCCAGGAGCGACCACCATGTGCTTGTGCCGCAGACAGCAGGCAGGACGTGGTAGTGGTATTCGCTGGGGGAGCGGGGAGGTGGGAGATTACCAGTTACAGGGGAATTGATGTCAGGTGGGTTCATTAATTACCAGGGAAACCAGTGGAGGGGCAAGCTCCTCACTGCCCCTTTGATGAGAACAGTCACTAGCTGGGGCCTGGGGCAAGTACGCAGGAAGGTCAGTCATGTGAGTAGCATGTAGGTGAAGCAGGCACTGGTCGAGCAAGGGATGTACAGAGAGCAAGACAACAGCCACCTTGAGCGGCCTGACCATACAACTTATTTATTTTCTAACTGAAAGTTTGTACCTTTTGAGCCCCCATTTCACCCACCCACCCCTGCCTATGGCAACCACCAATCTGTTCTCTATGAGTTCGTTTTTTTTCTTTTTTTTTTTTGTTTCTTTTTCTAGATTTCTCATATAAGAATAATTTAATCATACATTATTTGATTTTTGTTGTCTGGCTTATTTTACTTAGCATAATGGTCAAGTTTCTCCATGTTATTGCAAAAGGCAAGATTTCCTTCTTTTTTATGGTGGTTGAGATTCCACTGTATAAATATATACCACATTTTCTTTATCCATTTATCCTTCAATGGACTGTTCCCATATCTTGACTATTGTAAATAATGCTGCAATGGACATGGGGGTGCATATACTTTTCAAGTTAGTGTTTTCATATTCATTGGATAAATACCCAGAATTAAACTGGTGAATCATATGGTAGTTCTATTTTTAGTTTTTTGAGGAGCCCTTACCCTACTATTTTCCTTAGTGGCTACACCAATTTGCATTCCCACCAACACTGCACAGAGTTTCCATATCCCTCCACATCCTCAACAGCATTTGTTAGTTTTTTTTTTGTCTTTCTGATAATAGCCATTCTAATGGGTGTGAGGTGCTACCTCATTGTGGTTTTGATTTGTAGTTCACTTATGATTGGTGATGCTAAACACCTTTTCATGTAGCTGTTGGCCATCTGTATGCATTCTTTGAAAAAAAATGTCTATTCAAATTCTCTACTTATTTTTTAATCAACTTGGTTTTGTGTGTGTGTGTTTTTTTTTTTTTTTTTTTTTTTTTGCTATTGAGTTGTATGAGTTATATCTATATTTTGGATGTTAACCGTTTCTCATATATTTCTATCAGAAGTCTCTTCAGGAAAATCTAGGTTTTTACTATCAAGTGCTCAAAGTACTTCTACCTTCTACCCATTACCTAATTCAAAGCCACGTCCACATTTTCTGTTACTTCTGACAGTAGCACCCCACTTTCCAGTACCAAAATCTTTATTAGTTTCCCAGGGTTGTCATGAGAAAATGTCACAAATTGGGTGTCTTAAAGCAACAGAAATGTATTCTCTTGTAGTCTTGAAGGCTAGCAGTTCAAAATCATGGTGTTAACAGAGCCATGCTTGCTCCTTCTGAAACTCTGGACAGAGTCCCTTCTTGCCCCTTCTTAGCCTCCAGTGGTGGCCACAACCCTTGTTGCTCCTTAGCTTGTAGCTGTATCATGACAATTTGTGCTTCTGTTATCACATGGTATTCTCCCTGAGTCTCTGCATCCAAATTTCTCTCTACTTATTAGGATACCAGTCATATTGAGTTGGGGCTCAGCCTAATGACCTCTTGGTAACTTTACTGCATCTACAAATATCCTGTTTATAAACAAGGTCACATTCCCAGGTACCAGGGGTTAGGACTTAAACATATATTTTGGGGGACACAATTCAACCCATAACTGAGACCAAGCCAATCCCAGAAACCAAAGTGAGACCAGCTTTCCAGCCATCTCACTAGGTAATATATACGAGTGATTTTATAATCAAGTCTTTTTTTTTTTCCACCTCCAGTAAGGATTTGTTCGTACTATAACTTATGTGTCTTTTACCTTGTTAGAGACACAATTCTTTTTCCCCTGGACTTTGTTAACATCCCTTTCATTCAACAAGAAAGAATTACCAGGTTGACTTTCTTCCCAGGATTTATATTCATATATTGATTTCTTTCTGTATGGCTCAAAGCCATAGAGAAACTGTTGAATGATAGTTCACAAGAGGGAAAAGGGAAGCCCCTTATGTAGGACTGGGGTACATTCTGAATACCTTGGGGGACAGGCTAAGAGAAGTAGGATTGATTTTGCATTTGGTTGCAATTTCTGAGTTAAGAGAAGTTGGTTGCAATTTCTGAGTTAAGAGAAGTGGAGATAAAGTAGGGGTTGAATACAATAATCTGATGAAGGTATTTAGTAACTGGGTAACCCCAGTAATAGATGGGTATAGAAATGTAGGTCTGGGACCATCATTAATAAGAAAGCAGTCATCATTTAAAGAGGGGGTTGTTTTAGCATTCTCCAGCTGAAACACGTCTTGCCTTCAGGAAAAACATGTTTCCTGTTAACTACAATATTTCCTGTTAACTTCCCAGCTGGCTTTATCTGTGTCTGTCCTCCTAAACTGAAAACTGCTGGGCTGCTTTTCTCCTTTTCAGTCCAAGTTGCTTTTTCTCTTTTTCAGTCTGGAGTGTTCTTTGCTCTTTCATGACTAAAATTCTATGTGGTGTGGATTGTTGCCAAGTATCCTCACTTAGTGTTATCTAAATATCACTGCAACTGTCAGTTTCTTCATAAATCCTGCTCCTTTAAAACTATGTTTCCATGGAGGACATTTTGTTTTTAATCTCTTCTGCCTTTTGCTGTTGGTTTTGGTTGATATGGGGAGAAGAGTGAGTTAAGCAATGTCATACTTCCCCATACTTTTTTTTTTAACATCTTTATTGGAGTATAATTACTTTACAATGGTGTGTTAGTTTCTGCTGTATAACAAAGTGAATCAGCTATATGTATGCATATATCACCATATACCATCCCTCTTGCGTCTCCCTCCTACCCTTCCAAACCCACCCCTCGAGGGGGACACAAAGCGGCGAGCTGATCTCCCTGTGCTATGTGGCTGCTTCGCACTAGCTATCTACTTTAAATTTGGTAGTGTATATATGTCCATGCCACCCTCTCACTTCACCCAAGATTACGGTTCCCCCTCCCATGTCCTCAAGTCCATTCTCTATGTCTGCGTCTTTATTCCTGTCTGGCCCCTAGGTTCATCAGAACATTTTCTTTTTTACATTTTATATATATATATATATATATATATATATATATATATATATATGTTAGCATATGATATTTGTCTTTCTCCTTTTGACTTACTTCACACTGTATGACAGTCTCTAGGTCCATCCATATCACTACAAATAACTCGATTTCATTTCTTTTTATGGCTGAGTAATTCCACTGGATATATGTGCCACAACTTCTTTATCCATTCAACTGTTGATGGACACTTAGGTTGCTTCCATGTCCTGGCTATTGTAAATAGAGCTGCAATGAACATTGTGGTACATGACTCTTTTTGATTTATAGTTTTCTCAGGGTATATGCCCAGTATTGGGATTGCTGGGTCATATGGTAGTTCTATTTTTAGGTTTTGAGTAACCTCCATACTGTTCTCCATAGTGGCTGTATCAACTTACAATCCCACCACCAGTTCAAGAGGGTTCCCTTTTTTCCACACCTTCTCCAGCATTGATTGTTTGTAGAATTTTTGATGATGGCCATTCTGACAGGTGTGAGGTGATGCCTCATTGTAGTTTTGACTTGCATTTCTCTAATGATTAGTGATGTTGAGCATCCTTTCATGTGTTTGTTGGTGGTCTGTATATCTTCTTTGGAGAAATGTCTATTTAGGTCTTCTGCCCCTTTTTGGATTGGGTTGTTTGTTTTTATGATATTGAGCTGCATAAGCTGCTTGTATATTTTGAAGACTAATCCTTTGTCAGTTGCTTCATTTGCAAATATTTGCTCCTATTCTGAGGGTTGTCTTTTCATCTTGTTTACGGTTTCCTTTACTGTGCAAAAGCTTTTAACTTTCATTAGGTCCCATTTATTTATTTTTGCTTTTATTTCCATTTTTCTAGGAGGTGTGTCAAAAAGGATCTTGCTGTGATTTATGTCATACAGTGTTCGGCCTGTGTTTTCCTCTAAGAGTTTGATAGTGTCTGGCCTTACATTTAGGTCTTTAATTCATTTTGAGTTTAATTTTGTGTACGGTGTTAGGGAGTGTTCTAATTTCATTCTTTTACATGTAGCTGTCCCGTTTTCCCAGCACCACTTATTGAAGAGGCTGTCTTTTCTCAACTGTATATTCTTGCCTCCTCTATCAAAGATAAGGTGACCATATGTGTGTGGGTTTATCACTGGGCTTTCTATCCTGTTCCATTGATCTACAATTCTGTTTTTGTGCCAGTACCATACGGTCTTGATTACTGTAGCTTTGTAGTATAGTCTGATTCCTCCAGCTCCATTTTTCTTTCTGAAGATTGCTTTGGCTATTCGGGGTATTTTGTGTTTCCATACAAATTGTGCAATTTTTTTTGTTTTAGTTCTGTGAAAAATGCCATTGGTAGTTTGATAGGGATTGCACTGAATCTGTAGATTGCTTTGGGTAGTATAGTCATTTTCACAATGTTGATTCTTCCAATCCAAGAACATGGTATATCTCTCCATCTGTTTGTATCATCTTTAATTTCTTTCATCAGTGTCTTATAGTTTTCTGCATACATGTCTTTTGTCTCCTTAGATAGGTTTATTCCTAGGTATTTTATGCTTTTTGTTGCAATGGTAAATGGGAGTGTTTCCTTAATTTATCCTTCAGATTTTTCATTAGTGTATAGGAATGCAAGAGATTTCTGTGCATTAATTTTGTATCTTGCTACTTTACCAAATTCATTGATTAGCTCTAGTAGTTTTCTGGTAGCATCTTTAGGATTCACTATGTATAGTATCATGTCATCTGCAAACAGTAACAGCTTTACTTCTTT
This sequence comes from Leucopleurus acutus, assembly GCF_964270905.1. Classification (NCBI taxonomy): domain Eukaryota; kingdom Metazoa; phylum Chordata; class Mammalia; order Artiodactyla; family Delphinidae; genus Leucopleurus; species Leucopleurus acutus. The sequence continues at coordinate 76,232,452 of NC_139145.1, read as the reverse complement.
TCCAATTTGGATTCCTTTTATTTCTTTTTCTTCTCTGATTGCTGTGGCTAAAACTTCCAAAACTATGTTGAATAATAGTGGTGAGAGTAGGCAACATTGCCTTGTTCCTGATCTTAGTGGAAATGGTTTCAGTTTTTCACCTTTGAGAACAAGGTTGCTTGTGGGTTTGTCATATATGGTCTTTATTATGTGGAGTTCCCTCTATGCCTACTTTCTGGGGGTTTTTATCATAAATGGGTGTTGAATTTTGTCAAAAGCTTTTTCTGCCTCTATTGAGATGATCACATGGTTTTTCTCCTTCACTTAGTTAATATGGTGTTTCACATTGATTTGCATATATTGAAGAATCCTTGCATTCCTGGGATAAACCCCACTTGATCATGATGCATGATCCTTCTAATGTGCTGTTGGATTCTGTTTGCTAGTATTTTGTTGAGGGTGTTTTAACCCATGTTCATCAGTGATATTGGCCTGTAGTTTTCTAATTTTGTGGCATCTTTGTCTGGTTTTGTTATCAGGGTAATGGTGGCCTTGTGGAATGAGTTTGGGAGTGTTCCTCCTTCTGCTATATTTTGGAAGAGTTTGAGAAGGATAGGTGTTAGCTCTTCACTAAATGTTTGATAGAATTCGCCTGTGAAACCATCTGGTCCTGGGCTTTTGTTTGTTGGAAGATCTTTAATCACAGTTTCAGTTTCAGTGCTTGTTACTGGTCTGTTTATATTTTCTATTTCTTCCTGGTTAAGTCTCATAAGGTTGTGCTTTCTAAGAATTTATCCATTTCTTCCAGGTTGCCCATTTTATTGGTATATAGTTGCTTGTAGTGATCTCTCATGATCCTTTGTATTTCTGCAGTGTCAGTGTCAGTGGGTGAGGTTGGTTCAGTGGGTTGAGTAGGCTCCCAGAAGGAGAGGTGTGGATAGTGACCTGTGCTTGCACACAGGCTTCTTGGTGGCTGCAGCAGCAGCCTTAGCATCTCATGCCTGTCTCTGGGATCCGCGCTGATAGCCGCGGCTTGCACCTGTCTCTGGAGCTCCTTTAGGCGGTGCTCTGAATCCCCTCTCCTCGTGCACCCTGAAACAATGGTCTCTCGACTCTTAGGCGGTTCCAGACGTTTTCCCAGACTCCCTCCCAGCCTGCTGTGGAGCACTAGCCCCCTTCAGGCTGTGTTCATGCCTCCAACCCCAGTCCTCTCCCGGCATCCGACAGAAGCCCAAGCCTCAGCTCTCAGCCCCCACCCGTCCCGGCGGGTGAGCAGACCAGCCCCTCAGGCTGTTGAGTGCTGGTCGGCACCCATCCTCTGTGCGGAAATCTCTCCGCTTTGCCCTCCACACCCCTGTTGCTGCGCTCTCCTCCGTGGCTCTGAAGCCTCCCCCCAACCCACCCCCCATCTCCCCCAGTGAAGGGGCTTCCTAGTGTGTGGAAACATTTCCTCCATCACAGCTCCCTCCCACTGGTGCCAGTCTTGTCCCTATTCTTTTGTCTCTGTTTTTTCTTTTCTCTTTTGCCCTACCCAGGTACGTGGGGAGTTTCTTGCCTTTGGGGAAGTCTGAAGTCTTCTGCCAGTGTTCAGTAGGAGTTGTTCCACATGTAGATTTTTCTTTTTTTTTTTTGCGGTACGCGGTCTTCTCACTGTTGCGGCCTCTCCTGTTGCAGAGCACAGGCTCCAGACGCGCAGGCTTAGTGGCCATGGCTCACGGGCCCAGCCCCTCCGTGGCATGTGGGATCTTCCCAGATGGGGGCACGAGCCCGTGTCCCCTGCATCGGCAGGCGGACTCTCAACCACTGCACCACCAGGGAAGCCCTGTAGATGTATTTCTGATGTATTTATGGGAAGGAAGGTGATCTCCACATTTTACTCCTCCACCATCTTGAAGGTCCCCCCCCCCCGGCATACTTTATTCAACTGAAGAAATTAAGTCAGAGTATGAAGTGGAAATTTAGTAAATATTCATTCACCATAGGATGTTTGATAGGAATGCAAAAAGATATGATTGACTAGCAGCTTTGGTGAAAAAAAAACAAAAAACCGTGGAATGGAAGAGCTAGTTGTTTTGTTGATGTGTATATATAATTTCTCATTAACATACAAGATTATACAATGACACCTGTTTGGAAAATAATTTAATCACTCGATTACTTATTTTTACACAATCTGTGTTTTCCTACAAGTAGGAAAATGAGTGTCATTCTACATACTGCTAGAGTTTTAAACTGAAGTGAATATCAAAAATGATCATTTATAGAAGAATAGCAAGGAGATGGATGCAGATTAGTTTAGAATATTTGTTCATCATAAAAATCTAAGATGGTATTTAACTTCATATTTCACATTTTAAAAACCAAGCAGTATAATACATCAATGCTAATCTTGAAACAACAGCAATTTAATTGAAAAAATATTCTTTAAAACTAAGTGGAAATTATGAAGGTATAGAAAAAATTGAGTAATTTTAATGGAGATAAAGAAAATCCACACATCCTTAAAAGTAAAATAAGACTGGTGGTTGTAAAACATTTCACTATTTATATATGTGAAATTTCTTCTCTGGTACATGCCTAAAGTAAATATGTTTCAAACTTTAATATGAATTTCTTTGAACTAACATCTTGTTTCTGGGAAATGCTGTGGTTGTCATATACACTTGTTACAAAAGCAGTTACTGTGAGTGCATTTTCAAACAAATATAAAAAGGTACAGAATCATGACATGGTCTGAAAGTTCATTTGCACAAAACTAAAACAGCCATAGTAAGAGGCAAAATAATTCTGTTAATTAAATGAATTTAAAGCCAGTCTGGGGGAGATGCTTAATTTAAAAAGTGGGGGAAAATTGCTCTTAAAAATAGAAGGAGATCTTTTGAAAAGAGTTGAGCTAAACATAGAAAAGAGAAGGGATGGGCAATTAGAGGGTAGGTAAGAAGAGAAAGTTATGGAAAGGAGCTGTTTTTGTTTTAAACTATGTATTATCAAGACTCATATACAAAGCACCAGATATAGGACTTCTCATGACTGGATCAGTGGTATGAAATTTTTCAAGCAATAAGTTCCAAAATCATTTTTGACAGGAAAATTTGCTTATATCAACATATAATCTCAACTGGAATCTACTGCCACAGTTTAAAAAATAGGAAATAATAAATCTTTGAAGGATGTAGAGAATTCTGAGAATTAGTAAATCCCTAGGAATTAAAAAATTGATGGAATATAGTTTAACTATCTTTCAAATAATTTTAATTGTAAAAAATCATCTTCCAGTTTTAGACTATCTTAGTTATTTTGTTTCAAATATTTAAAATAAATCAAACTTGGATATTGTAGAGGAAATGCATGTCCAGTGGAAGAACATTAGAAAGATTCCACTGTACAATTTGAGGCCAAGAAAACATTTATTTTCCCTATCATAAAAAATATTAGGGACTTCGATGGTGGTCCAGCGGTTAAGACTCTGTGCTTCCACTAGGGGGGCATGGGTTCTATCTCTGGTTGGGGAACTAAGATCTCGCATGCCGCAAGGTATGGCCAAAAAAAAAAATTTAACTTCCTATGTTTAAAACATCAAAATCTTTTTTTATAGATTATATTTTAGTGCAATTTGCAGTTCAGTTCTACAAATTTTCAGTGAGAGGTTCACCTTTTTTGAATCTGCAAAATTGAGCACGAAGGCATACATGTGACTAGAAGTCGCAGATCTTACGTCCTCTGGTGAAGGAAGATATATCTCAAGGTCTTAAAATATTTTAATTGAAGTCCTGGTACAACTTTTCCTTCCATGGAATGAGAAACCACTCAGGTTTTCTAAACTAATAATAAAGCACACCAATAGGGACAGTTAATCTAAAGAAAGTTATTTGTTTTTCCCAAGCCCTTATGCTGTCTCACAATTACTGGGCTTTTACCTTCAGTCTGTCAGGCTGAAGAAGAGGAGAAGAGGGTGGGTCTTGGAGATGAGTTTTTTGAATTTGTAAGGAGCATCTATAGGATTAATAAGGATGTTTACATTCATAGTTAGATAGTTGCAGCAAGTAGGGTAGTCTGGAAACAGTCCACAGATGCATGCTATAGCCTAAAACATTTCTTAGGAAAACTTCATGTTGTTTTGTCTTTAACAATTGTTTTTCAGCAATCAGTTTCATCTTTTTTAAGATTTATTTATTTTTAAATTTTAGTTATTTTTGGCTGCATCGGGCCTTAGTTGCGGCACGCAGGATCATCATTGAGGAGCACGGGCTCTTCTTTGAGGAACGCAGGCTTCTCTTTAGTTGTGGCATGGGGGTTTTCTCTTCTCTAGTTGTGGCCGGTGGGATGCAAAGCGCGTGGGCTCTGTAGTTTGTGGCACGTGGGCTCTCCAGTTGAGGCACACGAGCCCAGTAGTTGTGGCACACAGGCTTAGTTGCTCCGCGGCGTGCAGGATCTTAGTTCCCTGACCAGGGATTGAACCCGCGTCCCCTGCATTGTAAAGTGGATTCCCTACCACTGGACCACCAGGGAAGTCCCCAGTTTCACCTTTAACAATGTCAGACCATCTACCTAATTTAGCCATAGTGTTAGGTAAGACTGAGAAAATGCTCACTGCCTATAGAAGGTAAAGCCTAAGATCACTCTCGGGAATGGGCAACTTTATTAGTGAACTGTATACTACACTCTGGGTCCATTAATGTTGGTTTACTTCAAGAATTTTGGATATCATATAAGTATATTATTTCAGTAATAAACCTTAACTGTTAGTATAATGGCTTTTCTGAGGTCTGTGAAACTTTCTAGCAAATCATTGAACTCAAGGGTAGGATTAGGGACCTTCCAAACTACAACAGAACTACTATCTGTCAGTAACTACTATCTTGGTGGATGCACCCTGTATACTTGAAAAGCACATTTTCTGAATGTGCTTTTCTGAATGTGCTTTATGAGATGGAATGTTTTATAAATGTCAGTATGGTCGGGTCAGTTAATACTATTGTTAGTCTTTTATATCCATACAGCTTTTCTGACTACTTTGCAATTACTAAGAGAAGATTATTGGTATCACCAACTATAATCATGAATGTATCTATTCTTTTTCAGGTTTGGCAGTTTTTGCCTCCTATATTGTGAAGTACAGTTTTTAAGTGAATACACATTTACAGTATATCTTCCTGGCGAATTGACTATTATTCATCATGAAATGTCCCTCCTTACTACTTTGTCCTGAATTCTATCATTACCATGTGACTATCATTACCATGTGACTATTATTCATCATGAAATGTCCCTCCTTACTACTTTGTCCTGAATTCTATCATTACCATGTGCTTGTGATATACTTTTCCATCCTTTTACTATTAACCAAATGTATATATGTAAATGTGCCTATTGTATACATCATGGTAGTCTAAGGGCTCTATCACTTTAAAGGTAGATATTCTGAGAATTATCAGGAATAATTTGGGAGTGTTTGTTCTGAGCTGGTTTGTAACCACAGATCTTGTGGCATAGTGGTAGTGTTTAGAAAAATAAATACTCTTTCCTGTTTCTTTTCTTTCCACATGCTGTATTTTCACTTAATGCAGTGAATAGCCCTGGATGCAGCCATACCCAGCAGTCAACTTATTTTCTCAGTGCCTACATTCTTGTTTTTTAATCTGCCCTGGGAAACAATACAAGATATGACTCAGTTTAAAAACAGGACTGAATCCTCACTTTCACCCCTCCTGCTCTTTTTGATCATTACATGTCTCAGTATCAGACAATCTTCTTTATCATTTTTAAGATAAGGAAATGATGGCACAGAAAGTTTAACTGATGTAACTAAGGTACTAAGTCAGCCTCCAATGTGAATATTGGGCTCCTGGCTCTCTGTCCAGGGCACGTTCATCCAAGCCCATTACCTTTCTGTGTATCCTCCTCCCCCTAAAAATGTTTAGGATCCTTTTACTAAAGAATTCTATTGTCCTTACCCAAATCCTGTGTGTTTAACACACAGAAAAAACACAGGCACATTTATTATTATTCTTATTAAGCAAGAAAAGAACAACTATTTGTCACACCAGACATCATAATCACTCTTGTTAAAGCTGATCTTCAAGCTTGCCCCTTGTCATGTGTGCTTGAAGATGAAGAAGAAATTCTGCCTTTAATTTTCCTAGTGGTTTAACATAAAGTCACACCTCAAATTCTTATCTCAGACAGATATATGAGTGGATGTGTGTGTATGAGTTGATTTCATTCTAATAAATTGGTGAATGGATGTGAATATACTCTGAGTGATATATAAGATATTTTTTATCATCATTGTTAGACAGGAGGCACTGTTGGTTATTGGTGAAGATACAACATTAGTGACATAGTTTCCACACTCAAAGGGTTAAAATTCAATATTGATATTGGAGTAAAGAAACCATATAAATAACTACAATGCAAAGCAGAAGATAAAGTCTTCTATAGATAATTGTAAACAAAGGAAAAAAATGCCAGGAGCATGAGAAATAGCTTCATGAAAAATCTTCATTGGATGCTTTGATCCACATAGTAATCTTACCAGATACACAGAAGGGAGGTGACTATTATGCTCACTTTATAAATGCTCTGAGCATCTATTTTTTTTAGTCCACATTCATCCAGCCAAGGGGTAGTAGAATCATTTTTGTAACTCAAGTCATCAAAATTCAAATGTAGAAGAAAATATGTATTCTACTTTCGAGTGCCACCCTCTATTTCTAATCAGCTAACTGACTTAAGCTAAATCATTTTTTAAAATATCCTATGGTTATTGCATCCTCTGGTATAAAAGCTGATATTTTTATATCGATGGTCCTAAGTCAGTTATCAAGTCTGTTAGAGTTGTAACTTCGTCATATACCAAAATAAATTTAGAAGTTTCCATTGGTAAATTACAGGGGAAGCAAATAGAAAGTGTAAATTTCCACAAAGAAAATATGAAATACCCTATTTTGAAGGTAATCTATGACTCAGAGAAATATACCCAAATAAATCATTTTGGAAAATTGATATTAGATAAATAATAGTGTGGGAAAGAATCCAATAATGGGCAAGTGGCCACATGACTTTGTTTTGCTTTTTCTCCTTTTAATTTAGTGGTTTATTTGGAATTATTCCAGTTTGTTGTAAAAAGAATCGGATGCTGCTGTTTCATTCCTCACCATGTGTGGGTGATTATGGAGGAGGATGGCTGTCTGTCAAAAGCAGATGATGCCCATGGAATGTCTGAAAATATAAAACTGCTTATTGCAAAATGATTGCTTGGGTTTATCTGTCATGCACAGACTGCCTGGTCAACAGACACTGAAATCTGAGTGAGACAGTTGTGTTGACGTGTAGTACTGAAAACAACCCTTTAATTCTTAATTAGCTGTAGTAAATGAATTTTCTTAATTCTTCAAAGTAGGCACTTGGAAATTAATCACTGCTATATAAAACTGCATATATTCAATGTTATTCCATTATCAGCAAATAAAGCAATTATTATTCACCTTGTTGCATTTTCAAATATTATAAAACTGCATGTGTGCTTAATTGATTGTAATATTTTAAAATTCCAAACTGTTAACATTTCCTTTCATTAGTCATTTATGCATACAGATGTTATTTTTATATATATATATATATTTTTTTTTGTTTGTTTGTTTTTTTTTTTTTTTTTTTTTTTTTTTTTTTTGCGGTATGCGGGCCTCTCACTGTTGTGGCCTCTCCCGTTGCGGAGCACAGGCTCCGGATGCGCAGGCTCAGCGGCCATGGCTCACGGGCCCAGCCGCTCTGCGGCATGTGGGATCCTCCCGGACCGGGGCACGAACCCGCATCCCCTGCATCGGCAGGCGGACTCTCAACCACTGCGCCACCAGGGAAGCCCTGTTATTTATATTTTTAAAAAATCTAGCCGTAATAGGCTAGCATTATTGTGGTAAAATTATATCTATTGACAAAAATTCTTAATAATCAATCAAATGTAAATTTTATATTTGTACAGGAAGATGAATGAACATGATAAACATATTATCTGACTAAACTCCATGCAGAATTTATAGGACTACCAAAATTCTCTTTGTGATTCAAATAGTATATGAAATGAATGGACAGAGATGAAGTAATTAGTAGTAGTAGTAATATACTCTCCCTGTATCTTTGTTAAAAATGGAATTTTAGAAAAATTAATAAATACAATGACTAGCTGAAAGTAATTCTGAGTGTGCTGAATTCCCACAATCTATACCAAAGTTTTTATTCCCATTCTTTTTATAAGTTGTACACTTTTGTTAGGAAAAAGAACTCAATATTTTAGGGAAATTCATATAGGCATGCTGATTATTTTCACTTTTGGAACTATATGAAATTGAAGCCTAATTAGTATATAGCAGCTATCTGTGCCAATATTTCCCAGACAGGATAGATATTTACATCCTTGAATTCTCCTTTCACCTACCAGTCTACTAAAATGTCTAAGAATATTAGTGAAGATTGGTGAAGGATTTGTATTAATTATGCATTAATCACCTTAACCATTCAACTTGTTGAAAAGATTCACAGGACTACAACAGCTTATTCTCTGGGAAGAGCTCTAGTACAAGTACAAGATACAGTACAACAATAGCAAGAAAGGCATATGCATTGAAAGGAATCTAAGGTCACAGATACAGGTCACTCTCTCCTCTCTCACCTGAGCCTTATAAAATATATTTTTATCTCCTCCAGTTTGGAAGCACCACCTATATGTATGTCAAGCACCCTGACAGCAGGAAGTCCAAAATCTGCTCATCTCTGTGGGAGGAGAGTCTCATAGTGAGCTGATCATCTGGGCATATTCTAGGCATATTCCAGCTATGTGACCATCTATGATGTGTTTTCCAACATCAAAAAGCAATTCTCTAATTCACCAACACTAACTGGCTGTCCAAGAATTCAGTTCAATTCCAACACTAACTATCCAGAGTCAGCCCAGACCCTACAGGTTAAGGGCACAGTCCCACAAGACTGCCCTGAGACAGCAGCTGCAAATGGGGTACAAGGCTACCTGCACTTCTGCCTGGCTGACTACGAATTGGAAGGTTAGCATGATCCCCCCTCATTCAGGTTCAATAATTTGATAGAAAAACTCACAGAAGTTGGGAAGTGTTATATTTACTACTACAGATATATTTTAAAGGATACACCTCAGAAACAGCCAAATGGAAGAGATGAATATTACAAGGGGGCAGGGATAGTACAGCTTGTCCATGCCCTCTTTATGCATGTTCCCCTGGGAGTGTGTTGATGTGTTCACTAACCTGGAAATTCTCCAAATCTTATTGTTTAGGAGTCTTTATAACCCAATCTCCAGACCTCTCCCTTCCTCAGAAGCCAGGGAGTGGGGGAGCTGAAAGGTTCAACCCTCTAATCACACCATATGTTCTTTTGGTGACTAGCCCCCATCCTGAAGCTATCTCAGAGCCCCCTCAGCCAAGAGAGTCATATCATTAGTATACAAAAGACACTCTTATTACTCAGAAAATTGTTTTGGGTAGTAATATTACTTCTTCTACTACATGAACATAGAATATCTTTCCACTTATTTGTATGTTCCTCAGATGGGGATCAGCCAGGATAGCAGAGTAGAAATATCCTGAGCTCACCTCCTCTCACAGGCACATGAAAATCACAACTATTTTCAGGACAACCATTGATAAAAAAGAATGGAACGTACTAGAAAAGATCTACAACTAAAGATATAAAGAAGGAGCCACAACAAGATGGGAAGGAGGGCAGCAGTTTCAATATAGTCACACCCCAGGTGGGTGACCTACAAATGGGAGAATAACTACAATTTCAGAGTATCTCCCAAAGGAGAGAGAGGTCTGAGCACCACATCGGGCTCCCTGGCCCAGGGGTCCTTCACTAGAAAGACAAGCCCCCAGAGCATTTGGATTTGAAGGCCAGCAGGGCTTAGTTCCAGTAGTCCTAGAGGGTTGGGGGAAATAGACTTCACTCTTAAAGGACACACACAAAAATGTCACATGCTCCTAGACCCAGGGAAGAAGCAATAATTTGGTAAGAGCCTGAGTCAGACCTACCTGCTGATCTTGGAGAGTTTCCCAGAGAGGCAGGAGGCAACTGCATTTCACCCTGGGGACGTACACACTACGAGTGGACATTTTTGGAGCTCATTTTAACAGAACACTGGTGTTGGCAAGCACCATTTTGGAATCCTCCTTCTAGTTTATTAGCTCCGGAACCTAGCCCCACCTTGGCCCAAAAACCAGTAGGCACCTGTGGAGAGATCCCTCAGACTAAGCAACTGCACATGCATGCAGTGCCATCCACCAGCAGACAGGCTGCCTTAAGACTCCCAGAGCCCAGAGCCATCCCTGGACATGACCCTGCTCACCAGAGGTCCTAGGGCCAGACCCCACACACCAGTGCACAGGCACTAGACCCAGGAGCCCCGGGCCCTCCAGCCAGAGACCATAGGACCCAGCTCCACTCACCAGTGGGCAGGTACCAGCCCCAGAATCCTCTAGGCCCCAGCCTCACCCTCCAAGGAGCATGTTCTAGAACTTGGGCCCACCTCCAACCACCAATGGGCAGACCACTGTCCCAAGAAAATTGCAGCCCCACAGTCTGCAGACCTGGCCTGCCTTTCAGCAGCCCAGATCCTGCCCTAGGACTGGCTGGGTCCTGCCCCCACCCACTAGCAGGCCAACACAAGCTTAGGGACACACTGGACTCTACAGCCAACTGTGTTAGGAATTGCCCCCCCCACGATCAATCCGACACTAGCTCTGGGTCCCTTGGGCCCTACAACAAGACCCCAGGACCCAGTTCTGCCAGCCAGTACACTGGCGCTAGCCCTGGGATTTGGCTTCACCCACCAGTGAGCCAGCACTAGCTCCAGGGCTTCCAGGGGGTTCCACAGCCGGCCACTTCATGATCTGGTCCTGTCAACCAGTGGCCAGCAGCCTCCAGAGAAGGCAGAGCCTGGCAACAAATAGGATTGCCCATACAGCCTGCCACAACAAAAGGACACACACAGCCCTTATGGGGGGACCCCTAGAGCATATATTAATAGCTCCAGTGTTGTGAGGAGAGTGCACTGCTGGGAAGCACAGGATGTCTCCTACAAAAGGCCACTTCTCCAAGTTGCAGAAACATAACCAACCTATGAGATACATAAAAATAAAAACAGTAACTTAGGCTAAATGAGGCAACAGAGGAACATATTCCAAACAAAGGAACAAGGTAAAACCCAGAAGAAGAATTAACTAAAGTGGAGATAAACAATCTTCCCAAGAGAGTTCAGAGTAGTGATCAAAAAGATGATCAAAGAACTTAGGAGAAGAATAGATGCATAGGGCAAGAAGTTAGAAGTTTTTAACAAGGAGTGAGAAAATATAAAGAACAACCAAACAGAGTTGAAGAATGAAACAACAAATATTTGTATCATCTTCAATTTCCTTCATCAATGTCTTATAACTTTCAGAGTTCAGTTCTTTCAACTCCTAGTTTAAGTTTATTCCTAGGTATTTTATTCTTTTTGATGGAATTGTAAATAAAACTGTTTACTTGAATTCTTTTTCTGATAGTTCATTATTAGTATATAGAAAAGCAACAGATTTCTGTATATTAATCTTGTATTCTGCAACTTTAATGAATTCATTGATTAGTTCTAATAGTTTTTTGGTGGAGACTTTACAGTTTTCTATATATAGTATCATGTCATCTGCATATAATGACAGTTTTATCTCTTCCCTTTCAATTTGGATGTCTTTTATTTCTTTTTCTTGTCTGATTGCTGTGGCTAGAACTTCCAATACTATGTTAAATAGATGTGGTGAGAGTGGACATCTTCATCTTGGCCCTGATTTTAGAGAAAAAATTTTTCACCATTGAGTATGATGTTAGCTGTGGGTTTGTCATAAATGGTCTTTATTATGTTGAAATATATTCCCTCTATACCCACTTTGATAAGAGTTTTTATCATGAATGAATTTTGAATTATGTCAAAAGCTTTGACTGCATCTATTGAGATGATCATGTGATTTTCATCCTTCCTTTTGTTAACGTGGTGTATCACACTGATTAATTTCTGGATATTGAACCATCCCTAGAATAATAAATACCACTTGATTATGGCATATGACCCATTTTATATATTGTTGAAATTGGTTTGCTAAAGTTCTAGACAAGTGAGGGGAGGGTCATAGACAGGAAAATAAGCAGACCCACATAGCTACAGCTAGGCTTGCAGTATCTAGACTACAAAAATGATGTTAGTAAACAGGGTGGGATTATGTTAATGCTAAGGCAGAGACAATCTGTTTTTATACTATTTCCATATAAATGATGATATGCCTTATTGATATGAATATTCCTTAGTCTTTTGTTGTGATAAGATATAGAATTCAGTTAGATACCCCCAAACAGGATAGAAGAAATAACATTTATTTCATATGCAAAATTCCTTATTTTTTACAGCCACCATAATATTACAATTAAATACATTGTTATTAAATACTGATTTGCTATAAATTAAACAAAATGACTCACTTCTATAGATAATTTGAATGTGCTACTTGGAAGAAACAGTATAGTGCAAATACCATGACACTTACAGACTACCAGAGCTAAATTTGAAACCCAGTTCTGACAATCACTAGTTACAGATTTGGGGGAAGATTATCTACATTTTTGTGCCTGTTTTCTTATTTATAAAAATAGGGCTATGTTTTCTTAGAGCAGGGCTTTTTTGAAGTTTATAAAAGAATGTGTGTGGCAGTAGGTCCTGGCATGGTATCAGGAGCTACAATGCTACAAATGATCAAAAGCTAGTGATGAAATCTTACTGTATTTTGTAATCTAATTTGTTAATGAAGAAGTACATGTATAAAATGGTTTCAAGAGGGAGTCGAGCTAGGTATATTGACTAAAGAATCATTTGTGTAGACATGAAATTTGAGCTAAGAGGCTAGACAAGATATATGGAAAAGTCAAGAGAATAAGATGGAGAGTTCCAATGGTTTATGACTAACTTACTTTCAAATCAGAGTCTGTCTATCCATTTATTGAAAAAAAGTATTTCCCCACACGTGTACAAAAAGCCAATGAATCTATCAATAGTTTGCCCAAGTTTATATTCTATTATTACATTTTTTATACTGCAATATTCATGAAACTTGTTTGCTTTCATTTCTATAGTCTAATGAGCCATCTAGATGCTAAGTCACACTCAAATCTATTGGCAAGTTATTTTACTACCAAAGAATAATACTATCACGCATCTATGTATAAACAGGGGTTACAATACCCGGAAAAGTTGAGTTTGAAAGATCAGAACTGAACAGCAAAAACTTTATTTCACACTGAAGAGCCAGATGAAAAGCGTTCTTATCTGTCTGGCTTTTTAAATATTTGTTCTATCTTTGGAATCAAGAAGCAATGATTTACCCCGTGCCATTTTTGATTATTCCTTTAAAAAGTACATAAGATTATCAGTAGAAGGAATGGCATCTATAATACCTATACAAAAGGAAGTATGAGATTTTAAATACACACATTCATTGTCCCACTCATATTTGACTGCATATATCATTCGTGGGCCACACAGATGTTTATCAAATGAGTTAGGGACAATGGAAAAACAAACCAAATATTTCCCCTTCTTCACCTACTTTCAGGTGAACTCTGAAACCCTCAACTCCAAATCTAAAATGCAAACTATTCCAAACCTTCTCCTTCATTTGCCAAGTTCTTTATCAACCATGCTCATGGTATGTTTTTACCACCTCATTTTCCACAATACCACCCTCCATCAATACTCCCTATAGAAAAATAATTTTGAAAATCCTGACCTTTTTGTTTGTTTGCTTCTCTATAAATTCTAAGCCCTGAAAAACAAATCTTTATTTTGTTAACCATAGAAAATTTATTAACCATAAATGGAAATGAAACTTCTTTTTCCTTGGTCTGCTGCAATACATTTATCCTGGAAATATTTTCTGTAAAAGTATATTTATAAAGTTTTTCTTTTTCCTTATAAAATGTAATTGACAATTTGATTCCCTCAAAAATGAGTCATGTGATGAATTTAACATATATAATGGGAAAATGCAAACATATACATAAGAAGAAAAATATGGAAAGCAAAATATACTTAATGATATTTAAGCTAAATATTTTTAGGTAAATCTTATCATGGCTGGATACAAGTCTATATTCTGAGTACTCAATTGGGATTCAATAATTATACATATAATTTTAAGTATTATGTGGTTTAGATCAGCAGTTACTACAAACATTAAATGTTTATTGTTTCAGCTAACCTATACATCTCACTCTTAATGTTTGCCCTTTCTTAAACACAGTTTTAATCTTAAAGTAACACACACCTCTCTGTCTGTCTCTGTATCTGTCTCTCTCTTCTTCCTTCCCTCTCCCACCTTTCTTTCTGCAGATTAAGCACATTATTCAAATTAAGGGATTATTTAGAGGCAGGGGTGAATAATAGGGTATTGGAGAGACACAACAAGAGGAAAAAAGTCACAAGAAAGATAATAACTAAATAAATTTAGGTGCAAAATTATGTAAGAATATGTTGCCTCTCCCATTTTACAAAGCAACTTAATCCTTCTTTACACAGATCACATTCAAAACTCAATTAGATGTAAGTAGGAGTTAGCCACAGCTCACCAAACACTTCATCACATTATTTGATTGCATTTAAATTGTTTTTAGGTAATTTAGGAGACAGAAACTCTGGAAATAACACTTTCCCATAACAACAGTCAGGTTCCCTGTTCATCTGTTTTTAAAATTAAATCCCTTTCATCCCCAGTGTGAAATTTTTTAACAAGGTCTGATTTGCTGTTAAAGACTGTGCACAATGCTACATAATTCTACCAAATTCCCAAACCAGGAACAGGACTTGAATGCTAATCTCAACTCCACCACTAATAGCTCTATTTCAGGCAGTACCCATGTGAATTTCAAACACCAGAATTAGTTTCATAGTCTCCCTCCTCTGGCCTTTTAAAATATTCTTTAAAAAGTATGAAATCATAACTATTTATTATGCTTTCAGCCTCAGGGTTGGAAGACTTCAATAAAGCAAAATGGGAAATGTCTCAGGAGTTTTCTTACTCCTCCTCCCCCAGTAGTATAAGAGGTACATATAAAATCATCAGCAATAATGCCCTTATAAAAAGGCTAGGTGAAATATGTCTTTGTTGTTTCATTAAACACCCTTTGGTCAATTGTGACACCATCTGGCCAGAGGCACTGTTTCTCAAGGCATTCCATAATACATGCAATTGGTACAAAGGTAATAGGTTCTACAAGTAAAAGAGGCATGCATGACATGGTCAGATAAATTTGGACACACCAGGAAAGCTGAACTGAGTAAAAGTAAACAGGTGTTCTTACAAGATTTCTCAAAGCTTTCAGTATATTAATTTGAATTATGAACCCCCAAGAATGAGAGGGTACATGCGTAGTTTCTCGAAGCAGATGGAGGGGGAGGTGCACAGACTTCAGAATGAGACAACTGGGCACAGAACTAGATTTAGTTTATTGTCACCCTACATGCTTAGGGGTGAAAATCCCTCTGAGACTCAGTTTCCTCATCTGCCATATGATGCAGTGGATAAGAGACAGACAGTCTCTAAAGACAGACACACTAAGGCTCAGATCCCAGGGCTGTCATGTGTTCACTTGAGTTCTTAGGCAAGTTACTACAAGTTCTTTGTATCTTGGAGTTTCCTTTTGAAAAATAAAGGTAGTAACAGTAATATCTACTCCCACATTTATGATAAGGATTAGATTGCTTAATCATTTTAAAGTGCCTTAAAGGATAGTTGCTCACTAAAGATGATTTTCTTTCACTTCATTCCCTTCCATCTCACACCCAAGAGTTCAGAACCTCTGTGTTTCTACCTGGTTATCTTGCTTTTCGCCTGCTTTGCTTTTTTTTCCTGGAACAAGGTCACAACCTCATATTTTTACCTCCTCATTCAATTTGCATGTCATTTTCTGAATGGTCCACCTTATCTTGTCAACAGTTGGTATACAGTATGAACTCTGCATATTCATCCCCTCTAAATTCACATGACATTAAAAGGAGACATTAAAGAGCAGCAATGATGTAAAAAAATTCAACCACCGCACGAGCAAACCGGTTAAATGGTATTCCACAGCAAACTACTGTGTTCTGAGAGGCTAATCTTGCCCTTAATTGCTCATGTGATATTGTGCTTCCCTCTGAGAGGAGGCAACTTACATATAACAGGTCGTGTAAGAAAAAAAAAATGGAATGAGAATGTGGGTTGTTTTGACTCCACAATTTCAGGCTTCAGTTCTTACCTCTGTCAAAAAGAAAAGTTAAACCAAGGTTTTTCCTAACCAGGAAATTTAACTGTTACCTCCATGCTGTGTATAGAGTGAAAAGAGAGGATTCTGTTGAAGATAATATATACATATTTTTAGAAAGTATCTGAATAAACCACTACATTGCAACCATTTTAAATCTGCTGATGTCTAGCATCTACATTACTTCAACTTTTTACCCTTGTTATCAGTCTCTTCAATCCTAAGTCAAATGGACATACTTCAGTTCCTATTTTTGACCTTTCTACAACTTGTGACAGTTGGTAATTGATTGCTGCCATGTGACATTTCTTCTCCTTTAGCATGCACGGCACAACACTGTCCTAACTTACTGTTATCTCTCAAGTCATTCCTTCTCAGTCCTCCACACTACATTCTCATGTCTGACTGCCTATTTGAAATTCTACCTTTAGTTGTCTCTATGCATATGCCACATATTCTCCATAGCCCATTTTGTCATTACCGAGAAATTCAACCACTGCTGATACATAGATTCATTCATTCATCAAAAACTGTCTTAATGCCTATATACACTCAAAGTCCCACTGTATACATAGGAAGCAGTATTAAAAGACGCAGACATGTAGTTCCTGAAATCATAGAATACACACACACACACACACACACACACACACACACACACACACACAGGAACATACATACTTACAAATTGTGGTAAATATCATTAAAGAAATGAATATGATACTGCGTCAAAAATGGTTAGAGTGGAATGGAATAAAGAAATACTTTAAAGTGGTTAGAGATGCTAATGGAGAAAAAATAAAAAGAGGGAAATTCTAGGGTATCAGATGTCAAGATTATGAACCACAAAGCAAGTCTCAAAAATTTTATACATATGAAATTATATGCAGGATGTTCTCTTCCTACAGTGTAACTACAAATAAACAACAACAAATAATGGAAAATAGCCATATATTACTTAAATTAAGTAGTAAGTAGTCCACTACTAAGTAATGCATTAGTGAAAAAGATATCAAAATCGAAATTACAAAGTATTTTGAACCAAATGATATTGAAAATGTGGCATCAAAATCTGTGATATATGGCTAAAGCTAGGCTTATAGAAAAACATATAGCACTGTCATTATTTAAGGAGGACATGTAGACAATTCAAAATCTATCTATACCTAAATTATTAGGATTAGAGAGTTTATGAAGCTTTCTAGATATGAAATTATAAATAATAGTTATATTTCTCTATTATCACCAAAATCTTAGGAAATTAAGCTTTAAAAATAATACCATTGTAATAGCATCAAAAAACACAAAATTCTAAAAACAGATCTGATAAAAGATGTACAAAACCCCTGCACCAGCAAAATATGAAACTTTACTGGGAGAAATGAAAGACTATCTTAATAAAAGGAGGGAAATACCATGCCCACTGTTTGAAAGACTTTCCAAATTAATGTACTGATTCAATGTTATCCCTATAAGTCCTAACAAGGATTCTTGTGGAATTAACAAGCTAATTCCAAAATTAACATAGATATACCTAGGGCCAAAAATTGCCAAGAACAAAGCAAGAACACTTACCATACCAAGCATTGTAATAAAACTACTAGTTAAGGCAGTGTGATGGTACAAGGAGAGACAAATGGGCCAATGGAACTGAACAGATAATACAGAACAAGAAGCACATAGGAATGGGCTCTTGATTTTGACAAAACAGGCATTGTAGAGCAGTGGAGGAAAGAAAATGTCTTTTCTATAAATGGTGGTTGGTAAATTAACTAACAATTAGATAAATAAATAACCCCCACTTCACAACATACACAATTATCAATCCCAAATGGATGCTATATACATGAAAGGTAAAAAATAAAAATTTTAGAACAGATAACTATGACTTCATAGCATAGGATGATTTAAAAAATTCTCTAACACTAGAGATAAATTAGACTACTATTAATAACTCTTTTTTTGAAAAGACACAAAAAGAATGAAAAAGCAAGCCCAAAATGAGAAATTATATATTTAACACATATAACTGACAATGAGTCTCATATTAAGGAAATAATAAAAACCTTTTATTAATTAAAAAGGAAAAGGCAAGGCAATTCTTCAGTGAACAAGAAATTTGAACTGGCACTTTACAAAATAAGAGAGCCAAGTGACGAATAAATATTTTAAGGGTCACTCAACATTGATACTGATCAAGGAAATACAAATGAAAACTGCAATAGGATACCACTATATAACCTACCAGCATTGTTAAAATGTAAATACACACCCTCTAACAACATCATGTAAAGGCAAAGTGAAGTAAGCCAAACAGAAACACAAATATCATACGATACGGCTTAGATGTGAGATCCCCCTCCACAAAAAAAGATACAAATGAACTTATACACAAAACCGAAATTAGACCCACAGACATAGAAAACAAACTTATGGTCACCAAAGGGAAAAGGGGGGAGGGATAAATTAGGAGTTTTGGATTAACATATACACACTATTATATATAAAAATAGATAACCAACAAGGACCTACTGTATAACACAAAAAACTGTACTCGATATTTTGTAATAATCCATAAGGGAAAAATAATCTGAAGAAGAATATATATATATATATATACACACACACATAATAAACATTAGTGAATGAACTTAAAAGCTTTTATTTCTGTCAAGTTTTTCAAAATGCTATTTCCGTATTTACAAAAAGGTAAATTGAGAATAAAAAAAAAAGAAACAGCAAGAAATCCCCTCAATACAAGTGACATAAGACTCTATCCCCATAATCAGATATGGGGATATGTCAGATAGCAATGAGAGTGCCATGGATTTTACCGAGCCTGTCAGAGAGAAAAGATCCCCAACAGTATCTCAGTGGCCCATTATAAGCATCTTTGATGAAAATACATTTTAACACAACTCAAATATCTTTAAATACCATGCAAACACATAAAGCCTTTCTCTACAGACTCAAAATGCATTTTATTTTATTTTGCAGCAGCATTCTTGTAGCTGGTAAACAGATAAAGCATCTTAAGAATAACTGGTTATTTCTCCTTCAAGCAATGCTTTTCTTCCCCAATATGTTAGATAGGACCCTGATTTTATGTAGAGAGGGCTTACACAAAAAGAGAAGGGTTTGTCTAAAGGCTGTAGGGCTATCTCTCAGAACCTAATGACTATCAGGCATGGAAGGAGAAGTTGCAGAGCCTCAGGACTACATAAATGTGGACCTAAATACTGCTGGAGACACAGAAACAGGTTCTTACTTCTGCTTCTTTGTGCATCTTTTTATGTTGTATTTCTATCTACAGACTGGCTTCTACCACACATCATACCATCTGATGTATAATGTCTCTTTAAAACTCTTGAGATTATTTACTATGAATACAGTTACACAAAGAGGCTGACTCTGTTTCTCTATCTTTCTGTAGATGTTTGTGTGCATGTGTATGTATACATACATATGTTATAATTACATTTAAAATTAAGTAACTAAATTGGTATTATATATATTAAACTTGATAATTCATTTGCTATCTATATCTGTAATGCTTATCAAGACACATCTCTTGATATACAGGGGACTTATTTCAACTCAAAATATATACTTTGTGTGTATATACATACATATATGTGTGTGTGTGTGTGTGTGTATATACACACTTTCCTTGCTTAGGTCACCTGAACAATTTGGACCAAGCACCTATGAATAGATGACTAATATGATTTAGTAAAAGCATCTTTTGTGGGCCCCCTCCACTTGAGTCAACAAGGTGTCAAGTTACCTAAAAGGCAATATGAAAAGTCTAAAAAATGCTAGTAAATGCCTATTCTATTAAGTCAAGGGCAAAAGGCTTTTCCAAAATTAGAAAACTCTACGTGCTTAGCAATGTTAGTGTTGACATTCAACAAAGATTAATCACACAAAAGAATCATTAATTATTTAAAACTCTGTATTTATTTTCCCTGAAAAGGGTACATTCTTTGCCTTCTATTATCTTACAGATGATCTTTGGGTTGGGACCAATTTAGCAAGATTCCCAATCTCAAAGAATAGATTTTCCACTGTCCTAAAAAGGAATTAAGTAACAATTATAATAGAAAGCCTATATTTTAAAACCTGCTTTACCTCACTGATATTATATCCAACTTAATTCAAAGGAATTGTGGCATTTTTTTTCAGCATCTTGACACTCAATTCCTGCAACATCCAGGAATTTAAATAAGAGTCAGTTTCACTTATTTTTGTAAAATATTTATCTAGTTCTATTAAACTGCACTAAAATGCTTGCATTCTTTTAAGGATCATGAGAAGAGACAGAAAAAAGAGGAGCAGTAGCAGGAATCCAAACAAATTTACAACTGCAAAACAAATAGTAACAATAAAGCTTTGAAAGTAGATATGAATCCCAATAAGTTAACAGCTAATTGGCCAGAACTATTAGATAAATGCATTCTATGATTTTAACCTTCAGGTTAATAAATCTTTTATTTAAATACCTATTACATTTCATATTACTTATTTATGATACTAAAATCAAGCATTGATCAGCTTGAGTTCATAGGTGGGCTAAATTGAATACAGTAATAGGTTACTTAAGAAGGATATTTGTAATTCAGTGAGAGAACTTGAAGTAATATCAGGAGTAGGGTGGTTTTTTGTTTATTTGTTTTTCCGGTACGCGGGCCTCTCACTGTTGTGGCCTCTCCCGTTTGCGGAGCACAGGCTCCGGACGCGCAGGCCCAGCGGCCATGGCTCACGGGCCTAGCTTTCCGCGCATGTGGGATCGTCCCGGACCCGGGCACGAACCCGTGTCCCCTGAATCGGCAGGTGGATCTCAACCACTGCGCCACCAGGGAAGCCCATAGGGTGGTATTTTTAACAACATCCGTTGAACTTTTTAATAGACACAGAGTGGTAATGTGGGACTCGAGGGACATTGTTCCAGCTAATGATTAAGAACTCTCCAGACAATAGGGGCTTCTTAGACAATGGGTGAATTTCCAGGATGTCCGGCCCCCTTCCGAGAAGGAGGGAGATAACAAAATGTAAAAAAGGTGTCTGTCAAAGACCAATCAGGCAGCTGGGGAGAAGGAGGGAGATAACAAAATGTAAAAAAGGTGTCTGTCAAAGACCAATCAGGCAGCTGGGGACAAGTTCCCTCTCTGGTCCGAGCCTAAGCCGGGACCAATCAGCAGGAGAACACAACCAAATCTATAATTTACATACGGGGAAGTGGGAACCTATAAAACGGACATATTCGCGCCCAAAAGGGTTCCTTCTTCGACCTCCTGCGTGAGGACCAAGGAACCCCGGTGCACCGGCCTTCAATAAACCTCTTGCGTTTTGCATCGACTTCCGACTCTTGTTTCCTGGGCGAGTCGAAACTCCTAGGAGACCGCGCAGGTCTAACATTTGGGGGCTCGTCCGGGATTCCACTCGCCCCGGACCACAAGAACATCGGGAGTTGGAGGTACCAGGTAAGCTCGAGCTTGATTGTCTGTTTGTCCCTTGTTCTTTGTGGGCCATTATCGGAGGAAAGCCGTAAGAATTGGCTTATTATGGAATCTGTATCGGACCTCTGGCTAGGCAGACGTGCTAATAGCCGGCGTCCATGAGCCCTAGGGGACGCCCTGGTGGCTCATCTGGAAGGAGAGGCAAACTCTGTCTCCCCTTCACTCGGTTTCGGCAGTTCCCTTGGTAATAACTGCCATCTGAAGAAGTTTCGGTTTTGAAGCGAGCTCGCGGTGGCCCATGCGTATATGTGTTTCATGGAGTTTTAACTGTTTCTGTATTGTGGTCTATTCTTCTTCTCTGACGGACGACAATGGGACAAACTGTGACGACTCCTCTTTCCCTTACCCTAAGCCATTGGACCGAAGTTCGGGCCAGAGCCCATAATTTTTCGGTAGAGGTGAAGAAAGCAGAAAGAGCAGGCAGCCCGTGAAAGAAGACGAGATAAGAGACAAGAGAGGAATTTAAGTAAGATACTGGCCACTGTGGTTGGAGGAAGAAATATAGGGGATAGAAATGGGCAGGAAGGGCGAACGGCAGACAGAAGGCGACCATTAGACAAGGACCAATGTGCCTACTGTAAAGAAAAAGGACATTGGGCGAGAGAATGCCCTAAGAAAAAGAATGGAGGAAGGCCAACCAGAAACAAAATCTTAACATTGGAAGAAGAAGACTAGGAAAGTCAGGGCTCGAACCCTCTCCCCGAGCCCCGGGTAACTCTTAAAGTGGAGGGGGAACCTGTTCAATTTTTGGTAGATACCGGAGCCCAGCACTCCGTCCTCCTCCACTCAAAAGGTCCTATCTCAGCTAAAAGGTCATGGGTACAAGGAGCCACTGGGAATAAACAATATTCATGGACCACACGAAGGACAGTAGATCTTGGGATTGGACGAGTAACCCATTCATTTTTGATTATTCCGGAATGCCCCTATCCTTTGCTGGGAAGAGATTTACTCTCCAAAGTAGGGGCTCAAATCCACTTTCAGCCAGAAGGTCCCACCATAACTGATAATAAAGGAAGGTTACTTCAAATATTGACTATGAAATTAGAAGATGAATATAAATTATACGAGCAGCCTTCATCTTCACGAGTTAATGTTACAGATTGGGTAACTCGGTTCCCTCAAGCCTGGGCAGAAACTGCCGGAATGGGGATGGCCAAAAATCGGCCCCCGGTGCTAGTGGAACTCAAGGCAACTGCCACCCCAATAACGGTCCGTCAATACCCCATGAGTAGAGAAGCCAAAGATGGTATCCGTCCCCATATACAGAGGCTACTAGACTTGGGCATCTTAATAAGATGTCAATCAGCATGGAACACCCCTCTCCTGCCGGTAAAGAAACCAGGAACAAATGATTATCGGCCGGTGCAGGATCTACGAGAGGTAAACAAACGGGTGGCAGACCTCCACCCCACAGTTCCAAACCCTTACAACCTCCTGAGCACTCTTCCACCTCAACATACGTGGTATACTGTTTTGGACCTTAAAGATGCTTTTTTCTGTTTAAGACTCTCTCCCCTGAGCCAACCCTACTTTGCCTTCGAATGGAAAGATCCAACATCGGGAATGTCTGGTCAGCTGACATGGACACGGCTACCTCAGGGATTTAAGAACTCCCCGACCATCTTTGATGAAGCCCTCCATCAGGATTTGGCATTATATAGAGAATCAAATCCCCAGGTAACATTACTCCAATACGTTGATGATATTTTATTAGCTGCTGAGACCCAAGAAGATTGTATCAAGAGTACTGAAAAACTGTTAACGGAACTTGGAACCCTGGGATATAGAGCCTCAGCCAAGAAAGCACAAATATGCCACCAACAGGTCAGTTACCTGGGGTATCTATTAAAAGGGGGGCAAAGATGGCTCACGGAGAGCAGAAAGGATACGGTGGCCCAAATTCCGGCTCCCAAAAACGCCAGGCAGGTTAGAGAATTTTTGGGGACGGCCGGATTCTGTAGACTATGGATTCCAGGGTTTGCTGAGCTGGCAGCCCCATTGTACCCCCTAACCAAAAACAGCACTCCTTTCGTTTGGGGCGATAAGGAACAACGGGCTTTTGACCAAATCAAACGAGCTTTACTTTCAGCTCCAGCCCTAGGACTGCCAGATGTAACCAAACCTTTTCATTTATATGTGGCCGAAAATAAGGGCATTGCAAAAGGAGTATTGACTCAGAAATTGGGTCCCTGGAATCGCCCAGTTGCTTATTTGTCAAAAAAATTGGACCCTGTGGCATCAGGATGGCCCACCTGTTTAAAGATAATCGCTGCAGTGGCCGTTCTAGTCAAAGATGCTGACAAACTAACTTTAGGACAAAATCTAATGATAACAGCTCCTCATGCCCTGGAAAATGTAGTCCGTCAACCACCGGATAGGTGGCTAACTAATGCCAGGATGACCCATTACCAAACCCTGTTGCTAAACTCAGATCGCATCAAGTTTGCTCCAGCCACAGGACTCAATCCAGCCACCTTGCTACCTGATCCTGACTTGGAAGGCTCCACCATCATACATGATTGTCAGGAAGTACTGGCCGCAGCACACGGCAGTAGGCCAGATCTGACGGACCTGCCCCTCCCTGATGCTGATTTCACCTGGTTCACGGATGGGAGCAGTTTCCTGGAGGAAGGTAAGCGTCGAACTGGGGCAGCCGTGGTAGACGGAAAACAAGTCATATGGGCAGCGGCGCTACCACAAGGGACCTCAGCCCAACGAGCTGAATTAATTGCCCTGACGAGGGCATTAGAGATGGCAGAGAATAAAAAAGTAAACATCTACACAGACAGTAGATATGCATTTGCTACCGCTCATATCCACGGTGCCATTTACCAACAGAGAGGGCTACTAACTTCAGGTGGCAAAGAAATTAAAAACAAAGACGAAATCATGGCTTTGTTGACTGCACTCATGCTTCCTACTAAAGTCAGTATCATCCACTGCCCTGGACATCGAAAAGGAAATACCCCAATAATTAGGGGAAATAATATGGCTGACCAAGTGGCCCGAGAAATAGCATCGGGAGAAGTCATTCTAGGACTGTCAGATAAAGTTCTTGAAAAACCAGGCCGCAACGAAGAAATCATCCCGGCCACAACAAAAGGAACTTTGTCCCCTCAGCAAGCAGAATCCATGTTACAACAGATGCACAGATGGACACATTTGGGGACTAAAAAGATGGTAGCCTTGTTACAAAAAGCCGGGTACGAAACCCCTGGAATGACAAAATTAGCTGAACAAATTGTGCAGGAATGCGTCCCATGTCAACAGGTAAATGCTCACAAAGGGAAACTTGAAACTGGAAAGAGACTCAGGGGGGACCGCCCAGGAACTTACTGGGAGGTGGACTTTACCGAAGTGCGTCCTGGAAGGTACGGTAATAAATACCTTTTAGTTTTTGTAGACACTTTTTCAGGATGCATAGAGGCTTTCCCAACAAAGAAAGAAACAGCTGCTGTAGTAGCCAAGAAGATTTTAGAAGAAATTTTTCCTCGATTTGGAGCACCAAAGGTAATAGGGTCTGATAATGGTCCAGCCTTCGTTGCCCAGGTAAGTCAGGATGTGGCCAGATATTTGGGGACTGATTGGAAATTACATTGTGCATATAGACCCCAGAGTTCAGGTCAGGTAGAAAGAATGAATAGAACTCTAAAAGAGACCCTAACCAAATTGTCCTTGGAGACTGGCGGTACAGATTGGACGGTGCTCCTTCCTTTAGCCCTGTTCCGGGTTAGGAATACACCTTCCCGGTACCATCTTACTCCTTTTGAGGTGCTATACGGGGCCCCACCTCCCCTTCTCACCTTAGGAGAAGAAATAAAACCAGACTGTCAAAATAACACTGACTTGTATGCTAGGCTATTGGGACTCCAACTGGTCCAAAAGGAGATATGGTCCCAACTCGCCGAGGCCTACCAACCGGGAACACCGGGAACACCGGGAGAAACTCATCCTTTCCAAGTCGGAGACTCCGTATACGTCCGTCGGCATCGAACCCAGACGTTGGAACCTCGATGGAAAGGACCATACACCGTCCTCCTAACCACCCCAACGGCCATAAAAGTGGACGGCATCGCTGCCTGGATCCATGCTTCACACGTGAAAGCTGCACCAGCGGCGGCATCATCAGGATGGCAGGCCCAAAGAACCAACAACCCGCTCAAACTCAAGCTTCTACGAACCTAAGACTTATAATTTTGGTTTTACTGCCTTTACTGACTGTAAGTGATTTTAGCCCTCACCTGCCCCAACGTCTAACTTGGCAGGTAATTTCTCAAACTGGAGATATAACCTGGTCCATTAGCCATACTGCCCCTCCCTGGACCTGGTGGCCAGACCTTTTTCCTGATGTCTGTAAACTGGCCATAGGAGCTCCCTATTGGGATCTAGAGAGTTATGATCAGCATAATGCTCCGTCCCAACTTCTAACTAAAGCTGATTACTCTGGGGAGGGTTGTAAAAACCAGGTCCGAAGAAGTTGGCTCAGAACCCTCTCCTTCTATGTATGCCCCGGGTTCCATCGCCCCCGATCCCTGAATTATAAATGTGGGGGAACTGAAAATTTATATTGCCAAAACTGGGGATGTGAAACCACAGGAGATACTTATTGGAGACCCACCTCAACTTGGGATTTTATTACAGTAACAGCCAACTACACTCATACTTCTTATAGGGGTCCCCGACCCGTCGCCCCCGAATGTTCAGGATGGTGCCACCCCCTCAAAATTTCCTTTAGTAATCCTGGAAAAAGAGATAAAAAATGGGTAAATGGCCACTCATGGGGCATTAGATTTTACAAGAATGGAGATGATTTGGGAATATTAATGACCCTTAAGCTAAAGATTGAGACTCCTGCTCCTATATCAATAGGCCCAAATCCCGTACTTGGCCCCCCTTTGCTTCCCCCGGCCCCTTCAACTACGTCAACAAAGAATGAGACTAATGAAACCTCTGGATCCAAAGAACCCACAGTTAAGCCTGGGACTCCTCAGGATAGGATGCTTTCTTTGGTGCAGGCAGCCTTTACAGTCCTTAATGCTACAAACCCGGAGGCTACAAAATCATGTTGGCTCTGTTATGCTGCCCCTCCCCCTTATTATGATGCTATAGGATATAGTTCTAATTATACTAATGTCAGCTCCCCGGACCATTGTCGATGGAAACAGAAAGGGAACAGTAAATTAACTCTGTCTTCGGTTTCTGGAAATGGTACTTGTATAGGAACACCTCCCCAGTCCCATCGACACCTTTGTCATGATTTCAGCCTCCCTTCAGGCTCGGGATATCTTGTACCTCCCCAAGATGGATGGTGGGCATGTAACACGGGGCTAACCCCTTGTGTCTCTCTAGAGGTTCTCAACAATTCAGCTGATTTTTGTGTGCTAGTGCAATTAGTTCCTAGACTTATCTATCATTCAGATTCGTCCTTCTTAGATGAATACGAGGGAAAAACAAGAAGGAAGAGAGAACCTGTAACCCTCACATTGGCTGTCCTTCTAGGACTAGGAATATCTGCCGGGATAGGAACAGGAACCACAGCCCTCATACAACAACCCCAGTATTATGCAAGTTTAAGACAGGCTGTAGACATCGATCTTCGAGCATTAGAAAGTTCCATAACTCAACTAAAGGAATCACTCACCTCACTTTCAGAAATGGTGTTGCAGAATAGAAGAGGCCTAGATTTGCTGTTTCTTAAAGAAGGGGGATTATGCGCCGCTCTAAAAGAAGAATGTTGCTTTTATATTGATCATTCAGGAACCATTACCAAAACCATGGATAAACTAAGGGAACGCTTAGATAAAAGGCAAAGGGAGAGAGAAAACGAAAAAGGATGGTTTCAATCATGGTTTGATAAGTCCCCCTGGTTTACCACCTTAATCTCTACTCTGTTGGGACCTCTTATTGTTTTATTGATGATTTTAACTTTTGGACCATGTGTTCTAAATCGCTTGATAGCATTTATTAGAGAACGTATCAGTACTGTACAAGTTCTAATGTTAAGACAACAGTACCAAAGTTTACGAACAGAAGGTTGAGATTCCATGATTGGAATCAATAGTCACAAGAAAAAGGGGGGAAATGTGGGACTCGAGGGACATTGTTCCAGCTAATGATTAAGAACTCTCCAGACAATAGGGGCTTCTTAGACAATGGGTGAATTTCCAGGATGTCCGGCCCCCTTCCGAGAAGGAGGGAGATAACAAAATGTAAAAAAGGTGTCTGTCAAAGACCAATCAGGCAGCTGGGGAGAAGGAGGGAGATAACAAAATGTAAAAAAGGTGTCTGTCAAAGACCAATCAGGCAGCTGGGGACAAGTTCCCTCTCTGGTCCGAGCCTAAGCCGGGACCAATCAGCAGGAGAACACAACCAAATCTATAATTTACATACGGGGAAGTGGGAACCTATAAAACTGACATATTCGCGCCCAAAAGGGTTCCTTCTTCGACCTCCTGCGTGAGGACCAAGGAACCCCGGTGCACCGGCCTTCAATAAACCTCTTGCGTTTTGCATCGACTTCCGACTCTTGTTGTTTCCTGGGCGAGTCGAAACTCCTAGGAGACCGCGCAGGTCTAACAGTAAGAGTCCACATGACTAAAAATATTGAATAAGACAAATTGTTTCACTTCGGGAGATTAAAGTTTTAATTTTTTTTATTTTACGTTATTATTTACTTTTTTTAAACATTGTTATTGGAGTCTAATTGCTTTACAATGGTGTGTTAGTTTCTGCTTTATAACAAAGTGAATCAGCTATACATATACATATATCCCCATATTTCCTCCCTCTTGCATCTCCCTCCCATCCTCCCTATCCCACCCCTCTAGGTGGTCACAAAGGACTGAGCTCATCTCCCTGTGCTATGAGGCTGCTTCCACTAGCTATCTATCTTACATTTGGTAGTGTATATATGTGCATTCCACTCTCTCATTTCATCCCAGCTTACCCTTCCCCCGCCCCGTGTCCTCAAGTCCATCCTCTATGTCTGCGTCTTTATTCCTGTCCTGCCTCTGCATTCATCAGAACCTTTTTTTTTTTAGATTCCATATATATATGTGTTAGCATACAGTATTTGTTTTTCTCTTTCTGACTTACTTCACTCTGTATGACAGACTCTAAGTCCATCCACCTCACTACAAATAACTCAATTTTATTTCTTTATGGCTGGGTAATATTCTATTATGTATATGTGCCACATCTTCTTTGTCCATTCATCTGTCAGTGGACACTTAGGTTGCTTCCATGACCTGGCTATTGTAAATAGAGCTGCAATGAACATTGTGGTGTATGACTTTTTGAACTATGGTTTTCTCAGGGTATATGCCCAGTAGTGGGATTGCTGGGTCATATGGTAGTTCTATTTTTAGTTTTTTATAAAGTTTTGAGTTTATATTAAAGCCAACAATTTTACCTTATTGCATCTATTGAAAGGACCAAGGATCTAGCAATTTCTCTGTTAATGTTATCATTTTTAAAAAAATTAGATAATTTTGGAAGTCTCATCTTCTTTCATATATATGTGTATGTAAAACAAAAATGTGTATATAATAAAGAATTTATAAATTGAGAAGAAATACATATAAACATAAATATGTAACTATTTTATAAATCACTATTTATATATATTATTCATATACACTGAACTTGATAGATCATTCGATCTCTATACCTATACCTGTAAAGCTTACAGAGACACATCTCCTGTGGTATAATAGAGGACTTATTTCAGCTCAAAGTATTTACATGATGAATAGAAAATGACACATTACCATTATTGCTTACTTTTTGGTACATTTATGACGCTAAAGAAATTTCTATGAACATATTAATAGATGATAGATGGATGGCTGGATAAATGGATGAATGGTTATAGTTGTTGCATTGTTTAAAAGTGCTTTTTGTCTTTGCTAAAAGAAGAAAAAATCAATACAGAGAAATATTTTTAATTATTAAAAAATAACTGGAGGGCTTCCCTGGTGGCGCAGTGATTGAGAGTCCGCCTGCCGATGCAGGGGACGCGGGTTCGTGCCCAGGTCCGGGAAGATCCCACATGCCGCGACATGCCACGGAGCGGCTGGGCCCATGAGCCATGGCCGCTGAGCCTGCGCATCCGGAGCCTGTGCTCCGCAACGGGAGAGGCCACAGCAGTGAGAGGCCCGCGTACCGAAAAACAAAAACAAAAACAAAAACAAAACTGGATATAAAGGAATGTAGAAGAAGTTTATCTAAAACTAGATAGCATATATTTGACCCATTATCTCCCATACATAAAACAGGGCTAATTAAACAATGTATTTTGACAGAGCAGCTACTCTCTCCTCCTTGATACCACTTTTTAAAACTGTTTTCTGTTTTTTTAATTCCTACTGTGAGTAAGAAAATAGATTTCTTATTGTAGTTAATTTTAATTAATTTAAATCCAAACAGCCACATACAGCTATTTAAATAGTTACAGTATTTGATAGTGCAGAACAAGATTATCTCTATTCTACCCACAAAAAACCACCTAAGCATCATGCAATATTCTGTCTAGAAAGACACTGTACTATGTGTAGACATATGCCCAGGCCTGGCTTCTCCTTTCTCTCCAATGTTAGATTTCTTCTTCTACCTGTTATTTCCTTCTTTTGCCATTATTCCTTAATGCAAAACAATGAATTATGTATATAAATTTACAGCTGCTTAAAGGAAAGAAGTTATTTAAAACATGTGACCATGCTTGCAGAAACAGTTTCTAATCTTCACATTTAGAGAACAAGCTAAGGAATGGCATTTGCAAAGATTTCCCAGGATTTTATTAACATTAACTATTGAAGATATGCCCTGCATAGTATTTAATAAAAAGTAACTTTTCTCCTCTCTGCAGCATAGAAAGCTTGGTCTTACACTTAAAGTACAAATAAAAAGCAGCTCTCAAGTTTGTGTCCTATGCTGTCACCTGTCAAAAATAAATAATTCTCATACAGAATTAAATAGCATCTTATACACTCTCTCTCCCAACCTGTCCAATGTGACACTGTGGGGTAGAAGCAGCCACGACAGGTCCTCCGTTCCATGCGTCTTAGGCTAACACTAAGGTTCAGTTGTTGCAACCCCAGAGACTAAAGGGGAGAAAAATATCACCATTTCATTCTCTGTTCTTGAATCTGCTTTCCTGCCATGGAACCTTCTCACTTCTTACCCTCCTCACTCTCGCCCAGCCCACAGAATTACAAGAAGGCTTCTCTGGGGTACAGGAGAATTGAAGCATTCAAATGACAAATGGGCATGGTGAATGTTACGGACAGTTGTGCCTTCTCTAGATCACCTGGTATTTGGTATTTGGAAGGCAATGCACAGCACAATCATTCATTGCACAAGCTGTGGAGTCTGACAGAAGTAGCCTCGGTGGCTCGAATATTTCCTGTATTTACTATCACCCCGGGCAAGTTATTTAGACTTTGTGTATCCAAGTTACCCCATCTGTAAAATGATGATATTAATAGTTGCCTTAGAAGATGGTTACTAGGAAAAATCAAACAGTACACACATGAATTTGTTATCCAGCTCCTGGCATAAAGTCTCTAAATGACAGCTGTTACAATTTTAAAAGGACAAAATTAACAAGTATAGGTGTAACTTAATAACCATAATCTTAGGAAGTGCTTATCATCCATTTGTTCTTTTCCTGCTTAACTTCCTGTGTCGATTTCTTCTCTTCACTGAAACTCTTAAGACATTTGCAAACGCAAGTTACTTTTACTGCACCTTGTTTCCTTGACTGAATCCTAACTGAAGGAATATCCCAATCTTAACAGCTCCATAACTGCACTCATTTTTCCCCCTCAAATATAACACTGCTTCCAGGATTTCCTTTACTGATAAAATACTGGCATTCATTTGTCATTAGAGTAGTCTTTTATTCCTCCCTTTCACGAAATCAGTATCCAAGTCATGTAAATTCCACAACATTGACATGTCTTAAATAAAATATTTTCCTTATATTCCCACAGCTTCTGCCTTACTACAGACTCTTAATACCTCTTCTAACCAGTGTCATCCTCTACCCTCCATTTATGACCCTTCCAAAGCACCCAAGTGACCCTTATATAATGATCATGCCACTTCTTTGCTTGGAAGCCTGCAGTGATTTTCGTTTTTCATAATATAAGGTCCAAATTCCTAATCACAGCACACACAACTGTTCATGTTATGGTCCTGCCTTTCTTTCAGGACTCGTACTGTTTTCTACTTTTCGGCCTTGCAGAAGTACCTAGAGATCTGCCAACATCCCCTGCTACTTTTAGATAAAAGCAACAGAAACCCACCCAAGATATCTAAAGCCAAAAATGGAAGGAGATGCTAGTGACAAAGGTATGAACCGCTCACAGATTCTGATGTGGGTTAGAAGTACAACTCAGACCACAGGGACTGAAACTCTGAATTAGAAATAATTAAGTTGCCCTTTAATGCATGGTCTCTAATTTCTGCCTCAGTAAGTCAGCTCCATTCTTTTCAAATTCTTGACGTGCCTTCTCTCCTCAGCTCATCTTGTTACATGGAAAAGTCTGCCCACAATCCACAGTTCTATACAAAGTCTCCTGTGCTCCAGAGCCCATCACCGACTGATTATTCTGCTGTGTCAGTGAACTAAAAATCTAACTCAACTCATCACTACTTGGGTAATACCTGAGACTGATGGTCAGAGCATGTTTTCATTTTTTAAAGTCTTTTTGTCTTCTACTCACCAGCCAGTGTCTTTTTCCACAGGGGGGGAAAAAACATGAAAAAGAAAACATACTGGGCATTATTTCCCTGGGGGCAGGGTGAGAGAAGCTCTAGCAGTTTAAGCTCAAAGTGACAGATGAGTGTGGAAGACACACTGACTAACATGACCAAACATACTCAAAGCCTCTGTGTTTCCACACGGAATACATATTTATCCCCCTTGTCTGCTAACTATCCATTTTTCAAGATGCTATAAGCTTCTTGAGGACAGAGATTGTATCTTGCTTCTTGTTGTACCTCCAGATTAGAAAATATGAGACAATCTACAAATTATTGAATTAATTAATACACATATTCTTGTCACCTCCCTACAAGGTATTTGCTGTCTCTTGCAGAAAAAAGTGACCTCTCCATCCCTTATACCCTATTATAATATCCTCTAAATATATCTTTATTAGAAACTAAAATACTGGTGTACTTATTTGATTCCATCAGTTTACTAGACTACTAGAGCCTTCAGGAAATATCATGATATATTAATTTCTAACAACATTTCTAACCTATTACAGATGCTGAAAAATGTCTGTTATATGAATGACTGAATGGATGGGCAACTTTAACAAGCCCTTCACACTCCTAACATTCTTTTTGATTGATTCCTTCTTTATGACAGCACTATTTTATGTAAGGTTATATGGATCACTGGGAAGAAGAAATAAGTAAAGCTGCACAAACCTTGTCACTGTGCAGAACATGATTTACAACTGCAAGGAAAAGCACTTTCAGCCTAACACTGTTCCTAGTTTTGTTGGCCTTTCACTGGAGAAGCTAGTCTTCAGCACATACACTCTCTGAAGCATACTCAGGGGACTTTGCTAAAGGTCCTGATGTAGAACTTTGACTGTTTTGCCCCAGTGACATAGTTATACAAGTTATACAAGTTATACAACATAGTTATACAAGTTAAACATAGTTATACAAGTCTCTGTGGAATACACTAATTGGCTTTGTTTTAATACCCGTTTATCACACCATACATAATTCTTTTGTTTGGAGATCATCTGAAGGGTATATCATATGCCAAAAATAATTAGATGCATTGTTCTTTCATTTCCTTAATGAACTCTACCATACTTTGTCTTTTCCAGTAAATTGCAAATGAATCACAGTTTGGAAATTAATTCTAAAGGAAAGCAACTTTCCAAGCATGGAAATGGTAAGTATTTTAACTTCAGCATATGACCATCTGTCAGATCATACCCATCAGGGGTTTCTTCCCTAATGATTTGTTTCTGCAGCCAATGAAAAGCAGAGTTTCTGAACTTTGAATAGTGGCAAATTCTCTGTATACCTACCAACTTGTTTCCAAAGCTAATTAATTTTCTTTAAGCTATAAATATTTGTATATTTAAAATTTTGTTATCTCTATACAATAAAGGAGAAGTGAATTTCTCTAAATTCCTAATTCTCTGGAAGTAACCCCAATGAACCCTACAATTTAAAAAAATTTTTTGTTTTTAATATCATTTAGGATTGCCTAACATCTTTAGATTTGCCTACTGTTAAGTTTCCCTCAAATTTTTAAGCAAATTTGGTTGAGTAAACCAAAAGTATTTTTTTAAAGCTTCAAAATAGCCATATCTAATTTGCCTATGTTGAATCAGGGTCATCTTAAATGTCCAATATAGAGAATATTTCTCTACAATAACCTCAATTACAATGATAGCTCTCTAATTTGTATGTACTTTGTCTTCTCTGCTCTCATATGACAGTGAAGTGAATAACTGCCTTCCAAAGTAGTCAATTACATCCACAGTTGATTAACTGCATTAATTATCTACAGGACTCTTCTGTACAGTAGAAAATTTCAGGTATCACAAGTGAAATTTGCTTCAATTTTTTAAAGTGTGCCGGTCCATCACATTCAGTAAACATACACTATTGCTTATGGTAAATTCAATCCATTATGAAGTATCAACTGGGGCCATGGGAGAGGGGTAGAAATCATTTGGGAACAAATTGCTCTAACTTTTCTTGGCAATAGTCACATTCACCACATTCTTCTTTTGAAAGTGGTAAACACTTATAAGGAAAAATATAAAACTCATGGTGAAAACAAAGAACAATCTGGAGCAAGAAGTAAAAGCAGAATTCACCTGCTCTTTCTTCTCAAGGGAATCTTAGAGGAAATCAGTGTGGCTGAATCAAGTCCCACCACTGCCTCCAGCAATGCATCCCCTCCACATGGAAAAGGCCACTCTCAAAGCTGGGAGTCCACCACTTTCCACCATAGCACACCAAATTTTGATCACATAACCTGAAATAGTCAGATTTGCATTACTACCTACCTAAACATAGGCAAAGCCCTATCTCATGCTCTCTCTAATTTGTTGAGGCTTGTATGAAAGAAAAAATCTTTGAGAGATAATTAAGGTCATGAGAAAGAGAGTCATCAGAATAGAAGAATACAATTTGTCTCGCCTTTCTGGACAGAATATTAATCTTAATGAGTAGACAAATCTGTTTCTGACTAAAATGATAGAGATGTGAAAGATAGTAATAGGATAGGAAATAATAATGAAGGTGGGGGGGCGTCTAAAGATAAAACTGTTTATCATTAAATGTCTTTAGAGAAGAGATTGCCATCTCTGGGCACCCAAGACACAACTACCCATTGGTTTATTGAACTGAATTAAAATATTTTGGAAAAAAATTGGGGAAAAAGAGGCAAGACGCTTGAACCTTATTTTAGTTACTGAATAGTTTTCAGGAAAATATGTTTTATGATTTCTCATTTCATATCATTTGAAGAGCACAAAATTATCAATAAATGGTACATAAAAATTAGTGAAAATAAACACTTGATTGAATTACATACATAGTTCTTTGCCCTGAACTGTTAATTTTAAAAGTTTTTTAATTTTTTTATTACATCATTCAGCATTAGCCTAGGGATAATCCTTGGAAGGATATAGGTTGAATTAATTTATGCTATAGATTAAAGGTGTTAGAATCATAGGATAATTTAGAATATTAGGAATAGGAAGATATAAAAAAGGCTAATAGTAAATGAGAAAATATTCTATGTCATTAGATATTAGGGAAATTCAAGTGTAAACCACAAAAAATTATACTTCCCATGCACTAGGATGGCTGTAATAAAAAATGTGTCTTTTACGAAAATGGAAAATAAAACAAGTGTTGGTGAGGATGTGGTGAAATTAGAACTGTCAGACATGGCTGGTGGGAATATAAAGTGGTTCAGCTTCTGTGGAAAATAGTTTGATAGTTCCTCAATAAATTAAATGTAGGATCAACATATGACCCAGCCATTCCACACACACACACACACATATAAAATTAAAAAACTAGGGTTAAAACAAATATTCATCCACAAATGGTCACAGCAGCACTGCTCACAGTAGTCAAAAAGTGGAAACAAGCAAAATGTCCATCAGCTATGGAGTGGATACACAAAATATAGTATAGCCAAACAATGGAATATTATTCAATGATAAAAGGAATGAAGTATTGATCCATGCTACCACATGGCTGAACCTTGAAAACATTATATTAAGTGAAATAAATCAGACCCAAAAAGCCAGATTGTATGATCCCATGTAAATGAATCATCCAGAATAGATGAATCCATAGAGACAAAGAGCAGATTAGTGGTTGTCAGGGCCCATTTGGAGAGGGAAAATAGGAAGTGACTACTTAATGGGTCCAGTATTTCCTTTTAGGCTGATTAAAATGTTCTGGGGGCTTCCCTGGTGGCACAGTGGTTGAGAGTCTGCCTGCCGATGCAGGGGACACGGGTTCGTGCCGCGGTCCAGGAAGATCCCACATGCTGTGGAGCGGCTGGGCCCGTGAGCCATGGCCGCTAAGTCTGCACGTCCGGAACCTGTGCTCCGCGATGGGAGAGGCCACAACAGTGAGAGGCCCGCGTACCACACACACACACAAAAAAAATGTTCTGGAAGTACACAGATGTAGTGGTTGTACAACACTGTAAATTTAGTATATGCCACTGAATCACACACTTTAAAATGGTTAAATTGCTGATGAAAGAAATCAAATATGACACAAACAGATGGAAAGATATACCATGTTCTTGGATTGGAAGAATCAATATTGTCAAAATTACTATACTACTCAAGGCAATCTACAGATTCCATTCCTATCAAATTACCAATGGCATTTTTCACAGAACTAGAACAAAAAATTTTAATCTGTATGGAGACACAAAAGACCCCAAATAGCCAAAGCAGGCTTGAGAAAGAAAAATGGAGCTGGAGGAATCAGGCTCCCTGACTCCAGACTATACTACAAAGCTACATCAAAACAGTGTGGTACTGGCACAAAAACAGACATATAGACCAACGGAACAGAATAGAAAGCCCAGAAATAAACACACGCACCTATGGTCAATTAATCCATGACAAAGGAGGCAAGAATATAAAATGGAGAAAAGACAGTCTCTTCAATAAGTGGTTCTGGGAAAACTGGACAGCTACATATAAAAAAATGAAATTAGAATATTCTTTAACACAGTACAGAGAAATAAACTCAAAATGAATTAAAGACCTAAATGTAAGACCAGATACTATAAAACTCTTAGAGGAAAACATAGGCAGAACACTCTTTGATGTAAACTGCAGCAATTCTTTTTGGATCTACCACCTAGAGTAATGAAAATAAAAACAAAAATAAACAAATGGGACCTAATTAAACTTAAAAGCTTTTGTACAACAAGGGAAACCATAAACAAAACAAAAAGACAATCCACAGCATTGGAGAAAATATTTGCAAATGACGCAACCGACAAGGGATTAATCTCCAAAATATACAAAGAGCTCATGCAACTCAGTATCAAAAAAAAAAAAAAATAGGGCTTCCCTGGTGGTGCAGTGGTTGAGAGTCTGCCTGTCGATGCAGGGGATGCAGGTTCGTGCCCCGGTCTGGGAAGATCCCACCTGCCGCGGAGCGGCTGGGCCCATGAGCCGTGGCCGCTGGGCCTATGAGCCGTGGCCGCTGGGCCTGCAAGTCCAGAGCCTGTGCTCTGCAAGGGGAGAGGCCTCAACAGTGAGAGGCCTGCGTACCGCAAAAAAAAAAAATAAATAAAATAAAATAAAACAGACAATCTAATCAAAAATGGGCAGCAGACCTAACTACACATTTCTCCAAAGAAGACATACAGATGGTCAATAGGCACATGAAAAGATGTTCAACATCACTAAGTATTAGAGAAATGCAAGTCAAAACTACAATGAGATATCACCTCACACCAGTCAGAATGGCCATCATCAAACAATAAATGCTAGAGAAGGTGTAGAAAAAAGGGAACCCTCCTACACTGTTGGTGGGAATATAAATTGGTACAACCATCATGGAGAACAGTATGGAGGTTCCTTAAGAAACTAAAAATAGAGCTACCATATGATCCAGCAATCTCACTCCTGGGAATATATCCAGAGAAAACCATACTTCAAAAAGATACATGTACCCCAATGTTCATTGCAGCACTATTTACAATAACCAAGACCTGGTAGCAACTTAAATGTACCATCCACAGATGAATGGATAAAGAAGATGTGGTACATGTATACAGTGCCTGCAGGGGAGGAGAAAAAAGATTTCCTTGTGGCTTCATAAAACATACCATCTAGTTTTCCAAAACACACAATTCAGATGGTTAACATTACGTAGAAAAGAATAGTATTCACAGTATGACCTCCAAGTGAATGTAATAAACTACAAAAAAGAAAAATAAAGAGCTAAACTCTACAGTACAAAAATTAAGGTCTGGAAGATGAGTTCAGTTTGATGCAGAAGGATTTGAGAAAGTGGGATTAGACTTTGAGGTATGGATAAGAACAGATAGGAAGAGATGAACAGAGACACTTTGTTAAATGAGTCAGGCACCATAAGGAAAAACCCAGGTGTCAGAATGAAAATATGTGTGAGAACAATTCTATAGAATCAAATTTGACTGAAATTAGGAGGATATGTTGGGATATAGTAAACGATAATAAAATGAGAAGTGCCAGAGTATATAGAGTCCCTTAGATGCCCAGGAAGAGTTTGAATATATGCAAAAGAAAGTGAAAAAACAGAGATTTTCTATTAGCCTGGCTGCTAAAATTGTCAGACTAGGAAGATGGCTTGGTTTTAATATGCAGTATAAAGACAGAAAATTCTAGAACCAAGGAAACAATCTGGAGGCTGTTAGAATGGGTTAACTGTGCAAAGATGAAGATCGAAAATGGGGAAGGGATGTAGAAGTAGAGAAGCTGCAGAATGAAGAGCTATATCAAACAATAGTATATTCTGACAGAACAGGTGAGAGGAAGAGAATAATTAGAGAGGCAACAGAGTTGTCTAGTCTGGATTCCTCTGATAGAAATGAATGAGTGGGGAGTCATATGAGGTCAATTTTGTCAATGTTAGGCTTGAAGCACTATTAAGGAATCTATATACATGACATGTCAGGAAAAGTATTACCTTCCCTACCAACCTCAAAGTACTTCACAGGTAAAACAAGGTAATATGTATGGAAGTATTTTTCCAAGCTTATGTGTAGCTTATGTAGAAATATAGCTCATGTATAAAAGACGGTTTCCTTGTTGCTTCCATTATTATCCATTACAATATCGTATGGCTGAGATTCAAGGAGGCCCAAGGGTAGATAGGGTAGTGGATGTCTCCTTGAGATTCGAGTTAAAACTTGGAGCATGGATGAGTTTAGTCAGTAATATGGCTAAATAAAGAAGAGCAATGTGTTCATAGTATTCAGACAAAGGTCAAAGAAGAATGAATGCTGATATCGCAACAAAAGGTTTAGATTTATATAGCTGGGTAAAGGTTTGGTTTTCTTTGTCATAGAAGCTGAATTTGATATTAATCAAATTCAATGTTGAACTTGATGTCAATCAAATTCAATATTTAGACATGAAGGACAACTCAATGTACTTCAGTTTTTTCAACTATTACTCCTGCCATATACACAGAGACACACACAAGCAAAGGAAAAATAAAACACACACACACAAATTAGATGGCCAGTGGTATCATTGTATGCAAAGCAATGGTTTCACCATATTTTCAGTCACCCTTTATGAAACTAAAATAATGATTTATTATATTTGTTTGTTTGTGTGTGTGTATGTGTTTTATGTGAAGGGACCAGCCAGGATTCTGAGATCTTTGCAATACAATATTAAATGATTAGAGAAAATTACTGTTGATTTGTTTAGTGAAAGGGGAAAGGAAGTTGATTATCCTTAGCTTCGATAAGTAAATTAAAGCAGCTAAATTCTGCAGACACTGAGATCATGCTTTGAGTGAATTAATGGCTAAGGAAATCAATAGCCTATAACTTTCTTGCTGGTAACAAGATTTAATTTAAAGCTTACAGCACAACAAAGTTGTTTTGCATGCAATTCCTCTCAAAAATAGATTTTCTTCCTGAAAGACAATTAGTTTCAGACTTGTCCTTTCTCATTATTTAACACTCATAAACCAATATAGTGATGTCTATTCTAACTACTATAGGTTTTAAAGTATACTATCAAGTCACATAAATGAGTACACTGACAGGTTACCTAGAAATTGTGTGGCACACATACAAAAAATTCAAATTTTTCAGTTTGTAATATACTTAGTAATGAGCATGCATTACATTTAGGATGGAAATGAAAATAAATACCATTATTGATTTCACAAAATGATTTTATCACATTTCAAAAATACAGTAGCATTTAGATGAATTAGTTATTCTATAACAAGTTAAAGAAATACGATAATGATGCAAACACAGTGAACATTTAAGAAAGAAAATTCTAGGGATGCTTTAATATACGCAAATTAGGATGTTATCAGGAAATTATCATGATGTAAGAAGATTGACTTTTGCACAAACTCCTAACTATTCCTTAATTTTGCTTGTCCCATAAAGAGTTTTTTCTTCTTGTTTGTCACTCAATGTCATGTGCAAATGTCTGTGATCTAAAATGGGAGATTCTCTCTCTCCTCAAGAGCTCAGCATTCTGCTCCACTTAGCAGCCCTAAGGATTTGCATAGGGCAAATTATGTCAAGCCAGAACTGAGGGTCATAACCGATAAAGTGAATATCAGCAGTTAATGGCCTTTTGTAGAGATAAGAGTGGAACATAAAGGAAGAGAATATGCAGAAAGAATGCCAAACTGCAGTGCTTTACTGACAGTAAACATTACCTTATTTGCATATATTTACCAACACTTGTCAAAAGCTCAAGATGCAATACATATCCTTTTCAGTTTAGAATTTTATTCACCCTTAAACAATGTGATGGAGGTCTTGTTTTGTTTGTGTTACTCACAATACCTGAATAGAGTGCAAGCCCTTTGAGATCAAGGAATTTGTCTCACTCATCCACCAGTACATATAAGCCTTGTACTTAATAAAGGTGCCTGGGACTTGCACAGTAAATATTAGTTGAATGAATGCTTATGTAAATACTTGTTGAATTAAAAAAAAACAACTAAAGGATCATATTTCTTCTAGTTGGGAACATAGCCTAATTTGCTGTGTTCCAGTAACATTACAATCTCTGAGTCTCCCTATGCTGAATCACATCAAAGAAAAATTATCAGATGGTACTAGCTAAGACAATAAGTAAAAAGAAAAAACAAGAAAGAAGACAATCAACAATTCATATAAATCTTTCTTATAAACAGTCCACCTCCATACTCCAGAGCTATGGCAAAGTATAGTGATACTGTAGAAGAAAAACTACCACTTGTTTAAAACAGCAAGGAAGACTTTATTCAAATCAACTGCAATAGATATCAAGACTGCAGTGGGGCAGAGAGAATTACCTCAATTCAACTGAAACAGAAAACTTCTGTTTTAAAACACTAGGGAGAGGTATGAGCTAGTGGAAAAGTACTAGAGGTTGCTAAGGGAGGAGGCTGGTCAAAGTGATAAGGTCATCTGTGTTTGCTAACTGGCACTTATCAAAGTTGGGCTCCTACCCTCCTTCAGAGACCAGAGGGCAGGGGACCTATCTTTTTTTTTTTTTTTTTTGAGTACAATTTACAAAATACCTATTTGACTTATTGAAGTAAAGTCAAATGTTTATAAATTTGTACAGTTGGCTGAGACATTAGGGGGAACAAATGCCTACGGGTGTCAGACTCAAAACCATACATTTCTGCCTAACACTTCAGCTTCATTTAGGCATTGCTAAACTTGACCCTGGTTTCATTTCCGTCTCCCTCTTTGCTCTTCTTTTTCTCCCTTTCTTCCTTCCTTCCCTTTTTTTCCTTTCTTTCCTTTTTTTTTTTTTACAAACAAGCAAACAAAAAGGTAATCATTCTTATCAGGAATTGTGATGACCAATGAAGATATCCTACTAGAGATATTACGGCTTTCCCTCCATATATATTTTTTAACATCTTTATTGGAGTATAATTGCTTTACAATGGTGTGTTAGTTTCTGCTTTATAACAAAGTGAATCAGCTATACATATACATATGTTCCCATATCTCTTCCCTCTTGCGTCTCCCTCCCTCCCACCCTCCCTATCCCACCCCTCTAGGTGGTCACAAAGCACTGAGCTGATCTCCCTATGCTATGCGGCTGCTTCCCACTAGCTATCTATTTTACATTTGGTAGTGTATATATGTCCATGCCACTCTCTCGCTTTGTCACAGCTTACCCTTCCCCCTCCCCATATCCTCAAGTCCATTCTCTAGTAGGTCTGTGTCTTGATTCCCGTCTTACCCCTAGGTACTTCATGACCTTTTTTTTTTCTTAGATTCCATATATATGTGTTAGCATACGGTATTTGTTTTTCTCTTTCTGACTTACTTCACTCTGTATGACAGACTCTAGGTCCATCCACCTCACTACAAATAACTCAATTTCATTTCTTTTTATGGCTGAGTAATATTCCATTGTATATATGTGCCACATATTCTTTATCCATTCATCCATCGATGGACACTTAGGTTGCTTCCATGTCCTGGCTATTGTAAATAGAGCTGCAATGAACATTTTGGTACATGACTCTTTTTGAATTATGGTTTTCTCAAGTGGTGCTGGGAAAACTGGACAGGTACATGTAAAAGTATGAAATTAGAACACACCCTAACACCATACACAAAAATAAACTCAAAATGGATTAAAGACCTAAATGTAAGGCCAGACACTATCAAACTCTTAGAGGAAAACATAGGCAGAACACTCTATGACATAAATCACAGCAAGATCCTTTTGGACCCACCTCCTAGAGAAATGGGAATAAAAACAAAAATAAACAAATGGGACCTAATGACACTTAAAAGCTTTTGCACAGCAAAGGAAACCATAAACAAGCCCAAAAGACAACCCTCAGAATGGGAGAAAATATTTGCAAATGAAGCAACTGACAAAGGATTAATCTCCAAAATTTACAAGCAGCTCATGAAGCTCAATAACAAAAAAAACAAACAACCCAATCCAAAAATGGGCAGAAGACCTAAATAGACATTTCTCCAAAGAAGATATACAGATTGCCAGCAAACACATGAAAGGATGCTCAACATCACTAATCATTAGAGAAATGCAAATCAAAACTACAATGAGATATCATCTCACACCAGTCAGAATGGCCATCATCAAAACATCTAGAAACAATAAATGCCGGAGAGGGTGTAGAGAAAAGGGAATCCTCATGCACTGTTGGTGGGAATGTAAATTGATACAGCCACTATGGAGAACAGTATGGAGGTTCCTTAAAAAACTACAAATAGAACTACCATAGGACCCAGCAATCCCACTACAGGGTACCTATCTTTATTGATGATTACATTTCAAAGGGAAGGCTTCCCAGGTACTCCAGAAAGACAGTCCTGGGTTGTATTATAAAACTCTGATGAGCCTGGAAGATGATTTACATTTCAAAGAGGCAGAGAAAGAATTTACAATGGCAAGTTTTCTTAGGTAAATGCTCCCAGAAAAACAGGTCAGGGCCCTGTCGTCAAGAAGTCTAAAATTTAGTGACACTGAGGTGAATATTAAGGCTGTCTTGGTCAACGCATTTAGGGAGACAACAGAGTCAGAACTGTGATACTGGAGAATAGCTGGAAAATTCAGGAACTACTTCTTTGTAAGAACGTGCTCCCTGGTTGTCCCCATATATAAAAATGTGTTCCTTTAAGTTGCCTCACATTCTTCATTTTGCTTTTTATATTTACTGAAGTGACATCAATAAAAATTCATTTGATCTATTAAGCATTCTTTTAAAATCCAAATACTTTTCACATTGATCATTCAAGAAAAGTGAAGAGTACTTCATCAATATGGACAGAAAATTTTAAATTAGTTTTTAAAACACTTGGTTGGAGGCAATGTAGATATGCCCAAACTGTTCAAATTCTGACTTTACTCTCTATTAGCTAAACAACCTTGTGCAAGTTTTTAACACTATGTTCTTTGTATTCTCATCTGTAGGAAGCAGATACAAAGGGGTATTAAGATGTTTAAGGATATTAACATTATTAAGTGCTTAGAAGTGTACCTGAAAGAGAAGTGTTACTCAGTTACCGTTTAAGAAATAGAAGAATTTTTAAGATATCTTCCTAAAACTAGCTAAATAAAAACTTTTCAAAATGTGTTTCAAATTGAAATAAGATTCAGAATGAATTGCTGTTTTCAATTTGCTTTTGGAAGCAGGTCCTATTTTTCCTCTCATAAATTTTCTAAACTTACCCAATCAGAAAAAATTTCTATTGAACTAAATTGGTCATATTCCTTATGACACTGATATTAAATGCTTTGGTTCTTTACCAAATAATTAACCAAAAAATGAACACATATTAAAACAGTGTTTCCCATAGAAGCCATAGCTCTACGTATAATCATGAAACAAGACATATTTGTGATCAAATGAACTTTCAGCAATTTATGGTTAAGAAAGAAGGCTGGGCTTCCCTGGTGGCACAGTGGTTGAGAGTCTGCCTGCTGATGCAGGGGACAAGGGTTTGTGCCCCAGTCCGGGAGGATCCCACATGCCACGGAGAGGCTGGGCCCGTGAGCCATGGCCGCTGAGCCTGCGCGTCCGGAGCCTGTGCTCTGCAACGGGAGAGGCCACAACAGTGAGAGGCCCGTGTACCGCAAAAAAAAAAAAGAAGTCTGTCTTCCTGTATTACCCTTGCTAGAAGGTGAAGTAGTAAATTCTTTTTCAGGCAAGTAAATAATGTAGCACAAAAACACAATACATAATTGTAAACAGTGCAATTACAATTTAAAATTACATGAAAACCTTTTGCAGGAAATAAGGAAAAGATAGACTATGTAATTAAAAATGTTATTAAACAT
Organism: Leucopleurus acutus; assembly: GCF_964270905.1. Taxonomy (NCBI): domain Eukaryota; kingdom Metazoa; phylum Chordata; class Mammalia; order Artiodactyla; family Delphinidae; genus Leucopleurus; species Leucopleurus acutus. The sequence goes on along the minus strand of NC_139145.1, from coordinate 76,187,556 downwards.
CTTAAAAGTTCTGTAAATAAATGGTATTACATACCACAACATGAAGATAATAATTGAATATGTTGTTTATTAAACATTTTATGGGAGGTTAATTCTAACTCACTTGTCAAATAGCCTTTTATATTGAGAAAGTCTACATTTGTCTTTTTCTTTGACTTAGGAATAAGAGAATTCTTGTTTGCTTGTTTTCTTCCCTGAGAAATTATCAAAGTTAACCATGTATTATAAAAGAACTATTGGCTTTATTTGACTTTATTATTTTTCTAAGTGATAAACAAATACAAATAAATTTTCATTCTGATTGTGGATGTGTATTTTGTTCTGTTTTGTCCTCCAAAAAAATAAAATGGTTTTGAATTTCATAAGGCCCATGAAGGAATATTTTTCTTTTTCTTTATCTGAAACATTGTAAATTTACAATTATATATTAGCAAAGGTTTTATTTTTTGGTTTAGAGAACTTGATTGAGGCATGTTGAAAATAGTAATTATGTTAATAATAATAATAATATTACCCAAGGTTTGTACAGTGCATTATGGTTTTGAAAAGTATGTTAACACCCACTACCTCATATACACCAACATACAACACTGTGAGGCTAGTATTAATAGGGTCCTAATTTAGTTGATAAAGAAATAGAAATTCTAAATGTAAGTTATTCCCTAAGATCATGATAACAGTAACTGATTCCAATAAAGAATTTGATCCTACATCTTAAGTATTTTGTCTTCTCTGAACAACAACAAAAAAAGAGTTAAAGTAAGATGCCAACACAAAATTTCTTTTTCTGGGAAATCCTACGAATTCAGAAAATATTCATGTTCCCAAACACCCAAATATACTAGTGAAAATAGTAAAGATGTCCATTTAAAAGTACAGTTGGAAAAAAAGAATGGAGTCTGAAGAGACCAGAAACAAAGCAAACACACAAATAACTGAGAATAGCACCACCTGAGGGTATCTGCATATTCTTGGTAACAAAGAGCTTCATTATTAAAAAAAAAAAAGGCTAATAGAAAGTCTGAATGGAGAAAACCCTTAAAGTGCATATTTCTGAAGAGGTTTACTCTCAGTGAAAAAGCTAGAAAAATAACCAATCTCTGCCAATGGAGATAGCAACAAAATTTATTAACCCCTACTTTCGTTATGAATAGAGTGAAATAGAATGTTCTTCCCTGAGAATACTTGTTCAAAAGTCAGGGCTTCCCTGGTGGTGCAGTGGTTGGGAATCTGCCTGCCAATGCAGGGGACACGGGTTTGAGCCCTGGACCAGGAGGATCCCACATGCTGCGGAGCAATTAAGCCCCTGTGCCACAACTACTGAGCCTGCACTCTGGAGCCCATGAGCCATGGCTACTGAGCCCATATGCCACAACTGCTGAAGCCTGAAAGCCTGGAGACCATTCTCTGCAACGAGAGAAGCCACCGCAATGAGAGGTCCGTGCACTGCAACGAAGAGCGGTCCCTGCCCACCGCAACTAGAGAAACAAAAGCCTGCATGCAGCAGCGAAGACCCAATGCAGCCAAAAATAAATAAATAAAATAAATAAATTTATTTTTTTAAAAAAGTCAGACTACATGCAGGAATGACATTTAAAGGCTTACTACCCACATGGTTTAAAAATCCTAAATCAAGAAATTAATTAATTTAAATCGACTATCCTGTATTGGGTAAGCACCCAGGTACCTGACAAGAGCCAGTCCTCTCATTCTAGGCCTCATAGAATTACCACATGGAATGTCCCCAAAATGCTTTAAACTGTCAAATGAAAAAGAATAAAACAAGACACCATAAGATAGAGTAAAATAACCAATAACACAAATATACTTTTAAACTCTTCGGATATTGTAATTATCAAACACAAGCTATAAAATCCAGCATGTTCGATTTTTTTAACAATGTAAAGATCAGCAACATGAACAACTAATGAGAAACCACTCAAAATGATGAGTGAATATACATTTAAAAAAATACAACTTAAAGAAACAAAGATTATAATGATTAGAAATTTTTTAAAGATACATACAATGGATGAATTGAGCAGCAGAACATTACATAACCAAAGAGGGTATGAGAGAACTAGAAAATAGAGGAAATTACCAGGAAGCCAGAGAGGGAGGAAGGGGAACAGGGAAAAAGGAAGGTAGAGACAGAATGAAAGAGAAAGTAAAGACATAGAGGACACTGAGAGATGTAACATATATCTAACTGGAGTATTCTAATGGACAAAGAAATAGAATGTGAGACAGATAATTCAAAGAGGTAATAGCTGAAAATTTCCTGGAATTAATTAAAAATATATATCTCCAGAATCAGAATGAAGAATATATCCTATTCAGGGTGAGTAAAATTAAATCCACAGTATCTTCAAAGGGTTGAAGAAAATAAAAGGGAATATATAATTGCACAGTGAAAAAAATATTTTTAAAAGAATATATATTTGACCAACAACAGACTCTCACCAATGGAATAGCTAAAGTACATATTTGAAAGAGAAAGACGTTTATGCCAAAAAGAAGGTCTGAGATAGAAGAAAAACACAGTAAGAATAGAAAATGGCAAATGTGAGCATTAATTTAAATAAATATTTATAGGCTGCATAAAATAAGACTAAAACTTCTATATTCAGCAGTAATGGGATGTCCCAACTGACATATAACTGAAAACAATTAAAAATGACAGAAAAAAATTTCAGACTTAAAAATATATCAGTGAACTATGAAGTAACTCAGAGGCCAAAAATTAAGTGAAAGAGGAATTCAGACTCTTAAGCAGAAGTCTATTAATAATGGGCTAAATAAAAACAATGGCCCAGAGCTAAGAATAAATTTTACATTTTTAAAGGGTTATAAGAAAAACTAAGCAACAAGAAAATGAAGAATGTATGACAGAAACTGTGTAGCCTGTAAATATGTGGTCTAGTAATTCTAAAATATTTACTATATAGCCCACAGATAAAGTTTGCCAAGCCCTGCTCTATAGAGTCTAGAACACAAGTGGAGCTGTAAATTTGGCTTTCACCTTAAGGGAAATTGCCCTGTATAATACCCATGACTTGATTTTTCATGATCGTTCAAGGCCTAGGGCTAGGGATAAAAGTCCAGAGCCTACCCAAATTATAACATATGTTAGGAGAAACCCCCAGTCTAAAAGATCCTGTCATCAGAGTAAGGGAGTCCTAAAAACACAGATACACACCCAGGGTGCTGTAAAGAATATAATCTGCCTTGAAAACTTACTAAAAGGGAAAAATTCTTCCAAAGGATTTGCCATGTTAAGTTGGCTCTCGTGTAAGTTTTTAGCTGGAATCCACATAACCTGAAAGATCTCACAGTGAGAATGGGCCTCAAAGTGGCCCTGGTGGAAGGAAGTATTTTCAAGTGCCTAATGGAAGCCATTATAAGCCCATTCTACAAGGACCCACTTTCAATTCAAGCTTCAGAGAATTCCCACTGATAAACTTCCAGGAAAGATAATCACATTTTAAAAAACCATAAAACACTCAGGCTTAATGAAGAAGATAGAAGCGTAAGACTCATACTGACTTAAAATACTGGAATTATCAAACAAAATATAAAATATTCTTATGTTTCAATAAATAAAAACATGAGAATTATTATATAGAGCAAGAAGCAAGAAAAGTTGACCTACTATACTGGTAGCTGATCCCTGGAAGGCATCTCAGGTATAGGTCTCTGCTAATGAACTCTACCCTACCTGAGGAATTCAGAGCTTCCAGTGTCCTGGGGGCTCCCTCCTGCCCTTGTGGCACTGACCTCTCCTGCAATTAGGGCCTCCACACCTCTTCACCCTTTGTAACCCCTGCCTCGGCACCCATGACGTATAGGAGTGCTGGCACCCCTTTCTCTCTGGTACGTATGAAGCACTTCTTGTTGCCAGATGGCATTAATTGCATATCTGTCTCCTCCTTTGGAAACCATTTGATGTTTTAGAAGGAGGTGATTTGGTCTTACGACAGTTGAGTACCTAGTGAGTTCTCTGTGCACTGTCTAGTAGCTACTGGAGTGGTGGTGTTGAGTGGAGAAAGCTCTATTCTCTCATCACGCTCAGCCCCAAGTCCCTACCCAATTTTGAAACAAATGATATGATGACTTCTCTTTGAGTCTGTGGATATAAAAAACATTCAAAATTCACTGCAGGAAAAAAGAAAGCACTCTAGATATTGAAAAGCAGGAATGGATTTATAAGGAATTAGGATAAATGAGCAGCTGGATTGGGCTTCACAGTTAAAACTGACCCTAGCAGGACCCTGCCCAAAGATGCTACACCCCCAGGACATATGGTCTCAATATTTTCCATGGGCCCTTCCTCTGCATTTCCTTTGAGATGCTTCCATAAGCAGATCACAACCTCAGGTATATTTAAATGCCTATAGAAACAGAAGAAACATGATTTCATTTTTCCCCATCCCTAGATAAAATTCTTATTTACCTTACCACCCAGCATTTTGTATTTCGAGCTATTTCTAAATTTGTATTTGCTTCTTCTATAAAAGGAAAAATGTACAACTAATAGATATATAATATCATAGACAGAAACCATAAATTTATATAATCAAGTAACCATATGCTCAAGAATTCTACCTTCTGAGAAAATCGACCCAGAACTGAAGCCTTAAATGTTGCTTTCCTCTTTTAAATTTCTATTTTTTAGTGGTAACATTATAAGTGAATGCCAAGAAATGAATGTCTCTAATTAATGAGAAAGGAATACCTTTCACTTTGTATTGGCAGAGTTACTTATGCTAATTTTCAGTAATTGAGGGAGTGTGGCTAACAAATAATGTACCAAATCTAAATATCATCTTTGTTCATACTTACTTTTCCTCAGCATGTTTTGACAATGACACTTACACTACCACAGAAATAATTCAGTGATGTAATGCCTCAAATATCACATTACAATAAGCTTTTTGTTGCTGTTTTTCTTTTTTTCTTAACACAAATCCCCAACTAGATATCTAAGGCAGCAAAGTCATTACCTGAGGAAAATTCATTTCAGCAAAGAGGAGTTTATTTGTTAAGAAGTCAAATAATAAAACACTTTCACTCTGCTTAGATGTGTCAGGGACATACCACGTGCCAGTCATTGCAATAAGTGATGGCAATACAGAAAAGGGCCAGGCTCCTTTCTTTTCTTCAGGAAATGGTCGTCTAGCAGAGTCACTGGATGATAAATAAACAATTGAAATAGTGAATTAAGTAGATAGCCTTTAACTGCAACACACAGGAGTGGTATCAAACTCAGGCTTCTAATCTTGAAAAATGGGTAGAAATAATGGCATCCTGGTTTGAGATGTTAGTGGTCTCAGTGGTGATGAGTAACTTGAATGCCTCCTAGGGAAAATCTGGAAAATCTATTCACTGCAACATCATTGTAAGATGCACCCAGAATTTGGTCTTAACTCACTCCCCATGCATGGGCTTAAATGTTTACAGATCTGGCCATAATTACTTTGTGTATAAGCTTAGTCATAGTAGAAAGTCCAATTCAACAGTCAGCTTCCTCATATAAATATCATATTTGTCTCCTGTAATGAAGGACAAAGAACACATCACTTTCTTTTCTTTCTTTTACCAAGACTGCATTATTAAAAATCTAGTCAATTCTTCCTTCTTTTATACTTATTTTGAATAAGAATTATTCAGATATACAAGGTTAAGAAGCATTATTCTAAGAAGCAGATGCCAAAATGGAGTTGGAAATGCAAGTGATTAATTAAAGGTAACTCCTATAAAAGATAAAGGGAGGGAGAAGGTGCAGGCAGAGAGAGACTTCTAGATGCTGGTCTAGTATCTGTGAATCATTCTTTAGAGTGGAAGTTCTATTAATGCCAGTAATAGTGTTTGACACAGAGAAAGTTTTGAATAAATGCTAGCTGAATAATTAAATGAAAGAGCTCTCAGTGGGGAGGGAATGTGGAAGATATAAGTGAATACCTGAACAAATAGACAATAGTATTTGTGCTGTCACAGAGGTTGGAGAGCTGGGTGAACTAAAATTTATTGAATAAGCTTATTCTGGAAGCAAGTCCTTCCCAGTGGGACTGAAGGAAGATTAAAGGTATGACTCTGCCACTACAGGGGTTACTAGTAAGCACTGGCCGATCATTTGTTGCATGCACAATGTGAATGAAAGTTTTGATCATACGATAGAATCATTGAGGAGAGTGAATAAGGATCCTGGGAAACTAAGGGAGAAGAGTCATAATCTAGTATTCCAGGTAGTTGGTGCAGTAAACAACCCCAAACTTAGTATATAAAAAAGACATGCATTTTATGATGTTCATGGATTCTCAGAGTCAGGGATTCAGACATAACACAATGACAATGTACAGTTTTAGCTCCATGATATCTAAGCCTTAATTTGGGCATTATTAGGGCAATACTGAAGTTAGAATTCCCATGTATTTGCCTCTATATCTCATGATGTGCTTTTTAAGATAATTATTATAGTCTCTACAATTATAGGGTCTATTGTTCATTACTTAACTTCTCACTTTGTTTACTGATGATTATTTCTTTCTGCTCAGGGCCACTTTAATCAGTTATCTGCCCTTGACATGAATAAAAGTATTCTTTTTGAATACCCTGTAGTCAGAGTTGGGAAGGGTTTAACAGACTACCAAGTGGAAGGGCCATCGATAATTGTCAAAACGTATTAGCATTTTCAACACAGAATGTCATTGTAGTTTAAACCCCTACCACCCTTACTATTGTCATTTTGCCAGTAATCTCTATTGATTATACGGTTTTTCTCCAGAAATTGTATTATTTTAATTATCTTAAGTCATCTACTATGGCTATAAGTAAAAAGGAAATGTATTTCTGCTTAGGATCCTCTCAAGAATGTTTTGGTATTACTTCTTAAGAACAGAATGTCCAAAGGCAACAATTAATTTTTATAATCAAATTCCATCCCTCTTCTGCTACTTATGTTTTCGGCATAGTTTGGGAATCCAGTTACTTTTTAAACATGTCCTTGTTAATTTAATTTAAACACTGCATCTTCAGGAGTTGGAATTTTTAGTCTGGTTGTGAATCTCTATTGCCAGAGCATGATATATGTGATGATGTCCATTTAAGGAACTAGGAAAAGTTGCTATTACTGTAGGTAAATTGTGAAAATATGCAAGACTAACTAAAATATAATTCAATTTATACAAAGTTTAAAAGGATGGACGAAGCTGCAAGAGACTATTTTTGGGGTCGGGGGGGAATTGGTGGAGCAGATGCTATGTTCTTTCTCTCACAGAACTTTATAGTCTCCTATATTTCTCTGCCTCATTGCCCTTAGGAGAACATCAAGAAATTCTTATCAAGAATACGTATCCTTTCTTTAATTAATTTTTAATTAATGCCATGTCCCTGGTCCTGGCTTCAGGAGAAAGAGAGAATAACTATACACTCAGTATACCTCTTCCTGTTTGTACAGCTAAAGAGTGCATTAAGGTCTAAGTGTCTGCCTCAACAAAAGCCCCTGTCAGTTAAACATGAACCCAGGAGACTGATTCTCCCAAATTCTGTTATCCTTGGGACATACAAGCCATACAAACTTTGATACACTGGCCACAAATGACTAGAGCAGAAGCTGTGCCCAAATCAAGGGCAAAGAAGCCTAGGCCACAGGACGTGAAAAAGGCCACCTGTCTCTGAGGTGGCTTGGCCTAAACTTCTGTCCAGTAGGGGTATTATCTATATGATGATGGGAAGCCAAGCCCATCTCTTGGGCTTCTGACAGAGAAATAATCACCAAGCATTCCATCATTTTCTTTCTTTAAATGCTTGTTGCCCAGTTTAATTCTGGGAATTCTCAGTTCCAGAGTGACTAATAGCTAAAAAAAAATGGGGCTGTGGTTTGTAACATTTCTTGATCCTTCATGATCCTATGTAGCTTTGCAATAAACATTCTCTTAAAGAAATTCTGGCAAAGATTCCTCCTCATCACCCTAAAGAACCTAAATAATGAAAAGTACTGACAGATTTATTGACCTCTTGCAATGAACCCAAAGACCACCACCAGTTTCAGCCATTCATTAGAAGGACACACAGGCCTCAGCATATAGCCAGGATTTTTTGCAGGAAAGGTATATAAAACAAAATCAGCAAAGAGGAAAGGCATATGGAATGAAGTTTGGGATTAGCAGATGCAAACTAGTATATATAGGATGGAAAAACAACAAGGTCCTATTGTATAGCACAGGGAACTATGTTCAATATCCTGTGATAAACTATAATGGAAAAGAATATGAAAAAGAATATACACGTGTATAACTGAATCTCTTTGCTGTATAGAAGAGATTAACACAACACTGTAAATCAACTATACTTCAATAAAATTTGGAACTTCCAAGCTCAAGCTTCCAAGAGTCCTCTCACAATGGAGTTACACAGGATATGCTTGCTTAATCCTTCCAGCATCCAATTATAACAACATGTATAAAATGTGGTCATTAGATACTCAGCACCCAAATTATTGCTGGGGTAGGTCACATAGGCATATTATGCTTAGCACATACCAAAATTCTTAGCTCCTAGAAAGAAAACAGATCTTCAGCATAACCCACATTGTTTGCACAAACAGCCTATGCACAGTGAGCCACGTTTATCAGTTACAGAACAGTGGGAACACTTTCAAAATCCAAATTCTCAGATACCAATCAAAGGGCAACCTTGCAAGCCAACTTTCCTAAGGAGAGCAGTCTCACATCCCCCCTTGCCAGGTATTTCTCTTCCCTAAGATAAATGACTCCAAATTATTTTACACTTTGATAAGCTTCATTCACAAATCAGTTTGTTGATTATTTTTAGCCTTTCCTAAGTTAATGATCATGGCAATGATTCAGGTATGGAAAATTTCATTACCATGAGTCCTTGGGTAATGTATTTGTATTCTACTGATTTATACTATTTAAAGTAATGCCAGAAGTGACCTATTACTATCCAGATCTGTATGAGTGACTACATATACAAGCATTTACATTTTATATGTTGGGAAAAAACATTTAAGGATTGAATAGGAGGTCCTTGAGGCCAGATTGGGATGTGACTATAATATATATTTAAAATTAAAGGGTATTAGCTTTAGCCAGTTGGGTATACAGGAAGTACTTGCTCTTGATTTATCTCCATTAAAATATAAGAAAAACCCTTCAGTGCCACAATTCTTATCAGACCCATTCACAAAAATTAATGACTTAATTAATTAATATTAGCTGGCTGAATTAACTGCACTATTTTCATCAGAAAAGAATCAAGAACTAAGCTATATGCTAAAGAATAATTAGAATAAAATATTGTGCATGTAGACTAGAATAGATGCTATGTTATTGATTCTTGCTGGATTATCTACTCGGTAGCCTTCCTATTTGGGGAAAACCATAGGAGTATAGCTGGGCCTGAGGAGGTCATCCTGGAAGGGAAGTCATGAAGCCAAAGGTGAAGCTTCAATCTGGGTTCAGGGCTTAGACCTTTATAATTCTCACCTCTACTCTGGACTTTATAGCAGAACCCGCTTCACAGGGGTCCCTCCTGTCCCAAGCTATTCCACAGTGAGAAGGACTTTATCGTGTCTTAATTTATTGTTTTAAGACCTGCAGAAAAGGTGCAATTACAATTTTGTTGGCTAAATACTCTTTATAAATTACTTTTTAATAAACAATAAATTAGAAATTTTGTTTGGGTCCAGCCGATGATTACAAACATAACTATTACTTCATTTTTTAAGCCAATAAATTAAATGCTTTCTGAACAACTTCCAAAGACTCCATCACTTTCTAAATGAAGAGAGACCATCAGCAAAAGGATTTTCTCACTTTTTTTTAACATACCCTTTAGTTTAGATAATGAGAAACATCCATAGCAACAAATAATCACTTCAAGAGTACCTGCTAATTAAATTTGGATTTATAACCCTGCATTCTTCAATTCACTAACCAAATTTCTAACATGTGTATAATCTTTATTAGTCTTAGAAAATGTCTCCTTAGAAGAGCACAAATAAGCAGCATAAAGAGATTTAATTTTATAAAAGGACCTTAACCAAGTGACAATGACTAAGAGCATTCACTAAATTTTTAAAAATTGGCTTTAATTTTGTGTTCCATCTCAGGACAGCAATTACATTTCCAGATTTATTTTAAACCATTGAGCCAAACAACATACCATAACAGTATATCTTTCTTAATAATAACAATAGATATCTAGGTAATAAGAGCTATTTTTCCTTTTGAAAATTTTCTTAAGAACAAGAAAATAATTAAGTAACCTTAAAAGGTCAATAAAAAATTATCTAAGTTTACAACTTTAGTTGAGTGATCTAAAGCTTTACAAAACTGTCACTATGAAGCTAACTGACTTGAGCCATTCACAAGGTTAACTAGGAAATTCTCTGACTTTCATTGACCAAAGAGAAAAATTTAGAGTGCCAAATTGCAGAATCTGAAATCATGCTGAAATAACATGTATAATCTAAATAAAGCTGAATATGACTTTAATTTTTTTTCTGTCTGGGTAGAAAACTTAAGAAGTTTGGAGCACAAGTGGTAATTAATCTCATTTTTTGGCTGAATATTATAAAACTTTGGAAGAGGAAGAAGATATGGCAAATAATCAACCACTACAGGTGTTAATGCTATTAATGGTTTTTCAATTTGGGGAGTGTACTAATTCACACCTCAGGTGTCTTGCAACTCAAATTAATACCAACTCCAGAGTGCACACTCCACAGAGGCAGAAAGCACCTTTCACATACTCTAGCCTCCACTTCTAAAATCCTTCCCTAGAACATGCAAGAATCCTCTAGTTTATACAGTCTGGAAAAGGTGATTGGCAACCTAGGGAGATGCTATCTATCCACAGCCATTGTCCTCGACACCACAACTCACAGCGGACACCAAATACTGCTGTGGAGTGCTGCTTCACCATTGAGCCATGGTTTCAAGTCCATACAGAAGGAAAATCACTCTCCCAGGTAAAAAAATAATAACTTAAACTAAACGAGGAAAATAAATATGGTTTTACTGGTGATCCTTGAGGAGCTTGGGTTTGAACTAAATGAATCTACTTATACAAAAATATTTTTCAATAGTAAATACTACCATGCTACATGGTCTGTGGTTGGTTGAAGATGTGGAGGAACTTCAAATACAGAGAGGCCACTATAAATTATAGATGAATTAAGTTGTTCAAGGGTCAACAGTATAACTATTGCTGGAATGATTTGGTGAGTTAAATACCATGATGGAAAATATACCTTCTTAGAAAGAAACAATCTTAAAAATGTAGACAGGATGGCTCTAGATATCAAGACACCTTAGATTTACATGAGATGTTATTCACCTAAGATTGGAAGCCTTAAGAAGTGCACAAAAGAGGAGAACCTCAAATGGTGTCATTCACTTTACAGGAGCTTTCTCTTTTAGGACTGTCCAGAGTAAAATGTTTGAACTTAGGCAAAAATTTCTCCTGAATTCATACAGTTATGATAAACACTTCCCAGTCTTTCTCTACTGCCCCAAAACTAGAAATACACCTTCTTTCACTTATCTTTCAGATAGCTTTAACTATGGTTGTTTTGTTTTGCAGTTTAAAGGCACTATCCTTAATAGCACAGAGGCAGAACTGGAATTGAGTAGTTTTTCTTTTTCTGTGTTATGGCTGTGTGTTCAATTTTTTCAAAAGCAAATGATCTAATATATATTGATGTTTTGTTCCAAGCAGATCTTTAAAACCAGTTAAATTATTCGCATATGATTTTCTAAAAACTTAGCTTAATTTTGGCTTTCCTCTTTCAGATAATTATTATAGTTACATAATGCCACTCTTTACTCCTTGGCTTTGATTGTATATTCCTCCTTCCAATTTGTCTACATGTCACTTCAGTTGTAAATTACCAGATCACAAAAACTGAAAAGAACATAATTAAAATACAAAAGAAAATCATCAAACCACAAAAGGCAAAACAAAAAGAAAAACAGAAGGACAAAGAAGAAATATAAAATCAATGGGAAAACTAGGTTTAAACTGCAGTAAATACATATCTATCAACAATTACCTAAAATGTCAATGGACTAAATGCTTCAATCAAAAGACAGAGTGGTAGACTGGATAAAAAAAATAAGAGCCTACAATATGCTGCCTACAAGAGATCCACTTTAGGGCAAAGGACACACATAGATTGAAAGTGAGGGGATGGAAAAAGATATTTTATGCAAATGAAAATGACAAGAAAATGGGGGGGTCACAATACTCATATCAGACAAAATATATTTTAAAACAAAGGCCATAAAGAAAGATAAAGAAGGACACTATATAATGATAAAAGTATCAATACAAGAAGAGGATTTCTACACTTGTCAACATATATACACCCAATATTGGAGCAACAAAATACATAAAATAAATACTATCAGACATAAAGAGAGAAATTGACAGGAACACAATAATAGTAGGAGACTTTAAAACCCCACTCACATCAATACACAGATCATCTAGACAGAGAATCAATAAGGCAACAGAGAATCAATAAGATCCTAAATGATACAATGGAACAGATAGACTTAATTGGTATTTTCAGGATACTACATCCAAAAAAAAAAAAAAAAGAAACAGAATATACATCCTTTTCAAGTGCACATGGAACATTCTCTAGGACTGACCACAAACTAGGGCAGAAAACAAGCTTCAACAAATTTAAGCATATACAAATTATCTCAAGCATCTTTTCTGACCTCAGTGGCATGAAATTAAAATTAACCACAGAAAAAGAAATGAGAAAAAAAATGATTAGGTGGAGACTAAACAACATGCTACTAAAAAAACAGTGGGTCAGTGATGAAATCAAAGAGGAAATTAAAAAATACCTTGAGACAAATGACAATGAAAACACAACCAAACAAAATCTATAAGATGCAGCAAAAGCAGTTCTTAGAGGGAAGTTCATAGCGATACAGGCCTTCCTCAAAAAAACAAGAAGAAAAATCTCAAATAAACAACCTAACCTACCACTTAAAAGAATTAGAAAAAGAAGAACAAACAAAACTTAAAGTCAGCAGAAGGAAGGAAATAATAAAGATCAGAGAGGAAATAAATAAAATAGAAAAAAATCAATAAAACCAAGAGCTGGTTCTCTGAAAGAATAAACAAGATTGACAAACCTATGGCCAGGCTCACTAAGAAGAAAAGAGAGAGAAGCTAAATAAACAAAATAGGACATGAATAAGGAGACATAACAACTGATACCACAAAAATACAAAAAACCATAAGGGAACACTATGAACAATTATATGCCAACAAATTCAACAACCCAGAAGAAATGGACAAGTTTCTAGAAACATACAACCCACAAAAACTGAATCAAGAACAAATAGATAATTTGAACAGACCAAACACTAGAAGTGAAATAGAATCTGTAATTAGAAAACTCCTTACAAACAAAAGTCCAGGTACCAGACGGCTTCACAGGCAAATTCTACTAAACATACAAAGAGGAACTTATACTGATCCTTTTCAAACTCTTCCAAAAAGTTAAAGAGGAGGGAACACTCCCAAAGATATTCTTTGAAGCCACCATCATCCTGATACCAAAACCAGACAAAGACACCACCACAAAAGAAAATTACAGGCCAATATCTTTGATGAATATAGATGTAAAAATTCTCATCAAAATATTAGCAAATTGAATCCAACAACACATTTAAAAAAATCATACACCACGACCAAGTGGGATTCATCCCAAGTTCACCAGGATGGTTCGAAACATGCAAATCAATCAATGTGATACACCACATAAATAAAAGACAAAAACCACATGATCATCTCAGTAGATGCAGAAAAAGCATTTGACAAAATTCAACATCCATTCATGATAAAAACACTTACCAAAGTGGGTATAGAGGGAATATATCTCAATATAATAAATGCTATTTATGACAAACTCAAAGCCAATATAATACTCAATGGTGAAAAGCTGAAAGCATTCCCACTAAAATATGGAACAAGGATACCCACTCTCACCTTTTCTGTTCAACATAGTTTTGAAGGTCCTAGCCACAGCAATCAGACATGAAAAAGAAAAAAAAAATGTACCCAAATTGGAAAGGAAGAGGTAAAATTTTCATCATATGCAGATAATATGATACTATGATAGAAAACCCTAAAGATCACACAGAAACTACTAGAACTGATAAACGAATTCAGCAAGGTAACAGGATCTAAGATTAACATACAGAAATCAGTTGCATTTCTTTACACCAACAATGAAATAACAGAAGGGGAATGAAAAACAGTACTTTGCACCCCCAAAAGTAAAATACTTAGGAATAAACCTGACTAAGGACGTGAAAGACTTATATGCTGAGAACTATAAAACAATAAAGGAAACGGAAGATGATTCAGATAAATGTAAGGATAACCCCTGCTCTTGGATTGGAAGAATTAATATTGTTAAAATGGCCATACTACCCAAAGCAATCTACAGATTTAATGTTATCCCTATCAAATTACCCATGACATTTTTCACAGAGCTAAAACAAAATAATCCTAAAATTCATATGGAACCATAAAAGACCCAGAATTGCCAAAGCAATCCTGAAGAAAAAGAACAAAGTGGGAGGCATAACCCTCCCAGACTTCAAACAATACTATAAAGCTACAGTAATCAAAACAGCATGGTATTGACAAAAAAAAAGACTTATGAATCAATGGAACAGAATAGATAGCCCAGAAATAAACCCATGATCTTCGACAAAGAAGGCAAGAATATACAATGGGAAAAAGACAGTCTCTTCAGCAAGTGGCATTGGGAGTGTTGGACAGCCACATGTAAATTAATGAAATTAGAACACAACTTCTCACCATACACAAAAATAAACTCAAAATGGCTTAAAGACTTAAACATAAGACATGACACCATAAAAGCCCTAGAAGAGATCATAGGCAAAACATTCCCTGACATAAATCATACCAATGTTTTCTTAGGTCAGTCTCCCAAGGCAATAGAAATAAAAACAAAAGTAAACAAGTGGGACCTAATCAAACTTACAAGCTCTTGCACAGCAAAGGAAACCATAAAAAAAATGAAAAGACAACCTACAGAATGGGACAAAATATTTACAAACAATGTGACCAACAAGGCTTAACTTCCAAAATATACAAACAGCTCATACTACTCAATAACAACAAACAAACAACCCAATCAAAAAATGGGAAGAAGACCTAAATAGACATTTCTCTAAAGAAGAAATACAGATGGCCAATAGGCACATGAAAACATGCTCAACATCACTAATTATTAGAGAAATGCAAATTAAAACTACTAGGTACCACCTCACACCAGTCAGAATGGCATCATTAAAAAGTCTACAAATAACAAATACTGGAGAGGGTGTGGAGAAAAGGGAACACTCCTACACTGTTGGTGGGACTGTAAGTTGGTACAGCCACTGTGGAAAACAGTAGGGAGGTTCCTTGGGAAACTAAAAATAGAATTACCATAAGATCCAGCAATCACACTCCTGGGCATATATCCCAACAAAACTCTAATTCAAAAAGACACATGCACCCCTATGTTCATAGCAGCACTATTCACAATTGCCAAGACATGGAAGCAACCTAAATGTCCATCTACAGATGAACGGATAAAGAAGATGTGTTACATATATACAATGGAATATTACTCAGCCATAAAAAAGAATGAAATAATACTATTTGCAGCAACATGGATGCAACTAAAGATTATCAAACTAAGTGAAGTAATCAGAAAGAGAAAGACAAATACCATATGATATCACTTATATGTGGAATCCAAAATATGACACAAATGAACATATCTATGAAACAGAAACAGAATCACAGACATAGAGAACAGACTGGTGGTTGCCAAGGGAGGAGGGTGTAGAGGGAGGCATGGAGTGGGAGGTTGGGGTTAGCAGAGGTAAGCTTTTATATATATTAATAGAATGAATAAACAACAAGGTCTTATTGTATAGTACAGAAAACTATATTCAATATCCTATGATAAACCATAATAGAAAAGAATATAAAAAAGAATGTATATATATGTATAACTGAATCACTTTGCTGTACTGCAGAAATTAACACAAGATTGTAAATCAACTATATTCAATAAAAAATAATTGTAAATTACCAGAGCATTCCATGTTGATACTTCAGATTCTTTAGATGTCACACAATATGTTAATCATCACAATATATGTGTAATTAAAATAAAGAACTAACTTCCTCAAGCTAATCTTTCCTTGAAATTTCTGGTTTGAAAATTAACTTTTTATTCTATGAAAATTTTTTGAAATCTCCTTGTCTAAGACATATGTTTCTTTCTAACATATCTTAATCTTTTGTACTGCTCTTATTCCAAGGTTCTGATGCCCACTAATTCATCAACCAAGCAGACATTTTGTATTGATTTAAACTATGTACAGAGTATGACCTCTCCCAATTGATCCCTTAAAGTCGTCCATGCAGTCCCCTAAGACTTTGATTACATGCTAAGCTCTACATCATGATCAACTGTTCTGTGCAAAGCACTCTATCACTCAGATATATGCCACAAATTATAAGCAATGAAATAGATAAAATATTAAAATAATAATTTTCCATTCAAAATTTGAATTCTTAACCACCCATGTGAAGAGATGCTCCCTTGGATATATTTTCCTGGGAATAAATACAAAGTGATATGTTATAATAAATCATCATGAATAACTTGATTCACACATGATAGATTTTTAGTGCTATTACTCTTGCCTAGCTCTGGGTCAAATATTTTCATTAACAGACTCCACAATTTGAATTCCAAGAATGGCTCACTTTTAACTCTCCCATCATAGAGTGCTTTGAATTTATCATATATTTCCTTTCTTATCATACTGTATCAGAAACTCCTCTAAGAGATTTAAATTTTGATTAAGTACTACGTCAGATTATATTCTGCTGCAACTTCAATGGTATCTTGCTATCATTCATTCAACAACTACATAATGAGCATCTATTGAGAAAGTCCATGTTCTTGGTACTGGTATCATAACAGGAGACAAAGCAAAGCAAATCCCTATCCTCAAAAAGCTTATTTAGTGGATAAAAGAACAACAAATAAGATAACTAATAAATATATAATATATGTGAGAAAATGATGAATGCTCTGAAGAAAAATAAAGCAAGAGGATGAATATGAAGTTCAGCATATGTGCAATTTGTGATAGAGTGGCTAGGTTTGGCTTCACTCAGATAGTGTCATCTGAGTAAAGATCTGAAGGAAGTGAAGGAGAAATTCACGCCAATGTCTGGGAAAAGAGTGTTTCAGACAGAGGGAAGGACAAGTGCAAAGACCTTGAGTATTTACTCTGCTTAAAATGAGTGAGGAATAGTAATGAGGCTGATACAGGTGGTGAGGAGTAAGCAACAAAGAGAGAAATGTCAAAGAGCAATGTTGAACAGAGAAGAAATACATTGTGTGGAGGCTTCTGGGTGATTTGTAGGGATATTATTTTTCAGTCTCATGATGTGGGAAGCCATTGTTGTATTTAATTGACATGAACTTATGTGATATGATCTAAACTACTTTTAAACAATATTACTGTTGTGGCTCTGTTAAAAATAGACCAAAGGCAGGCAAAAGAGAAAGCAACAAAGCCAGTTGGAAGTCATTGCAATAAAATAGGAGAAGATAGAACAGTAGCTTGTGACAGTGCTTTAGCAGTAGAGGTTGGGAAACAGTGAGATATGGGATATATTTTGAGGATAGAGCAACAGATTTTGCCAACAGAATATGGGATATGATAAACTCAGAAGAGTGAAGGATGTCTCCAAAGGTTTTAGCCAAAGCAAATGGAAGAGGAAGTTGCCCATTATGGAGGAGTAGGGTTTTGTGGATGGTAGTAGAGGAGGAGTGATCATGATCTCGATTTTTAAAATCTCAAGTTTGAGATGCTCTTTAGATGGCCAGCATGAGATATTTTGGAAGTCAGTTGGATATGAGTCTAGAGTTGAGAAGGGAGATACTGTAGATATACATATTGGATTAATTAGCTTACAGATGAATACTAAAAGCCTCAAGACTTGATGAGATTCCCCAATAAGTGAATGTATAAAGAAAAAGAAGGAAGTAAAAGGATTCTGTGCTGGGACACTCCAACATTAAGAGATCAGGAAGATGAGGAAAAATTTATAAGGGAGATAGAAAACTAATGGCCAGAGTAGTAAGATGAGAAAGAGCAGAATGTGGTATCCGCTAAGCCAAATTAAACAAAACAAAACAAAACAAAACTACTTCAGGGAGGAAGGAGTGGTCAACCAATAGTTCAGATGGTTAGGTAAGATAAAGTCTGAGAACCCACCACTGGTTTTAACAACATAGAGGTTGAGTTCAAATAAGAATAGGCAGGGTCAAGAGAATGGAAGACTAGATGTTGAAGAACATTTCTTAAAAACATTTACAGATAATTATTTTTCCTCTCTTACTGTGCAGAGAAGTATATTTAGTTGGGCCAGAATGAGAAAGAAGTGAAATATTTTTCTGTGTATTTTGATTTTATTTGTCTCTAAAACGAGACATAGAGCATATGTGTTTACTGATGGAAAAGTCATTGTAGAGATGGGAAAAAATGGCAATGCAAGGGAGGTGGGGGAACTGCTGGAACAATGTCCTTGAGTTGATGAGAGGGAATGTGACATAGTAGGGGAAGCTGGCACAAGAATTCATTCACGGGAGACCTTCAAGAGGGCGAAAGAGTAAGACGTGGAGATGACCTTCCTCCCCACAAATACATAAGAAATACATCTACATGTGGAACAACTCCTACAAAACACCTACTGAATGCTAGCAGAAGAACTCAGACTTCCCAAAATGCAAGAAACTCCCCACGTACCTGGCTAGGGCAAAAGAAAAATGAAAAAACAGAGACAAAAGAATAGGGACAGGGCCTGCACCTCTGGGAGGGAGCTGTGAAGGAGGAAAAGTTTCCACACACTAGGAAGCCCCTTCACTGGCAGAGATGGGTGGGGGGAAGCTTTGGAGCCACGGAGGAGAGCGCAGCAACAGGGGTGCAGAGGGAAAAGTGGAGAGATTCCCGCACAGAGGAACAGTGCCGACCAGCACTCACCAGCCTGAGAGGTTTGTCTGCTCACCCGTCAGGATGGGTGGGGGGTATGGGACCTGAGGCTCTGGCTTCTTTGGAGGTCAGATACCAGGGAGAGGACTGGGGATGCCTGGGTGAACACAGCCTGAAGGGGGCTAGTGCGCCACAGCTAGCCAGGAGGGAGTCCGGGAAAAAGTCCAGAGCTGCCTAAGAGGCAAGAGACCATTGTTTCAGGGTGCACGAGGAGAGGGGATTCAGAGCACTGCCTAAAAGAGATCCAGAGGCGGGCATGAGCCGCAGCTATCAGCGCAGACCCCAGAGACAGGCATGAAATGCTAAGGCTGCTACTGCAGCCAAAAAGAAGCCTGTGTACAAGCACAGGTCACTATCCACACCTCCCCACCCAGGAACCTGTGCAGCCCTCCACTGCCAGGGTCCCGTGATCCAGGACAACTTCCCTGGGAGAACACTCGCCATGCCTCAGGTAGTTGCAACGTCATGCTAGCCTCTGCCGCCGCAGGCTCGCCCTGCATTCCGTACCCCACTCTCCCCCTGGCCTCAGTGAGCCAGAGAACCCTCATCAACTGCTACTTTAACGCTGTTCTACCTGGGTGGGGAAGAGACGCCCTCAGGAAACCTACACGCAGAGGTGGGGCCAATCCAAAGCTGAACCACAAGAACTGTGCAAACAAAGAAGAAAAAGGGAAATTATTCCCAGCAGCCTCAGGAGCAGTGGATTAAATCTCCACAATCAACTTGATGTACCCTGCATCTGTGGAATACCTGCATAGACAACGAATCAACCCAAAATTGAGGCAGTGGACATTGGGAGCAACAGTATATATACATTTTTTTCATTTTCTCTTTTTGTGAGTGTGTATGTATATTCTTTTTGTGATTTTGTCTGTAAAGCTTTATTTTACCATTTGTCCTAGGGTTCTGTCTGTCCTTTTTCTGTTGTTGTTTTTGCTTGTTTTGTTTTATTACTTTTTAATATTTTTATTTTTAATATTTTTATTTAATAACTTTATTTTATACTATTTTATTTTCTTCTTTCTTTCTTTCTTTTTTTCTAACTTTTCTTCTGAGCCATGTTGCTAACAGTATCTTGGTGTTCCAGCAAGGTGTCAGGCATGAGCCTCTGAGGTGGGAGAGCTGAGTTCAGGACATTGGTCCACCAGAGACTGCCCAGCTCCATGTAATATCAAACAGCGAAAGCTCTCCCAGAGATCTCTATCTCAATGCTAAGACCCAGCTCCACTCAACAGCCAGCAAGCTACAGTGCTGGACACCCTATGCCAAACAAATAGCAAGACAGGAACACAACCCCACCCATTAGCAGAGAGGCTGCATAAAATCATAATAAGGTCACAGACACCCCCAAACACACCACCAGACATGGCCCTGCCCAGCAGAAAGACAAGATACAGCCTCATCCACCAGAACACAGGAACAAATCCCCACCACCTGGAAGCCTAGATGACCCACTGAACCAACCTTAGCCACTGGGGGCAGACACAAAAAACAACAGGAACTACGAACTGGAATCCTTCAAAAGGGAGACCCCAAACACAGTGAGTTAAGCAAAATGAGAGACAGAGAAATACAAAGCAGATGAAGCAGCAAGATATAACCAATAAACCAAACAAATGAAGAATAAATAGGAAGTCTACCTACAAAAGAATTCAGAGTAATGAGAGTAAAGAAGATCCCAAATCTTGGAAATAGAATGGAGAAAATACAAGAAACATTTAACAAGGACCTAGAAGAATTAAAGAGCAAACAAACAATGAGGAACAACACAATAAATGAAATTAAAAATTCTCTAGAAGGAATCAATAGCAGAATAACTGATGCAGAAGAATGGATAAGTGACCTGGAAGATAAAATAGCAGAAATAACTCCTGCAGAGTGGAATAAAGAAAAAAGAATGAAAACAATTGAGGACAGTCTCAGAGACCTCTGGGACAACATAAAACACACCAACATTCAAATCATAGGGGTCCCAGAATAAGAAGAGAAAAAGAAAGGAACTGAGAAAATATTTGAAGAGATTATAGTTGAAAACTTCCCTAACATGGGAAAGGAAATTGTCAATCTAGTCCAGGAAGCACAGAGAGTCCCATACAGGATAAATCCAAGGAGAAACATGCCAAGACACATATTAATCAAACTATGAAAAATTAAATACAAAGGAAAAATATTAAAAGAAGCTAGGGCAAAGCAACAAATAACAAACAAGGGATACCCCATGAGGTTAACAGCTGATCTTTCCACAGAAACTCTGCACGCCAGAAGGGAATGGCAAATGATGAAAGGGAAAATCCTATAACCAAGATTACTCTACCCAGCAAAGATCCAATTCACTTTCGATGGAGAAATTAAAACCTTTACAGACAAGCAAAAGCTAAGAGAATTCAGCACCATCAAACCAGCTTTACAACAAATGCTAAAGGAATTTCTCTAGGCAGGAAACACAAAAGAAGGAAAAGATCTACAATAAGAAACCTAAAACAATTAAGAAAATGGTAATAGGAACACAGATATTGATAACTACCTTACATGTAAATGGATTAAACGCTCCCACCAAAAGACATAGACTGTCTGAATGGATAGAAAAACAAGACCCGTATATATGCTGTCTACAAGAGACCCACTTCAGACCTAGGGAGACATACAGACTGAAAGTAAGGGGATGGGAAAAGATATTCCATGCAAATGGAAACCAAAAGAAAGCTGGAGTAGCAATTCTCATATCAGACAAAATAGACTTTAAAATAAGGACTATTAAAAGAGACAAAGAAGGACACTACATAATGATCAAGGGAATCGATGCAAGAAGAAGATATAACAATTTTAAATATCTATGCACCCAACATAGGAGGACCTCAATACATAAGGCAAATGCTAACAACCATAAAAGGGGAGATCGACAGTAACGTAATCATAGTAGGAGACTTTAACACCCCACTTTCACCAACGGGCAGATCATCCAAGATGAAAATAAATAAGGAAACACAAGCTTTAAATGATACATTAAAAACCATGTACTTAATTTATATTTATAGGACATTCCATCCAAAAACAACAGAATACACTTTCTTCTCGAGTGCTCATGGAACATTCTCCAGGACAGATCATATCTTGGGTCACAAATCAAGCCTTGGTAAATTTAAGAAAACTGAAATTCATATCAAGTATCCTTTCTGACCACAACACTATGAGACTAGATATCAATTACAGGAAAAAATCTGTAAAAAATACAAACACATGAAGGCTAAACAGTACACTACTAAATAACCAAGAGATCACTGAAGAAATCAAAGAGGAAATCAAAAAATACCTAAAAACAAATAACAATGAAAACACAATGACCCAAAACCTATGGGGGGCAGCAAAAACAGTCCTAAGAGGGAAGTTTATAGCAATACAATCCTACCTCACTAAACAAGAAACATCTCAAATAAACAACCTAACCTTACACCTAAAGCAATTAGAAAAAGAAGAAGGAAAAAAACCCAAAGTTAACAGAAAGAGAGAAATCATAAAGATCAGATCAGAAATAAATGAAAAAGAAATGAAGGAGACAAGAGCAAAGATGAATAAAACTAAAAGCTGGTTCTATGAGAAGATAAACAAAATTGAAAAACCATTAGACTCATGAAGAAAAAAGGGAGAAGATTCAAATCAACAGAATTAGAAATGAAAAAGGAGAAGTAACAACTGAAACTGCAGAAATACAAAGGATCAAGAGAGATTACTACAAGCAAGTATATGCCAATAAAATGGGGAACCTGGAAGAAATGGACAAATTCTTAGAAAAGAACCACCTTCTGAGACTGAACCAGGAAGAAATAGAAAATATAAAGAGACCAATCACAAGCACTGAAATTGAGACTGTGATAAAAAATCTTCCAACAAACAAAAGCCCAGGGCCACATGGCTTCACAGGCGAACTCTACCAAATATTTAGAGAAGAGCTAGCACCTATCCTTCTCAAACACTTCCAAAATACAGCAGAGGGAGGAACACTCCCAAACTCATTCTACGAGACCACCAACACCCTGATACCATAACCAAATATGTCACAAAAAAAGAAAACTGCAGGCCAATATCACTGATGAACACAGATGCAAAAATCCTCAACAAAATACTAGCAAACAGAATCCAACAGCACATAAAAGGATCATACACCATGATGAAGTGGATTTATCCCAGGAATGCAAGGATTCTTCAATATACACAAATCAATCAGTGTGATACCATATTAACAAATTGAAGGATAAAAAACATATGATCATCTCAATAGATGCAGAAAAAGCTTTCAGCAAAATTCAACACCCATTTATGACAAAAACCCTCCAGAAAATAGGCATAGAGGGAACCTTCCTCAACATAATATAGGCAAGTCCACACATGACAAGCCCACAGCCAACAAAATTCTCAATGGTGAAAAACTGAAACCATTTCCACTAAGATCAGGAGCAAGACAAGGTTGCCCACTCTCACCACTATTATTCAACATAGTTTTGGACGTTTTAGCTGCAGCAGTCAGAGAAGAAAAAGAAATAAAAGGAATCCAAATCAGAAAAGAAGAAGTAAACTGTCACTGTTTGCAGATGACATAATACTATACATAGAGAATCCTAAAGATGCTACCAGAAGACTACTAGAGCGAATCAATGAATTTGGTAAAGTAGCAAGATACAAAATTAATGCACAGAAATCTCTGGAATTCCTATACACTAATGATGAAAAATCTGAAAGTGAAATTAAGAAAACACTGCCATTTACCACTGCAACATAAAGAATAAAATATCTAGGAATAAACCTATGTAAGAAGACAAAAGACCTGTATGCAGAAAACTATAAGACACAGATGAAAGAAATTAAAGATGATACAAACAGATGGAGAGATATACCATGTTCTTGGATTGTAAGAATCAACGTTGTGAAAATGACTATACTACCCAAAACAATTTATAGATTCCATGCAATCCCTATCAAATTACCAACAGCATTTTTCACAGAACTAGAAGAAAATATTTCACTATTTGTATGGAAACACAAAAGACCCCGAATAGTCAAAGCAATCTTGAGAAAGAAAAACAGAGCTGGAGGAATCAGGCTCCCTGACTTCAGACTATATTACAAAGCTACCGTAATCAAGACAGTATGGTAATGGCACAAAAACAGAAATATAGATCAATGGAACAGGATAGAAAGCCCAGAGATAAACCCACGTACCTATGGTCAACTAATCTATGACAAAGGAGGCAAGAGTATACAATGGAGAAAAGACAGCCTCTTCAATAAGTGGTGCTGGGAAAACTGGACAGCTACATGTAAAAGAATGAAATTAGCACACTCCCTAACACCACACACAAAACTAACCTCAAAATGGATTAAAAACCTAAATGTAAGGGCAGAAACTATAAAACTCTTAGAGGAAATCATAGACAGAACACTCTATGACATAAATCATAGTAAAATCCTTTTTGACCCACCTCCTAGAGAAATGGAAACAAAAATAAACAAATGGGACCTAATGAAACTTAAAAACTTTTGCACAGCAAAAGAAACCATAAACAAGACGAAAAGACAACCCTCAGAATGTGAAAAAATATTTGCAAATGAAGCAACTGACAAAGCATTAATCTCTAAAATTTACAAGCAGCTCATGCAGCTCAATATCAAAAAAACAAACAACCTAATCCAAAAATGGGCAGAAGTCCTAAACTGACATTTCTCCAAAGAAGATATACAGATTGCCAACAAACACATGAAAGAATGCTCAACATCACTAATCATTAGAGAAATGCATAGCAAAACTACAGTGAGGTATCACCTCACACCAGTCAGAATGGCTATCATCAAAAAATCTACAAACAGTAAATGCTGGAGAGGGTATGGAGAAAAGGCAACCCTCTTGCACTGTTGGTGAGAATGTAAGCTGATACGACCACTATGGAGAACAGTATAGAAGTTCCTTAAAAAACTAAAAATAGAACTACCATATGACCCAGCAATCCCACTACTGGGCATATACACTGAGAAAACCATAAATCAAAAAGAGTCATGTACCACAATGTTCATTGCAGCTCTAATTACAATTGCCAGGACATGGATACAACCTAACTGCCCATCGACAGATGAATGGATAAAGGAGATGTGGCACATATATACAATGGAATATTACTCAGCCATAGAAAGAAATGAAATTGTTATTTGTAGTGAGGTGGATGGACCTAGAGTCTGTCATACAGAGTGAAGTAAGTCAGAAAGAGAAAAACAAATACCATATGCTAACACATATATATGGAATCTAAAACAAAATAATAATAATTATGAAGAACCTAGAGGCAGGAGAGAAATAAAGATGCAGAGCTAGAGAATGCACTTGAGGACACAGGGAAGGGGACGGGTAAGCTGGGATGAAGTGAGAGAGTGGCATGGACTTATATATACTACCAAATATAAAATAGATAGCTAGTGGGAAGCAGCCGCAAAGTACAGGGAGACTAGCTCAGTGCTTTGTGACCACCTAGAGAGGTGGGATAGGGAGGATGGGAGGGAGACACAAGAGGGGGGAGATATGGGGATATATGTATAGCTGTTTCACTTTGTTATACAGCAGAAACTAACGCACCATTGTAAAGCAATTATACTCTAATAAAAAATTTTTTTAAAAAAAAGGGGGCTTCCCTGGTGACGCAGTGGTTGGGAGTCTGCCTGCCGATGCAGGGGACGCGGGTTCGTGCCCTGGTCCGGGAAGATCCCACATGCCGAAGAGCGGGTGGGCCTGTGGGCCATGGCCGCTGAGCCTGCTCGTCCGGAGCCTTTGCTCCGCAACGGGAGAGGCCACAGCAGTGAGAGGCCCGCGTACCGCAACAAAAAAAAAAGAAAAAAAAAAGGATTCATATGACCAGGAGAAAAGGCTAAGGAAACACACACTGTTGCAGAGGTGATTTTGGGAACTGGTGGAAGTTCGTTTCTAATTGCTTCAATTTCTTCTCTGAAATAGATAATTAAGTGTAAAGATGGAAGAAAGGTGTTTGGTGGGGGAGGAGTTGGTTGATGTGATTAGACCATGTGGGTTTTCTTATTGGTGCTTATCAAAGTTAGGGTCCTACCCTGCTACAGAGACTGGAAGCCAGGGGCCCTATCTTTCAGGATGATCACATTTCAGTGGGATGGCTCCCAGATCCTGAGAAAGACTTTCCTGGGTTGTAAAAGTGGCAAGAGTCTGAAAGATTTACATCTCATAGCAACAGTGAAAGATTCTAGAATTGAAAGTTTTCTATGATAAATGCTCTAAGAAAAGAAAGGTCTGGGAGACTTCCCTGCTGGCACAGTGTTTAAGAATTCCCCTGCCAATGCAGGGGACACAAGTTTGATCCCTGGTCCAGGAAGCTCCCACATGCCTTGGAGCAACAAAACCTGTGCGCCACAACTACTGACCCTGCGCTCTAGAGCCCACGAAGCACAACTACCGAAGCCTGCGTGCCTAGAACCTGTACTCCACAACAAGAGAAGCCACTGCAATGAAGAGTAGCCCCCGCTCGCTGCAACTAGAGAAAGCCAATGCATAGCAACAAAGACCCAATGCAGCCAAAAAATAAATAAATGTTCCTTAAAAAAAAAAAAAAAAGATAAAAAAGAAAAGGTCAGGAACATATAGTCAGGAAGAAACCTATCAAAAGTTTATTCAAGCTGAGGGGAACATTATGGCTGTCTCGATCATACTAAAGGCCAACATGGGGTGAGTGACATGAATTGAAAGTAAGAGCCATCAGCCTAATTATGTATTTTTCTCTTACCACAATTCTATGGATTGTCAAAGGTTGATTTAACTAGAATTGCTAAGTGAGTATTATGAAGCAATAGAGGGACAAAGGAGAAGAGGATGTATGCAAAGAAGTGATTACAATGACAGACCATGAAATTTAAGAACACACAATTTAGGGGGAAAGGGAGAACATGAAATTAAAAGGGACAGTGAAAAAGTAGTAATCTTACTGGTTTGAACGTTCTGATAGGGTTAAAGGATTATTTGGACTGGATGAGAGTTGAAAAGATAGAAGGTGGTGGTCAGAGGTGTGGTGCTTGAAATTGACAAGACCTAGAGAGTGACCATAGGACAGAGTAGCTGATGGAGAACAGGACAAGATCAGTGGAAGAAAGGAAGTTTGAACAGACAAAACATATGAATATTCAATCACCACAAACAGTGACAGGAGAAAAGGAAAGTAAACCAGAAGCTAAAATCTTTAAGGAGTAAGAAACAGTGAACGGGGCCGGGGGGTGGGGGGGGGGGACACAAGGTAGACTATAAATTACATTTAAATTAGGGGTAATTATGTTTTTCTATTGCCCAGCTATTTACCAGACAATGGAATGACTGGCACTAGAATGCAAAATCTTCATTCCCTCAAATAAATCCACTGAACAAAAAATTTTAAGGAAATATAGTTTAAATGTTTACTTCTTTGGAGAAAAGATTGTGAATGATTTGAATTTTCTTTTTTGTTCCTTTCTCCTTTGTTCTTATTTGTACCACAAATGAGAATTAAATAATTTTTAACCAGGAAATAGTAATAATGAAAGAAGGAAAATAATCAAAAACTTCTAATATGTCGTTGTGTCTAAATTAAGTTACCTTGTGATCACAGACAGTAAATTGTTCCTTTACTTAACATAAAACAAAATGTTCAATACCAGTTTCCATTTCATAAATATTTCCATTCATTATTTCCGATGATTTCAAGGGGAAATTAAACTCAGCAAACTTTGGAGCTGTGGCTAGAGCATGGTGTTATTTTTCGGCAAGTCTTATTTAAAATACTTCTGTTTGAGCCAAACTGCAAAAATTCTTCTTTGAGAGTCAATTAGCCAATATATTTTTTAAATTATGGGAACCATATGGCCTTTCAATTTCCAGGAAACTTTAATGACAATAAGCTTAATTTCCATGAATTCATGTCACAGAATCCCAGCTTTTCTGCCTGACCTACGTTTCTGGTTTTTGCAGTTAAACCTCAAGCCAATGGCTAAATGCTGTTTTTGAGAGGAATCCACAGTCTGCTTTCTAAAACCATTCTCCTTTAACTTTTTATTTAGTAAGTTTCTTTAGGCAAATTATTGCTACTTATAGTTTATCTTATAGTTGTGGCTCATAACAAAGAGTTAGAATAACAAACAGCTTGGGGACTTCTTATATTTATTTTGAATCTGATAACATAATCAAGAGCCATTTTTTTAACATCTTAATTGTAGTATAATTGCTTTACATTGTTGTGTTACTTGCTGCTGTATAACAAAGTGAATCAGCTACACTTATATATATATCCCCATATCCCCTCCCTCTTAGTATGATTGTAGGGTAGCCTCTCTGCTAATGGGTGGGGTTGTGTTCCTGTCTTGCTAGTTGTTTGCACAGGGTGTCCAGCACTGGAGCTTGCTGGTCATTGAGTGGAGCTGGGTCTTGCTGTTGAGATGAAGATCTCTGGGAGATGTTTGCCGTTTGATATTACATGGGGCCAGGAGGTCTCTGGTGGACCAATGTCCTGAACTCAACTCTCCCACCTCAGAGGCACAGGCCTGACACTCGGCAGGAGCACCAAGACCCTGTCAGCCACACAGCCAGGTACGTGGGGAGTTTCTTGCCTTTGGGGAGGTCTGAGGTCTTCTGCCAGTGTTCAGTAGGTGTTCTGTAGGAGTTGTTCCACATGTAGATGTATTCTTGATGTATTTGTGGGGAGGAGGGTGATCTCCATGTCTCACTCCTCTGCCACCTTGAGGGTCCTCTCAAGAGCTGTTCTTTTAAAGAGTGATGTAACAATAGTCATTTTCATCTCTTTTCACCTAAAACTGCAGAGACTCCCAACCCAATTAATCAAATGCTTACATGAACTCTGAGTGCCAAATTTTCTATAGCGCCTTAATTAAAAAGTGATTATTACAAAAACCCAATGCATTAAACTTAAACCTGGCAGTGTAATACGGACAAGGTTTTATATGAAAGACTTCCAGATTAGCAAGCAACTCAGCCCTGTCAGCACATGTTCCAAAATGAGTTAACTCTGACCCTGCCTCCCCTCTCAGTGAAGTCATCTTTTTAGAATGCTTTACATTTCATCTCTTTAAATTCAATAGAGTTTTTTTAAAAAAAATTGCAAGCATTTATCTAATATATTGGTGAAGTTTATGTCAGGTCGAAGGGGGTTGTGAGACTTGAATATCAGAATTTTAGATCTGAAATATTCCTGGTTTTACATCCCAACATTAAATCAATGGAATCTAAGAAGTCAGAAAGATGTCTTTACTTAACGAATCCTGGTCAAAATTATGTTCTCTGGCAGTCATTTCTTTCTTACTGATTGGTATTACTCTGCCCATTATAATTGGTATTACTCTGCAAATGCTTACTTGTCCTTAATAGCATCCTCTAAATTTTTGAAACTCTGAAGCTAACCTAAAAATCCAAATTTTGTAACAGAACTTTGCTAAGATTAACTAGAAGTCTCTAGGTTATATATATATTTTAAAGTTTTATACTAACATGCCTTTAGACATTGCCTAGTTGGCATAATTTTCTTAGATTAATTGAAACTTGAAACAATACATTCTTAGTGCCCGTTAGAGTACCTTGGGGGCATATTCCTCATTCACAATTTTCAAATCAAAAATATAAAGCATAAAACAGTTATGTCAAAGTGGTAATTAATTTTAAATCCTGCTTAAGTCACACTTGTATATAGTAGAGAGACATCAGTTTTCTCTTTCCAGTGGGGAAGGTCAAGGTCACAGGTTAAAAACAAGGAATTCATTCAATTTTAGAACTTTAAGCATCACTTTTCTCCTTGCAAGAGGTGAAGATTTGAATTATCCTTTGTTTGGAAAAAGTAAAAGTGATAATGAAAGTTTGTCTGGAATGTGAGCAGATCTACAACTATCTGGACCACATATCCTTAAAATATTACTGTATTTTTTCCCTTCCTAGATCTGTACATTACTGCTGGTTTTCAGCGAGCCATATGTATAGATTCTGGAACAAGCAGTTACTTAAAGGGGATCAGAAGCAGAGACACAAAATACCACAGAAAAGGCCTGCTATCCTGATCTTCTAGTCAAGAATGTGTTGTTCTGCATGGTGCTACCTCACATGGTTGTTCTTAAAGCTGAATAATTCAGATTTCAGTAGATGTTCTGATACGAGATTATTGTATTGGAAGCATAAGACCAAACCACATACCTTAGGTGGGAGTGGGATTTTAACTAAGGAGAACAGATATTCTGACTGCTAGTCATTGAATGACGAAGATGAAAATGAAGATGGAAGCCTTTCATTGGAAGTGCTAAAGAAACTGATCCCTCTCTCAGGATCCTGGAAGCAGTTTTTAATAGAGATAGTTAAAATACTCCTTTTGGGTAAACTTGCTTTTTTTAATTTGAAGTTTGATTTACAATACTGTGTTAGTTTCAGGTGTAAAGCAGAGTGATTCAGTTATACATATTTTTTCAGATTATTTTCTATTATAGAAAGATAAATAGTATATGATACCACTTATATGTGGACTCTAAAACATGGTACAAATGAATCTATTTACAAAACAGAAACAGACTCATAGACATTGAAAACAAACTTATGGTTACCAAAGGGGAGAGGGAGGGGGTTGGGATAAATTAGGAGTATGAACTAAGAGCTACATACTACTATATATAAAATAGATAAGCAACAGGGATTTACCGTATAACACAGTGAACAATACTCAATATCTTGTAATAAACTTGCGTTTGTTAAGTTGCGTGAGGGTAGCAACTGGGCCAAAGAGCATCCTGGAAAGGCTTCTGAGATTGGGTTATATCTTGTGGTGTTTGCATGCAGTTCACATTCAGGAGCTGTCACAGTTGATTTACACCAGACCTCCCTTCCATTATCCCCAAGCTTTCTATATTCGCTTACAAGTTACTATCTTAACCTCCATTTTCTCTGTGAGTAAATGAGGGAAACTGTGTGCCAATCCTTGAGAGAAATATATTACTTGCGGGAGAGAGGAGCAGCAAGTTAAGAGGTATTCACCTTGAGATGGCAGCAGGTAACCAGAAATGGAGGGCAAGGTGGCCATTGGGAGTAACAGAGCATTAGTCCACAGTGTGACATCTGGCTGATGTGGCCAGTGGCTGCCAGAACGGAACAGTGGGGCATAAAGAATTCCTGAGAAATCCTCTGTAATACTGGAGGAGGAAAACCTGCTAAAAGATTAGACATCATGCATTCAAGTGTGAATAAGGACTTTAGCCATTTTGATTCGGACATTGTTTCCGTATAACACTCATGATTAAATAATTTTATTGAGGTTTTCTTTACTGGTTTTCAGTTTTTAATGCTTAGATAGTGGACCTGAGACTGCTATCCTTAGAAAAGCCTGCTTTCAAGGTTGGCTCTTGGCTGTCACATGGGATCTAAGGGAGCATGGGACACAGGGACACATATTTGATGTCCAGTAGTGTGATATATAGTGTTGAAAGGGACATTATTCCCAGTTCTATATCTAACTCAAAGTGTATGCAGACCAATGAGAATGGTAGGGAAAAACGGCACCATCTTGGCATTCTGGTCGGCATCCTAGGCTTAGTAATTCATTTATGTCTTCATTCAACATTTATTAAGCCTCTCTAGTGTTAGGCACTGTTATAGGCACTAGGTATAGCATAGTTAACAAGATATAGTACAGTTTAATAAAAGTCAAACAATAAAAAATACCTAAAGAAAAAATACACAATGTCTGGTAGCAACAAGAGCTATAAAAATAACTAAAAAAGGGAAAGAGAACAGAGCATGGGAGAGGTGGTTGGGGGGACAGCCTCTGGTAAGGAAGGGTTTCTCACTAGGGGCACCTGTAACAGCAGCAGCTTCCTTCAGGTTCTCTGTGTACACTGAACATCTGTGAGGGAATCAGAAGAGGAGAACAGGACAGAATGGTCTTTGAGCACATGCAAGACAAGCAGGGAAAACCAGAAACAACTGCAAGGACTTTGGAAGAGTATTGGTGTCCTGGTTATGTATTTAGGAGTCAGAGCCATTGAAATTTGAGTTATTACTATTAGTGTGACTTCATTTGCATCCAGAATCAGTTAAGACATAGGGATATTCAGATTATACAGTTATACAGTTAATGGCACAACACACAAGTAGAGTGATTGAGAAAGACAAACAGAAACATGGAACTGGAGCAAAGATCACAGGTCACATATGAATAGATACATTTTGATGTCATAGAAACAGTGGTTAAAACAACAATAACAAAATAATAACACTATATCAAGACAAGCAAGGGTCAAAGTTGGAGTCTTAAGGAGTGTTCACATTTAGATTCAAGGGGAAGAAACAGCAGAAAAGACATTAATTTAAGGAGAAGCAAAATAGAGAAATAGCAAGAATACAAAGAGAGCATTCAAAAACACCTAAGGGTATTCAATAGCGCCAAATTCTACAAAGAGAATAGGAAAGGTGCTAAGAAAAATTTTAAAAAGATGAATTTGTTTAAAGGATAGGTAGGAACTACAAGAGGAAAGCATCGTTAGTGTGACAGAATATGAAGTTAAGTTTTATGGTGATATAAGGGAATTCAGATGAAACAGTTTTAGATAAGTTACCTTGAGCACTGGGCCAGGAAAGCAAAGAGAAAGCTAGGATGCTGCTAACAGATGTGCCTATCACAGAGCAGGCAATTAAATGGGCACTTATTAACTTTTAAATAAATGAATAAATAAATAACTTGATGAGTGAATTAGAATTTAGCTTTGTTTTATAATGAGGGAAAGCAGAGGGGAGGAGCCTATGAGAAGAGAATAATTGGTTACTGGAGACAGGAAGGATAATGATGAGGGTAATATATGGAGAGAGAAGGAATTAGACCTAGAATGTAGAGAGGTGTGCACTTCCTTTGAAGCAATAAGATAGATATAACTCTTTTGATGTTTCAAGATGAAGATTAAGCCATATATAAGAGTTAGTACTTGATTACTTCAATCTCCTCTGAGAGACTGGGGGCAAGGAAACTAGAAAAACTCGTTGGGGTTATAGTGTAACAGATCTGGAAATGACTCACATTTTTGAAATTTTGATCATAAAATGTTAGCCCTCCCAAAGCAGGGACATTCTATTTTAAGATCTATCCTACCTCTCCTCCTCAATCTCCCACCCAAACATGCTGTTAAAAGACTAGGGACACAAATGCAAATAGAGGAGAATTTACAGATTTACAGGAAGCTGATGTTAGGCAGCAAAGGTGTCTAGTTAGGGTGGCTTTGCAGGTGTAGGTAAAATCCTGGCTATTGATGGCACGCAACTAGAGACCTCTGATGGGTTCCTAACTTCAGATTCTTACCACATAGGATTTTACCAAAATTGACATATTCAAGGCATTTGTCAGTCTTTGTTTGCCTTTTTAAACTCACACAAATGGCCCTGCATAAATTTTAGTAAGGTGGTAAAAGCAACCTGTAAGTGCAATGTTAAATTGCCTGTATTCTAGGCAAGACATTCTGACATAAATTGCAGCAATGTTTCCTTAGGTCTGTCACCCAAGGCAATAGCAATAAAAGCAAAAATAAACAAATGGGACCTAATCAAACTTATAAGCTTTCACACAGCAAAGGAAACCATAAACAAAATGAAAACAACCTACAGACTGGGAGAAAATATTTGCCAATTATACAACTAAAACGGGGTTACTTTCCAAAATATACAAACAGCTCATACAACTCAATAACAAAAAACCAAACAATCCAATCAAAAAAATGGGCAGGAGGCCTAAATAGACATTTTTCTAAATAAGACACTCAGATGGCCAATAGGCACATGAAAAGATGTTCAACATCGTTAATCATTAGAGAAATGCAAATCAAAAGTACGATGAGGTACCACCTCACACCAGTCAGAATAGCCATCATTAAAAAGCCTACAAATAACAAATGCTGGAAAGAATGTGGAGAAAAGGAAATCTTCCTACACTGTTGATGGGAATGTAAATTGATGCAGCCACCATGGAAATCAGTATGGAGGTTCCTTAAAAACTAAAAATAGAGTTGCCATATGATCCAGCAATCCCACTTCTGGGCATATATCTGGAGAAAACTTTAATTTGAAAAGATACATGCACCCCAATGTTCATAGCAGTACTATTTACAATACCCAGGACATGGAAGCAACCTAAATGTCCACTGACAGAGGAATGGATAAAGAAGATGTGGTATATATACACAATGGGATACTGCTCAGCCATAAAAAAAGAATGAATTAATGCTATTTGCAGCAATGTGGATGCAACTAGAGATTATCTACTAAGTGAAGTAAGTCAGAAAGACAAATACCGTATGATATCACTTGTATATGTAATCTAAAATATGATGGAAATGAACTTATTTATGAAATAGAAACAGACTCACAGACCTAGAAAACAGACTGATGGTTACCAAAGGGGAAAGGGGTGGGGAGGGATGAATTAGGAGTTTGGGATTACCAGATACAAGCTACTACATATAAAATAGATAAACAAGAAGTTCCTACTGTATAGCACAGGGAACTATATACAATAACCTGAAATAAACCATAATAAAAAAGAACATGAAAAAGTATATATAATATATATAACTGAATCACTTTGCTGTATACCAGAGACTAATATAACATTATAAATCAACTATACTTCAATAAAAAATTAAATTCCCTATGTTCTACTAACAATAAAAATTTAATGAGCATATTTTAAATTGAATACCTGATAGTATTTACATGTGTTTTTCATTTCTCTTAACTAACATTTTTACCTCAAATTACATGTGTGTCCATCACACTTTCACCATGGAAAAACCTAATAACCTATATTTTTAACCAGAAAGGTGTAAAATTTACTTTAGCAATTCCAGAAGGGAAAGAGCATATGAGAAATTCATACCCGGGGTTCCCTTACCTCCAAAAGCACGAAAGTTGAAAAATGTAATTTAAAAAAAACTAAAACAGCCAAGAGAAGAAGAGAGAAATGAGTATTACAGAGATCTGTTTCTGGAGAACTGGGCTAAAATTTAAAATAATTTTCCTGAAGAAATTATGCCATAAATGATATCTAAGTATTGTTTGAATAGTACTGCTCAATAAGTGATTTCATAATAAGAGTTTTGGACCATCCTGGGACTGCAACCACAATTTAACCCCATTACTGTGCAAAAACAAAAAGGCATTCCTGATCCCAAACAAACGACTGATAAGTGATGCAGTCACTACAAACCATTTTGTGATAGCCCTTCTTTATACTCTGGGCATAGCCAATGTAAGACTCTAGGCTCTAGGCTATCTCAGGAAATGAGATGGCAAATAGGTTTTATTCCATGTGCCAACTTCAATTAGTTGGTGTGTTATGCTAAGAAATACTGTTATTCATTATTTATGTCTTTCATGGACATGACCAAGAGTAAGATGGTACTACTACCATCTCTTTTAGAAGATGGAGAGAAGTGAGGACAGAGAAAGTGAACTGAAGGATTTGTTTTCTCCCATCTTAATTAATTCACAGCATTTATCTTCAAAAAGGAGGCATACAAAGGAGTAGCTGACATGTGAAACAGGTGTGAAATAGGAGAACTTCCCCACAATAGCCCCCTTCTGTGTCTCTCAGGCTGATGATGAATAAAACAGAGAGGATGAGGCCAAACTCACTGAGGCAACCAGAGGTGGAAAAAAAGGGAATAGCAATCTAACAGTTCCCAAGTCAGTGCAGAAATTCTTGAAGTTCAGACATTTTGGAGAATATGACTTGGAGTGACCTCATGTGTACTAAAAGAAGATTCAAGATCAGAATTTCATTGTCGCCATAACTAAAGTTGACAAATGATAACTTTGTATTTTCTTTTTTCATAAGCAAACTTATTTCTATTCTATAGTATTTTAAACAGGAGCTTGCTAGTTAAAGAGAGAAAATTAATTTGAGGCAAATAATTAGAAGTACCATTTCTATTTAAAAATTTTTCAAACAAATAAAGAAACCCAAGGACCATTAGTTTTGACTTGGCATCTTGGCCTGCCCCAACAAAAGCAACAACTAATTGCATCTCCTGTTGATCATTGTTATTATAAATGGAGTACAGATCTGAATAAAAGATACAGTTGACCTTTGAACAACATGGGGGTTGGGGCATTGATCTTCCATACAGTCGAAAATCCACATGTAATGATAGTCGGCCCTCCATATTCACAGTTCTCTGTATCTGTGAATTCAATCAACCATGGACCATGCAGTACTGTAGTATTTACTATTAAAAAATTTGCATGTAATTGGACCCAGGAAGTTCAAACTTGTATTGTTCAAGGGCCAACTGTATTTCTTAACAAAGCAAGATAAAATAAAAACAAAAATTTCAAGCAATACCTGATGGCTAAATGATGCCAGCATTTTAGTAGGCAAAGAGCAAAGGAATAAACCTCTCTCTATGCATTTGTTCCTTGTATGGACATGAAACTAAAATTTACAATTAATTCATGATATTTAATTTCATTTTGGGTGTTACATATAAGCTTTGATTTCTCATCACTTTTGACATAACTTTCAACCTAAATATGTTAAACTTTATTTTTTAAGAAAATTTATTAAGAAATCACTTAGAAGAAGAAATTCATACTGATAATCATTTTCTCAAAAATTACTTAGTATGGAATTAGTTCTAGGAAAGATAGAACCATTAGTTCTCAAGCCTATATATCACATTAGTGACTTTTAAAAGATACACATATGCCTATATTCATTCTTTTTCAGATTCTTTTCTGATAAAGGTATTCCCAGAATATTGAGTAGAGTTCCCTGTGCTATACAGTAGGTCCTTGTTGCTTATCTATGTTATATATAGTAGTATTCGTATGTTTACCCCAAGTTCCTGATTTATCCCTACCCCCTACCTTTCCCCTTTGGTAACCATAAGTTTGTTTTCCAAGTCTATGAGTCTGCCTCTGTTTTGTAAGTTAGTTCATTTGTATCAATTTTTAGGTTCCACCTAAAAATTGTACATATTTTTTCAAAGTCTCACATAATTAATCATTACTAGCTCTTTTGCATTCTGAAATAAATATTTTGGTTGCTAACCTAATTATAATTTTGGTTGCTAATCTAATTATAATTTAAGACTAAAGAAAGAGATCAAAATAATCTATGGAAGTAACTGGAGCTAGATCACTGCTGGTAGAATTTATATTTTATAACAGTTATTTATTAATAGTTATCATCACTTTATGAATGATTTATGTTTTAAATGATTTAATGTTCTGGTGGATTTTGTAAAGTTGTGAGATTGCCCATTTTATGTGGTGTTCCTTACACAAGTCTCTACAGTTGCAAAACTTGTATATCTACACCAATTAACCAAATATTTGTAAATATTTAATGTCCACTCAAACATCCTCTGTGGCTTATTGCTAGTGAGTACTTATGCCAACTCATCAAGTCCTTTGCCAGGAATTCTCATATGAACAGCTGAGTATTCTAAACATCAACAATATTTTTTTTAATGCAAAGTAATTCCTAAGTAAACTTGCACATCTTGTCAAATATTGCGTAAAAGTAGTGATGGAGAATGACTTGAATCATATCAAAACTCTTCACAAATGAAGATTTAACCAAGCTATACCAGTTAACTGAAGAAGGGAATGAGCAAGAATGATGAAAGGAAAGTGTTTTCAAACAGAATGATTTGAATATCAAAGAATCAACAGTGGTCTTTAGGAGAATTTATAAAACTCTCAGATATTTTTTGGGGGGTAGGGATGCATAAGTTGTCCTCTCTAAGGTCACATGGCAAAAGGCAAAGGTGAAATACAGGAATTAGTAGTGGGTTATCAATTTGTCAGCAAAATTACATTCAAAGTCCATCATTAAAATTAGGATGAAACTTTGGCTTATACACAATAAACATGTTTTCTTTATTTTTCAACATATAATCCAAATTAAACATTTCTCATTAGTCACAATAAAAATTTTATTTCCATTTTCAATGGATTCTACTGGTGACTATACCAGGTAATAATTATTCTCAGGTAACAAAGGGTTTCTTTTATATCATTTACTTTTACCAGATAAATCAAAACCTCTTTGGGCTTATTTTTTGGTTTTGTTTGAGGGAAGGTAAGGCACAGACAATCATAAGTTTAGTGCGCCTACATGTTTTTTTTTATACAGTTAATTGTAAGTCTCTCTTAGTTAACCAGGGCTTCTATTCATCAAAACATTATGTAAATTCAGGGTTGCTATAGAATAGTAAGAACTAATAACAACTTAGCTTAAATGTATATGTGCATTATGACTCAGACTTTGCTTAAATATATTGTATTTTTGTGGGGGCAAAAGTGTGTGTGTGTGTGTGTAAAGAAAGAAATTTAGATGTGTAGCATATTGATAGGGGTATGAATAGAAGGAGAGGAAAATATTAAGTATGAGGATTTTCATAGGGCTCAGAAATACATTTCTTTTTCTATTTCATCAGTTTACTTTTATTGCTGTCATCTGTCCTAGAGTAAAATAAATGCCCTAAATTAAATAAACATGACCAAACAGATTATTTTCCAGATTATATATATTTCATATTTGACACTTTTAATTTGGGGGACATTACTAATCTTCACAGACTATAAACATAAGCTTTTGTTCATTTATCAGTTTATCTGTTTTCTTATAAGAACCAATAACCAAAGTACTGGTATAACATGAAGCTATTTTGGCCCAGTTAGGGGGCTCTCACATAAAAGCTCAACTGCCTTGATCATCTGGAGAAAAGGGATTCTCTCATCTCTGAGACAAGGTATCTCTGTTTTCTGAAACAAGTTTCTGAAAATCAGCATTTTACAGACATGCTTCATTTTTCTCTAGTTTCAACAGCAGGCAGTAGCAATTTAAGAAAATGTAAGTAGACCTGGAATTTCTGATTTTCTTCCAATTTAACAAATTCTTATTGCTGATTTCAGTAAACCTGAACTTTTTCTATGTCCCTGGCAAAACAGCTTTCTAAAAATTTTGTTGGAAAAATGTAATCAGAACTTCCTTATAAGCAAGATAAACAAGGACACTGAGTTTAATAGGCACTGGTTAAACCCAATTTGACTGTCATATGCAAATCTCAGAAGTTTAAGGGAAACTGTACAGTACAGAAATGTTTTTTTCATCTGACCAAATAGACAAGTAAAGGATTAATAGCCAGAGGAGAATGACTGAGAAACTTCATTTGTGCTTAAGTTTTGGGATTTATGTTACTTCCAAAATTGGCCTAGTTTTAAAATTATTTGAGGGGATGTCAAATGAAAAATACCTGTAGTAATATCTACCTTGCTGAATTACATTGGCAGTTGACCAAATGTAGACATTTTAAGGACCAGGTGGTTATGACAGATAAAAAAAAAATGGAATTTCTTGTTCTCAGTGCCAAAGGAAATAGATTTTCTGGAAGCAGAATCTTATATTCCATAACAATATTTCACTTGCAACAAAAGATAAGTTTATTAGTGACAAAGGTAAATTTTAATTATGAAACAAGGCATCTGAACTGGTAAGTTGAAAATAAATCTCCTAAATTTTGTAAAGTTTTAAAAATATAATTAATTCCTCTGGAGCAAATGTAGCACAAAGACAGATTTTTGGAGAAAAGAGCTTAATATAGTAAATGACAAACATCTCTTGCTTTGATATGAGACAAAACTTTTTCTACAAGTCATAGAATATTTATGGAAACAATTCCTTGGATCTCTACAACCACCCAGAAAAAAATATCAGGAAGGAGAACTTGATGCCCAAATTGTTCAGGTTCTATGTTTATCTTTGGGGACAAAGAGACTGCTGAAGGAATTTTTTTTCTAGTAAATGAAAAAGTAATGACCACAATTGTTACCATTAAATCTGAGATGATGCTGGAAATTTGAACACATTGTCTTCCTCATACCTGTCATATGGAGAAAAGGTATTCCTTTCCTACCTTTTGTTTTTCACAAACCACTGAATAACAGAAACAGCCCACAATCCCCATTTCAGGGTGGGCAGTAAAGTACGTACATAAGAAGCACCCCATGAATATCCCATTGGCAGCTTCCTGTCATTTTTTCTTTACCATTCTGCATGTGAGATTAGAATTGAGGCCACTTTATAAAAAGACTCAAGGGTGGGGGGAGAGAGGGCATGAGCAGTGGGTGAGGAACAAAAGACCAATGGAGAGGGAAACTGTTTTCTTCTGCTAAAAAAAGCAGTTGCTAAGATTTTGTGATGCTATAGCCCCCATTGCTTGTCTAGGGGAAGAGAGAATCTGTCTCAAAAAGAAATCAACAAAATCAAATGCAAACTATTCCTAAACACTAGTCCCTTCTCTCAAGTTTGAACCAGAGCGCAATTGAGCATTTTCCTGAGTCTGTAGGGTAATTTGTGTTTGTTTGTCTTTTCATAAGAATCAAGAAACAGAAATCTGCTACTCCCGGCAACTTCCCCATGAGGTAATGGAAGGCTGCCCAGTTTGCTGTGGGACATTATCCAGCTTTTTCATCTGTGAATTTTCCCTCCATCCAGTCTCCCTTCTCCCCCGTCCTGCTCTCTCGCCCCTCTCCCTCCCTCCCCCCTCCTCCTTCTGTGAAGATAAAATGATCTAGCATTCAAATCCTCAGTAAACAAAGATCATTTTTTCTTGGTTTAATAAAGAGGAAGGAGGCAATTTGTTCCCTACCCCTCCTCCTTAGAGTGTCTTCTAGAAAACACAAGAGATTCAACCTTTTGATTTTCAGTGCAAGATCTAGGACCTTCTGACTACTGTAACTGTAAACCCATGTCTCTGAAATTAACCTTGAAGTCTCTCATAAGATATGCAGGAGATAATTACAAATGAGTCTTCTTGTCTCTCAAGGAGATAAGTCTTAATTTTTTCTATTATACTGTATAAATTTGTGTGAAATTCTGTCCAGATTTTATACTCAATTTCATGCTAGCTTACATGCTTGTAAATCTGATAATGCTTACTCAGTATTAAACTGTGTTCTTTCATCTATATTGTTAAGGAGGTTGTTTTATTTCCCCAATCGTTCCTTCCTTCCCTCCCTCTTTTAGCATTCTTCTTTCTTTCCACAAATATGTACTAAGCAGATAACACTATAATAAGTAAAAAAGACTTCGAACATGGCAACCAAAATTAAAAGGTTAAAAACAAAACAGTCACATTTGTTTCAGTATCTCTAACTTCTGCTTCAAGACTTTAAAGCACAAGTTTTGCTTTTCTTGGTAAATTAGGTGTTATTTTAATTAACTTAATTTTTTTTATTGCGACCACCCATTTATTGTTTATCCAGAAAATATACTTTTGCTGCATGCATTATTTTTAGTTCTGGTTGCAAGAATTCTGACAAAATACCTGTAATTCTGTTGTTTTTGCATGGCTCATGGTGCATTCTCCAATATTAATGATGCATGAGGCTTGTAAACACCTGTGCTTGAAAGGGGACGGATTCAATTCTAAGAAGTTGAACATTTCACTGCCATCAATCAACTAAGTCTAAGTGCTTCCCTTGAGTGCAAGCTTTCTTACTCTTCTAACTTTTTTCTTTTTAAATCATAACCAAAGCTAATTTTTTGAAAGCAGGATATCTGGAGTTAAGATTGCAGAGAAGTAGGAGGACGTGGAATTCATCTCTCTCCACGAATGCATAGGAATACATCTACAGATGCAACAGTTCTCACTGAACACCGGCTGAACACTAGCAGAAGATCTTGGACACCAGAAAGGACCCTAAAGATCCCTGCATAACTGGGTAGGATGAAAAAAAAAGAAGGGAGAAGGAAGAGGAGAAGAAGTGGGATGGGACCTGCACCCTGGGATGGGGGAACTGAAGCAGAGGAGAGATTCCCGAATTCAGGGAAACCCCTCTCTGACGGGGAAGTCGATTGGGACAGAAGGGAAGCATTTGAGGCTGTCAGAAGAGGGTGAAGTGCCCGATCTGTGGCAGATAGGACAGAGCTAGAAATACACAGACGTTCTGTACTGTGCATTATGTGCCCTGGACTGGGTCGTGTGTTCACAGGTGTGCAAGGGGGCTGGGAGCTGGAGCGTGAGGACTGGAGAACAGGCCCAGAGTGAGAACTGCTGCTGGCTGTGGGGAAACTGGCTGAGGGGACATGAGGGAGAAATCTGCAGCAGGGAATGCTACAGAGGAAGACTGGACTTCCATGGAAGCAGGGCGCTACTGCTAAGTCACATGCAAGGGGAGGAGCCACTGCTGTAACCTCTCTCTCCCAACATGCCAGTGCCTGCCTATGGACAATAAAAGCAGCTCTCTCAGGGCTGGCTCTCGTGTGCCGGCCACCAAGCAATAGAAAAAGCCCCCTCAGCGCTGGCCCTCACACGCCTGCTGCCGGGTGCCAGAAAAGGCCCTCACTAGGGCCATATCTCTTGTGCCCTTGGCCGCCAGCTTCCCTTCAGATTTGGCACCACAGGGGCTCTCGTGATCCAAGCAGTCGTACCACCTCTGTGCCTGCTCTTCACTGTGGCACACCCAAGAGCTCCAAGGCAGCCTCAGTACCAGACTCCTGTGGGTGGACCACACACAGAGGTGGGGATAAAACCAAAGCTGAATCCCAGGGAAGGGGCGACTAAGGAAGAGGATCAAAAATCTTTCCATCATCTGTACAAGCTGCAGATTAAATCCCAATGATCAGCTAAGTAGACCCTGCATCTATGGAATATCTGAGTAGACAATGAGTGTTCCCACAAATGAAAACGGTCTAGTTCTGGCAGCTGTGGACTTTGGGGGCATCACACGCAGGAACTGGACCAGATCAGAGTCTGCGTGGTCCCCACGGGACTCACAGCAGGTCCAAAGACAAGCCCAGAGGCAGAGGAGGGCCTCCTGGGGAGGCAGAGGTGGGCTGTGACTCACAGCATGTACAAGGACACCTACAGCTGAGACCCCAGGGAAACATAATTATTACTAATATTTTTATTATATTTTGATTCATTCTGTTGTTGGTTCTGGCTGTTTTTTTTTTTTTTTTTTAGTATTTTTTATTTACTCTCTTGGGATCCTCAAAGTTTTATAACATATTTTTTATATATTTCTATTTTTACTTTGCTTTTCTGTTCTGTGTTCTTTTCCCTTATTTTTCTTCTTTTTCTTTAATACATTATTTTTTTTTTTTGTATTTCCATTTCTACTTTGCTGTTCTGTTGTCCTATGTTTTTCCTTTTATTATTATTTCTTAATCATTTTTATCAGTTTGTACTGTTTCCTTGCCTTACTCTTCAGCTGGCACCCTGCTTTGGTTTTGTTTTTAGGTTTTGTGTTTTTGTTAGTTTTGATTCTAATTGTTCGATTTTGTTTTTGGGCCCTTCTGTTTGTCTGATTGCTCTCTTGCTTTTTGTTTTATTTGGTTCTGTTCTTGTTTCTTTTGCATGTGTGTGTATTTCCTTGTTTCTGTTTTTGTTTGATTTTACATTTTACCATTTCTCTGGGGTTTTGTCTTTTTTTCTTTAATATACTTTCTATATTTCTATTTCTACATTGTTTTTCTGTTGTTCTGTCTTTTCTCTTTTTCTCTTTTTATTATCATTTTTGTCAATTCGTTTGGTGTCTTTGCTTCATTCTTCAATTGGCATTCTGCTTTGGTTTTGTGTTTTTGTCAGTTTTCTGTTTAATTGCTTGATTCTTGGGTTCTTTTGTTTGTTTTGTTGTTTTCTTGCTTTTTGTTTTATTTGGTTCTGTTTTTGTTTCTTTTGTGTGTGTGCATGTTTCCTTGTTTCTGTGTTTTTGTCTGATTTTACTTTTTACCATTTATCTGGGGTTTTGTTAGTCTTTTTTTTTTTTTTTAATCCCTTTATTACCAGGATGAGTGACTTGCAGCATCTTGGTTCCTTGACTGGAAGTTGGGCCTGACGCTGGGAGCACCAAGTCCAGGATGCTGGATCACTAGAGAATTCCTGGCCACAGGGAAGATTAATCACTAAGAGCTCTCACAGAGGCCTCTATCTGAATCCAAGACCCAGCTCCACCCAACTGCCAGCAGCTCTCAGTGCTGGATGCCTCACACCAAACAACAAACAAGACAGGAACACAAACCCACCCACAGACACCCCAAAACATACCACCTGACATGGCCCTGTTCATCAGAGGGAAAAGACTCAGCTCCACCCACCAGAACTCAGGCACCAGTCCCTCCCATCAGGAAGCCTATGCAAGCCACTGGACCAACCTCACCACTGGGGGCAGAGAACAGAAGCAAAAGGAACTACAACCCTGCAGGCTAGGGAAAGGAGATCTCAAATACTGTAAATTAGACAAAGTGAGAAGACAGAGATATATCGTGCAGACAAAGGAGCAAGATAAAAACCCACCAGACCAAATAAATGAAGAGGAAATAGGCAAATTACCTAAAAAGAATTCAGAATAATGACAGTAAAGATGATCCAAAATCTCAGAAATAGAATAGAGAAAATACAAGAAACATTTAATAAGAACCTAGAAGAACTAAAGAGCAAACAAACAGTAA
Organism: Leucopleurus acutus; assembly: GCF_964270905.1. Lineage (NCBI taxonomy): Eukaryota > Metazoa > Chordata > Mammalia > Artiodactyla > Delphinidae > Leucopleurus > Leucopleurus acutus. The sequence continues at coordinate 76,142,888 of NC_139145.1, read as the reverse complement.
TGAACAACACAATAACTGAAAATAAAAATACTCTAGAAGGAATCAATAGCAGAATAACTAAGGCAGAAAAATGGATAAGTGAGCTGGAAGAGAGAATGGTGGAAATAACTTCCCCAGAGCAGAATAAAGAAAAAAGAATGAAAAGAATGGAGGACAGTTTCAGAGACATCTGGAGCAACATTAAGCACAACAACATTTGAATCACAGGCATCCCAGAAGAAGAAGAAATAAAGAAAGAGTCTGAGAAAATATTTGAAGAGATTATAGTCAAAAACGTCACCAACATGGGAAAGGAAATAGTCAATCAAGTCCAGGAATATCAGCTGATCTTTCAGCAGAAACTCTACAGGCCAGAAGAGAGTGGCAAGATATATTTAAAGTGATGAAAGGGAAGAATCTACAACCAAGATTACTCTACCCAGCAAGGATCTCATTCAGATTCAATGGAGAAATCAAAAGCTTTACAGAGAAGTGAAAGTTAAGAGAATTCAGCACCACCAAACCAGCTTTACAATAAATGCTAAAGGAGCTTCTCTAGGCAGGAAATACAAGACAAGGAAAAGACTTACAAAAACAAAACAATTAGGAAAATGGTAATAGGAACATACATATCAATAATTACCTTAAATGTAAATGGATTAAATGCCCCAACCAAAAGACACAGATTAGCTGAATGGATACAAAAACAAGACCTGGATATATGCTGTCTGCAAGAGACCCACTTTGGACCTAGGGACACAAACAGACTGAAAGTGACGGGATGGAAAAAGATATTCCATGCAAATGGAAATCAAAAGAAAGCTGGAGTAGCAATTCTCATATACTTTAAAATAAAGACCTTTTTGACCCACCTCCTAGAGTAATGGAAATAAAAACAAAAATAAACAAATGGGACCTAATGAAACAAAAGCTTTTGCACAGAAAAGGAAACCATAAACCAGATGAAAAGACAACCCTCAGAATCGGAGAAAATATTTGCAAACAAAGCAAATGACAAAGGATTAATCTCCACAATATATAAACAGCTCATACAACTCGATATCAAGAAAACAAACAACCCAATCCAAAAATGGAAAGAAGACTGAAATAGACATTTTTCCAAGGAAGACATACAGATGGCCAAGAGCCACATGAAAAGATGCTCAACATTACTAATCATTAGCGAAATGTAAATCAAAACCACAATGAGGTATCACCTCACATGGGTCAGGATGGCCATCATCAAAAAATCTACAAACAATAAATGCTGGAGAGGGTGTAGAGAAAAGGGAACCCTTCTGCACTGCTGCTGGTAATGTAAATTGATACAGGCACTATGATGACCAGTATGGAGTTTCCTTAAAAAACTAAAAATAGAACTACCATATAACCCAGCAATCCCACTACTGGGCATATACCCTGAGAAAACCATAACTCAAGAAGAGTCATGTACCACAATGTTCATTGCAGCACTATTTGCAATAGCCAGGACATAGAAGCAACCTAAGTGTCCAGAAGCAACCGAAGTGTCCATCGACAGATGAATGGATAAAGAAGATGTGGCACATATATACTATGGAATATTACTCAGCCAAAAAAAGGAATGAAACTGAGTTATTTGTAATGAGTTAGATGGACCTAGAGTCTGTCATACAGAATGAGGTAAGTCCGAAAGAGAAAAACAAATACCATATGCTTATGCATATATATGGAATCTAAATAAACGGTACTGATGATCCTAGTGGCAGGGCAGGAATAAAGATGCAGACTTAGAGAATGGACTTGTGGACACAGTGGGGGAAGGGGGAGCTGGGACGAAGTGAGAGAGTAGAATTGACATATATACACTACAAAATGTAAAATGGATGGCTAGTGGGAAGCTACTGCATAGCACAGGGAGATCAGCTCGATGCTCTGTGATGACCTAGAGGGGTGGGATAGGGAGGCTCAAGAGGGAGGGGATATGGGGATATATGTATACATATAACTGATTCACTTTTTTGTACAGCAGAAACTAACACAACAATGTAAATCAATTATACTCCAATAAATACTTAAAAAATAAAATTAAAAAATTAAAATAAAGGTACAGACTATTATGCATAAAATAAACTACAAGGATATATTGTACAACACAGGGAATACAGCCAATCTTTTATAACTATAAATGGAATATAACATTTAAAGATTGTTAATCACTATATTGTACACCTGTAACTTACATCAACTATACTTCAATAAATATATTTCTGTTATCCTGTTTTTATTTATTTATTAAATCAGTGATTTATTTTAAGTGTTTATAGCTTATTACAAATATTAGAATATTTATTTTATTCTAGTCATGTTTGAAGTTAATTAATTCACTTGACTATATATGATATATATATGACATATATATATGATATATATATGATATATATATATGATATATATATGATATATATATATGATATATATTGACCAAAATGGTCTTAACTTTCCCTTTGGATTGACTAAATTTTACATAGATTTTTTCCCGAATATCAGCCCCGACTTCAATTTTTTAGAGCATTTACTTTAGTAAACTTTCAACTATAAATCCTTTCTCTGCTCTTTGAGATGTAAATCTTCTCCTAGCCTCCTACCAGTTTTTAAGCCCAGGACTGTCTCTCTCAAGGACCTGAGAACCATCCCTTTAAAATGTAATCCTCAAGGAAGGTAGGCACCTTGCCTTAAATCTCTGTGAAGGGGTAGAAGCTTAACTTTGCTAAGTGCCAATTAGCAAACACAGATGACCTAATCACATTGACCAACTTCCCTGATAAAGTTTTCCACTACTTTTTCACTAGCTCACGCCAGGGTTGAAAAACTCTTCTGCATTTGTTTCAGTGGAGTCGATATATGTATGATAAATATAATTTTATATACATAAATGGACTTGCTATAACATTTACATATTTATACATATTCCTTTATATATATTTATACATATACATATTTATACATATATTTTATATACATACTTTATATGTATTTATACACACACACACACACACACACACACACACACACACACACACACTCTAACATAACACACATAGAGCAAATCTAGAGGCTCTGCGGTTTGGCGTCGAGTTACCCAGGAGTCCTTTCTGTCACCTGTGAGCAAAGAGAAGCTGCTCCTATTTGGAGAAAGGTGAAAGTCAAAAAACAAAAATAAACAAAAAGAAGAGACAATAACTGCTAATTGATTATCTGACTTTCACTTTTCACCATAGCAAAATCCACAGGAATAAACACGCTTCTGTCTCAGTCTCCTCTCCCTCCTATGAGCCCCTGACTTCCCCAGACTCTCACAGGCTGATTTGATAGTGATGCTGCCTGAAGGCTCAGCCCTTTCGTAGCTCCTGGGCATATTCTTGCTGGTTTATATTTAGATCAGGATTTTCAGTCCCCCCAGATTAACTGATATTATTGTCAATAAGTCCAGTATCCATTGTTCTAGGAATAAGCACTGAGGGCTTGTGTGGTCTTCGTACTTTAATATTTCCTATCTCCCTCATTACATGTTGAAGTATTCTGGAGAAACCTGATTTCTGTCTTGGTTTCCCTCCTAGTATCCTTATTCCCTGCTGAGACTAGAGCTGTGCACAGAACTGTAAACCTAGCAACTGGATTACTGGGGACCCATTGTGAATAGACTCCTTATCTACATCATAACACAATGTGTGACAAAGAATTGTCTTTCTTTGAATTTCTCTTGTATCTGCCTCTGTTCTGTCACTCCAACCTTACACTCCATACTCAAACTTGCTTCATTAGAATTCACAATGACTTGCTGATATAGTTAACTGGGAAAAAAAGAAAAAGAAGAAAAACAATAAAAAGTCTCTCTGAAGTTGGGTTATTACATAGCCATTTTTCTGCCCTACACATCTCTCAAACATGCTGCTGGTAATACAGCTTGATTGAGGTATAACACAAACATATAAAGAATACAAATAGATACTGAGGAAAATACATCCTTTTTATTGTAAGCCTACTAATTTGTGGGTATTACATATACATTGTTTAATGTACAATAACAGCCATCCAACTCTGGTGCCATTATCCTCATTTTACATGTTGGTAATCTGAGTTTGAGATTCATATGAAAATCAGTTGGGTTAAGAGACCACAGTCAGTAAATGCAGGAGCTGAAATTCAGATATAAGGCTAGTTTGGGCACAGATATTAATCTCTTTCTGTTGTGTCAAGAGACTCAGATGTTCATTGCTAAGAATTAGCACAGTCTTGCCAGAAGGAAAAATCCAACCCCAAAAGTGGCAGATATAATAAAAAAGGCAAAGCACTAGGAATCAGAATGCCTTGCAAATTAGTTGTGTGACACTGAACAAATCATCTAGCTATTTGGAATAGCAATTTCCTTATCAACTGAATAAGGAATTAGGAAAGTTGGTGATCTTACAGAACAGTTATAAATTAAAAATTATATGGTTCTTTCTGAATGCTAATTGCAATCTAAGATCTTTCTTGGAAATATGCATCTAAAAAAAAGTTTATTGCCATTTCCTCTGGCAACTTCTGAAGATACATAATCCAGTGTTGTATAGAATAAAGTTAGAAAACTTGAGAAAAGAATAATATCTTTCCATGTGACCTTAAAAAAAATGCTTCTAAGTCCTCAGGCCTTTCTCCATTCATCCATGTAGCAGAGATAAAAATAAGAAATGTTGTTCACCTCAAGTTTGGTGTCAGAGAGGCTGCCTCTCTCTTCTTCCTGCCACATGCTTTGAGTGCCCTGGCATGAATTTGAGAAGTGGCTTTTCTTGCTCTCCAGCCAAATTGCTGTATACTGGAGGGAGAAAAATTCAAAAATCCTAATATCTAGCTCACAATTGCCTTCCATCTGCCCACCTAATAGTTTTCAAGTTGAAAAAGTTTTCATGCCCACATTCTCCAGGGCTATGAGAAGCCATTAAAAATGACAAGGATTGGGCTTCCCTGGTGGCGCAGTGGTTGAGAGTCCGATGCAGGGGACGTGGGTTCGTGCCCCGGTCTGGGAGGATCCCACATGCCGCGGAGCAGCTGGGCCCGTGAGCCATGGCCGCTGAGCCTGCGCGTCCGGAGCCTGTGCTCAGCAACGGGAGAGGCCGCAACAGTGAGAGGCCCACGTACCACAAAAAAAAAAAAGACAAGGATTGCTGGAAATGGAGGAAATATATAGGATCAATGTAAGTTTGGCAGGCACAGCAAAACTACTTTCGCTTACACATATTAGGAAACCTGTTTGCAAAGCTGATCTGCTATGGAGAGCAGAAGTTCAAATGAAGTCAGCCAACATTGGTAGGCTACCATGCTCATTCAGTTATGCCAGTGATGATGTCAGAACTGTTCATCTGCTGTCCAATTCCAATTCAACTAATGCTTACTAAACACCAGTGAAGCACACAAGAATTTTGTAGACGCCAGTAGGACTTACACAAAAAAAGCAAATTCAAATTTCCTCTTTATTATGATTTATTAGCATTATCCCCAAATAAACTTGCACAATTCTTTGCCTCCATTACAAAATCGAGAGACTCATCCTTTTAACTTACTAATCACTGACTTCATCTCTACGTATAAACTTAAATATTAACGTGGTTATAATAATCCTACAACTTTCTACAAATCAGTCAAAAGCATCCTAAATGAGAGAGAAGAGCTCTCTAAATATCACAAGCAGTTTTTCTTCTATTTCAAATATATATGTATTTATGCAAGCAACAGAGAAAGACAGAATGCAAGATAAAGAGAAGTACAAACATGTACAAACCAATTAAAATATAAGTCTGCAGCCTAGTGGTTTGAATGTTATGTGAAAATATACTCTTATCCTGGTCCAAAAGAGATGGGACAGTAATCACAAATGTGATATTCTCATTAGACCAACTTATTTGGCCTTTGGCAAGGAGTAGATGATTTGTAAGGAAAATAATCTTTTCAATTGTAGGACTTAGGAGTAAGTCTTATTGCCAATAGTCTTTCAAACTTCAGTTAAGAATTTTAGCTGAACTTCTACAAATCTAAAGCTCATTCTATTAACATAACCTTTAGAATGGCCTTAAACTCTGGGTTTATAATTTCAGTGGAATCATACTTTTTACAAAATATATGTTATAGTTGCAATTTTTAAAAAATGACTGCAATTCAATCAAGGCAAATGATATTAAAAAAAAACAGAAAAGTCTTTGCCAATCCTTAAATATAAAAGTGCAATCACATTAAAAAAAATCTAGGGATGAAAAAACATTCTTAAGGAACTAATGAAATAGGAGTTTAAAATGATAATCTTTCTACCTTGCTTTTGGAAGAGGCCCCAAAGGCTGAGAGCAAGAGGGAAGATTCCAAGTACCCATATAGTCTACAGTGAGATGTCAGTTCACCAATGCTAGAGCATGAGAAATGTTTCTCAGATTCTACAAGGTCAGCCACCTCACCTAAAAAATTCTTTTGAAAATTTAAAGCTTAATAGTGACAGAGAGGATTTCCTTGGAAAGTCTTGTCAGTGAGCTAGCATTACCCCATTGGATGGGGGAGAGAATGCTTCCATCTACATTAATCCTAAGGAAGGGCTTCTCAAGGGCTCTCTATATATCTTTCATAATTTAGTTGATGCAGAGGACTGGTATTTGAAGCATACCTCAGGAATTTAAAATTAAGAGGCTATACCTACCAGGCTGAACAACAGAGTTTGGGGGGAGAGAGTCAAAGAAGACCATAGTTTGGTGGTAGAATTTCAAATATATTAGTAATTGTATTAAATGCAAATGCAGTTGGTATTCCAGTAAAAAGACAAAGACCTTCAGACTGTATAAAAATGCTTTTTGATACATTAACAGCACAAAATTAGAGAAAAATTGAAACTAAAGGAATGAAGTAAGATATGCCATGCAAATATTAAAACATTAAACAGACACCAGGGGCAGGATCTATTTCTTCAGCAACTTTCCAATGGCTAATGTACACTATTACATGCCAAAATAAATCTGACTCTAAACCAGCTCAATATTTTTCCAAAAGAATATTCATCTAGATAAAATATAATAATATAAATATAGACAATCTTATTTTGCTACCCAGAGAAATAATCTTTTCCCAATATCCCCCCACGCATAATAGATGCAGAAGCAGTCTTACAAGCCAAAAACAATGACAATGAGGGAAACAATTCATCAGAGGAAACTCTCAAAGGGAGAGTAGTATTTCTCCTTGGCCAGTAATATATTTATAGGAAGTTACACAGGGTGTGGATAAAGAGATGCAATATTTGACCTACTTTTGACACCTTCCTAGTGTCAGTAGGTGAGTGTATGGGGAAACAGGTACTCCCAGATGCTGTTAGGAATACACGTGGCTTTGAGGATACTTGGCTATTTCAAACCCTTTTTGGTAGATGGATTGATTACTATTTACCAATGCCCAGTTTTTCTTTCCTGAGGGAAAATTATCCTTCCTTACCCCATTGAAGCCAGTAATAGTCATATGACTTGCTTTGGACAATGAAATATGAGCAGAAATGATTGTATCACTTCTGGACTTTAAGATAAAACGTAAGCTGTAGTTGATTCTTGTCATTTACAGTAGTTCTGTTCTATAAAGTCTCTATGATTAGTGAAGTAGCAAATCCTAAGTCATTGGTCCTAGGAGAAATACACAGATAGGTTTCTTTCCATCAACTGATCAATACAACTAATAATACATGTTTTACATATGTTTCTGATTAAAGACACATTATTGAATATATATTTCTTACAAATAATTAATTAAATGCAGTATTTCTTTACAGTAAAACAGTAGCTAAAAAGGTTTTTTTTGCTCCTGGATAACATGACTGTATATTTTTCAGCCTTGCAACAATACTATCCACTATTCTTTTTTTTTCTTTGGTTGTCCTCTCATGAATCCACAAATTTAACTATTTTTCATTTTTCCTATAGCTTTAGATGGTACTATATAGCTTGAATCTTAATACTATTAGATGTTACTTTAGCCCTTTCTGTAGCAGCCTCACATACAGATAGGCAAATCTCTTCCTTTTCCTGGATGCACTATATTGTTGATTCAGTAACACTGAACTCACAGCCAACAGCACTATAACTCAGGCCTGAATAAAGTTTATCAAACACATTATTTTCTCCACAAGGCACATCACAGCCTTCTTATGCCTAGGAACATTAGACAGCACTTCAGCACTATGCTTGGGGCCATTTTAAAAAGCAAAATCACTGAAAACAAAGCACAAAACATGAAAAAGTGGCACTAAATAGACCACAGTAAAAGTGACTTGTTTACAGTAGGAGAGCTGAAGCAAGAGGGTACCGCATCACCTTGTTTGATCTCAGATGAAAACGTGCACGTTGGGCAACTTGAATTTTTTGCCATTCTGTGCATGCCTGTGAATGTCCACAAAAGCCCTTTGAGTATTGTTTTGGTGGTTGGTTACAAATAAATTTTAGCAAGTAGGCAAATTTTCAAACACAGACTATAAATGGGGATGGACTCCACAGCTTAATGTTCCAGACACTGGCTACTTCATTACTCCAAGCATGTGTGGAGACCTCAACTGACTGTGGATGAACATGTAGCATTAGTCAATATTAAAATTTGTGTTTTATGTCTCTTAAACTTTAGGATTGCTGTTTACTGCAATGTAACCTAGACTACCCTGACTTAAACACTCCTTGACCTAGAAATTCCACTGCAAAATTATCTAACAAATATATTCACACATCTGAACTAAGACGTGTGAAGAAGGGTATAGAATATTTATACGACACACAAGAAACCAGTAACTCTGATCACCTCTGATAATCAAGATTAGAAAACTGAAGTGACACTTCGTTCTCACTGAATATTTTTTAATTGTTTAAAATTGCATATACTGTTTTTTAATAAAAAGGCAAAAATAAATTTAAAAATTAAAGTAATAAAATTGAAATAATGTATGTATTTTTAAAAAATTAGCCTTCAGGTTTTCTCTTAAAATTAGGGAAACATATGTTATGCTAGACTGAAAATTTCTAGGAGGCTTAGAAATTGTTATCTTTGTCAATGGATTATTTTATTATTAGGGGCCAATTATTTCATTACTTATGCAAAAGATGGATTTGAACTATTTTCATTAATTTTTAATCACTCCAAATTATTACTCATTTCTAGGGGCTAGCAGTTTTATTTTCTTTTTTGGAACCAAAAGCAGCATTAGGGAAAGATGGTAGCAGAAGAGTTGAGATGCCATCACAGCTCTGCTTCCTGGAGTCAGGACATTGATTGTGAGTCTAGTTTGCTGTCACTGGGCACCAACTCTGTGCAGCTTGCCTGTCTGGAAAGTCACTGGGACATCACTAAAAAGTATGAGAGAAATTATTTTCTTCCAGAAATAGTGACTCATAATCTTTTGATAAATGTGAAAATGCTACCTCTTTGTAAAAATATTCTTCAGAATAAAAATGCATCTCATCTGTAAATTTTTCCTCACAAATTTTACTACAATTATTCATTAAATCAATTGAAAATTTAAGGTGACAACAGTATTCCAGAAAACATTTTGAAAGTAAAAATACCCATAATTTTCTACCCTCACACTCATTCAACAAATTTTTCTATCAAAAACATTACCTTTATTATAATCTTTCTGTCTTGTCTACAAGTATCCATAGATTTACTGCATACAATTTGAGTCCACATATTTTTCTACATTGCATTTTAGTCCAACTTGATTCAAAAAAAATTTGTCCGTTTATTGAACAATTTTCCTTACAGTTTACTTTGATAATATTCCTATATCAGTGAGTCAATGCCACATTGTTCAAATAAGCTCTCTCAAAATCAAACTTATGTATATTTATATAAGAAGAATAGTTGTATAAAAACAATTTATGTATACTTGTATAAGGAGACTATTTAGAAAATAGCATACTTTCAGGTAAATATACTTTTATAGAGAAATATTATGCACTGTATGCATATTTTATGTGTGAAGAGAATGATTATGTAAATAAATATGTATAGGTGTATGTGTATATACACATATATATACAATATATACACACATAGTTAATATATATGGTGACAATAGTCAATGAAAGAATATGCAAAATGATTTCTTTTTAAATGTGTAAGAAAAAAAATCCACTCAGCACTATAGTTAAGAAAGTCTAAGGAAATAACTCCTATGTTTACATATATAAATTGATTTGACAACTCAATTTGAATTTGGTTGTTTGGCACATTGTAAAATCATTTTTGAGCTGCTATCAACAATTATGCCCAGTGACACTGGGCTATTTTGGCACACAAACCAAACTTGATGACAGCGATATAACTCAATCAAGGGATAAAACTGACCTTGTGTTTTACTATGAGCATAAAATCATCATTATTCATTTAAATCATCACTATGTACATAGAAAATGCCAGTCTGATACCTTACTCTAACGTAAAATTATCTATTATTTTCAGATTGTTTTCCATACATCCTATTAAGTTACAAAGGTTTGTTTCTAATACTCAGTACAAGAGGAAGAAGGAAGCAGAAGACTAATAAACAGGAGATGTGGTTCCAATTTGTTTAAATATATACAGTGCTCAAAAACTAATCAAAAACTAATCCTCATAAGGCATTAGGGGAAGCAGGAGATTTAATCCCTATTTGACTTTGTATTAGGTAAACTGCCTTCAGTTGAAAGAAATGAAAAAAAGGGCATTTAGTGGCTCAGGTAACCGAAAAATTAAAGAAGTAGTCACCCAGTAATGTTAATAAGCTTCCAATTTCATTCTGACTCTCCATTCTTTTCCACAATATGAATTTTATCTAAACCTGAACATCCTTGTGTTCTCAGGTTAGATACCAGTTTCAACCAGAGTTACATGTCTCTTTATACATAATAAAGGAGGGCAGAAATAGGTTCTCTTCCTGCAACCACCACATAAAATCTTGGACTTTCTTGAGTCAACCAGTTAGTTCCCTCGTCAACCTCTGAATGTGAGGATCAGGGGAATGTGACCCTCTGATTTGGTTAGGTGTTTGTATGGAGTTAATCCCACCCATGTCACACGGTTGGAAAATCTTTAGATCTGATAGAAAAAGAGAAGAGGTAGGAGGAGGAGACAAGATGGAAGAGTAGAAAGACTTGAGCTCATCTCCTCTCACGAAAATACCAAAATCACAACTGACTGCTGAACAACCATTGACAAAAAAAGGACTGGAACCTACCAAAACAGACATTCTACTTCCAAAGACAAAGAAGCCACAATGAGATGGTAGGAGGGGCACATTCATGATACAATCAAATCCCATACCTACCAGGTGGGTGACCCACAAACTGGAAAATAATTATGTCACAGAATGAAAAAGAAAGAAAACAATAGAAAAGTTCAATGAAACTGAAACTGGTTATTTGAAAATATAAACAAAATTGATAAACCTTTAGCCAGATTCATCAAAAAAAGGGAGGGGCTCAAATCAATAAAATTAGAAATGTAAAAGAAGTTACAATGGACAGCACAGAAATACAAAGGATCACAAAAGACTACTATAAGCAACTATATGCCAATAAAATGGACAACCTAGAAGAAATGGACAAATTTCTAGAAATGTACAATCTTCAAAGACTGAACCAGGAAGAAACCGAAAATATGAACAGACCAATCATGGACACTGAAATTGAAACTGATAAAAAAAACTTCCAACAAACAAAAGTCCAGGACAATATGGCTTCACAGGCAAATTCTATCAAACATTTCAAGAAGAGTTAACACCTATCCTTCTCAAACTATTCCAAAAAACTGCAGAGGAAGGAACACTCCCAAACTCATTCTCTGAGGCCACCATCACCCTGATACCAAAACCAGACAAAGATACCACAAAAAAAAAAAATACAGGCCAATATCACTGATGCACAGACACAAAAATTCTCAACAAACTAAATCCAACAATATATTAAAAGGATTACACACCATGATCAAGTGAGATTTATCCCAGGGATGCAAGAATTTTTCAACATCCACAAATCAATCAGTGTGATACACCACATTAACAAACTGAAGAGTAAAAACCATATGATTATCTCAATAGATGCAGAAAAAGCTTTTGATAAAATTCAACACTTATTTATGATAAAAACTCTCCAGAAAGTGGGCAGAGAGGGAACTTGCCTCAACATAATAAAGGCCATATATAACAAACCCACAGCTAACATGATATTCAACAGTGAAAAGCTGAAAGCATTTCCTCTAAGATCAGGAACAAGACAAGGATGTCCAGTCTCACCACTTTCATTCAACACAGGTTTGGAAGTCCTAGCTACTGCAATCAGAGAAAATAAATAAATAAAAGTATCCAAATTGGAAAAGAAAAAGTAAAACTGTCACTGTTTGCAGATGACATGATACCATACATAGAAAATCCTAAAGATGCTACCAGAAAGCTACAAGAGCTATCAATGCATTTGGTAAAGTTGCAGGATACAAATTAATATGCAGAAATCTCTTGCATTTCTATACACTAACAACAAAAGCTCAGAAAGAGAAATTAAGGAAAAAATCCCATTTACCATCTCATCAAAAAGAATAAAATACTTAGGAATGAACCTAACTAAGGAGGCAAAAGTCCTGTACACTGAAAGCTATAAGATGTTAATGAAAGAAATTGAAGATGACACAAACAGATGGAAAGATGAACCATGTTCTTGGATTAGAAGAATCAGTATTGTCAAAATGACTGTGCTACTCTAGGCAATATACAGATTCAATGCAATTCATATTAAATTACCAATGGCATTTTTCATAGAATAAGAACAAAAAGTTTAAAATTTGTATGGAAACACAAAAGACCCCGAATAGCCAAAGCAATCCTGAGAAAGAAAAACGGAGCTGGAGGAATCAGGCTCCCTGACTTCAGACTATACTACAAAGCTATAGTTATCAAGACAGTATGGTACTGGCACAAAAACAGAAATATAGATCAATGGAACAGGATAGAAAGCCCAGAGATAAACCCACACACCTATAGTCAATTAATCTACGACAAAGGAGGCAAGGATATATGATAGAGAAAAGACAGCCTCTTTAATAAGTGGTGCTGGGAAAACTGGAGAGCTACATGTAAAAGAATGAAATTAGAACACTCCCTAACACCATACACAAAAATAAACTCAAAATGGTTTAAAGACCTGAATGTAAGACTAGATATTGTAGTCTTAATATAAAGATATTATCTTTATTTTATCTTGTCACTAGTCTCTCTTCTCCACTAGATATTGTAAAACTCCTAGAGGAAAACATAGGCAGAACACCCTTTGACATAAATCTCATCAATACCTTTTTGGATCCACCTCCTAGAGTAATGAGAATAAAAAGAAAAATAAACAAGTGGGACCTAATTAAGCTTAAAAGCTTTTGCACAGCAAAGGAAACCATAAACAAAATAAAAAGACAGCCCACAGAATGGGAGAAAATATTTGCAAATGATGTCACCAACAAGGAATTAATCTCCAAAATTTATAAACAGCTCATGCAGATCAATATTAAAAAAACAAACAACCCAATCCAAAAATGGCTGGAAGACCTAAATAGACATTTCTCTAAAAAAGACATACAAATGGCCAAAAAGCTCATGAAAGTATGGTCAACACTGCTAATTATCAGAGAAATGCAAATCAAAACTACAATGAGGTATCACCTCCCACTGGTCAGAAAGGCCATCATCAAAAAGTCTACAAACAATAAATAGTAGAGAGGGTGTGGAATAAAGGGAACTCTCCTACACTGTTGGTGGGAATGTGAATTGGTACAACCACTATGGAGAACAGTATGGAGGTTCCTTATAAAACTAAAAATATAGCTACCATATGATCCAGAAATCTCACTGCTGGGCATATATCCAGAGAAAACCATACTTCGAAAAGATACATTCACCACAATATTCACTGCAGCACTATTTACAATAGCCAAGACATGGAAGCAACCTAAATGTCCATCAACAGGAATGGATAAAGAAGATGTGGCACATGTATACAATGGAATATTACTCAGACATAAAAAAAGAATGAATTAGTGCCATTTGAGTCAACATGGATGGACCTAGAGATTGTCAGAATGAGTGAAGTAAGTCAGACAAAGACATATATCATATGATATCACTTATATGTGGAATCTAAAAAAATGGCACAAATGATTTTTTTTAGGAAACAGAAACAGACTCACAGACTTAGAAGACAAAATATGGTTACCAAAGAGGAAAGATGAGGGGGAGGGATAAATTAGGAGGTTTGGATTAACATATACACACTACTATATATAAAATAGATAATCAACAATGACCTATGTACAGCACAGGAAACTCTACTCAGTACTCTGTAATAACCTATATGGGAAAAGAATCTGAAACTAACACAACATTGTAAATCAACTATACTCCACTATAAAATAAAAATTAATATAAAACAAAGAGAAGGTATTTGATGCAGAAAGTTGGTTATACAGGAAACGGAACATTGAAAGAATATGAAGGGGAATGTCAAGGTAGCCCAGATCAATAACTGCAGGAAGCCACTCCCACCGCCAGGACTGGGGAACAAAGGAAGAGGTGAGGTGAACTCTCATCACCATTGGGGCTCAGGGCGAGCCACCCCAAAATATGTCTAAGTGGCATATTATTTCAAGTTAAAGTTACATAAGAAATGTCCTATGAAAGAAGGACACCCTGACGCTCCCCTCTGTCTCCCTAAAAGCCGGACTGAATCCCCCATGTGAAAGGTGCCCTCCCTGCATCTGGAGGTAGAAGGACACCTTTACTGCCAGAACTGGGAATTCAGAGAGGTCTGTATAAACAAACCTTGTTACTTCTTTAATTTACTACCCCAAGAACAAATTGTTTAGGTTCTTCACTAACAGGCACCAAAAGCCCAAGTTTCTTTGTCCTGTCAATTCTTCAGAAATTATTTCTTTGTCTAAAAAGTATAAAAGTGCTTTGGCCACTTCTTACTTAGGTCCCATTTTTTAAGACCTCCATGTGTAAATTAAATCTGTTTTTTCCTCCCTTTAAAAAAAAAAACCAAACTTCCAACACCTACTCAATAATCAAGTTTTTATACTTAAAAATTAAGATCTATTGTATACTGTGTGCTTAAGTTACAATGATGAATAAGATTATATTTGCACTTCAGGAACTCACATCACTTGTATTTATTCCTTCTTCTACATTTCTACTGCTGCTAAACCAATCTTAGCTAGCTTATTGACTCTATTCTCCCTCATATCCAAGTTACCTTAACAGTGCTGCCAGGTTAATCTCACTAAAAAATATTTTGCATACATTATACTCCTTTTTAAAAAATCTGTGTTCATTCCACTTTTTCTACAGAATTATATGTCTTTACCAGGTATTCAAGACAGTCAGCAATATGTTCTCCATCCTACTTTGAAGCTCTCTGTCCACTCCCCCGAACCCTCTGTCCTTTCCAAACTAGTCTACACACTACTCCTACACAAGCCATATATATCCCTACTATTAAGCTTTAGTTCACACCATTTGCCTTGCCTGGGATGTATACTTCCTGCACTAAATGTATCAAAGTAGAAAAATACAATTTTAAGTATATTCAATATTTTCACACTTTAGAGGTACCTTTTAAGAAGAACATTAGTCACTTACTGAATAAAACTATCAATATATAACTATTAAGTATATATTCTATTTTTCCAGTGAGGTTGTACATACCTTAGCTTCCTGATTTTGAGGTATGTACAATCTCACTGGAGAAATAGAATATATACTTAAAAGTAGATATATATATTTTTTTAACAACCTCCTGCCTCTGTACACAGCATGTGGCAGAACTTAAATACTTACTACAGAACTTTAAAAATTCACACAATAGATTATTTTCTCATAAATAAGATTTCCTATATTTTAAATCTTATTTTTCTTTGTATAACTGAAACCTTTATACCTTTTATTGAGTTTGGCCTAGAGTTAATTATGTAACATTAATTTATTACTGTGAAATTAGTATCCTAACCATAGTTCCATCATTATACTCAGAATTGTAGAATTTTGAACTGTAAGGGTTTGATAAACGCTCAGATAAAGAAAGAGGCCCAGAGTGTTTCTGAAGGCATATAGTTAAGAATTGAAGCATCTCATCTGGATCTCATTTCTTAGCTGTCCAGGGCTTTGGCTACAACATCCAGAATATAAGGTGCCAACTACACCAACATACGTACATTGCAAGAAGTGAAATTAAGCAATATTAATCACTAACTTTCCTCATAACTAGTCTAAGACATATGTAACAACATGCCACCAATTCAAATTATGTAAGGATAGTGCATATTTTTCTAAAATTTATATTGACGGTTAGATTTTTAGTGGTGATTTATTTGGACAGTGAGAAGCCTCTGGACTATTATATCCTCATCTCTTTTCTTTTTTTTAACCCTGTTATGAACAAATACTTTAGAAATTAATCTTAAAGTAAGTTTTAAACAGACAAGAATTAGTTCCTAAATTTAGCCAAGGAATAGCTTTATATGGAATAATAGTAATAGCAATAATAATAACAATAATATTAATTAGTAGAATGCTTATATGTGGCAACTTTTTCCAAGAGCTTTAAATGAATCGATTTATTAAAATCATATAAAATCCCTATAGGTGGACTCTGTTGTTAAATCCATTTCACAGATGAGAAATACAAAGATCCAAGTTTACTAAACTTGCTCGAGGCAACAAAGTATTTTCTAACTCCAAATGTCTGCGTCAGAAGACTTTTCTTTTATCTACCATGCCATCTCTTAGAACTGCAGTCTTATTGCTGTGATAGCTTCTGGTTTATATCTCTGAAAATGGAGAACAGAGTAAACAGTATACCATTCTTTAGTCCTCAAATAATCAATGAGAAGTTGCTAATCTCTGGAGTTAATTGTCTTAAAAGATCTTTATAATAATGAGATAGCAAATTTGTAAAATTCATACAACCCCTATTTTGAACTATTTATGATTTCAGTAACATAAAATATGCTAGTACTTTTTCCTAAATTTTTAAATAATGGTATTTTTTCATCTGCCTCCTTCATTAGCTGTTCTTCTGTCACCAGTTAAATTGTAATTCCTCAGGTTTCACTTTTCTACTATGCCATGTTTCATCAAGTTTGAAGATAGACATTCAATCCACCAAACATTCTTTTCTTTGTAGTTCTTAATCTGATAATTGGAAATGATACCAACACAATAAAAAAAATTCCCAATAGGGAACTTGTTTCTGTCTGATATCAAAAGCTCTGATAGAAGTGATAGATTGTACAATTCATAGTGTGATTGACTATCCACCATCTTTTAGTTAAAAGAGAAAAGGTGTAATAAATAGAATTGATATATCTAAGTCAAAGTGGCATCTTGATAGTCTCCAAAGCAGCCTTAATTTTTAAAAACTTGTTCATGATTTATGTTTTGAGAAAGTGGGAATTTCATTAAAAATAATTGAGTTCCATAGTGTTTCTGCATATACAGAAATTTGATGATTGTTATAAAGCTCTTATTGCGGGGTCTATTAGTATGCTAGACATAGGATTCCCCTAAGAATGCCTCAAATTATATTTGTCCATAGCTGTCTACTGCCATTACAGTGCATAATATTCAACCTTCTTTACAGCTCTGTCTACCTAAGGAGGTGCCCAGTAAGAGCTCAAAAAAGATGCAGCAGTAGAGACATTTTTTCTCTTCAATAATAATAATGACCAGCCTTTTTGAATACATATTATACAAGAAACTGGCTAAACACTTCTCATTTAATCATCATTCAATTCTCAAGCAGCCCTATAAGACAAGCGCTATTTTTATAGAGAAAACAGACACAAAGAAGTTACCCAACTAGGAAATATTAAAGCTCGAGTTCTAACCAAATTGTCTGAGTTTAGAGTCCATGTTTTATCAACCCGGTGATAGTGTCTATCTCTCCTTCCTCCTGGCCTACAGCTGCAGAAAGTGGACAAAACCAATCTGTGGTCATTCTTGAACTGGGTCACCATAGTATATCCATCTGCGTACTCAATATTGGCAGGTAAAAAGTAAAGACGTAAGAGTGGGAAACCATAGACCCAAGGACACTTGGAGATAAAAGAATTCTGTGGTGTGGGGAAAATAGAGACCAGACTGGTAGCAGGGAGCATCTCCTAAAATTACAGAGAGATGGTTCCAGACTTTCTGTCTTCCTCTCTGGCCACATCATCTGATACATAAATGAAGAATTTTGATAATCTGGGCTTCTGAGTCTCAGTTTCATTGTGGGAGCCACAGAATACTTAACTCCTCAGTCCTCTCCTAAAATCTTCAAGGAGAAGACATCCCCATGGGTGTACTTCCACGACCTCATGGAGGCATCATCAATAAAGAAAAAAATTCCTCCCATTTGTAAAGGATAAAATCTTATTTTCTCAACAACTCTACCCAAAATTAAGATGCAGCACTCCAATGGGAAACTTCCCAAGCCATTCTCCAGCTTGACTCTGTCCTTCCTATTACCCAATGAGTCACTTGCTTTGGACCATTTTATCCCCTTATCAGTACCAAGGTAATTTATTGACATCATTCTTAGAGTAATCACCAAAGAACTGGTTAAGATGTTAAAATATTACCATGTACAAATTGATTATGCTAAAGCTGTTTCTCAAGAAGAGTGAATTTAAATAGGATTAAAATTGCTCTCATGTCAGCCAAACACAAACAAGCAAACAAAAATTTTTGTTGGGTTTTTTTGTGACTATGGAAGTACATTATTGAAGAGCTACCAAACAAATGGTTTATTATCTATTTTACAAAACCAAGTATAAATGAACCCAGAGGGCTGACATTTGACAGTGGTGGTGAAATGAAAAGCAAATACAAGAGAGCTCACATTAAGAATTTTGAAACAAAAGATCATATTTGCTTTCTTCCTTGTGTGGGGCATAAGTTCAGCTTTTCATTATGCAAGACCATTGGTTCAATTTTATAATGCAGAAAAACTGCTTGGCACAATTCACTAATTAAATTCACTATTTTTGTATCAAATATTTTAAAATATTTTATTTTAAAATACACTTAAAGCTGTACAAATTGTACTTGGTTGTCTGAAATGGGCTGATGTCCTAATGACCTTCCCACTCCTCTATACACAGCCCAGTGCTTTTGATACCCCATAAAAATACCATCTGCCTGTGGTCCTACAGCTCTGATGCCCCATAAAAATACCATCTGCCTGTGGTCCTACAGCTCCAGGGATTTTTCCAGCTCTGTCTGCCACCCTTGTTTACTCTCACTCTAGTCTAGTTTCCATAGTTCCCAACTGTTGCAGCTTATACAGAATGTGTCACTCTGTGCTAATAGCACAGTTGGACTGTCTGCTGAGCTTTGTTTTCATCTTCCTCTGGCACGCCTCCAGGAGAGCCTTGCTTCATACGTTGCCCCTAGGAGGCAAGTCCCTTCCTACCCACAAAGTTCCCTGGTCTGCATTCCCAAGCCTGTTTCACTGCTCCAAAAAACTGGAGGGAAATCGACAGTGATAAGAAAGTGTTGGTGCAAAAAAAAAATAATTTGCAATTTCCCAACTTCCTTAAGCAATTTAGAGAAAATAAAAGAAATAAGAATTCGACTGAAGACTCAGAAGCATGATATTTATATCAATTTAAAAGAAAATAAAATCTCTGACCAAGACATAAACTGTAGACTACGGCTATTCTCAAGATTAGATCATATGATTGACATGTTTGAAATATTCCTAGAAAAAAAATAAAGTACCATGTGCATTTAACTGCAGTATACACAAATTACTGTACATACTGACATAAATGTATTATACTAGCTTTTTAAGTGGTGTTTGGCCTGAAGCCCTTTTGTCACAAACTTCTTCAGGACCCCATGCATACAAAACAAGCTACAAAATGGAATCACTTAGAGTAGAGCTGTCCAATAGAAATATAATATGAGCCACATAGGTAATTTTAAACTTTCCAGTACCTATATTTAAAAAATAAAAATTCAGAGGTGAAGCTATTTTAAGAATAAAATTTTATTTGACCCAATATATTAAAAATATTGCCATGTCAATAAATAAACTATGTATAAATATAATAAAAATATAAAAATTATTGAGATAATATAAAATTATTGGAATAACTCATGTTCCTTTTTATAAATCTTTGAAATCTTTAACTTTACAGCACATCTGTTTGGACTAGTCACATTTCAAGTGCTCAATACATGTGGCTAGTGGCCAACATATTGACAGCACAGCCTTAGAGGAATGAATATTTGCAATCAATTTCCTATAAAAAGAATCTTTTCTGGGGGCTTCCCTGGTGGCACAGTGGGTTAGAGTCCGCCTGTCGTTGCAGAGGACACGGGTTCGTGCCCCGGTCCGGGAGGATCCCACATGCCGTGGAGCGGCTGGGCCCGTGAGCCATGGCCGCTGAGCCTGCGCGTCCGGAGCCTGTGCTCTGCAACGGGAGAGGCCACAACAGTGAGAGGCCCGCATACCGCAAAAAAAAAAAAAAAAAAAAGAATTATTCCTGTAATGAGAATACATTCTTGAAAGAAAATAAAATGCAAAGTTTATGCTTATTAATATCTCAAAATAATTGAAAAGATTTAATTCTCACCAAAAACAAGTCCCTTTTTATATACTCAGTTATCCAGTATAAACATGCAATCACAAGCTATAGTTTTGAGTTCTTATTGCTGCCAGATAAAATTCTGAGACCTCTCATTCTAGGCATCCAGCTGGCTGGATATTCAGCATAAAGCTGTCCCAGTCTTCTCTATGGAAATAAGGCTCTGAGATGAGAGAAGACAGGTTAATGGAATAGAACATGCAGTGAAAAGAATATACAGCAACGAGGCATAAGAAATAGTGTATTTTCAATCCTATTTGCAATTTCAGGGATGACATAACATTTCCATAAATTCTTATTTCCTTAATTAACTTTTTACGCTCTCTTCTCTCATCTCTGAGACTCTACAAATTTAATGAGAATTGATCTCATCATAAGAATTTTTTAAGTAGAAAAACTCAACTTTTTAAAATGTAGTTTTAGAAAAACCTTTAAATCTATAGGAAAAAAATCTAGCATTTTTATTTTAAAAAGCCCAATACCCAAAACGCCCTCCTGTAATTGATTAACCAACACCACAGGTATGTATTCATTCAACCTGCATCTTTTGCATAGACTTATATGTCATAGATTGTGCATGGAACAGAAATACAACAAAGAACATCCCTGCTCCTGCCTAGAAGTTCACATTCTATTGGAAGAGACAAGCTGTGTGCACTGTTTGTACTCATATTAGAAATGTGCAAGATGTTCTGAGAGAAGTATACGCAGGTCATTTGGAGAGGCATCAAGAAGACACCTAACCTCACTTAAGTGGGCCAGATGGTTCTGAAGGAGGTAATAGACAAGCTGAGTCCTGAAGGATAAGTGGAAGTGTTAAGACCAAGTAAGGGAAAACAGGAATAAAACAAACAGTATGTGAAAGAATGAGGCTCAAATGAGGCAGTCTTTCACAGAGCTTTAAGACAGTTTGTCTAGTGAGTCTGTAAATATGAGGAAAAAATGGGGCAAGAAATGAGGCTGGGGAATTAAGTAAACAGAAGTCAAACTTTGAAGAGCCTAGTACAGCCATTCCGAGGATGAGGAGCCACTGAAGACATTTATGTAGAAAAGTGACATCACATCATGCATTATAAGTCATTCTGGCTGCTCTGTGGATATGACATGGCTGGGGAACAATATTGGACTGAGGAAAACTCATTGAGAGAATAGTACACCTTAATAATTGGTGACTATCTGGACATCCAGTGATTAGAAGGAAATAAAAGGAGAATGTGGTAATGATTCCCAGGTTTCTTGCTCTGGCAATAAATCATTAAGGCAGAGGATCATAATAATAAATGCTAAATCAAGCACTTACTCTGTACCAGGTATTGTACTTGTTTTTTGTTATTAAGCAACTTAATCTTTATAACAACTGTATGAAGCAAGTGCTGTAATTATCCCAACTTAACTGTTGCAGCAACAAAGACATGGTAAGTTAAATAATAATTAACATCACACACCTATACAGGTATTGGAGCCTAGGTTTCAAAACTCGCATCTGTCTCCAGATATACTAATCTTGGCCAGTATCCTGAAAACACGTTGGAAAAACAGGAATCATGTAAAGTCTACTTTCCAATATTTTGTTTTGATCCATGACGATTTCAAAGAATGTTATATTGTTGCCATAATTTCTATACCATTCCTGAGAAGAGAGACACACCCAAAGGTATTTATTTCAAGAAACTTTATTCTATTCAATTAGAACTCTCCTAGCAGCATTTGAATCATTGCTCAACTAGCCAGTATGATTCTCTTAGAACTTTTAGTGTGAAATTGATAAAACATTCCCATCCCTAAAGGACTTTATCATTAAAAACACATGTTTACGGAAGGCATTTACATTTGGAGTTCTGCATAATTATGAGTGGGTTACTAAGGTGTCCATAGTCCCAGTTTGCCAAATACAGCACTGGTTTATGCTCGTTATCAGCATATAACTATGAATAATAGCCCCTTGTGTAACTCTCAAAGATATTTTGGCTTAGAAAATAAATTAATTGGTAATTTTTGAGTTGGGTATGAACAAAGAAGAGAACATTCCAATAATCTTGATACTGTGCATGTATATGAATGTGTGTATGTGTGTGTGTGTGTGTGTGAGAGAGTGTGTATGTGTGTGTGTTCTGGAGAAGTATCTCTAATTACTGATCATGGGATTCCCTGTTTTACCCAGGGTTCCTATACTTCCAAACCCCACCTCACCTACTTCCCCATTCCATCCTCCTCAGTCTATATAACTACAAATGACTATAAAACCAAAAATGAAGACTACAAACCCTGTACTACAAAGCTTAAAAGCTATCAGACCAAGTGTGGAACTAAAAGATTCAGAGTGACATAGAGCAAATTTTCCCTCTTCCTGATTTGGAGACCAGATTTTAAAAATATTCCAAGGAAAGGTGAAATTGAGGAGGGAGAAATCACATATATAAGAAAGCAAGAGACAGAAACCAATGGCACCGACCATATCAAGGGCAGGAATCCAAGCAGAATCTACGCTGTGTTACTTCACACATAACTTTCTGGTATGATCAATTGCCAACAGTAATGCATGGTTCATCAGTTGACTAGTTTGATGGGACTCTACTCAGTCCATCCAAATGCTCCATCAGACCCATCCCAGTGTGCTATCCAGGGACCCAAGACACTTGAACAATTTGGACTCCTAGAGGAAAGGTGATTAGGTATAGGAAAAATTTTTCCCTTGACTAAAATGACATTAAAATGCTATAAAATATTTAACTTTGAGTTTCACTGAGACAGTTATTTTATTTCATTTCCAGGTATTTTTCAAGAAAAAATAAATTTACCTAATGCTTTGACTCCCTGTTTACTCCCACCTGAGTGGGGCCAACATTCCATGACAATAGAGAGGAGAATAAGAAATTTCAGCAACAAATTGCCTGGATTACCATAAAACAAAACCAACTTACTTAGGACACTAGGGAGTGAGCCTCTATGTGTTTCCAGACCATGGTCCTACCAGAAAGGATGACACATTCATTTCTACTCAGTGTCAGCTGGGCACAATGAATGAATGATTCATCCATTTCACAAATATTTAAGTAAGGGAGTCTACTTACTTAATGTAAGTAAGGGACTCCCTTACTTACAAATAAGTAAGGGAGTCTACTTAGTCATACTTAGATTCCGTGTTTCATTTTATGTAAATTTTACCTAAAAACAAGATCAGTAAATGAATATCTAAGTGTAGTTAATGATATGTGTGTTGAAATGTTGAGTAGTGAAGCATGCAGATGTTTACAACTTACAAAGAAATGCACTAAGAAAAGTTCAGTATCCAGAACATATAAAGATCTCCTGCAAACCAATAAAAACTCCCACAAACCTTTAAGAAAAAGACAAGCAATTCTATAGAAAAATGGGCAAAGTTAAAAACAAGCACTTCAGGGCTTCCCTGGTGGCGCAGTGGTTGAGAGTCCGCCTGCCGATGTAGGGGACGCGGGTTCGTGCCCCGGTCCGGGAAGATCCCACATGCCGCGGAGCGGCTGGGCCCGTGAGTCATGGCCGCTGAGCCTGCGCGTCCAGAGCCTGTGCTCCGCAGCGAGAGAGGCGACAACAGTGAGAGGCTCGCGTGCCGCCAAAAAAAAAAAAAAAAAAAACAAGCACTTCAGAGAATAGGAAACTTGAATTGCAAGAAACATATACAAAAGATGAACAACCTCATAATTACATAGGATAATGCAAATTAAAGCAACAATGGGATACAATTTCAAACATATTAGAACAGTAAGTAATAAGAACTCTGATCAAGGGACTTCCCTGGTGGAGCAGTGGTTAAGAATCCGCCTGCCAATGCAGGGGACATGAGTTCAAGCTCTGGTCTGGGAAGAACCCACATGCCGCGGATCAACTAAGCCCGTGTGCCACAACTACTGAGCCTGTGGTCTAGAGCCCGTGAGCCACAGCTACTGAGTCATGAGCCACAGCTACTGAAACCCACATGCCTAGAGCCCATGCTCCACAACGAGAAGCCACCGTAATGAGAAGCCCACGCACTGCAACAAAGAGTAGCCCCCACTCACCACAACTGGAGAAAGCCTGCATGCAGCAACAAAGACCCAACGCAGCCAAAAAAAAAAAAGTAATTAATTAGAAAACAAGAACTCTGATCAAATTTGGAAATATGAATAAATAAAAATTCTTACTGAATGCCTTTTAAATGAAACCATTATAGAAAGCAGTATCTAAAATATTAGAATATGTGCATAGCCTAGATTTTCAGATATATACCTTGGAGAAACTCTTGGGTATGTTCATCAGATGGCATATACAAGGATGTATATTAAAGCATCTGTTAGTAGGAAAATGGATAAATATAGAATATTTTTGTGGAATCCTACACAGCAGGTAAATTGAGTGAACTAGATCTACATCAAAGTAATAGATTTGAAAATAAAATGTTGGGGCAGCACAGCAAGTTGCAAAGCTACAGCATATGCTTCTGCTGATTTAAATTCTGAAAACACAGAACAACACTATATATTTTTTATGGATATTTGTATGTATCACATGAGTAAGGTGATTGACAGAAATATACCAACAAACACAGGCAAATGACAGAGATTTCCTTAATGAAGTAAAAGTTATGAGAACTTACATCTTGAAAATTACTGTACAAAATAAAAGCTCAACTGTATTCTTCCTATTTGAAAGAAGCTACCCTATATCCTAAGTCACCATGAAATTACTCTGTTGCCAATAAAACCAGTGCGTGGGATGAGTACATTGTTAAGTATTTAGGAAGACTCAATGATTCTCACGAGGGCTTTTATAACATTTTGGCTCCACATGACTTTTTCTGAAAAATCTGGCTATATGTTTACCTAAGTGGTAAAAGTCATGGCAATAACCTTGCTTTTTAAAAAAAAAAAATTATTAATTTATTTATTTTTGGCTGCATTGGGTCTTTGTTGCTGTGCACGGGCTTTTTCCAGTTGCAGCGAGCGAGGGCTACTCTTCATCGCGGTGCACGGGCTTCTCTTTGCGGTGGCTTGTTGCGGAGCACGGGCTCTAGGTGCGCGGGCTCAGTAGTTGTGGCTGGCAGGCTTAGTTGCTCCACGTCATGTGGGATCTTCCCGCACCAGGGGTCAAACGTGTCTCCTGCGTTGGCAGGCGGATTCTTAACCACTGCGCCACCAGGGAATTGAAGGCTACTTTTAGGTGACTGAAAAGTGAACTACCCAGGTTTATCCTCCACATCAGGTACAAAGTACAGGTACCTGAAATTTATTCCATGCACATACATGGGTAGTAAAAGTTAGAAAATAATAAAAGTGAAAATTACATACAATTTCAGGGTAGTGTTTAGTATAAGGAGAAAATAATGAGTCATGAGAATTTACTCTATCATTATATTTTAATTCTCTTTCAAAAGAAGAGCAGAAAAAAAGGAAGATGGAGGTAATGATGACATAGTCTTTCACTCTCTGAATCTCTACACAAAATGGTCAGAGTAACAAAATACAAAATTTAAAACTCACAAAAAAATATTTACAATAAATCAGGTGACACATCCCAGCATTAAAGAGCACACAGACAAACCACCCGCATCCACAAGACCTGCCTAATGTCAGCACTGACAGGAGAGAAAGGAAAGAGAAACAACTAGGAGTCTGACTGAAAACAGCCATCAGATTTTCAGTGGAATAAGAGGCAGCCAATTTGAGAGCTGTATCTCAACTGCCAGGGATTTTACGCACTCCACTAGTGGGTCAATGCAAAAGAATCACTGTAAAATGGAAGGACCTGAAGCAGACTGCCTACAAGAAACCTCAAAACTGACCAGAAATGGCTCCCTTCCAGGACAGGACCTGACACTGAGAAGAAAATGCTGGGAGTGAAATCAAAACTGCAATACAGCCACACTAACGAGGGTGACTCAATTTTACACTGATATGAAGTGGCAGCTCCAGAGACCCCCAAAATGAGCAATGACAAGAAATCCAAGAGAAGTCACAGATCTTTGTATTCAAAAAGAAATTTATATAAAGCTGTGAGAAACATTTTTAATACAACTGCAATGCTGGTCATGTAGAACGCATTCATGAACGTCCCCATGAAAACTCACAGTCAAATATGGTAGTCTAGAAGGACAAAGGAGTTCTATAGTGTCCCTTGCCTTGCCTCTTCTCAAAAAGAATTTTGAAAGTTGTTGATAATGTAAGCCACTTATCTATGTAACGTAGTTCTGGGGGTTCTTCATTAACTACTACATCAAAGAATTTCTATCATTAGTCAGCGCTCAGGTCTGGACGGGTCTGAATTGAAAGAGATTAACCATATTCAAAGCCACTGGGACCGTATAATGGGAAAGTACACACATTTTAAGTTGAAATAGTAATTCTCTAAAATCCTCTCTGAAGATAATAGTTTACTTCTATCTATCTCCACCATATTTGCACATGCATTTCTAATGTTTGGGACTCAAATGATGCTCAAAAAGTAATTTCTCTGAACTTCTAAATACTAGTTTATAAATTCTCTTTAAAAATGTTTGCCTAAGTTATCTGTGTAATAATACCACATGCAGTAGAAATTAATACCCATGACTATTTAGGGCCCTTAAAAAATCATAAATACCCATAGAGAATACTATTTGCTATAACTGTTCTCTCATTCTCCTGGAGGAATAGCACCCAGTACTAGTACTAAGACTGAAAAGTAAAAATTTGAATTAAATTAGATATGCTTTGATGCCCAAAATATGTTTTCTTATAGCAACAATGAGGGATTAGGTTTTTTTGTTTTTTAGGAACAGGGGAAAAAAGGCGGGAAGGGAAGGGAAAAGTGCTGTATCTTTCAACTTCAAACACAAATTGAGTAAATAGAAATGAGATTTTTTATTACTAAGTTCACATTTCCCCATAAATATTCTCCAGTTTCTGGCTTTTAATACTCAAAGTTTATGCTCAGTCATTTTATGAATTTACTTCTCTTGGCAAATGTGTATTTGATTACATCAGTCATTTTATATATATATATATATATATATATATATATATCTTGATCTATCTAGTCATATTGCCCTTTAGTCTGAGTTGAGGTATAAATATTTAAATGTTTGTTTCAGAAAGTGGGCATCAGAAACTAATAGCATGAAGCAGGAGTGCCTGATAGTTCAATTAGGGACACAAAACTACAAAGTCCAAGTGAGCAAACAGCCCTCCATTTGCTGTTGGAAGAGTACTCTTTCCAGAACAATAGACTGTGAGTCCCTAAAAATCAGGGATGGTACAGGGTTTTTTGTTTTTGTTTTATTTTGTTTGGCATCTTCAATGTTTAGTGCAGTGCCTGGCACATACTAGGTACTAAATAAAGTATACTGAATAAAAAAATAATTAAAAAGTGTAAAACACACATACACTTTCCACAAACAAAAAAAAGAGATTTCAGACCTCAAAATCTTGAATGATCTTACCATTTAAAAGGCTAGTGTCATGAATCACTGAAATAATCTAGTATTGCAAAAAGGTGCTAGGGAAAGGAAATAGGTCTTTCCTCACCACCCCAGTTTCTTTCTTCTGTACTACATTTTTTTCTCTTTCTCTTGCAACTTGGTGGTCTCACAATCTTCTTGCATTATTTTATTTTTAGTATAGCAAAAGAATGTAGTAAGAAGATATATTAGTTAAAATCAAAAATTTTTCCAAGTAAAAGGGAAATTTTACAGTTGAGCCCGTATACATGCCAGGTACCTTATAAACATTATTTAATTTAATCTTCACAAGCACAACCTAAAATAGTGATCATTATTTTTTTTTAGATGAGGAAACTAGAAGGCAAATGGTTGATCCAAAGTAAAATAACTGGAAATGATGGAACAATGGAATAATAGTTAACACAAAGCCTTTCGACTTCAAATCTCATGTTCTTTCCATACTTCTGTACCCTTTACAAAATAACTGATCTAAGGCTATACTACTTATATTGTAAGGTGTTATTTTAAATAAATTTATCACAGATTTCCTTAAGAGATAAACTCCTTAAATAAATTTACAATATTAAATTCTTATAAAATCCATTTAATAAATGACTTTTACAAAACACAGGTTGTATAAAGTCCACTATAACCAAATCTAATATCAGTGACAGTTCAACAATACACATATAGAAGAAAGTGAATCCTAAGTAAGGAGTCTAGCATCTATTATAAGCTTTGCCATTGATTTATATGTGACACGTAATCACATTCTCCTAGTGAATCAATCTGTTTTCTAATTTTAGAATACGAAAAAAATGCTGACCACCAAACTGGGATTTCTGAAAACTACCTACTTCCTCAGCTAACTCGATAAGTTCTTATAAAGAAAAAATAGTATAAATATGTAAAACAATCAAAATTGATCTATAAATAAAGGAAGTTAAGGACAGAGATAGAAAAGAAGCTTCAAGTATTTCCTCTGACAGAAAATAATTTATATATATATATATATATATATATATATATATAATTACGAATGACCCTTTTAGTTGATTTTCAATTGTATGTTGTGCTGTCATAGTAATTCACTAGAAAACTGCTAGACTGGTAATTTAACAGAGACTAAAGTAATTCAGAATTTTTTCTAAAAACCTAACTTCAAAAATTTTTTAAACTCTGGGAGAGTAAAATGGGTCACATGTGGAGATTTTGTTTTTATTCATGGTAGCTTTAGCAATGAAAAATGTCATCTAAGTTCAATCTAAAACAATATCATTACATGTATTATCAAAATCTATTCCACTCAGTCACCATTCAATATTATTACAAAGCTACTATGAGCTACCATTGGGCTAGAGGTGGGGCTATAGAGGAGAATAAAAAGCTTCTGCCTTTGTGGAGCTTACATTGCAATGGGAGATAATTAATTAGCTAAAAAAAGTTGTATCAAAATAAATTAAGATAAAAATATATAAGGGAAATTTTAAAAATTAAGTGTACATATGGGGAGCATTTAGTGGATGAATCCACTTTAGGAACAAATTAAGAATATCCCACTTTAGTAATGTCTGCATTGCCTATAGCCCCAAGTTTTTTTTTTAATTAAAAGCAGTAAAAATTATTAAGTTTATCCAACAAAGCCATTTTCATACTTTCTTGTCTCTATGAATTAAAGAGTAGCCATTTAAAAACAATGTTTTATAATAGTCATCATTATTTTTAAACAGTGAAAGAATTTTTAGTTTGAACCAAAATAGTTAGGGTCATTATGCCATTTGTAACAAACTTTGGTGAGTTGTCTTCTTTGCATCCATCTCCCCTTTCTTCTACCAACAGAACTTTGAATAGCACCAGAGAATACACCTAATCCAGCTCCCTGCTCCAATGGACAGTTTTCCATTGTTTAAGATAATCATATCTCCATTTTCTTAGCCACAGTGATTGGTACAAGAACGGGGATATTAAGTCATTCAGAATCAAATGGATTTGGAGAGACATTTCCTGTGGATTAAAAATTCTCTTCCTTCTTTATCAGGAGTACCAGAATGGCTGTATTCTTCTCTGCTGGTCTAAATGTATACTTTACAAAATAGTCCCTACTTTGTAATTATTCAACTCTTTTCTCTCCCACTTTCTTTTTATCTCACTCTCTTCAGACCTCACAACGTCTGTAGATGGGGCATCCACAGCAGTATAAAAACATACTATTTAACTGCAAGACCTGTTTTTTTCTTTGTAGCAGCTCACGAAATAAGTGTGTTTAATATGTTATCAAATACCTTGGGAATTTTATAAAAGACAACCCTCAAAATTCAGTGCAGACTCTCCTTTGATAACATGTGTCTCCATAGCTTTCCATTCTAATTGGGGCTTTAGTAATGTTAAAACTCAAAGCATCTCTTTTAGGTGCTGGTACATGAAAACTTGGGAATAAAGGTGAATATAATGTTGTTATACTAGAAAAAAGTTTTAAAAGCCATACTCATTATATAACATATACTTGCAACAAAAAGTTTGTGGATCATCCAGCATAGTCATTTCCATTTATCTTATAACTTTTATGTAAAACCAAGGAACAGCATCACTGACTTGGAATGTTTTTAAAGTTTGGGGGGAAAACTATTACATATCCCTCCACTTTAACACTAAACCATTGCTAATATTTGTAGATCACCTTCTAATATTTGTTTGTGCACATATTTTATATGATTATGTTCAAATTTCATTTCAATGTTTTGCTCTGTTCTTTCCATTTAACATTTTAATATTGTAATTTTTCATGCTAATACATAGTCTAAATAATCATTATTTTCATGGCTTCATAAAGTTTCATTAAGTGAATGACAAAATGTATTCAACCACATTTCCTACTATTACCTTTTAGAGGAAATACATATTTATCTGGTCATCAATTCTCTGCAGAACTTAATTTCAGATATTTAAAAAAATGTTTGGATGGAGACATTTTTCTTTGGCAGAGCACTAACCTTTGGCATCTATTGAAGAATGCAAAGCAATCAAACTCTAAGGTCAATTTATATCGGGTCAGATATTCTGTATCAGCTCAGGAAGGCTTATGCATCTATTTCAATTTGGAACGTCAATTTCTCAGCCAAAGGCTCAGGGATCTCTCTCTGCCTCCCCTCTTTAAATTGACTATGAGAAAATGGTAGATTACCCATCTTAGTGTCCAGCTGCTTGGTATATACTTGGCCTAAGCACACAGAAATATCTTTCGTCTGGCAGTGGTTTTAATTTTTTAAATATTACAAAACTCATTCAGGTCCTTGAATCTACCAAACTTAAACTTTGGAATTTCTCAACTTTTATTTCACTTCTCCAAAATACTTATAATAAAGCTCATCTCACAGACATTTTCCAATTTATTTTTCACAAAGTCAAGTTTCTCTTTCCTAGCATTTCTCTATGTGAAATTGCTTACTTTTGGGAGGCATGGCCTCAGAGGAAAAAAATATCCACAGACCTATTTAGTAGTAAAGACTCCTTATAATTTTTAAAACTTCAAAGCATTGATAGAATAAAATTATTATAGCTAACGTTTATTGAGGACTCACTATTATCCAAGCACAGGGTAAAGTGCTTTATATATTTTTAAATTTATCACCATAAAAACATTATGAGACAGGTAAAATTATTAGCTTCATTTTTTAGAGGAGGACATGGAATTTTTAAGGTTTATGAAAAACTTACTCAAGATCTCATTATGTGTAAATCTTAATATTGAGATAGGATTGATGTTTAATTCTATTTAACTTAGATATCAAAAGGTAACTCAAGAATTAAACATCATTCAGAAAAAATGAGAAAATGAGAGCTTTTTAATTATATGAAAATAGACTATACAATGTATTTCCCAAATACACTTCTGTGAAGTATGGTATACCTCCTTGTCATTCCCCACATGCCCATGTGTGATAGGAAAACCTATAATGGCATCATTTCTAGATGAGGCTTCAGAATTTTTCTCCAGAGAGTAGTCTAGGCAGCCATCCCCACCAATCATCTGGGGCAGGCTAAAGAGAAAAACCCTATTGTTATCCTAGGAGGCTGATACAGGCCCACTGACTGAATCCTTCCAGAAAGGCAGCTGTGGTCTATGTACTAAATAATGGTAGAGGGATAACAGTATCATCTGCTTCATAGAACTGTTGAAAGCATTAAATGGGCCAAATATAATAAAACAAATGATCCTCCAAGCTTTTTTCAAAGTAACAGTTAAGAAAGTTGTCAAGAACACTATTTCTTTTCTCATCCTCTCAAACTGTGCTGAAATAGTTAATAGTATCCTAAAATTAAGAAGTTACTGAGATTTGCAAAAAAAATTTGTCTTAGAACAATTGCTTTAAAATTTAGCCACAGCTTTAAGACAAGTTGATAATAATAAACAATAATATATCATCTGATTTTTTGATATTCCTGTCAAAACAAGCATAAGGCTTATTCTATCAAAAAATTTTAAAAATCAGCGTTGGCTGGAACATCTCTGTCCTATAGCACAGCTTTGATTCTGAAAACAAAATTTTACTATTCTATAGGGAATCCCTGAGCAAAACCAAGGAAACTGGATTAGAAATCAATAACTGTAGACTTAGTTTTAGATAAGACACTAGCTTCTAGGATTAGACCAACTAGCGAGCTCCAAAGCAGGAGGCATACTTCTCCAGAAGTGTACAACACAATCATGTGAGCATAGGAAGAAAATATTAGAAAAAATTTTATGTAAAATATAGTTAAAAAGAAAAGACATATTTTACTGGCATTTAATGAATTGATGGTAGTGAACGTATGAAATATACATGCATTGTAAGTTCGAATTAAAAACATTTTGATAGAGATGTGCAGTCAAAAATTTAGAGGTCACCAAACAAGATGACTGGAGAACTTTTCCTACTTTGAGGTTTTATAACTTATTCTAAGGTAGTCATTTAACTTCTCTGATGGAAAGAACTGAGAGGCATTAATAGAGAAAATCTCCTGAAATGCCCTTACAAGTAGTAGGTAAGAGAAGGATCAGAGTGGCCAACAGAAGGCAATAAGGATTGGCAAATAACTGGAGAGCACTCACCTCCCTTAAACAGAACTGTTTATTCCTCAGCTCCAGCTTATTGTTGCATGCAATGTTCAGAGTATTCAAGAGTATCCAGAAATTTTAAATTTATGTGAATTTTCATGAGTTTTAAAAGACTTTAGGGAAAAAAGACAAGACAGAACAAAACACTGTGGTCGTGACCCCATGATCAGGACAGTATTTTAGTATCTGGCATACTAGTTAGGAGCATGAACCGGAGATTGAGGCAGTGACAACTAAATGCTCAGCTAACAGCTCTATCACTAATAGTTTGTTTGATTTGGCTCAATTCCTAATCTGCCTAATCTTGCTTCCTGATCTGTAAAATGAGAGTAACAATAGAACCTGCCTCATTAGGTTGTGAGGATTAAATGAAAAAAATGCATGCAAGGTATTTTAGCACTGTACCTAGTACATAGCAAGTACTCAGCAAATCTCAGTTATAATAATAACTAAGTTTTTATTATGTACCAAGCACCTTAAATTATCTTCAATTAAATTCTTTCACAAACCTATGAGGACAATATAATCTGTGTCACAGAAGAGAAAACTGAGGCTCAGAGAAGAATAAAGTGTGCCCAAAGTCACTATCTTCCCCAAGGCCAGAGTTTCAAGCTCTTTTTATCAAGCTATTCTTATCACACACAGATTCTCATCGGTAGAATCGCATCTTCTGTGCTAGAGAAACAATTGAGTAGTTTCAGACTGCTATTTCTTAGTTCTACTTAGAAAACAAAACCAAGGTGAGGTGAGGTTAGGTGTTTTTCTATGGTGGCTTATGATCTGAAAACCTCACATAATAACAAAGAACGTTTCTGTGGTCAAAATTTCATGTGTTACACTGAACCTAAAAACTAATTAACTCATGAAAGAAAATTAAAATAAGGATTCCTCAAAGAAGTAAACAGGCCATGAGGACCATGAGACATAATTATCAGTATTGCCAAATTAATTAAATACTCCACCATTCTCCTCTACTACAAGTGATCTGACTTTTCATCGAAGGATGCTATAATTTTTTAGCCTCACTTCAGATTAATATCATAAAGAGAAAAACATAAATTTGTATAAGAATGAGGACTGCCATTAAGTATTTATGTAACAGACATATAGCTTCAAATTTATTAAGAAAGAATAAATGTATTTCAAGGCTTACCAGTTCTTCATCATGTGAGAAGCAATTCCTTACAAAGTTTTAATTTCAGTCTCCATGCAAAGAAATGAAGATTAAAACAAGGCTATCCACTCAATGGAATTCAATCCCCAAACTCCCAGCATTCAATTTTGCATACTTCAGGCTAGGAGTTTGCAAACTATGGCCCATGAGTCAAATCTTGTCTTTTCTCTGTTTTTGTACATAAAACTTTATGGGAACATAATCGTGCTCATTCATTTATGTGTTACTATGGTTGCTTCTGCATTAACAGGCAGAATTAAGTAGCTGTGACTGAGACCATACAGCCAACAAAGCCAAAAATATTTACCACCTGGTCCTTTACAGAAAGAGGGTTGACTCAGCAGGTCTGTGCTTTTCAAACCCTGTAGCTTTCAAAGAAACATCTGGCCCTTGACTGGCTCCTGGGAAGTAACATCTACACCCTTGGAATATCCTGCCTGCTAAAAGTATCTTTGTCTATCTGGGGCCTTGGGCCATATCAGGTAGATAATGCTAACAATATGATTTATGATATGGTCCTTAGGTCACAAGTTATCAGTTTGCAAACTCTACAGCACCTGGAGACCAGCCACAATAAAAACTCTGAATACCAAGGCTTGGGTGAGCTTCACTGGTTATCAAGACTTGGCACATATCATCAGACATTGCTGTTGTAGAAATTAAGCACTATCCATACAATTCCACTAACAGAGGGAAAACTGGAATCTTGAGCCTGGTTTCTCCTGGACTCTGCTCTGCCCCATGCACAGTTTACTTCTGCCAATATTACTATGTATTATTTCACTGTAATAAACTATAACTGTGAGTAAATAGCTTTTCTGAGTTCTGCTGGTAGTTCATGTGAATCGTTAAATCAGATGGTGGTCTTCAGGACCTCTCAACTTATTGTCTCTTTAGAGAAAAAGTTTGTCAACCTCAAAATGTCAAAAAGACCAAAATTATTATACTTAAGCTAATATATACAAAGTTTTTCAGAGTTCACATTTTTTTTCTAACTTATTAGCAACCTTCTAACGAAAAAATTTTTTAGCAAATTTTAATCCCTGAAACAAGACCGTTCAATCAGTAATCAGCATCCAGCTAATCTATTTTCCTTAATCCACCTAAGTTCTCAGTTGTAAATATTTTCAGCATATAATATTTATTTGGAAAAATCACAAGAAAAAGTAGTAGTATGTGTTCTAAATGCAAATGTATTCTCTACAGTGGCCAGCAACAGCTGCTAAAATTTAAGCTTATCAAAAAATAGGATGAAGCAAACCTGTCCTCGGGGCAGCCTTTATTTTCTAATTTTTAGCTCATACAAAGATCAAGACAGATTATAGGAAGCCAAATCCGTGTATTGTATTTTCTTGTCTTCAAGTAATATACAAATAAATGTTCAATGATACATTTATAAAAAAAAATTCAGACTTAGCTAAGGAGAGATTTTAAAGTATTATTGCAATGAGGGGAGGAAGACAATTGTAATTGGGAGAAATCTCTGACCAAAGATCTGCAAGGCTCTCAAAAGTTAAGCAGAGAAAACTCTGTTTCCAAGATCTGATTCGGCACCAGTGTACAGAGAAGCTGAGCTTTCTGCATCAATTCTGGCACAAATCTGAGGCCGACTTGGGGACAGTCCACGGGAGGGATTCCTAGACGCCAGATTGCCTGGGACCCTTGCCTGGAAAGACCGAGCCCCAGTCATACCCCGTCCACCATCCTGGCAGCTGGAACTCTGAGGCAGGAATAGACCGTGGAAGAGGGACTGCTATAGCAGATTCTGAGGCCCTTTTTGCCTTGAGGATGCTCCTCTCTTCCTTCTGCCTGGGCCGCCCTGGACTTTCATCCCCGAGGAGTTATTTTGGGGAAGCAGAAGAGTAGCATTCGGGAAGTCACAATACCTCTGCCAGCATTTTGACTTGAATTTTCTGATCTATGTCAGACACCACAAGGATTAAAAAATTCCCCCACCCTCTTCAAAAAGATTTTGGCTGAAGAATCGAGAGGATCACACCTGCATTAAGGTTGAATAAAGGCTTTTCCAGCCAGAAAGGTAAAAGCATCAGAAGTGGCAAAAACCCTTCTTAAGGACGTTATTAAGAAAACTCTCACCAAGCTATGCAAAAAAGTCATCTAAAATGGGACAACGTCTTGCCAATTGCTATGTTCAACAGATTGGTTAGTTGTTAACCTCTGTGCATGAGTTTGTGTTCCATAGGTCTCCCCCTCACCTGAAAGCTCCCTTGCATCCCCTCAAAGCAGGAGACCTGGTGTTGCTGAAAGTGAGAAAAAGAACAATGACCTGAGCAGCAGATTGAAGAAAAATGGAAGGGATCCTATGACATTCTTCTTAATACTCATACCTCTCTAAAACTGGATGGAGTAAAACTGTGGGTACATCATACCAGAGCAAGAAAATTATCAGAGACTGACTAGCCAAGCCTGCCTACAGCCAGTGAACAGACTCCCAAGAAGCAGACGTCTCACTCTTTGGGAAACTTTAAGTATCTGTTCCAACAAATGAAAGTTCTGTTTTCTTATCCTTTCTAAGGTTCTGTTTTCATACCTTCTACCTATAGATTCATGTGCTGTTTCTTTCAATATTTATAACTGCTAGATATATGGTCAGCTTACTATTTCCATGTCTTCAGGATTGCCTTGAAGGGTTTCCCCATCCAGGGAATGGTTTGGAAACAACTGGCTTCAGACTTATTCTCTTGAATTCCTTAGGAAATGAAATCTATTCTGTCTAATAAAGTTCTAGTTGTCACTTCTCTTACCTCTAACTAGGTCTATTGAACCAAAATGGCAGAACAGGGATTGAGATCTTAATCATATAAGACTCAGAACCAGGACTTGGAATGCAAATATTTCTAATTTGGTATCTATTCCCCCAAATTTAGGCAGGACTATGCCCCATCTCAGCAGGAAGTAGTCAGAGCAGTCATCACCCTGTTCCCTGAAAGATTTGAGGAAAGATAAAACTGAAGTGGGGATTAAAACCTATTCCCCCCCACCAAAAAAAAGAAACCTAGTCTCCCTAAAGCCGAGTTCTTCTGCTGAGTTTATGATTAACATTGCTATCCAAAATGCTGTTGTTTCCTTTCTCATCCAACATCTGTTCTCCTCAAGATTGAGGAGTATGAAGGAAAAGGGGGGAGTGAAACCAAGTAGGGTCCTGTGGTTCTCCCAGGCATGGAGGCCTTTTTGCCTCCCATTTCTTGTAGACAAGACTGCAGATTCCAAGACCTTCCCTGAGTTCCAAAGGGCAGAATCAGGGAGGAGCAGCCAAGAAACCACCTGAGGCAAGATTAAAGGGACCAAAGAAGCTCATCAAGGTTAGGAAACCACCTGAGACTCTGCACACACCCTAATCTTGTTAGCAACCCCACCCTTGGGAAGTATTGTCATAAACTCCTCATCAAATCCTCCTGGGTTGGGACACATAGATTTTCAAGGCAGTAGCTTGCTGTGTCCCCCTTTGCCTGGCAAAGTAATAAAGTTATCCTTTTCTACTT
Organism: Leucopleurus acutus; assembly: GCF_964270905.1. Taxonomy (NCBI): domain Eukaryota; kingdom Metazoa; phylum Chordata; class Mammalia; order Artiodactyla; family Delphinidae; genus Leucopleurus; species Leucopleurus acutus. Next base: position 76,105,032 of record NC_139145.1, on the reverse strand, counting down.
CACCCAAAACTCTGTCTCCAAGATTTGATTTGGCACTGGTATACAGAGAAGCTGAGCTTTCGGCATCATTATGAACTCCTGCATTTGTGTCTGACAGACATGGGCTTTGACCAAGACAACTTTAGCATTCCCCTCAGCTTGACTAAACTACAGCGATTTCTTCCCCATTATAGGCCCCTGACCTTCCTTTTCTTAGAATATTTACTTTAGAAAACTTGTAATTGTAAATTACTTCTCTGCCCATTTGACATGTATATAAATCTCCTAGCCTGTTGACAGTTTTATGACCCAGAGAATGCCTTTTGTCAAGGACCAGGAATCATCTCTTTGAAATGTACTCATCAAGGAAGATAGCATCCTATTCCCCAGTCTCTGTGGGAGGGGAGGGGAGGAGTCTAATTTTAATGGGTGCCAATTAGGAAACATAGATGGCCTAATCACTGAGAAAAAATCTGCAAACTCAGAAATAACTCAATATGCTCAGCACATCCCATTTGTCAACCTCCCCTGTAACGTCCTCTAGTTCTTTTCTACTAGTTCACTCAGTGTTTTGAAACCATCCCATCTGTGTTTCAGTAGAGATGAGTTCAGTCTTTCTTCCTTATTGCAATAGCCTTGAAACCTGTCCTTGCCTGTTTAACTTTGTCCAGTGCAATTTCTGCTTTGACAATTTAAATCCCGTTTGAGGAATTTGGTAACCATGAGACCTAGAACATGTATTTTGCACTTTAAGTATTTATTTTCTGATTGATAAAATAGAAATTATATGTGTAATGTACACAGCACTAATATGAGAATTATACATGTAAAGTCCTCAACATAAACCTTATGTGACATAAAAAAAAAAAAAAAGTTAAGCAGAAAGGGCTTTTCTTTTATAGGAAGGAGTAAATAATCCTAGAAAGAACCAGGGATGGTGTATTAATCAAGATTCCCCAGAGAAACAGAACCAATAGGATATATAAAGATATATAGACATAGATATATACAGATATGTGTAAGAGTAAGCTGGAGAATCAAGAAAGCCAGTGGTGTGATTCAGTCTGAATCAGAAGAGCTGAGAATCATAGGGCCTCTGTTATAAGTCCTGCTATGAGTCCAAAATCCCAAGAAACAGGAACACTTACATCCAAGATTGGGAGAAGATGGATGTCTCAGCTCAGACAGGACGAATTCACTTTTTTGTTCTATTCAGGCCCTCAGTGGGTTGGATGATGTCCACCTGCATTGGTGAAGGCAGTCTCTTTTACTCAGTCTACTGATTCACATGCTAATCTCTTGCAGAGATATCCTTACAGACACCCAGAAATAAAGTTTTACCAGCTATCTGGCCTCTAGAAATACATAATAGTATCAAATCACACAGAAAGGGTGCCAACAGAGAGGAAAGGTAGCTACTGCTTGAGCATCATCCACTTATCTCAGGTTATGAGCTTAGAACAAGAAATTTCTAAGCTTTCCATCATTTTCCTGTATTATGTTTCTTTATAGTCACAAAGCAAAGGATGCAGCTGGAGAATTTTAGTAATGCCAGTAATGAGGAAGTCTTAGAATTTAAGAATAATTATATATCTTATTTCTGTTTAATTTAGTAATTTAGATTAAAAATAAGGACCACTGGGCTTCCCTGGTGGCACAGTGGTTGAGAGTCCCGCCTGCCAATGCAGGGGACGCGGGTTTGTGTCCTGGTCTGGGAAGATCCCATATGCCGCGGAGCGGCTGGGCCCGTGAGCCATGGCTGCTGAGCCTGCACATCTGGAGCCTGTGCTCCTCAACGGGAGAGGCCACAACAGTGAGAGGCCCGCGTACCGCAAAATAAATAAATAAATAAATAAGGATCACTGAGCCAGTACTCTGAGTTGGGCACTAGTTTAGGTGGTGGTGGTAGACTATGGAGAAAGACAGATAAAGCCCTGACCTCATGGTGCTTCCTTTCCAGTGGGGACAAAAGGAAAAAAAGTAAATAAAGAAGAGGACCATATTATTATAGATAGATTTTAGTTATTATAGATAGCTGAATTGTGTCCCTACCCTCAAAAATTCATATGTTGGAGTCCTAATACCAAGTACCTCAGAATGTTACTGCTCTCAGAGATAAGGACTTTAAGAAGTAATTTAGTTAAAATGTGGTCATTAGGGTGGACCCTAATACAGTCTTACTGGTATCCTTATAAAAAGAGGAAATTGGAACACAGATAAACACAGAGGGAAGACTATGTAAAGACAAAGAAGATGGCTATCTACCAGCCATGTAAAGGGTCCTCAGAAGAAATAATCTCAAATTTATTAGCCTCCAAAATTGAGAAAATAAAATTCTGTTGTTAAATCCCCCAGTCTGTACTTTATTATGGCAGTGCCAGCAAGCAATAGTGATAAGTGTTATGTAGAAATAAAACCACAACTGAAAGTGTGATTGATGAAAGGAGTCTGGTGGGGGAGGCAGCACAGTTTGGTTAGAGAAGTCAGAGGAGAACTGTGCGAAGAGATGACATTTGATTTGAACAAATCATACTAAAACCCAGGATAGCCACATTTCAGGCAGAAAAGATTGAATTGTAAAAGTCCCAAAGAACACAAAGGAGGCCAACAGGGCTGAAGGAAGGGAGCGAGAAAAGGAGAGAGTGGTCTGAGATGGTCTTGGAGAGGTCATACTTAAACTTGGTTACTTGATAATTGGAAGTTATAAAACATGAGGAGAATTTACCAAAGGCTAGAGATCATGGTTCTATATCCTCACTTTTGGAATCCATACAAATAAATCTGCTTCCAAAGTCAGGAATGAGGCAAAAATTTAACTGAGAGCTGAGGACCTACACTTTATTTTTATTTATTTATGATATCAAATAACATCAAGGAGTTAATGGTTAAAAGAAGAAGAAAAAGGAAACAATGACATAAAAATGCCTTCTTGTCACCTCAACTCCCACATCAACAGGATTAAATATACTGTGAAAACCCAACCCGATTGCATGTCTAGGAACGCTTTCAGCTTTAAAAAATATTTCTCAGAGCTGATATATGAAACGGTTTAAGATTATCAGAAGAAATGAAATTTATAGTGATTTTATATGGAAACTATATCAAGGATGGAAAATTAATGACAGGTATTCCTCTTCTCCCACACTTGTCTCTGAAACTCATGATAACTATCACCAGTCACTCCTAACCCTCTAATATCCCAATTCAGTTATCTCAGTGGGGATGCTCTCAAACATTGTAAGGTGGGGAATATTGTTTGAACTATTTAAATTATGCTTTTCTCTTTTGCATCTCTATTCATGGGACAACCCTCAAGTCAGCCTAAGGTTTCTGTCTACCCAAATGGGGATGGAAAGACGGTTAACAGTTTGTCACAGTAAGAATACAAAGAGATAAAAGGTAATCCATTGCCCTCTGCTATAAGACAATACATTCGAAAGTCTGGTTTTATTACAGGAAGAGAATGTTCTAAATTCATTAATCTGCCATTTTGTAATTAGGATACAAGCTTAGTGGCCTTGATATTGAAGCTGTTTTAGGGAGATGCTAGCCAAATCAAAAGCAGAAGATAGTAAGGATTCAGTAGTGACAGAACACATGCCTGATATCCCGTCTCAAGGTCAAAATCCCAGAAAGGGGAACATCTGTGATTCTAGAAGTTAATTGTCTTATAGACTACACCCAAGCCAACCTAAAAGCAGCCATATTGAAATAAACTGAATAACGAGGCAAAGACCAAGCCTTCTTTAGTTCCCATGTGGCATGGTGTACAGAAGCCCAGAGGTTCCCACCTGCCCCAAGGGTCATGGAAGATAGCTGAGTTGAGAGTTGATGAACCTGCCCCAGGCAGTCTCCTGTAGCAAAACACGGAGATGCCAAGGCAAAAACTAAGAGATGATCGTATCACTCCATTAGGGAGTTGGTGGTGCCATGGGTAACCAAGGTCAGCTGGGAAAAACCTGGGAAATGCCTTGACACAACACAGAAAAACACTAGTTGTCATTAGTCAGGTAGTAAACCAGACTGGCTATATCCAACAGAGATCAGCAAGATTCCAGCAGATGTCATACAAATCTGAGGACCCTTTCCTCACCTTTATCACCAAGAGGACACATGTCATTTCCTCCTCCATATGACCAAGCGCCAACTTGAAAAGAAATGGGGAAGAGAATAAACTCTAAGATGGAGCATTTACCTAAATGTTTCTTTCATTATTATATTACATTGAATTGCTATTTTGGAATCAAATCTTTAGTTGCTGACCCCATACACATACTATAGTTGGCCCTCCATGTCTGCAGGTTCCACATCCAAGGATTCAACCAACTGCAGATTGAAAATATTCAGAAAAAATAATTCCAGAAAGTTCCAAAAGCAAGACTTGAATTTGCTGCATTCCAGCAACTATTTACATAGCATTTACATTGTATTTAAAACTATTTGCATAGCATTTACATGGCATTAGGTACTATACATAATCTAGAGATGATTTAAAGTATACAGGAGAATGTGCATAGGTTATATGCAAATACTACCCCATTTTATATAAGGGACTTGAGCATCCTTGGATTTTTGTATCCAAAGTGGGTTCTGGAGCAAATACCCTGAGGTTACCAAGGAATGACCACATTCAGCAAGATAAAGAGTTTCATGAGGAAAATCCAACCAGTTAATTAAAATTTTTAAGAGGCTCTATTTTCTCTGCCTCTCTCAGTAGAAGTAAATTTGTGAACTTACTAAACAACAAAATGGAAATATTAAAGTTTGTAGGCCAAGTCTTTTTCTTGGACAATGCTAATGTGAAGGCTAAAAACATTTGTCTCTGTAACCCTTTTTTTCTATGTATATTTAGCTGATTCATCTCCAAAACCACTTCAGACTGACAGTCTATCTGTAAAATGCTACTTCAGACAGATTATATCAGGTCTTGCAGCTTGGGAGATATATGTAATTTTTTTTCAGGTGTAGTCCTAATACTCATGGTGTTGATTAAAAGTTTAACTCTCAAAAACCAATCTACTCCCTTCATCTCAAAGTTCACAGTGTTTGTTGAAGATGGAGTGGGAAGGCACAGGATACTTCCAAATCTACAACAAAATTTCTCACATTATCTTTTACTCAGTCAAATTAGACTTATTTATAAAAGTATCTTACAAATAACACTTTTAAAATAAACATTAAAATATACATAGACTGAGTGTGGGTTTATCAAAGTGCCTTAAACAACACTTTCCTTGAGATTCTAAATTTATAATGTTGCAGTCCTTCTCTCTTTCTCTCTCAATCCCTCTGTCACTCCTTCTTCCTTCTCTCACTGGCACATATATTTTCTTTTTTTTTTTAACATCTTTATTGGAGTATAATTGCTTTACAATGGTGTGTTTCTGCTTTATAACAAAGTAAATCAGCTATACATATACATTTTTCTAACTGGATTCCCTGTTTTTATCTTGTGGACACCAGAATTCTCTCATGGGTAGACAAGATTCACTTTGACTTCCACTTTTATCTCTGATTTCAAAAGAAGTTCTTCATGATGAGAAAATACAACCAACATGTGCTTTTATGTGGAGTCATACATTCCTACAATTCTGAAAATAGATGGCATAATTTAATATTATGAAAATGTATGCTCTCTTCAGAAATTGATTGTTTCTCTGAGCAATGCCATTCTTATAAAGCAATTCGTATTAGTATTCCTAGTGGGCTAATAATCAACCTTACAAAGGACAAAAACTACCTAAGAACTTCTTCAAAGTAATGGCATCTTTTGAAGTTATACTGCAAATGCCTGAATGGATAAGAAAACTCAAAATGACAAGTGACAAATATAAAGTACCTTTGAGGTTTGCTTAGTATATTTTCTATTTTAATTTTTTTTAGAGACAGTGCTATAAATTCACTTATAATTTCATTTATTATTGCACATATGTAACTTGCACTTTTGTCCTTAACTATTAAGATTATCATCAAATTATCTTAAATTAATCATAAAATACCACAATTGTTAGTTTTTTTTGACAAATTTAAAAAAAGAAAGAAACTTTACTAGGTGGTTTTCAGGAATGAATTACTTAAACCAATTAGTATGTAATATCTTGATCATTCAGTTTGATGAAGTACAAAGAACAATAGTTCAAGGTTCTGAGTTCCTTTTATTCAGATAACCTTGTTATCTTTATCACTGACGAAGTATTTGGCCAGTGGTTTTCTCATCTACAAAATGGGCAAATTGGACTTTACCTCCTAGTGTCTGTCCAAGTCTGTAAACTTGTGGTTGACTATTTCAAACTTTTGCATACTGTGAAAAGGTGTCTAAACAAGACTAGAATTGGTTATAATGCAAGTCAGAAGAAATCAGGCTGTTTTCATTTGGCTTCTAAATTTGAAACTATGTTTTAAAAAAATGTTTGATAGTGTAATGGGCTAAATAATGGCCCCAAATATATGTCTGTAACATCCTTGGACCTTGTGGATGTTACCTTGGAAAAAGGGCCTTTGCAGGTATGATTCAGTTAAGGATCTTGAGAGAGCGAGTTTATCCTGGATTATGCAGGTAGGCTCTAAATACAACCATACAGAGAGAAGAGACACAGAGGAAAATACACAGAAAAAAGGAAAAGACAATGTAACCGCAGAGGCAGAGACTGGAGTGATGTGGCCACAAGCCAAGGAAGACGGAAGAAGCAAAAAAATGGGGTCACTAGAAAACAGAAGAAGAACTTTTCTCCCTTAGAGCATCAGGCTTCTGGCCTCCAGAATTGTAAGAGAATAAATTCTTGCTGTTTTAATCCACCTAGTTTCTGGTAATTTGTGACAGGAGCCTCAGGAAGCTAACACAGATAGATTCCCTGAGAATAATTTATTGGACAGCCAGTGATGAAGACTTCTCCCTTGCTTGACCTCCCAGTTCCCTTGGAACAGGGTTCTACTCAAGGAGCTGAAGGGAAGTCCAAGGAGCTGCTATGGCAGAGCTTTTTGGTCCCCACTCATATTTCTCCCCCCAGGCTTATCTCTTTATTTCTGCTCCCTCCTTGTTCCATCTCTGGTTTTGTCCAAAACAGCAGCCGTTTCTTATTATTTTCAGTGGTTTATCATTCAGTAATGTTCAAAGAGGCTACAGGGAACACTTCCTAGCTTTTCAGAGAAAACTTTCAGAAAATCAGTAGTCTAATGTTATATGTAATAATTCACACTACACAAATTTTGAAGAATTTCCCAAGTTTCTTAAAGAAAATCTGCAAATGCTACTCCCATAGACCCTTACCTACTGACCTCTTAACTCTCAGATTTGCTTTTATCTTTCATTTCCCAGCCCTAAGCCTTAGAATGCACAACTGCAGTATTTTATGTTAAATAACAGGATATATAACATAATTTAGCCTTCTCATGAATTGGTTCCTTTTATCTGTTTGAATATTTATATTGATTATAGTCATTATTTTCCTTTACTCGTGTCCTAAACCTCATCAATTAACATGCAGGCAAATACAAAGCAAGCTATTCAGTCAGGTTTTCCCAAGAGAGTTCATATAAAATAGTTCTAAATAGTCATAAACACGGCAAGCAGAAAGAACCACACAAACGAAAGTATACGGACGGGAAAGTGCATGGAGAAATCTTTTTCTAAGAAAGGGCTCAAGAATCACATTGATTGCTCATTTCTTAGAAGCTGATAGTCTCAAATTGTTACAGTAATAAACCTGTAATTCATCTCTGGATAAGTATTCCCACTTACCCTCTCACCAAGTAGTTTTTCTAAGGGTGTTCAATATACTATACATTTTGAAAGGAATCTAAAGTTACTTTCTTCCTAGAAAAAAAAAAAAGTCGTTGGAACACACCAGATATGAGATGCTTTTCAATTAGTTTGTTTATATTTGGTTTGGGTTGGGGAGAACAGGGCAATTTTCACCAATCTAATCTCATTAATATCAAAGTTATATGAGAGAGAAAAGCTACATAGCAGGCTATTTATTTTCTGTTCAGAGAATTCTTTTGTCATTCTCTTGAAGTTTAATGAACAGTTTCTCCAAATCCTCAGAGCAGTTTAAGTGTTTATTTCAGCAAATAATATGTTTGCAGAAGCACACATCATTTTAGAAGTCTTTCCTGGGAAACTTCCCTTGTGACATATTGTGGCCTCTTATTCCACTGTGCAAAAGAAGGTCAAAATAAAGCACGTTTATACTTTGCCCAAAGCTGCAGTCTTCTTCACTAGTAAAAAGTACTGGAAACCTGCAAAGCATTTACATTTTTAAATTAACAGATTTTTTAAGTATTAGTTTTATTTCCTGGTAATTTTTAATTGATTTGTTACTTTTTATTGGAAAATATACATATTTTAAAAGTATACATAGTGTACTATGAGCTTTCACAAATTGCATGCATTCATGCTACCAATGCCCAGATCAAGAAAGAGACCATGACCAGCACCCAGAAGATAACCTCATGCCCTGCTTCCAATCATTACCTCTAAGCTCACCACTATTCTGACCTCTATCACAATAGATTATTCTGTTGTATTCATACTTTATATAAATATAATAATATGGTATGTATTTTGGGTCTGATTTCTTTCATTTAACATCATGTTTATGAGATTCTTCCATATTGTTGTGTTATAGATCATTCATTCTCATTCCATAAATAGTATCCCACTGGGTGAATATGCCATCATTTATTTATCTGTTATCCCATTGATGAAGAGTTGAATAGCTTTAGGTTTGAGATAATCACAAATTGTGCTTTGCTGAACATTCTTATATATCTTTTGGTGAAAATAAATATGCATTTCTGTTGGATGTTTGTCAAGGAATAGAACTGCTAGGTCATAGTGTATATATGTTCAAAATTAGTGAATAACCGTAGTTTTACAAGCTGGTTATAACAATTTTCACTCTCAAGTATTTGAGTGTTCCAGTTACTTCACATGCTTATCAACACTTGGTATTTTCTGTCTTTTTTTTTTCTTTAAATTTTAGTCATTCTGACAGGTGTGCAGTGGTATGGCATTGTGATTTAATTAGCATTTCCTTGATAACTGAGTTGGGATACTCTTCTTATTTTTGTTGCTCAAGTATTTTGCCAATTTTTCTACTGGGTCATCCTTCATTTCTTTAATTTGCAATAGTTCTTTAAAAATTATGGCTAATAAGTACTCTATAGATAAATGTATTAAAATATCTTTTCCCACTCTTGAGTGTTGCCTTTTCAATCCCTTAATACTGTCTTTTGATAAATAGAAGTTCTTTAATTTTACTATAGATCAATTTATAAATTCTTATATCATGGGTACTTTTTTGTGTCCAGTTTAAGAAATTCTTGCCTAGAAAGGTTCATGAAGATATTTTCCTGTGTACTTTACAAAAAAAGAAAAAAGTCTTCAGTGGTTTGCGCTCTGCATTTAGATTGCTAGCCATCTGAAACTGATTTTTGTGTATGGTATGATATAGGAGTAAAGATATTTTTTCCACATAAATATGTAATCCATCCAGCACTATTTATTGAAAATCTGTCTTTTCTCCACTATATGTCCAAAACTTTTTTCATGAAAATCAGCCAGGTATTAATCTAGCATCTTTCTTTTCAACTTGTCTCTAATCACAACTTTAAATCTTAATTTGGAAAAATATAAATACATAAATAATACATTTATTAAATATCAAGTTTCAGAATTGGAAACAGGATTTTAAAATGATTGGGAAGAAGTCATTGTTCTCTTTCTACTTGATATAATATTTTTAATTTAAAATATGTCATTGCTTTCAATCTTCCTTTATCTATTCCAAACTCCATTTCTTTCTTATTTCCCAATGTATTGATATAGCCTGTGTTTCAAAATGATCTTTAGCAACTTTTGCCTTAGTCCCATCAGTGGAAATTTAGCTAACATTTATTGAACATCTATTATGTCCTAGGTAGTGTGGTAGTTTTCTCTTAACATACTACTTCTTATATGTAGATTCAACCAGTCCCCAAAGAAATATTAATAATTTCTTAGTTTTATGGTTATAATACTTATTAATATTTTTAAAGAGATCAGGGACTTCTTTGAGAATCTGATAAAAGCTTAAGTTTTCCTCTCCTGAAAATATGCACATACACAAAATTATATATAAAATTTCAGGGGCTCCTATGCCACTAGAGGCCACAGATTGAGAACATTTCCACTGGAGAAACTCATAAAGAAATTATTTTTCTATATTATGAGAATGATTCTCCAAGAGCATCTTTGTTGGTTAAATATCACAATGGGTACAACTTGTGGCTTTATTGAGGATAATTTTATGGTTGCTCTCAGGGCTGAATAAAGGAGTCCAATATAAAAACATGTTAAACTAGATATAACAGGTATCTATTTTTAATTCTAGATCAATTTAGGACACTTCACTTGGCACTAATAAGTTTATAAAAATCCCCTGTCAAAAAGAAGTGTCATTAGGAATAGACATTTCCTCCTTTATAACCAAACACTTAGTGGTTGCTCCCCCAACCTATTTCCAAGCCACTAGCTAATAGAAAGAGAAGAATGGCTTGTTACCAGCTTTCTTCAAATAAATAGAAACAAAACATAATTGTTTTTGTATAGTTATAAAAGAGCACAGCTGTTGATCCTTTAAAGAATCAAAATGTACTTAATCGATTTGTGTTACAAACTATACCAATTTGTTATGACATGCAGAAGTTCCACATGCAGATCTCTGCAGTATCACATTTGAGCACAGGCACACACAGAGCCTCCCACATCTGAACACTAGACTGGAACACAGAGCCTGCGTGTGGTGTCACAGATCCAGCTGTGTGCTGCAGTGAACTGCAACTTCAGCCCCTCATCTTCAAACATCCTCTCACCTAAAAACCTGCTGTTTTTATTTCTTCCTACTGCTTCACAGATGTGAGAGCTGTCAGCCCTGAGTTCTACCTAGTACAAACATTCCTTGCTTCATCAAAAGAAAATCAAGCTCCAGGAAATAACACCCTGCTTAGATGTGACACATCTAAGAACCAGCTCAGTGGACTGATCTCCTTGAGCTGATAATTTCTTCAGCATGCTCAAGTTGCCTTCATGAGTCAAGATTTAAAAAAAATCAAAATGTAATTTTCAGTCTAAAAATATTACACCTCATAGTTCCTAAAATAACCTAGTGTAATGAAACATCTTCATAATTCTTATACTCGGTTGAATAAGAGGATCCCTATTTCCTGGGTGACCTTATCAACACATAAGAGAATCCTGGGTCTACTGGACAGGAGGATGTTGAGCTGACTTTAGGCACTAGCTGTTTGCTAGTAAGACTAGTATCTACTTTTGATTTCAGAGGGCACAACACACAAAGGAAAGAAATTAGAGTTCATAAAATTATATTAAACACACTGGGGAAATACAGATTCTAAGTAGGTTTCCCATAGTTCATTATTCTCTTCACTTTCTCATTCACCCTCAACACCTCCATCCCTCTTTTATATATTCAAACTCACGTGGAAAAACTCCAATTAAGATTAATGTCAACTCTCTGATGACTTTGAACTTGCTCTTATGGATAGAACAAAGCCACCTAACCATTCTGACTTTAAATTAACGACCATGAAGCTTGAGTAGACTTTTAAAACTGCCCTGCCATCCCCCCATCTTTCTCAGCCAGTCCATACTGCCTCTCTCTGAGTGGACCATTGACTACCTTCTCCTATCCATTTTATCTCCCCAAACCTCCTCCCTGTCAGCAGTATAACATTTTAAATATTTCAATGAGAAAATATAAACAATATAAAAAATATAAAAAAGAACTACCATACAATTCAGTAATTTCATTTCTTGGCACACATCCAAAGAAAATGAAAATGCTAATTTGAAAAGATACATGCACCCCAATGTTAATAGCTGCATTATTTACAATAGCCAAGATATGGAATCAGCCTAAGTGTCCATCAAAAGATGAGTGGATAAAGAAGATGTAAGATATATATACATATAGATATAAAATGGAATATTACTCAGCCATAAAAAAGAAAATTCTGCCATTTGCAACAACACACATGGACCTGGAGAGTATTATGTTTATTGAAATAAGTCAGATAAAGACAGATACTATATGTTAACACTTATGTGTAGAATCTAAAAAATAAAATGAATTAATATAAGAAAACAGAAACAGACTCATAGATATAGAAAACGAACTAGTGGTTACCAGTGGGGAGAGGGAACAGGGCAGGGGCAAAGTAGGCATAGAGGATTAAGAGGTACAAACTACCAATTATAAAATAGATTAGCTACAAGAATATATTGTACAGAACAGGGAGTATAGCTAATGTTTTATAATAACTTTAAATGATATAATTTATAAAAATATTAAATCACTATGTTGTACACCTAAAACCAATATAATATTATAAATCAACTATACTTCAATAAAATAAAAAATTTTTTAAAGATTTCACCCATCAAAATCATGTCAAGCAGCTTCCCCTGGTAATGATTTTGTTACTCAGTAGGGCATGTGCTCTCCTACCCAAGAATTGAACCTGCTTCATGGCAGCCATAATAATTTAAAGTTAAATGGACAAGTCACGTGGCTCACAAGAGAAGGCTTCCACTGTTATTCCAATAACTGAATGTCCCCAATTTACCTTTGTTTAGATCAAGAAGCTACAATATTCATTTAATCACCCAAACCCAAATCACCTTTTTAATATAAGCAGGCTTTTCATAGGTGGCAAACGTCATGCAGAAGCTCAGTCTTATCAATAGAAAACACATACAGAAACATAACTATCTCTCAATTCATGCTGTCTGAATATGAGTCATCAGGCACAGGTGCAGCTACTGAGGACTAAACAAGATAGAAATAAGGAGAGTTCAAAGGACACACCTCAGTTTGGGTGTTTATAGTAAGAAAGGTTGTTCTTCACATAGCCTTCATATAATACAGTTTGGGCAGGTATTTATCCTGGGAGCAGGGGAAAAAATGAAGAGCCAATGTGAAGACACTGCAATAGTCACTTAGACAATCTAGTCAATAGAGAAAGAGTTTAGAAGAATGTAGGACAAAGATGTACAGAAGCCAAGTACAAGGGCAAAAGTAATTGACCAGAAAGGGGAGCTTTAAAAATTATCACCATCCAGTTACATGGAAAGAAACGATCATTCTTCTGATGCTGCATTTAAGTCCTACATTTTAAAACACTTTAATTCTCAATTCAGTAATTGGTATGATGTTTTTCTCTGAAAATGTTCTAAGACTCATAGAGATAGCTCTCTTCTGTTTTCCTTTCTCTCAAAATTATTCCAAATAATAAATGAAGAAAACCAAAGTATTTTGTTGACAAATTACTTTTGTTAGCAATTTAGAACACAATTTCTTAGCTTATAATACATAGAAATGGAACTGTCATCTTTACTACCCGTAATCAATCTGCTTTCACATTTTACATAGGAGGATACTTCTATTACACACATAAAATTGATTATGGGCAACTGTCATGTTTCATAGGAACCAGAGTTCACAGCTACTATAAGGAAAATACAAACAGTAAGAATGATCAAAGTTGTAGGTAAATAATGTATTTCTCCTACAATAGCAGAGGAAATTTCTCAGGCCTTTTCATTGCTTATGTCAAGGTCAACTCTGTTCTCATAAGACAATACTTTACTCATGCCAATATGTAATCACTGATTTTTAAAAGCCTACAGCAGTATTTCCAGGTGTGTTCTATGGAACTTTTGTGTGATACGTTTGTTAGTAGATATCCTAAAGAAAAATGGATCTTGCTCTACTAAGTTTAAAAACACTAGATTAACAGATTTTTTTTTTCACTATAGGACTTCTCAGGCAGTTGACATGCTCAAGCATTTAGTGAATTTAAAAGGCAACAGACTCTGCAGAGTTTCATATCTATCTGATCAGGAAACCATGGCAGTAAGCATTCATCCTATGATATTAGTGTTGTTCAGAACACATTTTGGTAACTACTGTTCTACTTACTCATGAAAGAGATAAATCTATAACAGGTGAATATACACTGACAAACCTACATACTCTATTCCTTAGATGTTGTAAGAGATCGTGAAATAGAGTAGTTCTACTCTTTTAATCATCACACAAAATGAGAGGTCTTTGGTCTACACATGTGGAAATGAAATTATTCTCTGCAAGTTGATGAAAACTAATTGATGGCAAATTCTTTCAATGAAGACGATTTAACTTTTTGCCCAACAGTTTCTGTAGATCAATATGAAAAGGATTCATGGGCCCTTTAATCCACATATTTGTAAAAAGGGAAATCTAAGAGGAACAGAGTAGGATTTTAGGTTTTATGATTGTGTTTTGGGTCATAGTTTTATTTAGAGTAAAGGCTTTTTTGGAAAAATGTAATATAATACAGTTTACTGATCATTGTAAAATAATTCAAAGTCATAAAATGAGAGTCAGGCATTGCATAAGCCATTTGTTACCTGTGAGATATAAAAAATTAGTTAACATTCAAAGTGTACCCTAAGTTATTTACAAGGTTTGTCTTCACATTTAGAGCAGACTGTTCCTTAGATAATACAACAAAATACAGGCTCAGGCAAGCACAATGTATCTTTATATATTAGGCTTCCACTTAAATCACTTACTAGCATATGACCTTGGACAAAGTACTTTAACTTCATATGTATCTCTGAGTCCTCATAAATTAAACAGGAAAAATAATAACAGTCACACACACACACCCCATGGAGTTATTGTGAGGATTAAAGGAGTTAATATACATAAAGCATTTAGGACAACTCTTGGCACAGTAAATTTTCAGTATGCTTTAGACATTATCATTATCCTTATTATATGCCAAGTACTTTTCTAGTCTCTGAGGATGTTTACAAGAGCAAGACAGACAAGTTCTATGGCCTCAGGAAATTAACAGTCCCTTGGAAGAGAGACATAAATAAATCAAAGAAACAAATGTAAATATAAATGCTGTAATGAAAACAGTGTGCTACCATTGAGACTATTGTAGTGGTCCCACTGTATCTAGTTGGTTAAGGAGTACACCTCAGAAGAAGACATTTCAACTAATAATTAAAGAAGGAATAGATGCCAGCCATGTGAAGAATGTGGATAGGCACATTCCAGGCAAAAGAACAAGACATGGGAATGCCTTGAAATAGGAAAAATAATAGAGAGCCAAAGTCCCAGGAGGACGAGGAGACACACTCAAGCTAGGCTAATTAGAAGAGAAACCAACCAAGGAACTATCTACAAATTTATCAGCAGGAAATGCAGCATCATGGGTATCATAGTGGAAGAACTATTACTACCTTAAGCCAAAAGGATAAGAGAGGGCTGTGGTTACCAGAACCCAGGAGGAGGGAGGCATGCATATCAGGCTACCCTGAGAGGCTGTGACCCCCTAAAGGATAGAGCCAGCCAGAGGTGACTGCACAGGGAGAAAACCATGGGAGAAATAACCTCTTCTTCAGATTCCCCACTAAGGCACTATTACTCAACCCAGGCAGCCAGCAGGCAAGGAAACCATTGATTTAGTCTATAAAAGCCAGTCTACTAGGGCACGGAACAAGTTAGAGAAAGGAGAGGGGGGAAATGGGGGCAAGGGAAAGATATCTAGCACTGTGAATTAGAATGAGAAGAATCTAGGATGAATGAAAATACAGTGATTGAGGAGGAGAATGCTACAAAAGGAGACTGGATAGTCAGGAAGGAGATGAATTACTCAAAGGCACCAAAGGGATTTAGATTTTATTCTAAATGCAATGAAAAGTCACTGAAGCGTTTGCAGAAAGGAATGGCAAGATCCATAAATGTGTTTTAACTCTGTCTGGTATGTGAAGAATGGATTATAAGAGCATAAGTGGAACTAGGGGGACCCATAAGGAAGCTATGGCAAGAATCTAGACAAAAAGCATGATGGTGGCCTGGATTAGGGTGTGAACAGTGGAGATGGAGGTAAGTGAGCACATTCAAGTTGAGGGTAGAACTGACAGGATCTTCACATGGGTTTGATGTTGGGGTAATAGAAAAGGAGGAATCAACGATGACTATCAGATTACCAGCTTGAGCAACAAGCTGAATATTTCTCAATGGGTAAGACTAGGCAGGAACAGATTTAGGAGGGGAAGATAAGAGGCTTAGTCTTGGCTATGCTGAGTTTGAGATGACTTTGAGACATCAAGTGAAGTGTCAAATAAGCAAAAATATACCTTAAGTTCTAGCTCAAAAAAGTGGTCTGACCTTGTAATAAGAGTCACCAGAATGTGTTAGTAATTACCACCAGGCCAGGGGAATTAATGAGATCACCTAATGCTGTGAGAAGACAATATTGTCTCTGGTTTACCTAGATAATTTTAATATAAATCAACTGAGTTTTAAAACAGAAATACTTACATATTTTGTACCAGAGACACCTTTGGTGGAATGATGAAACCTATGGACCCCCATTTCAGAATAATTTTTCTCAATGTATAAAGTAAAATACACAGGATAACAAGGAAACCAATTATTTTGAAATATACTTATCAAAATATAAAAATTAAATTTATAATACAGTAAGTTATTTATTTTTAACACATTAAATAACTACGGAGGTAAGTTTAGTACCTACCATAACATCATTTATTTATCCAAGTAGTGAGTGACAAGCATAAATGATGTTTTATAGTATCTGTAACAACTGGAATATAGTATGAAAAAAATTGTTATTTCTGCTAATGACAAAGACACATATACTTTCATCCTATTGTGTGTGTGTACCTATACTCAAAATGAAAATAATACTAATCGTTAATAGGGAGCACCCCATCCCCTTAAGGAGGTCACAGTGTTGGTAATATTAGGAGTGGGGGAGGGCAGAGAGGACATACAAGTCATTAGACCATTGCACTGTGGTGGGAGAATATTTATGAAAAAGCAATGCTCACTGAGGTATAGGAGCACAGGGCAAGGCCTTGGTAAGTCTTCCCGCAGATGTCTCTCTAGCCATGTAGGTAAGGAGGTGTGTGTTTGGCATTTCATATGAAGCAACAACGTGAAAATGCATAAGGAATCTGAGACAGAGTAATCAAGTGCATCAGCAGCACAGTTACTCTGCATCGTCCTAATCCTCTGTGTTACCTCTTCTCAGAAAGGCAGGAGAAAATCCAGGTGTCTCACACCTGCTATTTCTTTCACTCTCTCAAACAGCATCCTGACCTGATCAACAGAACCAGGGCAGAAACTTTGAACTTGCTAATCGTTCTATACGGAACCTACTTCACATAGATCATTGCACGGTTTGGTTCCTTATTTCATTCAGGTCTTTGCTCAGACGTGACCTCATCAATGAGGCCTTCTCTCAACACCCAATACAAAATAGCCCCTCTCTCCATCATTCTCTGCCTACTTTTTAAATAGCACTTATGACTGCTTGAAATTATATTCTGGGGAGAGAATACTAGTTTATCGTCAGACACCTCCATCCCAACTTAAGCTCCATAAGGGCTGTGACCCACTCTTCTTCACAGCTGTCTCCGCAGGCCCTAGGTGGGCAATTGGCACACAGCAGTCAGTTCCTAAACATGTGCAGAGTAACTTAGTTAATCCACATATTGTTTAAGGATGTATTTGCCCTCACATGGTTGTAGCCATGACTGCCCCCGTCTCACATGTCCAAGTCCCGCAATATCCATCTTATATATATGTGACACAATGCACCCCTTGCCCTTACGTATGCTACACAGGCATCCCTGTGGCTACCTCTTCTTATTCCATGCCCACCTTCTGTTGATGTTCCCTGCCCTCATACATTGAAAAGCTAAGACCATAGAGTAGAAACTCTTAGATGTCACACTCCAACATAATATCCTGCCTATCTCTGAAGATGGTGACACCGTCACACTCTACATTCCTATGCCAGGCTAGAATGTCAGTAGCATCATGAAACAAAGTCCAATGTGGCTGAAAAGTCCAAGCTAAGACCTCAAAACAACACCAGGTCCTGTCTCTTCTCTGCTTCTTCTCTTCCTGCAGCTGACTCCCCTGCCCGCTTCTCCTCAGACTCCATCTCCTCTGAGTTTTATCACACTAATTCCTTGATGTTTTCCATGTTTAAATTTCTCAACATAGAGATATAGGTAAAAAAATGAGAACCTGCCAAAGCAGTGCAGTTGAGATACTATAAATTCAAGAAAACATTTAAGAGGTGAGATGTACATGGATGAGAGAATATTAGGTAACAGGCTGATAACAGCAACAGATTAAATCAATAAAAAATACAGCTAGAGAAGAAGGTTTTGTAATGAATAGATGAATCCAGTTTGGGATATTTAGAATGCTAACTGCCTGTGGTATAACTAAACAGATATTTTGAAAAAGCAGTTAAGAAGGTGAATTAATGGGACTTTCCTGGTGGTGCAGTAGTTAAGAATCCGCATGCCAATGCAGGGGACACAGTTTCATTCCCTGGTTCGGGAAGGTCCCACATGCTGTGGAGCAACTGCGACTGCGTGTCACAACCACTGAAGCCCGTGCACCTAGAGCCCGTGCTCCACAACAAAGAGAAGCCTCCGCAATGAGGAGCCCGTGCACCGCAACGAAGAGTAGCCCCCGCTCACCGCAACTAGAAAAAGCCCACGGGCAGCAATGAAGACCCAATGCAGCCAAAAATAAATAAATTTTTTTTTTTTTTTTTTTTACAAAACAGGCGAATTAAGTAGTTGGGAGCCATGAGCATTTGGGAGGGTTTACACTGAGCCATAAATGTGGATTATGTCTCCCAGGAAAATTAAAGGACAGACAGTAGGGGGTCAAGTACAGGATGCTAAACATAACTTCCAGCAGATTATGATTTTGTTATTAAAATTTATAGTTTTGTGTAATACAAAAGCAGAGATCTCTGAAGAAAATAAAATTTGATTTCGTGTGGTTACCATTATTATTTTGGGCCCTCAAGTATGTTTCTGTATAATAGGATAGCTATTGAAATGTTACATTACCCTTTAAAAAATAAAACCTCCAAGCTGCAGTCACGCGACAGTTAACAAATAGTCTTAGATGAAGCAGCGGAAAGTGCGCATTGCTGGCCAGCCAACACCCTGCACCAAGTCAGGACAGGGAGCCAACTGCATTACAACATCAAGGGCTCAGCTCTGTTTTCTGCCAAGAGCTGCCTTTTAAAGTCTTGCTTCTGACAGGTTACAGTGCCTAACAAGACAATTCTCAAAATTCAGGAGAGAGTACGTCACTTGCCTGCCTGCTGCCAGCTTCTTCCTTGGCGGTCCGCGCCCCTCCCGCCCCAGGCCCCAGCCATGCTCGCTGCCCGCACCGCAGCTTCAGCACCTGGGCCCGGGTAGACCCTGCGAAGGGCTGACCGCAGGCCAAGGCTCCCCGGCTTAGGCCACGTGTGTTCCTGGCTCGCGAGCAGCTCTGACCCCCACGGCCAGCCTGGACCACAGGGCCACCCCGTGCTGCCAGCCTGGACCACAGGGCCACCCCATGCTGGCCTGCTGGCCACAGCTGTGGTGCCTTGGGCTGCCCCCGATACCCAGCAGGAAGTGCAGGAGAGAAAGTCCAGGAGAGGGGGGAGGTAGTCCAATTCCAGGACCCGTGCACTTCTCCGAACCCCCCAGCTCACCCCTGCCCCCGGGTCCCCCCGAGGATCTGCTCTTGACCTGTGCTCCTTCAAGGTCGAGAAGCCAGGGCTCTAGGGCCGAAAGTAACTTATTTTCCATAGTAATTTGAGAGACTAACCTCATTCTTCTTGCAGCATCCGTAGGAACAATGTGTAATTTTTAACTCCATAGTAATGCAGACAGCGACACCAAGGGTAGAGAACTGGTCCAAAGTTACACAGTCTTTTGGCCAAAGGATTAAAATTGAGCCCTCCTGACCAGTAACTTCTTCGGATCACCAAACCTCCGCTCTGCGTATCTGAAGACTCGGCTTCCTCTTAAGGACCTTCTGAAGGCTCCTCCCTGTGGTGGGAGGACTGGGCCTGCCCCCAGGTGTTGTAATAGTGCATGAGTTGGCCTGGGACTAATTAAGCCTAAACTATTTTTAGCCACCTTCCAGGACAGAGATTATCAAACTCTGGTGTGTGTCAGAATCACCTGAAAGCTGATAAAGAGGAGAGGCCGAGGCTCATTGAAGGACCTGGACCTCTTTATTTTTGCCAAGTCCCCCAAGTGATTCTAATACAACCGAAGTTTGAGAACCCAGGATATGCCTGCATTGTCTCTTAAGCATCACACCTGAAAGGGAGGTGATTATTGAATGAGATTCCACATTTCTCGTTTAGCGTCTGTCTTTCAGATCAGTGTACTGTGCATTGCATTCATTTGAAAAATACATATACAAATAAGTACAAAAAAATTCCTGAGACTGTAGAAGCTGAACATTCCAAGGTTCTCTGGTGCTTCCATGAGTTTTCACGGGCTGCCCTCTCTGCACGGAGCCATTTCTTTCTCCACTCTTTCCTCTCCCACCCCCTCTACACCTGAGCTGAACATTTCTCCTTTGTCACTCACAAGCCTACCTTTAATCTTTGCTCATCCATCCCGTATTACTGTTTACTTGTCCCTGACCTAGGAGTCTCGTGTTTTCTGCCATCATCTGTGAAACTATGGCAAGACAACTTGTTAGCTGGAAAGTAGAGTAAAATCTTAGACCCTTCATGGATCTTGACAGAAAAACATCCATCAAGTCCAATACCCTCACAAAATATCCCACCTGCTCTCTGTCACCCAGTATTTCACTCCATTCTCTAGATTAACTGTATGCCTCGTTAAACTCCAAATATCCCCAGAGAGACAAAATGTTATCACATGGGGGGGGATAAAACACCACAGGAGCACAATTCTATGGAAAGTATACCAACGAGCCACTAATGGAAGACATGGTGACATAAAAAAGAGTCTGGTGTTACCCAAGGCCAACTTGCCCCCATCAAGTTATTATTTTGACACCAATATTTCTGTTCTGGTTTAACCATTTTTATATTTTCAGTATTCATGCTGGATTTTCTCTAAATTTGCCAGCCTTGGCACTGCAGAAAATATCTATAAACCACATTTTTTTCAACTTTTGATAAAATAACCTATTTTAACTGATTTGCTACCCAAATCATTTTGCAGTTTCAAGAAGATTTTGACTTCTAACATTTTAGTGTGTTTTAATCTGAAATTTAAGAGGTGAGTTCTTGAAGCAAGTGGGGTTAATCAACAAAGGAGCTAATAGAGCCTAGCAAGAATATATTTTTTTAAAATTTTTACTAAAATATTTTAAATCACTATTAGCTTAGACCTGTGGAACGAAGTTAAAAATATAAAGTTCTTACTAGCGATACTTTCTATTTATCATTAAAAAGCTCCAAATACTTTATGGGTATTATCATAATTCATGTTTACATTACTCTTGGGAAATAAGCATATAAATTATGCTCCCTACTACATAATTAGGAACCAAAGGAACCCACCCAATTATTCAGTCATTTTTCTAAGGAACACAACATTCTAAACTATAAATAGAACCCAACACTTGACCACACTGTCTGTATTTGGACAGAGTCTATAGTAAGGACTCATGGGTATAATAATAGGAAAGTTTCTATGAATTTTAACAGCTTTCTGAAATCCTTACGATGGAAGCTTGTATTTATGCTTCTAATCACCATGAATTTGGCAGTCACACTCAAGTAAATGTTTCTAGCTTTTTGTGCATGAGGAAGTATACATGTGTCACCATGCACTGACAAAATCTATTCTTTTAATTGATTAAATAGTTTTCATTATAATGCTTTAAAGATTTTCCTGAGATTTTAGCTCAGTAGTCTGGGAGTTCTCTGTGGTAAATGAATTCACAGCAAAACTTGTGAATTTCCAATCAGAAAGATAGGAATTCAACAATGATAGAGGAAAGCTAAGACCATCTTGGACAGGGTGAGAGAGAGTATGTTAAAACTGCATCTCAGAGGGTGCTTCCCAGGGAACACACCTGCAACAGTTGATACTGAGAGTGGTCCAAGAAAGAGAGCTAATATGGTGTTTTGAAACTGGATCACTTGCTACCCACTGGCAATAAGGATCTCCATTGCTAGTCACAGATGGAGCACAATAGTCTCTGGCACAAGTGGCAGTCCAATTGTTAAAATTCTCCAGAGCCATAAATTGAAATGTTATTCCAGTGGAGGAAAATACATTAATTGGTACGTTGTCAAACATCTGAGAAATACGGGAGTAATACTAACTACTGTTGGGATAAGGAGCGTGGGATAGGGAGGGTGGGAGGGAGCCACAAGAGGGAGGAGATATGGGGATATATGTATATGTATAGCTGATTCACTTTGTTATACAGCAGAAACTAACACACCATTGTAAAGCAGTTATACTCCAATAAAGATGTTAAAAAAAATAAGACATTGAAGTTGGGTGGTTATTACTAACAACTGATGTTCTGAGTAAAGATAAAGAAAACCTGGAGTGATTAGTCACCGGTTAATAGTTAAGTGTGAAAGCCAGAAGGCCTCCTCGGTAGCTCACGAAGAGTCACTAATCTCTTGCAGAGGGCAGAGAAAGTTGAGGCCCAGGCCCAAGACTTAATAGTTGGAGTAACCTAACTCCAAAGAAGGTTAAACCTTCCACCAAGACAGATCTGCTCTGCCAAGAAGAGAGTTTCTGAAAGCTCTGTTTGTAAACAATGAGAACCAAGCAGCTTGCCATGGGAGCCAGAGCAGGAAAGGCCCTGCTGAGCACCCAAGCTGCAATGTAAGCAGCTCAACTACTTGAGCAAATCAACTGGCAGACACTTATGGTATTAAAGATTTTGGTGGTGGGGCAAGGTTCACAAGGAACTTAGGGAAATCTCCAAGGAAATCACAATGGAAACTGCTAGAGGTCTCCAACAGGGCTATGCTATCTGTAGCTGAAGTTATGCACCTTTTGAAGAACAGTTCCTAGCATGCTACTATGATAGAGAGCCCACCCATGGGGTACTAAGTGATCTTGCTGCCAAATCTGCCCATTATGAGTTTGGCATTTTCAGACCCATCAAGTCATATAAAAAATGGGCCAACAAAAATCTGTCTTAAGATGGGACTAGCACAAGCAGAACCAGAGGACACAAGCGCACTGTGTGAGCTTGTATCCCACACTTCATGGTATCACTGCTGCAGCAGTAGCTCTCACTCAGCCCACACCTGTGGCCATATGAGGCATCTCTCACAACTGGTTGACCAAGGAAGAAAAGCCTGAGCTTGGTTCAGAGATGGGACAGATTGGTATGTGGATGGCAGCCAAAAATGGGTAGCAATTGTAATATCCTCACTCAGGGGGTGGCTTGCAGCTCAGTGCCAAGGGATAATTCTCCCAACGTGCAGAATTTGGGGCAGTGCACTTTGTTATGAACTTATATGAAAAGAAAAGTAGCCTGAGAAACAAATTAAAATGGGCTTCCCCTCTCATGAGCAAAAAAAATTTCACTGTTCAGTTAAATCTGATGCTTTGATTCTAGTCAAACGAGCATGCTTCCTTTCTGCTGGTTTTATGATCAGAAATATATAATAAACCATGTCTCCATTTATTTTTTTGCCTTGATGAAAACTTAAAGCCAAATTTAAGGCGCAACTGTGACATCTTTGCTAATCCATCAGATTAGCATAATTGTGGCCTTTTTTTTTTTTTTTTTTTTCTTCCGCGGGACGCGGGCCTCTCACTGTTGTGGCGTCTCCCGTTGCGGAGCACAGGCTCCGGACGCGCAGGCTCAGCGGCCATGGCTCACGCGCCCAGCCCCCGTATCCCCTGCATCGGCAGGCGGACTCTCAACCACTGCGCCACCAGAGAAGCCCGATTGTGGCTTTTTAAAATAGGGTTTGGATTGTCTACTAATAGGTATTTTTCCTGATCCTAATTTACCATTTAGACTTCTTTTAAAATATAATGCCTTGCTGTACCTTCTGGGGTGCATGGTTGAAAAGAAAGTAGATGATTGATGTATAATAGATTGACAGATGGGTACTAATATGTTTTTTTCAAAATGAAGCACAAATATGAGACTGATCCTAAGGCAAAACTGTTCATTGGGATAACATCGGTTGGGTATTCTACTAGGTTCAGTGTAGTTCCTATTCTCTGCTCTTCATCAACTTGGTCTTCTTTCCATTTTCAACCTAAAGTTTCTTATAACTTTTTGTCACAGAATTATGGGCTTAGCCAACTGGGATCAGCAAAGATGTTAGTTAATAATGCCTTAAGGAGTTACTCTTCCCAGGACCATTTATATTTCAGTAGAAATCTATAAAGACAAATAGGCTCAAGGCCCAAAGGAATGATTTTCAGGTGATTGAATTTGACACATGCAGAGAGAGATTTGTAACCATCTCTCACTTTGTATCGTCTTCTGTATTTGGGGCATGAGAATTATGTTATCTATGAATATCTAAAAATTGCCATGTGTAGCTCAGAGATCTTGACATATTTTATTACGCCTCAAAAGACAAGTCAGAAGGGGCAGATTTTTTATAGCTATGCTGTCACTTTTCCTTCTAAACTATTATATTCATATCAAAGACTCTTTTGAGAAGAAAACAATTCTATAAGCCACAACATCAACAGAACTATTTTTACTTTTGCAAATTCAAATCCATACACACATAATCTGCTGCTTTAACTTTTAGAATATAGTTTCCCATGCTTCTAGATAGCCATTCGTTTTATTAGCTGGATAATTTTCCATTAATTTGATGTAACGTAGTTTACCTTTATGTTATTAAATTAGGCCTATTTCTATATTTTTGCTATTATGTACAATAGTTCAATGAATATTTGGCATGCTTAGCTTTATACTATTTTTGAATTATTTCTATGGAGTTACATAATAGTAGTAATGTTTAAGACAAACATACAAACATTTCTATGTCTCCTGATTATTATTATTATCTCTTATTATATCTGCTCTCCAAAATTCTTGTAGCAAGTATAATAATTTAAACCATTTAATAGGGCATCAAATCTCCAAAGAATGAAGTAACTTACCCAAAATAAAGAGCTTCATCAGTACCAGAATAGGTTTTAGGAACTCATCTCTTGACTCCCTGACATTAATTTGAGTACAGTTATACAGATAAGAAAAAAAGGAAATCATGGGCTTGTTTTTTCCAAAAAGAAGGATGTAGATTTCACTGAATCCCAAGGATAATAGGGATTTCATTTGATGCTGTTTTCTCAGCATAAAATACTTTTTCCTGAACCTTTCCTTCCTTAGAAATTTCTACACATACTTCTTTAGAGTGGAACTCAAATTTTACTTTATGGAAGAACCTCCCCTCACTGCCAGATTAGGTTAGGTTTCTTATTACATACTGCCATTACAAATTAGCTTCTTCTTGTAGAATCTATTTACAATTGTAATTAAATCATTAATAATTAATTACTTTCCTAATAGAACATAAGCTAACTTCTGTCTTGTTCTCCACTATATACATAAAAAACCTAAAACAGTGCCTTATATATAAAGAGCTCTCAATATTTATTGACTGAATAACCAATAAATGGATAGTAGGATGGATGATCAAATTATTATTTAAGCAGGACTGAATCACACTCACCAAAAATACCGTTATTTATCCTTTGCTAAGAGTCTACAAGGCAACTTCTAATTCAAGATAATGGATTTATTGTAAGCATTTTTCTTTAATGACTCCAACAATTACAGTGGGATAATAATGAAGATATACCATAAATAATAAAATATACACTAAAAATAGAAAATATGCCATTGATGAAGGAAAAAATTTGTGGCAGACAGAATACACTTGAGAGTGTAAATGCAGACAAATCAGACCAGAGAAAATTACAAACCAAATCATTAAGAAAAAGAAAAGAATAATGCAGAGATGGGAGTTGTTTAGCCTGGTGAAGACTTGAAAAGGTTTCAAGCATGGAGTCACAGGTGTAGAAAATAGGGATGGAGTATAGGGAAGCACCATGTATTAATTATAGGGCTACTGATAAAATACCTGGATCTGCTCCTGGATCTACTTTATAATGAGAAAGATTATTCTAGTGGTCCATCATGACGTGAGTGTTAAGAATGCGGAGAGGGACAGATGCAAGCCTGCAATGACTCTATACCTCTGCAATGGACCTGTGAGAATGCAACTGGGGATGCAGTGGGAAGGGAAGTATCTCTACCTCGGAATAAAACATGTTCATTTATTTCCCCACCAGCATAGAGAATCCTTACATGAGTGGCTGTCATGGTTCAGGGACTGCCTGGATGTTCCCCAATTTTGGAACGAAAAGGTAGCCTTCTGGGTGACAAAATCTATACACTTAAAAAAACCCTCACATCCAGGCATTCTACTCAGGGTAGAGGCTTTAAGTTATATAGACACATGGGCTTTGACTAATATTTATCTACGCTAATCAGCACAGACCTTTATCCATAAACATGAGTGGTCAAATGAGGATCATCACACTGCTCGATAAAAAAAGCAACATGGAAAAGAAACATTCCGTGTTCAAATTTAAAAATAGAACCCTGGGCCAAATATCAACATTGTAAGGAGCAGAAGATAATTAAAATAAAAACTCTAGTTTTATGCTAAGGGAGATTAAAGAAAATTATTACTGAAAGTTCTTTTTCTGTCTAGGAAGGAATATCGTGCCCACAATAAAAACAAGAAAACGCTGGATAAGCTAAAAATAATCAATTTTTCTTAATCTGAGTTTGCAATGTAATGACGTAGCCTGAAATCCAGGGGAAGATAGGTCCCTTCTGAGAGAGATGAGACGTGAGCTCCGGCTCACCTGTGGCAGAACGTGGAAAGAAGAAATCCAGGTATCATAAAAGTATAAGATTATAAAAATTCAGGCAAATTTATTTTTAATTGCTGTACTAGTCAGCGTTCTCCAGAGAAACAGAACTAATAGGAAAGAGAGATGGACAGATATTTTAAGGAATTGGCTCATGCAGTTATGGAGGCTAGCAAGTCTAAAATCTACAGGATGGGCCAGCAAGCCGGAAACCCAGGAAACAGCTGTTGCTGCTATTCAATCAAGTACAAAGGTCATCTGCTGGCAAAATTCCTTCTTGCTTCAAAAAGGTCAGACTTCTGTTCTATTCAGGCCTTCAGCTGATTGGATGAGGCCAACCCATATTTTGGAGGGCAACGGCTTCACACAACATTCACCTAGTTTAATGTGAATCTCATCCAAAAACACCCTCACAGAAACATTTAGAATAATGTTTGACCACATATCCAGGCACTGTGGCCTAGCCAAGTTGACCCATCCAATTAACCATCACAATTGCTTAAAGCCTGAATGTGGACAAGCAAGAGAGTGTTGAACCCTGGGAAGCTGTATATACAAGAGGATTTTGTTTCTGTTCACAGGCTCCTTTCCAATGACTTCCACCAGGTGCTCATGAAGAAGATTGAGGGCAAAGTGGGAGACCAAGGAGAGCCTTTGCTGGTGGTGCAGGTCTATAGAAGTGAAGCCTGAAGTTCTAATGAGAACCCTCTCTATGAAAAATCATCCTTAAGTACCTTAAGGATAAAAGGAAGCCCTGACACTCAGGGCACAGGAGAAGACTCACTGTGGCTGCAGGAAGGTAAAAGAGAAAATCCTATCCCTGACAGAGGGTCAAGAAATATTCCAATCCCACACCAATAGAGGTCTCCTACGTATGGGGAAAGGCATAAAAACTGCTCCAGCCCCAAATCTGCAAAATATAAAAGGCAGAAATTGGCTGTCATAGGGCCTGGGAGCAGAATCACAGCACATCCCTCACCCAAGGACACAGAGCATACTTAAGACTCAGGCTGGACCAGGACAAGAGACAACACCCCTTGTCCCCCACCTGCACCACCAGGCTAGAAAACACCAAGAATGTGTAACAACTATCTACTACTGAAGGAGAGGAAAAGTATGGAGAGAGACTTGCACTGTGGCACAGGAAAGAAAGAAAGCTGACCGTGCAAGGGAACATTGAGAAAAAACTTCCAGCAAACCAGCCCCCAGAGGAAACACAAGGAAACACTAGAGCAATTGAATCTGGTTGTGCACTGAGGGTAAATATAGCAACAAAAAATTCCAGACTCGCCTCAACTCTTGACAATATGGACTCAACATTTTACTGTAAGGACAGAGCAGGAGAAGGGACCTGACCATTTATAGGCATTAATATGATTTCACCTAGTCTCTCCTATATTATGACATTATGTCTAAAATCAATTATAGAAATTATGTCTCAAATCAATAAAAAAATTATGAGACACTCACAGGAGAAAAAACACACTGTCAAAAAACAAAGAAAACAGAATTGGACTTACAGACTATTCAGATGCTGGACTGTACAGTAGAGGATGGCAAAGAGGGAATAAGGGATATCTAAGAAACAATAACTGAAAGCTGAGTCTTCAGATTTTAAGGAATCTTTAAAGGCATAGCATAATGAATTTGAAATAACCCAAACATAGCTTCATCATAATAAAATTTAGACCTCTGCGAATAAATGTAAAGTTTTAAAAGCATCTAAAAAATAAGTTTACTTCAAAGGTATAAAAATAAGATTTTCATCTACTTTCCCATCAGCATTACTGGAAACTAGAGCAGTGTCTTTAAAATTCCAAAAGCAGTAGATTTTGAATCTAGCATTCTACAATTAAAATATTAGTAGCTTTGATTCTGAAAACAAAATAAAGACATTTGCATCTATAAAAGCACAAAGAAAAATTATTTGAAGTAATAACCAAGGAAAATTGTTTTAAAAAACATAAAATCTAATAGAAAGGAAATAGGAGATCCAAGAAACAATGACACTAACTCAGAGGAGAGCTGACAAGAAGTTGTAGAATGACCCATTTTTGTCAGGTTTAGAGAACAGTCCATCCCAACATGACCAAATAATAAGAAGTATGATTAAAAGGCTGTATGTTCTTAATTATAATCCATATTTTTATTAGATCACCAGGTGATGTGTATGTATGTTAAAGTTTGAGAAAAACTGGTAATGATCTAAATTAGAGCTTTACCATATCACAAGTAAATGGATAAAGTCTAAAGTTGATAAATCAAGAAAGAAATGAAGGTTCAAGAATGATGTTTAGAATTACAGGCAGGCAGAATAAAAGCTTGAACTAAAAATAGAAATGTTTAATTATTATTACCTCTAAGAAGTAAGATTATAGGATTAAATAGAGGTAATATTTTACTTTTCATATTCTACTCTTTGTATAGTTTATTTTTTAACTATGTAAATAAGTTATTTTATAGCTATGAAAAGAATGGGAACTCCAATGATTGCAAAATATTTATAGTTCCACAACGTTTTTTTTTTTCTAAATTCATTAACTTGAGATGTCTAGTTTTTCCTTTTAATTAATAGTAATCTTTTATTTATTTATTTTTATATTTATTTTTGGCTGTGTTGGGTCTTCGTTTCTGTGCAAGGGCTTTCTCTAGTTGCTGCAAGCGGGGACCACTCTTCATCGCAGTGTGTGGGCCTCTTCACTATCGTGGCCTCTCTTGTTGTGGAGCACAGGCTCCAGACGTGCAAGCTCAGTAGTTGTGGCTCACGGGCCTAGTTGCTCCGCGGCATGTGGGATCTTCCCAGACCAGGGCTCGAAACCGTGTCCCCTGAATTAGCAGGCAGATTTTCAACCACTGTGCCATCAGGGAAGCCCACCACAATGGTTTTAAACCTCCATTAACTGTTTGGATTTGTTAAATTAATTTTCGTGTACTAGACCAGATAATCATTACATGCAAAGCAAGTTTAGAAAAAAACAAATACTATTACAGTGAAGCATAAGAAAAGATTTACAAACTACAGCTAAGTTTCTATGTATTTTTAAAGTATTCAATAGAGTAAAATTCCATTTTGTTTCAACAAAAGGCTTTGACAGTTTCTTGGATTTGATTGGAATTAGACTTGAAAATGTTTGCCTTTGGGACTGAAAAACAATTACCCTTGAAATAGCAACTATTCATTGTTCATATCACAACATAATGAATTCTAAATGATACACTATTATTTCTATATATTCATAATTGAAGGTTGGACTTATAACTCTTGAATCCATGTTTAAAGTGGAGAAGCTCTAAAATGAGATTAATCTCACTTCTTTACTCCAAACCCTAAAAGGAATTTACCATTTTCTTGTCTTTATTACTGAAATAAACCCAGTCCATTCATAATTTCCTGGAGTTACATACAACCATTTTGTATTAGTTAGCTGTGTTATGGTAATAAACAAGCTATAAATCTCAATGGCTTATAATAATAAAGTTTTACTTTTCACTGATGTTTTATATTGGCAGCTGTGGGTCTCTGCTCTACATGTTCTTTCATTCAAGGATCCAGGCTGAAGGTGAGACATCTACCTGGGACAGAAATTCTCAAAGCAGGGGGCAAAGCACAAGAGAACTGGTAGAAACAGACACAATGGCTATTGAAGATTTCTGCTTGGATGTGGTGTATGTAACTTCTGATCACATTCCATTGGCCAAAGCTCAATGTCCATGGAGTAGGAATCTCTATTTCACACAGTAGATACAAGTTACATAGAAACCCACAGAATGGAAGAAAATATTTGCAAACAATGTGACAGACAAGGGATTCATCTCCAAAATTTACAAACAGCTCATGCAGCTCAATATCAAAAAAGCAAACAACCCAATCAAAAGATGGGCAGAAGATCTAAATAGACATTTCTCCAAAGAAGACATACAGATGGCCAAGATGCACAAGAAAAGATGCTCAAGATCACTATTAGAGAAATGCAAATCAAAACTACAATGAGATATCTCACAAGATACCTCACACAAGTCAGAAAGGCCATCATCAAACAGTCTACAAACAATAAATGCCAGAGAGGATGTGGAGAAAAGGGAACCCTCCTACACTGTTGGTGGGAATGTAAATCGGTACAGCCACTATGGAGAATAGTATGGAGGTTCCTTAAGAAACTAAAAATAGAGCTACCATATCATCCAGAATCCCACTCCTGGGCATATATCCGGAGAAAACCACAATTTGAAAAGATACATGCACCATAGTATTCACAGTGCAGTACTGTTTACAATAACCAAGACACTGAAGCAGCCTAAATGTCCATCGACAGATGAATGTATAAAGAAGATGTGGTACATATATACAATAAAATATTATTCAGCCATTAAAAAGAATGAAATAACGCCATTTGCAGCAACATGGATGGACCTGGAGATTAACATACTAAGTGAAGTAAATCATACAAAGACAAGTATCATGTGATATCACTTATATGTGGAATCTAAAAAAAATGATACAAATGAAATTATTTACAAAACAGACACAGACTCACAGACTTAGAAAACAAATTTATGGTTATCAAAAGGGAAAGGTGGGAGGAGGGATAAATTGGGAGTTTGGGATGAACATGTACACACTGCTATATTTAAAATAGATAACCAACAAGGACCTATTGTACAACACAGGAAACTCTGCTCAATATTCTGTAACAACCTAAATGGGAAAATAAGTTTAAAAAGAATAGATACATGGATATGTATAACTGAATCATTTTGATGTACACCTGAAACTTATACAACATTGTTAGTCAACTATACTCCAATATAAAATAAATTTTTTTAAAAAATAGATGGGAATCATAAACCTTTTCCAAAAAAGAGAAGTAAATTTGAGGGAACACATATTCCGAGGCTGTACACCAGATGGTGAAGTATTCCACAGAGCAACTGGAAAGCTGGAGGAGTTGAATTCCTGTCCAAAGTATGGCTGAGTAAATTGAATAATGAAACACTTTTTATCCACTTTAACTCCACAAAATTTCTGTATTTTTGTTAAACTGATGCCACTCAAATTATCTTTTAGTTTTATGATTAAATCATAGATTTGTGAATATTATTTCTATATAGAATTATAAAAAAGACAATGAGAGACAAGAAATGCATGAGATGCTTTAATTAAGCATAGGATTAAAACTGGGAGCCAAATTTGACATCAGATTAGTTCTGAATATCGGTTTCTCAGTTGGATAGAAAGAGTTATTTAATTCCAATCATATTCATGCAAAATAAAACTCAGAAAAGAATTCTGTATAAAACATTGGAATCTGTCAGACTATGTGATTTTTCTCTATTTGTATGCATAGACTAGGCAAGTCAGACTGCAGACTGAAACTTTGTCAATATCATTGTACCACACTTATTAAGGACAGTTTGCCTGTACCTCTTATCCAAATAGCTATCGTCTTCAATCAATAGAATGTCTGGTGTTAAAATTCTGGCACTACTGAACAACAAAAAATTTTCTCACCTAGATATAAGATAGAAATAAAATATGTTGCAATGATTATTTAATGATTTTTCTTATAAAACTAAAAGCATAAAGTGTAGTTCTTGTTCCAAAAAAAAAAAAAAAAGGCACCGATTGCTCTGAGTAGAAAGCCAAGACTCTAGAAATAGAACTAGAACTGTACCGTTATATATTCACCTCTATGTTTTGTCATTTTGTATTCAAATATAAAGCGGTACATGTGGAGAAAATGTCCTTAAATTTTAAGGCAAAATACTCAATTAACTGATGTCAGGTTTCCAATGTGATACCATATGACACAGATACACTTTCACTTTTCCTCCTCAACATCAATATTGTAATTGATAAAAATAAGCCAGATGTAGAACTACAAAGCAGTAATCCATGGGTGGGAGGAGGGACAAATTGAAGTTTTTGAGGAATTAGAATGTAGGGCAGTAAAAATATTGCTGTAACTTTCCCAACTCTGTTTCATTTTGTAAAAAACTCATTTAATATATACATAGAACATTTTTTAAAGTTTCTGGCATGAGGAGTAGCATGTTACAAATAGTCTTATATTTGAACTCAACTGTACAGCTATGTGAAAGTCAATTAAGCTGTTTGAGCTTAATGTATAGAGTGGGGGAAAGTAAGACATATCTCAAAATATTGATGAATTAGAGAATGCATATAAAGAGCCTATCATAGTTCTTGGTACATAAGTGACATTCAATTTTTTCAAGTGTTTAGTGTTGTTATGGTTGTTTTTATTGTTTACTAACAGAAAAGTTATTAGAACCTCTATAAGCTATTCTGGTGCTTATTTTAAACAGAGTGTATTCAACACATTTTGGGAATATGTTCTATACAAGGCAACGTGTTAAGGGCTGTGAGAGATATTGATACAAAAAACTGGGAACTTGTTTCCATCCTATTGTAAATGTGGAATTGAAAATGGATGAAAGGACTTAGCTAGAATAAAAACTAGACTTATTTTGTTGTCACTTCTGTAACTGAATAAAACAGAAGAGTCCTGTGCATTATGGAAGTTTTAGTATGCATGAGACAATCAGTGGCCTTCCTCTGCACACTTTTTGATTATGGAAGGTGTACGATGGGAACTAGATATTTGGTCTTTGTCCCTAGTTCTTGACACAGAGCTTTTAAGTTCTTTGTAAATTCCTGAGTGACAGGAGCATCTTTTGTTTTAATGAGGCAATTCTTGGTGGGCTGCAATGTAGCTTCAGGATGGGGACTTGTCACCAGAAAGGCCAGGCACGATTAGAGGCTTGAAACTTTCATCCCCACCCCTTTATCTCTGAGAGGGGAGAGAGACTGGATGTTTAGCTATCACTAATGGTGCATGATTTAATCACTCATGCCTATGTAATAAAACCTCCATCAAAACCCCTAAAGAATGGGGTTTTGAGAGCTTCCAAGTTGGTGAACACAAGGAGGTGTTGGGAGGGTTGTGCACCCCCCTTCCCAAATGCCTTGCCCTGTGCATCTCTCCCATCTGGCTGTCCCTCAGTTGTATCCTTTATAATAATCCAAAGTCAGATTTCCTAGGACTAGTTAAACAAAGCTAACTTAAACTTCAAAATGTCACAAAGGTGTACAAGGAATAGCAATAGGTATAGGATTATTTGTCTGGAAAAGAAACATTTGCCTAATAACTGCTTTAAATAAGCAGTTAAATAACTGCTGTTAAAAGTTTTCTTTGAGTTCAATGATAGAAAAATAACAGATTTTAATTTCATCTGGACTTACTGAGTCTAAAGATAACGATGAACACTTGAAAGGTGTTCTTTTACAATGATGTAGGGAAAATTGCACACGGTTTAAAGAATGTAGAGACTAAACTACTTTCAATATTTCCCGACATATTCAATCATTTCACATTTATCTAATTAACAGATGGGCGTGATAATAGATTAAAATCTCACAGCTTGTACTCCCATTAGAGAGTCATATATTCTTTAAGTATATAAATAGCAAAATTCTGACCCATAGATAAATAAAAAGATTACAGAGTCACTCTTACGGAGTTTTCAAACTAAAGATGAAAAACAGAAGTTGAAGAAATAGACCTAATGTTAATTCTCTCAAATAAACCAATATCAATTTTATTAACTTATTGTAATTAAGTCAACAGAACTTTTACACACTCATTTAAAGAGCCAAACTGTCAATACTATGATAGAGGAACCTATCTGTGTGAGTGCTTTGGATAAACATTTTTTGTCATTTTTGTATCAGATAAAAATCTTAGCTGCAGTTTCTAATGCCAAGGCAAGATTATTCTTTACATGGAATGAGAACATGCCTAGAAATGTGACATGTAAAGAGCTCTCAGCACTGTTGACTCATATTCTGTAAGTTTTCATAACCTGAAATGGACACAGGTAGTACCAGAGGGAAATAGTTTCTTTGATTAGATTAACATAAGGCCACAATTTTGCCACTGGAGAGTGTATTCATGTGATCCCTCACTCACAGATTGTGTGCTATGACTTTCTATTCATTCTTCTTCCCTCCTCTTTTCCTCTCCTCTTTCTGATTTCAAGTGTTCATCTGCAAACATTCACCTGCTATTTCCACTAAAAGATTCTGTTGTCCAAAATTTCTATACAAAATATTCCTACTCCAAAGGACAATGATGGAAATAAAAATAAGAGTAGAAAAAGATCAGTATGTAGCTAACCGTTATCATAGTTAAAAAATAGTACCTGTAAATACCATCATAATCATTGCTTTTGAAAAGGCTGAAAATTAAAAAGGAAAACCATTTCAAATATAAAAAATAAAACCTGACAATAAAAATAGATTTAATTTACAGATAAAAGTAATGAATGTCTTCAGATAAATAATTAAGAACAAATAATTCCTATAAAAGGAAAATCAAAATTGCATATGAAAACAGATTATTCTAGAAGATTATATAAAGGAAATAAAATCATACATTCAGTAAGAATTAATGAGTTCTTATTAAGTATTAAGTCAGCAGCAAAGATGTTAATTTTGACTATGACAATGGGGTAGTTTGCTGTTTTCTGTTTCAAACAAGAATAGAAGAAAACTAATTTGCTAACTGAGAGCACTAAATTATGAAGTGGTTTCCTCTAGAAATGTGCTTTCATTTTTACTGTTCCTACATTCAAGAGAATACACAAAATGTATTTGTTGATCCAGTTATTAGTTAACTTCAAATGATCTCTTAGAAATCTTTTTAGTTTCCCACAGGCTCAAAACAAGAGAAATAATTAAATCTTTCTATTTGTATCGCAGAAAAATTTGAGACTAATACAAGTTTATACCCCATAGAGCTAGCAATAATTGCAACCAAGAAGTGGGAAAAAATTAGGAATCAAGAAAAAAGTAATTCCTAATCGTTGAGTTCTCACTATTCACCGTCAGGAAAGCAGTGCTGATTAAAAGTGCTCAGAGTGCCATCAGAACTGTGTCAGGCCTGGGGGGCACTGATTTTCAACTCACAGCAATATCATGTGAGCATTTCATTTGAAAAGTACATGACCCAATCCTGAAGAAATATTTTACGTATTTATTTGCCTTGAACTTAACTCAGCATTTTTTCCATCAAAAGGCCATGATTTCAAGACAGCTTTCCAAGAAAATAAATTATCCTTTTAGTGTGACAGTGAAGAGCCCAACAGTCTAGGAGCTTTCTAGTTGGAGTATATTGAAATTGAAAATGATGGTTAAGTCTAAAATATATAATTCACCCTAGGTTCAATCCACATACCACAAAACAGAGAATGCACTAAAGAAGTTCCATTCAACTCATAAATATTAAAAGTGATTAAGTGTAGCTACCAATCAGATTTCTGTTATTATTTAACTGACAACATCATCGACAATGGTTTAAAACTGATGGAAAAACTATAGGAAATCAAACTAGGCATCAGTAAACCACTGAAGAAAACAAATGTGTAGATGACACAGTGAGATGTAACATTAATTTGGGATCAGCACTTTATGAAAAATTTTTTTTTTGGATTTTTAAAATTCAAAAAAGAAGCCAAAGTACCATTACCAAACATAATACCTTTAATTAAAAATTACAAATTCCATGCAAGTAATTATCACTGAGTTGTACATTAACCTTCATTTAGTTTTCAGGTGTTCATTGAGCTGAAAATTCACTATTCTATACCTCAGTTTCTTCCTCTGTAAAATCATATCACATAAGGTTGCTATGAATATCAAGTTAGTCAATACATGTAAAGCAGTTGCCTTGGTTCCAGGTAAATAGTCAAGTAATAGCATATATCATGACTCCAATATGAAAAAACTGCAATTTACTATGAACCCTATTATTTTCTGGGAGCATTCTATTACTTTTGATACATTTTCACAAACCCTCTAGTGACCCTAAAAAATTTTATTATCCCTGATTTATAGGAAATAAGCACAGACAGATTTGATAGCCTATAAAATTAGTTAATAGAAAACTCAGGATTAAAATGAGTGTTTATCTGACCCCAAAGCCCATATAATTTCAACTATACCAGTGGTTCTCAAACCTTAGCATACAAAAAAATCTCCTGGAAAGCTTGTTAAAATAGTTTCCAGTTCCCATCATGAGAGATTCTGAGGGAGAAGGTTGAGGTGATAGCCATAAATTTGCATTTGAGACAACCTTACAAGTAATACCGATGCTCCTGGTCTAAGGACCACATTTTTACTGAACTATACCATAGAGTCTCTCAGAAAATGCTTGAGAAACTGGTAGTAATTACTTCCCTGTGTGAGGTACCTTTATGAAAACTTGTAGACTCATCAAAATGCTAGATAATGCATCTATATTCAATTTTATCATTTAAAAATTCAGACTTTCGAAAGTTCGGCTTTAGTAATTTTGTATCTGAGCAAATTGTATTGCCTCTTTATTAGATGGGTGTTTTGAATCCCTTTTCCTCCAATAAAAAAATCATTCTCAGACCAATATCAGTTTCTTAAATTCTCTAGCAAGCCAAATGTTAGAATTTCCAGAGAAATCTCTAAACAGGGAGATTTTATGAACTCTATATTTTAAATTAAATAATTGATAAGATATGCAAATGAACACAATACTCATGCTAGAATGCTGCTGTCTCCACTGCTATAGATACATAACACACTCAATACACATAAAAATTTCAAATGGTTCTTGGTAAGAATTCTTACTGATTATCGATTCATTTCTATGCGGGCACTTTTACCTAGATGAAGGTATTCATCTATCCTAGTCTTAAATGCTTTAAGGAAAAGATACAATGAATCTCATGGGTAGTAGATATTACCTTTTTTGATTTATCTGAATACATCTTCTGATCAAAGAGCAATAAAGAAGACCAATGAAAGAGAAAGTACACAATTAATTAATTAAACAAAATTTTCAACAGTTCTATTTCTCAGAAAGGACTCTAGGGGTCCTTAATCTGGGATCTATGGACATCCCTTCCCCAAAGTAGTTGATCTGTGAGCCTGAAACCCTAAGTAACTATTTGCATATTGTTGACAAGTACAGCTTCCATCAACTCAGTGACTCAAAACAGGTTCAGAACCATTGATTTACCTCATGAATTCTGTCTTCCTGCAAAAACTCATTCCTCCTAGTTGTGCCACTGAGAATTTTACAGTCTAAAACTTTGATACTCCCTCAACATATCAGGTTTTTTAATTAATTTCAAAGCAGGAATCCTGTCCTCCCCCAATTGACAAGTCTTCTCTTTTACAGCCTAAAGATTTTCCCCACCATTCCAATTTTATGTGCTTTCTGTATACTTGTGAATTTTCTCTCTTTCAGACTTCCTAGGTATATATATTTGAGGCATATTACTAACCATAGCATTTTTAGTAGACTGAATTTATGTAATTAATTTTCCATTATTGTAAACCATACCAAGTATAAGTTATATGTAATTTATTTTCTGCCACTATTTACAATAATAGAAAAGGATAGCATTTTATATATTCCCTAACTTTAGCCCTTTTCTATTTGGCCTATTGCTTAATCTCATGCTGGAAAAAGATCTTCAAACAAATCCATAAATATTTTACATTTTTCACTTGCTCTGTGTTAATGTACTCAGCTGCATTTCATAATAAATAATACAGTCACACAAAATAGAAATAGTATACATTTATTAATACAAATAGGAATATTCATGCTTAATCTAATTAAATATTCTTTTATTCTTAACGGCAAAAGCTTTAAAATCTTTTCTCCTAACTTGAAAGGAACTTTCAGACAACCTGCAGCAGCAGCAGTTTTTAAATTGTCTCTTTCTATACTGCACATTGTGCTACGAGGTTAAGTACAGCAGCATACATGAAGAAAATGAAAATATAAGAGTGTCCAGGGACAATATATATTTTAAAACTGATACAGGTTAAGAAAAAAAGGACTCGGAGAACAGAGAGGATAGAGATTGCCAAGTAGACTGCAAATTTTACTGTTTTCAGGGATAGCGATTATAGCTCATTGCCCTTTGGAGTATCATGCATAAGACAAGAGGGCATTTATTATCCTTATTATTTAAAGGTACTACAAGTTGATTTGCCATAAAAAATAACTAGAAAAACTTAAAATAAAAACACATTTAGTTTAACAGTGAATCGTGACTACCCATTAATTCCTCAACACATATCTATTGCTCATTTGGCTAACACTCAAAGGAACCCCAAATATAATTGAATTTTAATGAGAGAAAAACTAGAGAGAGAGGACAAAAGTAAATGTTTGATGATTGTTCAAGCTAAGAATTTTACCCAGCATTTGACCCCTTAGTCTTTGTAAGATCTATAATAATGCTAATCATAATTTTACTAAATGTCGTAACATATTTACTGAAGGCTTACAATGTAACAGCCACTGTGCTTAGTATCTTAAGTGCATTACCTCATTCACCACTGTCAGATAGGTCCGGGGTTGCCAAACTAGAGCCTGGAGGCTAAATCTGACCTGCCACCTGTTTTTGTAATGAAATGTTTACTGGAGTACAGTCATGCTTATTCATTTATATATTGTCTATAGCTGCTTTCCTCATACAATGGCAGAGTTGGATAGTTGTAGCAGACCATATGTTCTGCAAAGTCTAAATTATTCGCTTATATGGCCCACTACAGGAAAAGTTTGCCAACTTCTAATATAGATTTACTGATTTGCTTTTCTTACGTTGAGAAAACTAAGGTATCCAGTCTACTGTGGTAGGCAATGTTCTATAACTATCCATAAAAAAAACAGAAAAATTCATTGGTTAAATAATGACCATATAGTAACTCTCCCAATAAGAAAATGTGTAGCTCTTCCCTCTATGGCCCACATTCTGCAGCAAACATTGAAGTCATAACATGTGAATTTTAGAAAATTTAAAGTAATCTATGAAACTTGTATTTTGAATTGTATTATTTGAAACTGATGAACAAGAAAAATTAAAGGGACAAAGTATTTTTATCTTAAATATTTGCTCCTCCAAAAGGCTTTCTGACAGCCTTCTCTGAAGAACTGTTGCAATTGATTCTCAGTCCCTGTCTATTGAATCACCGTGTTTATTTAATTAAAAATTTTCACAATTTTTAGCTGTCTTTTTTATTTGTCAACTTACTGTGAATCTTCTTCCATTCTGATATGTTTCACAAGGGCAAGGATCGGATCTGTCTTGTTCATCCCTGTATTGCCAATGCCTCAAAGAGTAAGTGCTCAAATACCATATGCTAACACATATATATGGAATCTAAGAAATTTTAAAAAATTTTTAAAAATGGTTCTGAAGAACTTAGGGCAGGACAGGAGTAAAGATGCAGACGTAGAGAATGGAATTGAAGACATGGGGAGGGGGAAGGGGAAGCTGGGACCAAGTGAGAGAGTGGCATGGACATATATACACTACCAAATGTAAAATAGATAGCTAGTGGGAAGCAGCCACACAGCACAGGGAGATCAGCTCGGTGCTTTGTGACCACCTAGAGGGGTGGGATAGGGAGGGTGGGAGGGAAGGAGATACAAGAGGGAAGAGATATGGGGACATATGTATATGTATAACTGATTCACTTGGTTATAAAGCAGAAACTGGCAAACCATTGTAAAGCAATTATACTCTAATAAAGATGTTAAAAAAAGATGTTAAAATACATATATATATATATATATGTATATATATATTTGAAGAATAACAGGAAGTAAAGGAGGTGGAGGAAGAAAAATAAAAAGAACTGTATTTTTAATAGACAAGGAACTGAGAGAAAAGAATTTTAGGCGGAAGAGAAGAATGAACACAGCCAAAGAAAATGTTTGCTTTGCTCTTCTATTGTTTATTGCTATGCATAGAATAGAATACAGTAGAATAGAATAGAATAGAAGAATAGAATAGAATAGAATAGGAGTAAAATATCCTTAAAGAAAGAATGCAGAAGAAGAATTTGAGGAATAATATATTTCCTGTAAATGTTGATCAACTTCTTTCACTTAAAGTAGTCATTTATGAATAAATTCTAGCATAAGACTATCTTACAAAGGAGAAGAAAACAGAATAAATATGGTTCTAAACCTGTAATTTCAGAACATTGGAACTTTAAAGGGCTGGCAGGAATAAATTTCCATTAAGAGTGAACCTAAATGAAACTACTAAACAGGATGTTGATCTAAAACTGAGCAAGATTAAAATGGTCTAATGAGTCATGAAATTTTATGAAACTAGTAAAAATACTATATCTAAATAGCAGTCCTTGAATCCAAAAAGATGCTATCTTGTTTTCAGAAATAATCCAATTATCTTTGGGCATTATTAAAGTTGCAGAGGCAAGTTTTACCTAGAAAAATAATGAGAAATTTTAAGTGTTTTGAGACTAGAGTCCTTGTATTCTACCACTTGGTGTCCTGCTACTAACACAGTACTAAGAATAGAATCCATCCATTCAACAAATAAATGGATAAGTATTTCCGAGAACCTACTACGTAACAGACATTTTCAGATATCGTGAGGCACCCTTCTTTCTAGGGTATCACATGTTCATGGGGAAGGCAGGTAAGCAAACACACTATTTCTCTCTATAATGATGTGAGTCAATAAAGATGTATTCTCAGAGTGCTAAGAGAGGAAGCCCTTAATAAACACAAAAATAATTAAAGATCACACGAATGACAGCAAGCAATATTGTTTGGTATAGAAAGGAAGTCAGCCCAGCCACCATCACTTGTGTTTGGCAGCCACCCAAAGACAGGAAGAAGAGAGAAATAGCTTTATAGTGGAAAAAAGGGAAGGTTTCAGTATGCCCTAATTGGAGACTATTGGCATGGGGAAGTTATAAGTGGACTAACTAGAAGTGGAGAATACGCTGTGATTGATTAGGGGTGCATATTTGGCTCTCTCCAGTTGGTCCTAAGTTGGAAGCAGGGGCAAAACTTAGGGAAGCTGTCAGCTATTGATCAAGAACTGGTTGGTTGGTTGCTGATTGCTACAAGGGTTGTTGTTTGGCTGTCTAACTGATTGCTACAGATTGTGGATCAGAGTTCTGTTTTTATACATTGTCTACTTGTATATTCAGTCTCTCAAGTGCATATTGATCATGAAGAAGAACTTAACTAACAAATTAGTTTCAAAGTCCAACTAACTTGCCCTCTCATTTTCCTTCCTCTCTTATAACGTGAATCTAACTTACACTTTTAAAACTACATATAAAAGAAGTCATTAGCTAATGAAAACTTGTTTAATTTCCAAAAAGACTGAGTTATAATGTGGGAAGATCAGTGCTACTGCATAGAGAATAATAAATGAACAGATTGGCCAATTCAGAGGCTTATGATAAAAAAATTATTTTTTAAAAGCTAAATATGACAACTTATAATGGCTGTACTGGTACATTAATGATTATATTTTAAATTTAAAAAATAACTAATGTATCTAGTTAACAAAGTGGGAGGCACTATTATCACCTAACTATCAAATAATTATATTCCTCACATATCCCCCATGTTTCTGTAATTTCTCTTTTTAGTTTATAATCTGGAAAACATCTTTTTTTGATGCACAGTTTTACTGCTTTTTGTTTTTTAGTTCACTTCATCTTCATTTATCTTGATTCTCAACAAAACAACAATTTTAAAAAGGAGTAAAAAGACTGCAGAACAAAAACCTCTTCAACCACCTAAAAACTACTTGAGAGTCCAGATGGTGGATCATGTAGGGGGAAGGGGAAAAACAGTTATGTGTATCCCATACGCTGTTATTTACTTGCTGCAAGATTACTTAAAATAGCAGATATTTTGCATTTTTGTTATTAAAGACATGTTGCTGAAGGCCGATTTATAAGTGACAGACAAATGTTCAAATGTACTCATAATATGCCATTATGTATGTATCTTCCTTACCACATATATTTTCTTTCTACTGCTCACAGTTTTAAAATGTACAACATAATTTAATATAAACTTAATGGTTCATACTCAATATAGTTTCCCAATTTTATATATAAATTATACCAGCTTTTGCTATCTTGCTTCAAATAGACTTCAGGAAATATGTGAATTGCTGAGCTCAAAAACTTAAAAGCAAATTATAGTTTCTGATGCAAAGTCATACACTTCTCAAATTGTCATAAATTCAGAATAAAATGATAAGTTCTGCTCTTTAGCAACTTCAGAGGCATCTCAGCTTTTGTTAGCAAACTCTTTTTATATAGGCTGATAAACCTGTAGATCAAGGTACTTTCTCCTTAGACTAAGTGCCACAAAATACGCCAGTTCATATTGGTTGAACAGAGCACCCCTTTGGAATAACTTTAAGATTGCTATAGCAAGTGATATTAACACTGAATATGTGATAACCACAAACCTTCATATGTCTAATTATCTCATTTGTTCGTGGTTCTTCAAAACAATGTTAACTTCGAGTTCACAGATACCCTTCAAGGATTCCACAAGTCTTTGAAATTTTATGAGGGCATTTTTCCCATACATTTCCTAAGATTTATTTAAACATATTGGTCATTTCAAATAATATTTTATCTCTATATTAATGTTAATACTTTGTCTTTTAAGTTAACATAATTTTACATTATGTTATACTTTATCTTATATTTTAATTTGATTTTACCTTTAATTTGATTTTCCAATTTTAAGTAAGGTCATAGATTATTTTCATTTATTTCTTTCATCCATTCATCCTTATTACCACTATAGAGTTAGGGATTTTTGTTCCCAACAACAGAATACCTTCTAAGCAGGAAAGGATTTATTAAGGGCATTAGGTAGCTTAAAGAATTTCTATCTCAGACAAAGAACCAAATTTGGATGATAGACAGCTAGGAAAATTGCAGTTAGAGCGGAACTTCAGTACTTGTCTAGTGAAAACTCCACTGTGGCGTCTGTCTGCCACCTATTACACTATGGATCAAGTATTTGACAGCTACAAGGCACCTGTGCCAGATATCTGCTCTTCCAGATCTACTTACCCTTCTCCACTCTGCCTTCTGCCCCAAGAAGATGATCTTCCAGACTCCACTAACAGGCTAATGACCCCTGTAGCTTCTCCTTGGATAGACCAGGGGGATATTGGGAGAAGACTGGAAAGAAGAAAGAGTGAGTTTGTGGTATTTATTCATTTAGGTTCCTCCCTGTTGTGTTAGGTTGCCTCAGGATGGCTGTGGTCCTTAAGGCAACTTGCCTTACACAACTCTCTCTCCCTCTGGATT
This sequence comes from Leucopleurus acutus, assembly GCF_964270905.1. Lineage (NCBI taxonomy): Eukaryota > Metazoa > Chordata > Mammalia > Artiodactyla > Delphinidae > Leucopleurus > Leucopleurus acutus. The sequence goes on along the minus strand of NC_139145.1, from coordinate 76,061,089 downwards.
CCAGTAACTTTACCACCTTTCTCATTTCCTTGGGATAGGGTCGAGGTACATCTCCACTGCTGTTAGACCAGGGTTCTTTCTGTATTCATTGAAATCTCTTACATATCACTCAGACCTTTACAATTAGTCCCTCTGTAAATAGACAGTGGGTCATTTGTCTCCTGTTGATACTCAGACTGATCAAAACCAGATTTTCATTTTTGTTATTGAAGACAAGTTTAGCTATCCCAGAAAAATCAAAATTCTCCCCCACAAGATGCTCTCTCCCTACATTCAGCTATGTATAATGTAACTTATCTCTGGCTTCCAAATCTCAACAGTCAGTCTGCCTGGTAGACCTCAGATAACATGAAGAACATAAGCTGCAAGGAGTTTGGAAAATTTAGTTTTAGGTTTTAAGCCACAATAATTTAGGAAAACATACCAGAAGGGGATAAAGCAGATATTGCATAAGCCAGCATAACATTATATACTATAAACACTAAAATTTACTCATAAATATTTATGAAAAGTTGACCTCCTATGGAGTAGTAGTATTTTCTACAATATTTATCATGTATATGCTTTGCCTGTATTGTTTTATGTAGATATTTAGACTAGTAATCAAAGATAGCAACTCAGTAGTAACCAAGGAAATGTATATATTGACTATCAATAGCATAATAAGGCTTAAAAGGTCAGGTGAATACTGGTTTTGTTATTTTATATTCAGACTATTTTTATATATACAATAAATAGAATTGAAGTTTATTCTATCAAATGCATCCTCAAAAATGTAGATATGAGGCAGGTCCCGTTTCTTCCCTTGTGAATTCCTTGGGTACTGAAAATATTAGACAGTAGACAATGGACTGTAGTCATAGAGAATATTTTCAGGATGTAGTAGATTGACAAGATAACAATTCTTCATTTCTCCAATGAAGAGACAGATTCTATTTCCTTAATCCACGAATATGGATGAGCTATGTGAATTGTTTTTGCTAATAAGTTATTAGCAAATTAGCAAATTAGCTAATAAGTTATTAGCAAATTAGCACAAACAGAGATTTGAAAATCATTTGCACATTGAGGCTTAGCCACTTGCCACTTTGGGGAGTTCTTGTTATCATCATCGTATGAATAAGCCTTGGTCAGCCTGCTAGATGAGGAGAAACACATGACTCAGCTACCCTATCTGTCCAGATATCAGCCAGCCACTCACCAGAAAAATTTGTAAGGTCATCCTAGATCAGCCAGCCCCCAGTCAACCTGCCAATTAACAGCAGATGCATGAGCTAGTCCAATAGAGATGAGCCAAGGCCACCTCAGATCAAAAGAGACACCACTGAACCTGGTGCATATTGCAGACCCGCAGAATCATCAGCTAAAAAATGGCTGTATTTTCAAGCCACTAATTTCTGAGGTTTGAGGTTTTTTTACACAAACAAATTAGCTGATATATAAATAGGTACCTATAAGAGGTGTGCTGTTGTTTACTAACCTGAAATATGTGGCACTGGATTTAGGACTGGGTGGTAAATTAAAGCCGGAAAAGCAGTGAGGAAACTGCTGCAAAAGCTGAAGTGAAAGAACAATTGGCAAAACTGTCACCTGTAGTGTGACACAGAAGGCAGAAAACTTACCGACACACTTGTTGGCATTGACAAGATAGCTCCCAAACAAAATGTTCAAAGTGCCAGTTGGCTTCTTTCAACTTCAAGGATAAAGTGTGGCAAGAGAGAGATAAGATAAAAAGGAACCATTCTGTTCTCAGGCAGAATTTAAAGGGAAATTGAAGCTGTAGGACTAGGCCTGGAAAACAAAACTGATTTTCATTTCCAGTATGTCCAACCAGCAAAATATTTCCAAAATAAAATGAAAACAAGCATCAAATCAAGGATGTGTCTGTAAAACCCTTTGTTAAAATCCTGAAAGATTCAAGGGGTGTTGAATTGTCTCTCCGAGATACACACAAGGCCTCTAAAAATAATGAGTGTGGTCACACAAAAGCTTAATCCCCCACAAGGCATTTATTAACTCTACAGAGAGAGGCAGTTTCAAAAACAATTGAGATTTTGGATTTTATTAATTAGAGTGGACTAGAATCTGAAAACCCACCAAAAATTTATGGTAGTTTTTTTTTGTTTGTTTGTTTGTTTTGCGGTACGCGGGCCTCTCACTGTTGTGGCCTCTCCCGTTGTGGAGCACAGGCTCCGCACGCACAGGCTCAGCGGCCATGGCTCACGGGCCCAGCCACTCCGCGGCATGTGGCATCTTCCCAGACCGGGGCACGAACCCGTGTCCCCTGCATCGGCAGGCGGACTCTCAACCACTGCGCCACCAGGGAAGCCCTATGGTAGTTTTATCAGTAAAAGGGCCACTAGTTTAGCTGAAAAGAAACTGAGACTTAAAATTTCAACAACAAAAAATCCTCTGTATCTCAACTCTCTATGGGAGGAAGCAAGCTAAGAAAGCTACTCAGTTGCAAACAAGGCAATTTTTGTGGGAAAAGCAAGAACATTTATGAAGATAGAAGCAAGAGCCCAAATGATGGAGTCAAGATTCATGGAGAACTATGGACCAAGAAACCACACTCAAACTTAGAAATTTTGCACTGGGAAGTGACTTCTATGGAGCAGAGCTAAGCCCTAGTCAGAAAAACATTCCTGGCTCCAGAGTCAGAAGACCCGACAGCATTTGGCCTGTGGGATTTCAGAATTGCATGAATCAGTGTCTGTTATCTGCCTCCTGCTCTTCATTTTTTTTGAGCAGAAAAGTCAATTATAATTACCTTATCTATCCTTGTCTCACCATTGTATGTGGGGGACAAATAACTTGTAATTTTAGTTCACAGTTTATGAACTTTAGTTCATGAGAGCAAAAGGAACACATCCAAGAACCATATTCAGACCTTTTTTTTTTTTTTTTGCGGTACGCAGGCCTCTCACTGTTGTAGCTTCTCCCGCTGCAGAGCACAAGCTCCGGACGCACAGGCTCAGCGGCCATGGCTCACGGGCCCAGCCGCTTCGCGGCATGTGGGATCTTCCCTGACCAGGGCACGAACCCATGTCCCCTACATCGGCAGGCGGACTCTCAACCACTGCACCACCAGGGAAGCCCATATTCAGGCCTTTTTAAATCATGAGATTCTAGACTTCCATCTAAAGCTGGAACTCGATGAGGCTTTTGGGGAGTCAAGAGGAGATGCGGGTATTTTGAAAGTGAGAGGAAAGTGAATTAATTGCTATCAAAGGACAGACTGTAGTGGGTTATTAAATTGCTCACCATGATCCTTCCTATCATATAAAGGCAGAATCTATTTTCCCACCTCTTGTATCTAGGTTGGTCATGTAATTTGCCATGTAAATGAGACTCACACATGACACAAGCATAGGGTAGAAAAGCTCTTGCATATTTGAACTTACCTACTTGCAACCTGCACCAAGGACTTCTGCCACTGCCACCACGTGAATACACTTAGATTAGCCTATTGGTTGATAAGAGACATGTGACCTAGTTGTATTTATAACCCATCTGAGAGTCAAGAATCAAACATGTGAATAAAGTTATCCAGAATCAGCCAGGCCCAAATGGCCTTACAATTAACAGCTGAGGAATTAGTAAGCCCAGCTGAGTGCAGCACAGCTCAGGGATGGCCTTGCAGAAACTACCTAACTAAGCAAAAGGTTGTTTTAAGCCACTGTATTTGTTACACTAGTTTGTTCCACAGCAAAGACAAAAAAATACACAGGACTAATCTACTTCAATATAGACACCTAGGTGTAATCTTGAAAGAATAACGTGAAAGTTTTCTATATCTCCTGTTGAGAAGTCTGGAAATCTAGATTGCTGAAGATTAGATATTTTTGTTTGTTTGTTAAAAGGAAAACATTTGGGGGGGAAAGTTGAAACTTTTTAAAAAACATATATCAACACTAGCCCGAGAAATACTATCTTAAAAACCAAGAGAATAAATTATATTGGGGGGAAAAAAACGTAGAGTTAGAGTTGAAAAATGTTGGAGGAGGTCATTCAGAGGATGTGACTGCCTATAGACACAAAAGCTGAACCCAGGCAAGTGGAGGCTCCTCGACCCCTCCTGCCTTTGGAAAGTACACTATGCTCACTGTTTCCACAGTGGGAGTCGTTCTCAAGGATGCAGCCTTGAGAGAACAATATGTTGTTGAGACCATCTGGACGGTATACATAACTGAACCCAGTTAAGGCCTCTATATAAACTTTGTAGATTCTGGCAGGTGGGTGAAAACAAGAATCGTACATAAATTCTCTTACTTATTAGAACTGCCACCTATCAATCTGAAGTAGTCTGCCTTTCTTTGGTCTCCCCTTGCCCTCTGTATATGGAGCCCAATTTTCAAACCAACAAAAGACCTAGTAACCAATAAATATACAGGTGACCTAGAGTATGTAACTTGACAGTTCTTTTCCTCTGCTGCTTATTAAGTAAAATAAGGGAGATTGGATGAGATGAAATCTGATTTTCCATCTAGCTTTAAAATATCTTTCCGATTCCATTTCAAATTTTGAGGCCTGTCTGACCATTATGCTAATAACAATGTCTTCCATAGCAGTTGAATTCATGTAACTATATTCTTTGCTAGAGGTATGTATGGAAGATTTATATATATATTTCAAGAAAGAAAATATGCACATTCCTAACTTTATTTATCTATCTATCTATATTGAGAAATAGAGGTCTGTATTTTCTAATATTAAGCAATTAGTAGTTTCACCCATCAGTCTATTGAAAAGTAGTTATGAAATACCTATTACATGTACTGTATTGTGCTTGACACTTTATAGGATATAAGAGGTGTTAGACCTAGAAATTGACCTCAAAGACCTTACTATTAATTGGAGAACAAACATATTTACTTATTAGAAAGCAAACTACAAGCTAAAACATAATACATGACAAGTACCAGAGATATCACATAGATCAGTAGAGCTTAATGGTGAAGAGAGTCAGCTCTGGAGCCAGACGGGGGAAATCTGATCCTGGCTCCATCACTTACCTGCTGTGCGGCTTGGACAAGTTTTTTGACCTCTCTGGGCCTATTTCCTAATCTATAAAATATGTATATAAATCAATAGTACCCACCTCATAGACCATTACAGAGAATTAACATATACAAAAGGCCTACAACTGTTTAAATGCTAATACATATGAAGTCCTAAGCACAGAGAAAACGTTATGTAAGTATCGTGTATCTAAACGTAGACAGTAAGTGGCTGGGAATGATTAGCTACTCCACATGTACTGTTCTGAGAAGAAACAAAACCCAGCCCACGTATGCCTTAAATTTTAAAAATTAACAAATTTTTAATTAAAAAACCAGCCAACTTCCTGTTTTTAATTTCATACTCCATCTGTTAATCAGTTTTCAGAATTGGACAAAATTCCTTAAAATTTTTATTGCCTCAAATATTCCAATGCAGTTTTGTCATAGTAGTCTATATTATGAATGAACTCTAATGACAAGAAGTATGAAGGGCATATTTTAATCATAACGCTCATGTTGAGCCTGCTCTGCTTTCAAATGGCTGTTAGAATCTATATAGCCATAGCTGATGCATTATGATAGGCATATACATGTAAACTCCTATCTGTGCTGTGTGATAATGTATCTCTCCCAGTAGACTGACACCCAGTAGGCACTCAGTGAGTATTCCTGGAATAAATTACTGAATATATTGAAAGTAATTTTAGATGCTGTAGGATACTAAAGGCAATATTAAAAAGTACAAAGCTAAGTAGGAACTATTATTCAGATGGGAGTTCATTTTTTTAACTACGTACACACATAAAACAAATTCTGCAGGTAAAAAATTAATAACTCATTAAAATTAATTAATAACTCATTCACATATTGAGATATAGGGAAGTCATTTCTAGATTATACATGAGTTAAGTTGAATTTTATGCTAGCTAAAATAGCCTGTTTGTGGCCCATCATACGTACATTGTACATCTGCTTTAGTTATTTAAGAAAAGGGCACATGGACCAGAAGTAAAAAATGTCCATGTTAAAAATAAAGATTAAATGCCCCTCTTCCTGGGATGCCAATGCTGGTACTCCTCTGATGATAGACACTCCTTTCCCAGCTGCCAAGGCCATACTGACTCACTGCGTACATGCTGGTCTGTTCTTTTTTCAAAACATTGAAGAAATGTAATCCTGACTTTTGTAATGTTCTTTGTTCTGACAAGATGTAAAACTGTGCTGAAAACTCTGCTTCTCAGGAGCATCTTCTCAGAGTAATCTGGGAAGATGGTTTCCAGGCTAGTCCTTAGTTTGGCTCAAATAAAACTCTTCTATTCTTATTATAGATTATTTATTGATTATTTTTGTTAACAGAGCCTAGAAGTTTATAGTGCCACAAAATTCACCTTAGAAGTGATTCTCAGCACAAGCCTGTGGCCGTAGGCCTTAAAGTGTAGTCTCTGGATGGCAGCATCAGCATCACCTGGGTGCTTGTTAGAGATGAAAATTCTCAGGCCCTATCCCTGAACTGCTGAGTCAGAAACTCTGGAAGTGGGCCCAGTAATCTGTGTTTTAATCAACTCTATGAGTGTGTCTGTTGCGTGCTAAATTGGGAGAACTCTGGCTTAGAGCAAATTTGTGCTCCTCAAGGGCTTTTCTTTCAGACTTCTAAAAGAATGACATCGTTCTACCTTGAAAGGAAATGACAATTCTTGGGTTATTTTAGGACCTGGTTCCAATACAAGCATACCACATTTTATTGCACTTGGCTTTACTGCACATTGCGGATTTTGCATTTTTTACAAATTAAAGATTTGGGACAACCCTGCATTGAGCAAGTCTATCGGTGCCATTTTTCCAACAGTATTTGCTCACTTTGTGTCTCTGTGCCACATTTGGTAATTCTTGCAATATTTCAAACTTTTTTATTACTATCATATCTGTTATAATGATCTGTGATCAGTGATTTTTGATGTTATGTGTCAGAAATATTAAGATTCACTGAAGGCTCAGATAATGCTTAGTATTTTGGCAATAAAGTATTTTTAAATTAAGATATATACATTGTTCTTTTAGAAATAATGCTATTTACATACTTAACAGACTACAGTATGGTGTAAACATAACTTCTATATGCACTGGGAAACCAAAAAATGCATGTGACTCGCTTTATTGCGGTGGTCTAGAACTGAACCTAGAATATCTCTGAGGTATGCCTGTATTACAAAAATAAAAATACAAAAAGGCAAGCTCAGTCTTATTTTCTAAAAACAATAAAATGGAACTGTTATACCAGGGAAATTTTTTCAAACACTTGGGCAGGACTTTTTTTAATGTGTTTTACCACATAACTTATGCTAAACATATTTTTTTTCCTTTCTTCTCATAACTGTTGCTTTAGTGAAGAGAACAAGAAATATCACATAGTACACAGGGAAAAGTCACCAAAGAAAAAAAGCCAAAAACTGAAGGTTGAAGAGAGGTTAGTATTGAATTTCATTTCAAATACATAAAGATTTACAAAGCCACAAAATTCATCTAAGGAGGAGCTTACATAAAATAAAAATAATTTATATGTAAAATGGAAGAACTGATTTTCCCAATTTAACTTCCATTCAGAGACACACTTGTAAATTAAAAGCAGAGTAAAGGCAGGGGTAGGGGGAAGACAAAGGGAATTTACAATCACAATCTTAAACTATTGCCAAGGTACTGTCTACATTATCATTTTTAAAAGTAATTGAGCATCTGTATAGGGAATAGCAAAGTATTAACCACTCTGGGAATTAGAATCTAGTATAGCTCCTGTTTTCACAGAGGACACAATCTACTTTGCAATGAAAGTGCAGGTTAAATGCCCTAGAGAGAAAACATAAATTTCATACTCTAAGAAACAATATTGTAGCCAGTTTTTTCCAATGGCCCACAAAAATATCTCTATTTTATCCAGTAAGATAAGATGATGTTGGTATATAATGCCTCAGACATATAGTAGGTGCTTTGTAAGCATTGTTATTAAATCTTACAGTACATTCTATTATCTTTACTTTCAAGCTGGAAATATCAGCTCCTTAAATGGCTTTGTTAATATACCAAGGAGAAGGAGTTAGTGAACAAGAAAAAGAGAAGACACAATTGTCCACTATGCTGACAACAAAGGTTTCAGAGTTTGTCGTAAGAGGATTTAAGTCACCTAATGAGGAACAGTGGAAGACTATGGGACATATGATAATGAAACTGTAAATAAGAAGCAATGTATCAGGAGAATTTATTGAACTCCAGAGCCACGTAAGTTATTCCAGAACATGTTAGCATGTACAGGAGGAGGCAGCAAAAGCCTGCGAAGCTTAGGTTTCTTCTCTGATGGGTGGGAAGATAAGATATGTATAAGAAAACTCAGAACAAGGTAAGGGCCAATTTTATGATGGATGATGAGGGCTACAGGGGTCAATGTCAATCAGAAAAAGATTCACATTGGCAGGTGGTATCAAGGTTAAGTTGGTTTGGGATTCCTTCTTCAGCTGTTTTTTAAGGATAAAATCATTATCTCTCTTGCTGCTTTCCTTTTCCTTCTCTTCCCACACTCCCCAAACCACAAATATTAAAGAGCTTACAGTGGTAAGGTAGAGGTAATATGATTAAAAAAGTTATAGAGTAAATGATAAGAGAACGGGGTATCATCAGTAGTCTGTTCTAAGAAACAATCAACCAAATAAGTGGAGGGGGGAAGAAAACGAGAGGAAAGGGCAGGAGGCAATTTTTCCATACAAAATGTCAATGGTTCATCATAAAAACAAAACTCAAATCTACAGAACTAATTAGAATTGCCACCAAGTTTGTCAATGGAACTGTAATTCTTACTGGCTCACACTCAGACATCCTAAAATGGTTTACAAAGTGACTTTGCACACATTTTATTATTAATTCACACAAAAAACTTGGGTAGAAAACAGCTGCTCAAAAAGCTTGAGTGACTTGAGTAAAAGCTAACAGCTAGATGTTGGATAGAGCCAGAACTTGAAGCCAAATGTTCGAAATAGTGCTCTTTGAAGAACCAAAGGTGATGACGTTCTGGTCTATATTACATTAGAAAATGAGTTCTGAAGACGGAAGTAACTGCCATTTGTTGAGCACCAACTGTGTGGTAAGTGTTTTGCTCTCTGAGAGGTCTTCCAAGCCCAGCTGCTGAGTCCTAGGACCCATATATTATTATATGAACCTCTACTCATATAATCAATAGCCTCTTCCTGTCAATACCCCTAATAAATAGAATGAGGTGGAAGTGATGCTGTATAACCTCCCAGGCTGGGTCCGCTCAGAAAAGACAATAGAGTTTTTGCTTCTCTCTCTTTCTCTTTCTCTCCAGCATCTCAACCACCATGCTCTGAGGAATTCAGGCCATATACAGAAGCCATATGTAATTGTTCTAGACCATAGTCTCAGCTGACATCCCAGCCAACATCCAGCCTAAACTCCAGAAATGTGAGTGAGGAAGACTTGGCCAGGCACTGTCTGACTGCAGCACATGTAGACCCTGAGTGAGAAGAGTCGCATCGAACTCAGTAAGCCCTCAGAGTCATAAGGAATCAAAAAATTGTTGTTGTTTTAAGTCGTTAAGCTTTAGGGTAATTTGTTTTACAGCAAAGAACAACCAGCACTTCATGTTTCACCAGAATTATTTTGTTACAGAAGGCAACTAGTTCAACTTGTGGGTGCTCTGTGGAAACCAACCAGATGATAAATATGTACTACCTGGTGAAGTCTGAAGCCTCATTGTGCATGGACAGGATTGTGAGGCAATGGCAGGGATGGCTACGTAATTTGTGGGCCCCAGTGCCAAATGAAAATGTGTGGACCCTTGCTCAGAAAGCAGGAAAGAAGTGCTCTTAATGCACATGGAAAGCTTGCTTTCTTTCACAGCATCTCTAACCCTTTGTTTCTTTATTTGTCATTCATGCCACTTTCAGTAAAGAAAAATTAACATTTTAAATGATGAGCATGATTTTTACTGTTTGTATTATGCGATGCTAGTTTCAAATGCAAATATCAAAGCATTGAACTTATATGCGGAATCACCAAATTTACACAATTCATATTATATGGCTCCTTCCCAGAGGGTACCACAGGCTGATAGAAGAGAGAGCTGCAAGCCAGACTCAGAAAACCTGGAAGAAAAAAGAGAGGACCCTGGCCCACCCCAGGGTAAAGCCAGCCTAGGGAGTGTTCTGGGGCACAAGGACTGTGGGGCAAGTGTAGACCCTAACGGGTGACACAGGTGTGGGGCTGTCCAGTGATGCAGGGCATAAGTGCTGGCCTGCAGCAGATCCCAGAGCTGTTCCATGGAGGAGGCGGATTTGGAGAAGTCAGCCCCGTGTCTCTCTGGTGCATGGGCAAGCCCACCATGACACACAGGCGACCCCGAAGGATCTTTAAACTTCTGTGCTGGGAGGCACTCATGCCTGGATTAAGGGTGGACAAGAGGCCAGACGCAGTCTCCAGTGGATGGATCACGGAGCAGGGGCTGCTAGTCTGGGGTAGGGATGGTTAATATCATTCCAGGCCCCAAGACGCTGCAAGTTCCAGGCACCCACCCCGACCTTCCTGCACCCACACCCAGGCCCCGGTCAGGGATGGAGGATGGCAGAGATCACAGGGTGGGGGTGGGGAGAAGGAGATGAGTGGGGCCCAGGTGGCCAGGGAGTCAGGGAGCAGGGAGAACCAGCCAGAGAGGCTGCAGCGAGCCAAGGCTCCAAGACCCTGTGCTTGCTCCATCATCTCATGAGATTTCGCTGACAAAACGCTGAAGATGTCTGTTAGGGATCTTGGAACAGAAAAGAAGAAGTATTGCCATAGTATACAATAGTCCCCCTTAATCCACTGTTTCATTTTCTAACGTTTCAGTTAGCTGTCGTCAACCATGGTCCAAAAATATTACATGGAAAATTCCAGAAATAAATAACGTGTGTTTTAAGTAGCCAGCCATTCTGAATAGCATGATGATATCTCACACTGTCCCACTTTGTCCTGCCCAGATGTGAATCATCCTTTTGTCTAGCACATCTGCCCATTAGTCACTTAGAAGCCATCTGGGTTATCAGAGCACGTGTGTTCAAGCGACTCTTATTTTACTTAATAATGGCTCCCAAACGCAAGACTAGTGTTGCTGTCAATTCAGATATTCTTTTACTCTGCCTAATTTATAAATTAAACTATGTATAGGAAAAACATAGTATATATAGGATTTGGTACTATCTGTGGTTTCAGGCATCCACTGGGAGTGTTGGAACTTATCCCTTGCAGATGGGAGGAGACTCCTGTATATGCTAATATAATCCCTGGACTGGGAGATAGGGTTTCTGAATTCTGTTCCATTGTCCTTCTTAATTTTATATCTTTGGGGCACTGATCTTCTCGTCTACAAAATGAAGGTTTGCTCTGTGATTCCACAAGTCCAGTTATTTATTCTTTAATAAATATATACTTAGTGTCTGTTAGAGGCTGGGGAATGTGCTCAATCCTGAAATTACAGGGGTGGACAAAAGCAAAAGGCAGCTTATAATGCCATTAGGAGGAAGAATAGTCAATAAGTAATTACAAATGTAGTTCATCCCATAATAGAAGCACAGGAGGCAATGGGAGCCCCTGGGGGTAGGGAGTCTTCCTACACACTTCATCCTCTTTGAAGTGTGTATAGGAAGACTTCCCTGAGGAAGGAATGTTTAAGATGAAACTGGAAGGATGATCAAGAATTAGTTAAGTAAACTGCTTCTTGGTTTGTGGGAGGGAGAACAGGTTGCACAGAGACACGGAGAAAAGGCAGAAGAAGGGCAGGGCATTCGCAGCAGAGAGAAGAGCATGGGCTGCAATACTGACTCTTGAACAGATACTGACTATGTGAGTAACACACAGCCAATGCTAACATACTTAGGGGGAAAGAAAGTGGGTTCTGACTGACCCATGGGAATGTGATGACTTAAAACTGCAAACCAGCAGCGCGGTCTCAGAAGCAGGAAGGAGCAGACAGCAGACAAAACAAGTATTTTCCCCAAACACAAAACCTGAGATAAGGATTTGGGTTCAAGGAGTTCATTTTGGAAGGTATTGCAGGAAGCTCATGGGAATGTAAGACAGGGAAAGGACGATAGCTAATAAAGGTTGCTCTGTGGGTAACTGGAACTTATTCCTACTGGGGACCCTCTGAGAGATGGAATGGAACACTCCCTCAGAGTTGCCTCCTGTGGGGTAAGAACGCTGAGGTAGTCTCACCAACTCCCATCCTTCATTGGTTTGGGATTGCTCCAGGGCAGATAACTCCCCAGTACTGCTGGTCTGGCTCATCTGTGGGTACAGCATACTCCCAGGACCAGAGAATGACTCAAGCAGAGACCAAGGAAGCCATTGACATTTCTCCCTGAAGGTGAATTTCAGGGTGGGCTGAAAGGATGGGAGAGGGGCACAAACACTGTCTGCGACAGTGTCTGATTGAGTGGCTCATTGAGCTGAGAGAGATAGGACATGGAGATGAGGATACAAGCAAATTCTGGAGAACACCATGGCCAAAAGGGGAGAGATATGGTGATAGCTGCTGCTTTCTAGCTCTCAAAATAAATTCATAGATTCACAAAGTTTTAGCACTCAATATTTCCATTACCATCTTACATGAGAAAACTGGACCTGAGAGGAGTTAAATCACTTGTCCAAAGTTTCACAGCCACCAGGGTTCTGAGTCTCCTAACATTTGCCCCTGTCTTCTTCTTTTTACCATTACATTCTTCTTCACTAACATGGCTTTCACCTTGAAAAGAAAGAAGAGGAAGAAAAAGAAGGGGAGGAGAAGGGGGAAGGAGAAGAGAAGAAGGAGAAGGAAAAGAAGAAGGAGAAGAAGAACAAATGGGGATTGGCATGATCATCTTCATCCAGACAGGACATAATCAGCCCCTGGGAAATGGATTTACAAGTGAAGACAAAAGTCAGCAGTCAGAATGAGAAGACCTCCACCTTCTTAAAATGTATATAAATATTTTCCTGCAAGAACTCCCTCTTTCTCCATTTTCATATCTTCTATAATTCTGAAGAAGTACAACAAAAAAATTTCCAGAGAATTCTGCTACTGTGCTCTATATGTACATTAAGGTATATAGCATTTAAGGGAGAAAAACTGGATTTCCCCAGTTTGGTAATAAAGAGTGAGACTAAAAATTTAAGTGCAGCCATGTACCAGTAATCCTCCAAAGAATAAGCATATAACAGAGGAACAAAATTCTACTAGACTCAGATACATCATGGGCTTCTAGAAAATGATTTAAAGAGCCAAAAAATCAGTATTAACACAACATGTAATCATTTATAGGAGGACAAAGTTCTCAGAACTGTATTTTACTTGCAGTCTAAAATTATATCTCGATATAGTACGAGAACATGGCTTTAGTCACTGGAGAGATTCTGCTGGCACAGAGTGATTTATTCAAGGAGTGTAGGAAGATTTGAAATATTAAAACCTTCAGTTTGAAAGGTTATTTTCTCTGCCTGGACTATAATTATATATGAAGGTAAAAATATGACATGAAAAAATAAGACATCTGCAAATTAAGGATACATTATAAGGTGAACAGAAATTTTTTAAATAAGGTGAACAATAGAATTTTTCATTAAAGATATCTAACATACTAAATATATACTCGGATGAGATCAAATTTAAGAGTAAGTCACTGTAATTGCTTCCATGATCAATTTTAAAAAGAAAAATGCTATAGAGGAGTTAGTTTAATGATGGCTACGTTTTCTAGAAGCCCAGGTAAGTTTTTGGCATATATCTCAACCTTTCCTAAGATCTTCCCAAAATGATTTACTATGCCCAAATCTTTCTATTTAAACAGCTTCAAAGGATCACGGTTAATCTTGAATAGCGCATACATTTCTAAATTCAACTTCTGTCAGACTGATTTATGATTTTGAATTGGACTTATGTCAATTTGATTTTCGTTTCTGCTCCTGGCTGAGGCTATGCGTACTTACCATAACTGAGTTGTCACAGAGAAAGAAGATCCACAGGGACAGAGATGATATACCCCTCAAAGGGCCATTAATGGGAAATAACAGAACAAGTCTTGTCCTTTGCTTTCAGTGGCCCATGAGCTTCAGGAAGCGGATGTCTTGCAGTACCAGGGATGAATTCGGTGTGTAGACGCCACTGAGATAAGTAAATAGATATATCCTGTGCATTCTGGGAATGTGACAGTTCCCATAAAGTTCCTTTTGAACTTTCAAAGAATGGCTGAGTTAGGATACCATTTAAAACTCATCGCTTATGACCATTAAGAGATATTACAATTGTGTTCAGTGCTCCTTACTACAGAGCAGTAGCCATTACAGTTGTCTTGATTTTTCCCATTTTAACATAGACATTTTTCTTGTCCCAGGGAGAAATAGTTACCAGGGTTTGGTGGAGAAAAAATGTGTAACACAATATTGTACCATCAGTATTCACAGAAATTTCCTAGCCAACAAACTTGAGAACTTGACAGTAAATTACTGACCTTTTTTAATACTTTGCCCTTTTAGGAACAAGATAGTAATTTTAACATTAACAACCGTTGGCCAAGATATAGAGTTCTATTTTCTCCATTTGGGATCTGCCATTATCACACATATTCCTCAAAGTCTTGTTATCACTGCTAAGCATAATTTAACTATTTTCTTTCTCTTTTTATTGTTAATTACTGTATTTGAATTCTACATATCTAAAATAAAAAATAAATATAGACTGTAGGTTTCTATTAAGGATGTCAATATTTTCTCGGATTATCATCCAACAGTGCAATGACAAGGTTCCCCAAATGGTCTTTTGCTTATCTTTGATTTACAAAGCATCTGCTGAAAACATTACCTCTTTAACAGTTACAGTATAGTTTCTGCAAATTGCCACTGTTATTACCTCCTAGGAAAACACCAAAAGTTAGCTTGAAGAATATGTTTTGAAATTTTTTGAGAGGGAAATTGTTTCCACTGAATAGCTTCAGAAAACAGAACAAAAATATACCATGATTTTCAAGGACCCTGTCAGTGCCAGAAAATGTGCTTGTCTAAGTAGACCCTGAAGTACAAAACAAAACCATAAAATTTTACATTTTCTATAAACTTAAAACTATGACCATCAAAAACTCTCTGGCCACTTTCTTCACTCTGGATAGCAGCACACAAATAATAGGGTATCCAGAGAGTTATGAAAGCTTACTCCTTACAGATCTTTAATAAAGAAAACAGCTTTGTCTTTGGACAGTTTATGTACAGTTCTCTAACTGGAAAAAATGTTCTAAGCCAGTTGTAAAGGCCTAATGTCTTCCTAGAATTTTATATAAAGTATATGCCCAGTCCCGGAAGATGGTTCTATTGGTCTCAGAGGATCTCTGGCAGCCTTAATTCTACTTGCCAGTAGGACTCTGATATGAAATTAATCTGAATAACTTGGTGCTTCCCCAAATTATCAAATACTTGAGCACTTCAAGGCAACACGGAATTCTAGTAAGGAGCAGTGTAACTTTGTTGAACTGCAGATATTAACACAAGACAACGCTCCCGAGAAAGCTAGGCCACACATTCCCCACCTCATTCTAACAAACCGTGCACACAGTTCAAGTCTGTGTCTTGGTAAAATGACCAATTATGACAGGTTTTAGGCAATGCTGTAGAAGCAGCAAGTGTCAAAGCTCTGCCATACTACCTCTCCCATATCTATGGCTTCAAGTACCTCACTGTTCTTTGTCACATCACTGGTTGATAGAGCAGAAGGCTGCTAATAGCTCTGGGAGAAAGCAATGACTCAGTACAGAGTATTGTGACTATTACATTTTGTTTCACGTTATATCAAGAAATTTAATCACTTATTTAGCTGTTTCTTCGAGACAGATTCCTCTGACAGCTCACTTAGCGCGCCAGGAGAGAAGAAGAAGAAGAATTCATTTCAGATTCTTCATGCTCCTGACAACAGGTGTCACGGCGAAACCTGATTATCCTGGTTAGGAGTATGTTTTCCCTAAAGAGTGGAAGTGCTCACACTCTGCATGATCCTTTCCTTTCTCATCAAGCCTGACGTTTCAGTGCTTTGTTGCAAACTAAAAGCCTATGATTATACTGGACTGTGGGTATGAGATTTTGCCCAATACACAACACAATACAAACAAAGAAAGGAAAGGAAAGCAAGTAACAGATTTTTTAATGTATACTTTGTAGCTCAGGTCACTTTATGACAGGTACCAACCAGAAGCAGCCGCTGAGCCAGTTTTCAGACAACCATGGACAGTTCCTAGAATACTGGCTACCAGACCAGCCTACATAATGATAATTCAGGGTGAACTCTAACCAGAAAGCCAAGCACATTTGCTTTGTCTATCCTTTATTCCAAAATGGCCTGCATTCTCCATGGTCAAAGGTTTTGTCTAAATTCCTTGATTTATATTCTGACTTCCACTTCAAGGACATTAAGCGTCTGTTTCATTTTTAGAAATGGAGACCTAACCAGAGGGTACTTGGCAGCCATGGGAAAAACAGAGTATTGGTTTGTTAGGGGTAGGGTGACTGTTGGACCCAGCTAAACTATCATTATGATCTAAGGCTTAGATTCTCCCTGGAAGTTGAGAGGTGTCAAGCATATGCACGTGTCACTGTATCCTTCTCACTCTATGCTACCCCTCTTTGTTTTATTAATAGAAGTTTAAAATTCAGGTGTATTTTTCATAAAGATAATGGCCATTGCCCTATTTACAGACTGCATCAGAAATAGGAATTTTACTCTGAAAAAGTGCTTTGAGGTCATTTGTGGAAAATATCATAATCAATTTGTCATCATTTATTACACTGATATACATTCAGAAATATTATGAATGTTTTATGTACTCTGTAATTTGTTAGAAGACAGTATGTTCTCATGTAAAATACTCATTTATCTGTAACCTAAGCCCTTAGTAGAACATACTTGGAAATATATTTCTATTTATTTATTTATCTATCCTGAGAAACTATAGGCATAGATCCACTGAAGCAAGTTATGAGGGAGGGCCAGAAAAATCATGTTCTGGATATGAACAACATATTCAACTCTATGCTATAAATAGAAACACAGAAAATTAGTTTTAGATAAAGAGATATCCAAAGGTGATCTGACAGATCAAAAGACAAATAGTCTTTTAAAGCAAATGGATTTAATCTCACCATTTTATAATTTCCATTTCTAAATTTTTCATCTTTCCCTCCCTGGATGTAAGCATGCCTGAAATATAGGAATCAAATATACTGTAACAAATATAAGACTTTCCCTTATAAACATAATTTCTCCAGTAACATGTAATATTAATCAATTCAAATGCTATGTAGCATGTCTGCAATATCCAACTCATGTTGTCTTTAGTAAGAAAACATTTGAAAAGTATATCAATTAAAATAAGAAGGTGACAGATGGCTTAATAAGTTAATATTAGTTAATGAATTGATAAACATGGTGTACTGGTTATCTATGGCCGTATAACAAAATTAGTGATTGAAAACAATAAACATTTATCTTACAGTTTCTGCGGATCAGGAATCCAGGTGCGGCATAGCTTGGTGCCTCTGGTTCAGAGTCTTTTATGAAATTGCAGTTAAACTGCTGCCTAGGATCAAGCTCTTATCACAAGACTGGATTCGGGGAGGATTTCCTTCCAAGGTGCATCTGGTGGCTGCTGGCAGGCCTCAGAACACCTGCATCCAAGCTCGTTCACTTGTCCCTCTCCACAGGTCTGCCTCACAACATGGCAATTTATTTCTACTTTCTTTCTAAGTGGAAAGAGCAAGAAAAAACATCCAAACTAAAAGTCAGTCTTTTTTCACCCAAGCTTGGAAGTGTCTTCCCATATTGCTTACCATATTCTGTTCATTAACAAGTCAGTAAGTCCAGCGCACGTTCAAGGGAAGGGAATTACACAAAAGTGTGGATATCTGGGGTGAAGGTAAAGGCTGCCTTTCACATATATTGTGTTGAAACTCTCTTGGAAATATATACTCTAAGCCTCAATTTTGCTCAATCAGCAGCCATTGCTCATTTGTGATAATTGATTAAAATATCCTATATCAGTATGACTAATTCATTTATTTGCACCTCCTGGACTAAAGGCTCCAATAAGCACATTTAAATATAACTTATTATTTTATATAGAGTAAGTTATATCTTCCAATGTGGGCCAGTTTTAGCACTGTAAGAAAATAATTTGAACTTTTTGTACTATTTATAATTGCCTTCACAAGTAATTTCTACTTATCAAATCATTGTTAGATGTCATTATATTGTTTGGAAATGAGATTATGAAATCCTCTGGTAAAGTATTAGTAAACTTAAGTTTAAATCATAACTCAAATCTGATGAGAATAATTTCTCTTTCAGTTTGGCAAGAATATTCTTTTGATTCAGTAGAAAGGGGTTAAATTGTAGAAGGAAACAGACAAAAATGTAAAAGACTTGGAAAACTTGATTCAGTCCACATATATCATTACCTCTAATTTTTAAAAATAAAAAATGGAAAATGAGTATCAATCAGAAATATGTATAATATCCATATCTGCCACTCATATAGCTGTCATTTAATTCATTATTTCTCAAAGTAAAAAATGTTATTCAAGTCTTGCTCCAAGTCACTCATACTATTCTTTATATAAGCATCATCAAGGATTAAATTTAAATAGTAATAATGAGTCACCACCTCTGACCCTTCACAGTTTTCTAAGGGATCTTTTTCTATACATTCTGTATCAGGCTATTACATTTTTAGCTCTCTTTCTTGAGCCAAGTAATAGTATCAGACCATCAGAATCACATTGGATCCCTACTACTTATTTATTTTTTTAAGTTAGAAGCGGTCAGACCAATCCTCTGACCCATTGGTATTTCAGAGGATGTCATGCTCATTTCAGAACATCTGTCTCCCTGACCTGTCTCTTGCCTGTGGTTGGCCCTAAATTGAAACTGTTGCATGTGACAAAAAAACAGGCTCTAATGATCACGCATATCTGCAAAAATCACACCTCATAACACAATAGTCTTCTCAAGGCTTTCAGAATAATCTCTGTTGAAATGATTTATCACTTTCAAGAATGCCATTTTAAAATTTTTCTAGCAACCCTGTAAGGCACATGCTGAGAATGCTAAGAATTAGACAATTTTAAATACATAGAGGCAACTTTATTTTCCTAACTGCTTTCATTATATAAGTAGATTTGTTTAGAGGTTATTCATACATGATAATACAAGTTGACATAAGAATTGTTCATAAATGTATATATGTAATATTTATATATATATACACACACATACATTTTATATTCAGGCTTACACATACTGTGAAGAATAATGAAACTGCTTTTCATCTAAAATGATTCTGAAATACACTTTTACCGAAGCATAAAGGACCCATGTATGAATTTATGTGCATCAAACTGCTAAGATTTACAAGTTAAACAATTTTAAAAGGAAATAATGAGTGCTAAGAAGTAAATGTCACTTAAAAATTCAAGTTCACTACATAGGACAAAAAAAAATCTGATTACCAAAAATAACATACATTTTTAATTCCTAAGAGAAAAACAGCACTTTTAACTGTTATTTGAATTCATCAGCTTTAAATTTTAAACTGTATGGCTATCCTTTTCTCTGGTGATGATTCCTTAACGTGAAAACAAAGTTTCATTCAAGACCTTTATAAACACATAAGCGATTAGCTTACCCTGGCAATGAGAAGATTAGTGCTTTGAGAAAGAGTATCTTATGTGAGTTAGCAGTTATTTACCAGCTTTCCCCAAAATAACAACTTTCACATATAGGAACATATATTACCCAAAGATAAGAGTGTCACAGTGAACATTTTGTTGAACTGCCTACTATATTTTGCCTCTACACTGCCCTTTTGTGTGTCTTGCCCTAACAATTCAACTCAGCCATTACTCTTCCTTGATGTAACATACCACTTACCTGATTTTAACTGGGGAGAACAGATAGTTTCAGTAGTTTTCCCCTCCTTTACTAACTTTCCTCCATTTCTTACTATAATTAATCTCTGGAAAAAGCCTGTATCGACAAAGCTTTAATATACTCTGCTTTCATATTTCTATGATGGTCCTACATGGTCTGATGAGTCTATATTTAAATTACAAATCTTCCTTTACTTACTATGGGGTTAAGTCCCGAAAAACCCATCGTAGTTGAAAGTACTGTAAGTTGAAAATTCATTTAATACACCTAACCTACGGACCATCATAGCTTAGACTAGCATACTTAAATGTGTACAGAACAATTACGTTAGCCTACAGTCGGCAAAATCATCTAACACAAAGCCTATTTTAT
Organism: Leucopleurus acutus; assembly: GCF_964270905.1. Classification (NCBI taxonomy): domain Eukaryota; kingdom Metazoa; phylum Chordata; class Mammalia; order Artiodactyla; family Delphinidae; genus Leucopleurus; species Leucopleurus acutus. Next base: position 76,040,740 of record NC_139145.1, on the reverse strand, counting down.
GATAAAGTGTTGATTGAATACCTCATGCAATTTATTGAATATTGTCCTAAAAGTGAAAACTAGAATGGCTATATGGATTACAGAATGACTGTATATGTCTCTGTAGCAGAGCTGACTAGGAGCTGCGCCTCACTGCCACTGCCCAGGATCACAAGAGAGTATTGTACAGCATATCGCTAATCCAGGAAAAGATCAAAATTCAAAGTACAGTTTTTACTCAATGCTTATAGAGCTCACGCCATCGTAAAGTCAAACTATCATAAGACAAACCATTGTAAGTAGTATTATCTGCTCCTGAGCAGTCTCTACAGATTTTTTTGTGAAAGTAAGTTAAATCTTATTAGTAACAAAGGATTACTAGCTGTAGTATTCTGCTAGGGCTGTCCTAACAAAATACCACAGACTGGGTGGTTTAAACAACAGAAGTTTATTTTATTATAGTTCTGGAGGCTAAAAATCTAAGATCAAAGTGCCAGCAGGGTTGGTTTCTGGTGAGAACTCTGTCCTTGGCTTACGGATGACCATCTTCTCCCTGTGTCCTCACATGGCTTTTCCTCTGTGCAACACGTTCCTGGTGTCTCTTCCTCTTCCTATAAGAACACCAACCCTATCAGATTAGGGTCCCATCCTTATGATCTCATTTAACCTAATTATCTCATGAAAGAACCTATCTCCAAATACAGTCACATTGTGGGTTAAGACTTTACCATGTTGATTTGCAGGGAAAACAATTCAGTGCATTACACTAGGCAACATGCTGGGACCTTAAAGGGCTGGCTCTGAGTGATGTCAAATCTTTAGGGTCCCACTGGAAACTCTATGCTTCATCTAGGATTCATTCAGCTCTAGAAGGCCTGTGGCTTTCCATTTGCTAACCCCATCACAGATCTTCAGCTACCTCTGGACTTGTGTCTTGTTATATAGACCAAGTATATATGGACTCGTGTCTTTGCATAATTGTAGCAACCAGTGGCACTTCTAGAGTAAACTCTTGTAACCTTTCCTTTACACTTCAGGAAATAAAGCAAATCATTTACCAGTCACTCACAGAAATCCAGGGTACTATCCTATAAGGGTACCACTCCCCATCACATAAATATCCATCCATACATGTAATATTTGGAGCCATCTGAGTAAATCAATCAACTATTCATTTACCCATTCACTTATCAACTACTTATTGTTGAATGTGCTAGTCAATATCCAAGACTCTGGGAATTCAGAGACAAGGAAGATAAGGTCCCTGTCCTTGAACAATACATAAATGAGAACTAAATTTGAACTTCTAAAATTTGGACCTTTGGACCTAAGTTTGAAGTACATAATCACTATCTCAATTTCAATACCATTAAAAGGTGGATCAAAATTAAAATTCTTCCAAGTCAGGACTCCTGCTAAGCCATACAGTGTCTTTGTACAAATTAAAACATGGGAACCCCTCATTTTTTAATGCCAAAATGGGAACCCCAGTTGGCTCAGATTGACACATGAACAATGCTGTTGTACAATAAGCACCCTTTTCTTCAAGGGGCACAAGGTAAGCAGGACACCCATGCAGGATTTTGGCCACCTATAGACCCCTCAGTTATACCCTCTTGTCCACAGAACATAAACTGCACAATCAATCATACATGGCAGTCGTCTTCCAGGTGGTGGGACTTAGAATGTATTGAGGAGCAACACAGACCCCCAGAAAACATTCCAACTTAATGTCACCCCTGCAATCCAAACAATTAAGCTGAGAAGATTAAAGTCTAGGAGATTTTGAGGTCAATCCAGAGATCAGGGAGCATAGTCAGGAGAACCCAAAAGTCAAAAAATGTGAATAGCTATGAATTCCACAGCAATGAAATTCCAGCAAGCTTTGTGATTGATTTTATACCAGGGACCTCTTTCATCTGCTAGAGAAAAAAAGAAAGGTAGAGTACCTTTATAGCATGCTTGTCCCAGCCATCTATTTTCTGGGTTGGATTACAAATGAACAGAGACCTAAGCTATGAATGCCATGTACATTATGAGTACTTACTAAATGCAAAGCAATAAAATCCTATTTTATGCAGAGGAAAATAGAGAAAGTGAGATTTTTTCTTTTAATCAGCTGGGTAAAAATGACTAATCTCTACAGTTATGGAAACAATTACTGGGTGAAAAGGAGCGGTCTCAAAAGTGTCCTGCATACACTATTCTAAAATATCTCCATATTTCATTTATTTTAGTTAGTGCTTTTCCAGTAGGCATGCATGACTGCATGTCATCAATTTGGTGAGTGAGAAGTTTGATAACACCATTTTTCTATATCATGAAGATAAATACACAACTTAGCTTTAGGCTTATAATTAAATGAACCACAAAACTCATTTATTAAAATACATTTCAGATTTTTGGACAGAAATTTATTCATGTTCAAAGGCAACAAGAAATTATTGTAAAGGTTATTGAACTGAAATTTGTATTGATATTATTTTTAACCCAGAAAAAAATGTTAGTAAAACCTGTACTCTCTTAACTATAAGTCATATTTAGGTGGACAAATTATAATAAGAGTAATAGAAAATATCTCTGGTAATATATGCTGACAAAATATGAATAACATTTTTAAAATGTGATTAAAATCAAAACCACTGCAATATCTATGATCATACAATAGCACTAGATTCTAGGGCAATCATCTAGCATCTATATTCTAGACTATCACAACTTATTCCCCCTTCCAGCAAGCACACTTGTTCTTAATCTTTCTCACACCTATTCTATCTTAATTTTCTACTAATATTTTACACTTACATATACACTCTTTTTTTCCTCCAAAGATAGAATTGTATACACACACACACACACACACACACACACACACAAATATATATTGATCTTTCCATTGAAAATATCTTATGAATACCTCTCCATATTAACACAAAGAGAACTACTTTATTCTATTAAAGGGCTGTATGATGTTCCATCGTATGACTCTCCTATGACTTCTCAGTGCTCCACTGAAAGACAGTTTTAGTTTTAGTTTTATGTACAACCCTGCAATTAAGTTAACATATGTCTTTATGTACTCACCATGTACCATATTTTTTCCATATAATAAATTTCTCAAAATAGGATTGCTAAATCAAAAGTTTTTATGATATTCTTGAGACCAGGATTTATTTGTAGATTCTCACAGGATTCATATAACACTCTAAAATATGGTGGTTACTAAATGGTATTAGTGGTTGACTACACTGACCTTTGTAAACAATCTGAACAGATACAATTGAATGGCCATTTCACTTTTCCCTACAACAATAGATTCTCCACAGCCATCTAAATCTTCAGTTTAGGAGGTTCTGGTGATAGGCAACTCTTTATTGAAAAGCAATGCTTTATTCTGTTTGATAGAAAGGAAAGCCACACTCCACTGTAACTGAGTGAGCACTAACATCTCATGATTTTACAGCATTATTGAGAAAATACAGCATGTATTAGGTGAGTGCAGTATACTTGAAAGAATATTGTCTTAAGGAAAGCCTGTTGCTATCCAGATTTGTCACTCTGCGCCAGTACTCTGTAGCACACAGCTTCTTCATTCATAAAATAAGATAAATGAAATAGACAAATTCTGTGGTCCTTTCTGATTCTAAAATTCTCTACTATAAATCATGTCAATAAAGATAGCATTGGGGCTTCCCTGGTGGCGCAGTGGCTGAGAGTCCGCCTGCCGATGCAGGGGACACAGGTTCGTGCCACGGTCCGGGGAGATCCCACATGCTGTGGAGCGGCTAGGCCCGTGAGCCATGGCCGCTGAGCCTGCGTGTCTGGAGCCTGTGCTCCGCAACGGGAGAGGCCACAACGGGAGAGGCCACAACAGTGAGAGGTCCGTGTACCGCAAAAAAAAAAAAAAAAAAAAAAAAAGATAGCATTGCCGTACTATTCAACTTTTAAAATATTCCTTCTGTTTTGATTGAAAATGGAATTATTAGAAACTTTTTTTCCTAAATTCCTTCAGATTGTATAAAAATGGGGATAAATGTGCATATATTCTCTGTAATTTGTGAACAGTCAAAATGGACATACTGATTCCTACTACAGTGTTTTTGTGAAGATACAGAGAAAGTACTTAGAATAATTTGCATAGGGCTTACCACATACAGCTAATCAGTGACTACCACTTTTCTCATTATAATCATTGGAGAAGGTTTAGAGCTTATGTGTAAATGCTGTATCACTCTATCCTGTTTTAAATTATAAAATTATTCAGAATAGCAGAAGTAAATAATTAATCATTATCAAAAAAATTTTATGACACAAAATACGTGGTGTCCAGTTCCTTTCATAAAGAATATAATACTTTCAAACATATTTATTCCTGAGCTAATATTGAGAGAGCAGAAGAACTTAAAAAGAATACACTTACTGTCATCAATCATCGTCGGTGTCTAAGCCATTAACTGAAAGAAACCTGTGTTATATAACTTAAGTAACAATGGCAAACCACATCTTTGGTGGAAGTGGCATCCCAGGGTTCTAGCACTTAAAATAGTTACCCCAAGTATATATAAAGGTCAGCACATGTATGTTTTATGCACTTTATTATTTCATAAGATTTCAAACTGCACCATACTACAGCAAGAAAGGATATGAGTCAATCATTAAATTTTTTAGAGGTAGAAGATTCAAAACTTTGATCCAATTTAAATCAATTCTCTCCTAAGGTACAATATACACACTGTCCATATTGCAACCAAACACCACAGAAGTTTTGTCTACATTCTTTCTGCTGCAAATGAAATTCTATCCTCTCACCTTTGGGAGCTTCCCATGATGTTTTTTCTGCATAGATTTCCCATCCTCTTGTAAGATCATAGTCAAATCTGACCTTCTTTACAAGGCAGTCACAATCCTCCTGCACTTGGTTTGAGATGCTAATACAGTTGACCTTCAATGACTGAATGTGGCTCTGCCACTTTATCTTGCATCCACAGAGGCCCTAAAATCCAAGTCTCTTTTACTCTAACCATATCATGTGCTTCTTACTATTCCCGCATCAGTTGGTCAACACGTATATATATATTTGGAACTGAATCCAATCAAGTCAGTTGAATTGAACATGACTCTTTATTCAACCTTTAAGAATATAAGACTCAAAATTAGTAATTATTCACTGGCCTCCACTAGTAGTGGAGCTTGACAAAAAATAAGCTATTAAATGAACTAAAACTAAACTATTAAACAAATTATAACTCCCCTCAACTTTGTTCCTTAAGTATTATTTGGAACCAGGAGAGTTTGGAGACTTGAGGAAATTTTAGTCCCTAATTCATTTTATTAACAGTATTGAGTGCATCCTAAACACTAGCTACATAGGAGTGAAAAAGATGGACATTCCCCTAACAATCAGAATTTTTCAATTTAGTGAAGTAAAAAAAAACCCTAAATAGATAATTATAATTCACTCTCACAACAGGGTAAGTAGAAAGGGTTGGGGACTCCCTGAAGGCTTCTAAGAACCATCTAAAATGTGATTTAAAAAAAAAAAAAAAGGACAGTGGAAATGAGCCAGAAGACACAGATGCAAAAGGAGGAGTGGTAGACATAGTTGCATAGCTATGGGAAAGCAATAGCAGCAAGGGGCTTGTCAGAAGATAAATCCATGTAAATTTTTTTATTCCCTGTAGCAACCGCCAAGGGGCCTTCTTGGGTTCAACTAAACATTTGTACTTACAAGACTAGTGCCATGCCACCCAGAAAGACATAGGATAATAACCACAGCTTCCTGGAAGAAAATACCAAGCTTCCTCTCAAGATTCCCATAAAATGAGTATGGAAGATAACCTAGCTAAAAAGCCTCATGTCCCAGAGGAGCCAATATCTCTTGTAGCAAATCCACTAAGGGCGTTCCCAGGAACAAGAGTCACCACACTCAGGAAAGTTCAATGTTAATTTGCCAATCAGGGGTAATTTTTCCACAAGCAAGATTGCCTAGACATACAGTCCACATCTTAACAGAACTAGACTAACAAGCAGTCATAATCTCATGCAGAAGTGGAGTAGATTTTGTTAATCCTCTGCCCACAAATTCTCTCTGATTACTTCTGGGTAGAACAGTGTTCCAGGTAGTGGACACAGCACGCAGAAGACTGCGGGAAAGGAACAAAGGGTAAATTCCAGGGTCTAAAAAGAAGTTCATAATGACTGGAGTATATCGGCCCTTTATAGAAAAAGTTTGCAAATCCCTATCCTAGAGTCTGAGAGTAGCCTGAGCTATAGACAAGACACAGGACTTGATTATAAAATTGGGAGAATTTCAATGAAGGCTGAATTTGCAGCCTTCACCAAAATCAGGTCCCTGATAGAGAAGGACTGAGACTTAACTCTGTCATAGTTCTGGATTCTAGGAATTCAAAACATATTGGCAGGGCCATACTCTCTGTCTCTGAAGATGCTAAAGAAGAATCCTTCCTTATCTCTTACAGCTTGTAGCAGTCTCCAGTAATCCTTGGCATTCCTTAGCCAATGAATCTTTCACTCTAATCTCTTCATCTGACTTTGCATGGCTTTCTCCCTTGTGTGTCTATGTGTTAATTTTAAATTGCCCTTTTCTTTTAAGGACACCAGTCACTGAAATAAAGCACACCGATATCCAGCATGATCTCATTTTAACTTGATTATATCTGCAAAAACCCTATTTCCAAATAAGGTCACATTCACAGATTCTGGGTGGACATGAATTTTAAGGGAATACTATTCAACTCATTCACCTTTACATCAATAATTAAGCTCTTATCTCAGCATGGCCTAAGTAGGAAAATGCTGGCCCTGCTAAGGAATAGAGGGATTATACTTAGAAGGAGTGACAAAACTTGGTTATTAAATACTGGCATGACCAGGGAAAGCGTGGCTTAGGAGTGGATTCTGGGGGTGTTGGACTATAGGATAGTGGAGGTTGGATATAAGATTGAGTAAGGTAGAGTTTTATTGATGTGGGGACACTCAGGATTTAATTTCCTGACAATAGACCTTAGAACCAGTATTAATACACTACTGGGGTGGCTCTTTGGAGTTTGAAAATACTGGTAGTCCACGTTAAATGAGGTGGAAAGAGCAGAACCACCTATGCAGAATGGAGAATGCAGAATTCTAAATGAGGAAAGGCTCAGAAAGTGAGCATGCTAGATTGAATCTGTTATATAAGATCCAAGACTCCACCAGCTGGTGGCATTCACTGTTTACAGAAGACAAAAAAGAATGTGATGGTGAGGCAGTCACCAACATTAATCAGAAGCTCAGCAGCATAGGCCAGGACTGACTAGAAAAGGTGCTGTTACAGATAAAGTACTGGGTTCCCAAGTATCAATGGATATGAAAGGATTCCAGAATAACAAACCCAGAAAACAGCACAAAACCACCAGAAACAAGGTTAACTTACTTATTATAATAGCACCAAGATCAAATGGCAAGTGGGGACATTGACCTTCAGGGACATATATGTAATGCCTATTGACCATGCTCTTACCAGGGACAAGATGAATGAAGAGTCAATTTGATATGGATGATATAATAAAAAGAAGTCCAGAATGAATGATGTCAGCTGCCCTGATGGAAAGTTATAATCAGTTGTCCATTTTCCAGACAAGAACCAGTTCTCACACTGTGACCCATCAATTGAAGGAATAGTTGTGTCTTCTTGAAGGACTCTTCAAATGCATGGCAAGTGTATACACTTTAAATTCCCTTTCTTTCCCAAAGGGTCCTATGGACATTCGCTTGGGTAATCATACACTGAAGAAAAAATACTAAGAGCTCTTGGATACAGAATCTGACTCATTCTGATATCCAGCGACCCAAAGCACCATCATGGCTCCACTATTTACAGTAAGGTCATATGGAATTCATACGGCAAAAGTTCTGGCCCAGGATTATCTCACTTTGGGTCCAATGTATCCATGGACGTATCCAGCTGTTATCATCTCAGTTCCTGAATGCATAATTGGAATGGACAAACTTAGCAGGTCCCAGGATCTTCACATTGATTCCTTGACACATGGACTAAGAGCTGACAGAAAGGCTGAGAAGAAGCCTCCATCCATCACAGTTCTCAAAACCAATGAGCACCACACCCTGGGTAGAATGGCAGAGATCAGGGCCATCCCCAAAGACTTAAATGAGGCAAGGGTAATGGTCCCTACTATACCACCATTTAAGTCACCAATCTAGTCTCTGCAAAAACCAAATGAATCAAAATGGAGCATAGTGTAGTTACTCAAGCAGTAGCCCCAACTGAAGTTGTTGTTCTAGGTACGGCATCTTTACTAAAACAGATCGACTAAGCCTCTAGTTCATGGTATGTGACTTTTGAGCTTAGTGTATATATTATTTTCAATATCCATCAGGAAGGAGCATCTGAGGTAGTTCACATTCACCTAGGACAGGCAGCAGTGTGTATTCCCGTTCTTTGCTCCAGAGATATGCTAAATTGCCTGCTCTCTGTCACAGTAAGTCCAAAGACAGCTGGCTCATCTGAACATTCCACAGGACATCATGTTAGAATGATGGCACTAAGCTAATCAGATCTGGTGAGCAAAGAAGGACTCTGGATACTCAGGTAAGAAGGTGGAAGTAGTCCAACCAGTGGCTGGAATACTGGTGTAGTTTTAGGAGTCTAAAAGTTTGAGGCTTGCCAGACACTTCATGCAAGGTAAAGTAAGAGCTACCTCACCTTGCACCTCTGACCCTAGATGAATAAAATGAATGAATAAAACAGTTTGCTAGTAGACCGCTTCCAGTTTCAGAGGCAGCATGAACTGCACTTGAGAGTTTAGTTCTGGCTCATTTATCAGATGACCCAGAAGGTTTCCCAGTTTTGAATGGATCCCAGGGTGAGGCCAGAAAGGGCTCCACAGCTGAGTCCAACCACTCCCTTTGGAATTTTGAGAGATTTCCTAGTGATAATACACAGAATAGCAATACAGATAGGATACCTTTTTTTTTTTTCAGACAAATTCCTCTATTGTTCTCTATTCAAAACCCTCAAATACTCTACTAACAGCAAGTACATAATCCTTAGTGATCAATGGACTTCTCTCCGCTCTGGCTTTGTCACATTACAGGCGTCTCATAGCAAAGCAATTTTAGAAAGGGCCAGGATCAGTAGTGAAAATGAAGAGTTGCTTATGTGACTAACTTATTTGAATGTAAAAGTGAGAATAAAAAGAAATGAGAAAAAGTAACTTCATTGTAAAAACAAATGAGGGTGGAGTTACTGTTCATCTTTTCTTTCCCTCATTATGACTCTATTTCCATCTATTTTATGCAAAAATGTAGAGTGTTGTTTAAATATTTTCCAAGGTAGGTAATTTTTAAAAAATATTTAGTATTGGGCTTCCTTGGTGGCGCAGTGGTTGAGAGTCTGCCTGCCAATGCAGGGGACACGGATTTGAGCCCTGGTCTGGGAAGATCCCACATGCCGTGGAGCAACTAGGCCCGTGTGCCACAACTGCTGAGCCTGCGCTCTAGAGCCCGCAAGCCACGGCTGCTGAGGCCCACGCACCTAGAGCCCGTGCTCCACAACAAGAGAAGCCACCGCAATGAGAAGCCCACGCACCACAACCAAGAGTAGCCCCTGCTCTCCACAACTGGAGAAAGCCCACATGCAGCAATGAAGACCCAATGCAGCCAAAAATAAAAATAAATAAATTTTTTAAAATATATATATTTCGTATTTATAACCAAATGCTTTAAAGAAAATAATATGATAAAATTTGATCTATATATTATGTAAATTAAAACATGACAGTCAATAACAATCCACATTCATATAGTTTTTAATTTCCAACTGGCAAAGCATTTTAGCATATAAAATAAATAATTAACCAATATATCTATAAAGAAGAAATGAGTGGATACTTTTATTCATTTGGAGACTGAAATCAAAGTACAGAGGTTTTCTGGACAGACTCAAATAATTTGAAGTGAAGCCATCTATTAATATACTTTATAAAAGTGCATTAGGCCCAGCTGGTATGTTATATGAAATAAGAATTTCTATCCACTTCTATTTTGGCACCTGAAAGGATTTATTTGTGCTTCTTAAAAATAGTCAAGCATTGTGCTAGGCCTGGGGATTCTAAAGTGAATAAGACGATAGTTCTGCCCTTAAGGACACATACACCCAGTTATATATAAGGAATTATAACTACAATAATGATTATAATTATGATATGGTATACTCTCAATATAAACAAAGTCTTTGCCAACAACAACAAAAAGTAGTGATGAACTCTGAATGAGGTTATATAAGACTTACAAGGAATAGAAGAAGCCATTAAAACTGAGGAAGAAATGATCTGTGAAGAGTGGTAGGCGAAGGTCTAGGTTCGTATTTTTGGTAGAACGACATTAGTTTTACTGTGAATACTAGAAATCAAAATGCCCATAAGATACAAATAACACCTACCAGATCCTCACATTTTCAAAGTCTAACAAAATATATGACAAACTTTGTAATGGGAAAAAGAAACATTTTTGACAAGTTAACATGGGATATTTAAATGTGCATTTTATTTTATGGCACTGTCTTGCATTACATCTCATGTATTTGTTTTATATCTATGCTTTTTATTACCTTGGGGATAAGCATTTATATGAAGAGCATCATTTCTCCTAAAACATTAGTAGCAGCAGTTGGCATTTAAAACTACTGTAAAGAATCATTTTCGTAACCTCTCTTTAGGGCACTACATTTTAGGAGTAGAAAAAGTTTGAGGAAAATAAAAGCAGAAATGTGTCTAGAGAAGCAAAAATTAGTGAGAAATCGCTCGGTGAATATCAATCACATTCTACTAGCAGAGTTTGAGGGCAACTAGATCTGAGGTATCCATCTTTATGTATGGTACACTTTACGAAGCTCATTTGAAACCAGGGAGCTTACTACAAAGCTACAAGTTTGATATGTTCATATAATAAAAGAATTTCTATCTCACTACCCATACATGATAGCAACAACATAATACACGTCAGCATTCTTTATAAGATATGGAAGTCTTGCCAAATGTAATAATAAACATCATTGCTTGCTCAATAATATATTGATTTTGAATAATGAAATAGATATTATCCAATAAAAACTATGAAAGAATATTTTGAGTGCTTATTCTGTGTCAAGCACTGTGATAAGTCCTCTGCATACATTCTTTCATTTAATCTTTTCAACCACTCACTAGTGGTAAGTAGGATCCTAAATTTACAACTGAGGAAACTGACCTAGAAATGTAATTTGACTTGTGCACAGAAATATAAGAAAGTAATATAGAGAAGGTAACATACAGATAATATAAAGACCTGAACAAAAGCAGTATTAATATCAAAGACCCAGATATTAATCATAAGAAATTAAACAACCATAAGAAAAAAATGACCCAATAAATAAATGAGAAAAAGGTTTGAACATACACTTCACCTAAGACATATGGTTGGCAAAGAAGTATGTGAAAATATACTCAGCATCATTAATTATTATGGAAATGCAAATTAAAAATACAGTGAAATACCAGTATACACCTACTAGAATGGCTAAAATTTAAACTTAAAATTAAATGACAATTGAAACTAACACAATGTTGTAAATCAACTATACTCCAATAAAAATTTAAAAATAAATACAATAAAATAAAAATTAAAAAAATGACAGCAGCAAGTGTTAGCAAGGATGTGAAGGAACTTGAACTCTCACACACTGCTGGCTGGAATGTAAAATGGTACAACCACTTTGAAAAACAATTTGAAATTCCTTAAAAAGTTAAAGATTCATGTGTCATATATGATCTAGGCTTTCCATACAAAGTATTTACCCAAGAGTAAAGAGAGCATATAACCACACAAAGACTTGTACAGGAACGTCCATAACAGCATTATTTTAATAGCCCAAAACTGTAAACAATCAAAATGTTCATCAGTGGGTAAAAGGATAAACAAACGGTGGTATGTCCTCAGCAATGGGATACTATTCAGCAATGAAAACTATTGATACACACTACAATTTTGAGTGGATCTCTAATTATGCTGAATGAAAGAAATCAGGCAAAAAGGTATACATACTGATTCCATTTACATGAAATTCTAGAAAATGCAAACTAATCTATTCAGTGAAGAAAAGCAGATCAGTGGATGCCTGGGATGAGGTAAAGCAGAGAGAGGCAGAAAAGAGGTATTACAAAATACAAAGGGGCATGAGGAGACTTTGAGAGGTGATGAATATGTTCATTATCTCAATTTTGGTGATGATTTCAAGATGTGTATATATATATATATATATGTCAAACTCTAGCAAGTTGTACACTTTAAGTATCTTCAGTTTATTTTATGTCAATTATACCTCTATAAGCTGTTAAAAGTGTGTATATTTACTTTGGTGCATCTGCGATATCTATTTTTTTATGTTATTTTAATCTGTGAGAATTAACATCAACATTTTAACAATGGTTCTTTCTGGGTAGAAGAAGGATTAGGAATGTTTTGAATTTTCTTCTGTGAGTTAATTATCATTTTCTCAATACACTACAACAGTTATATATATTCTTTTAAAACCAAAGCCTATTTTAAATTTTTTTAATTGTCCTTTTAAAAATATGTATCTACATCAAAGTAACAAGCTTAGAGCTAGTTTATGTATTCTTCCTACATTTTATATAACTGATTTTTTACAATGAAGATAAATTTTGTATCTAAAAATATGTCCTTTTAAAAGAAAGCATTATCTTACTACAGACTCTTGAAAATCTGCCCAATATACTGGCAACTATTTCCATACTTAAATTTGTTAAAGTAACCCGAAAGTCAATTTATAAACATCCTCTTTGGGTGTAGACCTTTATTTACTCTCAGATGAATTGGTGGTGACTTTTGTTTTTCCCTATTTCACTGCCTTGCCTCTCCCATCCCTTGGTCCTTGGACAGAAAAAGGTCAGAGAGGGAGGGCAAGTGTGGCTTGGCTCCATCCTTTCTTTTGCAGCGTCTAGTTTTTGACAGTACTTTTAACTTATGTGAAATAGTAAATTACAAACGCCCAAGAGAAGAAGTCTTTCGGCGACGACAGGTGCAATGTTTGTAACTGTCATCTGCCTTTTCCCAACCGCGACTGGCGCGCGCCCCCAGCCTCCCTCCTCCTGGAATTCGGTGCCTCTGGAAGGGGCGTGTGACGCAGTCGCCGTCACCTAGAGCTGCATTCTGATTCAGATCTTACGCCCCGGCGCGCTGAGCCGGCCTGGCCTCAGTTTCCCCACTTCTAAAGAGAAGGGGCCATGCTGCCCTGTTTCTTGTTCCTCTCCAAGCACATCAGCACTTCGTTGGTGTCCCTGCTCAGGGCGCGCCACGGCTTCGCGCTCCCGCCGCGCTGGGTCCCCAGGCGGCCCTGGGGCTCCCCGCCCGCCGCCCCCGGCCGCCTGCTGGTCGCAGCCGCGTCCTCGCGGGGACCAGCAGGACCAGCCGGCGCCTCCTCCAGCGTGCGCCAGAACTTCCACCCGGACTGCGAGGCCGCCATCAACCGCCAGATCAACCTGGAGCTCTGTGCGTCCTACGTGTACTTGTCTATGGCCTATTACTTCTCCCGAGATGACGTGGCCTTGCACAACTTCGCCAGATATTTCCTTCGACTGTCCCGGGAGGAGACCGAGCACGCGGAGAAGCTGATGAGGCTGCAGAACCAGCGGGGAGGACAGATCTGCCTACAGGACATCAAGAAACCGGACCAGGACGACTGGAAAAGCGGGCTGAATGCCATGGAGTGCGCTCTGCTCTTGGAAAAGAATGTGAACCAGTCGTTGCTGGAATTGCACACTCTGGCCTCAGACAAAGGTGACCCCCATTTGTGCGATTTCCTGGAAACCCACTATCTGAATGAGCAGGTGAAGTCTATCAAACAACTAGGTGACCACGTGCACAACTTGGTTAAGATGGGAGCCCCGGATTCTGGCCTGGCAGAGTTCCTTTTTGACAGACATACCCTTGGAAATGAAAACAATCAGAACTAACCCATAGGCTGCCTTCTCCACCGCCCAGGGTGTGCCAGGACCCAGAGGCAGCTGCTTCCTCGGCTTATTTTATGGACAGTGTACAGAGATCTGTGGTTCAAACCATAGTTTTATACCAATTGTTCCTCCTTTCCTTTTATATTCTTCTGGTACAATGTCCCAATAAAGTGATTTGTAGAGAATATGTATGTAGCCCCATGTTAACAATGGCTTTTTGCCCAGCCATCAAAATAATTTTCCCAGCCCAGGATGAGATGGTATAAAAAAGACTGCAAAAAAAAGCTACTGAAATAGATGCAAACTAAATTTCTCTGGTTACCAAACATCATTCCAGACCATGACCCTTCACTAAAATTCCATGATATTTAAATCAACAAATGCCTGTTATTTTCAAGACCTTATGTTAAAGGCTAGAGTGGGAAAATGTGTAAGATAAATATGCAAAGAACTATAACAAGATGAAGAATATATAATACTTAAAAATCATACATACAAAATTCTATAACAAATTTGTGATCTGTTTTTGAAGGATTATCTTACTACAGACTCTTGAAAATGTGCCCAATATACTGGCAACTATTTCCAGTCCCAGATTTCTCCAATCTGTGATCTGTTTTTGAAGGATTTTGTGATCAAATAAATTCAAGAGAAGCTACAAAAGGTATCAGTGTTGGTCTTGGAAAGTCACAATGTATGTTAGCATTCTAAGGGCTCTGGGAAGTCTTGAAATTAAAAACAAAAACCAAACAAAAAATCTTGGATCATTTTTTGTTTAGCTCAGTGTTTCCCAAACAAACCCAATCTCAGCTAGCTTTTTGTGCATGTGTTTTAACAATGATAATATAACTATACAGATATGTCTGATAAAAGACTATACAGACTCCATTTTAATATACCAAAACGAGTGAATACACTGCAGAAAACACCTTCCTGTGGCCTTTAAAATGGAGTGGAAAGAATACTGGGATGGAAAATTCAAGAAGGGATCCAGAATGAAGGAGGCATCAGCTGGGCAGATGTTTTCTTGGAGGGGGGAGGTGCAATAAAGTGAGTAGGAGAATATTTGGTCAATGGGCCTTCGGCTAGACTAAGAGTGCTGGGTGGTGTTTGGAAAGATGGGCTAGAGCATAACTATGGAGGTGAAAAGGAAGGGTTAGGTTCAATTTGGTGAGCAGTGGCAATGCTTCAAAGGGCTTCCAACAGAAGAATGCTATGCTTAAGTGTTGAGCAATAAGAAGTGTAGTTGTACAGAATAAAAGTCTGAAAACAACCTCAATGTTGCTGTTAGTTTGGGTCCTCTGAGAAACAGATGCCAAGATGGGATTAAGTGCACAAGAAATTTATTAGGGGAAAAAAAGAAAGGACATTGAAAGAAAATGGGAAAAGAGCTGGGAGAAGCAGGGAGAGCCTTCAGACTCCGTGTGAATCTGATTCTGAGGGAAGGAAGAAAGGAAAGTGGTTTGCAGTGCTCCAGAAATTTCTGCAAGGCTGTCTGGGAGACCTCCAGCCAAAATCGCTCATCAGAGGAATCCTAAGTGTCCAAATGGGCCTGCTTGAGTACATTTCCAGCATTCAGTTATTGACTGGGAGTGACCCACAGGAAGTGCAGCCTTGCAACAAACTAAGAGATGAATGGATTTTAGAGCACGGCAGCTGGGGTCCTTGGGAAATTGTACACCCTGCAGTACCAGATCTGAAAGATACACACACACACGACTGCACAAACTCAACAAAATGGCTTAAATTAAAGTGGCATGCATGGGAACTCTCTGCAGCTATTAAATATGATTTTATTAAACACATAATGATGTGGACAGAAATTCACAATGTGTTATCTTAAAAATAAGCTTATTACAAGACAGGGTTACATTATATAATTGCATATATATAGAATTCCAGGGAAAATTATATAAAATACATGAATATAAAATGGAAGTATATATACCAACAAATGTAGCTAGATAATCTCTTAGTGATATTGTGTTTGATATTTATTTTCTTAAGCTACTTGTTCTTTTTTAAATAAATCTCTTATCATGGGTACCAATTATTATCATAATAAGTAAAATAAAAATATAAATAAAAAGAAAGCAAAAAGGTCCTGAACCATGGTGAAACCAATGGGTATAGAAACAAGGAAATGTTGGTGAGAGCTTAGAGGTAGAATCTTTTTAATTTTGCAAATGATTCAATGAAGAGAATTCAGAAATGGGGTAAAAGAAGAAAACTAATAGAGCTCAAATCTGTGTTACCAGAGAATAGAGGACTTGAAAAATGATAGGAATCACAATAGGAGGAATAATTGGGGTGGGGCAGGGCCTAATGATTTGCTTTTGATTATGCTGATCAGTCTCACTATACATTCTATACTTAAGCTAGTTTATTGTGCTGCACAGGAATGCTATTACATTTCTGCAGAAAATCTCCTCTTCAACTCTTCTAGTTGAGTGTCTTTCAAACTGCATATTGCAACCTATTAGTGGGTCATGAAATTATTTAGTGAGTTATTATTCACCTTTTGTTAACAAAATAGAATTGAAGTGAAAGTAAGTGAAGTAAGAATATTATCTCCTGAATTCTTAGTTTGTGCGTGCGTGTGCGTGTGTGTGTGTGTGTGTGTGTGTGTGTGTGTTCATGTATTTACATCCTGGATAGTGATATTTCTTATTCTATGTTGCTGTCAAAAACATTCAATAGCTATTATCCTAAATAATTATTTGACATTTTCATCTCAGATCTCTAGATCTCCTTCCCCTCCCCACTGTCAATTGATAATCCTCTTATTTCACTGAAAACTTAGAAGTAATCACAGGAGAACTTCACACTTTCTCCTCATTGACTTGATCACATATTTGCATCTGTATTCACATACAAAGCACTTTGTCCTGCTACAACGGCTGAAGCATCTATTTTGCTCTCTAAAACCAACCAATCTCCCACTGTGCCTGAATCCCAACCCTCCCACATGCTCAAGGGCAAAAGGACATCACACCTACAATTATTCTCTCACTTGCATCATCGATTCTGCTCTTTCTATTAGTTGGTTCCCATGAGAAACAAAAATTGTGTTATTTCTTCTAATTTTTTTTTTTAAATGTCACCTTTGGACCTACATTCCCTTCAGCAAACACTAAGTTACCACTCTCTCTTTTACAACAAAAGTTCTTGAAAAAGTTATTTCTGCTTCCTGTCTCCAATTTTTCTGTTCTCTCTTGGTCCCTCCTAAGTAAGGCTGTGTTCACTGTTCACCACACCAACCTTGTTATTTTTCTGTCAAGATCATAAGTGACTTCTATAATAATAAATCGAGTGGTCATTTCTCAGCCTTCCTCTTACTCAACCAGCTAGCAGGACTTGTTATTTCTTAAAACCCTTGCTTACTATTCTTTATCTCCCTCTCCCTTTCTAATCCCCCTCATCTTCCTGAACTTTAAACATTAAACAATTCAGAATCAGTCCTCACATCTGGATCTCTTCTCTTCTTTATCTATACTTGTTTTCTAAAGATCTCATCCAGTCCTGTGACTTTTGGTTTTTTTATCTATTGACAAATAACATGCTTACATAGTTTGCTTGATTTTGCCTCCAGACATATATCTAAATATTTATTGATACTTCCCCTCAGATATTTAATAGACATCTCATATTTAATATGTTCAAAACTATACACTTGATTTCACCATCCTCTACAACCTGTTCAAATTCTTTTGCTTCATAATAAAAGGAAATTCCATTCTACCAGTTTCTAACGCCCTGTCATTCTTGACTACTCTCTTTCTCTTATACCTTATACCAGACCTTCAGTAAAATCCTGAATCTTAACAAGTGCTAACAATCTTGTCTTTGCCCCTTTGGTACAAACTTTCCTCTTTTTTTCCCCTGCGTTATTATATTTTCTGTTACACTTTTGACTGGTCTAAATGCTTCCACACTTGAGCACGTGCAATCATTACTCCACAAAGTTGCCAAAGGGTTTCTTTGTAAGTATAAGTCAGATCTTGTTACTTCTTCATTCAAAATCCTTCAATGGCTTCTCCTCTCGTTTGGGGCAAAAGTCAATGTCCTTAACATGCCCCACAAGGCCCTATGTGATTTGAAACCCTGATATCATCTCTATGCGTAACATAGATGTGTTTTGTGTGTGTGTGTGTGTGTAAAAGTGTAAGAAATGGTATGATTATAAGATACATATTTAAAATGAGGTCAAAGAGGTATCTCTCCCTCTCTCTCCCTCTTCCCCTCAGGCCTATTCCCTCGCTAGAAAAGAACACTTTGCCCCCAGATGTGAACATGGTTTGCGCTCACACTTCCTTCAGGTTTCTGCTCAAATGGCATTTTATGGAGAGTCTTTACTGATTATCCAATCTAAATTAGTCACCACATTTCCCGTCACTCTCCATCTTCTTACTCAGCTTTTCTCCACAGCAATTACCACCACCTGCCACATTTTTGTATTTGCTTATACTTTCTTTTCTCACTAGAATGTAAGTTCTGTGGAACAGGGACTTTGTTTTATTCACTACCAACTCCACAGCTCTACAGCAGTACTTATCTTTATAGGTTCTCAGTGAATGTAAGTGAATGAATGAGGGAGGGAGTGAGTGAAGACATCCAGAAGCCAGTTGGAAGTCCTGGTCTTCATCTTTCATAAAGTATCAGAGAAGTGAATCTGGAAGTTATTCATATAGAGATCATAAGTAAAACTGAAAAGGCTGAACTGACAAAGCGAGGAGATAAAAGAGACACAGGAGAGATGGGTCCAAATATAGACACTTGGAAAATTAGTGGAGCTCTATATTTAGGGGCGATTAGATTAAGAAGCCTTGACAGGATACAGAAAAAGAACAAAAAAATAGCAAGACCAAAAAAACAACACTTGCCTTGGAAGCCAGGGAAGGAGAAAGATTTTCCATCAAATGCTGCAGAGCTTAATGAGGTTGTGGATTGAAAGGCCATCAAATTATACTCTATTTAAAATTATTACGAAATAGTGGCTATATTTCCCTGTGCTGTAAAACAAATCCCTGTTGGTTATTTATTTTATACACGGTAGTTTGTGTCTCTTAATCCCATATCCCTATCTTGCCCTTCCCCCCTCCCCTCTCCCCACTGGTAACCACTAGTTTGCTTTCATCGTAAATCAACAATACTTCAATTTTTTTAAAATAACAAGGCCATCAGAGTTGGCAGTTCCGTAACTCATTGGTTATTTCAGAATAGTGGCTTTAAGAGTGGTAGAGACAGAAGACCATATTCATGGAGTTAAGGTAAACAGAGAATATAAAATTCTCATTTGAAAAGTTTTTTTCTTTTTTAAGTAATTGAAGATACTAGAGGGTACAGGATGGCTTTGATTGCTTTTGGGACAAGAAAAGAAGCCAGTAAAAAGGAAAGACTTGAGAAGCAAGTGATAGAATGAGGTTCCAGTGGAGAATGGAACACAAGGTAAAGAACCTAGGTATGATCTGCAAGGACATGTCCTCTGAAAACAGAATGCATGAAAGAGGAAGAAAGTAACATAAACTTTAAGATGAGAAGAGGGCAAATTGAGTGTACTTACACTGGCTGAGCTCAAACTTCCAAATACAGTGAGGCAGGAGATAGATAGGCCCCAGGCTGAAGAGCTGGAGTTTGTCCCCTGTGGACAGATATTCCAAGATGAAGAGGAGGAGGAGCTAAGCCCTGCCCAGATAAAAGACACATGTTTCTCATTCTCAGAGTCAAGGAGACCTTCCCAACTATACATGTGCAGAAACACTCTTTGGAGGTCAAAAAGGGAGGGGGCGGGCTTCCCTGGTGGCGCAGTGGTTGAGAGTCAGCCTGCCGATACAGGGGACACGGGTTCGTGCCCTGGTCAGGGAAGATCCCACATGCCGCGGAGCGGCTGGGCCCGTGAGCCATGGCCGCTGAGCCTGCGCGTCCGGAGCCTGTGCTCCGCAACGGGAGAGGCCACAACAGTGAGAGGACCGCGTACCGCAAAAAAAAAAAAAAAAAAAAAAAAAAACGGAGGGGACGCTACCACATAGTAAGTGATGTCAACCTACCCAGTGGCCTCTTTGCTAGAATCCATCTTGGCTAAGAGATGCATGCTCACACATGGGAGGACCCTCAGATATACCAAATACGGACTCAGAACCAGGCAAAGCAAGATGATTCGCCAAAGGAAACCCAGAAGAAATGTCTCATAAAAGTGATTCAAACTACCACGAGGGCGAAACTCTCTCTCTGAGGCCACCCGTGTGTCTATCCACACGTACTCTTTTTCCTCCAATAAACACTTTACTTGTTTTACTGATTTCCGTCTCTATGTGGAAATTCATTTCTACACAGCTGAAGGGCCAGGGCCTTACCACCGGTCACTGGCCCTGGTGGTCTAGTGGCTAGGATTCAGTGCTCTCACTGCCACAGGCTAACTTCAATCTCTGCCAGGAACCGAAATCCTGCTTCAAGCTGCTGCAGGCTGAGGCCACCCGAGATCAAAAGTAACAAATGAGGTCATCTACTGATATACAGCTACTTCTATCTAGAAATATTTTAATTAACTTCATTTATCAGATCTTATTACAAAATAGTAAATATAAGTCATTTTACAGATGGGATATAATCTTTACTCTTTGTCTAATATTCATAAAACTACAAATCAAAAAGCATACACCTGGAGTCGAGCCAAGTGGAGACCAGATTTTGAAACAAAAATCTAGTTTACAGAAAGAAATGACTCCAAACCCCTAAATATCATAAGACATTGTTCTGCTCTTGAGCACAAACACCAAATGATGCCAAGATCCAAGGCCTTCAGACTTGCAGGAAAATACAGCACATTCCCCCTAACATTAGCAGCTATTGAAAATCATCATCTTTCACATTCAACTGTTAACCAGGTTTTGTGCAGTTCATTTAAAAGCTTCCTTGGAGAAGCACTTAGTCTGCATGACAAGATATCTCAGAACAGTGTGTGTGTGTGTGTGTGTGTGTGTGTGTGTGTGTGTGTGTGTGTAAATTCCTTACTGAAATTTGACCCAGAGTTCCTGAAGCCAATAAAGCTCACTTGACTTTTTAAAAATTTGAACTTCACCTTCAAGCTTTCCACTCTCAAATAAAAGCATCAGAGAAAACATTCAGCAACACCACTGTAACAAACGAAGGTGAGAGGTGTCTATGGTGGAGAAAAGGGAGCACGAGACACTCCAAGAGTGCTCCAAAGACACATTCAGGAAGCAGACAACTAGAAAACACGCACAACTGATAACCAGACCTGACCAGGGTAGTATTTCTGCTCACAACAGACTGTTAAGCATAAACTGCCAAACAACACACAGTTTATGAAATCAAGAAGGTGCACAGGCTTTGGCACGGGTTGTTAGTTTTCCTAAACTTCATATTTCTATTGTGCAAGTTTAAGACACTTAATAGGTATATTTGTTTTGGAATGAATAAATGAACAAAATGATATGTTTGTGTGTGTGTACATGTGTGTGTGTGTGTGTGTGTGTGTGTGGTGTGTGTGCATGCTCCTGTGCTTGCTGAGTGTCAGACGGAATGCCAATACCCAACAGGGAGAGGGACTGCCTGACAGTCTCAGAGAACAGACCATAGACATGCACTCAGGGTTGGGCTCCTTCCAAGCGACCTGGCCAATTTCCCAGTACAGATGGTGGCCAGTCTCCTGAGAGAGATATCTAATGCTTTTGGACAAACCTCAGTCTTTCTTAAACCTCCTGAGCCCCATATTTTCATAGACTGAATTAGCAAAAAGAATTTCCTGTACCGTAAAAGGACTGTTAGACTAATAAAATGGTATTGCATGACCTATACACAGATCCTAGATAGTGTAGTCTGGTAATTAACAGCCTGCACTTGAGAATTCAAAATACTTACATGACAATAACTGCTCCACCACATACCAAATGCATGATTTTGGGAAAAGAAGTTAAACTTTTGGAGATGGATTTCCCTCTGCCATAATAACAACCTATCTCAAAGTTTATTGGGGAACTAAATGAAATAAAGGATATAAAGGCCAGCACATTGTCTGGTACATAGCAAATGCTCAATAAATATTAGCTGCTCAGAATGGGTATTTTAAAAAGGGAGAAAATTTTGTCAGTGTGTTTGTGAATATGTTTGCTTGTGTATGCAAAGACTACCTCTGAAAGGATAATGTCAGTTGCCCTCAATGAAGAGAACCTGGTAGCTGGGAAAGGGGTGCTAGTAAGACTTTTTTCATTGTATAGCATTTTCTGTCTCCTGAAATTTTAACCACTTGAAATTATCACCTTTCAAAAAATCATAAAATTTAAATGTAGCAAATAAGAGCTTCTATTAATTTTACTCACTTCTAAGCATAGCATATATGATGCATTTCTGTATACTGTGTCCCACATTAAATTAAGAAGTAATCCAAATACAAAGCTGGAAGAGGACACATATTTCCCTCTTTATATCTACCCTAATACATTTCCCAAAATTGTTTGTTCCTCTTGCTCTCTGCTTAGCCATTGATTAAATACATAGGTAGTCCTGGCTTCACCTTGTTTCAAATGTATGAATTTCAGTTAATATAGTTTAAATAACAACAGTCCCTCAACAAAATGGTTCAAATTTTAGTTACCGTGGTACATTTACTGTGAATAAATTGCATGAAGGACAGACTTGCTGATAGCTCTTTAGTCTACAAATCACTGTATAAATGGCAGCTGCACATCATGATCAGTTACCAATCATGTCAACTCTTTTAAAGCCTGTTGGTGATTGGTCATTGTACATCTGTCATTCACTTTACCTTCAGATAGTAAAGCACATAGTTGTGTTGTCTCCTTGTCTCTCAGTGACAAACCCAGTAACATTTTATAATATTGAATAATCTGAAGAGAGAATTGGTCAAAATATGAAAGTGCAAGAAAGAAGTGGAAAACAATACTATTAGAAGTGAAATTGGATATTATTAGAACTTATTGCCCTAAATGAGCAGTTACAACAAAAAAGATTAAGATATCCCAGAGAAGTGACACCCGCAAAAAGTTTCTCATTTAAAGAACTCTTTAGAGAGTTCTTTTAGGAGATATCTCACAACATTCAAAGTGCAAAAGATAGAATTTTGGAAATGAATCCAAATTTTTAAAGGAGTATGACAATTCACTAAGACATGAAAAAAAGATTCTTGTCCCATATTCCCATATGCTGTTACATTATAAGAAGAAAAAGGCAAACACTGATCAAACTACAGTTGACACTTTTTTCAAAGAAATAAAACACTTTAATTCCCAATGTTTCTAATGTTTTAAATTTCAGAGTATTAAATAAATATTGGTTTTACCATTTTTTTTCATTTCCCTTTACATTTATAACCAACAGTAAGGGAGTAGTTAATGTTTTGCCAAAAAAATGTTTAAAGGTCATATAACAAGTATTTAACTTGGCATGACTGGCCCTGTATAGTCTGCCTTTGTAACTTCATGTCCCACGTCTTTGCTCTCTATACCCTAGCTGTACTGGCATTATTTTAGTCTCTATATTCACCATGCACACTCCTGCCACAGAATCTTGCCATGTTGCTCCATTTGCTTCCTTCCCTTTTTCATCTACTTACCTCCTACTTAATCTCCAATTCTGCAACTGTCACTTATGCAAGGAAGAGATCTTCTGTTTGCCCCTCCAGAACTGCATTCTGCTCTTCTTCACCTTTCTCCATTCTAACCTGCAAGGACATAACAATGGGCTCACCTTCCCTGTGGTCCCATCAAGTTATTTGTTCTCCCAGCTCCCTCTTTTCAATGTCACTGCAGGTTTGCAACATTCCTCCTGTGAGAAAGGCGGCTCCCTCTACTTAGCCATCTCTCTCTCGGCTCTAATAAGCCCCTCTAACTCTTGCTGTATTAGGCCTAGGGTGGAAATGTCCAACCCTTGCCCTACCCCCCAACCACTTCTTTATACATAGAGGCTTTATTATACTCTCTTCAAATTATCTTATTTGTGCCCTGTGTTTCCTGTCAGGATCCTAACTATGATCTTGTTCCTGCTTTGTTCTCCAGCACGGTCTCTTAAGACTTAGACCCTCATCCCAATCCATACAGTTTACAGTCTCAACTGCAATATACTGGACTACTTACAGCTCCCTGATGGTGCCCTTTTTACCCTTAGATCTTCTTCCTTATTATTCACCTGCCCCAGTATCCACCCACAATTCAGAAGTATTCTCTTCCTGAAAGCTTTGACATCCTCAGCCTGCAACCTTCTGGTTTGGGTAGTCATTTGAGCTCCCATACACTCTGTCTATACCATAGCCTTATCACTCTGTGATTGATTATTCGTTTGCCTTTCCTACAAGGCTCTGAATCACAAAGTCTGTAGTTTCTAGTCCCCCAGGGCCTAATAAACTGCCTGGTATATGATAGCTATTCAATAAATGAAAACTACAAAGCTGTATATAAAGTCGAGCTAAAGTAGTTCAGAGCCTTACTATGATACATTAAGGAACAGTAAATTATCAACATGTTTACATCTTTTCCCAAGACAATTTTTTTTCTCCAAATATAGCATCTTTGTAAGAATAGTTACCATAGCCAAAATACTGCAATAAGTATACATCATGATGTAATTTCCTTCATCAGACATTTATTCCTTCTGAAAATAAGATCTCTAAGCTTACTTCTCAATCCTTCTTCACTGAGCATTTTATCCCTTCAGTGTTGTCAAAGAAAATACGGTACATTGAAAAGCAAAAATAACCCCAAAACTTGGGTCAAGAAAGGTTTTGGAAGGTTTTTCTAGGTAAAACATTATGAATTTTTCATAGCATTGCTACTCCCACACCACTTGCAGTATTGATGCACATTTACCACTTGTTTCCATGCTTTTATTAAAACTATTTTTCTCTTCTCTTGTATGGCTACCTCTTCCTCTCTCCTTCCCCATTCAACCACATTATTCTTCACCCTATCCTTTAGAGAATGTTATGGTGTGCCAACTAAATTTCCTTACCCCTTTCAGGACTAGAGCGGTTATTCCTTCAATTGCTGGGAATGTTGACAGTGGATGCTCACAGCTGAATCCTCCTATCTAAGGAGTACCTTCAGCTGAGCAGAGCTGTAGCTCTATCACACCTCCTTCCTGGGGGCAGTCCACATCCAATGACTAGTCAGTGTGGAGGGTTAGGAGGAGGAAGGCAAATAGAGAATGTAAAGCAAAATGACTCCCTTGTTCCAGTTATGAATGACTATGCAGGAACATCCCAGCTCCAGAGGTCTCCATGGGATCAGCTGAGCTGCTGCTGTGATTGTATCACAGCCCAGTCCCTCCCTCAGCTTAATCTACTTTCCTTCATTTCCCTCAATGGTTGACCCTGAGAGCACTCCATAAACTTCCTGCATGCCAATCACTATCTGAGTCTGCTTTCTGGGGAAACTATGAGAGCCCTCAAGAAGGAGCTCATGTAAATAAGCTAATATGAATTCTTCCGTGCTTCCTTCCATGAATATTTAATCATATACAAACATATATGGGCATATAAATGTACATATGTATAATAAGTATATGATTTTTGGTTTTTTTTAAAAATGAGATCTCATTATAAATTCAATTTACCATTCAACAATACCTATATAATTTCCTCTAGGCAATTTGTATAGCTCCATAGCTTTAGTTCATTCTTTTAGCAGCTAAATGATTTTCCATGGTATAGATATATAATATATTCAATTATTCATCTTTTGGTGGGCACTCACCTTCTTACAGTATTATTTTACTTTGGCTTCCATGAACAATGCTGGAATAAATATTATTGTACATATACCCTAATAGACTGGTACCTCTATTTCTGTAGGATAGATTTCTAATGGTGGCACAAAGTTCAGGAGTATGTATATACTTTTTTCAAACATATATTGCCAGATTTATTTTCAAAACTCTACAAAATTCACATTATGCAGATGATAACTTTTGAACTGATTATATATATCTCATTTTGATATACTTCTTTCTTGCCCTCTAACAAAGCCAAGTTATTTTGTGTGAACTTCCTTTTTCAGGGTGAAGATACAGAAAGGTCCCCAAAACACACTTTGACAACTTTTTAACAACTAACAGAACATGGAAAATATCTTTTTATATTTTTAATTTTTATTGGAGTATAGTTGATTTACAATGTTGTGTTAGTTTCTGCTGTACAGCAAAGTGAATCAGTCATACATATACATATACATATATCCACTCTTTTTTAGATTCTTTTCCCATATGAAAATATCTTTTTAAAAGCAAAAGTACTGCTTTCAATTTAGGGCAAGTCTAGCTTTCTTCTAAGTTAGTGTTAAAACAAAGTTAGAGGGACTTCCCTGGTGACGCAATAGTTAAAAATCCATCTGCCAGTGCAGGGGACGCGAGTTCGATCCCTGGTCCGGGAAGATTCCACATGCCGTGGAGCAACTAAGCCCACAACTACTGAGCCTGCACTCTAGAGCCTGCGAGGCACAACTAATGAAGCCTGCGTGCCTAGAACCTGCGCTCCACAACAAGAGAAGCTACCGCAAAGAGACGCCCGCATGCTGCAACCAAGGGTAGCCCCCTGCTTGCTGCAACTAGAGAAAGTCCACGTGCAGCAATGAAGACCCAATGCAGCCAAAAATAAATAAATAAATAACGAAGTTATAGGCTATCATTCTGTTTAATTTTATCTGAGACAATTTCCTTTTTTTTAATTCAAACGCTCTTAAAAGCAGTAGAGTGTATTCAACCTCTTTTCCCCCAAGAATTGGTATAGAAAATGTCTATGTGTTCAAAAGTGAGTGATAACCAGTACAAATTATTAGAACCAGGGATTTCTCAGGATCCTGGAAATAAATATTGGTTTTTAAAAGCAGAAAACAACATACAACTTACCACATTCAAATTTTAAATGCATTCAAGTGCAAGATTAACTAAATGTGACCATCCATGAGTTCAAAAGCAAACCATTATGGAAACTTTAAAAAACATGATAAAAATATTAAGTTCTTAAGTGTATTTCTCATGACAAAATAAAATGTACATTACCAAACCTCAACTATTGTGCCATTTGAAAATTTGTCAAGATTTGCAAGGAAAACAGCTTTCCTCTTTGTTTTAGCTAAATTAGAAGTTAATGAACTGAATATTCCAGTGTAGCATTAATGTAAATAAATACAAATCTATGACAAGAGTTAATCAAATTGAGTTGAACAATACATTTTCCCAAGTACATTTTGCACAAAACCACAGGCTGAGGAGTGATTATTTTTATGCATGGGCACTTGGCACTTTCAACTTGAAAAACATTTTTGTCAAGTAAAGTCAATACTATTTGTAAGCTCAACCTACTGGTTGCTAATGTTAGGACACCACCTTGTGGATAAGGCACCTAATTTGGAGACCTGTCTATGTGAAATCACTTACAAAGCAAAAGGTAAAAAGTGTTCTAAGTATCATAGAAACTAATCCATAGTTTCACCTTTATTTTATTAGCATGTCTACATAAGGTAAAGGTTAAGAAAAGAATACTGAATAATTTTTATCAAAAGAGCTTTTTTCCCACTGTGCATCAGCTGCAAACTAAATGTTGTATTTCAGAAGAGCTATCTGTTAGAAATGCATTTTAATGAAAAAGTTTTCCAGATAATTAATGAAATCCATATTAGTGAAGGTAACTTTTCATTTAATACTATAATTTAGTGCCAAACACTTTTTTTAAGTTATAGATTAATTGCCCTGGATTTCGTATGGTCAATATCGATAAGGATGTATGAGTTATATGAGAATCTCAAATATCAAACTGGTTTTCTCTTTAAAATGTATTAATATTTCCATTAGTCTCTCTAAAATTAAAAAGTCTTTAATACTTACAGGAATACTGATACATTAGGGCTTTATAAAAGAGAAATAAATTAGCAGAGCACAGTACAGTGTCTGGAGGGCTGAGCACTACCTCTGGAACTAATCAGCCACCCACCTTGGACAAATCAATTCACTTATTATGTCTTAGTTATCACAGCTGTCAAAAGGAATAATGGCAGCTTAACCAAACAATATTTGCAAAGATATAAAACAGTATGTATCAGATTTCTGAGTCTACCATAATATAGGAAATGAAAAGAGAAATGGATCTGATTTTATTCCTGGTTCCATTTCCTGAACTCTGAAACAACTGGTTTCTTCGGCACTTTTTAAAATTTTGCTGATCATCCCTATATGCTCCCAACACATTTTCTTTTTTTCTTTTCATAAGGTTTTTTGAGCGGGGTCTATTACTTGCAATAAACCATCTTGGCCAAAACACAAGCCATGTGACTTAGGGAAAGGAATTACACCCATTTAATGGAGAAGGGATTAAAATTTCAGGTCTGGGTTTGAAATCTGACTTCTTCACTTACCAGATGGATTACTTTGGGTAAGTTATTGAGCTTTCTCTCCCTTGGTTTTCTAATTTTCCTGAAAGGGCTCTGAAGACTGCTATTTTAAAGTGTGTAACACATTTACCACAGTGATTGCAGTGTGTCAAGTAGGATATGGCAAAAAATAATAGTTTCTCATAATTATTATAAATGGATATTATTTAATTTGACCTCCTTCCCAACTTGAAAATAAACCAGACCATGAAATATCCATCATTCACAATATTTGTAGAAGAAATAATGCTGTTCTTCACTAATGCCCACAAAATATCCAGTCAGAAGAAGACTTAAATGGTACTTTGAAGGAGTCTGAATTGATTTTCTCTAAAGGGCTGAAGCTTTAAAATAATTTGTAATTTCCCTACTGCACCACAGTACACAGAAAACAGTACATTCAACTCTTGGAAAGATTTGAATCTCCACAGACCATTAGTCTATAATGAAAATAATTTATGAGAATCTTTGACTTACAAAGGTGACTTACCTTCCCTGTAATGGATTTGAAACTGCTTCAGTTTATATGGGGTCAAGGTTCAGCAAACTGCTGACTGTTCAAATAGCTTAGTCACAGAAGTGATCAGATATCTTGGTGAAGGAAACAGAGCAATATAAAGATAACTCTTAGTCTCTCTCTTACTATACAATCCTTTAAAAAGCAAAAAAGCCAATTGGTTATTTTGGAAATTTGATAATGCACTGTTTGCAGCCACATATGTGACTATAGATTTATTGAACTAAAAATGCAGTTAATTAAAACAAAAGCATTTCATAAATGGACAAAAAGAAGTCTCAGGAAATAAGTCAACATGCCCATCACCTTTTTTTCTTTTCTAAATCAATTTCTGAACTCCCTTTAAGGGTAAGCTCAATTCTCAACATTTCCCTTAATTCTTCCTTATCCATCATAGTTAGTAATGACTGTACTAAGCCATCTTATACTAGATTTGATTCCTCGTTTATAAGTTGGGGCCAAATCAAGACACTCCAAGCAAACTAAAAACCTAGGATTCCATCAAATCCATAGTCCTTAAATATAAATTTAGCATTTACCTTGGAGGGGGAAAACCTGATTGTTTCATGATCATAGAAATATAAACATATTTTTTCATATTCAGGCTGAAGGATTTGCTACATGCATAATATTTGAACTCATTTGAATTATATTTCATTTCATATTTTTCTCAGTCACAGCTGGATCACATTATTCACACTCAAAAATACTGAAGGTAATATACAGGAATATAGTTCCAAATTCTTTTCCAAAATAGGTGTGTTTGAAAAATCAATGAGAAATTCTGTTATGTCCCCACCCCTTTGAAAATCATTATCCTAGCATGTTAGCACAATGTTGAGTTATAACAGATATTTAATATAGATTTGTGGATTTCATAAGGACTTCCCATGAACCTACTGCTTTCATGACAATTTTAGATTTCCTTCTTCCTGTGTTAACATATCTCTATACTATGCCTCATAGCAAAAGAATCATGTTTTTCAGTAAGTCATATTTTAAGGTAATTCCTAATATACATCTTTCAATAATTTCAAATATTAACATTTTTGCTGCTTGGTTAAACTACTTTTTAATTATGCTTTTATATACTCACACTATGCACTTAACAACTTTTTAATTGAAATCAATAGTGCATTCTATTATGAGCTGATTCACTGGCAGCAAAGATTTGAGAGAAACATTTTGCATATTACATTCTTGCTTGCAACTGAATCCAGATTGATCCAGTGCATTTATAGTAAGAATTCTTCATTGAAAGCAATGGAGCTGAGCCCAGATTAAGAATGCTCCATTGCTTTCTAAGAAGTACAGTCATAAAACTTATTATATTTAATATCAGGATCATCTTTCACCTTCTGCCTCCCTACAACATCTACACTGTCTTTAACCCAAGACAATATAATATCTATTCTCATTTTCAGGAAATATTTCTGAAATGTGTTACACAGAAAGCTAAGTTCTAGTCAAGAGTACCAGATGATGGGAATGTAAATTGATACAGCCACTATGGAGAACAGTTTGGAGGTTCCTTAAAAAGCTAAAAATAGAACTACCTTATGACCCAGCAATCCCACTACTGGGCATATACCCTGAGAAAACCATAATTCAAAAAGAGTCATGTACCACAATGTTCATTGCAGCACTATTTACAATAGCCAGGACATGGAAGCAACAAAAGTGTCCATCGACGGAGGGATAAAGAAGATGTAGCACATATATATTCAATGGAATATTACTCAGCCATAAAAAGAAATGAAATTGAGTTATTTGTAGTGAGGTGGATGGATGGACATATAGTCTATCATATAGATTGAAGTAAGTCAGAAAGAGAAAAACAAGTACCATATGCTAACACATATATATGGAATCTAAAAAAAAAAAATGGTTCTGATGAACTTAGGGGCAGGACAGGAATAAAGACACAGACATAGAGAATGGACTTGAGGACACGGTGATGGGGAAGGGTAAGCTGGGATGAAGTGAGAGAGTAACATTGACATATATACACTACCAAATGTAAAATAGATAGCTAGTGGGAAGCAGCTGCATAGCACAGGGAGATCAGCTCAGTGCTTTGTGACCACCTAGAGGGGTGGAATTGGGAGGGTGGGAGGGAGATGCAAGAGGGAGGAGATATGGGGATATATGTATATGTATAGCTGATTCACTTTGTTATAAAGCAGAAACTAACACACCATTGTAAAGCAATTATACTCCAATAAAGATGTTAAAATAAATAAATGAATAAATGGGATTAAAAAAAGACTACCAGATGATTATTGCTATCAATAGTTGTTACAATAAAAGAAATAAATTAAAAATGTCTTCTTGTTGCTGTTTATTTTTTAATTGAGGTTCTTATAATCTGACAATTCTGCCATTTCTCATGTACACCACAATCCAACAGCTGAGATAATATTACAAGACTATTGTTAGAGGAAAAAAGCAAGCCTAAGTTGCTTTTTCTCCAGTCCTGGTTACGGGTTATGCTGAGTTGTTCACCCACCTGATACTCCTTCTCCTGGTGCCAAGATACACACATTGACACATAGAAAGTGGTTGAGGGGCAATATGTAATTGGTGAGTAATCAAAGGAGAAAGAAGTTCTCTGCAAAAGTACTTGGTTTACAAAATGTTAATCATTTTGACCTACCTAGCATCACATTTGAACTAAATTAGGAGGCAAAGTTGTCTATAATTCATTAAATCAAGCACTCTTTTATGTGTAGGAAGATGCTCATCAGTACAGGGGAAGATAAAAGCCCAGCAACCTCCATACTGTTCCTTAAAAAACTACAAATAGAACTACCATCTGACCCAGCAATCCCACTACTGGGCATATACCCTGAGAAAACCATAATTCAAAAAGAGTCATGTTCCAAAATGTTCATTGCAGCTCTATTTACAATAGCCCAGAGATGGAAACAACCTAAGTGTCCATCATCGGATGAATGGATAAAGAAGATGTGGCACATATATACAAAGGAATGTTACTCAGCCATAAAAAGAAATGAAATTGAGCTATTTGTAATGAGGTGGATGGACCTAGAGTCTGTCATACAGAGTGAAGTAAGTCAGAAAGAGAAAGACAAATACCGTATGCTAACACATATATATGGAATTGAAGAAAAAAAAATGTCATGAAGAACCTAGGGGTATGACAGGATTAAAGACACAGACCTACTAGAGAATGGACTTGAGGATATGGGGAGGGGAAGGGTAAGCTGTGACAAAGTGAGAGAGTGGCATGGACATATATACACTACCAAATGTAAAATAGATAGCTAGTGGGAAGCAGCCGCATAGCATAGGGAGACCTAGAGGGGTGGGATAGGGAGGGTGAGAGGGAGGGAGACGCAAGAGGGAAGAGATATGGGAACATATGTATATGTATAACTGATTCACTTTGTTATAAAGCAGAAACTAACACACCATTGTAAAGCAATTATACTCCAATAAAGATGCAAAAAAAAAAAAAAAAAAGCCCAGCAACATACTGAAGAGTCATAGAGTCACTGACTATTTTAACTGAAAATGTCTTTAAATATCATCATGCCCTAATATGTTAACCACTCAGCTTTTGTTTGAATGAAATAAAAGAATAAATAAATTCATGGCTGATCAAATTGAGAAGAGTGAGAACTGCTTTAGGACAAGTATGAGAAATAACTTTTTTTAACAAGGACTTCATATATTTAAAATGTTACAGTATTATTGTTTAAGAAAAAGAATTTTTGAAAATATGTATTGGATTTTCAAGTCAATAATAAGAAACATCAAATCTTATTAAATACATAGTTAATAGTTGCAAAATATATTAAACTACATCAAGCACAAATGCAATTTGTATTAAAATTACTTTCTTCAATCTCAGGCTTCAGTAGATATTATCAGAATTAGTCATAATTAATTTTAACCCAATCTAAATTTAGAGGCTTAGGAAATCTTGATACTGTACTTCAGAAACTAAGAGTTTTAAAACCTGATTGCAGCTTTGTAATTGCAGTTAGATATGATATCACAACTTGTTATTCCTCTCAAATCTAGCAGAAGTAAACGTGATCCCTTGACTAGAGAATTTTGGATTCTGATTCATTAGGCAAGCAACCCAAGTCTGACCAAACTTTAAAAGAATCCTCCAAGTGGCCTTATAAAGAAAAAAGTAATGTTAGAGATTCCAATATTGTCATAAATTGGGAGGGCTTATTCTTTTTTTTTTTTTTTTAACATCTTTATTGGAGTATAATTGCTTTACAATGGTATGTTAGTTTCAGCTTCACAACAAAATGAATCAGTTATATATATACATATATTCCCATATCTCTTCCCGCTTGCGTCTCCCTCCCTCCCACCCTCCCTATCCCACCCCTCCAGGCGGTCACAAAGCACCGAGCTGATCTCCCTGTGCTATGCGGCTGCTTCCCACTAGCTATCTACCTTACGTTTGGTAGTGTATATATGTCCATGTCTCTTTATCGCTTTGTCACTGTTTACCCTTCCCCCTCCCCATAGCCTCAAGTCCATTCTCTAGTAAGTCTGTGTCTTTATTCCTGTTTCACCCCTAGGTTTTTCATGACATTTTTTTTTTAAATTCCATATATATGTGTTAGCATACGGTATTTGTCTCTCTCTTTCTGACTTACTTCACTCTGTATGACAGACTCTAGGTCTATCCACCTCATTACAAATAGCTCAATTTCGTCTCTTTTTATGGCTGAGTAATATTCCATTGTATATATGTGCCACATCTTCTTTATCCATTCATCCGATGATGGACACTTAGGTTGTTTCCATCTCTGGGCTATTGTAAATAGAGCTGCAATGAACATTTTGGTACATGACTCTTTTTGAATTATGGTTTTCTCAGGGTATATGCCCAGTAGTGGAATTGCTGGGTCATATGGTAGTTCTATTTGTAGCTTTTTAAGGAACCTCCATACTGTTCTCCACAGTGGCTGTATCAATTTACATTCCCACCAACAGTGTAAGAGGGTTCCCTTTTCTCTACACCCTCTCCAGCATTTATTGTTTCTAGATTTTTTGATGATGGCCATTCTGACTGGTGTGAGATGATATCTCATTGTAGTTTTGATTTGCATTTCTCTCATGATTAGTGATGTTGAGCATTCTTTCATGTGTTTGTTGGCACTCTGTATATCTTCTTTGGAGAAATGTCTATTTAGGTCTTCTGCCCATTTTTGGATTGGGTTGTTTGTTTTTTTGTTATTAAGCTGCATGAGCTGCTTATAAATTTTGGAGATCAATCCTTTGTCAGTTGCTTCATTTGCAAATATTTTCTCCCATTCTGAGGGTTGTCTTTTGGTCTTCTTTATGGTTTCCTTTGCTGCGCAAAAGCTTTTAAGTTTCATTAGGTCCCATTTGTTTACTCTTCTTTTTATTTCCATTTCTCTAGGAGGTGGGTCAAAAAGGACCTTGCTGTGATTTATGTCATAGAGTGTTCTGCCTATGTTTTCCTCTAAGAGTTTGATAGTTTCTGGCCTTACATTTAGGTCTTTAATCCATTTTGAGCTTATTTTTGTGTACGGTGTTAGGGAGTGATCTAATTTCATACTTTTACATGTAGCTGTCCAGTTTTCCCAGCACCACTTATTGAATAGGCTGTCCTTTCTCCACTGTACATTTCTGCCTCCTTTGTCAAAGATAAGGTGACCATATGTGCGTGGGTTTATCTCTGGGCTTTCTATCCTGTTCCATTGATCTATCTTTCTGTTTTTGTGCCAGTACCATACCGTCTTGATAACTGTAGCTTTGTAGTATAGTCTGAAGTCTGGGAGCCTGATTCCTCCAGTTCCTTCTTTCGTTCTCAAGATTGCTTTGGCTATTCGGGGTCTTTTGTGTTTCCATACAAATTGCAAAATTTTTTGTTCTAGTTCTGTGAAAAATGCCAGTGGTAGTTTGATAGGGATTGCATTGAATCTATAGATTGCTTTGGGTAGTAGAGTCATTTTCACAATGTTGATTCTTCCAATCCAAGAACATGGTATATCTCTCCATCTATTTGTATCATCTTTAATTTCTTTCATCAGTGTCTTATAATTTTCTGCATACAGATCTTTTGTCTCCTTAGGTAGGTTTATTCCTAGATATTTTATTCTTTTTGTTGCAATGGTAAATGGGAGTGTTTTCTTGATTTCACTTTCAGATTTTTCATCATTAGTATATAGGAATGCCAGAGATTTCTGTGCATTAATTTTGTATCCTGCCACTTTACCAAATTCATTGATTAGCTCTAGTAGTTTTCTGGTAGCATCTTTAGGGTACTCTATGTATAGGATCATGTCATCTGCAAACAGTGACAGCTTTACTTCTTCTTTTCCGATTTGGATTCCTTTTATTTCCTTTTCTTCTCTGATTGCTGTGGCTAAAACTTCCAAAACTATGTTGAATAAGAGTGGTGAGAGTGGGCAACCTTGTCTTGTTCCTGATCTTAGTGGAAATGCTTTCAGTTTTTCACCATTGAGGATGATGTTTGCTGTGGGCTTGTCATATATGGCCTTTATTATGTTGAGGAAAGTTCCCTCTATGCCTACTTTCTGCAGGGTTTTTATCATAAATGGGTGTTGAATTTTGTCAAAAGCTTTCTCTGCATCTATTGAGATGATCATATGGTTTTTCTCCTTCAGTTTGTTAATATGGTTTATCACATTGATAGATTTGCGTATATTGAAGAATCCTTGCATTCCTGGAATAAACCCCACTTGATCATGGTGTATGATCTTTTTAATGTGCTGTTGGATTCTGTTTGCTAGTATTTTGTTGAGGATTTTTGCATCTATGTTCATCAGTGATATTGGCCTGTAGTTTTCTTTCTTTGTGACATCCTTGTCTGGTTTTGGTATCAAGGTGATGGTGGCCTCGTAGAAGGAGTTTGGGAGTGTTCCTCCCTCTGCTATATTTTGGAAGAGTTTGAGAAGGATAGGTGTTAGCTCTTCTCTAAATGTTTGATAGAATTCGCCTGTGAAGCCATCTGGTCCTGGGCTTTTCTTTGTTGGAAGATTTTTAATCACAGTTTCAATTTCAGTGCTTGTGATTGGTCTGTTCATATTTTCTATTTCTTCCTGATTCAGTCTTGGCAGGTTGTGCCTCTCTAAGAATTTGTCCATTTCTTCCAGATTGTCCATTTTATTGGCATAGAGTTGCTTGTAGTAATCGCTCATGATCTCTTTTATTTCTGCAGTGTCAGTTGTTACCTCTCCTTTTTCATTTCTAATTCTATTGATTTGGGTCTTCTCCCTTTTTTTCTTGATGAGTCTGGCTAGTGGTTTATCTATTTTGTTTATCTTCTCAAAGAACCAGCTTTTAGTTTTATTGATCTTTGCTATTGTTTCCTTCATTTCTTTTTCATTTATTTCTGATCTGATTTTTATGATTTCTTTCCTTCTGCTAGCTTTGGGGTTTTTTTGTTCTTCTTTCTCTAATTGCTTGAGGTGCAAGGTTAGGTTGTTTATTCGAGATGCTTCCTGCTTCTTAAGGTGGGCTTGTATTGCTATAAACTTCCCCCTTAGAACTGCTTTTGCTGCATCCCACAGGTTTTGGGTCGTTGTGTCTCCATTGTCATTTGTTTCTAGGTATTTTTTGATTTCCTCTTTGATTTCTTCAGTGATATCTTCATTATTAAGTAGTGTATTGTTTAGCCTCCATGTGTTTGTATTTTTTACAGATCTTTTCCTGTAATTGATATCTAGTCTCATGGCGTTGTGGTCAGAAAAGATACTTGATACAATTTCAATTTTCTTAAATTTACCAAGGCTTGATTTGTGACCCAAGATATGATCTATCCTGGAGAATGTTCCATGAGCACTTGAGAAAAATGTGTATTCTGTTGTTTTTGGATGGAATGTCCTATAAATATCAATTAACTCCATCTCATTTAATGTATCATTTAAAGCTTGTGTTTCCTTATTTATTTTCATTTTGGATGATCTGTCCATTGGTGAAAGTGGGGTGTTAAAGTCCCCTACTATGAATGTGTTACTGTCGATTTCCCCTTTTATGGTTGTCAGTATTTGCCTTATGTATTGAGGTGCACCTATGTTGGGTGCATAAATATTTACAATTGTTATATCTTCCTCTTGGATTGATCCCTTGATCATTATGTAGTGTCCTTCTTTGTCTCTTCTAATAGTCTTTGTTTTAAAGTCTATTTTGTCTGATATGAGAATTGCTACTCCAGCTTTCTTTTGGTTTCCACTTGCATGAAATACCTTTTTCCATCCCCTTACTTTCAGTCTGTATGTGTCTCTAGGTCTGAAGTGGGTCTCTTGTAGACAGCAAATATATGGGTCTTGTTTTTGTATCCATTCAGCCAATCTGTGTCTTTTGGTGGGAGCATTTAGTCCATTTACATTTAAGGTAATTATCGATATGTGTGTTCCTATTCCCATTTTCTTCATTGTTTTGGGTTTGTTATTGTAGGTCCTTTCCTTCTTTTGTGTTTCTTGCCTAGAGAAGTTCCTTTAGCAGTTGTTGTAGAGGTGGTTTGGTGGTGCTGAACTCTCTCAGCTTTTGCTTGTCTGTAAAGGTTTTAATTTCTCCATCAAATCTGAATGAGATCCTTGCTGGGTAGAGTAATCTTGGTTGCAGGTTTTTCTCCTTCAACACTTTCAATATGTCCTGCCACTCCCTTCTGGCTTGCAGAGTTTCTGCTGAAAGATCAGCTGTTAACCTTATGGGGATTCCCTTGGGTGTTATTTGTTGTTTTTCCCTTGCTGCTTTTAATATGTTTTCTTTGTATTTAATTTTTGACAGTTTGATTAATATGTGTCTTGGCATATTTCTCCTTGGATTTATCCTGTATGGGACTCTCTGTGCTTCCTGGACTTGATTAACTATTTCCTTTCCCATATTAGGGAAGTTTTCAACTATAATCTCTTCAAATATTTTCTCAGTCCCTTTCTTTTTCTCTTCTTCTTCTGGAACCCCTATAATTCGAATGTTGGTGCGTTTAATGTTGTCCCAGAGGTCTCTGAGACTGTCCTCAGTTCTTTTCATTCTTTTTTCTTTATTCTGCTCTGCAGTAGTTATTTCCACTATTTTATCTTCCAGGTCACTTATCCGTTCTTCTGCCTCAGTTATTCTGCTATTGATCCCATCTAGAGTACTTTTAATTTCATTTATTGTGTTGTTCATCGTTGCTTGTTTCATCTTTAGTTCTTCTAGGTCCTTGTTAACTGATTCTTGCAATTTGTCCATTCTGTTGTCCATTCTATCTCCAAGATTTCGGATCAACCTTACTATCATTATTCTGAATGCTTTTTCAGGTAGACTGCCTATTTCCTCTTCATTTGTTAGGTCTGGTGGGTTTTTATCTTGCTCCTTCATCTGCTGTGTGTTTTTCTGTCTTTTCATTTTGCTTATCTTACTGTGTTTGGGGTCTCCTTTTTTTTTTTTTTTGCAGGCTGAAGGTTCGTAGTTCCTGTTGTTTTTTGAGTCTGTCCCCAGTGGCTAAGGTTGGTTCAGTGGGTTGTGTAGGCTTCCTGGTGGAGGGTACTAGTGCCTGTGTTCTGGTGTATGAGGCTGGATCTTGTCTTTCTGGTGGGCAGGTCCACGTCTGGTGGTGTGTTTTGGGGTGTCTGTAGACTTATTATGATTTTGGGCAGCCTCTCTGCTAATGGATGGGGTTGTGTTCCTGTCTTGCTAGTTGTTTGGCATAGGATGTCCAGCACTGTAGCTTGCTGGTCGTTGAGTGAAGCTGGGTGCTGGCGTTGAGATGGAGATCTCTTGGAGATTTTTGCTGTTTGATATTATGTGCAGCTGGGAGGCCTCTTGTGGACCAGTGTCCTGAAGTTGGCTCTCCCACCTCAGAGGCACAGCACTGAGTCCTGGCTGCAGCACCAAGAGCCTTTCATCCACAGGGCTCCTTAATTTGGGATGATTCGTTGTCTATTCAGGTATTCCACAGATGCAGGGTATATCAAGTTGATTGTGGAGCTTTAATCCGCTGCTTCTGAGGCTGCTGGAAGAGATTTCCCTTTCTCTTCTTTGTTCTCACAGCTCCCAGGGCCTCAGCTTTGGATTTGGCCCCGCCTGTGCGTGTAGGTCGCCGGAGGGCGTCTGTTCTTTGCTCAGACAGGACGGGGTTAAAGGAGCCGCTGATTCGGAGGCTCTGGCTCACCCAGGCCGGGGGGTAGGGAGGGTCACAGAGTGCAGGGCGGGCCTGCAGCGGCAGAGGCCGGCATGACGCTGCAGCCTGAGGCGCGCCGTGCGCTCTCCCGGGGGAGCCGTCCCCGGATCCCGGGACCCCGGCAGCGGCGGGCTGCACAGGCTCCCCGGAAGGGCGTGTGGCTAGTGACCTGCGCTCGCACACAGGCCTCCCGGCGGCGGCAGCAGCGGCCTTAGCGTCCCATGTCCGTCTCTGGGCTCCGCACTCTCAGCCGCGGCTCGCGCCCGTCTCCGGAGCTCTCCCAAGCAGCGTTCCCAATCCCCCCTCCTCGTGCACCAGGAAACAAAGAGGGACGTAAAAGTCTCTTGCCTCTTCGGCAGGTCCAGACCCCTCCCCAGACTCTCTCCCGGCCAGCCGCGGCGCACCAACGCCCTGCAGGCTGTGTTCACGCCGCCAACCTCAGTCCTCTCCCGGCGCTCCGACAAAAGCCGGAGCCTCAGCTCCCGGTCCCGCCCGCCCCGGCGGGCGAGCAGACAAGCCTCTCGGCTGGTGAGTGCCGGTCGGCCCGATCCTCTGCGCTGGAATCTCTCCGCTTTGCCCTCCGCACCCCTGTTGCTGTGCTCTCCTCCGCGGCTCCCAAGCTCCCCCACTCCGCCTCCCGAAGTCTCCACCCGCGAAGGGGCTCCTAGTGTGTGGACACTTTTCCTCCTTCACAGCTCTCTCCCGCTGGTGCAGGACCCGTCCCTATTCTTTTGTCTCTGTTTAGTTTTTTCTTTTGCCCTAACCAGGTACGTGGGGGGTTCCTTGCCTTTTGGGAGGTCTGAGGTCTTCTGCCAGCGTTCAGTAGGTGCTCCGTAGGAGTTGTTCCACGCGTAGATGTATTTCTGGTGTATCTGTGGAGAGGAAGGTGATCTCCGCGTCTTACTCTTCCGCCATCTTCCCCGGGAGGGCTTATTCTTGATGCATCTGGACCCAAATAGTATCACCCAGTGAGGAGGAAACAACTTAGACCAGATACAAAAAGAAAGGCTGAGTACAGTTGACAGTATTGGTATTGTTCGCCCAATCTCCATGACAACTCCATTTGTATGCAGCACCATCATTTTGTTTAGAGGCTTACTCTGTTCCCACTGACTGTGGTCTTGGTAGGATGTCAATTAAGGGGCCCAAAGGGGAGGGGAAAATATAGATTAATCTAGACTATTCAAACATACACAATTACTCTAAGGAATTTAACTCCCTGTAATTGAGCTCGGGATTACAAGAGAAAAGAAGTGCAGCTGATTTCATCCCCATGGTGATGGAATCCTGAACAAACAGTCCATCATTTCCTGCTGCCTCTAGCTTCAGTATTACCTTTCCAAAGACCTAATCCTGTAGCTTTTTTGTCTATGTGTGAGAAACTCCCATATTCTTCTAATAAATGTTTCTTAGTCTCACTCTTAGATTAGCTCAAGTAAGTTTCTGTTACTATTATCCAAATAGTCTAAGTGTTTCACTGAGAAGTTGGCCTGAGTCCAGAACTGACCTCGAAGTAGACAGAAGAGATGCTGATGGACAAAGTCAGTGTTCCAAGAGCAGTATCAAAGTGATGAGGCTTTGTCAGTCTTGGTTATGTCAAGGTTTGACATCAAAGGAGATTCACTGCAGGGAAAAATGCACATTAGGAGGAGAACAAATAGCAGGAGCTATACTTTTACATAAGCAATCGTACTGTCAGTATGGACCAATCAATCCCTTCAAAATAGTAGGGCATCCAGGAACAAGGATGTTGGGAGTAGGACCCCTAGCTAGAGGAAGAGACTGGCAGTATATTAGTGATCTCATGGGTGGAAGTTCAGCACAAGGGACCAAAGAAGTGGGTAGAGGTATGTAGCTCAGGGCCCTCTTAACTGTAAGAGCTCACCCTAGTACAGCTGAGCCTGGATTCAGGATACCAGGATTGGTTCCAGACTTCCCCTGTTGTTGGGACGAAAGAAGTCAATAAAACTTTCAACTCTAGTCAGGAATGTACCAAGGGCTGGGCAAAGCTGCACCAGGTCTTTCAGCTGGGGTGACTAGGTAGGGCTGGGAGAAGCTGGCCATAACAGGATACAGATGGTTGGTTAAGAGTGGAAAACATCAGTGATAAGATTTGTCTTGAGCTGAAAAAAAAGTTTAAATATATAATCTACCACCCTTCTTGATATTTCCCAATACTAATTTGAATTTGAAAACATTCAAATGTATTCTGCATTTGAATACATTCTTCTCTCTTCTTTGGTTGTCCTTTCTTCTATTTTCCATGGTAAGATTGTTTTTTATGTATTAGATCCAGCTCAAATGCCATTTATTTTCTAGGAAGTATTCTTGGCTCTTCAAATGGGTTTATGATACTTTTACGTAATTCTAATTTCAGTTAAGTATTTATTCCTCCTACAAGAAGGCAGGGACAATTTCTAATTAATATATGGACCTGTACACTGTTCCCTGTACATCTCAGGAATACAGGAAGTAGTTGTTGAATGAATGAATGCCAAGTTCATGAAAGTTATAACTCCCTCTCTGACAGGATTATTGAGATCTCTCTTTAATGTTTCAAGTACTTATGAAAACTGCTTCAGTGGAAATTAAACTTCATTAGCAACTGAGACACAATTTGCCCTCCTTTACACACAAAGTTAATTCTATAACTGATGGAGAAATCTCCCCAAATTGAGGAGAAAGGTAAGAAAACGGAGAAGATTAGAGGAGAAAGGAAGTACAAAAAGGAAGGAAGTCTCAAAACTTAGCTGTGAAAATATATTTCCATATTCCTTAGGTACTCCTCTCTGGTGCAGAGATGAAATAGAACAATATGGTATTTTAGTCTGTATTTGGAAAACATGCATAACAAGAACATCAGTTACAATAGAAAAAAAAGGTCCTCGGGTTGTCTAGATTCTCTGTGGTTGATGAAGGATCATTCTCTGCTTTGTTCA
The DNA here is from genome assembly GCF_964270905.1 of Leucopleurus acutus. Lineage (NCBI taxonomy): Eukaryota > Metazoa > Chordata > Mammalia > Artiodactyla > Delphinidae > Leucopleurus > Leucopleurus acutus. The sequence continues at coordinate 75,998,735 of NC_139145.1, read as the reverse complement.
GATGGCTCTTTATTCCAGATCAAAGACTTGAAAGTATTTTTTCTTCTCTGATACCTGAAATGTCAGTTTTTAATGCCCACAGTCATCAACATTATCTTCTTAGAAAAGAATTCTTCCTCAAGGATACAGAATAATAGGTAGCTTGTAATGCACATACCTGAAAGCATTCTATTTAGAAGTTACTTCCATTTAAAACATAAAATAAAAATATGTTTAAAAGGAGAGATTTTTGCATCTTTAAGGGGAGTGAATTTTGCATCATTTAACTTTATTTCTTATCCCTATAGAACCAGATTTACCCATAATGTAACTAGGACAGCCTGTTCCCTTATAATACATATAAAGTTCAAGAGACAACAAATAAAATAGTCAAGAGATAATTTGTTTCATAAAATTTCAGATAAACTTGGTGTTAACAATTTAAAGTTCTGAGAAACATGTCAATATATAAAGCACACTTGTGCATCTCCTGGAAGACTGGCCTTTGGAAGAAATCAGACCCTGTTTCTTTTACAAAGATAATCAGGAGTCCAAAAAATTTTCAATGAACTTATGAACTTTCAGAAGGTTAAGGTCTCTATTCCTGTTTCTCAGGGAGTCTTTCTATAGCTTTAACAAACTCAGTAAAAGTTACACACATCAAATATGTTGGCATTTACAAGACAACTGTGCCTACAAGAAACTAGGCCTATATTTTCACTTGTCTTACTGGAGTTTGACATTATAAAACAGTGATTCAAATTTTTCTATCAAATAATGCCACTAGTTTATTTATAAGAGTGAGAGACTTGATTCCAAAATCACAGCAATTTGGATAATTTCCTTTTTCAAACATCAGCACCTCAAAGCATGAATACATTAGAGCTTATACAGTGACAGATAGAACTTCCTTCATAAACTGCCTTCTTTTCATTAAGACTTTGTGATAATTATGTCAAATTAAGTAACAAAGAATGTTTCTTTCCAAAAAGTTGTATCTAAAATGTAAACTGAGTCATCTAACTTTTTTGAAGGAGTGAGCCTAATTAGTTGAGGGCCATCCTAATGATGCAGTAAAATTTTTGTCTGACTTATTGCTTGTATTTTTATTGGGTCTTTTTAGAGATGCAATACAACATAAATCTTCAGATGGCCCCAAATTCCATGAAGACACATGAAACAAGTGATCATCTTACTGCCTCCTAAAGGGAGAAAGGACAAAAAACTTCCCAATGTACTGCAAACACTCTCCAAAACTCTCTCCTCAGAAATCCTCTTCTCTTTCTTTCAGGGTTTTTTCTCTTTAGTCTTCAAAACCAGTGTTGCTTCATTAGAGCTTAGATTAAACCTAAGAAATTCTGGCTTGGCTGTCTTTATGGCAATGTAGATGTCCAGGCTGTTGCTGGAGAGGGGCCCATCATCTCCATGGTACACAGGTTAAAAGGAAGTCTCTTCCTCCCAGGAACCTAAGAAATGCTATCTGATACCTAATTACTCTTCCACATTCTTTTGTCCTGAAGCCCAGGGACGAGTATAATCTACAACTCTTCTGGAGCTGGAGGAATCAGTCATTCCAGGGATCTCCCCTCTCAGGCAATGGAGAGAGATGGGTTCGGTAGGAAGGACTGGGCTCTTCCACATCAACCACTGAAACCATGACCAGTTTATGATCAATTTTACGCTTGCACTTCACTGACCACCAGTCCAAAACACTCTCCAAGGGAAGATAATAAAAGAAAAAAGAGGCAAAGGATTATGGTTGGAAGTGGAAGGTTTTCCAGCTCCTTTGGTATATAGAGCAGTGAAGTCTCAACGATTCTTCAAGCAAATCAGTACAACGGAGAAGTAAAGTAACAAAACCCGAAAAGAATGGGAGCATATCAGATAAAGGGAGCATGTTCTTCAGCCTGTGAGGCCATTACACTACCTCTAAAATCACAAGGGGTGATTTGTTTGTAAAGTGTGACACAATAAGTTGTCAAAGTCACCTGAAAACATACCCAATTCTATCTCTGATTCTGATGTCTTCAATTGTGATCAAAATTGAAGCTATCTTCCTTGAATAATCGTTCTTTCCACATTGCAGTTTATACAAGGCAAGAGTGTGTTTATAAAATTTTTAATATTGTCAAAAGGAAAAACATAGAATAACTCAGTTAGCAGTCTCTGTAATTTTGTGAGCTAGTTATAAAAAGAGAACATTGATTTTTATTTCTTATGTACTTGGCACAAGTTAAAATGATGTGGCATAAGTTCAGCATCTAAGTCTGGAGTTTTCCCAAAATTTATCAACACTGACCTCCTTCCACTGGTCTGCTGCTCCTCCCTCCATTCAACCTCTGATACTTCAAATCCAGTGTTTCTCAAACTTCAGAAGTGCACTAATCCCTTTCAGTGGAAAAATATTATCTTTGAGGCTTTCTGGTGTTGACAAATTACTTTTATTATGATGGTGGTTAAACATGTATAAACACAAAACTAAGCATAAACTCCTTATGCTTAGAGCTTTAATTCTACAACCAAAATGAGTTAACAATGTATACAAACAAAATTATGAAAGCAATAAAATTCAAATTAACATTAATTTAGTTGTGAAACATGAAGTTATTATACTGTAATGAAATGTAAATATAATACTTAACTGCTTCAGTACAGGTTTGTCACCTTATTTCAGAATGCTTATACTATCCTGTGATATCTGATGACTCAAGTGTTCTAAGATTTTTCTCTATTAAAACCATTGTGAGCCCCACCTCCCATGATTCAGGCCTCTTCAACTGAGCCCTAAATTCCGCAGAGCTAGAGCAAAGGATCCTAACAAATCAGCTCCTCTTTCTTCCAGAAATATGATGGGGAGAGAAGACAAGATGGTGGAGTAAAAGACCTTGAGTTCACCTTCTCCCACAAGAACACCAAAATCACAACTAACTGCTGAACAACCAACAATAAAAAATACTGGAACCTATCAAAAAAGATATTCTACATCCAAAGACAAAGAAGAAATCACAACAAGACAGTAGGAGGGGTGCACTTGTGACATAATCAAATCCCATACCCCCATACCCCCATTTTGTGGATGACCCACAAAATGGAGAATAATTATATTGCAGAAGTTCTCCCATGCATGGGAGTGAGAGTTCTGAGCCCCACGTCAGGCTCCCCAGCTTGGGGGTCTGGCATCGGGTGCAGGAGCCCCCAGAATACTTGGCTTTGAAGGCAAGTGGGTCTTGATCATAGGAGCACCACAGGACTGGGGGAAACAGAGACTCCACTCCTGGAGGATGTACACAATTGTTAGCACTGAAATTGAATTAGTAATTTAGAAAACTCCCAGCTAATAATAGTCCAGGACCAGATGGCTTCACAGGGGAATTCTACCAAACATATAAAGAAGAGCTAATACCTATTCTAAAAAATTGAAGGGGACAGAACACTCCCAAATCCATTCTACAAGGATGGATTACCAGCATTACCCTCATATCAAAATCAGAAAAAGACTGTAACAGAAGAAAATTACAGGCCAATATCTTTGCTGCATAGAGATGCAAAAATTCTCAACAAAATATTAGAAAATTGAATCCAACAATATATAAAAAGAATCATACACCATGGTGAAGTTGGATTTATTCCAGGAACACAAGGATGGTTCAATATTTACAAATCAATCAATGTAATACATAACATTAGCAAAAGGAAGGATAAAAAAATCACATGATCATCTCAATACAGGCAGACAAAGAATTTGACAAAATTCAACATCAATTCATGATAAAAACTGTCATCATAGTTGGTATAGAGGGAAATATCTCAACATAATAAAAGTCATTTATGACAAACCCACAGCCAACATAATTCTCCATGGTGAAAAGCTGAAAGCCTTTCCTCTAAAATCAGGAAAAAGACAAAGATGTCCACTCTTGCCTCTTCTATTTAGCCTAGTATTGGAAGTTCTAGCCACAGCAATCAGACAATAAAAAGAAATAAAAGGAATCCAAATTTTAAGGAAAGAGGTAAGTAAGACTTACCTTGTCACTCATTGCAGATGGCATAATACTTTACATAGAAAACCCTAAAGTCCTCACCCAAAAACTATTAGAAATAATAAATGAATTCAGCAAAGTTGCAGGATATAAGATTAATATACAGAAATCTGTTGTTTTTCTATACATTAATAATGAACTATCAGAAAAAGAAAGTTTAAAAATTCCTGTTTAAAATCACATAAAAAGTAATAAAATACCTAGGAATAAACTTAACCAAGAAGGTGAAAGACCTATACTCTGAAAACTATAAAACATTGATGAAGGAAATTGAAGATGATTCAAAGAAATGGAAAGATAACCCATGCTCTTGGATTGAAAGAACTAAAATTATTAAATTGACCATACTACCCAGAGCAATCTACAGATTTAATACAATTCCAACCAAAATACCCATGACATTTTTCACAGAACTAGAACAAATAATCCTAAAATTCATATGGAACCACAAAAGACTGATTTCCAAAGCTATCTTGTGGAAAAAGAACAAAACTGGAGAAATCACCCTCCCAGACTTCAGACTATATTACAAAGCTTCACTCATCAAAACAGCATGGTACTGGCACAAAACAGACACATAGATCAATGGAACAAAATAGAGAGCCCAGAAATAAATCCATGCACCTATGGTCAATCAATCTATGACAAAGAGGTAAGACTATGCAATGGAGAAAAGATGATGTCTTCAATAAGTGGTGCTGGGAAAACTGGAAAGCTACACATAAAAAAATGATACTAGAACATTTCCTCACATCACATACAAAAATAAACTCAAAATGGTTTAAAGACCTAAATGTAAGACCTGAAACCATAAAACTCCGAGGAGAGAATATAGGCAGAACACTCTCTGACAAAAATAATAGCAATTTTTTTGGATCTGTCTCTTAAGGCAAAATAAATGAAAGCAAATATAAACAAACAGGACCTAATTAAACTTAAAAGCTTTTGTACATCAAAGGAAACCATCAACAAAAGGAAAAGACAACCTACTGAATGGGAGAAAATATTCTCCCTGAAAACATTCAGGGAGGTCTGAATAAACATTTTTCCAAAGAAGACATACAGTTGGCTAACAGGCACATGAAAAGTTGCTCAACATTGTTCATTGTTAATCATCAGAGAGATGCAAATCAAAACCACAGTGAGATATCACCTCACATATGCCAGAATGCTATTGTCAAAAAGTCACCCCTCTGTTTCCCATAAGAATATGGGAGTAAAATCTCTAAGTGGGGAATGAAATAGGAGGGAAAGGGGCAGGGCACAACCTCTAAAAGAATGATATAGTCCTTGAGGATATGACATAAACTGGTTAGAACCAACGAGGTCCAAGATGTTGAAAGATTAGACTTCTAGGGAACCTCATTATAGCCTCATTATACACTCACTGTAATACATTAGCATCTAAATGATACACCCACAGGTGCCATGATACAGTCTGAGGCTAAACATAAAAGGTCAAAAAGTGGGCAGTGGCCCAATTCCTGGAAATCTCCTCCCCTTCCCCAAAATAGTTGGAATAATCCTCCCCCTTCTTAGCCTATGAAATTACCCAGCCTATAAAAACTAACTACTCCATATTTTGGGGACAGTCTCCTTCTGAGATGGCCCCACACTCTGTCTGTGGAGTGTGTTTCTCCCAGGGCATTCATTCTTGCCTTTTGAGACAGACTGTATTCTGTCTATAGAATGTGTATCTAAATAAATCCACTTCTAACCTAAAAAAAAAAAAAAAAAAAAAGAAAGGTCTACAATAACAAGTGTTGGCAAGAATGTAGAGAAAAAGGAACACTTTTACACTCTTGGTGGTAATGTAAATTGTTGCAGCCACTATGGAAAACAGTATGGAGTTTCCTCAAAAAACTAAAAATAGAACTACCATATGATGCAACAATTCCACTCCTGGGTATAAATCCAGAAAAAACCAGAAACACTCATTCAAAAAGATATATGCACCACAATGTTCAATAGCAACACTATTTACCATAGCCAAGATATGGACACAATCCATGTGTCCATCAACAGACAAATGGATAAAGAAGATGTGGTGTATATATATACATACACACAATGGAATATTATTCAGCCTTAAAAATGAATGAAATTCTGCCAGTTGCCACAATGTGGATGGACCTAGAGGATATTATGCTCAGTGAAATAAATCAGACAAAGACAACATATATCAGTGATATGTGGAATCTAAAAAATAAAGTATATAGCAAAACAGAAACATACTCACAGATAGAAAACAATATAGTGGTTACCAGTGGGGAGAGGGAAGGGAGGAAGGACAAGATAGGGGTATGGGATTAAGAGGCACAAACTACCATGTATAAAATAGATGAGCAATGTTGAAAAACCCACCCAAGGTAAAAGCAAACTGCCAACTGTCACATCTTGTTTCAGGTTATAAGTTGTCCTCTGGATGACCCAAAATAATTTCCTTACATAATACTATAAAATTCCCACCAAGCTCTAGGACTTATGATTCTTGACCTATTTGTATTTTAGCCTGTATATTTATACACGTATAGAATTACTCTAAAATGTCAGTAAATTGAATCACCATCAGAAAATATTTGCCGGTTACCTAATTGACTATGATACCATACAAAAGACACATAAAATTTACTGCAGAATCAATGTTGTATTCTAGCCTAAGATCTGGATATATGCTCCCACAAAGCAGTAATGAGAATGAGATAGTCTGTAAACTGGCATCAGTTTAAACTAATTAGTTTAAAATGACATAGCAATTTAGAATCAAATACCATCCTCGGTCTACCATAAAAGCATTTATTGTACACCTGTTATGTGGCATGATTTTTTTTAAATTTATTTTATTTATTTATTTTTGGCTGCATTGGGTCTTCGTTGCTGTGCTTGGGCTTTCTCTAGTTGTGGCGAGTGGGGTCTACTCTTTGTTGCGATGCGTGGGCTTCTCATTGCGGTGGCTTCTCTTGTTGCAGAGCACGGGCTCTAGGCACACGGATTTCAGTAGCTGTGGCACGTGGGCTTAGTAGTTGTGGCTCGCGGGCTCTAGAGCACAGGCACAGTTGTGGTGCTCAGGCTTAGTTGCTCCACAGCATGTGGAATCTTCCTGGACCAGGACTCGAACCCGTGTCCCCTGCATTGGCTGGTGGATTCTTAACCACTGTGTCACCAGTGAAGCCCTGGCATGATCTTTATAAAGTTCCATCTCGGGTTAAGTACAATGTGTGCTTTTTCTCCCTACCAGTATACAGGTTTAATGGGCTCCAGCCAGATTCTCTGGAAAGTAAACTTTTGCCAAGAGTGAAGAAACAAGAATGATTTTAAAGCCAAATTCTAGTTTGCTACAACAGAAAATTAAGTTTCAAAATAGTTCGCATTTCAGTTTCTTTTTAACCTCTTCTAGCTAGTTCCTGCAAATGTGGATCATCTTTAATGTATGCACTTGTACATCCACCTTTCTCTAAGAGGCAGTATTGATTAAGACACCAACCCAGTATCAAGTTTTCCTTTGACTCCATATTGTCTTGAAAACTAGTTGTGTTCCCTTGGGCAAATTATCTATCCTCCCTATAACCCGTTTCCTCATTTGCACAATAGAGATAAAAATAATAGTTCTATTAGCTTTTTGATGGGTAAATGAGGTAATATGGAGAGAGCTTAGAGCAATACCTGGCACTTGGTAAGTTCTCAGTTAGTTTTTGCTATAATTATTTGACACATTATAATGAGGAAAAATTAAACGATTATAAAAAACAACAGATGAAGATTATTGAAGCCACATTTTTAAAACATTACTGGATATTTGAAATGAGAGGCATTATTCTGCCAGAAGTAAACCATTTTCTTAATTCTCTCTTGGCAATAATTCAGCTGAAAATATGCCCATTTATTATTTTTAATACATTTTTTTCCATTAATTTAAACAAACACTCACTGAGCACATGCTATGATCCAGAGCCAATGGAGTCAAGGGTAGAAATTCAAAGATAAATAAGGCAGAGGCTGTGCCCTCAAAAAGTTACTGGTCTAAAGAAAAATTGATATTGGCACAGAACCAAATTACACACCAAAAAATTGCTTTAGCCCACTATCTGATTCACAGGCTTACTTTGAAAATGTGTCAGTGAACAGCCCATAGTCAACGACAATGCAGAGAAAACAAAGAGCAAAATAATTATATTTTTCACGTATTTGTCTGTCAAGAACTCTCTTTATGAAGAGAGATGTTGATAATAGACCAGGGGAAATCATTGCAAGCTTCCTCTATGGGTTCATAACACACACACACACACACACACACACACACACACACACACACACAAACACACACACTACACTTAAAACGTACAGTATTTTTCTTTTAATACTCACCTAATGTACAATGAAATACTTGGCAAAGTTTCACTTCAGTAAGGATGCCAGTGAAATAGGTGATGGAAATCCACCCCAGTACAGAAAAGACAAAACAGAGGACTGAAATTTTAAGCCTTGCATTTAGAACACTCTAGCTATTTGCTTGATTCCCCACAGGTTTGTGAATGAGGCTTGGTCTGCAAATAGTCTGTATTTATAGTCCTACCTACCTCCTGTAATGCTAGGCTTTGTGTGCTAAGAATCTCAAAAGGAATAACATTGTGGAGAGGTGAAAATGATAAAGTAGATCTCTGTGTAGAAGGCTAAGAGCCTAAAACTTTAACTAAAAGAAAAACAGCGACAACAACAAAACATGCAATTATCCTATTATAATATTTCTTGGCGGAATATTTCTACCTACAGCTTTCAAGTCATTATCCTTGCTTTTGTTATATTTATAATAATAACAGTAACAAGGCTGTATGACTTTTGGAAAAAAAGAAACATTTTGGTATCATCACTGATAAATAGTTAAGGATGGTCCACTTTTTAGTGTCATTTGATTCTAAATATAATAGAAAATCAACCTCTTGTATCTGTTAAGAACTGTGAAGGGTTTGAGATTTTTACCCTACTTGCAAGCTTACAAGTTAGCCTGCCATAGTTTCACGGGCAGAGTTTCAAGACACTATGCTCCTGAGTCAGAAACAAAGCACAATTTGTTACTCATAGTACTAGCAGTAGCCAGAATATCATCATTTTTGCTCCAGTTCTCTGAGCCCAAATTTCCATGAGTCACTGCAAAGAGGGCTGCGTATACCTGTACACAGAGCAGGGTACATTACAGGAAAGGAACTCTGGAATTAGGAAACCCAAATATCTTGTAATGGGCAGTAAAACTGCTTGAACTTTGCCCCAGAAGCAGATGTTATCTTTATTATAGTGAACAGTAAACCAACCTGCCCTCTGCTCTGGAGCAAAACATTGTTCTCCTTTTCCAAGGATGTTTGCTATACAAACATCCTTAAACAGATAGTCTAAGATAAGGCAGACAGTGACTTGTTTCATAAGACATTTAGAAATGCATGAAACCCATAGAAAATTGTTGAAATAAAAAATGTGAAGCATCCAAACCCAAAATGAGCTAAGCTATGACTATAGTTCATGTTTCTTTGAGGACAATTCAACCACAAATATTCATTCCCATTCATTAATTGAAATCATAAAAAACTTCAACGGGGGCTTCCCTGGTGGCACAGTGGTTGAGAGTCCGCCTGCCGATGCAGGGGACGTGGGTTCGTGCCTCGGTCCGGGAAGATCCCACATGCCGTGGAGCGGCTGGGCCCGTGAGCCATGGCTGCTGGGCCTGCACGTCCGGAGCCTATGCTTCGCAATGGGAGAGGCCACAATAGTGGCCCGCGTACCACAAAAAAAAAAAAAAAAAAAAAAAACCTGAACGGATGTTTCCTTTATTTCCAGTAGATCTTATTTTGACTTGTGTAGTACCTAGGATTTTGACTTGTGTAGTACCTAGGATTTTATACATCCTTTAGTTGAATTTGTTGTTGGGAGGAAGAACACACATTCTTATTTTCATATTCCTTCCCACTCCAGTGATAATGCTAGAACGGAAATAGCTTTGGTCAAAAGCATACATATACACACATATACATACATATATACATATTACATATATACACATATACATAGATACATATAAGCATATACATGCATATATATACATATAAGCATACATATATATAAATGTGTGTATATATATATATATATAAAGCCATTTTTGTATGGGTTTATGTGTGTATGTGTGTGTGAAATAAGGAATAAAAGCTCTGAAATACTGAAAACTATCAGAACTCATAACTCGTCCCTACCCAGAGAGACTAACTTATTTTCCACACAGTCCACTATGCAAGAATTAATTATTGTATTTCTATCATCCTGAAGTCCACTACAGAGTAAGTACCTAATGTCATGCAATAGGAAGCTAGTCAAGGAAGAACTCAAAGATTCTTCTTGAGAAAAACTAAATGGATTTCCAATTTCTAATTAAGTATTACCTTTCCTAGACAACCAGGACTTCATTTTCTTTCTCTTTGTATTTCAAGTTCCTAACAAAAAAATTGAAATATAAGTGCTCAAAGCAGTGTTGTTGAATAAAATGAAATTTAAAAGATGTCCTGTAAATATTTACATGACCGTGTTGACATAAGTTCAAGTGACTTAACATATTAATAAAAATGCTTTTTTACCTGGGATAACAGTTGCCTTATTGAGATAGATTTCACACTATTTTGATCCTATTAAATGACAAAAAGGTGGTGATACTGTGTAGAGGCTGCATGGATTCAAAATTGAGAGATTCAATCCATGCCTTCCAACAACTAGCATGGCAGAAGGCTGGGAAGAATATAGCAAGTATACACAAACCATAATAGAAGGGAGAAAAAGAGAACTATTGTACAATAAGAGATAAATAAAGTTTTATATAAAGCATCAATTTCATCAAATTAGAGCAGGCTGATTTTAGTAAATGTCTGCTTCGTGGATTTGTTAAAGATTAATGATTGATTTTCTGCTCCATAACGGCTAACGGACACAAAAACTTACTTATGCACCCTCGTAAAATCCTCAAAAGTATGGAAAAATATAAAACTAAGGTCATGTAGCAAGGAACTTGAGTCCGAGTAGTCAGAATACAATTTTGATCTATTGTTATTCTTTTTCAAAATAGGCTGCCATTTGAAAAATTCTAGCCACTTCTATTCTACCAGTGCAGACAATAAATCATCTTAAATCAGGGAAAAAACATTTGACTATAAGCAATGACAAAAGTAGCACCTGACAGTACTGACAAAGTTAGAAATTTCTCTTCTTTGCAGCCCAGACCTTAGAATATTTTTTTGCTTTTACAGTAAGTTGGAAAGTTCAGGGTAACAAAAGATAGAGAGGAGACACACAAAAGAACTTATACTATACATTTATTTCCTATCCAAGGCAATGCCAAGGAACATTCTGTCTATTCTTTTTGCTGCCATCTTTCTTCTAAAGTTGTGAGTTTTCAACCAGAGTTATCTAGGACTCTTAACTTGCCTAGCTCACTGGGGTCATAGAAGCAACACAGAGAGGTCTGCCAACAACTCCTAGCCAGGCTCTATGTTCAAGTTCAGTGGCTGCTTTAAATGTAGAAAGTATTTCCAAACGTTTTTATTAACACCCTGGCAGAGATTGCATGATCTTGGTGACAATTCAATTATAGCCCTCTTAAATCGTTTCAGGTAGGTTCAATGGTCTTACCTCATTTAGAACACTGAGGGGAAAGACCATGTCTCTTCTATAATAGAAATTAAATAGCAAGCTGGCATAACTTCTGCACAATAAAATACTTCTCAAAAAATTTTACAAACATTACTTGTTAAATCCTCTTGTTGCAGTATGTATAATAATTCCATCTCTGGAAAGATACATAGCAGGTTTTACCCAGGAAAGATAGTATGGTAAATTCATTTGTTTCCTATGAAAAAAATGAACTAACATGTCATATTGTTAAAGAGCCCAGAGATTTTTCTGAAGCCCTCATATAGAGCTATAGACCATTACAAATATTATGCAAGAAATTAATTTGCTGAAGAACACAGTGAAGGAGAAACAGTTCTTCATTCCTATTCCAGCTGCCCAGTTCAGGCCATAAAGCTTCATGATTGCACAATCTCAATAGCCTCCAAACTAGGCTGATGGCTTTCAATTATTCTTCACAGGCCAGTAATCACCCACACTATTGCCACCATCTTATTTCTAAAAATGCAGCTCTAGGAATATTATTAATCCACTTAGATTTTTTTCAACTACTCCCTACTACTTATGGGATGAATTTCAACTCCTTAGCATGATACTTCAGACCCTTCTATGACCTAGGTCTAATTCACCATTCCAGTTACATTCTCTTTCATTCTCCACCAACCTTGTCAAGCTGAACAACTCACACTTCTCCAAAAAAAAAATCCATTTTAAAGTCTCTATTCCTTTTATAATACTCTTACTTGGAAATTATGGGGTTTGTGCTAGAGATAATTTATCAAATCATGTGACTTTTGGCCACAAAATAAGTCTAGAATGCAGGTACGAACAAATAATATGTATGGATATTGACAGACCAGGAACACCAAAAGTTTATAAGAGTGAGAGAATATGATCCAGTTGCTAGAAGAGTCTATGTTGAATAGACACAGGTGAAATCTAGAAATGCCTGGAGGACTAGATTAGTAATGCAGTGAAGCAACTGATGGTCAGGCCAAGGAAAAGAAAAAGTTCTGTGGCAGAAATAAAAGAATGAAAGTTTGAGATCAAAGACATGAGATCATTCAAGTTGAGCAGTTGTAGGTGATGAAAAGTTTCAAATGTTGAGAATTGACGAACTTGATCAGATTTCTAAGATTTTTAAACTAAAGTCAAATGACCATAAGGCTAGGATTTTGAAAAGGTGAAACATATCAAATGACCCAAGCAAAGGCAGAGGACAGAATGAAAAGGAAAATCTTGTCTTGACAGCCAAAATCTTTCCTGAATATGGAGGAGTGTCCTGAAGGAGGTGAGGATGATGGTTTTGAAAAAGAATAAATTATGATATAAGTACATGACATGGACCTCAGCTCACTGAACGACCTGAAACCAATCTGAAATTTATCTAATTTAATTCCTTTAAATAAAATATAGCTTAAGATAATTATTATTCAAAAACAATTCCTCAGAAGTGTACTCACAGAGTTAATTTGTATTTTTATTGGGGTTTTTTTGTGGAATCTTTTTATTTATTTTTTAACACCTTTATTGGAGTATAATTGCTTTACAATGGTGTGTTAGTTTCTGCTTTATAACAAAGTGAATAGGCTATATATAAACATACATCCTCATATCTCCTCCCTCTTGCATCTCCCTCCCACCCTCCCTATCCCACCCCTCTAGGTGGTCACAAAGCACTCAGCTGATGTCCCTGTGCTATGCGGCTGCTTCCCACTAGTTATTTTACAGTTGGTAGTATATATATATATGTCAATGCTACCCTCTCACTTCGTACCAGCTTCCCCTTCCCCCCACCCCGTGTCCTCAAGTCCATTCTCTACGTCTGCATCTTTACTCCTGTCCAGCCACTAGGTTCATCAAAACCTTTTCTTTTTTTTTTGTAGATTCCATATATATGTGTTAGCATACAGTATTTGTTATTCGCTTTCTGACTTACTTCACTCTGTATGACAGACTCTAGATCCATCCACGTCACTACAAATAACTCAATTTCATTTCTTTTTATGGCTGAGTAATATTCCATTGTATATATGTGCCACATCTACTTTATCCATTTATCTTTTGTTGGACACTAAGTGTCCAACAAAAGATAAATGGATAAAGTAGATGTGGCACATATATACAATGGAATATTATTTCCATGTCCTGGCTATTGTAAATATTACTTCCATGTCCTGGCTATTGTAAATAGTGCTGCAATGAACATTGTGGTACATGTCTCTTTTTGAATTATGGTTTCCTCAGGGTATATACCCAGTAGTGGGATTGCTGTGTCATATGGTATTTCCATTTTTACGTTTTTAAGAAACCTCCATACTGTTCTCCAGAGTGGCTGTATCAATTTTCATTCCCACCAACAGTGCAAGAGGGTGTTCTTTTCTCCACACCCTCTCCAGCATTTATTATTTGTAGATGATGGCCATTCTGACTGGTGTGAGGTGACACCTCACTCTAGTTTTGATTTGCATTTCTCTAATGATTAGTGATGTTGAGCATCCTTTCATGTATTTGTTGGCAATCTGTATATCTTCTTTGGAGAAATGTCTATTTAGGTCTTCTGCCCATTTGTGGATTGGGTTGTTTGTTTTTGATATTGAGCTGCATGTTCTGCTTGCATATTTTGGAGATTAATCTTCTGTCAGTTGCTTCAGTTGCAAATATTTTCTCCCATTCTGAACGTTATCTTTTCATCTTGTTTATGGATTCCTTCGCTGTGCAAAAGCTTTTAAGTTTCATTAGGTCCCATTTGTTTATTTTTGTTCTCATTTCTATTTCTCTAGCAGGTGGGTCAAAATGGATCTTGCTGTGATTTATGTCATAGAGTGTTCTGCCTATGTTTTCGTCTAAGAGTTTTATAGTGCCTGGCCTTATATTTAGGTCTTTTATTCATTTTAGTTTATTTTTGTATAGGGTGTTAGGGAGTGTTTTAATTTCATTCTTTTACATGTAGCTGTCCAGTTTTCCCAGCACCACTTATTGAAGAGGCTGTCTTTTCTCCATTGTATATTCTTGCCTCCTTTATCAAAGATAAGGTGACCATATATGCATGGGTTGATGTCTGGCCTTTCTATCCTGTTCCATTGATCTATATTTCTGTTTTTGTGCCAGTACCATTCTGTCTTGATTACTGTAGCTTTGTAGTATAGTCTGAAGTTAGGGAGCCTGATTCCTGCAGCTCTGTTTTCTTTCTCAAGATTGCTTTGGATATTTGGGTTCTTTTGTGTTTCCATACAAATTGTGAAATTTTTCATTCTAGTTCTGTGAAAAATGCCATTGGTAATTTGATAGGGATGGCATTGAATCTGTAGATTGCTTTGGGTAGTACAGTCATTTTCACAATGTTGATTCTTCTAATCCAAGAACATGGTATATCTCTCCATCTGTTTCTATCATCTCTAATTTCTTTCATCAGTGTCTTACAATTTTCTGTATACTGGTCTTTTGTCTCCTTAGGTAGGTTTATCCCTAGGTATTACATTCTTTTTGTTGCAATGGTACATGGGAGTGTTTCCTTAATTTCTCTTTCAGATTTTTCATCGTTGGTGTATAGGAATGCAAGAGATTTCTGTGAACTAATTTTGTATCCTGCTACTTTACCAAATTCATTGATTAGCCCTAGTAGTTTTCTGGTAGCATCTTTAGGATTCTCTATGTATAGTATCGTGTCATCTGCAAACAGTGACAGTTTTACTTCTTCTTTTCCGATTTGGATTCCTTTTATTTCTTTTTCTTGTCTGATTGCTGTGGCTAAAACTTCCAAAACTAAATTGAATAATAGTGGTGAGAGTGGGCAACCTTGTCTTTTTCTTGATCTTAGAGGAAATGGTTTCAGTTTTTCACCATTGAGAATGATGTTGGCTGTGGGTTTGTCATATATGGCCTTTATTATTTTGAGGTAGGTTCCCTCTATGCCTACTTTCTGGAGACTTTTTTTTTTTTTTTTGCAGTACACGGGCCTCTCACTGTTGTGGCCTCTCCTGTTATGGAGCACAGGATCCGGACATGCAGGCCCAGCGGCCATGGCTCACAGGCCTAGCTGCTCCGCGGCATGTGGGATCTTCCCGGACCGGGGTACAAACCCATGTTACTGCATCAGCAGGCGGACTCTCAACCACTGGGCCACCAGTGAAGCCCCCAGAGACTTTTCATCATAAATTCGTGTTGAATTTTGTCGAAAGCTTTTTCTGCATCTATTGAGCTGATCATATGCTTTTTATCCTTCAATTTGTTAAAATAGTGTATCGCATTGATTGATTTGTGTATATTGAAGAATCCTTGCATTCTTTGGATAAATCCCACTTGATCATGGTGTATGATCCTTTTAATATGCTCTTGGATTCTGTTTGCTAGTATTTTGTTGAGGATTTTTGCATCTATGTTCATCATTGATATTGGCCTGTAGTATTCTTTCTTTGTGACATCCTTGCCTGGTTTTGGTATCAGGGTGATGGTGGCCTCGTAGAATGAGTTTGGGAGTGTTCCTCCCTCTGCTATATTTTGGAGGAGTTTGAGAAGGATAGATGTTAGCTCTTCTCTAAATGTTTGATGGAATTCCCCTGTGAAGCCATCTGGTCCTGAGCTTCTGTTTGTTGGAAGGTTTTTAATTTAAAAATCTAAATCAGTTTCAATTTAAGTGCTTGTGATTGGTCTGTGTTTAGTTTTCTATTTCTTCCTGGTTCAGTCTCGGAAGGTTGAACTTTTCTAAGAATTTGTCCATTTCTTCCACGTTGCCCATTTTATTGGCATATAGTTGCTCATAGTAATCTCTTCGAATCCTTTCTATTTCTGCAGTGTCAGTTACTTCTCCTTTTTCATTTCTAATTCTGTTGATTTGAAAGTTCTCCCTTTTTTTCTTAATGAGTCTAGCTAATGGTTTATCAATTTTGTTTCTCTTCTAAAAGAACCAGCTTTTAGTTTTATTGATCTTTGCTG
Source organism: Leucopleurus acutus (assembly GCF_964270905.1). NCBI lineage: Eukaryota > Metazoa > Chordata > Mammalia > Artiodactyla > Delphinidae > Leucopleurus > Leucopleurus acutus. The sequence goes on along the minus strand of NC_139145.1, from coordinate 75,982,122 downwards.
TCATTTCCTTCATTTCTTTTTCATTTATTTCTGATCTCATGCAATTTTTATTTGTACTTTAAGAGGTAGTATGATTATCTACAGATGATTAGCGTCCCCTTTGTGCATGAGGTTTATCTTATTGCTGCTTCACAATAACTCTCAGAGAAAGACATGAGACATGAAACAAATTTCTGGTCTTAGAGGGAATCATGAAAAAAAAGCAGTGGTTCCACCACTCATTGTGAAATTTAGGGCAAGGGTCTTAAACTCTCAGAGACTCTGTTAGTTTTTTGTAATGCTTACCTCCTACTTTTGTGAATAGTAAATGAAATAAAGTTTGTTAAAAATTAAAGTGCTAGTGTCTGACTTTGAGAAAGTGCCCAATAAATGACAGTTTATATTACTGTTATTATATAAATAAAACCAGCAAGTGAGACAGGATGGGCGGAAATGGACATAAAATAGAATGTATCAGGGATAAGTGTCAGCAATAGATATAACAAGTGTTGCAGGAGTTCATGGTAGGGAGACAAGCCAGTAACAAGGCAATTCCCCAGAGATGTTTTCCTTGAGATCTTGCTGTTTGGTTGGGTTTCAAAGGCAGAGGAAAACTCACAATACAGACGAGGGATGGAGGTTCACCAGACATAATGAAGGTTCCTGGAGCACGGGTATATGGTGTGTTTGGGAACCCCCTTAGTGTGGCGAGAAGAATTCTCTTGAGGAATATTTTGGGACCTGCAATCGAAGCACAATGTAGATATAAGATAGGAGGAAGCTGTAAATGTCAAAACAAGGAGTTTGGATATGTTCATCCAATGAGAAGTGAATGAAGTTTCCTAAAGTCAGAATTTTTGTACAGGTGTATTTATGAACACTGCTAAGTTAATTTATACAGATTGCCAAAAGTTATTTAGTGAGATTTCTCAGATTGGTTCTATATTAAAAGTTGAAAATATAAGAAAACTCTTACCCTTCCTGGCTCTTAAACTAGCAATTAATGTAGTCCACAAAGCCCAGCACATAGTAAATATTCAGTACATGGTTCTTAAATTTTAAATGAATTTTGGTTATTGATAATAATGGAAAATAAGTATTTATGCATAAAATTTTATCTTATAACCCTAAGCATTATGTTGTCCAATGGTTTAACCTTCCCTTATTCTAGTAACCAACAAGGATGAATGGTTAGAATTCATCTTCTTTTTCTTCTTCTATGGGGCATACTAATGAGCAGAGAAATAGCAAAAAAGTGGGATGATGAGCCAGAGGAGAAGTCAGTAAATGACAAAGAAGCAAGTCACAAGAATGGATAATCACTCCCTTAGTAATATAAGTCGATTATTCAGTATTATGGATAAGTATACTTTCAAAAGCATTTTAACAGGGAAAATCATTTGCAACCAGCTACCTAATTGTACTTGTTACTGCCAAACTAATGCATGTATTACACAGGGCTGGGGTCTTCCATTAATGTCAAGGATATGACTGGGGCACATGACAGTCCATCTAGTGTTAAATACTATTGGGAGGCATAAAAAGTGGATAAATGTATAGACACAGGAGCCAGACATCCTGCCTCAAAGCATGACTCTACCAGTGACTAGCTGTCTGAACCTAGGCAGAGTTTCTTAACCACTCTTGCCTGTGTTTCTCATCTGTAAAATTTGGATAATCATAGTGCCTTCCCATAAAGTGTACATAAATTTATACATGTTAAACACTTGTGGGAGTATCAAAAACATGATAAAATCAACAAAAGTTAACAATTAGAATTAGCTGTCTTAACAGATGATAAAGGATTTCCAGAACAGGAAGTAATCACCTCTGTATAGCAAGGGGTGGGAGTCAGGAAAAACTTGGAAGCAGATATAATGGTTAGGTCTGAAGTTATCCTATTAAATAAAATGGAGAAAGGGCAATTCAGGAAGGGAAAAGCAGAACAAATAAGATCATGGTACATGAAGATGCCTGGTGTACTCCAAGGGTGGGGAGTAGACCTGTCATGGTACAGAATGAACCCAGAAACTTGGAGGTTGGGATTCAGATGAGTAAGGACCTCAAATGCCACCAAACTTCAGACAGTTTGAGCTCTTGGAGGTTTTTTTAAGTTTGAGAGAGACTTGGATAGACATATTATATAGAAAGAACGTAGGCAGCATTATAAAGGCTACTCAAGGTAAAGATGAGATAATTGTAGCAGCCAAATTCATTGAAAGATGGTAAGTGTACTTACACAGCTATCATTGCTAGCCATTTAAGGCATATTATGTATCAAACACTGAGCTAGGAACTTTATACAAAACAGTTCTAAATTTCCTAGCATGAGTAATGAGCTTCTGGATGAAAGAAGGGTGTTTAATGAGAAAGAACGAGAAAGTCAGTTTGGAGATTTGGTGGGTCTGAAGTGCATATGAGACATACATTTGGAAAGATCCAACTGGCGTGTAGAAATAGAGCTTGAAGCTTAGCAAAGCGATTAACCTGAAGAGAGACTTTTGAGATATCGAGCTTTGAGTGACAGTTGAGCATAAGGAAAGAAAGGTTTGCACAGGGAAAACATGTAAAGGAGTAAGAGAAAGAGAAGGAAGAGCTTCTGTTAGAGATATTGGATTAAGTCTTTAGTCCTTGAAAAAACAACAGTTTTAATCCATGTAACAGTTACTCTACTGTGCCAACTACTGTAGTGTCATAATATCCATTAATGACAGACATTTTTCAGTCTTTGACTATATTCTCAGTAGTGAAATGCATTGAAAACATGCAAAGCATTGTGTAAATTTACCAAACACCCTCTTAAAGAATTCTTTGATCATCAAAATCTCTCTTTAAGAAAAAGGAAAGAATAGCAATACCAGCCATAGATTAAAAGTTTGTGATGCAAAATAGGAGCTCTGCAAAGTTACTGATAAAGCTGAACATAGATTCAGCTCTCCTGATTCCCATTCCAGAGCATTAGTCAGTGAAGTGACTGCCTCTGTCGACACAGTGTGCATCTGCCTCTCCTTGGGACTGAATAGAAACCACATCAGTTCACACTGTTGTCTTAATAGCTCTAAAATTATAATTGCTATTTAATCACTACTAAATTGGACTTGGCCTCGATTTCCTGGCAAGTTTTATTTAATTAGCAATTAAATAAATTTCTTTCTTTTTTTCTTACCTTTTACCAAACATCTCTTTCTAAAATGACAACATGCAAAGTATCATTTTCTTTAATAAAATTATGACTACAGCATAAGGCAAATAAGATTATGGTTAAGTACCTTTTTAAAAAAATTTTATTGGAGTATAGTTGCTTTAAAATGTTGTGTTAGTTTCTACTGTACAGCAAAGTGAGTCAGCTATACATATACACATATCCCCTCTTTTTTGGATTTCCTTCCCATTTAGGTCACCACAGAGCATTGAGGGGAGTTCCCTGTTAAGTACTTTTTTCATTTAACTAAAAGAATGCTGTCATTAAGTATCATAAACATATAAGTCAAGTGTAATACTAGTGAAAGTCTTTTCCAAGCACAAATTCCCTTTTGTATGGCAAACCAACTTCACTAATATATAATATGTAAATTATGAAACTAAAATTTATCTCACATTTGTGCTTAAATTATATAAAATTTCTGCTTTAAAAAACACATTATGTTGCTTCCTTGGTAATTACATTCTTATACCAGGTGTAGAGAAAGCATCGCCAATAGTCTGATAAGAAAAAATAAAAATTGTGGTTTGATTGTGCTTTTTTATACTTATTTAGGAATAGTGAATCATGCATGCACGTTAATTTATTTTAGAATAAAGAGAGTTTTTAATGTCATTAAAGCATAAAGAATTAAACTGTAATCTTGACTGAATCACTCCAACTTCTAGCCCTCAATTTTCTCAACTATAAAATGAGTTACTCTAAAATAATTTTGAAGCCCTTTCTAAATCTAATATTTCAATATGACATAGCAGTGCCAAGGCCTAGTATAGGAGAAGCTTTAAACCAAATTTGCAATAGGACTCAAGACTACTCCCAAATGAACTGACCAGTGAAGTAAAAACGGTGGTCTACTATGCAAGTGCAATATGATGCCAAGTTATAACACACCCAGCCAGCAAGATTGCTGGCCCCAAGCTTCTCTGATGTAGACATTCTAGAGCTGAACTGCTCACACTCTATTCTTTAGTTCCAATAATTATTATATATATTGATTGACAAAACTTGTACCAGAACAAGTATTTGTCGATCAAGGAATATTTTAAAGCACACTTTCCTAATTATAAAAGGTAAAAGAGCATTTTATCTTCTTTTCTATATTCTGAGACAACTAAAAGAAATGTTATAATTTTCTTTCCACTATGCACATTTTGGATTTTCTTCACTCCAAAACTATACCCACAGCTGTGGTTTAAAAGTTTTTGGTATGTTTCCCAGGAGGAGACGAGTTCTGCTAATAAAACTTTCCTTTCAAGGTCACTAACACACGCAACTGAAGCACTTGGGAGATAATTCTGTGTTTGATTTAAGAGACAGAAGTTGAACTAAAATAAGCATGTTAAGAAGCACTAGATGCTAAATTCGCTCAGGTTCTGTAACTAGAAAACTGGAATTAGCTGTTGCCCTGGGCACTGATACATCAAAGTTTTGATATAAAAATTCTGCTATGACTTTGCCCTGATGACTTCTTGTCACTCATATGCCAAAAAAGGCCATATGGCAAAGCACACCATGGTCATGGGCAGTAAGTAATTAACTGCACCTCACTTAAAATCTTTTATCATACAAGGCAGAAGCTCTGTCTCCCAATGACATTAACTTACTTAAAATGAATAATACATGGCAAGGAATGGGTCCCTAAAGTTCAGAAAGGAGATTTGACTCTCTTTTAGTGCATTGTGCAGACAAGGCAAGAGCAATTCTCATTAAAGTGCTGAGCACAGTCATAGATCGATAAGGCACAGAATAATTACACATAATTCCCAAAAGACAAAGGACATTAATAATGTTACCTCATACATACCTCAAGGAACAGTACTGAAAGAAGTGATTACAGCATATAGCAATTGTCTCTAAATGTTCCTGCCATGGATATGATTAAATTTTTATGATATTCTGCAAGATTCTTTCCATTCATATATTTGGAGAAAATACTGACTATATAATGGGCTTCTGGGAAGATGAAAATAAAGGGGGGAATAATATTTATTCCTTTCTATTAAATAATTCCATTGATTTACTAAGTATATAATATATTTATTTCATCATTAAATATCTAATATATTCACTTAAATAATATCAAGATATATATTTTAATGGGAAGCTACTAAACAAAATCAAACTGAATACTAATTTCAGTTATAAGGTAACCGATCTGTTTTCTTTGAATACTGCATTGGTAAATTTAAGCATATCTTAGACAAGGTGTTAAAGATTTCTGCTGTGAATATTTTATAATGCTCACTTTGGTGTTTTAGTATATCTAAATGGTTTACAACATAACTGTTTTTCACTGGGGTTTTGAACAATTATGAGCAGTTAAAATAGATCTTGTATTCAAAGCAGCCATTTATTATAAATTCACATATATTTTAACAGGAAAAATATTTTTCTGTTTTGGATAATGTTCTAATATAAAAATTAATGTACATGAAAAAAATAATAAAAAGAAATCCACAGGAATATATTTTTAATTTAAATATTATTTTAATGAAAAAACTTTAAGTATTCTTTGTTGTTTTACTGTCTTTTCTTAAAGAGGATTATCTGAAATTTGTCATAACAGTAATATATCATTTAGTCAATAATCTCAATGAGATACCTAAAACTTCAAAATATAACTTTATTACTTTTTATGAAATCAAAAGTGATTAAAGCATAAATTTTTCATACAACCTCCGAGGGCAAAGATTTCCTACAGTTCTCCATAGCAGTTATACAAGTAAAGATATTCAATGTCAATTTGTAATATGAATGGCCACATTTTTTAAGAGATGAGATTTTAGTTTTTATAAAAAATATATTTTACAAAAGGAACCAAGGGCTCTAATTTAATTTAGGTAGACATAGGTGTATGTGTTTGTGTCTGTGCATGTTGTGGGTTTTAAATCTACAATATAGAAGTTTCTTCCTTGTGTGCTTGAATTAAATTACTTTTATTAAATTATTTTTACTTTTTTTTCCAATCCAGAGACCAAATGAAGGGGTTGCTAAACCAAATGCAGAAAATTACTTTAGCACATTCTGTAAATTGCTGGTCAAGGCATTCGTGTTCACCTAACCACACCTCCTAGCTACCTTCTTATCCTCATGTATAAGCTAAGCTCAATGCAGAAGAGAAGACTTTCTCTCTCAGCTTCATACCATCCAGTGCTTCAAGGACAGTTCAACCCAGGTGGTTATAGAATAAACAAGTTAACAGTATTTATAGATAGAATGAATTTATTACATTAGTTTGTCCTGGAGAATGGTATTCTAGCACAGGACATGAGACAGCGAAGAGGGAACCCAGGTATGTGGTCTACAGAGCAGCTTGTTGATATCACACAGCACCCAGCACCCAGGTTAATAGCTGTTAGTTTGTCATCACTGGAAACTACCATCAGAAATTCTAATATTTACTTAGAAAACTGTTTTCTTGTTTCTTTTTTAAATTTCAAAGGAAAAACAGAGAGAATGGTTGTGTTTTCCTGTCATCAGGTACATTGTTTGAATGTAAAAATATTGAAGCACTGGTAGACAACTCATTAAGCGCCAATATGTGAAAAGAAACCTTGATTAGTTATTAGAAAGAGATATGTTTTGTGTGATCATTTTCCCCCACTCTAAACTGGCATTGTTTTAATAGAGACTGAGAAATGACAAATGATAATTGTTTCCTTTTGAACATCTGGACATATATCACATCCAGCTTTGATTCATTATCACTGAGTTTTAGTACAACTACCTAATTCATTTTCTCCTTTATCTGAAAAAAAAGGTACAGAATGAGGCTTTAGTCAACCAAAACAGTTTGGGGTTAGATAAACAATTTCCATTTTAAATTGGATCAATGAAATGCCTGAAAAGGTCTTACTCTGATAAGCTCAGTTGTAGAGATATCTGCACAGGTGTTGAAATACTCGTCTATCTTTAGAGACAGCTATCTTACATCTCAGGTAAGATACTCTCCTTTCTCTGTACAAAAAAGCATGTTGAGTGTATCTTTATGCAGCTTTGAACATTAGGTAAAGCCAGTCTGGTGTATTACCAGCAGAGGGTTAATCTAAAAAATTTAATCTTAAAGAGATTAATCTCAAATAGCTAAAACTCTCCTAGAGAGCTGGTTACAAGGACAGTTTTCTGGGTTTTACCCTGAGAGATTCTGATTCAGTAGATGTGGGGTTGGATTCAGGAATTTGCTTTTTTGTGTGTGTGTGTGGTACGCGGGCCTCTCACTGCTGTGGCCTCTCCCGTTGCAGAGCACAGGCTCCGGACGCGCAGGCTCAGCGGCCATGGCTCACGGGCCCAGCTGCTTCGCGGCATGTGGGATCCTCCCCGACCGGGGCACGAACCCGTGTCCCCTGCATCGGCAGGCGGACTCCCAACCACTGCGCCACCAGGGAAGCCCAGGAATTTGCTTTTAATAAATCCTTCAAGTTGCTGTTGCCTTGGGGGTCATACTTTGAGAAGTACTTTTATAAAAAGCTGGAATCAACACCTGGATAACTCATACAATATCAATCTATTTATATTACTCACACAATTGCTTAGATTAAGACTTTTTGAAGTATATTAAAATTATGAAAAACTTTTGTAGAAAGCATGATAACCTATTCAATGTTTACTGTCAAATTGATTAGTTTGTCAGAGGCTTCAGGCTTTCTTTCTTGTTTCTCTCTCTTCCTATGTGTGTGTGAGTGTGTGTGTGTGTGTGTGCACACCATTTATTTGTTAGTTTATTTATTTATTATTCCATTTAAAATGTTTGAAAATCATAAGTCACAACTTTCAAAATTACTGATATGGGGATTTGTGCTGTAAGAGGAGCAGCTGCCTTTGTGAGGCATTTGAGTAGCTGACTTCCTTTCTATTAATCCCAACTGAAGTAAACCAGAAAGTATAAAATGTAACAATATGCATTGGAAAGTAGGAAAAAGTACTTACCAAATCTGAAAACTTCAAAAAGCCTTTATTAGATAGTGGGAAGATGGAAACAGGCAAAGGATTTTATGTCCAAAACATAACAATTTAAGTGAAATGAATAAATTCATGGAAATAGAACTTACAAAGATTGGCTTAAGAAAAAAATAGAAATTCTAAATAGTCCTATATCTATCAAAAAATTGAATGTATAATTAAACACTTTAAACAAAGAAAATTTCAGGCACAAAATACATTACCAATTAATTCTAAGAAATATTTTAAGAAGAAATCAAATATATTTTATGCAATCACTTTCAGAACAGAAAATGAGACTGCTTGGACTCACAATACTAGCATAACTTTGATAGCAATCATTGAAAGATACATCAAAAAAAGAAATTTATAGGCAAGTCTCTCCCAAGAACACAGGTACAAACTTCTTAAACAGTGTATTAGCAAACTGATTCTAGTAAGATATAAAATGGGGGAAAAAATGACAATGTTGCATTTATTTCAGGAATGCAAGGTTATTTTAATTTGAAAATCAATGTTTTTCATAACATTAATATTCTAAAGGGAAAATATTACATAATGATCCTAATTTAATACCCATTCGTAATAAAAATTAGTGAAATTAAGAGGAGAAAGACCATTGTTAATATGAGAATCTTTTGTAAAAAAAAAAAATCTACACTGTACTTAAAGGGAAAATATTGAAAACTTTCCCTCATGAAATTGGCAATGAGTGTGATTATAATTCTTTCTAGACTGTAATGAAGATCCAGCCAGTGCCACAAGATAAGAAAAATAAAATGATTGGAAAAGGATTAATCTGTAGTTGTTCACAGATAGATCCAAAAGATGATTGTGCACATAGAAAATCTAAAAGAGCTCACAGAACAACTATGAGGCGTAATATGTAAATTTATTGTGGCTATGGATTAGAAGGTCAATGTTCAAAAAATTAATTTATTTCTGAATAATGGCAACAAACAATGAAATTTTTAAAATGTTACTTTTACAGTAACATCAAAAATAACAAATATCTATGAACAAATCTAACAAAATATGAACCATATCTCTATAAAGCATTAATGAGAGAAAGTAAAGAAGACCTAAATAAATGGAGCAATACATCAAATTAATGAATTCAGACTTAATATTGTAAAGATTTCGGTTTTCTCCAAATTGAGGTATAGATTAAATTCTGCCCTCATAAAACTCCCAATAAAATTTTTGTGGAAATATTACAAGCTTATTTTAAATTCTACACGAATATGCAAGGAACCATAAGTAGCTCTCCAGGATTTCTCAACCAGAGTTTTAAGAGACGATTAAACTCTAATGCCCTAAAAGTTCCATTTCATGAGTTAACGTCTCTCCTGTGCATCTAGAATGGTGGCATACTTGAAAGAATTGAGAAAATTATCACTCAAGTCACTTTTTTATTTTCTCTGTTCAGATGAGAACATCAATTGAGAAAGGCTGGCAGAAAATTTTGAAGAAACAGAACAAAGAATGATATCACCAGATAATAAGATTAGTTATGAAACCACAGTAATTAAGTCAGGGGGTTATTGCAGGGAGAGACTAAACAGACTAATAGAATGAAACAGAATGCCGTGAAACAAGCTTGCACATTTATTGACCATTAATGTATGACAAAGATGACATTGCAGAATAGTAAGAAAGAATAATCTTCAATAAATTCCACTGGGTTAATTGGATGTCTATGTCTTGTCTAAGGATAGTTATAGAAAGAGAGATGGTGATGAGAAGGAGGATGAGGATGATGATGGATAGATGGATGACAGATTGATAGATATTTTTCTCTATTGACCAAAATCAATTCCACATGGTGTGTAGATCTAAATGTAAAAGATCAAGTAATAGTAAGTAACTTTAAGAGCATACCATAATTAACTTGGAACAGACAGTTTTTAACAGAACTCATAATTAACATGAATGAAAATTTTAATAAATTAAGCTATATTAAAATTAAATACTCATGTTCATCAAAAAATACCACTAAAAGTGTGAAAATACTGAGAGGATAAGATATCTGCAATATATATAACTACAAAAGGGTTCTGAAACACATGCAGAGATGTATATCCCCTTTAAGAAAGGACTCACCTCATTACGAGGAGTCTGGTTAGCTGTCAGCCTCCAGCTATTAACACTTTCAGAGCCTCCTTCAGCTTTTGAGCTAAAGTCATGCTATTTTTAGGGTGATACTTACCAAGAAAGTAGTAGCCCAGGTCACATTCTTCTTGGTGAGGCTCCTACCTAGTGACTTTACAAAGTATTACTCCTTAATAAAATTTTACATTTTTCACTCTCAGTATCTGCTTCCCTAGAACATAAGCTGTGACAGATTCATGTACAAAACTACACAAGGAACTTCTAAAACTCAATAAGAAAAGGACAACTCATTTTTTAATGGGCAAAACTCATTTTTAAATGGGCAAAAACATGAATAGGCATTTCATGGAGTGGAGAAAAGGAACCCTTACGCACTGGTTGGTGGGAATGTAAATTGGTACAGCCACTGTGAAAAACAGTATGGAGGTTTCTCAAAAAACTAAAAATAGAACTACCATATGACCCAACAATTCCACTCCTGGGTATTAATCTAAAAAAACCAAAAACACTAATTCAAAAAGATACATGCACCCCCATGTTCATGGCAGCATTATTTGCAATTGCCAAGATATGGAAGCAACCTAAGTGTCCATCAGCAGATGAATGGATAAAAAAGTGGTATATATATATATATATATATATATATATATATATATATATATATATATATATATACACACATACACAATGGAATACCTCTCCACCACACACACACACACACAATTTTGCCACTTGCAGCAACATGGATGAACTTGGAGAGTATTATGCTAAGTGAAATAAATCAGACAGAGAAAGGCAAATACTGTATTATTACCACTAATATTTGGAGTCTAAAAAATACAACAAACTAGTGAATATAACAAAAAAGAAGACAACTCATAAATATAGAGAGCAAACTAGTGGTTACCAGTGTCTGGTGGGTGATATGAGGGTAGAGGAGTTGGAGGTACAAATTATTAGGTATAAGATAGGCTACAAGGATGTATTGTACAGCATGGGGAATACAGCTAATATTTTATAATAACTGTAAATGGAGTGTAACCTTTAAAACTGTATAAAAATAGAAATAAATAGAAATAAAAAGAGCAAATGTGATCAGAAAACTAGTTTGACTGTAAAATTATTTTAAAGCATGAAAATGGCAACTTACACATGTAAGTAAAATTTTTAAAAATATTTTCATTGGGCTTCCCTGGTGGCGCAGTGGTTGAGGGTCCGCCTGCCGATGCAGGGGACGCGGGTTCGTGCCCCGGTCTGGGAGGATCACACGTGCCGCGGAGCGGCTGGGCCCGTGAGCCATGCCCGCTGGGCCTGCGCGTCCGGAGCCTGTGCTCCGCAACGGGAGAGGCCGCAGTAGTGAGAGGCCCGCGTACAGAAAAAAAAATATATATATATATTTTCATTGGTCTTGACCAATTATCAGTGCCTACTCCTTCATGGTCATCCTCCTCAATAGTCAACCATAGAATTATTTCATTTTCTTCTAAAGGATTTTGATCAGCATATGTAATAGGGGAAAAAAGCAACTTTATGATTATAAGGAATCAAAAAAATCTGGATTTCAGTGCCATCTTTTACATTAGAAAAAAAATGTGACCTCAAGCAATTTACTAGCCTCCTAAAGTATTCATATTTCTCATCTGTAAAAATGTGGTCTAAACTATACTTTGTTAAATGCTAATATTTCTAGGTTTTAAAACACTCTATCTTAATCATTAGTAATGATTAACGAAATCATATCTTACCTAAAGAATCTTCTATAGTCTGTACGAGATAAACCAGCTATTAATAATCCCTGATAATAGAGAAACTAGAAGAGAAATAAATGAAATAGAAATTATCAGAAAAATGAGTTTACTGCTTAATAGATTCATTTGAACTTCTCAGAAATTTAATTTTTGTCAAATTTCCTAAGGATTCTGTAAATAACTTGAAAATCCAGGCATTTATACCATTTACTGATAACGTTATTTATTCTCATATAGTATCATACCTAGCAAAGCTGTAGAGACTTTAACATAGCTTGCAAACACTGCCCCAATTTTGTTTTACAGCTTTTTAAACTAGAGGTTTCATAAATACTAGATAATAAATACTTTTTTTTTTTTTTTGCGGTACGCGGGCCTCTCACTGTTCTGGCCTCTCCCGTTGCGGAGCACAGGCTCCGGACGCGCAGGCTCAGCGGCCATGGCTCACGGGCCCAGCCGCTCCGCGGCACGCGGGATCCTCCCGGACCGGGGCACGAACCCGTGTCGCCTGCACGGGCAGGCGGACTCCCAACCACTGCGCCACCAGGGAAGCCCGATAATAAACACTTTTGATGAGAATCTACTCTTCCTTAATAAAACAAGATACTATAGTAAAATAATACTATGCTGTACATTTTAATGTTACACAAAATTAAATTAAAAGATTTTTTCTTCCAATTACATAGGAATAATCTGACATTATCAACAACAAAATTTAAATAAAGGGTAGACATATGCATTTTTGAAGTTGAAAGTCATATTTCACTAGGTCATTTGAAATGTTTCAATTCCTTATAAATAAAGGAGGAAAATGTCTGTCAGATTTACATGCAAATATAGAACATTATGTTTGAAAGATCCCTGAACATCCTCCTACCACTGCTGTACTCCTTACAAAAATACTAGAAGATAAATGTATACACCTCTCTTCCATTAGCATCAATTAAATTCCCAGGCTATTTAGTTGACAGCTTAAGAAATGTCAGAATTGTTGAAAATAGAAAACCCAGGAAAAGTAAATTTTGAAAATCAATAAGTCTGACAATATTAACATCTAGTTATCCTGGGCCAGGAGGAAGTGGTATATAATTATGTCAATAAAGTTATAATCAGAGATTATATTATATTACATATATAATTATATATTATATATTACATAATATATATAGTGATATTTAAGAGACTAGGATTTTCCAAAGAATCAAGAAGAGGTTGGCATTCTAGACCAAGGAAAAATATGTGCAAATATATGGTATACTCTAGAAAATCTATGCAATCCCAGATTGCTGCATTAAGTCTGGGATGGTATTTGGTTTTTCTAGGAAGAAGTAAGTACAGTGCTGGTGAAAGAGCTGTTCATGTGTTTAACTGTGAGTGCCAGACTGGCCAGGAAAACAATGGACATCAGAAAAGAGCTGTTGAAGTGTGAGATAATGGACAACTTGATACTGAATCTGAGAGTTAACGTATCAGGTTTAGGTCTGGTTGAATCTGAAGAAATAAATTAATATTAGCTTAAACAAAGTAGAGTTCTTTCCTTCTCTCATGTAAAGCAAGTCTAGAAATACATAGCCCAGAGCTGTTAAGAGCACTCTATAGAATCAGGGAACAAGTCTCCTTCTTTCTTGTCCTTTACCATCTTCAGCTCATGCTTTCCTTCTCATGGTTCAAAATGGCTACTGGAGCTCCAGGCATCACATTTGTTGTCAAGCCAACAAGAAGTAGGAAACAGGGCAATCTCTTGCCCCAACCCCCTTTAAGGACAGTTTTACACAAACTTTTGCTTATGTCTTATTGACCAGAACTAAGTAAATTGGCTAAGACTAGCTGTAAGAGAACCTGGAAAATATATATATATTTTTTCTGGATAGTCATGTTTACCACAAAGCATGGGTTTTATGCTTAAGGTGAAGGAGAAAAAATATTGAACATAGGTAACTAGCAACCTTCACCATAGTTCTGTTCGTATTTAGCATTTTAGAGATAGAGCAGTTCTGGATGATGATAATGTTCAGGCGTATTAATCTGCTAAAGTGTAGAGAACATAAAAGACTGAGGAGTTTGGAAATACTTGAGGTGAGGAAGTTGGATGGATTATGCACATGGACATTGAAAGTACTTAGGATAACAGTAGGATTTGCAAAGAATGGATACTGAACCCATTTCAATATCCTCACTGAATTTTGGGAGAAAATTGAAAGTCAATCAATAACTATATAATCATAGACTGTGAATACTCCTTGGTAGAGTGATTTTGTGACAGTATGAGAGAATCATGGTATAAAGTTAGCAGACTTTTAACTTCACCCCTCTAAGTCAGGGATGCAGAAGTTAAGGGTGAATTAAGAGCTGTGAGCAATACTCGTAGTGAAAGAGCATAGTTCCACAGATTTGGGGTTTAATTACAACTTTGTCATTCACAAGTTTTGTGATTATTGGCAAGGAAAAAAACCAGCTTGTTTCCCCATTTATGAATTGAGAATAATTCCTAACTCAAAAGTGTATGGTAAAGCTTAAACAAAATAACATTAAAACATTGCTGAACTTAGTAGATTCTCAAAAATATTTAACCACATGCTCTCCTCCATCCTACATTCTCCAATCTTTCTGTAACAGAAGTTTTTTTTTATTTTTGAGATTATAGTCTTTTCTAGAAAAATTTTGGACAGAAAAAAAGAGTACCACGGATTGAAAAATGCATTAAATAACCTTCAATTATAAAGGTTCATATTAGACATAATTTAGGATGAATGCGGACCCTGTGTTAGGTCATAAATACAGCCACTTGTTTTTCTTAGTACTCTCTACGAGACATTAGGAGAGAGGGTGCTGAGAGTCTCAATGCCACGTACGAAGAGTAAGCAAATATCCTCCCAGGGTGCCACTTTGCTAAAAGCCTACCATATGTCCACAAAACAGTGAAGCATTAACAGCACATCTCATTTTATATCCCCACTTGACAAGCACAGTGTAAAAGCAAGGATGAGCTTGCACTACATGTGCTTATCTAATTCACATTACTGCTAATTATGTGCACACAGCAGGAAGACCACAGCTCTTCAGAATATGACTTACTTTTTAAGAGAGAGATTATGAAAGTCAGTAAACTTTCAAAATAGTAAATGATTTCTTACATTTATTAGCACTTTATGTAACCGTGGATATATTATTTTATAAACTTAACTCTTACTCAGCTCTGTCCGTATAACCCATACGTGCTTTCAAAAAAAAACATCATCTTTAATCTATTGCCTGGCAAGACCTGGAGACAATTTGTCTTCATAAAGAAACCTCCATTTTCTGAATTTCAGGGTAGAAAAATTGTCTCAAGGCTAAGATGCACCAGTGAAAGGAATGAAATACATAAAAATAAAAACCATTCTATATGTTTTTATTTGAATTCTACTAAACTAGAGCGTTTCATTTTTAAAAGGAGATAAGGAACCTTTAAACAGATTTCCAGGTGATTTTCTATTCTGATCTTTGTTTATACAAGGAAGTATTTATGAAATTCTTCAGCCATAACAGCACAATACATGACATTATAGGGTACACTACGAACACATTTCTCTGTGCAATTTCCCCCAGGAATTTATAATGCAAACAAGAGGATCTAACAATTTTTTCCAGGCCTTCACCCTGGATTACATACTTTTAAAGTGTTTAAGAGTTTAGAACACTGGAGAAAAAGTGTATTTTGATAAGATGTGAGAACACATTTTCAAAACTGCAGAGCTTCACATCATCCCTATAAACTGAGCATATTCTTGCACCAAAATCTGTCTATATTTTAGAGAAACCCATTTTCCTGTGGAATATCCAATAGTAAAATAAAATTTCTTCCCACACCGCAATACAGAGAGCAAAATAAGCCAAAATCCAGTACTTGGAGATACATGGAATTTACATTTACCTCTTTACCCCTAGTTGACTGAATACATCATTTTATTGTTATCCAAGTCCCAATTCAACTCGCAATCTCTGAAAATTGCTTAACGGTACAATGCCTCTGGCCAAATGATCTTTCAGCAGATTTCTAGTCCATGGAAATTCTTGAAGTTTCATGTTTTGAGCCTATCCTTTTTAAATTGTATCATCAGGAGTGTTTGAAGGATTTTAATGGAAGGAAAACTCTGTCTGCCAAATGTTGCCTTTAAAGTAAATTTTCATAAGGGTGTGTCCTCAATCAAGTGAAGCAGCATGATTACTACACTCAGTTCACAGAGAAGGTAAATAAGTGCCGCAGGGGAAAGAGGAGAGACACAAGTTCAAGTTCACGCACAGTATGGATTGAACAACTTTTCTTTTTAACCTCGTCCTATTCTCTTCAAATTATACATGATTTCATCTCTGTCGTCCTCAAAATGGAAAAATAGCAAAGACAAAAACACATGCTTTGTCTTATTTGCTGGTTAAGTCTTTCTACTGCTGTCAACAAGCGACAGTATGGAAATCTCAATTCAAAAGTAGGTTTACTATGAATATAAAACTGACTCCCAAACTCCAATTAATTATAGCAGTTGTACTTTTTCTTTGAAAGATTCAGAAGATGCACTCCTAAATACTGAGAGAGCATCAATGATTATTTGGCCCCCCATGTCCACCCCAAGTGAGCTCCAGAAGCTGCTCCAAGCTAAAACTAAAATAATTTAATTTTCTATGGGACAGACACATAGATATCTTGGAAATAAGAAAAAAGTGTATTTTCTGGATCAGCATTAGGACTATTCCTAAAACTGATCATCAGAGCATTTTCCCATCCAATAGCCTAGAGTCAATTCACTAAGCTGCTTCCACAGTTGAAGATAAAATGTGAATGCAGAATGAGTGAAAATGTTGAGTTTCTCCATACTGCAGGGTAAGCAGAATAAGAGTCCAAGAATGAACAAATAAAAAGCAATTGTGGACTAGCAAGACATTCTTCTTAAATTGTATAAGTGCAAAATAAAAATTTTTTTAAAGAGGACTGGAATTGGTTCAACCTGGCTGGTTATTCCACACAAAATTGGGATTAGTTGATGTTTCTTTTTAAATGAATTAAATAACCACTTATTAATTGTTGGGTTTACAAATTAAGCTTCTGGAAAGAGAGTAAACAAGCCACTATAAATGTGCGTGAAGATGTCCCTCATTAAAGGGACAGCCAAGCTATCTGGCTCTACCCTAGCCTTTTGACTCATACTATTGAACCATCTGCCAGTCTCTCCCTGGAGGATAGCCATTAGGCTGCTGGCTAAGTGGCAGGAATTACAATATAAACAACCTTTTCTACATATTTCTTCCCTGTCTCTTTAACAACCCTAGAGTGCCAATAGTTTTGGGAAACAAGAAAAAAAGGGGAAAAGGTTAAAAAATTAATGTGATTTCTAAACAAAGATAATTTATATTCCATTCATATAAGCAGATTTGCAGAAAAAAACTAGACTTTCCCCCCCCCTTACATTTGTTATTAATTGAAATGTGTCACAGGAATTTACTCATTCTATCTACGTGTTAGATGTTACTGTTTCCTTTAAAAAAAAAAAAAGAGCATTTACTAGCTGAAGTTCACAAACTCCATTCATGTCTCAGCAAAAATTCATCCTTTGTTGTGTGCCCCATAATTCTGATTCTGGCATCAAACAACTATCGAAATTCAAAACCTGGAAGTCACTTTTTTTGCCATTCCATTCACACTTAACATCTAACCTCAACCTTCCTTCCTTTTCCACTGGAGTTACTCTCATTCACCTGAGAGCACTGTGGCTCTCAGGTCCAGTAACACCTCCAACTGCAACTCTGATTCTCATAAATGTATTGTGCATATTCATAAGAGAGTAACCTTTTCATGTCCTGCTTCTGGTTATACTCCCTGCTCAAATGACTTCAACAATTCCTGAACACCTACAAAATAAAGTCCAAGTACCTTGGTAAGTATTCAGTGACGGCATTCAAGTACACACTCAGATCTGACCCTAAATTCTCCCATAATTTTTTCCCACTGCTTCCTTCAAATCATGCTATGATCCCAACAGTTAAATGCTCTCTTGGATCTGTCCTGCAAACTTCTCCTTCTCTTGCTGAGTCCACTGTATATACTGCCCAAGATTCTTTTCCTGTGGTTGGCCTCCTCAACAATACCATAAACTAACCCTTTGCTAATTCCACTTATCCTCCTTTAGGTCTCTGCTCAGATTCATCTCCCCAGGAAAGACTTTGTTAAAAACCCAGAGTAGGTTAGGTCTTCTGTTTCATACTCTCCTGACAATGTGTTTCTCCTTTGTATTGTTCATAGCATGTATGATTAAATATTTGCCTAATTACTTGTCTACTTCTGTTTCTGCTACAAAACAGTAAGCTCCATAAAGGCAAAGACTGGTATCTATTTTTTCTCTGTATTACCAGAACCTGTAGCAATTATTCCCCCTTCTTACCTCCTATGTGCAAAGTTTCTAGAGGAGTTCTCAAACAGAATGTGCACTGCAGTAATATGAAATGATGATGTGTGTACGCATCTTATCTGCAGCCTTCTTGTTCTGTTCACCTTTGTCTGTCTGACAGCACCTTGCACAAATCTGTGCAGCTAGTGTTCAGTAAATCTTTGTTCAATCTAATTGAGTGGAAAAATCATTAAATGAATGCTTTTTACACACTGTAAAACCCACATGTAGGAATTGACCTTTGCAAGGTCAATTGACCTTTGGAAGGACCTTTGGGATTATTAGCTCTGACTTCAGATAATCAGTATAAATTCTTGTCTAAATGAGAATAAATGAAGTTTACATTTTCTGCCATTTCATTAAAGTGAAGGTCTTAAACCCTAACTTAATCATTTCTAGATAAATTCATTTTGATTTTATTGTGTTTACCCTGCAAATAGAGTTTATTTCACATTTGTATAGTTCAAGTTCCTTTCAAAGTCTGTTAAACTTTTTCGCATGTAAATATACTAACTTCTTCACATAGAAATACGTCAGTTTGCTAAAAGGCCAATTTTTTTTCAGCAACATGAAATATGCTAGATATGTGGCTCTCCTCATGTCAAATCAGTCCAACCAGCTTTTCTTGAGGGCTGACAATGTGCCAGCGGCTCTAGAATTTCCACAGAAGCTCACAAATTTCTATATGGAAGTATAACAACATGGTTGAATATAACTACAGGACTTGTCTTAAAGGTATGATTTCATAATAAGTGTGTTATTTTTATTTAAACTCTATGTCCATTTGGAGTGGCTTGGATGGAAGCTGATGTAGATTGTGGGGAACATACTCTCATACCAACAACTGATGGCACCGCCAGTCAGGTCAGGAAAGATGTAGTGTTACTATATTTAGGGACAATTTTTCACATTGCTTTAGAAGCAAAAATTAGGCAATCATTTTTCCCCAACTTTATTCAGGAATAATTCACAGATATAATTGTACATATTTAAAATAGACAGCATGGTGATTTGATATACATTGTGGAATGACTACCCATATTGAGATAATTAACACATTTAGCACTTCACATAGTTAACTTGTGTGTGTGTGTGTGTGTGTGTGTGTGTGTGTGGTGAGAATGCTTAAGATCTACTCTCAGCAACTCTCAAGTATACAATACCATATTATTAACTATAGTCACCATGCTATACATTAGATCCTCAGAACTTATTCTTATAATTGGAAGTTTGTACGCTTTGACTACATCTCCCCTTTTCACCCTCCTCCCAGCTTCTGGCAGCTACCATTCTACTCTCTGTTTTTATGAAGACTAGCTTTCTTTTTTTAAGATTACACATATAAGTGATACCATACAGTATTGTTTGTCTCTGTCTGTCTTATTTCAATTAGCATAATGCCCCCCAAGTTCATCCATATTATCAAAAATGATGGCACAATTTTCTTCTTTATAATGGCTTGCTAATATTCCATTATATATATATATATATACACATCACATTTCTTTTACCCATTCATCTGTCGAAGGACATTTAGGTTGTATTCATATACTGACTACTGTGAACAGTGCTGCAATGAACATGTATGTGCAGATATTTCTTCAAGATACTGATTTCATTTCCTTCAGAGGCAATCATTCTTCATTCTTGTAAAGGGGGTAGTATATTTACTAATAAGGAATTGGTTGCTCTACTACACCTTGGGTCAAACTGCTTATACAAAGTTCAAATTTAAAATAATTTTTATTAACAACAATTGTTTGAGAACTATCCAAGTGTGAAACGGGATCTATTGCAGGTACAATTTCATGATAACTGTCTTCTCTTACAAATAAATGAAAGCCTAGTTCTTTTATTTGGAGAGGCAGTGCTTTCCTGATCTGCATCAACAAATAATATATAGGAAATCATCTTATAAAATGCATGGTTTCTCTCATTCTTATCCACCTAATAAAATCCTTTGTAAAAGAAAAAGGAAACTTAATCAGTGCTGTTTCCATTCACTAATGACTACTGAACCAAATTTAAATAAAAGAGAGAAAAGAGCTGTGCAGAGCTGTAGGGCGTGTTGCGCCCCTAGTGATTATCTTTCCAGTCCTTCCATCCTTCACAACCAATTGCCCAAAGAAGTGTTTCCCAGTTAGGGTATATGAGTTCTATTCAAGTTAATTTTTAAATTTGATATGTTTATTCTGCTAATAATCTAAAATTTTATACATAAGCATATTCTGGATATCTGCCTTATACTTGAGCGCAGCCGTATTATTTCAGCACCTGTTGCATTTTCTGTACTATCAAAATGAAACTAAACAGTTTGCGTTATTTGTTGAAGCTAATGACAAAAGCACAGATGTGAACTTAATATACAAATAATATTTTCATGCCAAATGAAGGTAGATGGATATCTAAATGAAGGTTAGATGGATATCTAACCTCCAAATGAAGGTTAGATGGATATCACTAAACACTCTCAAAACAATGGTTATGAAGCTGTTTCAATGAAGAAAAGTGAAGGAAATGTTGAGGTATCTGTGAGCATATGGTGATATAGGCAGGTCAAATTTAATAGAACCTGCCTGTGTAGCAGCTGGTTTCATATTTATATTTTGAGCAATGATTCTGTTTCAGCAAACAACATCATCTGTCATAGTAAAACAATGTTTTTAAATAAAATTTTATGTTCTCTTTTAGTTCTGTTTGCATTTGATTGGTAAGATTATTTTGAAGATTATGTGGAAGAGTTGTATGGAGATTGTGGGGAACTACTCTCCACCCTCGGCTACCAGTTGACAGCCGCATTGGGTAGAAAACCAGAAACACAGTATTACTGTACTATTACATGTAATTTTCCATGTTGTTTTAAACCAAGAAACAAAAAATAGTGATCATGTTTCTATTCTTCCCCATTCAACAAACTTATAAAAGAAGGTAGTATATTTCTTAATAAGCACAAAATGCTTGAACTTTTTAAAATATTGAAAATAGTGATGAATAAAAATAATTTTAAACTACACTGAGGAGGGCTGTGATCATTTCTTTTTCATTTAAAAGAGGCCATGCATGTCTCAGCTTTGAGGAACACTGTTCTTAGATACCCAGCATCTTTTGTCCTACCTTTAGTAATAGCATCCCACTCTTCCCTTGGAAAACTATTCCTCTATTACATGTGGTTCTAGTAGAACTATAAATCATGCTGCTACTTTTTCCCTTATCCAAGGTATGGACACATAACTCACATTAGAACAATCAAAATTCTCTCTCCTAGGAATGTGACTATTGGATGGAGCCATATAAAAAGTGGAAGACAGACAGAACTGAGTTATGTCCAAGGAAAATGATTATGGGTCCTCACTACTGAGATCCCTGGAGCAACAGTGGGTTTCTGTTCTTTCACCTATGTTGTTGAACCTATCATTTTCTATTATGAGTAATACATTAGGCTTCCTTTAAATTCCTTTTTTCTTTTTTGCTTAAGTTAATCAAAGTCAGTTTCTATTGGTCACCGCCAAGAATCCTGATACACTAACCTAAACAAAACAAGTCCAAACACACAAACATCAAAGGAGAAGACCAAAAAGCACTCAAGAGTTGAGAAAAGGAGAGAAAAGAGTAAAACAAGACTGTGCATAACATTTTATTCCTTTCTCTGACTTTGGATTCACTTACTAATACATTTTAAAATTGGCATGTATTCAGCTCTATAATATATCACACATGACTAAAGGTTTCTTGAAAGCAAGAATGAAATTTTAGTCATATGGTATCTCTAGCCTCTCACAAAATGCTTGACATACATAGCAGGTAGTCAATAAATATGTTTTGAACTGACAAATATTCACAGATATAAGAATATGTCAACAAACAAAGACCTTTTAAAATTCATTGAGTTCGTTGAAAAGAGAGATACAGGTGAATTTTCCAGTTATTGGAGAATGTTCTTTAGAAAAGTAATTATTGCTATCATGAACATCCTTCACTCTATAGTGAGCTCCTTTAAGTAAGCTCCTTTATAGTAAGCTCCAAAAATAGAAAACCATTTCTATTTTTGTATTTCCAGAACTCTAAAAGTGTCCAGTACATAGCTGTCATTCAATAACTATTTGTTTAGTAAATTAATGTATATTGAAAGTAGATACAGCACCCTAGAATTTTCATGATATAAATTAATGTGACTTGATTTTGTAGACACTCTTTGTATCCTACTCTAGTTCACACCTAACGTTCTGCCCAAACTACCTTTATTACTTGCCAAATTTTCTCCTTAAGGCTATCACGTATGTCATACAGTAGCACAAGTTCTTCCAATTCTCTAACAATATACTAGGTCTGTTGAGGTCTAAGGTGAGAACCATGGAGCACTAAATATTAAATTAATTAGTAGCACTGATTTCTGTCAGAAGTACTGTCATTATCAACAGCTTTATCAAGATATTCTCAGTCCTTTTTGCTGAAGCACATGATCCAGAAATCACTATAACATATGTAAAATTTCTGTGACCTAGGTTATTCTTTCACAGAGCTTTAAGAACCAGGTAGCCTTACACTTACCTCTACTCCATCCCTATCTCACCATCCTGAGCCAAATGGATCACTTTCACGAGACGCTCAGCAGAGTTGAGGCTTGGTCTTATGTATATTACGTTTCACTTAAAAATGGATGTTGGTATCACTAATTATTAGAGAAATGCAAACCAAAACTACATGAGGTATCACCTCACACCAAGCAGAATGACCATGATCAAAAAGTTTACAAATAATAAATGCTGGAGAGGGTGTGAAGAAAAGGGAACCCTCCTACACTGTTGGTGGGAATGTAAATTGGTACAGCTGCTATGGAGAACAATATGGAGGTTGTTTAAAAAACTAAAAATAAAGTTACCATATGACCCAGCAATCCCACTCCTGGGCATATATCTGGAGAAAACTATAATTTGGAAAGATACATGCACCCCAATGTACATTGTAGCACTATTTACAATAGCCAAGATGTGGAAGCAACCTAAGTGTCCATTGACAGAGGAATGGATAAAGAAGATGTGGTACATACATACAATGGAATATTACTCAGCCATAAAAAAGAATGAAATAATGGCATTTGTAGCCACATGGATGGACCTAGAGATTATCATACTGAGTGAAGTAAGCCAGACAGAGAAAAACAAATATCATATAACATCTCTTATATGTGGAATCTAAAAAAATGATACAAATGGACTTATTTACAAAACAGAAATAGACACATAGAAAATAAACGTATGGCTACCAAAAGGGAAGAGGGTGGAGGGATAAATTAGGAGTCTGGGTTAACATATACACACTACTATATATAAAGTAGATAACCAACAAGGACCTACTGTATAGCATAGGAAACTCTACTCTACATCTTATAATAATTATAAGGGAAAAGAATCTGGAAAAGAATATATATATATATATATATATACAACTGAATCACTTTGTTGTACACCTGAAACTAACACACCATTGTAAATCAACTACACTTCAATTTAAAAAAGAAGAAAAAAGTTAAAAAGTAGTTAGTAGTAATAACAAAAAAAAGAAAAAAAAAAGAAGGTTGATTAGTGTTTGCTTAGGTCTGAGGGGAATGGGAGGGATAGGGGAGTGATAGCTAAAAGGGATGTGGTTTCTATTTGAGGTAATGAAAATGTTTTAAAATTGACTGTAGAGACAGTTGCACATACATGTGACTACATTAAAAACCATCAAATTGTACATATGAAATAGGTGAATTCTATATATGTGAATTATATCTCAATAAAACTGTCATTTAGAAAATGGATGTTGGTGAGAAAGTTCTAAAGGAAGTGGTCCCCATAACTGAACAAAGATGTGGCAAGTATACTGTACTTCTGAACTTAGTGAAGTCACTCTACTCCTTGGAGCTGTGGGATTTGAAATCCAAAGCAGAAATTAAAGACTCCACGAGGCTTCACTGGTGGTGCAGTGGTTAAGAATCTGCCTGTCAATGCAGGGGACATGGGTTCGAGCCATTGTCCAGGAATATCCCACATGCCATGGAGCAACTAAGCCTGTGCACCACAACTACTGAGCCTGCGTGCCACAGCTACTGAAGCCCACGCGCCTAGAGCCCATGCTCCGCAACAAGAGAAGCCACCGCAATGAGAAGCCCGCGCACCACAACAAAGAGTAGCCCCCGCTTTACCACAACTAGAGAAAGCCCGCATGCAGCAACAAAGACCCAACGCAGCCAAATAAAATAAAATAAACAGTTTCTGTTAAAAAAAAGAAATTAAAGACTCCTTACCCTGAGGCATCTGATTATCAAGACAAACAAAAAAACTTTGTTCTATATGTATATGTATAACTGATTCACTTTGTTATCAAGCAGAAACTAACACACCATTGTAAAGCAATTAGACCCCAATAAAGATGTTAAAAAAAAAAACAAACCTCAAAGTAGTGGGTGGGGGATTAGGGCACAAGGAGGGTTTTCACTATACCTGTTATTTCATTGTTATATATTGAGAATATAATCATGTATTATTTGTATAATGGAAAATAAGTTTAAATTGTCTCTTACTGATTTTAAAGAGGTCCTGCCAAATTTAATTTTTAAAATAAACACAGAATTTCAATCATAAAAAAAACCTTTGTTCTAGTTCTTTCTTTGCCATTTACTATATTTATGACCTTGATCAAGTTATTTAATATCTCTGAATTTCAGCTGCCATGCCTATCCACTTTGGCCATATCATGCTTTCTCTGGCCTTCATACTTCTGTACATGCTGAAAATGTTCTTGCCTCCTGATGATTGCCTTGCTAATTTTTTATTTAATTAGCCCACATTCAATCAACACTCATCCTAGAAGCCTCCCAGACTGCCTTAGTTCCCCTTGCCGTGCTCCCATAGCATCCTGGACATGTCTCTCTCACAACTCTTATCATACTACATCATCAGTGCTCTTGTTGATCTATCCATCTCTTCTTTTGGATTAAGAGCTCTTTGAGTGTCTGGACTGTGTCTTATTCCTAATGCTAGTCTTATTAATTTACACAGTGCCTGTACATATTATACACTCAATATGTGAATTAATGAATGGACAGATGGATGAATGGATGGATGGATGGATGGATGGATGGATGAATAAAATAACAGATTGTTCTAATACTGATGGCTGTTTAATGACCAAATGGCATATTTGATAAATAGTATTCTACAGATATAAAAACCCCTGGAATAATGCTTGGTCTCATTACAATACAAAATGTAACTGAAGGAAAGAAATCCAGCTGCATCCCTTCCTGACAAAAGAGGACTACATGCAGGATCTATTGTTTCTGTGGTCCTTAGATCAGCTTAATTATAATGGAGGTATTTACATAAACATGATTATGCTATCTGCAGTCAATTCACTATAAATACTTTCTTTTGATGAATGCAGAAGTTAACAGAAAAAATGAATATCATCACAGCAATTTTTATAATGAGTTTTGAATAATAAATTAGCAGTGTACAACAGTAAAATTTAAGAGCCATTTACGAGGAATATTGTTTCATATTTTTTCATTGTTTTATCAATAAAAACAGTGTTTAATGTCACATAACAGAAAAATGCCAATGTTAACAATATCACTAACATTTTAGTTTTGGAACATATTTTAATAGAATTCCACTTCAAGTTTTCTTTAGTATAAATGTAGTAAAATCAAGTATATCTTATTTGAAGCCTAAACATAAATCACTTACTAAAGTTTCAAATATTTGTTATTGGTTGGAATTTTACCATAACAAATAAGGCATACCATTCACGTTGATGTTTGTTTTTATCATTCCTCTATATTTTACTATTGGAAGAAAATATGCTTCATGGTCTAAGCCTGCATTGCATAGTTTCCAATATCTCAAAAACTTACGTATCTGGAAACCAAGAGTGTGTTGACAAGATGTTATTTTATTTTTGACAATGGTTATAAATAGAAGAAAAAGAATAGCTGAAAATTTGAGAATCTAAAATTTTTCTTCCTTATCAAAGCAGCAAACGTGATGACCACTGTCCTAAAATTTCAGTAGATTTTATAAATTTCCAAAAGAGCAATGCAAAAGCAGAAAACAAGGGAGAAGATACACAACCAAAAAGCTTATTTCTTACAGTCATTACAGTTTTTCTGGAAAAGCTGAGTAATAATATAGACGCTTTTGGAAAACTTCTAAAAGGCAGTCAACGTAAAGAAGTTTTCAATTACAATTTATTCTTTGGCCTTGTATATTGTTCATATTTGTGTTTATTTTCGATTTTCATATTTGTTTCTTAAAATATATCAGCAAATGAGTTGATTTAGGGATTACATATATTTTTCTCTAACACTTGGGACAGCTCGGGGCAACTATAAGTTTGAGGAGAGGTGTGAAGGCAGCAAATCTGATTGTACAGATTATACAAAAAGAAAATGTCATGAATGAACAAGTAAGAGTACGGTGAGTCATTACTTTATACAGAATTTAATTGACAATTGCAGTTCAAAACGACACTGGGTTCTTACCTAAAGAAATTCATGGCCATTGACTTAAAAATAAAAATTTTTACCTCTTCTCAACAATCATCAAAGGATATTGATAAGTTACAAAAATTACATTGTCACCATTTGGCTTTCACAGTTCTGATAGTTATCCTCTTGGCTCCCCACAAGGAGAGTTTGTTTACATGATAATTGCATGTTTTAGACAGATTGCTAATGAAGTCTTTTTCAATATGGTAATAATAATCTTAACCAGAAATCGCTCTTTAATTACTTACATACAAATTTTATGTTTTCTTGAATCATGTCATCAGTTTTAGTTTACTTCATTTTAACTATTTATTTTTAAATTATTATTTAAAATAGTAGCTTTTTGTGGAGTGCTTACTCTGTCCCTAGGACTATACCAAGAATTTTTTGCAGATTATCTCATTTAATCTCTACAAAAAACAGATCAAACAGGTGCTCTTATTAACTTCATTTTAAAGATGAGATAACTCAGGCTTAGAAAGGATTTCTTGATCTGGTTAGCGGCAGAAACTGAGCCTGTCCCAGATCTGTCTGATTTCTGAACTTACGCTCTTAGTCACAAACTCAACTGCTTGAACAGAGAACATGATCGTACCGTTCAAAGTCTCATTTTAGTCACTTGTTATTCATAAAATGTTCATTTTATTTTAAGTTAGACTATAAACAGGATTTTATTTTAAGTTAGACTATAAACAGTAAAATGAAATTCTGAAATGCAGAAAGAAGACGGAGCAAAACTGCTGTTAAATCTTGATCTTTTCAGAGTATTACAGTTAGCAATTTATACCAGATTCATAAACATCATGTACCACAGGTCAGAGCAAGTTTTTCAGTTCAACTCAGCTTATTCCATAGAAATAGATGCTTTATTAAAATACACATGCCTAATAATTACTAAACATTAATTTCTAAATTACAGACACCAATACATTATTTAGAGCAGAAGAGAGAATCTCAATCTCATAAGATCAAATCTCAGCAAAAACACATTTCAAACATTGCATAGTTCTGCATAGTATTCTCTAAACTTGATAATGTCTAATACATCCTAAATCTCTTAAATCATACACAATATTTCCCATGGGCTTCCCTTGATGCTCTAATTTACAATTTTTTTAATCTGCTTTACATTAAAAGCGTTTTCAGTTATCTTCCTGAGAACTTCTGAATTCTATCTAACTATATACTTAGAACTTACCAAAGAATACAACCTCAGTTATTTGTACAGTATCTACACCTAACCTAACTCTTTCCAAATCCACAAAAATGGAAAATTAAGAAGCACCATGAAAATCTAGCTCTTATGGAAACCGCATGATGGTCTATTGTTTCCTTATCAATATTGTAGATGGTTATTTTCCCCATTTTGAGAAGCTTCATCTCCTTTTTTCCTGACTCTTAACTTTTGCCGACAAACAGTTAACATGCCACTACTGTTAGCAGGCAAGATTTTGTGGTCAGGATTTCCACAAAGATAATATATATTTTTGTGGGACCATTCTCCACTTGTCCAGATCATAATACCTTAAATTATATTTTAATGTAACATACATTTTTTAAAACAGAAATTTAAAGTAGTTTATCTATATTTGTCTAAGACCTCCTTACACTGAAACCTGTGCTTCAGACTGGTTGATCCTTTTACCAGATTTTAGTATCCCCACATTTGCCAGACACAAAGATGGCAGAGTTGTATAGCACTATACTCAGAGGCTAGAGATATACCTAAACAAATTGATTCCCTCATAACGTAATAATGCATAATATAATAGAGTCATTCCCAAAATGTGCTATACTTAATACTAAGTACTTGATATGGTTTAGCTAGTACACAGATAAACATTTTTAATTTGAATTGTAATGTGTTTATTAAATATATATATCAAAACATATTACTAATACATCAAAACTGTGATACTATTATAAGGAAAAGGCTAAAACATTACTTAGGTTTTATTTTCTTTTTAAGAGAGTCATTTTAACAGAAAATATTAAGCAAATAATAGGAGAGGAGGTAAATGGACAAGTCAAAACTTATGAAAACTCTATAAGAATTACCTAAGTTTGAAAAACAGATATAATGTTTAAATAATTGAAAGTTGACTATGGTCTCAAAAGAAGCATCAAAATTAGGCCAACCTAAATTACTGTAACTAATTCATAGCTGTTATTGAAGTTTAAAAAAAAAAGAATGATTTGGTTCCATATTAGAGGGTAATATCTTCAGGCATATCTCAAAGCCAATGTTTTATTCAATGTGACATTGTAAGCATTAACTTTTACGAACCAAGCAAAGAAATAAAATCTGCAGCTTTTTAAATAATGTATAATATT
The DNA here is from genome assembly GCF_964270905.1 of Leucopleurus acutus. Classification (NCBI taxonomy): domain Eukaryota; kingdom Metazoa; phylum Chordata; class Mammalia; order Artiodactyla; family Delphinidae; genus Leucopleurus; species Leucopleurus acutus. The sequence continues at coordinate 75,952,860 of NC_139145.1, read as the reverse complement.
TACAGATTTTTCTCCCACTCAAATGTGTGCTTTATTCTGTAAAGACAAAAATACCAACGGCCCGAAAAGATTTATAAATGCTTCTTAAAAGGCTTTGTAGAAATTTATTTGAGGCAGAAATATGAGGAACCATGTAAAATAAAGGAAAACTAGGAGTAAAGTAGATTCCATTCCTGATGCTACATTGTAATACGAATGTGAGAAAAAGCAGGTTCCATTTAATAGGTACAAAGGCGAAAGTGGCACAAATAATTTCTGTAAATCAGATTAGGTAAAGTTTTGATTCTATCCACTCAGCTCTCTCAAGTTGTGTGAATTTGTGGCTTTTTTATTTAGTAGAGGGAAATTAAATAAAATTAATTCTCAAAAATAAAATTCTTAAAATGTGAATTATTTCTCCTGTTTTACTTTTGGATATAAGCTTCCACTTTGAGCCATTCTTTTTAGGGGAAAAATGTTAAATTATACATACTATGAATATTAAGTAAATACAGACTACATTAAATTATTCCAGATACAAGTGCTTCAATACCAAAAGTCAAAAGTATCGTAATTCAGAAGCAAATAACACATACATGATTCTACACATAAAATTTGTATAGCTTACTGTATGTAATGATACTTCAATAAATAAAAATGACTGAGAAAAATTATAGAAAGATATGTAGTAAAACTGAAAGGAGAATTAGCCAACTCCTGGTAATGGTGAGCACTGACTAAAAATTATTTCATGGAAGTAATCCAAAAATGACAAATTATACTTTAAAAGGCTTTGTCATAAAAATTGTGACAGACAGTAGCTGAGGGGAAAATTAGAGAGCTGAGCCTCGGGCACACTGGTCTGTTTGTAAGATTAATCAAATATATGTCCAGTGAGACAAATGTATACATTTTCAATACAGCAAAGGGATAGGCAAAGTCACTAAGGCTAATTGTTAGAGAAACACAACATGTACACACAACAGTCATCAGCAGAAATCCATCACCTTGATCTCTCTCCCACTATTCCCAGAGGAGGGGCCAGTGAGAGGGACTGAACACAAAAGTTCTGTAGGTTTCAATTTATTTATTTTTAATCAAAGTACAGTTGATTTATAATATATTCGTTTCAGCTGTACAACACAATGATTAGATATTTTTACAAATAATACTCCATTTAAAGTTATTATAAACTACTGGCTATATTCCCTGTGCTGTACAATATATCCTTGTAACATTGTAGTTTATTTATTTTATACATAGTAGTTTGTGCCTCAATCCCCTACCCCTATATCTAGCCCCTCCCTACTCCTTTTCCCCACTGGTAACCACTAGTTTGTTCTCTTTATATATAAAGCTGTTTCTGTTTTGTTATATTCATTCACATGTGTTATACTTTATATTCCACATATAAGCAATAACATACAGTATTTGTCTTCTTTGTCTGAATTATTTCACTAAGGATGATACCCTCTAGATCCATCCATATTTTTGCAACTGGCATCGTTTCATTCTTTTTTTATGGCCGAGTAATATTCCATTGTGTATATATACCACATCCTCTTATCCATTCATCTCTTGATGGACACTTAGGTTGTTTCCATATCTCAGCTATTATAAATAATGCTGCATGAACATTGGGGTGTTTGTATATTTTCAAATTAGTGTTTTCATTTTCTTTGGAAGTATACCCAGGAGTGGAATTGCTGGATGATATGCTTGTTCTATTTTTAGTATTTTGGGTAAACTTTATACTGTTTTCCACAAGACTGCACAAATTTACATTGCTACCAACAGTGTACAGGGTTACTTTTCTCCACATCCTTGACAACTTCTATTATTTGTAGACTTTTAGATGATAGCCTTTCTGAGAGATGTGAGGTAATAACTCATTCTAGTCTTGATTTGCATTTCTCTGATGATTAACAATGTTGAGCATCTTTTCAGGTGCCTGTCGGCCATCTGTATGTCTTCTTCAGAAAAATACCTATTCAGGTCTTCCGCCCATTTTTTAATTGGGTATTTTTAAATTGAGTTGTATGGAATGTTTTTATATTTGGGATATTAACCCCTTATCCATCATATCATTTGCAAATATTTTTACCCATTCAGTAGGTTGTCTCTTCATTTTTGTCAATGGTTTCCTTTGCTGTGCAAAAGCTTATAAGTTTAATTAGGTATCATTAGTTTATTTATTTATTTTTACATGTTTATTGGAGTATAATTGCTTCACAATATTGTGTTAGTTTCTGCTGTAAAACAAAGTGAATCAGCTATATGTATACATATATTCTCTCCCTCTTGAGCCTCCCGCCCATTCTCCCTATCCCACCCCTCTAGGTGGTCACAAAACACGGAACTGCTCTCCCTGTGCTGTGCAGCTGCTTCCCACTAGCTATCTATTTTACATTTGGTAGTGTATAGATGTCAATGCCACTCCCTCCCTTCGCCCCAGCTTACACTTTGCCCTCCCCATGTCCTCAAGTCCATTCACTATGTCTGCATCTTTATTCCTGTCCTGCCCCTAGGTTCTTCAGAACAATTTTTTTATTTTTGATTCCATATATATGTGTTAGCATATGGTATTTGTTTTTCTCTTTCTGACTTACTTCACTCTGTATGACAGACTCTAGGTCCATCCACTTCACTACAAATAACTCAATTTCATTTCTCTTTATGACTGAGTAATATTCCATTGTTTATATGTGCCACTTCTTCTTCATCCATTCATCTGTCAATGGACACGTAGGTTGCATCCATGTCCTGGCTATTGTAAGTAGTGCTGCAATGAACACTGTGGTACATGTCTCTTTTTGAATTATGGTTTTCTCAGGGTATATGCCCAGTAGTGGGAATGTTGGGTCATATGATAGTTATATTTTTAGTTTTTTAAGGAACCTCCATACTGTTCTCCATAGTGGCTGTATTAATTTATATTCCCACAAACAGTGCAAGACTGTTCCCTTTTCTGCACACTCTCTCCAGCATTTATTGTTTGTAGATTTTTTGATGATGGCCATTCTGACTGGTGTGAGGTGATACCTCATTGTAGTTTTGATTTGCATTTCTCTAATGATTAGTGATGTTGAGCATCCTTTCATGTGTTTGTTGATATCTTCAACAATCTGTATATCTTCTCTGGAGAAATGTCTATTTAGGTTTTCTACCCATTTTTGGTAGGTTGTTTGCTTTTTTGATACTGAGCTGCATGAACTGCTTGTATAGTTTAGAGATTAATCCTTTGTCAGTTGCATCATTGGCAAACATTTTCTCCAATTCTGAGCATTGTCTTTTCATCTTGTTTATGGCTTCCTTTGCTGTGCAAAAGCTTTTAAGTTTTATTAGGTCCCATTTGTTTATTTTTGTTTTTATTTCCATTTCTCTAGGAGGTGGGTCAAAAAGGATCTTGCTGTGATTTATGTCATAGAGTGTTCTGCCTATGTTTTCCTCTAAGAGTTTTATAGTGCCTGGACTTACATTTAGGTCTTTAATCCATTTGGAGTTTATTTTTGTGTATGGTGTTAGGGAGTATTCTAATTTCATTCTTTTACATGTACCTGTCCAGTTTTCCCAGCACTACTTATTGAAGAGACTGTCTTTTCTCCATTGTATATTCTTGCCTCCTTTATCAAAGGTAAGGTAACCATATGTACATGGGTTGATCACTGGGCTCTCTATCCTCTTCCACTGATCTATGTTTCTGTTTTTGTGCCAGTACCATACTGTCTTGATTACTGTAGCTTTGTAGTATAGTCTGAAGTCAGGGAGCCTGATTCCTCAAGCTCCATTTTTCTTGCTCAAGATTGCTTGGTTATTTGGGGTCTTTTGTGTTTCCATACAAACTGTGAAATTTTTTGTTTTTCTGTGAAAGATGCCAGTGGTAGTTTGATCGGGATTGCATTGAATCTGTAGATTGCTTTGGGTAGGATAGTCATTTTAAATTGAAATCATGTCTAGTATCTTTTCCAACTACAATGCAATGAGACTAGATATCAATTACAGGAAAAAATCTGTAAAACATACAAACACATGGAGGCTAAACAATATACTACTAAATAACCAATAGGTCACTGAAGAAATCAAAGAGGTAATCAAAAAATACCTAGAAACAAATGACAATGAAAACACAATGACCCAAAATCTATGGAATGCAGAAAAAGCACTTTTAAGAGGGAAGTTTATAGCAATACAATCTTATCTCAGGAAACAAGAAAAATTTCAATTAACAACCTAAACTTACACCTAAAGCAATTAGAGAAAGAACAAAAAAACCCCAAAGTTAGCAGAAGGAAATCATAAAGATCAGATCAGAAATAAATGTAAAAGAAATGAAGGAAACAGTAGCAAAGATCAATAAAACTAAAAGCTGGTTCTCTGAGAAGATAAACAAAATTGATAAACCATTAGCCAGACTCATCAAGAAAAAAAGACAGAAGACTCGAATCAATAGAATTAGAAATGAAAAAGGAGAAGTAACAACTGACACTGCAGAAAGACAAAAGATCATGAGCGATTACTACAAGCAACTCTATGACAATAAAATGGACAACCTGGAAGAAACGGATAAATTCTTAGAAATGCACAACCTGCCAGGACTAAATCAGGAAGAAATAGAAAATATGAACAGACCAATCACAAGCACTGAAATTGAAACTGTGATTAAAACTCTTCCAACAAACAAAAGCCCAGGACCAGATGGCTTCACAGGCAAATTCTATCAAACATTTAGAGAAGAGCTAACTCCTATCCTTCTCAAACTCTTCCAAAATATAGCAGAGGGAGGAACACTCCTAAACTTATTCTACAAGGCCACCATCACCTTGATACCAAAACCAGACAAGGATGTCACAAAGAAAGAAAACTACAGGCCAATATCAATGATGAACATAGATGCAAAAATCCTCAACAAAATACTAGCAAACAGAATCCAACAGCACATTAAAAGGATCATACAACATGATCAAGTGGGGTTTATTCCAGGAATGCAAGGATTCTTCAATATATGCAAATCAATCAACTTGACACACCATATTAACAAATTGAAGGAGAAAAACCATATGATCATCTCAATAGCTGCAGAGAAAGCTTTCAACAAAATTCAACACCCATTTATAATAAAAACCATGCAGAAAGTAGGCATAGAAAGAACTTTCCTCAACATAATAAAGGCCATATATGACAAACCCACAGCCAACATCGTCCTCAATGGTGAAAAACTGAAACCATTTCCACTAAGATCAGGAACAAGACAAGGTTGCCCACTCTCACCACTCTTATTCAACATAGTTTTGGAAGTTTTAGCCACAGCAATCAGAGAAGAAAAGGAAATAAAAGGAATCCAAATCGGAAAAGAAGTAAAGCTGTCACTGTTTGCAGATGACATGATACTATACATAGAGAATCCTAAAGATGCTACCAGAAAACTACTGGGGCTAATCAATGAATTTGGTAAAGTAGCAGGATACAAAATTAATGCACAGAAATCTCTGGCATTCCTATACACTAATGATGAAATATCTGAAAGTGAAATCAAGAAAACACTCCCATTTACCATTGCAACAAAAAGAATAAAATATCTAGGAATAAACCTACCTAAGGAGACAAAAGACCTGTATGCAGAAAATTATAAGACACTGATGAAAGAAATTAAAGATGATACAAATAGATGGAGAGATATACCATGTTCTTGGAATGGAAGAATCAACATTGTGAAAATGACTCTACTACCCAAAGCAATCTACAGATTCAATGCAATCCCTATCAAACTACCACTGGCATTTTTCACAGAACTAGAACAAAAAATTTCACAATTTGTATGGAAACACAAAAGACCCTGAATAGCCAAAGCATTCTTGAGAACGAAAAACGGGGCTGGAGGAATCAGGCTCCCTGACTTCAGACTATACTACAAAGCTACAGTAATCAAGACAGTATGGTACGGGCACAAAAACAGAAAGATAGGTCAATGGAACAGGACAGAAAGCCCAGAGATAAACCCATGCACATATGGTCACCTTATCTTTGATAAAGGAGGCAGGAAAATACAGTGGAGAAAGGACAGCCTCTTCAAAAAGTGGTGCTGGGAAAACTGGACAGGTACATGTAAAAGTATGAGATTAGATCACTCCCTAACACCATACACAAAAATAAGCTCAAAATGGATTAAAGACCTAAATGTAAGGCCAGAAACTATCAAACTCTTAGAGGAAAACATAGGCAGAACACTCTATGACATAAATCACAGCAAGATCATTTTTGACCCACCTCCTAGAGAAATGGAAACAAAAGTCACAAATGGGACCTAATGAAACTTCAAAGTTTTTGCACAGCATAGGAAACCATAAAGAAGACCAAAAGACAACCCTCAATATGGGAGAAAATATTTGCAAATGAAGCAACTGACAAAGGATTAATCTCCAAAATCTATAAGCAGCTCATGCAGCTCAATAACAAAAAAACAAATAACCCAATCCAAAAATGGGCAGAAGACCTAAATAGATATTTCGCCTAAGAAGATACACAGACTGCCAACAAACACATGAAAGAATGCTCAACATCATTAATCATTAGAGAAATGCAAATCAAAACTACAATGAGATATCATCTCACACCAGTCAGAATGGCCATCATCAAAAAATCTAGAAAAAATAAATGCTGGAGAGAGTGTGGAGAAAAGGGAACACTCTTGCACTGCTGGTGGGAATGTGAATTGGTACAGCCAGTATGGAGGTTCCTTAAAAAACTAAAACTAGAACTACTGTATGACCCAGCAATCCCACTATTGGGCATATACCCTGAGAAAACGATAGTTCATAAAGAGTCATGTACCAAAATGTTCATTGCAGCTCTATTTACAATAGCCCAGAGATGGAAACAACCTAAGTGTCCATCATCGGATGAATGGATAAAGAAGATGTGGCACATATATACAACGGAATATTACTCAGCCATAAAAAAAATGAAATTGAGCTATTTGTAATGAGGTGGATGGACCTAGAGTCTGTCACACAGAGTGAAGTAAGTCAGAAAGAGAAAGGCAAATACCGTATGCTAGCACATATATATGGAATTGAAGAAAAAAAATGTCATGAAGAACCTAGGGGTAAGACAGGAATAAAGGCACAGACCTACTAGAGAATGGACTTGAGGATATGGGGAGCGGGAAGGGTAAGCTGTGACAAAGCGAGAGAGTGGCATGGACATATATACAGTTCCAAACGTAAAACAGCTAGTGGGAAGCAGCCGTATAGCACAGGTAGATCAGCTTGGTGCTTTGTGACCACCTAGAGGGGTGGGATAGGGAGGGTGGGAGGGAGGGAGATGCAAGAGGGAAGAGATATGGGAACATATGTATATGTATAACTGATTCACTTTGTTATAAAGCAGAAACGAACACACCATTTTAAAGCAATTATACTCCAATAAAGATGTAAAAGAAAAAAAAAAAAAAGGCCAGCAACATACTGAAGAGTCATAGAGTCACTGACTATTTTAACTGAAAATGTCTTTAAATATCATCATGCCCTAATATGTTAACCACTCAGCTTCCAACAAACAGAAGCTCAGGACCAGATGGCTTCACAGGGGAATTCCATCAAACATTTAGAGAAGAGCTAACATCTATCCTTCTCAAACACTTCCAAAATATAGCAGAGGGAGGAACACTCCCAAACTCATTCTACGAGGCCACCATCACCCTGATACCAAAACCAGAGAAAGATGTCATGAAAAAAGAATACTACAGCCCAGTATCACTGATGAACATAGATGCAAAAATCCTCAATAAAATACTAGCAAACAGAATCCAGCAGCACATTAGTTTATTCTTGTGTTTTTTTCTTTTGCTTTAGGAAGCACAAACAAAAAAAAAAGTTGCTACAATTTATGTCAGAGGGTTTTGCCTATGTTCTCTTCTACGAATTTTATGGTTTCAGGTTTTACATTTAGGTCTTTAATCAATTTTTATTTTATTTTTTATAAGGTATGAGCAAATGTTCTAAACTCATTCTTTTACATCAGGCTGTCCAGTTTTCGCAGCACCATTTATTGAAGTGACTGTCTTTTCTTCATTGTATATTCTTGTTTCCTTTGTCATAGATCAATTGACCATAAGTGTGTGGGTTTATTTCTGGGCTCTCTATCCTGTTCCATTGATCTATGAGTCTATTTTTGTGCCTGTACCATGCTGTTATGATTACAGTAGTTTGGTAGTATAGTCTGAGGTTACAGAGCATGATACCTCCAGCTCTGTTCTTTCTCAAAATTGTTTTGACTATTTGACATCCTTTGTGTTTCCATACAAATTTTAGAATTATTTATTCTAGTTCTATGAAAAATTATATTGGTATTTTGATAGGGATTGTATTGAATCTGTAGATTGACTTTTGTAGTATGGTAATTTTACACTTTAACTCTTCCAGTCCATGAACTCAGTATATCTTTCCATCTGTTTGTGTCACCTTCAGTTTCTTTCATCAGTGTTTTATAGTTTTCTGCATACAGGTCTTTTACCTACTTAGCTAGATTTATTACTAGGTATTTAATTCTTTTTGATGCAATTGTAAATGGGATTTTTCTCTTAATTTCTCATTTGGATTGTTCATTATTAGTGTATAGAAAAGCAACAGATTTCTGTGTATTAATTTTGTATCTTGCAAATTTACCAAATTCTTTGATGAGCTTCAGTAGTTTTTTGGTGGCATCTTTAGGATTTTCTATGTATAATATCATGTCATCTGCAAACAGAAACAATTTTACTATTTTCTTCTCAATTTGGATTCCTTTTAGTTCTCTTTCTTCTCTGATTTCTGTGGCTAGGACTTCCAATACTATTTTGAATAGAAGTGGTGAGAGTGGACATTCTTGTCTTGTTTCTGATCTTGGAGGCAATAATTTCAGCCTTGCACCATTGGGTATGAAATTAGCTGTCGGATGATCATAAATGGACTTTATTATGTTGAGATATCATCCCTCTATACCCACACATGAGAGTTTTTTTATCATAAATGGATGTTGAATTTTGGCAGAATTGGCCTGTGAAACCCTCTGATCCTGGGCTTTTGTTGGTTGAAAGTTTTTTGATTACTGATTCAGTTTCATTACTAGTTATTGGTCTGTTTAGGTTTTCTATTTCTTCCCGATTCAGTCTTGGAAGAATTGTATGTTCCTACAAATTTATCCTTTTCTTCTAGGTTGTCCAATTTGTTGGTGCATAATTGGTCATGGTAATCTCATAGTTTTTTTTATTTCTGTGGTATTGGTTGTAACTTCTCTTCTTTCATTTCTGATTTTCTTTATTTGAGTCCTTTCTCTATTTTTCTTAATGAATCTGGTTAAAGGTCTGTAAATTTTCTTTATCTTTTCAAAGAACTAGCTCTTGGTTTCATTGATTTTTTTTGGTCTCGATCTTATTTAATTCCACTCTGATCTTTATTATGTCCTTCCTTCTACTAATTATAGGCTTTTAAAAAATCTTTTTCTAGTTTCTGTAAGTGTAAAGTTAGATTATTTATTTGAGATTTTTCTTTTTTTGTTTTGTTTTGTCTTTTTTTTGTTTTGTTTGCAGTACGTGGGCCTCTCACTGCTGTGGCCTCTCCCGTTGTGGAGCACAGGCTCCGGACACGCAGGCCCAGTGGCCATGGCTCACGGGCCCAGCCGCTCCACGGCATGTGGGATCTTCCCAGACCGGGGCATGAACCTGTGTCCCCTGCATTGGCAGGCAGACTCTCAACTACTGTGCCACCAGGGAAGGCCCAAGAGATTTTTCTTATTTTTTGAAGTAGGCCTGCATTGCTATGAACTTCTCTCTTAGAACTGCTTTTGCTACATCCCATAAATTTTGGAAAGTTGTTTGTCCATTTTCATTTGTCTCAAGGTAGTTTTTGATTTCTTTTTTGATTTCTTCATTGACCCATTGGCTATTTAGTAGCATGTTGTTCAGTCTCCACATATTTGTGATTTTTCTCCAGTTTTCTACTTGTAATAGATTTCTAGTTTCATACAGTTGAGATTAGAAAAGATGCCTGATATGATCTCCATATTCTTAAATTTACTGAGACTTGATTTATGGCCTAACATGTGAGCTATTGTGGACAATATTCCATGTACACTTCAAAAAATGTGTATTCTGCTTTTTTTTTTTTTTTGGATGATATGTCCTATAGATATCTATTAAGTCCAATTGATCTATTGTTTTATTTTAGACCACTGTTAACTTTTTGATTTTGTCTGGATGATCTGTCCATTGATATAAGAGGGGTGTTAAAGTCCCTTACCATTATTATATTACTGTCAATTTTCCCCTTTATGTCTGATAGTATTTGCTTTATATATTTAGGTGTTCCTTTATTGAGTGTATATATGTTAATGAGTGTTATATTCTCTTCTTTTATTGATCCCTTTATCACTATTTAATTCCCTTCTTTGTCTTTTTTATAGTTTTGTCTGATATGAGTATTGCTCTCTTCCCTTTCTTGTCATTTCCATTCACATTACTATCTTTCTCCATCTCTTTACTTTCAGTCTGTGTGTGTTTCTTTGTAAAGTGAGTCTCTTTTAAGCAGCATATAGATGAGTTCTGTTTTGTTTTTTTGTTTTTTTTTATCCAATCAGCCACCCTCTGTTTTTTGATTAGAGGATTTAGTCTATTGACATTTAAAGTAATTATTGATAAGTATGTACTTATTGCCATTTTAGTACTTATTTTCCAGCTGTTTTTAAAGTTCTTTTCTGTTCTCTTCATCTAATTTTTGTTTCTTCCCTTGTGGTTTGATAATTTTCTCTAGTCCTATGCTTGCATTCCTTTCTCTCTAGCTTTTGCCCATCTATTGTATGATAGGTTTATGATTTGTGGTTAACATGGGGTTCTTAAATGTTGACCTATATCTACTTGTTTTAAGTAGGTTTTCCTTTAAGTTCAAGTTCATTCTAAAAGTTCTACATTTTCATTCCTCTCCTCCACATTTTGGTTTTTGATGTCATATTTTAAATCTTCATGTTTATTCCTTAACTGTTTATTGTAGTTATTGTTGCTTTTACAGTTTTTTGTCTTTTAATCTTCATACTAGCTTATTTAAGTGGTTTATCCTCTGCATTTACTATATATTTACCTTTACTAGTGGGATTTTTCCTTTCCTCTAGTTTCTTACCTCTTTTTATTGCCTTCTATTTTCCACTTCGAGAAGACCCATTATCATTTCTTTTAGGTTTAGTATTGATGAACTCTTTTAGTTTTTACTTGTCTAAGAAGTTCCTTATCTCTCATTCAATTCTAAATATAATCCTGGGTAGAGTATCCTATGTTGCAGGTTTTTCTCTTTCAGCAGTTTGAATATATTATACCATTCCCTTCTGACCTGCAAAGTTTCTGCAGAGAAATTAGCTTGTAGCCTTATAGGGAGTCCCTTGCATATGATTCTTTGTTTTTTTCTTGCTGCCTTTAGAATTCTCTTTACCCTTAACTTTTGTCTAATTATGATATATCTTGATGTGGGTCTGTGTCCATCTTGTCTGGGACCCTCTGCTTCTTGTACATGGATATCTGTTTCCTTCTTCAGGCTTGGTAAGATTTTAGTCATAATTTTATCAAATACATTTTCAACCCTCTCCTCTCCCTCTTCTTCTTCTGGTACCCTTTTAATGGGAATGTTGGTATGCTTGAAGTTATCCCAGAGATCCTTTAAACTCTTTTTATTATTTTTTCTCTTTTTTCTCTTCTGATTGGGTGATTTTCATTATTTTATCTTCCAGATCATTTATGTGTTCTTACATATTACCTAGTCTGCTATTAATTCCTCCTAGTGTGTTTTTTCATTTCAGTAATTTTACTCTTCAGTTTTGACTGCTTTTTAAATATTTTCTAGTTTCTTATTAAAATTTTCACTTTTTTCATCTATTTTTTCCTAATTCAGTTAGCATTCTTATTACTAATGCTTTGAATTCTTTACCTGGTAAATTATTTCTTTCTGTTTCATTAGCTGTTTTTTCAGGGATTTTCTCTTGTTCTTTCTATTGAAAGAAACATTCTTCCTACCTATTGAAAGAAATTCCTTTGTCTTGTCATTTTGCTTAACTTTTTCTGTATCTATGAAATTAAGTGAAACAGTTATCTCTGGTGGTCTTGAATGGCTTCCTCATATGGGAGCATCCCTGTATAGTCTGCATATGCCCAGTGCTTTGGTGGGAGAACTGGAATTGATGTGAACACAAGTCGCATCTTTTCTCTGGGTGTGCTGCCAGCTATCACTTGGTGAGAGGTGGGGCTGGAAATGGAGGGACTAACACTGGAGCCAGCTATGAGCTGGGGCTACCCATCAGATCCATGGCTGTCACCACCTTATCAGGGGCAGAGGCAGGTCCCAACTTGCATGAGTAGAAGCCCTGAGGATCATGTCCAACCTGGCTCCATTCTCTTTAGCTGTGTGCTCTCCCCCCTCCTAGCACCTGCATCCTCATCCAGAAGGAGAACAGTGCTGGAGCAAAAGTGTGTGGTGTGGTCATTTGGTGTGTGTCCAGGCACAGGCTGCAGCAGTCCAGCCTGGGTCTAGATTTGGACTACTTCTGATGCACTGCTTTTGTAAGTGCCAGTAATGGCTGCCCCACCCTGCTGAGATGCAGCTTTGGGTCTGAGCTGCCTCTGTGTCTCACAACCAAGCCCTTGCCCCAGTGTGGAGTTGTTTCGTGAAGCTTCAGGTTGGACCATTCGCTTGGCTCAGGCTGTGGCACACACTAGGGCAATTATAGGTAATTTTCCAGCCACTGGTGCAGTTTTCAATCCAACCTCTCTGCCCTGTTTTGGGAGCAAGAAAATGTGTCCTCCTTACAAGCAGAGTTCAGGCTTCCCACAGCCCTCCTGCTAGTCTCATCAGCCTTCCAAACAATGAAGGGGGCTTGTATTCCCCGTGTTGGGCCCCAGAGCTTGGACACCCAATATGTGGCTTGAACCACCCACTTCCCAGGGAGGATCTCCACCTGTGTAATCTCCCTTTTCCTCTGAGTCCCCTCACAGGGGCAAAGGTCCCGACCTGATTGCTTCTATTCTCTTCCTACCCAAATCCACATGGATCTTTCTTACAGCCTTGGTTGTACAGGAGTCTTTCTGCAAGTCTCCTGTTAGTTTTCCGTGAGAATTGTTCCACATATAGATGTACTTTTCATGTGATCCTGGAGGGAGGTGAGTTTCACATCCTCCTACTCTGCCATCTTAATCTCCTCCAGAATATTCCATCTTCCCAGTTTCTAGAGGCTACCTGAATTTCTTGGTACCTAGTACCCTTCTTCCCACTTTTATAATCTTAACCTTTGCCATTTTAATTATGGTATATCTTGATGTGGATCTCTTTGGGTTCATCTTGTTTGGGACTTTCTGTTCTTCCTACACCTAGATATGTTTCCTTCCCCAGATTAGGGAAGTTTTCAGCCATTATTTATTTAAATATTTTTTCTGCCCCTTTCTCTCTCTCTCTTCTTCTGGGACCCCTATAATGCAAATGTTGATATGCTTCATGTTATCTCAGAGCTCCCTTAAACTATCCTCATTTTTTAAAATTCTTTTTTCTTTTTGCTGTTATGATTGGGTGATTTCCATTATTCTGTCTTCTAGATCGCTTATCTGTTCTTATCATCTAATCTGCTGTTGATTCCTTCTCATGTATTTTTCATTTCATTTATAGTCTTCATCTCTGATTAGTTCTTTCTCATATTTTCTAATGTTTTGTTGACATTCTCACTGTGTTCCTCCATTCTTCTCCTGTGTTCGATAAGCTTCTTTATGATCATTACCTTGAACTCTCAATCAGATAAATTACTTATCTCCATTTCATCAGTGTTTTTTCTGTGATCATATCTTGTTCTTTTGTTTTGAATGTATTCTTATGTCTATTTTGTTTGACTTTCTGTGTTTGTTTCTATGAATTAAGCAAAACAGGTACCTCACCTGGTCTTAAAGACTGGGCTTAGAGTAAGAACATCCCATGTGTAGTCTGCATGTACCAACAAGCTTTGGCAGGCCAGCTGGGGCTGGAGCAAGTGTGAGTCAAGGGGGTCCCAGGGCATGCTGCACCAGAGCCAACCCAGTGGGACAGCTTGAGGTGGAGCAGGTGTGTGCCAGGAGGTCCTGCAGCCTTGTGCTCCAAGGCCACCCTGGTGGGATGGCTGTAGCTGGAGCAGGCACAGGTGAGGGTGTCCCAGGGTGCTCTGCACCAAGGCCACCTCAGGATGACTGGGGTTGGAGCAGGCATGGGCTGGGGTGGCCTTGGGTTGTGGGGATGTGGCTGGAGCTGGTGTAAGCAGGGGGCCTGGGATGTGATGGGGCAGTTCTAGCAGGCTGGCTAGAGTGCATGGACCATGTTCCTAGCTGCACTATCAAGGTGGATGGGGAGTGCAAAAAATGGCACTCTTGGTGCCTCAGACCCTGGCGAGAGTTCCAATAATTCCTGGCCCATTTGGAAGACTCTCTAGGGTCAGTTAATGGATTTCCTTCAAGTGTAGTTTGGTACCCTTTAAACCACTGTTTTTTTCACTGTACCCCAGAACAGGCAAGTCTGCATGTAGGCCCCTTACTATTACCTCCTTTTACTGCAGGTCACTACATCAGGAGTGGGGGTTCCCACCAATTCCATGTTTCCATCTCTTCTATCTGTCTCTATGTGGTCCCTCTATCATTTGTTCAGAAGCTGTTCAATCAGCCTTCATTTATTCTTTATGAGGAATTGCTTTATATGTAGGTGTAGATTAGGTGTGTCCATAGGAAGAAGTGAGTTGAGGGTCTTCCTATATGATCATCTTTGACACCAGATAAAAAATTAAATATTCTTAAATGTTTATTTTAAAAATGGTTAAAACACCCTAATAGAAACACTTCTGCCTTTCTTCCCAGGACAGGAGAAAAAATAAACAATTGTACTGAAAACAACAATATTGACGGGAGAGAGACACACATGCAAAAGTAAATCCTAGAATCCTAATCCAGGAAACAGTTCAAACTCTCACAGAAAAGATATGATAAAAACAGTAGTCCACATGATTATTAAAATAACCTCCTAACAGGCATAGATTCTTTGCAGTTTTTCTTCAGCAAGTATAAAGAAGACCTTTGCCTGTGAAATACTGATCAACCAGGAAATAATTATTTCTGACTCAAACGTTATTCTTAAAAAGATATAATAACAAATTATCTGATGTCAATAATAAAAGCTAAGGGTGTCTTCTGAGTTTAGACTAAGTTTTTAACTGTCTTCTTAAAAATGTTTAAAGCCAGAACCACTTTTCTGCTCTACATTAATTTATCATTTTAAGCTTGGCTACTTCTAACAATACAGTCATACTGTATATGATACTATGATTGAAATAAGGACTCTAGTGATGTTGTATTTTCTTTTATTTTAATAGAAAGAATTGAGTAGAAATAAAATTGTACTCAACACAGCTAAATTGAAACCACCACTTACCTGAGTCTTTCAAACACTCATTTAATCAATGTGCGTTTTTAATTGTAACAGTTACATGCTTACTGAGAGAGCTTAATTAAGAAATACAATGATGAAATTAGTAAAGGTACTAAAGGAAGCCATCTGGACATTTAGTCTCTCATCCCACAGACTATCTGTAATCATTTTATGTTTAAAAAATGCATTTAGGAACAATTTAGTGAGCATATAGCAATACCAGATGTACTTGAGAAGCTGATTATGAAGCAGATGGTTTTACGATCACACTTGTGTTTTGAAAGGTGTTATTCTATTATATAAGGTTCACATTTATGACACATGCTTCTTGTTTAGTATTGTGGATGGTGTCATCCTGTCAGAGCATCTCACACATTTCTCTTTCTTTGCATCTGTTCTGTAAGTATGCTTACTGATTCCCTTAGCAGGAGGGATAAATCATCCAATTACATTGTTGAAAGTATGGTATATTGCACAGTCTTAATTTTCTGATTAACATGATGACATCAGTATAACTTACACTATAGGCAACCATGGAAAATCAACAAGATGTATGAAGCCAAGTCAGATTGCAACCTGTTTATTAAATGCCTGATCCATGTAACCTAAGAAGATTTGATGTAAACATTTTATTCGTTAATGGTGTCTTTCTGCTATATATGATATAGTCTTGCTTAACCAAGCTCAAAGGTAAAAAGCAGTCTGGAAGTAATTCTATATTAAGAGGCTATAACCATAATTATTCTAGACATACTAATCTAATAATAAAAATATTAGTCTCTACTTAGCCATAATAGAAAGTAAATGTGATGACAGTGATAAGCATGCCTTTCTGAAGAAAGCAATTAAGCATTATGCCTTTTGTTCATGCAATAAATTTCAATTTTGTCACTTCTTCAGGATGTAATGAAATGTAAGAAAAGCGGTTCAAGAAAGAGCCCAACTTGTGTATGAACTCAGTCTTAAGTGTCCTGATATCTTGGCAATGTTCTCTGCCTGATTTGTCAAGATAACCTAATTCTGGATTTGAGTGATCCAGTGGGATTTATCCTATTATCTTAACTGACTAGATTGGTATTACTGTGAGGAGAGACCTTCATTCATTCAACTAGCATTTATTTACCACCTATTAAATTTTCCTGTGCTAGCCAATACAAATATAAGTGGATCATTGTGCATGCCCTCAGGGAGATCACAGTTCAATGGTAAAGCAGGAGCAGGATGCAAATAATTACGTGTGTGTGTGAATCACTATTATTGTAAACAAATATTAAACTATAGTTAATGATATTTATTCTAAGGTACTAAAGTAGTTTTACTCATGTCTGCAATTTACTTTGAAATGCACTTAAAATAAGATGAAATAATGACGGAGAGAGGGATGGATAGATAGATAGATAGATAGATAATGTTGTATAGCAAATACAGTAAAATGTTAATGATAGAATCTAGGTGGTGGGTATACAGATATTTACTGTAAAAATTCTTTCAACTTTTCTGTATGTTTGAAAACTTTTTATAATAAAACGCTGGAAAGGAAAAGAAAGCAGTATACTTAAACATGAAATGATGGATGAAGAAGTACAATTGTTGGTTATGACTAGTTTAGAGTAAGAACATGAGAGTTGCCTGTTTTAAGATGAAAAATATGGTTAATAAAGGAAAGTCAAAGAATTGAGAAACCAGGACAAGGAAGTGGAAGGTCCATCTACTTGAATCTATGTGGATACTGAAATCATCAAATTTTGTGTTTGTTGTACTGGAGTGTGACAGTGAACCAGTACTTAAGTATTCAAGAAATGGGAGAGACTGGCCTGTGTGTAGCTAACAGAAATAATAATGAGTGACACAGTCTGATGGCAGAAGCTTCAATGCTGGAGGCTTTTTGGAAAGAGGGAAAGACAGTGTTCTGAATATAACAGAGAGAAACAAAAAGGCCATTTATTTCAATTTCAGGCTCAGAGTCACAAGGGCCATAGGAGAAGAAAAATAACCGGTACCTGAAAAACATACATGAAAAATAGTGTGGTGGTTATGAGAGTCTGGGGCTTCCAGCGGGGACTGGAATACACAAAAATCAAAATTGCGGTGGGAATAGTCTTGGTGGTCTCAGAGACTAACTGAGCTGATAAAGTTCTGAATGATGGAAGGGGAGAAGGAGTTGTAGGCATATTGCCAAAAAGCATGTAGAAAGAGTAGATATTTATTAGGCAGACGGGTGAGGAAGGGATTTCCAAGCAGTGGGAACAGCCTGAGCAAAGACTCAGAGCTTTGTGAGTCTCAGATGTTCCAGGGATTACAATTAGTTGAGCATTTGTGGTATATTACAAGTGCACAGGTGGGAGTCCTAAAAGTTAAAGCTTCAGAGAAAGGCAAGATGTTATATGCTATGTGGAAAGGATTTAAAATTTATTCTGTAAGCAGTGGGGAATCACTGAAAAATTGTACAGAGGGAAGTGATATGATAACATATCCTTGCTACAAAGATTACTCTGGATGCATGATAGAGCTTTGGTTTGGATGGCTTTATTCCAGAAACAGAAAGTCCAGCTAAGAGGATTGTTTCAAGGGGATGGAGAAGCATGGAGAGAAATGAGATGTGTTTAAGTAAAAGGACCAACAGGCTGCAGCAACTGATGCAAAAAGCAAGATAAATAGAAAAATTCACGACAGTTTCAGGTTTCTGGAATGATCCTGGAGCCAGTCACTATTCAGAAAGTAATGAAAGTTGAGGATTTAATGGAAGTTGAGACGGCTTGGAATAAGGGAAATATAATGGATTGCTTTTGTAACATGAGGCTGAATACAAATGTAAACTTGTATGGTGACAATTTGGATTTTAGAATCAGGGAATGTGTGTGGATTGCTAAGTAGCTTTTAAATATTGAACTAAAATCTGATCATTCCCTGCCTGTCTACTGCTAGCCCAAACATTAAAATCAAAGAATGCAAATTACCAGGAGGGAAGCATGGAAATCAAGAGAGATATACAAGATTAATACATTATAAGACACTCACTTGAAAAAAATGTAGTATTGAATAATAAGTTAAAATATTCAAATAGCTAGAAAAGAATAGTTCTGATGTATTATCTCAATATTTTTGATTAATAATTTTAAGAGCCATAACATTGTAATTATGAGCCTATTACTATTATGTACTCTGATATATTATGGAGTCAACAAAACTGGAAGCAAAGTCTTCACTTTCTTAGAATAGCTGCAGAGTTGAACTGAACAAAACTTAATGTTATTCCAATACCTTTGCTTGCATTAACCTAGGTACTCACATGGCTCCTTTACTCTACAAGCAGTGATGACCCAATTTTTTTGGCTATGGCATCGGAGGGGTGCTATCCTAAAAACCTCAATGCAAAGCCAATGAAGAATGGGCTTAAGCCCTAGTAAATATACTAAATATGCCTGACCATAGGAAACTGTTGC
The DNA here is from genome assembly GCF_964270905.1 of Leucopleurus acutus. Lineage (NCBI taxonomy): Eukaryota > Metazoa > Chordata > Mammalia > Artiodactyla > Delphinidae > Leucopleurus > Leucopleurus acutus. The sequence continues at coordinate 75,933,995 of NC_139145.1, read as the reverse complement.
TCAAATAAAAAATTAAGAACCATTTCATAAATGCGTTTTTATTTTTGGTATCATGTTCCAATACATTTAGGGTATAAAATTTCTCTGATCAGTGGATCCATGCAGAGATAACTTTTCATTAAGAATATAAAATCATACAACACTGCAATTGATTCCTACATTTAAAAATATTAATATTATGAGGTTTTCTTGTTTAAAATATGAAAAATGAAAATTTAAAGTTCACTTCTTGAAAACTGAAAAAAAAAGTCACATTTTTCCTAAAGGGAAATGTCATTTCTTTACTTTGTTATGAAAGCTATCTTGCAAAAATCTTAACTACAAGGTAAAATCAAAATCTATAACTATAGCTTTGAGCTTTTTTTTTTGACACAAAAATATTACGGATGAATGATTCATCATTCTGCCAAGTTCATGAGTCCGTTTTTCCCATTTCTGTTTAGATACAGTATTCTATGCTGGATGGACATAAAATCATTTAAGGCTAGAAAATTGTCAAAATTCTAATCAAAATTGACATGTTTTAAACTACTTCTGTCAGTACTTAGATTTGACCTACTACTAGCAGCAGACACATTTAGCATTCTCACATAAAATAAAATTTATTTTAAAACCTTTGCATGATTCTTAATTATCTAGTTTTGTTCAAACTTGCTGACCTGTCTCCACTGAAAGAACACTATTTATACTATTGCTCTTTAAGATAATCAAATAATTTAAGATAATCAAATAATTTAAGATAATCAAATAATTGAAAAGGAAAAAGTTTCTCTTTATAGAAGTAAGAAAAAGTTTCTCTTTATAGAAGATAATCAAATAATTGAAAAGGAAAAAGTTTCTCTTTATAGAAGTAAGAAAACTCCTAAATAAACAAATGATGGAATTAAAATATCACCATTTTGTAGCCATTAAGAAATGAATTGAGCTAAACAATGATGACAATAGCTACATTAAGTCACAGGAGTCAAATATCCATGCCTTCTCATGGAGGTACACATTATTACAAATGAAGTGTCTTTATTTTTTTTAAAAAATCAAAATCCTATTTAGCCTCCAGATCTAAGTACTACATCACAAAAAATATAGGGGTTAGGGGACAGATTAAATGATACTATGGTATTTAGAGGTGGTTTTAGTACTTAAAAAAACAATAAAATAATTTTAAAACTCAAAATATTCATAACATAAAATATATCTTGTTTAGAAGTATAATTAATACTGAGAGCATAGAAGAATATCTTTTTTTAAATTTTTTAATTTAATTTTATTTATTTTTTTTATACAGCAGGTTCTTATTAGTTATCCAATTTTTTTTTTTTTTTTGCGGTACGTGGGCCTCTCTCACTGTTACGGCCTCTTCCGTTGTGGAGCACAGGCTCAGCACGCGCAGGCTCAGCGGCCATGGCTCATGGGCCTAGTCGCTCCGCGGCATCTGGGATCTTCCCAGACCGGGGTATGAACCCGTGTCCCCTGCATTGGCAGGCGGATTCTCAACCACTGCGCCACCAGGGAAGCCCTAGTTATCCATTTTATACATATTTGTGTATACATGTCAATCCCAATCTCCCAATTTATCACGCCACCACCCCCCCCAGCCAGTTTCCCCCCTTGGTGCCCATACGTCTGTTCTCTACATCTCTGTCTCAATTTCTGCCCTGTAAACTGGTTCATCTGTACCATTTTTCTAGGTTCCACATATATGCGTTAATATATGATATTTGTTTTTCTCTTTCTGACTTACTTCACTCTGTATGACACTCTCTGGATTCACCCACGTCTCTACAAATGACCCAATTTCATTCCTTTTTATGGCTGAGTAATATTCCATTGTAGAAGAACATCTTAAATAGGTCTATATTCATTTGTTTGCTTTCTTTCAGTGATTACAGGCCTGTGCTGCCTATTGTCCAATTCCATACATTTCCATACATTTCATACAGCTTTCTAGCTGTTTACAGCAGAAAGTAATCCCAGATCATGTTAGTCTCTCAAGGTTGGGAGATGAACTACCCTGCCCTCCACTTTTTTTTTTTAACTTGATCTTCAATATTTTGAAACAACACTTTGGTGAGTCAAAACTTCGGATACCCTTCAGTTGTAGAACACAAAATATAAGCATTCTTTTAAGGACAGATAAATAGTAAACAACAGGAAAAATGACAGTGTTGACTATAAAAATTTTCACAATGTCTTCATTGACATGATGGCTTCAGGGAGGAGGATATAGTTGAGGTTGGTTTTCTGTGATCTTAGTATCAGTGTTAATTATCCTTCTAAACAATGAGAATATGTTATGTTATGGACTTTTAAAGCATCAAAATTACTGTATTTCTCCCTGTATATTAGCCCTATAATTTTAGATTTTAACTCATGGCTCATCCCTAAAAAATATATAGGACCTTGTGGCATCCATTTTGTATATTAACCTTTGTTCTTCTTCCATCTTATTTTCCTGCCTAGAGGCAAGGATTCTTTTCACATTAAAAATCGAACCTCAGGGTCCAGGTCTCTCATATACATTTGTAGAGGCTTTCAATCATCCTGAGCCATCAGAAAGAGGGCTGCCTTTAAAGGATGTATTGGATGGAGATGTGACACTGGCACAGTCAAGTTTTAATTGAAACCTAATATTCCATAGGCAAAAGCTAGCTTTTGGTAATCAAGAAATACAGTTTTCTGAAACTTCAGCAGAGGTTCTTAGTTTCTCCAGCACATTCTCTTTTACCCCATGGTTCTCTCAACTTTTTCCCTCCTCTGCCCGTGCACTCTACTCAGTTTATCTAAGCAAGAATATTAACGTGGGTGTGCATATTCTAAGATTTCTAAATTCTGCTTTGGCCAGTGGCTGTTTTTTTTAATTCTTCTGTTTGTTTGTTTGTTTGTTTTCTTAATACTTTCTGTAGCCTTTATGCTTTTCTCTGGGTAATTTTTGTCCTTTTGACTGGGAAGGGAAGAAGCTTTCAGGGTTCAGATGAAAGTATTATGGGAGGCGGGGAAAGGAGGCAGATATTCTTTTTTTTATATTATGTAATTTTGATGTTTTATAATATTATCCCACCACACTGCATTGAGTTCTTTTGAATAGATAGATAATTGTATGGGAAGGAAAGTGACAAATGGGTAGCTAAATCAAACGAAATTTTTAAAAATACAGTTACCATTATTATTATATCAGAGGAAATTAAGTTCACCCCAATGTTTCAAAACATCCAAATTTAAGTGGCTCAAGCACACAAGTTTTGTCTTATATTTCTTTTCACCCAAGGAATAGCCCAGTCTTGGTATGACCGTTCAATGAAGTAATCAGGGACCCAAACTCCTTCCAAATTTTGACTTCATCATTATTTTATGTAGCCTTCATCTGTATGTTCTTAAATATTGCTGGAGCTCCTACCATTATGTCAACATTCCAGCCAGTAGTAAGGAGGCACAGCAAGAGGCACATTCACTTTAACATAAGCTACCAACCACTTTCATTTATAACCCTTTGGTCAGAAATTGTTAAGGTGGCTAGCTTATCTGTAAAGGAGGCTAACACAGAATCTATACCCTGGGTGGCTGAATATATTTTTAGTTGTCCCAGCTTTAAAAAAATCAATGATTCTTTTACAATATCAGATGAGGAAAAGAAGTAATAGAAGAAACTCTTAATCTCTGTCACAGTTATTATAGAATTAGTAATAAATAATTTCAATAAATATTTACTGAATGAATTTTAGGGCACAGACCATACATGATGACAGTTAGGACTAGATGTGAAGTGAGATCTAAAGTTAAGATATACCAAATTGTCAAGGGCCTTAAATAGCAGCATAGGTACTTATACCATGCATAAGAAAATGTATAGACAAACTGAGCCATTTAAGGTTGTAAAATGGAGGAAGGACATGATCTTATTTATGTTTCGGGAAGTAAACCTTTGATAATAGTGAGAGGATAACATGATTAGCTAGAAAACTAGAATCAGGAACATCTGTTTGCTAGCAATTGCAACTCTTCAGGTAAGAGATAATAAGGGCCTGAATCTAGATATTGAGATAAGAGATGCAGGAATAATTTTGAAAGGCATTTCATGGATAATTAGGAGTAAAATTGGTGATTAATAATCCTCTAAAATGTCAGGAGTACGAGAGATGAGAGATGAATGTTAACCATATGCTTCTTATTTGGATGACTAAGGTTGTGCCAGTAAATAATACAAAACAAAGAACAAGTACTGTAATGGATCTAAGAAAGGACAAAACAGCTCTTGATATTGGAGACCTGTTCTAATACACACCTATTCTCAATGTTATTACAAGTCCTTCTGATGCTAAAAGTTAAGCCATGTTGTTCTGCTCTTGGACATAAACAACCTCATCAAACATGAATATCAAACACAGTAACTGTAACCATGACTAAATAAGACAAAAAGATGAATTGGGAAATTCACAAAATACTAAATATTCCCCTCCCTCAGCTAAAATAAATGACTGCTACTTCTTTACCAATTACAGCTTTATTCCCACTCTAGCCAGCCCTCCTAAACATAAAATGTATTGAGATATTCAATAATAGAGCTGCTCTCTGTTTCTGATAGCACCCAATCTAGAGCTAGTCCCTGCTTCCTTAGATCCTCTCCAAAATTACTCAAACTAAACTAAAATCTCACAGTAAGTTCTTTCTAACATCCTCTTTGTGAGACACCCCGCATTTTGCTATGTTGTGCATTTTCCCTCACTGTAACCAGTAATAAATTCAACTTGTTTAACTATAAGTGTATGTTGGTGGTCTTTGGCTTCAGGTCATTGATACAGCAACAGGCCTAATATTGGACTATATAATCTTGAAGTACTTCTGGGTATGTAAGAGACAGTTGGAAATTCAGTCTTGGAGTTCACATGACAGGAGGGACTGGATACATACATTGGAAAGTAATCAACTTTTATGCCAATATTTCCCAAACTAGTATACACAGTCTCAGTAGATTTGATAAATGCACCATGATGTGATCTATACTCCAATGGTATTGGAAAGGATTAGTTTAAACATGGTTGAGAAGGATCATTACTTCAGAATTATCATAGGATTTAGTTTACATTATGAATGTTACATTACATCATGAATCACACAGAAAATTCTAAATGTATTTAAATATAGAACTATTTTTCTAGCTAGACCTAATGCCGTGAGATATTGCATAGAACATTACTTGGGAAATGTTTCAAAAGAAAGGTGAAACATTAGGGGTAGATGAGATTCCTCAAAGAGTAAACATACACCAAAAGAGGAAAAAAACCAAGAATATAATCTGTTGCAAAACATAACCATTATTGGAACTTCCCCGCTGGCACAGTGGTTAAGAATCCGCCGGCCAATGAAGGGGACATGGGTGTGATCCCTGGTCCAGGAAGATCCCACATGCCACATAGTAACTAAGCCCGTGCGCTCTAGAGCCTGCAAGCCACGACTACTGAGTCCGTGCACCTAGAGCCGGTGCTCTACAACAAGAGAAGCCACTGCAGTGAGAAGCTCACGCACCGCAGCTAGAGAAAGCCCACGTGCAGCAATGAAGACCCAATGCAGCCAAAAATAAATAAATTTTTAAAAACCATTATTAAAATTTATCTAAATTTATAATTAAACGACATTAGAAACAAAGGTAATAGATACTCAAAACTCATCCCTCCCTAATTTTTTTTTACTACATTATACTTCTTTTTTTAAATTTATTTATTTATTTATGTCTATGTTGGGCCTTTGTTGCTGCACATGGGCTTTCTCTGGTTGCAGCAATTGGGGGCTAATCTTCGTTGCGGTGCATGGGCTTCTCACTGTGATGGCTTCTCTTGTTGCAGAGCATGGGCTCCAGGTATGCGGGCTTCAGTTGTTGTGGCACATGGGCTCAGTAGTTGTGGCTCACGGGCTCTAGAGAGCAGGCTCAGTAGTTGTGGTGCAACGGCTTAGCTGCTCCGCAGCACGTGGGATCTTCCTGGACCAGGGATTGAAGCTGTGTCCCCTGCATTGGCAGGTGGAGTCTTAACTACTGCACCACCAGGGAGGTCCAAACATCATACAATTATCTATGTTTCTGAGCTTCTGACTGTTTGATCCGTATGGTGGAATGTGAAGATTTTAAAACAGAATTAGGTAATACACATTTTGTAAAGACACCTGCCCCCTCAAAAAAGATACATATTAAATACAATAGAATAGTTACTTACCAGGGTGAAGGGTGGAAATAGGAGTGGATAGAGGAAATACATAACTAAAATAAGAAAGGAATATTGTCCTGACCAATGATGAAAATGTATATGAACTGAGAAATATGACTAACCCTAACCTGAGATTACACCAGTTTCTGGTGGGAAAATGGCATCAGAGTTAAGTAATCCAGACTGATAAATATAGAAGTAGATAAATGGACCCCTGGGCAAGCGTGAGGAGTGAAATGTTAAGTGTTTGGGGCCAAGAATCCATATCTACAATGACATATCCAACAGAAAATATTAAAAGAGATGAAAATTTGGGAGTACATTTTATAACTATAAAGTTTTAGCAGGGAATATACCTGTAGATGTCATCACGGACCGAATCATAAAGAGTCTGATATACCATACCAAGAAGTTTGGTTTTTATACTAAAAGCAATGAAAACCCAGTGAAAGTTTTATGGAGGGAATGATGTGATTAGTTATCTAGAAAACATCCCTGGCAATGTGAGGAATGGATAGATAGTGGTAAATGTGAAGGCAGGGAGCCAACTTGGGAAACTACTACATAATCCACGAGAGAAAAGGGTAGGGCCTAACTGAAATCAGCAGCTGTGTGGATAGAAATGAAGAGATTCAGGAGAGAGATGAAAGAAGGAGAAGCTAAACAATGTTATTATTGACTATTTATGTGGGAGTGAGGACTGAATGAAGGAAGAGGTCAAGGATGATGGTGTGAATGATAATGCCCTTTACTGGAATTAGGAGTTCTTATTGTTTGCTTTTTAAACATGACTTCATGAAGGGTAAGTAGTGAATTTATCAATAGTTTCAGACATATCAACTTCAAGTACCTCTCAGATATTAGAACATCAATGGCATAACCTATTGTATATCCAGAACAAATTATATTACTATTCTCTATACAAAAAAATTATTTTCAGAAAAAGTTGTAAAAAGAAACAACAAACAATGGCCAGAAGAGAAAGCACACAGTGAAATTATTTTTTATTGAATTTTCTATATAAAATCATTTAGTAAAAAAATTTTAAACTGAAAAGATTAATTAAATGCTGGAATATAAAAATATAAAAGAAAACATACTAATGATTTTTAACTATATTTTAACACATTTTTGACCAGGGACACATTACAGGCATTAGTTTCTGCAAAAATCCCCTGGTCAATAATGTCTTAAAAAGGTAAAATTTATTCCTACATATTGGTCTGTCACAGCATTCAATAATAACAAAATTGTTTTTGTTTTCAAGCCCAAACTTCTGCATATGTGTCAAAAACTTCATCAAAAATTGATCTTCTTCACATATTCATATTTACAAGATAGTATAGCCAGATTTGTCAACTTCTCTTCACTTAGAATTGAAGAGCACTTTTTTTTTTTTTTTTGCGGTACACAGGCCTCTCACTGCTGTGGCTTCTCCCATTGCGGAGCACAGGCTCCGGACGTGCAGGCTAAGCGGCCATGGCCCACGGGCCCAGCCGCCCCACAGCATGCGGGATCCTCCCGGACTGGGGCACGAACCCGTGTCTCCTGCATCGGCAGGCGGACTCCCAACCACTGCACCACCAGGGAAGCCCGAAGAGCACTTTTAACTAATTTTAACATTTATGGTTCTTTCACACGAAGCAACATATATGCAACTAGTGAAAAAAAAAACTTAAACTTTATAATAATCTGATTCACAATAAATTCCAAAGATTGTTATACTATCCATGTCTTTGTTTCTTCAGAATGTATGCTGGTGGTTTCAAATGGCTGTTCAGTCAAAAATACTTCCACTACAATATTTTCACCATAAAATGCATCATAAATTTCTATAACACTGGTTATAACTACAAATTTTTTCTTCTTTTGCAAAAGTGAAAGAAAATGGCCGAATGATAACAAACATGGACATTATTTGATCCATTGCTTTAGAACAAGTGTCCATTCTTCATGGAAACAATTAAGGCATTCACATGTTGCTATTTTTAATGGCAATGTAATACTAGCTAGCATCTTCTGTTGTTTCTCCTGGCATTCTTCTCTGAAATTTGACTCTTTTTTCTCTATGAATGTACATTTTCTTACTTTGTTGGTCATTGTTGTTAAATAGTTAATATCCTTTCCCACATTTTCTGTACGCCTCTCTTTAAGAAATGATTTTAAAGCTTGGTGTTTCACTGTACAGTGCTCCAGGATAATTCCAGCTGTTTGTGATTTTTCTTTTTTGGTCAGATTAACCTCATCTAAAACCTCACACTAGAAAAAGCAAGATAACTCAAAAAAAAAAATCACACACAGCTATCATTGTTTATTTTGAATCACTGTTAAATGCAGGAATTTGTCCTATCACAGAGATTGCAAATGAACTGTGTCAAAAAAGTGAGCTCAGTTGATTCCAAACGATTACAAACTTATTACTGAATAGGTGTCCCTAGGTCTACATGTGTCAGGGGCCTACTGCATAAATGGCAGTGCTCCAAACTTACTTTCATATAGAATACAATGCTTATTAAAGTTAATAAAACTTTACTAATTTTGAAGCCTACATATATAATTTTAAAACTTAACAGTAAAACTGAACTAGTTATTTATACTTAGACTGATAAAATATTTGTTCAGGAAGGAGAATTTTTATCACTGAATTTTTTTTTAGAATTTCTAATGCATGGTGATAATAAAACCAGATTGACTTTTAGTCAGAATTATAACTGGTTTAAAATTCTACACAGGGACTTACCTGGCGGTCCAGTCGTTAAGACTTCACCTTCTAATGCAGGGGATGTGGGTTTGATCCCTGGTCAGGGAGCTAACATCCCACATGCCTCATGGCCAAAAAACCAAAAAAACATAAACCAGAAGCAATATTGTACCAAATTCAGTAAAGACTTTTAAAATGGTCCACATCAAAAAAAATTCTAGGGCTTCCCTGGTGGTGCAGTGGTTGAGAGTCCGGCTGCCGATGCAGGGCACACGGATTCGTGCCCCGGTCTGGGAAGATCCCACATGCCGCAGAGCGGCTGGGCCCGTGAGCCATGGCCGCTGAGCCTGCGCGTCTGGAGCCTGTGCTCCGCAACGGGAGAGGCCACAACAGTGAGAGGTCCGCGTACCGAAAAAAAAAAAAAAAAAAATTCTATACAGACCAATCCCTGCACCCTCCCTCATTTCTTGTACCTAGACCTGACCTCTCCCACAGCCTGGCCCTTGGTACTTCACTGCACTATAAAATGGATTGTTACAGACATGAATATAGAATAGCAGCTCTCAATCTCAGCACTAGTGACATTTGGGTTGGGTAATTCTTTGTTGAATCAATAGTGTTCATATGGCTAGGGTCAGGCATAAAAAAGTCTGGTATGAAATGCCACTACATAGGTAAATCTATCTGGCAAGGTTTCTAGCTTGGACAATGATACATGTGGGGAGATGAAAGAGGAAAGGAGTCAGTGGCTCAGCCAACACATTCAGGTGAGTCAATGCTGGCAAAGAAAAGAGGTGATATCTTGTACCCCAAGGTCAGTTGAGTACCTGGGAGGTTACTGGTGACTCTGACCAGCAGATCTTCAGTGGGGTTTTAAAAGGGGATTCCAAAACTATGCAACAGCTAAAAACTGAAGAAGCAGAGACAGCACTTTCAAGAACCTTGAGTGTGAGTTGGGGAAAATAATGGAATTTCTTTTTTTAACCTTAATCCTTGCCAGAGAAAAGGCATTGAATTCCTTCAAGGAGAAGCTATACGACCTGCTAAATTTAACTCCCAAGCTACGTATTTTCTCTCTGTCTTGGTCTTGATGGACATGCAACCAGAAATATTTGCTATAAATTCCTTGCTCTTGATGGTATGTTCAATTAAAAACGTTTTCTCTGAACTGGCTTTTATACCATTCACTTCATTCTATCTCGAATTTCCATCTTTATGTTTAAGTATAACTGCAGCAAAATTCCCTTTAAATATTACTCATTTACAAATCTCAAAATTCCCAGGTATTTTAAAACCCACCTCTTCCAGTCTATTATGATTCATGAAGTTTGGTTTTTGCCTCAAAAGATTTTGCTTCACTTTTTAAAAATTTCAATAACTTAAGAGAGCTTCCTTTTTCAGAGGTATGTGTAGGGGAGATATATTTAAGAAATTTAAAAGGTTTTAATTTCTATGTCTTTCTAACAATGTTTTTGGAAACTTTAAATAAGAGTATATAAAAAAACTTTTAGATGCTTTACTTTATTTATGAAATAGAGTGCCTTTTATTACCTTGCTTTTATTTAACTAATTTCTTCTGCTGAGGAATTTTCTCCCTATTCTACAGCTGCCTATTGAAGTCCCACCCTTCTTTCAAAATAGAACTCAAAACCCACCTCCTCTAGGAAGCCTTCTAATCAAATTGCTCTCACTTCCCCATAATATTCTTTCTCTGGCACTTAATATATTGAGTTGGCCTTGGTGTTAGAATTATTAAAGTTATTACTCTGTAAGTCTATGGTGAACGTGGACAAGGACAATGTCTTAATCATTTTTCAAAATCTCCTACTGAACCTAGCACCATGCTTTGCAAAACAGATGGTCAAAAATGTTGATTTAAGTGAATCAAAGCCAATCACTTTATTGAAAATGAATCCGAATTGGGCTTTAATAATGTTTTCTGAACTTAGCTTTAAAATATTATAGGCTTTGTTGCATAATCTTGAGCCTATCTTGGGATAATTGGAAAATAATTTAAAAAAATAAATCATATATATGTTAAGATTTATAGTTTATAAAGTGCCTTAGCTCATTAATTGCTGAAAAATCAATAAATAATTAGGTGAATGGGAAAGAATAGTGGTCATAAATTATTAATGTAATTTACACATTCATATCATAGAGTTGTTGTAAAACTGCCACCAGTGATTTTATGTCAAAATACTTGGATTGCCCTCTTATTACCTCTGTGACCTCAGGCATATTTGTTATTCGTAAGACATGCATCCTTCATATGTGCCATGCCTATCTCCCAAAGTTACTGTCAAGATCAAATTAGACAATGGAAAATAATAGCAGATTAAATTATTGAGAGGTAAATATTCAAGAACTCTACATTGTGTTTTCATTTTACCATTCCCATTTTTATAAAAAAAAAGAAGTCTTGTCACAGAGAGTTAATATAATTTGCCCAAGGGCACATAGTTATTAAAAGATAGAATTAGAATTTGATATCCATCTGATTCCAGAGCCAAAGCTCTAGGCCAAAATGCTAAATTGCTAAGTGTCGGCTCCATCCCTTCAGATTTTATAAAACTTGACTATGTAATATTAACTAGCTATTTCAAAAGTTTTAAGATCTAAAATTCCTACAGTAGAAACTTTTCTTTAAATTTCCTAGAGATATAAAGTAACAAATCTAACCAAAACAGTCCATAAACATTGACATGAAATTTAGGCAAAAAATAATCTGTTAGAAGATTGATTTAGGAAACATATTAGCCTAGTAAGTTGCCAACTACTTGTCTCCTATACAGTAACTAGTTACACCCTTCGGTACGTTATATATATAAAACTTTGAATCTTACATAAATCCATTAGTAGCTCAATTAGAGGGTTTATTATTGTTTAGGAATTCACTTCAAGTCAAAAATTGAAACCTGAGAAGTTAATCTTAGACATTAAAAATATCAAGTCTGTACACTGATGTGTATAAAATTGATGACTAATAAGAACCTGCTGTATAAAAAAATAAAAAGATAAAATTCAAAAAAAAAAACTAATACTAAACTTTCTTTGGGTTATTTGTATGGAAATATGTTAATATAAATGTTTCAGACATTACATGAAATTCCTAAAAATCTTATATGTTCTGGTGTAATAAGTCATAATTCTAGTTATTACTTTAAAATGTATATCTCAGAAATAACTAAATTTCCTTGTCAATTGCATTATTATGAACTTTCATCAAATCTTTAACCGTGGTCATTTTCAAGTCTTTTGTCATTTACAGAGAGTTCTGGGTGTACTCTGATGCTTTTGCAAAAATGTTCCTATAAAAGGGCTTCATTTTCAAGGAATTCATGGAAAAGACTCTGACAAGTACTGGTTTCTGGTTTCTGACTATACTGCTGAACTGAATGAATAAGCATTTTCAGAACTCTAATGGAAAACTGATGAATTCATAAAAGTGCTAACAAAAGATCAAGATGAAAAAAAAAATTAATTACATGGGACTGAGTGAACTGATGAAGATGATTATAATTTTTGTGACTTTCTGTTTGAATAAAAAGTATATATATAAAGTCTGATAGATCCATCTATTTTCCTTCTAATTCAAAAATGCTATCGTAAGCCATTCATTCAGATTGATTTCTTTAAGATGCCAAGTTTCAACTGTAATGTGAAATGTGGAGAAGACTGCCATCCAGGGGATAGAGGATTGAAAATGCAGAGCCAATGTATGGACACCAAGTAGGGAAAGGGGTGGGGTGGGGGGTGGGGGGCAGGCGGGGAGTGATGAATTGGGAGATTGGGACTGACATATATACAATAATATGTATAAAATGGATAACTAATAAGAACCTGCTGTATAAAAATATAAAATTCAAAAAAGTATATATATAATTTTAAAAAAAATGCAGAGCCAGAATAACGGAGAAACTTAATGCAGTGGTTGTAAGCTGGGATTGAAACAGTTGTGTTGGAATCTGTTGTGAGGTGAATTACTAATAATAGCTCAAGTACTAAAGATTGTAAATGATATGCTGAAAAAATGACAGGTTTGCCAATAATAATTTCTCTTTACCACTTATTCAAGTAAGAGAAAGGTGTAACATTTGTGTTTTTAAACCCCATAGCTTTATTTAAAAAGAAAAAAACATTTTATTGTGGTAAAATTGACATACAAAAAGCTGTAAATAATTAATATTTTCAACTTGATGACTTTGGAGATAAGCATACACCATGAAACCATCACCACAATCTGTGCCATTAGCATATCCATCACCTCCAAAAGTTTCTTCCTGCCCCCTCTATCATTATTTGTGTGATTATTAAAACACTTAAATGCTTTTAAGATTTGTCCTCTCAGCAAATTTTTAAGTATACAATAAAGTATGGTTAACTGAGAACTATGCTGTACAGTAAATCCACAGCACTTACTTATTTTGTATAACTAAAACTTTGTGCCTTTTGACTAATAACTTTCCCATTTTCCCCTCCCTCGGGCCTCTGACAACCACCATTCTATTCTTTGCTTCTATGAGTTTGACAGCTTTTGATTCCTGATATAAGTGGTATCATGTAGTATTTGTCTGTCTGTGTCTGGCTTATTTCACTTAACATAATGTCCTTCAGGTTCATTCATGTAGTTACAAATGGCAGAATTTCCTTCTTTTTAAAAGTTGAATAACAATCTATTGTTTGTGTATAACACATTTTCTTTATCCAGTCATCCACAGATGAACATTTAGATTGCTTCCATGTCTTGGATACTGTGAATGCTGCTGCAGTGGGCTCAGTTACCAGGTGATCCTACCATTCTATATCCCCACAAATGATGCTTGAGAGTTCCAGTTGTTCCACATTGTCACTAGCACTTGTTATGATCACTTTTTAACTATTCTATTAGGTGTGTAATTGTATCATATTGTGGTTTTAACTTGCTTTTCCCTGATGATGTTGAACATACTTTCATGTGCTTATTTGCTATCTACATATCTTTTTTTTAATATACCATTTTAGCCATTTTAAACAATTTATTTATTTATTTATATTTGGCTGCATTGGGTCTTCATTGCTGCATGCAGGGTATCTCTAGTTGCGGTGAGCAGGGGCTACTCTTTGTTGTGGTACACGGGCTTCTCATTGCAGTGGCTCCTCTTGTTGTGGAGCACAGGCTCTAGGTGTGCGGGCTTCAGTAGTTGTGGCATGCAGGCTCCGTAGTTGTGGCTCACAGGCTCTAGAGTCCAGGCTCAGTAGTTGTGGTGCACGGACTTAGTTGCTCCGCGGTATGTGGGATCTTCCTGGACCAGAGCTCGAACCCTTGTCCCCTGCATTGGCAGGCAGATTCTTAACCATTGCACCACCAGGGAAGTCCCACATATCTTTTAAAGTGTATTTTCTGTCTGGATCTTTTGGCCACTTATTTTATTGGGTTTTTTTATCCTTATTGAGTTTGGAGAGTTCTTTACATATTCTAGATAAAAGTCCTTTATAAAATATGTTAGTTGCAAAATTTTCTTCTACATGTAGAGCTTATCTTTTTACTATCTTAACAGTGCATTTTGAAGAGAAGTTTTAATGCTGATTCAGTCCAGTTTATCAGTGCATTTTTATATGGATTCTGCATTTGTTCTGATATCCAAGAAATCTTTGCCTAACCCTAGGTCACAACGTCTTTGTCCTATCTTTTATTCTAGAAGTTTTACAGTTTTGTGCTTTACATTTAGGTGTATAATACATTTTAAGCTTTTTGTTTTGTATTTGGTGTGAGATGTGGGTCAAAGTTAATTTTTTATATGAGTATCCAATTGTTTCAGAACAATTTTTGAAAAGGCTACCTTTCCTCCACTGAATTATCTTTATAACTTTGTTGAAAATCAGTTGTCCATATATGCATGGGTCTATTCCTCAATTCTATTCTGAATGCTAAACATCCATGAGTTTAGTTGTAATCTAGAAATGTATGATTATAATTTTTGAAAGTGCAAAATGATAGAAATGTCAGTCATCAGGCATGTTAGATAAGGAGAATATTACTTTTGAGGTAATTTCCTTTTTTCAAAGAACGTGGGTGTTATAGACTGAATTGTGTCTCCATATATTGAAACTCTAATCCCCAATATAATGAGGTTTGGAGATAAAGTCTTTAGGGAGTCAATTAAGGTGAAACAAGGTCATAAAGGTGGAGCCCTAATACAATAGGATTGGCATCCTTATAAGAAGAGGGAAAGACATCAGAGAAGGCTCTTCCGGCTATGCACATTGGAAAGGCCATGTGAGGACACAGCAAGAAGGCTGTTTCTGCAAGCCAGGAAGAGAACTCTCAGGAGAAACAACCATGATAGCACCTTGATCTTGGACTTCTGGCCTCCAGAACTGTATGAAAATAAATTTCCATTGTTTAAGCCACCCATTCTGTGGTATTTTGTTGTAGCCTGAGTAGACAAGTACAGTGGGATTTGAGAAAGTCTTAAGAAGTTTGAATTTGGAAAACTTGAGTCCCTATTGTATATGCTTGCGAATCCTTACTTCCACTAAATGTAACACTGCAATAAAGAGGAAAAAGATCTTATACCAGTTGCTTTTAATGATAGTAGTTTTGTTGTTTCATATCTCTGACAGCATTTAAATGATCCAGGACCAGCCATTCAGGAATAAAAGGGGCAGGTGTTGCTTTCTAGAGAAACTTGTAGCCTGATGAACACAAATGCATTATTATTCCTAGAGGACATGTGTATAGCTTAATGAAAGCAGATTAGTTAGTAGAATCACCTCTGTAAAGAATCAAAATGATTTTTGAGGTTGTAACATCAAAAGACAGAGATGGATTGATATTTAAGTGATATATCAGGTACAATGAAAAACTACGAGTCACTTTAAAAATGAATATCTAAAGTTGCTGAGAGCTTATCATGTAAAAGAGTAGACAGTACATAAGAAATTTCAAATTAAAGCAGAATATTGTAAATAATATAAGAATGAACTGCTGATGAGAAAAATTAACTTCTGTTGGGGGCTATGAAGCCCATTCTTAAAAAAGGATGTATAGAATGTGAACCTGTCTTGAAAAGTAGCACTTGAGAAAGCCGATCTGGCAGAGGGAGCATCATAAGCAAAGGAGAGAGCTTCTGCTAAGAAAAGGTAGAAAACAAATGCTGAGCCTGAAGAGACTGTGCTGGCTAGAGAAATGAGATGTTGGAGAACAAGAGGAGTGGTGAAGAGAAAACATTACAGAGACTTTAAGAGCTATAGACAAACTTCATATTAATACATTTTTTGAAGCATTATGGAATCATACTAACACCTTTCTCCTAAATTAGAAGACACATTTTCTATAAAGCTCTACATTTATCTTTAAAACAACCTTTCCTGAGTATTTATGTATGAAGTGCCTACTAGCCACCTGGGGTGAAAAACCCCTGCACTCCAGGAGATCAGTTTTAATGAGGAGAAGTAGCTGAATAAGGAGACAATTAAAATTCATTGTATGATTTATGAATGCAAAAACTACCTTTATACAACGCTAGTCAAACAGGAAGTCACGCATTAATCCAATTCTGCCCAAATCACACACTGAAGAATACCAATCCAAACACAAGACTGAGTTATTGTAAATTGAGTACAGAATCAGGAGTCAAGAGCATTGGCCCTACACAGGACTGTCTTCCTGGACAGAAGGTCAGAAGTGGGCCTGGCTTAAATTTACTTTCCACACAGTCTTGAAATACTTAATAAGTTTATCTGTGAATTTGAGTATTGTAAAAAGTGAAATCCAGTGGGACAATGAAACATATGTCAACGGCTTAGTCTCAGGTCAAGTGTGGTCTTACCTGCTACATACTTCCATTTGGGTTCTCTGGCTTCCTACTTCCCTGTCTCTGCCCAGCAACTACTGCCATCTTGGTCCAGTACAGGCACTCCTCCCTGAGTCCTCAAGCATGGGTCCCAGGCACCTGTGAAGATGTGCACTAGCCCCATGGCATCCCTGTGCTTGAGGGAGCATCACACTAAATACCAAATAGAAAGCACATGACAGGTCAAAAGACACCACGGAAGAAAAGAAGAAACTTTTTCCTACTTTTTGAATGGGGGGGGTCCTGCATTTTCATTTTGCACTGGGCCCCTTAGATTATGTAACCAGCCCTGGAATCCTGTAGCAGTGGTCGGCTCCAGCTGGGCAACTCTTGACAAGACACTTGGCCCCTCGAAAGTTAGTTTCCAAACCTGTAAAATAAGAATAATATTTCCTATCTCATTGGATTTGACTATTTTGGAGATAATTCACGCAAAGTGTTTGTCCCAGCACTTGACCCATTTTAAAGCTCTATACTACCAGGTGTTAACTATTAATATGTTATTTAACTCCGACTCAGTCCCTCATGTGTCCTCTACACGCAGCCTAATACTTCAAAACAGCCAATCTCACAGGCAGCATGAAATGTGCATCCTGGTTCTGTTTTATAAGCTCATTATATCTTCTTACAGTGTGCAGAAAAATATGTCCATGCTTGAGCTATAAAGTGAGGCTGGTAAAAAAGCTGAATCTAACAGATGTGTTTGTTAGAAGCGCAAAAATCTTCACAAACGCTAGATAAAAATTCGGAGCAAAACTGGTCGCTCAACTGATCATTTCATAAAGGCTTTCACTCCCATTGAGACACGAAAAACAAGGTCCTTACACAGCTGGACCCACTCTGCGAACGAATATAAGAAAATTAGCATCTTGAAAAACTTCTAAACAAGGCAACTGCTTCTGGAGCGCACTCTTTGCCACCGGCCCCTACCTAGTTTCCATAGGAACGCGCAAATCAGACGGGGAGCACCCCACGCAGGAAGTTGTTATTCGTCACTTCCGTCCTTCACCTCAGAGTCGGTGTACCTTTCACTCGCGCTTCGGCTGAAGCAGTCGGCGGATGAATTTTGGGCCAACGAGGCCGCCGTTGGAGGGGCGTGGCAACGCACCCGCGTTCCGGCCGATGCAGTTCACGTGCGGGCAGCCGGGGAACTTCTTAGAGCTACCATGGACCAGCCGGAGACTTTGAACCTCAATAACGAGGTGAGCACCGGGGTCTAGAAACCTGTGGGACTGACCTTTAGGGCCCTCAGAACAGCTTTGCTGCGTCATTTTGAGGGGCCTGGGCGAGGCGGGAGTCAGGTGAGTTTTCCGGAACTCAGAGACTGACAACCGTAACTCCCCACCCCCACCCTCCTACCCCCTGGTTTCTAGGTGAAGTGTCTCTAGCCCTCAGTCCTCATGAGTTTTTATTTGTGGTACTTTGGGAAGATCATTTAATCTCTTTATTCAGTGTCCATCTGTAAAACGAAGCTCATGATAGTACCTTTCCCAACAAGGCTGGAGTGAGAATTAAATTAACTGGAGTATGTAGTGTTTGCACAGTGCCTGACAGTAAACTCTTAGTATATATTTCCTGCCTTTTGTTGACTGCAGAAAATGAAAGGGAGAGATTGAGAGCTGTAGCTTTTCCTAAGAAATTGTTCATCTTGAATGAGACCATATCATTTATAAGGATGTACGCTCGCTCAGTACCTCATTTCTTCTTTCCGCTACTGTCCTATTTCTGTGCTTCCATTTACAGCAAAACTTTAATACTTGCTGTCCACAAGTTTTCATCTCTCCTTTTCTCTTAAATCCAGTCTCATCAGACGTTTGCCCTCATCACCTCCACCATTACATGTCACCAGGTTACCATTTCTGTCATTTTCTCCTTTCTAGTTTCTGCTTCTATTCAAGGAAGTCATAGTCATCAAAGACTTAAAGTAAGCTGGAAAAGCGGGAATCAAATGAGGACCTCACAACTACAGCAAAGGAAATTATTTGCCATTTTTATTCAGTGGATATATGAGTTTGCTGTGAGCAAGCCACTGTTCATATTACACAGTTCTGTAAGCAACCTGTTCTGAGGTAGGAAAGGTTAAGCACCGTTCATCAATGATACAGGATAATGCTCACAGAAAAAAGTTACGTAGTGCAGAAAAGTTTCCAAAGAGGGCAAGGTGAAATGAGTATACTTGTTCTTGGTCTTTAAGGGTCCTACACAGGATTGCATTCAGGAATTCAATGATGGAGAAAGAAGGTGTTCTAACCAGAGGGACCAGTATAAGTGAGGAAAGAATGGGAGTGGGAATCCCCTTGGATTATATAGTAGTAGATAACTCTCTACTGATGAGAACTTGTGGGATAAAGTAGGAAATAAAGCTGAAATGTATTATTGCCTTATTACCAGGTTAGTAAGTCTGGGTTTCGCTTGACAGTGGAGAACAGGGTATACCGAAGAGGAGAACTCTTGAAGGTGTTTATATTGATAAACATATGTTAAGCTTGTGCTAGTTATAGAAAGCATTTGGTGGTTTATTTTTCCATTAGATTCCCTAGGAGGTATAAAAGATCTTAATCGGAGTGATGTCCTTGGAAATTCACTGGAAATACTAGTGAACTTCCTGTTCAATTTCGAAATTACTGTGAAAGGAGTGGTGACAGTCATTTACCCCAGTCTTCACTTAAGGCTCTTTCTTTTTCCACTTAGTTTCCAGGCCTCTTCAAAACAGTTAAAATTTGGCCTTTAGGAAGTCTTCGCTAATTCACCGCAGTCTGGGCTAGGTGTCTATTCTTTATGCAACCAGGATGCTTTCTACTCTGAAAACACTTGTTTACCTGTTTCTCTCTTTTGGTGTGTATGTCTGTCACCTGCAACATATGTGGTCTGTAACTGTTTGCTGGATGATTGAATGAACTTATCCAATTAGGAAGTTTGTACATCCCACACTGAAGTAAACCTTACATGTTCTAATATGAAGGTAGGAAAAAAAGGATAGAAGAAAGTGGAGATGGTGGAAAAAAAGTGTTATAATTTAAAATTAATAGGAGAAACACTACTAAGGGAAAAACAGTTGTTTACATAAAAATTGAAAAACAAAGGGGGAAAAACGGGACAACCAATTAGAAAAAAAATACAGCTAATATGACAGATAAATGGCTAATGTATTACTATAAAATAGCTCATGGAACTTAAGAAAAGTCATCTCATAGAAAATTGGTAAAAGAAATGAATTAAAACTTCTTCATGGAAGAAATATATATGAAAAAGAGTTTAAATTCACTGTTATCTATCTTTCCATTACTTTTCCATCATCGCCCCATCTTAGTCCAAGTTATATCTCCCAGCAGAACTACTATCCTAGCCTCCCAGCTACTTTGACTTGTTTTCTCATCTCATCTCTCTAGTATAGCTGGAGTGCTCTCTTCAAAACAAATCTAATCATGTGTTTCCTTGCTTAGAACTGATTTGGTGGCTTCCTGTTGCTTTTGGTCAAGACGAATCTACACAAAGCCAGTCTCCACTGTTATACCACTACCCTCACCGCCCTCAGGCTGTGTACTTCAGCCACACTGGCTTTCCTCCACTATCTAGCATAGCCTTCTCCAGATCTTTTGCACTTGCTGTTCCTTTTACCCACAGCTCCTTTTCCTCTCAGTACATTTTATACTTCTACTTAGTCACTTTCTCAGGGAAATGCTTCTTGACTTTCATTTACTCCTTTTGTAAGCTTTTGTAGCACTATTTACTTCTTTTTAGCATGTGTAAGAATTGCTTAATGTGTGGGGCATGTGAATGTGAGAGAGATTTCTTATGCCCTCAACCTGACTAAATTTTCGCTCACCATCATATCCTCAGTGCCTGTCTGTTAAATGAGAAACTTGAGGCATCATTTTTATGATCCTTAATAACTTAAATTAGGTCTCCTTAACTGAGATTCAGGAATGAATTTCAGGGATCGTATAACTGCCTGAAATTATGTGTAATTTGTTGTATTTAGCCTGTCTCTGGGGGAGGGCGAAATATTTCATAGGTTTTATCACATTTGCAAAAATTTGTAAATCTCTGGTATTATCTTTGGAATATTGGTACTCATATCTGTGATTAATTTGATTGGAATCCTTTTTCCATAATTTTTAATTATAGTCTTTTCTTTTAAAAAGTTATGTGGCCAGCTAATTTACAGTATATTTAATTTCCCAAAATGTCTTTTGTGAAGATAAAAGCCAGCTTGCAGACACAACTATTATATTATGCTAACTTTCAATGTCTTCAGCTCTAATTCTGTTTTTTTAAATAATTTTCCAGGGCTAAAGGCTGACATTTATAACACACTTCCTGGCTCTAGTTTCTTAAAATACATGTATTCTTCTGAAATAATGTAAAATTCTACCTTTACTTTTTTTAAAAATAAAGTATTACTTTTTACTTTATCTTATGATTATTTATTGCATATTTTATCTTCACAAGCACTCATGTGGACTTTGAAGAGAGAATATTTAATTGATTTATTATAGCAGCTTCCCTAATGTTTAACATAGTACCTTGTGTATAATAAGTACCATATACTTGCTGGGCAGGTAAAAGTATGGCTAACTCAACTTGAATCACCTTATGTTAAGATGAGGGGGAGAAATCTGCTAAATGAAGACTTTTTTCTCCCTTTCCATTAGAACCAGAGAAGGGATGCACAATTGAAAACAACAGTAAGCATTTAATGAGTAAAGAATTTGGAAAACTAGAGCTGGGTTTCCTTCAGTCATTTGTTTCTTTAGGCAGCAGTGATATATAAAATCAGAATTAGGCGGTGAAACATTCTAATCTGGTACTCTAATTCCACAGTAGGGCCAAAGGCTTCTGTATGAAACTGACATTATTTTATTCTTGATAGCAAATTATTAAGGAGCTCATTAGAAAATTGCTTTCCATGTCCTGCAAGATAGTAAAGGTAGAAACTAAAATGCCAGAGAACAAAATAATTTGCCTTTACTTATTTGTAAAAGATAAGAATGTCAAGAATTGTGTTTGTACATGCTTCTGAAGTTGCAAAGCTCCAGTTTCATAATTAAATATGTGATACTTTTTAATAATTCTTTACTGAAGTAGTAAACTAGGGTCCATCCTTCAGAAGAGAACCATTTTCTGTTTGGTTGTTAAACAATTCTGGGAAGTTTTGCTAGGTGGCAGCATATGCTCAAGTTGTAGATAATCACCAAGCACTCTAGAATTTTAAAATTGTTGCTCATCAGAAATAAAAAGTATAATTCAGTAGTAAATTATCATCCAAATGGCCAAATTAGAAGTCCTCTGTATAAACCTGTAATTAATATTGTTAACTATGAAATAGTTCAAACATATGGAAAATGATAAAACAAATGTCCTTATAATCTGTTTTCTGTATTTAGCAAGTGTCAATATTTTGCCATATTGTAATGATTAATTCCACCCAGCTTCTTTTCCACCTTAGAAGTATTACTCATTCAGTGTGTTTTCTCATATGTATTTTTTATAATTTTCATATTCATACCCAGTGTATAGTATTGTGTTGTATATTTTTACACTTTGCATGTGTGGTATCATACTGGATAAATGCAGTATCATATGTATAGTTCAAAAAGTTATTTTTTTCAGCAGTGTTTATCCATAATACATGCAGATTTCCTGCATTGATCTAAAATGGTACATTGCTTATGCTTTATTTATATGCAATATTTTATCTCTTATGCAACATTTTGTAAAAATGCTGCATTGAATAGTCTTGTGCATAGCCTTTTGCTATAGCTGGAGGTATGTCTTCTGGACAGATTTCTAGAAGTAGAATTTTTGTTAGGTGTTGCCAGAGTTTCCTCCAGAAGGAGTATACCAATTTGCATTCCTACCAGCAATGTATGAGAGTGCCTGTTTCCTCACAGTCTCACAAACAAAATGTGTTGTCATATTGTTTTGTATTTGCCAGTCTGACAGGTGGGTAATGAATAAGCAGAAGTTTTAATATATTCTAAGAAACAGAGATACACTCAGATTTTTCTTAGCACTGCAGGCTTCTCTAGAGCAACTAGCTCTTAGAATAATTGTTTTCTAATAACCATGGGTTTTTGTTATAAGTTAATTCATATGTGTAGCAAAGTTAGTACATTACCAAAAGAGGTTGACTAATTGACTGGCTAGCAGATAGCCAACTACGACTCATTTCAAGGTAACATTTACGTTTACTTTTGTCTGTGAACCAAAGTTTGCTCTCAGCTTTGTAGATCAGAAACTTGCTATTGTTGGCATCCCAAAAGTATTCTCAAAAAAGTATTCTCTCAAAAGCAAATTCATATCAACCATAAACTTTTAAGAGACCATATACATAACAAAACTAGTTTATTGAGAAATATATCTAATGTGGCTACTAATGCTCACATTGTAAGACACATTCTTTTCCTGTCTACTGATCCACATGAGCTACTTGAAATACAGAGCCACAAAAAGGGTTTCAGGTGCATGATTCAGTGTTGGGCTGTGATACATCTGTCCCCATAATTGAGTTATTCCAGTACAAATTGGAGTTCCCAGGTCTTTGAGCTGGGGAACCTTTCTTTGGAATCTTCTTGATTCAGACACTGCCAGCTTTTGCTCTTTGTGGTTCCCTTTCCTGTGTTTTAAGTTGACTCTTGCCCATATGTTCACATGTTCTTTTCCCAGTCAGGTATATTAGCTTTTTATTTATTTATGATTGTATTTTTGTACTGTCTACCTAAGAGTTGATCCAGGTTGCATTACTGTGTTCAGATTTCGCCAGGTTAACTGAGGGCATCTCTATGCCTAGGTTTTAGGCAACACCTCATTTTCAGTGCATGTATTTTGTGTGGGTGTGGATGTGTGTGTCTTACCTCTTTTTCTTGTCCTCTTATAGATTATTAAATGCATTCTTTTGCAGCTTGGAAGCACTCAGCTTGGGCTTATCAGTCTTGCTAATGATGACCTACAGAGTTTTGTCCTTCTATTTTTGACTTCAAACTCTTCCCTTCCACTTCTTTTTCATTTTGTCTCTTCTCTTTCAGCACATTTCATTATTCTGCCTGTTTTGTCCTTGCTTACTTTATTTCTCTTTCCTTCTTTTCCTCCTGAACAATATTATACTCTTTTCACATTTCTAACAATGACAGTTCTATTTGCTTTTGGTTGAAGAATTCACCAAAGCATGTTGTCCTTAAGCAGTACATTGGCTTTCTGGCAATACTGAGTCTTTTAGGCCTATTTGTTGACATCTGGGTTATCTGTCAACCAGCTTCATAATTCCTGGGTAACAAATGAATTGGCAACCTTTTAAATCCTAACTAAAAGGCTACTGGTAGCTGTTTGTCAGTTTTACAAAAATAAATTTAAATGCTTGGAGAAAGCTAGGTGTTTGGGGCAGGCAGTGTGAGGAAAATAAAAGTAATAGTTTCATTTTTACATGAAGTGAATATACTTATTTTTTTTAGTATATTAAGCTTAACAAATACTGGAAAAGTTAATAAGCTAGAAAAGCATTTTTTGGCATTGGCATGAAACTAAATACATGAAGCATTCCCTTTGCTTTTCAGAATTCCCTTACGCAGTAATGACAAACATAGTACTTCTTAAATTGGAATTTTAAAATTGGAGTCTAGCTTTCCCAAGATTGAAATGTAACTGAGGACCAGTACTGCCCACTGCAATTTGTTAATCAAGTTTGGTTAAGAGCAGTTAGCAAATAGTATATAATCATGTCATGCACCTACAGGTTACAGCAATTAGAAATATTTGTTACTATATTTTAATGCATAATTTATTACTTGCTATTTATTTTATGAATGACTTAACTTTCAAAAAATGTATCATAACCCCCTATTATGCCGCTTATGAAATGTAGCAATTCATTTTTCCACTTAAACCTTGTCTAAATGGCTTTTGTTTATGCAAGTATGATTGTTTTCCTAAGTAGATCTAACTTTGAAACAAATTTCAAAGAGGTTAACATATCTAGTGGAAATCTGATTACTCTACATTCTGTTATTATATTACTCTTGAAACAGTGAATGAACAAGTGAGTATTGCTCCCTTTCTGGTCATTTGCTTAACAAATATTTATTGAACACACTTATTGTATGCCATCTACTATGCTGGGTGTTAAGATGCAATGTTGAATAAAACCAGGTATTTGACCTTCGTGGAGTTTATAACCTAGTGGGAGAAAGACACATTAAGCATAATCAGATTAAAAGTAAAATATTAAACTTAAAGTAAGTGTCATGATAATTCTAGAAGCACTTTTTGACCCCTGAGGGAGGCCAGGAGACACTTTATTGAGAAATGACAGTTGGGCCAAAATCAGAAAGATAAGATGTTAAGCTAACATGGAGAGAAAGCAGTCCTGTCAGAGAAAACAGCAGGTGTAAAGATTTGGTGGTAGTTATAAGCATGGTGAGGATGGAGTAAAAGATGGCCCATGTGGCCATTCTAAGAGCAATTGGATCTAAGTGTTAAAAAATGTATTCTGATTGAGTTGTGGGTACCTGATTGGAGAAGGGCAGGAATGGACATTGAGAAAACAGTTGCCAGTAACTCAGCCAAGAGAGCCAAGAAGTCAAGATAGAAGAAAAATGGTACAATTTGAGAGGTAATTAGGAAATAAAATTATCAGGACTTGATAATAGATTCATTGTGAGGGATTTAGAAAAGAAAGCTACCTATAATGAGCCTAGGTGTATAACTGAAAGGATTGTTCTATTCCCTTAAATATGAAACACCAAAAAAGGGATCCAGTTGGGAGTGAAGAACGTGGGTTCAGGTGTGAGTTGGAGGTGATTTTTTAAGCATACTTGAAATGTCAAGTAGGTAGTTACACATTTAGGTCTGGAGCTAAAGTGGAGATCTCATGTAAAGGTAGGAATTTTCAAGTCATCTTTGTTTAGGTGGCAAATTAAAACTGTATACACACATAAGATCACTTAGGGCTAAAAAGTATATCTTGAAAAGAAGAGCTGGCCTAATCAGTTCAAGACTGATTAGAGGTGGATGTGCCTTCATAGAAGACCAAAGTGAAGTAGCTAGAGAAAAAGCAGGAAAACCAGGATAGTATTCTGTTACGGAAACCAAAAGGAGAGTATTTCAAGAAGGAGAAAGTGTTCAACAGTATCAAATGCTGCTGAGACTTCAAGCAAAATGAAGTCTGAAAAATTCTTGTTGGATTCAGGGACTTGTAGACATCATTGGTGACTTCTAGAAATCATTTTGACAGCTTTTAGTAGACTGATGGGAATTTTTATGTGGCATGCAGATAAGGAGATGGTGAGTTTGAACATCTCCAAAAGCTTGACTCTGGGGCAGTTGAGAGAGGGTGCTTCTAGTGAACTTTGTACTGAGACGTTTTGTTTGTCTTTTCTTTAATGAAAATGACTCAAACATGATTAAAGATTAGTGGAAAACATCCATTTAAGAGATTGACAATGCTAGAGTAAATGGATAGTTTGTAGTAAGGGTTATAGGAAGGCAGAAGAGGATGGGATCCAAAATACAGTTAAAAGATTAACCTCAGAGAAGTTCAGGGATACTTCTTATATTGTAACTTTATTAATAGAGGAGGATGGGTGATGCAAGTAAATTTACATTCATAGTAGTAGAAAGACGATGTTTCCCATCTGATGTTTATCTTCTCCATGAAATTGAAAAAGAGAAGAGAAAGGTTAGATGTTTTAGGAAAGCAGACACAGATTTAAAATAGTCATTATAAAGTGAATTGACCAAAATATATATGTATAATAGGATTGCTAGGAAGTGTAAGGACCCATTTGAGGTTAGTTATGATGAATATCTAGTAGATAGAATGCCTCAGATATTTCCTGGCTCTTGGGGTACTGTGATAAAAGAACTCAGAATGTTGTTTTTATCCAGGGTTCACTAGAGGGATTGCTAACCAGAGGGATGAGTTTAAGGTATTGGCAAGTGTTGATTATGTACCTAAACTGGATAAGAGAAGGAAAATTAAAAAGAAAAGGACTAATCATTTGAGAGAATGTATAGGGGTCAGTGAACTAGTGGTTCCAGTAAACTTGAAGACCATTATGGTGGGTGGGGTTGAACAAGCAAGCTGAAAGAAGTTGTGATCTCAGTGCAGAGTATTTGAATTGATGGTTTTAGAAATGGAATAGTTATGAGCAATGACTAGAACTACGTGTGACCATGGAAGTGGGTGGCTATGATAGGATAGATTAGGTCATTAGAAAGGAGGAAGTCAAGAAGTGAGGATATAATATTCGGGTGGGTTATTCAAGTAGACACCTACATCACCCAGAATAATGGCAAAACTTAGGGTGGAGAGAAATTGTAAGTTGGTTGCCAATATTGTCAATGATAAGGGGGTGAAAGATATTAATGAAGGGTAAGAGGTAACAGCTAAATACAAGAGCCTTGTAAAAACAGAATGATGTTGATACTGTTATTTTGGCAAGAGGAATTTGAGGATTATGTGTGCTAAGAACTCTTGCCAGGCACAGAAAACATGTAAATATTGCAAGGCCCCTACCCTTCAGGAGATTTTAGACAGTAGAAAAAGACAGCCTCATGAGCAGTTAGTGACAGTACAGTGGTAGGTGCTACCTACAGGTATAGTGGGAACTCCAAGGATGGAATGGTTATCTAACTGAAGAAGTCATTGAAGGTTTCACCGGAGCGATTATCTCTGAACTGAATTTCATATAGTTCCTGAAGTGGAGGAGGGGTGAAGGATATTACAGGAGGAATTATAAGATGTATGCCTCGTAACAGTGATAGATAAAAGATAAACTCAATAGCATCCCATTGCACTAAGTACTATTATAACATGTGGTTCTTTATCATTGGAATATTT
The DNA here is from genome assembly GCF_964270905.1 of Leucopleurus acutus. Classification (NCBI taxonomy): domain Eukaryota; kingdom Metazoa; phylum Chordata; class Mammalia; order Artiodactyla; family Delphinidae; genus Leucopleurus; species Leucopleurus acutus. The sequence goes on along the minus strand of NC_139145.1, from coordinate 75,906,425 downwards.
CTATCTCTTGGCCAATAATTCTGTTTTTTTGTTCTTAGACCTCAGCATTGTTCTGTAATGGGGCGATTTAAAGTGTGTGTGTGTGTGTGTGTGTGTGTGTGTGTGTGTGTGTGCGCGCACCTGCGTGTGTGCCCTTGTGTTTTTTGAGTTATGCTTGAAATAATTTGTTACTGAATATAAATAAAAGGGGTGTGCTAAAAACAAGTAAAATAAAGTCACTTTCATGCATTTGCTTTTGTTAATACAAATGCCCATTCAGTAAATTAAATTCCTACAATTACGGGTGAAGCTTTGTTTTAAACCACAAGGATTCAAAGATAAATGTGGTGGTCTCTGATGTCAGGGAGCTCACAATTTATTATGTTCCAAGCCCAACAAGATATAAGTGTAATTTAAAATACTAGCCACTGGGAATGCTGTGATTTTTTTTTTTTAATAAGTTGTTTCTCCTAAATCCTCAGACGCATATTTAGAATGTTGATTTCTTATTCCTTCACTGTTTATGGAAGAAGTTTGATTTCATCAAACTTTGAATATAGTTAAATAAAGCTTTGATTAAAGTGGTAGACTTATTCTATAATATTGATACTCAAAATAAGGTATGTTTCTTCTTGAATTAAGAATCTCTCTAATTTTGGCTTTATTCCTTGAAGGTTGTGAAGATGAGAAAAGAAGTGAAGAGAATCCGAGTTTTGGTTATCCGAAAACTTGTCAGGAGTGTTGGCAGACTGAAGTCAAAAAAGTTAGTCATTTAAAGTCATGGTCCTATGACTAATAAAATGTCAAAAGTTGTCTTTATTCAGTATTTACAAACTTTGAGGGTAGGACCTAGAGGAGTAATTAAATGTCTTACTCATACAGCACTTTGTTTTATATGTAGATGGGATCTGAGTGAGAGAAAATGTGCTCTGTCAGCATGTCCTTACATAGTTTGGACCATATTCAATTAAAATATATGATAAATTCTGTTTTCTCAAAACTCTTCTTGTGGCTTTTTCAAAGTGAAAATCCTTTGGGGTTATTCATGTATTTTATGTTATTAGTAGTCATTTTTTTAAGATGTTGATATAGTTTAACAAATCAAGTGATACCTTTAATCAGTTATAAAGATTTCATATCACCTTATTCCTTGAATTGATAATTAAGTTGAAATCTTTAGGACCTTTTGCAAGTGTTTATCAAAACATTGTGTTCCATTTAATATTTTTTTTTTTTATTTATACTAAAGTATTTTTTTTTTAAACATCCTTATTGGAGTATAATTGCTTTACAATGGTATGTTAGTTTCAGCTTCACAACAAAATGAATCAGTTATATATATACATATATTCCCATATCTCTTCCCGCTTGCGTCTCCCTCCCTCCCACCCTCCCTATCCCACCCCTCCAGGCGGTCACAAAGCACCGAGCTGATCTCCCTGTGCTATGTGGCTGCTTCCCACTAACTAACTACCTTACTTTTGGTAGTGTATATATGTCCATGCCTCTTTATCGCTTTGTCACCGTTTACCCTTCCCCCTCCCCATAGCCTCAAGTCCATTCTCTAGTAAGTCTGTGTCTTTATTCCTGTTTCACCCCTAGGTTTTTCATGACATTTTTTTTTTTAAATTCCATATATATGTGTTAGCATACGGTATTTGTCTCTCTCTTTCTGACTTACTTCACTCTGTATGACAGACTCTAGGTCTATCCACCTCATTACAAATAGCTCAATTTCGTCTCTTTTTATGGCTGAGTAATATTCCATTGTATATATGTGCCACATCTTCTTTATCCATTCATCCGATGATGGACACTTAGGTTGTTTCCATCTCTGGGCTATTGTAAATAGAGCTGCAATGAACATTTTGGTACATGACTCTTTTTGAATTATGGTTTTCTCAGGGTATATGCCCAGTAGTGGGATTGCTGGGTCATATGGTAGTTCTATTTGTAGCTTTTTAAGGAACCTCCATACTGTTCTCCACAGTGGCTGTATCAATTTACATTCCCACCAACAGTGTAAGAGGGTTCCCTTTTCTCCACACCCTCTCCAGCATTTATTGTTTCTAGATTTTTTGATGATGGCCATTCTGACTGGTGTGAGATGATATCTCATTGTAGTTTTGATTTGCATTTCTCTAATGATTAGTGATGTTGAGCATTCTTTCATGTGTTTGTTGACACTCTGTATATCTTCTTTGGAGAAATGTCTATTTAAGTCTTCTGCCCATTTTTGGATTGGGTTGTTTGTTTTTTTGTTATTAAGCTGCATGAGCTGCTTATAAATTTTGGAGATTAATCCTTTGTCCGTTGCTTCATTTGCAAATATTTTCTCCCATTCTGAGGGTTGTCTTTTGGTCTTCTTTATGGTTTCCTTTGCTGCGCAAAAGGTTTTAAGTTTCATTAGGTCCCATTTGTTTATTTTTGTTTTTATTTCCATTACTCTAGGAGGTGGGTCAGAAAGGATCTTGCTGTGATTTATGTCATAGAGTGTTCTGCCTATGTTTTCCTCTAAGAGTTTGATAGTTTCTGCCCTTACATTTAGGTCTTTAATCCATTTTGAGCTTATTTTTGTGTATGGTGTTAGGGAGTGATCTAATCTCATACTTTTACATGTAGCTGTCCAGTTTTCCCAGCACCACTTATTGAATAGGCTGTCCTTTCTCCACTGTACATTTCTGCCTCCTTTGTCAAAGATAAGGTGACCATATGTGCGTGGGTTTATCTCTGGGCTTTCTATCCTGTTCCATTGATCTGTCTTTCTGTTTTTGTGCCAGTACCATACCGTCTTGATAACTGTAGCTTTGTAGTATAGTCTGAAGTCTGGGAGCCTGATTCCTCCAGTTCCTTCTTTCGTTCTCAAGATTGCTTTGGCTATTCGGGGTCTTTTGTGTTTCCATACAAATTGCAAAATTTTTTGTTCTAGTTCTGTGAAAAATGCCAGTGGTAGTTTGATAGGGATTGCATTGAATCTATAGATTGCTTTGGGTAGTAGAGTCATTTTCACAATGTTGATTCTTCCAATCCAAGAACATGGTATATCTCTCCATCTATTTGTATCATCTTTAATTTCTTTCATCAGTGTCTTATAATTTTCTGCATACAGATCTTTTGTCTCCTTAGGTAGGTTTATTCCTAGATATTTTATTCTTTTTGTTGCAATGGTAAATGGGAGTGTTTTCTTGATTTCACTTTCAGATTTTTCATCATTAGTATATAGGAATGCCAGAGATTTCTGTGCATTAATTTTGTATCCTGCCACTTTACCAAATTCATTGATTAGCTCTAGTAGTTTTCTGGTAGCATCTTTAGGGTTCTCTATGTATAGGATCATGTCATCTGCAAACAGTGACAGCTTTACTTCTTCTTTTCCGATTTGGATTCCTTTTATTTCCTTTTCTTCTCTGATTGCTGTGGCTAAAACTTCCAAAACTATGTTGAATAAGAGTGGTGAGAGTGGGCAACCTTGTCTTGTTCCTGATCTTAGTGGAAATGCTTTCAGTTTTTCACCATTGAGGATGATGTTTGCTGTGGGCTTGTCATATATGGCCTTTATTATGTTGAGGAAAGTTCCCTCTATGCCTACTTTCTGTAGGGTTTTTATCATAAATGGGTGTTGAATTTTGTCAAAAGCTTTCTCTGCATCTATTGAGATGATCATATGGTTTTTCTCCTTCAATTTGTTAATATGGTTTATCACATTGATAGATTTGCGTATATTGAAGAATCCTTGCATTCCTGGAATAAACCCCACTTGATCATGGTGTATGATCTTTTTAATGTGCTGTTGGATTCTGTTTGCTAGTATTTTGTTGAGGATTTTTGCATCTATGTTCATCAGTGATATTGGCCTGTAGTTTTCTTTCTTTGTGACATCCTTGTCTGGTTTTGGTATCAAGGTGATGGTGGCCTCGTAGAAGGAGTTTGGGAGTGTTCCTCCCTCTGCTATATTTTGGAAGAGTTTGAGAAGGATAGGTGTTAGCTCTTCTCTAAATGTTTGATAGAATTCGCCTGTGAAGCCATCTGGTCCTGGGCTTTTCTTTGTTGGAAGATTTTTAATCACAGTTTCAATTTCAGTGCTTGTGATTGGTCTGTTCATATTTTCTATTTCTTCCTGATTCAGTCTTGGCAGGTTGTGCATTTCTAAGAATTTGTCCATTTCTTCCAGATTGTCCATTTTGTTGGCATAGAGTTGCTTGTAGTAATCTCTCATGATCTCTTTTATTTCTTCAGTGTCAGTTGTTACCTCTCCTTTTTCATTTCTAATTCTATTGATTTGAGTCTTCTCCCTTTTTTTCTTGATGAGTCTGGCTAGTGGTTTATCTATTTTGTTTATCTTCTCAAAGAACCAGCTTTTAGTTTTATTGATCTTTGCTATTGTTTCCTTCATTTCTTTTTCATTTATTTCTGATCTGATTTTTATGATTTCTTTCCTTCTGCTAGCTTTGGGGTTTTTTTGTTCTTCTTTCTCTAATTGCTTGAGGTGCAAGGTTAGGTTATTTATTCGAGATGTTTCCTGCTTCTTAAGGTGGGCTTGTATTGCTATAAACTTCCCCCTTAGAACTGCTTTTGCTGCATCCCACAGGTTTTGGGTCGTTGTGTCTCCATTGTCATTTGTTTCTAAGTATTTTTTGATTTCCTCTTTGATTTCTTCAGTGATCACTTCATTATTAAGTAGTGTATTGTTTAGCCTCCATGTGTTTGTATTTTTTACAGATCTTTTCCTGTAATTGATATCTAGTCTCATGGCGTTGTGGTCAGAAAAGATACTTGATACAATTTCAATTTTCTTAAATTTACCAAGGCTTGATTTGTGACCCAAGATATGATCTATCCTGGAGAATGTTCCATGAGCACTTGAGAAAAATGTGTATTCTGTTGTTTTTGGATGGAATGTCCTATAAATATCAATTAACTCCATCTTGTTTAATGTATCATTTAAAGCTTGTGTTTCCTTATTTATTTTCATTTTGGATGATCTGTCCATTGGTGAAAGTGGGGTGTTAAAGTCCCCTACTATGAATGTGTTACTGTCGATTTCCCCTTTTATGGCTGTTAGTATTTGCCTTATGTATTGAGGTGCACCTATGTTGGGTGCATAAATATTTACAATTGTTATATCTTCCTCTTGGATCGATCCCTTGATCATTATGTAGTGTCCTTCTTTGTCTCTTCTAATAGTCTTTGTTTTAAAGTCTATTTTGTCTGATATGAGAATTGCTACTCCAGCTTTCTTTTGGTTTCCATTTGCATGAAATACCTTTTTCCATCCCCTTACTTTCAGTCTGTATGTGTCTCTAGGTCTGAAGTGGGTCTCTTGTAGACAGCAAATATATGGGTCTTGTTTTTGTGTCTATTCAGCCAATCTGTGTCTTTTGGTGGGAGCATTTAGTCCATTTACATTTAAGGTAATTATCGATATGTGTGTTCCTATTCCCATTTTCTTAATTGTTTTGGGTTCGTTATTGTAGGTCCTTTCCTTCTTTTGTGTTTCTTGCCTAGAGAAGTTCCTTTAGCAGTTGTTGTAGAGCTGGTTTGGTGGTGCTGAACTCTCTCAGCTTTTGCTTGTCTGTAAAGGTTTTAATTTCTCCATCAAATCTGAATGAGATCCTTGCTGGGTAGAGTAATCTTGGTTGCAGGTTTTTCTCCTTCAACACTTTCAATATGTCCTGCCACTCCCTTCTGGCTTGCAGAGTTTCTGCTGAAAGATCAGCTGTTAACCTTATGGGGATTCCCTTGTGTGTTATTTGTTGTTTTTCCCTTGCTGCTTTTAATATGTTTTCTTTGTATTTAATTTTTGACAGTTTGATTAATATGTGTCTTGGCGTATTTCTCCTTGTATTTATCCTGTATGGGACTCTCTGTGCTTCCTGGACTTGATTAACTATTTCCTTTCCCATATTAGGGAAGTTTTCAACTATAATCTCTTCAAATATTTTCTCAGTCCCTTTCTTTTTCTCTTCTTCTTCTGGAACCCCTATAATTCGAATGTTGGTGCGTTTAATGTTGTCCCAGAGGTCTCTGAGACTGTCCTCAGTTCTTTTCATTCTTTTTTCTTTATTCTGCTCTGCAGTAGTTATTTCCACTATTTTATCTTCCAGGTCACTTATCCGTTCTTCTGCCTCAGTTATTCTGCTATTGATCCCATCTAGAGTACTTTTAATTTCATTTATTGTGTTGTTCATCGTTGCTTGTTTCATCTTTAGTTCTTCTAGGTCCCTGTTAACTGATTCTTGCAATTTGTCCATTCTATTGTCCATTCTATCTCCAAGATTTCGGATCAACCTTACTATCATTATTCTGAATTCTTTTTCAGGTAGACTGCCTATTTCCTCTTCATTTGTTAGGTCTGGTGCGTTTTTATCTTGCTCCTTCATCTGCTGTGTGTTTTTCTGTCTTTTCATTTTGCTTATCTTACTGTGTTTGGGGTCTCCTTTTTTGCAGGCTGAAGGTTCGTAGTTCCTGTTGTTTTTTGTGTCTGTCCCCAGTGGCTAAGGTTGGTTCAGTGGGTTGTGTAGGCTTCCTGGTGGAGAGTACTAGTGCCTGTGTTCTGGTGGATGAGGCTGGATCTTGTCTTTCTGGTGGGCAGGTCCACGTCTGGTGGTGTGTTTTGGGGTGTCTGTAGACTTATTATGATTTTGGGCAGCCTCTCTGCTAATGGATGGGGTTGTGTTCCTGTCTTGCTAGTTGTTTGGCATAGGATGTCCAGCACTGTAGCTTGCTGGTCGTTGAGTGAAGCTGGGTGCTGGCGTTGAGATGGAGATCTCTCGGAGATTTTTGCTGTTTGATATTATGTGCAGCTGGGAGGCCTCTTGTGGACCAGTGTCCTGAAGTTGGCTCTCCCACCTCAGAGGCACAGCACTGAGTCCTGGCTGCAGCACCAAGAGCCTTTCATCCACAGGGCTCCTTAATTTGGGATGATTCGTTGTCTATTCAGGTATTCCACAGATGCAGGGTATATCAAGTTGATTGTGGAGCTTTAATCCGCTGCTCCTGAGGCTGCTGGGAGAGATTTCCCTTTCTCTTCTTTGTTCTCACAGTTCCCAGGGGCTCAGCTTTGGATTTGGCCCCGCCTGTGCGTGTAGGTCGCCGGAGGGCGTCTGTTCTTTGCTCAGACAGGACGGGGTTAAAGGAGCCGCTGATTCGGAGGCTCTGGCTCATCCAGGCCGGAGGGTAGGGAGGGTCACGGAGTGCGGGGCGGGCCTGCAGCGGCAGAGGCCGGCGTGACGCCGCAGCCTGAGGCGCGCCGAGCGCTCTCCGGGGGAGCCGTCCCTGGATCCCGGGACCCGGCAGTCCCATTTAATATTTTTGAAAAAATAATGTTTTGTATTTTTGGTATCACTAGTATTAGAGAAAAAGTATGTTATTTATAGTTCTTATGCTTTAAGCATGAGTACTTACAAAGTCTTCAAATGTGTTTTGTTTCTGATTAATTTCTTGTTTTTTCTTTTGTAAATGTTTCATAAGATAGCCATTCTCTCTGATATAATCGTGTATTTAACATCTTTATGTATTTATTTAATTCCAGAGAACAGTTTTCATTTAATAAAATTATATCCAACCTTGTAGCTTATGAAACTTAACTGTAGCTTATAAAAATTACATGAAATACAATGTGCTATTAATCAATTGATTAGAAAGTATTATTTGGCTTTCCCATTAAGGAATTAGAAGGCAAACTGTCTATCAGTGGTAATAGTCATAATATAATACCTGGACAGTGCTTATTTTTGCCAAAAGCTTGGGTTTGTTGATGGAATTGGGGTATGTGTCGGATGCGGGAGAGGGCAGTGCAGGATAACAGAATGTTTGTTACTTAGAGAGTTATTAAGCTCTTCTAAAAGAAATGGAGAGACTTTTCATTATGATACTAGTCTAAAATAAATGGTTTTTCTGGCCACATATTATAATGTGTCTTTTGCAGGGGTACCGAAGATGCACTGTTGAAAAACCAAAGACGAGCACAACGATTGCTCGAAGAAATTCATGCCATGAAGGTAAGAAATTGTGTGGATGTGTATATATGTGTGTTTCCATGTCTCCTGTCAGCCTGCATTCTGTGTGTGTTTGGTGTTACTTATTTGAATATAATTGTGAGTTGACCAAGACTTATTTGTGTGGGTCTGTTTGGTGAAGAATGTAGCATGTTTAGAAAATTGTAATATGTTTGTTTGCATTATTCTATGTTTTTTACTGAAGTTCTTAAAGTACTAGACTAATTTGAGTCAAAACTATGCCAAACTAAACTCATCTATGTTTAATAATGCTTCATACCTAAGATTTTTATTTTTACTGTAACTTTAGGCATGAAGTCTAAGTTAAGATCAAATCTAAGTTAAGTTCATGCTGTTTGGTAATGTGGATGGTGATATTGGTGGCTGACATCATGCTTTGCCTATTGCCAACTCAATAAATTTTTGTGTGGTGGTGTCAGCATTTTATTCAGCTCTGTAGTAACTTGAAATAAAATTAGTATTGGACCAAAATGATCCATATTTTTGTTTTATTTCAGCCAAACTCTTCACTAGCATAATTTTTAGGTCTTCTCTCTGTTCTTACTTTGTGGAAACTTTCATTTACCAAATGACATACTATTAAATGTCTGGGAGACTGTTTTATTGCAGTACTGAAAAACAACATTTGGTACCAGCAATTACCTTAATTGCAGGGTCATTTTGCATGTATGTTTGACTATTACATTTTGGTAGAACTTCTAAGTTTTGAGATAGATAAAAGAGCAAGAGAAATCTCTAACAATATTTTAATTGTGTTAGATTATCAAAGCTTCTCACAATTTTTTCCTTTTGAAGGATGATAAAGTGTTCTATAAGACAGAGTTATCATAGTTAATCTGAATAGAAACCGATGTAGGACATGATTCTTTGGTTTGAGGTATGGTTTTTGTGGGGGGTTTTAAAGTTTATTTTCACAGGACTGTAAAATTCATGGAATCCATTTGATATCTCATAAGTTTTAATACCCTTGTTGTCCAGTCATTCATTCAAAATACTCTGTATTTGACTCTTAATTATTATTTGTATCACTTTGTATTACTCATCATTTAGACTTTTTCTTTTTTTTCCATAAAATTCCTGTGAGAAATAAAATATTTAGAGATTTTTGTTTTTGAGGATAACACTAAGGTAGGAAGTTATGGTTTATGCCGTTGTTTTTCACTTTCTCTTAACCAAGCTCCTTACTAAATTACATTCCTTACCTAAATTTTTCCCTGTAATTTCTTCTGAATAGTCATTTTTGTAGTCCTAAATTATTCAGAGGCTTTGAGCTACCATATAATTGCTGATTTTATTTTACCATGGAAAGGATGGCTTATAATATAATAAGCCTATGTACAGTATATCAGGAGTTTGGGAAGAAAAGGTATTCATTAATCTTTAAAATACTTCCCTTCCATAACTCTCAATAATGAATTTAATTTAGTTAATTAGAAAGAAAAGTTGTCCTATTTTATCTATATGTGAAACTTATTTTCTGTAATTCTTAAACCTCATCAGCAGTAGAAAATCAGACTCAGTGATAATTAAAGTTCATAGGTTTACAAGATTACTATGTCATGATCATTGTTTTTGTTTGTTTTGTTTCTGTTTTTCCTTGTGTTTATAAAAGACCACTATGGAACTGTTGCCTCATATAAAGCTAAAATTCCTAGCCTGGTATAGTCCTTGAATTCATAAAATTAATAGTATATATATTCCTTGAGTTATTGTCAGTGGTTAGCATGGTTTATTTGGATACTCTGCCTTCAACTCCTTTTGTAATGGTATTTAAAAACTGGATTAAATCTAAGTATAAAAACCAGAAAAAGAGTAAGTCTATATGTTTGCTTTCCTTACATGTCAAATTTCATTCTTCATCCGTTGGTTCTTTTACAAAATTGGTCTACTTTTCTAAAAGAAGCAAGTACATAAAGCACTTTTTTAAATTGAAAGGTCATTTGTAATTTCTTAAGGGAGTGTTTATTGTGTACAAGGGAGTATCAAAGAAATAGTCACAAAACAGAAAGCTCACAGTCTCAATTAAATTTGGAGAAAAACCTCTTCTTACTTATTTTTCCAAATGAATTTTTTCCTTGGCTTATATACCATTACATTTTTAGTCTTGTTCATGACATACTGTCCTATACTTGCTTTATATGATAATAGGGTATTTTGTTGCAAGAAGACTTCCTTAAGAAGAAAACCTGATATATTTTTAGAAATGGGAGTTTGTTTTTTCTGGCCAAGGGAAAAAAAATGGCCCGATCTTTATGATACTATAAAATGAAAGATTCCAGTTTTATAGACTGTAATATATAAATGTGAAAGAAATCTTTGCTACCTTTTCTAATAGTATTCACACTTTTAACTTTGATACTAGTATATACCCTGCCTTTTGAAACAGTTCCTTTTTCTTTGGATATTAAAGTAGCTTATTGACTTTTACAGATCCCTAAGTTATTTAGCTAGAGAAAGAGATGGTAAAATTAAAGCATACAGTGAAATTAATCAAAATGTCCAAGAAATCTTTTTCTCAACAATAAAGGTAATATAACTAGCTTTTATTATTTACTACGTGCCAGGCACTGTATTGTATGTTTTATATTCACTATCTCATGAAATAGATATTATTATCCCTATCTTACAGAATAGGAAACCGAGGCTTAGAGAAGTTCAGCAGCTTGTACAAAGTCAAATGGTTGTTAGGTGGTGAACTAACTGTAACTAATTATAAAGCTGATACTGTTAGCTATTTCACGGTGCTGCTTCATTAAGATGAGAACTTCTGAAATATATCTAGTCTCTACTTTCTTAAAGATTGGATTAAGTAATATAATAAGCGTGAAACTTGCCCACTAGGAAAAAAAGGCCCAAAGATGTGTAACAAGTTTTCAGATTCTTTAATTCCTTACAGCTAAATATACCCAGTTACCTCTTCTTTGTTTTTTTTTACTTTGTCCTCTCTGAGGCCATTAATTTTCCTTATGCTGAATATTCCTATGCAGTGATAAGTTGTATATCATGTGAGATCTTGCTCTGCCTGCTACCTTTTACTTCTCTATTTTAAACCTCTTTCACCTTTTGTTGCATTTTTTTTTCTATTTTTACATCTTCTACTCTCTATTATTAAAAGCATCCTTTGAGCTTTATCAGCTGTTAGGATTGCCTTATCTCATGCTCCATCATGGCCTGTTTCTAAATGGTTGTCATTAGTGGATCACAGATAGGAAAATGGTGTAGATTATGATCTTTAGAAGCATTATATAAAATAAAGTAAAGTAATACATTATCAAAATAATATAACTACAGGTGACCCTTGAACACATGGGGTTTGGGGCTCTGACCCTCTGTACAGTTGAAAATCTGGGTAATAGTTGGGTATAAATTAGTGTGGGACCTCAGTATCTGTGGTTCTGCATCTGCAGATTCAACCAACCTTGGATTGTGTAGTACTATTGTATTTACTCTTGAAAAAAATCCTCGTGTATGTGGACTCATGCAGTTCAAACCCATTTTGTTCAAGGGTCGACTCTATATCATATCATTTGAACTTCACAACTCTAAAGTAGGCAAAGTCTTAACTTAAAGGACATATTTAGACGTGTTCTAGACTGCACACACCCCTTGGTTACATGTTTGTCATATATAGTCATATATTAATTAGAATTTTATGGTATTTCAGGTTATATATGCTTTTCAAAAATTTATTGAGATTTTTCTCTGTAATTTCACATACTATGATTTTGTTCAGTTTTTTCCATTATGAATGCTTAAAAAGAAATTTGCCACAGGGTAAAAGATGCCTTATTTGTCCTGAAAGTATACTGTGTTAATTATTTGTGTCAAATTAACATTTAATTCACTTATTCTACTAAAGTAATAGTATTAATACTATTGTTCTAAGATTGTAATTATTTTTGATAGTTTCATCTTTTATTTGTAAGCCAGTCCAAAGAATCATATCATCAACTCAGACTCATATATTAGAGATCTTACCTAGAATCCAGCTTTACTAATAGTTTCAAAGATAGATGCAATCAGAAGGCATAGGTGAACATAGGAGAGATTTAGGACTCTCCATGATTCCATAGGTCCTTCCTTTCTGCATCAGACATGTATTTTCTGGCACAGAGTAGATGAGATCTTTAAATGAGGAAGTTTAGGTATTACCTAATAGCAGCGAGCATTTAGATTTTGAAACTTATGCATTCTGTACCCCAAGGTTGTGTAGCTTACATGATATTCTCCAATGTGCTATCCCTCATAAATTCATAGATTCCGGGTTAGTTTACTGTAAGCATCCTTAACAACAGGACATCCCACTGAGAGCATTCATTAGATAAGGACTTTCCTCCTAACAAAAATCATTAGCATAATTACCAGGAGAACCAGTTATCAGCATATTAACAAGTAGATTAAACTCCATCACCTACTTTTCCCTCAGTTTCTTCCTGGTAAGGGACATGAATAGATCCCAAGACAGCTGTTTTAATTCTTCCCCTCTCTGATTTATAATAGTATGCCTTTTGGCATTTTTTCCTTTTGTTTGTATTTCCCTCTAACTTTTTGGAATATATTTCAAACCTATAGAAAAATTGTAATGTTACAGTACAGTAATAATACATTGTATCACATACATGTTTGTCCCTTTACTGGTAATGGTGAGTTCCAGTTACTTGGTTTAGATGTTGTCTGCCCGATTCCTCCCTTTTAAAGTTACCTTTTTCTGTTTGCATTTGTTAAGTAATCTGTGAGATGATAACTTTGAGACTATGTGAATATCCTGTGGTCTTTTCACCCAGTGACTGATGTTCTTTGCCTCAATCAGTTAACAGTTTTTTATTGTTTCTGTTTCTCTGCTGGGATTTTTTATTTCTCTGATAAGATTTTAATCCATTGAGAGGAATTTTTTTTTTTTAATATCATGGAGGATAGTGATAATAGCCATTTGTGCTTGTGGAGAAGAAAAGATATTTCTTTTTCTTGGTTCTTCATCTGCTGGGTAATTTTGTTTGTTTTTTTGTTTGGGGCCATGCTGCGCAGCATGCGGGATCTTAATTATTCCTCAACTAGAGATCAAACCTGTGCCCCCTGCACTGGAAACACTGAATCCTAACCACTGGACTGCCAGGGAATTCCCATATGCTGGGTGATTTTGAATTGTGCTCTGGACATTATGAAGATTAAGCAGAGATTCTGTGTTTGGTTATTTTTCTCCAGTGAGTGGTGGCTTTATTAGTTAACTTTTGGAATAGGCTTTAATTTCAGTGTTTCTTGGACACCACCTCTAGCCTCAGTTCAGATCTTTTGCCTTTTAGTGAGATGCTTTGAGTCTGTTCCTTGGATGAGTTATTTAAGTTTAGGGATTCCTTGTGTGGTTCTTTCCCTGCTGGGTTTCCCCTGCTCTCTAAGTGGATAATGTACCCAGGCTTCACTGTTCCATGTGTTCCTCAGCCACTGCTCCTGAACCATGCAGACTGCAGTTAGTCTTAGGTTGCACTCTGAAGAGATGATGTCTTATTTATATAGCTTCCCATCTTGACCCTAGTTTGTTTAGACTCTACATCAGAGCCTGTCTTCTTTCATTTACTCTACTTTACCTTCAGGTAGGTTTTTTTGTACTGTGTCCAGGTTTCATGTTTTGCTTTATTTTGTTTTTTGGAGGAAGGGTTAATCATATTATCTGTTAGTACCTTAGTCTGTTATACCCAGAAATGGAAGTAGCGAAAGTTAAAAGTAATTGTAAATAGCTGAAAAAGAGGACTGAGCACCCACGACACTGACACTGTAAATTTAGGTCTTAGAGAGATGGAATAAGTAAAAGAGACTGAGAAAGTGTAGGCAGACAAAGAGAACCAAGAGAGTATGGTATCTAGGAAACCAAGTGAAGAGACTATTTCAAGAGAACAGAGTGATGAATTAGGTGTTTATGTTGATATTGTTGTTCTTGTTTTCAAAATTAGCAATATTATTTTTAAAGTGTAAGCTCATTTATTAGATCCTAATTATTGATGAATTTTTCAAGTTGTTGTTCTTCTGTGGTCTAGAATACTTTGCAGAACTGTGCTGATAGAATTAGAAAGGGTTTTGTTCTTGCTCATGTGATCCTAAGCATGCCTTCTCTCCTCCTTCCCCTTCCCTGTCCTATTTCTTTCTGTTAAAGTATATTTAAAGCCCAAAAGTCTGAAATTGTTTCCACATTCATATTTTCTTCCTTTCGTCTGAAACCTAAAAGCTGCAAACACTGTTCCAAGTATGGAAGAGGCATAATGTTTCTCTTTCTTGTTTGCTTCCCCATACTCATTGAGCATACCCACATTATGGTCTTTTATAGCTTCAAGATCAGCACTATATAACCTATAATTCTCTTTTATATATCTGTACTTTTAATTTAGAGTATTTTTCTCTAATGCATTATAGAAATCAAGTAATAAAGAATTTCTTTAAACCTTTAGGGTAACTTTAAAGACCCTCAATAAAAATTTTCAACTTAGGGTAATATGTTTTGTTTGTTGGTTTTAATGTTAATTATCAGAAACAGAAGAATGAATAGGCTCTCCATTTTATAGCCAGCTTAGCCGGTGCTCTAAGAGCGGTTAACTTCTAATTCAGTTTTCTTTAAGGGAGAACTTTTATTGCCTCTGAAGGCAAAGCAAGATGCCCTGATTTAATATCCTTCTGTACTCAACTTGTGACATTTGAAATGATAAACAGGAAGTCATAGTGGTGTTTGAAAAGGGCAAGGGGTCAGTATATACCGCTCTCTTCACACTCACGCAACAGTGTTTAGAAACAGATCATCACATTGGAATTCTAGTTTGCTTTCCTGGCATGTGGTTTCTGCAGCTTTAAGCCAGTATTTTGAATAGCTCATAATCCTAAAATCCTTAGCAGTGTTGCATTTTTAATGTGTAGGGGTCACGATTTTCATTGTAAGCTGTGTTGATATAAAGATGTTATATCAAGTCTATGGTGGCCTTAAAATATTTTTGTCTTTTAAATAAGAGCAGTGGTAGCAAATAAAAGTGTATCCATTCTCTGCTTTTTAACCTTATTGCTTCTATTTGAAAACAAAGGAAAAGGTACAGGTCCTTGTTGGTAAAAGTGATGAAGTGCTCTTACCATTTACTGAGTCACTATATACATTTAATTTTAAAATAAAAAACTGACTTTGGAATTGCTTCAGTCCAGATAAGCCTAGTTCAAAGGCTACTGAGTGTGTAAACAGGATTTAGGGGTAGGAAGGAAGGAGTATCACATGAGCCTTTTTTCCAAAATTTTTTTTTCTTATTTCTGTTTGTTTTGATTTGATTTTTTAAGTTTTGTAATTTTGGAAATTTGAACTTACAATCTTGGCAGGACATTCCTACTAACTGTGAAAGTATCCAAAGCCCTTTTCAACTTTTAATTTTAAAATATTTGGACAACTAATACTACTATCCTAATTCCAATATGGAATAATGTGGTGATTAAGAAAAGGGGCAAATATTACAACACATTTTGTTGGAAACACACAGTGGGAGACAAAGGGCCCCAAAGAAAAGCAGCAATAAGAATAGTAAATAACTTTTTTTAAATGGGATTTTCTTTTTATTCAACTGCGATATCACCTGAATTTTGGGTTAAATGAAGATAGATTATTTTTAAACATTTACACTCCTTAATTTGAACATATGTTTTATGTTGTTAGATTTCTGTTGTAATGGAAACTCTGTATTCTTTATGTTTTATGTTATGAACATAAACATTCTATATGTTAGAATAACTCATGTTAGTGTTTTGCTACTCAGTATTTTGTGACGAGAAAAACTCAGTAAATGTTCTGTTTTTTTTCTTGGCTGTGAAGAATTTTATTTTTTTCTCTACCTGCCACTAAATTATATAAACTATGTAGTCTTCTAAGAAATAAAAATAATCCCAAGGGTAGTGATTGCTCCAATTAAAAGTGCTTTTTTAGCAATTTACATTGAAAATGTGTAGTTCTTTTATTCTCCCCTTCTATAAGAACTAAACCCTTTACAAGGCATATTAATTTTATGTATGGGTGAGGTAGGGAGAGAAATTCTCACTTTTTTAATTCTTGATTTTTGTTGAAACTCAGTATATTAAAGTAGAACTTATGAGTTTTGGTGGTAGTCAATCAGTAACTACAGTTATTATTCTGTTCATCACAATCTAAGATAGCCTCCTAGTTTATTAATGATCATATATCTTCTAAGACTCATAAAATTTGCAACCAAAAATGAAAAATGTACAAATAAAAAGATGATTAAGAATTTACAGTACAGCTATTATAAATCATATCATATACTGAGGTTAGTTAAATACGTTTTAAATTAGAGCCTATTATGTATGTAGATTAATAGGTTTCTGCTGTCAGGGAACATACTGTTCTGTGGGAAACAAGTGTATGAGTCTCTGTATGATATATACCATACCGTGTTACAATCAAAGATTTGTAGGAACCTAGAGAAGGGATCAATTTATTTCATTACTTACAGAATTTAGGGAGGATCTTACAGAATGTGTGGCACTGAGTTGGAACTTGAAGAATAAGTATGATTCTTTTAGAAAAGGTAGTCTAGGTAAATAGAGCACAAGAACAGAGCATATAGGTCTGCAAGTACATTGTGTGATTTGGAAGGGCTGCTTAGGACTCTTTGGCTATTATAGTATTCATTTAGCACATTGAACTGTAATTATTTCTTTATATGACTTTTTTACGGATAGAATATTTCTGTCTCCAGTGCTTAGTGTACTAATTGACATAAAACACATTCAGCAAGTATTTCATTAATGAATTAATGTTGTGGCTGGAATATAGATTGAGAGGAAGAACAAATAGCTGAAGATAGTGGCTAGATGGAAGATGTGATTACAACTGAAAGCCTTTTGGGAAATGTGGGTAATCAAAGGTTTTTGAATAATCATATGTGTTTTCTAGAAAGAGAAATTTGGAGGAGAGTGGAAGATTGATTAAAAGGAAACAAGATTAGAGGTGAGATCCCTGATTAGAAAGCAATTACTGGCTTAATTTTTTCATTCATTAAGGAGACATTTATCAAGGTTACCTTTATGGAAGTTAATATGCTATGTGATTCATTGATCCTGCTCTGCAAAAACCATATACTATCAGAGAAAGGAGCTGGTATGCACAGTTTTAAAAACTGGGTAAGTTATGATAGGGTCTTTGAAAATCTTAAAAGAGCAAAAGGTTGCTTCTAGCTAGTAATTAGGGAAGGTTTCTTGGAAAAGTTTAATAAAAAATTTTAATTTTTAAAATTTAAATTTTAAAATTTAAATTTTACTGATTTATCAAATTGATATGATTTCCTTGATAGTATTTAATTGAATCCCAATTCTATAGCAAGGATACTGTGTCATGTAACAACTTTACTTCCCAGACTTAAATATTATTTATAGCACTAGGAAGCTCAATTTCAGATATAAGAACACTGCTCATAAATAACTTAATAATAATTTCAGTTTTTATTGAGCACCTACTCTATGTCATGTTCTTTGCTACAGCCTACATATATGATCTCTAATCTTCATAGTGGCTCTTCACGGTTCCTAATTAGCCCCGTTTTACTGAAGTGGAAACTGGGGATTTAAGCGTTAATTGCCTTGCTCAGAGTTACACTACTAGAGCATGGCAAAGCCAGGATTCAGTCCAAATCTATCTGAATCAATAACCCATGTTCTTAACACTCTACTAACCTAAGCTCTGTTAAGAATTAAGTGCATAATTTTATCAAGAATAATTAGGTGTGATCAGTGTGCTTTTGCATTGTGCTTTTAATGATCACTATTAATTGAAAAGTGAAAACAATAGTGAAATAATATATCATCATTGCCCCTTTTGGAAAAAAATAGGATTTATTATTAATTTGATATAATTAGAATAGTTGGGCCTCCCTAAAGATACAGTGTCTTGTTATCCATAAAGGATTTTGTGTGTGCATTTAACATTTAGAAATAACATCTGGAAGCTAAATACCAAAACAATCAATTCCCTTGGGACTGTGCATTGGTAACTGATTATATTTCAAAACATTTTTTTTCCTTACTCAATTTGGCACTATATTTTAAAAACATTTGAATGTAACATTCTAGAATTACTTGATGCAGGTTCTTTAAATTATTAACACATAGAAATATATTTAAGAAATAAGTATGTATTTTATTATCATATATGCCCTTGAAAAAGATTACTGAAAACTTGAAGGTTCTAGAGAAAATACTTTGAAGGAATTAGAACTTATAATAACAAATAGTTTGACTTTCTTGAGACTTTGAATGATTGTTCCTTATTCTTTCAGTTAAAGACTGCTCTCTTTTAACACATACCTGTACCCTTTAGAGTACCTCCCTATATCTTAGTCATAATTCTAAAATTAAAGGGAAAATCTGCCTCAGTCACCTAATACAATTTTCCTAAGGCCTTTTGATGCATTTCCTAGGTGCTACACTCTTGGGGGGAAAAGGTGCTATGAGTTTATGTAATTGTTCATTAAATTTGAGATTTTGTTTCTTTTTTTTTTGTTTCCTTAACTCTTTGTGGTTCGGTAAGAAAACCTAAACTTGCATGGGTATGTAGATTTAAAAAATTCAGGAGTAAAAAGGTGAATATAATATATTCATACCAAGTTGTAATTTTGTCA
This sequence comes from Leucopleurus acutus, assembly GCF_964270905.1. Taxonomy (NCBI): domain Eukaryota; kingdom Metazoa; phylum Chordata; class Mammalia; order Artiodactyla; family Delphinidae; genus Leucopleurus; species Leucopleurus acutus. The sequence continues at coordinate 75,887,782 of NC_139145.1, read as the reverse complement.
TTTTTTTGATATACTAAATAATAAAAAATAATACCTATATATATCTCACCTTTTCTAATTATTCTTATTCTTAACATTTTATTCTAAATAAAGTGGTTTTAAGTATTTTATTTACTCCTTATAAATTTGCCACGAAATAATGCCCTTTTAAACAAATGTTTGGATTCCACTTCAAAATGGTTAACTTTTATCCCCAAAGCCAGCCATTTTGTTAGAAGAGAATCTCTAGAATGATGAAAGAATCTGTCCACTCTGACTTATTCCTTAGAGTGCAGAAGTGTTCTATGTAGAATCTTTGGGCTGATATAATTGCTCTGTCTCATTTTCTCTGCCTGCCTCTTTGAACATGACAGAAGTGGGTCATTTTATGTGCCAAGAACAGTTTAGATCGGGGAGGGGAGGATAAAAATGTTTTGTTCGGGCTTCCCTGGTGGCGCACCGCAAAAAAAAAAAAAATTTTTCTGTTTTCTAAAAGTATTTCTGTTGTGAGAGATAGGAGTATATCGTGACAAGGTGGCTTTGGAGCTTCATTTGACCAAATTATTTGACGACATTTATGCTTACTTAATATCTATTTTTAAGTGAAATGCAAATCTTTGGACTATTGAATTATGCAAGTTGTTTTTAGCACACTGAAATGGTAATTATTTTTGTGTCAGTAATTATTTTCATATCTTGATGAAAATAATTTATAGTTAAAAGATGAATTCTGTTTAGTTTTTAGAATATGAAGATTTAACTTTAAACATGAAAGTCAAGTTGGAAGTAAAATGAGACTGTATAGTAGTCCCTTGTCTGTAGGCATGCCAAGACCCTCAGTGGGTGCATAAAATGGCAGATAGTACTCAATCCTATAAGTACTATGTTTTATCCTAAAAGTAAATACCTGTGATAAAGTTTAATTTATAAATTAGGCACAATAAGAGATTAATAATAAAATGGAACAATTTTAACAATATACTGTAATAAAAGTTATGTGAATGTGGTCTCTCTGTTTAATCAACCCCTTTAACTCTGCCAAAAATGTGGCAGAGGTTTCGTCATTGGCAAATGCAGCTTTTCCGGTAATTTTTATATCTTTCAGTCCAAACCTATTACTGAATCTGTGTAGTCATCCCTTACTTGCAGTAAAGCTAATGTCACTTGTTTCAGTGGATCCCTGGCTGCAGTCTTCCTATAGGCTCAGTGCTTTCTGGTGCAGCACATGGCCGTCAGTTGGAACATGTTTTGTGTTCATGTCTTCCATCCACAGATTTAATGCCTTTTTTAACTGAGCACTTATCCGTGATTTTTGCAATTTGAGGTGCAGCAGCAAAACTAGCCTGAATTTCTTTTTCTTCTTCACCATTTCATGGATTGAAGATTTGTTCTTACTGTGAATCTTAGCACCCTCAGCTTAGGATTTTTTTCTTACTAAGTCGAGAACTTCCACCTTTTCACTTAAAGAAAGCACTTTATCGCTTCTTTTTGGCATAATCGAATAGCCAGTGTCACTACTCCGAGGCTCTGTGATACCTCAACAGTCAATTTGGTAGGAGATGGCTTCTGAGTGACTAACGGGCAAGAAACCTGGACAAAGGGATGATTGATGTACCAGGCAGGACAGGTCAAAATGGCACAAGATTTCATCGCACTACGCAGAATGGTGGTGCACAATTTAAAACTTATGAATTGTTTATTTCTGGAATTTTTTATTTTCGATCTGCTGTTTACCATGGGTAACTGAAACCACAGAAAGCAAAACTGCAGATAAGGGGAGACTACTGTACTATTTGTTGATATTTAGTAATTCTTTTAACTGGCTGCCAGCAAAAACCTGACACTGGTAAAATTTCCTATTATATCATCCTCATAATCAGCAACCTAAGTTAGCTTTTCCTGTTGTCTACCAGACCAGTTCTGGTTTTTGTGGGTATTAAAACTTTATCAGTTGGCCTCTCTCTTCCTGACCATTTCTGTCTACATGTTTCAATCAATATTATATCCCCTCCACATACTTTGTGCATTCCTGTTGTTAAGTTTCTGTAGCTTTATCTGATAACAAGGCAGAATTCACCGCCTCGTACATGCTCTTAACAAAACCAGAGCGAATCATTTTCACAGCCTTCACCATCCTCTGAAACAGTGATTTTGTTGGGGGAGGCAGAGGATAAATGGTCGAAGATGCATGCCTGGGGACATACATCATAATGAATGGGATGTTTGTGCGATTTGAGAAAGGTCCCGCAGTGATTCTGGGTATCGTTTTATTTTTCCCGCCATTGAGAGCGACAGCACTGAGGAGAAATTGCCTTGCTACTTCATCTTCATATGTATAGTACTTGGGTGATCAGTTTTTAACAGTCTATTGCAGTGCTTGCTCCTTTGTGTTATGTCAGGTCATTTGCATGTTATTTTGAAAATTAAACTCTACTCTTTCTGGTTATTTGTATTTTTAAACAATGCCTGATATTCTGCACAATAGAAGACTCTCAGTAACATATTTCAAATATTAATGTGCACATCTACTATAAATAGATATTTAAAGAGGTTATAGCAAAGTACCATTAAATTTTTCTAATCAAAATGAAGATAAATCTCTATCAAAGTTGTTTGGTAATTTTTTTGTTTCTTTTTCTTATACTCCATCTAATACTAATGCTAGAGACTTTATTATTAGTTCATTTTTAATTTCAGGTTTAAGAATTTGAGTTTCAAATAGTGAGTTTTTTGAAGTAAAATCAACAGTATGTTGATAACTTTTAAGATGAGGAAGGGTATAATTACAACAGCAAAGAAAAATAAAGCCATTTATGTTATTTCCTGAAATTTTTAACAAGTTGGGTTGATATTGTTTTCGTACCATTAACTAATTGTGTGTCATTGAGTCTGTTTCTTCGTTTTAAAACTGGAAATAATTCATGTCTGACTTCTTTGCTGTGGGGATTAAATAAAATATGCAATATCAGTGTTCCTAGTATAGTACTCTTTTAATAAACTTCTTAAGATTTTGAATCTCTGTAGTCTTTCACTCCATATAAATAGCATAGATGAAATATTACTCAAGATAGCCATTGCCTTCAATACCATTATTTTTAAGGTAGGCCAAAACTATTCAATGACAGAGTTCTTGAACAGAGATCTTTTGGAGATGTACTATACCACACAGTCCATCATCATTGTCCGTGTTGCATTGTGAATTTAGACCAGTGTTGAAATCATTCTTATTATTTTAGTTTGTACTGTAGGATACAAAAAATGAAAGTTTTACCTGATATTATTTAGTTCTGTACTTTGCCGGAAAAGTTTGCACATTTTTATAATGTCATTTCAGAACCATCCTCACGTCCAAAGTACTTTATTTCAGCTCAACAAAAATATACTAGGTCTGTACTTCGTATGCCAAATACTGTGCTAGTTTATAGATATATAGAAATTAATATGGTATTTGCCCTTGAGAAGCTTATAGTCTAATGAGAGACATGGACATGTAAACAGTTTCACTACAGTGTACAGAACACTGATAGATGTATTGCAGGAGCACCACTTAGTAGTGCTTTGAGGATTCAAGGAAAACTTCCTGTAGCATGAAGCTGAGTCTTAAAAAGTGACTGACTGTAACAAGGTAAGAATGGACACTTAAATTTATATCGCTTTATCGTGTTTGTTTTGTAAAGGAAATACTTGCAGGATCAAGAGATACAAAGTTTTTAGATTATTTTACTAGTTTACCTAAATGAAGTTATGTGTTAGGTGTGATAGCAATTTAGATTCACATATCAACCTGGTCAAATAATAAACTTGGATGAAAGACACAATTATTAAATGTACTCTCTTGTAGTTCATTCAGCTCCTGAACAGAAGCAGTGTTTACTGGCAGGTCTGATTTATGCTATACCCAATACTGAGATAACTGAGATACTCAGTTTAACAATTTATAATGTCTAACAAGTAAAAATAACTTCAGTATCTATTCTGTTAACAAGTATTTTTGAACATTTACCAAATGACATGTTCTTTTTAGGCACTTAATGATACACCTGAGGGGGGAAAAATAGAATTTCCTGGTCTTTTGTAATTTATTTTTCTGGGGGATTGGGGAAGATGACATAATAAATAAGCTACTTATGTATTATGTTAGTGGATGATATACTGTGGAAAAAATAGAGCAGGGTACGAAGGGTTAGGAGAGATGATATGAAGTAGTTTGATATATAAGTCTGGAGTGCAGAAGAGAGGTTTCGGCTGGAAAGAGACTTCTGGGAGTTGTTGACATGTATGTGATCTTTAAAGTCATGAAACTGGATGAAATCACTAAATCTTAGATAATAGTGAAGAGAAGAATACCAAGGACAGAATCTTGGTCTACTGTTAAGGTATTTAGTTAGAGGAAGAGCTAGCAAAGAAAGCTAAGAAAGAACAACCAATAGCATGGGTCCTGTAAGTCAAATAAAGAAAGTATATCAAGGAAAAAGGAGCAGTTAACTTACTGAAAATTGGTAATAGGCCAAGGAAGGTAAGAGTCAGATGCTGTGGATATGTCGAGTAAGAGGAGCACTGAGGTCTGCTCATTAGATTTAGCAACGTGAAGATTGGTCAGTTTAACAAGAATAGCATTGGTGGGGTAAAAGCCTGCTTGAAGTGGCTTTAAGAGAAAATAAAGAGAATCTGGAGGTAGCAAGATTTGTCAAGTGTTATAATTAGGGTGACCATATGACTAGATTTCCTTGGTGTTCTGGTAATCATCACTTGTCCCAGCATTATTTTTAAAAGAGCCTCATTTCACTCTCAAATGGGTCCTGGTTTGAACAACAAATGATATGGTCAGTGTGGTTATAATTTGCTGTCATTACTCTGTTGGACACCCAAATTTGACCAGTAGTATCCTTCCTAAGCCAGCTTTTATGACTTTTTGAGAGAACTCAATTAGTTCTTCCTTTTCTGGCATAACAAAATTTTGCAGGGATTATACTTTTTCTGCCTCAGATCCATAATCAGCCATTTCTCTAAGAAACCTTGTTTCATTTTAGTGACATTCAGAAACCAAGAATTGAATAGATCTTGATTGGGGAGAAAGGGAGTGAGAAAGGTAGGTGACCAGTTAGAGAAAGGCATTTCACGATAAAAATTTTAAAAGCAGATGGCCAGCCAAAGATACTGAGGTGGGAGAATAGGAAATTTATTCAGGGAATTCTGTGTAAAACTGAATGAATGGCATATGAGACTCCTAGAAAAAGTGTATTATGTAATATTAGAAAGAGGCATTGAGACCAGGTAATGAAAGACCAGACTTAAGTTCTTTGGCTTCATTCTGTATTCAAGACAGTGACATAATGGGCCTTGGAGTTAACTGGTTCTGGAAGCAGAAAACCCAGTTTTGCTATTATAATCCACACAATCGATAATGAAGTTCTGAGCCTGTGGGTAGGATAATGGTAATCCAAAGGAGGGAACTAAATTCAACAGACACTACAGCAGAGAAAGTGGAAAGGGGGATGGGAGCATAACAGAAGCATGCCGAAGAGGCCCACAGTGTCAGATGACTCTGAGCTGTCTAACCTGAGTAGCAGAGGCTGGAGATGCCATTAATTACCATAGATAACACAGGAATAGGTGAAGGAGGAAGACAAAGATATTTTATTTGGAAAAATCCCTTGGCAATATGATGACAGAGTATAACCTTATTGAAGTTACATCTGGTACTGTATTTAGGAGACAGTAGAACAATATTTAGGAAATAAGGTTTTTGTTGTCACTGAAGGGTAACCATAATGAGATTCCCATCTGTGGAAAAGCATGAATTTGGATGTCAATAGGTCTCTCACGAGTTATTTCAGTTTCTTTATTTCAGAGAAGTGCATTTCTTGCCTCATTTCCAAATAGACAAGAAAAACCTCCAAGAATCCAGACTTTTCTTGGCACCTTGTAATTCCCTGGTATTGGGATTAACCCCTCATAATCTAAATATCATGTTCCAATTTTAATCACATTTTGGAAAATACAAACATGTTTTATATTTTACTGCATTAAAAGCCCAGTCTTAGAGCCAGTTGGAATTAATGTCAGCTTGATTACTGCCTCCAAGTTACTTTTTGTCTTTACCCAGTGTCCCTCCCCACTGCCTGATATAGAATAGTTTGGTTGCAAACATACTTTCCCCACTCAGCCAGAGACAACATTACACTGGTTATATAGCTATGAGTCAGTATATTCATTTGTTCAAACGAAAGCCTCTGGAGAGAAGGAGACAGCCAAATATTCAAAATTGGGATTAACTAATTTCAATTAAATTTGCTCTTTTGAATATAAGCAAAGCAATAGCATCTGGCACAGTGTGAAATAAAGGAACCGAGATATATTCTGATGGATCTGGTTATTAGTGAATGGCTATCTTTAATGCAGGAAACTTGAGCAATGTTAGTTTAACGTGATGAAGAAGGAATTTCTACTTTATCACCACTGACAGCAGGTTATGGCAAAAAGCAAACTGTGGGGATTCTAGTTTGAGCCCTATTGTAATACCTTGAATGAGTCTCTTAAACTTTATTAGGTTATCATTTTCTCTTCTTTAAAGTTGAGTGGTTGAGGGTCCCCAAGGTTAAGTGATTAACTAGAAGGATTCACAGGGCTCAAGGAAAAAAAAAATTTTATACTCAGAGCAACAGTTTATTTCTGTTCAAGGATACAGATTAAAATCGGCAAAAGGAAAAGGCACATGGGAGGAAGTCCAGGAGAAATCAAGCATAAGCTTGTAGATGCCCTCTCCCAGTATAGTCGCATGGACACACTCCTAGCAGTGATGTGTGACAATACTTGCAGAGTGTTGCCTACCAGGGAAGCTCAGTTGAGCTTTGGTGTCAGGGTTTTTTTCAGGAGCCAGTCACATAGCCATGAATCACCTGCGTGACTCACCATAACTACTTAGACTCCAGCTCCCCAGAGTAGAGACATGATCACCATAAATCACATTGTTAGGGTAAACTGCCTCATCAACTTGGTAAGCCTGTGGCCCAAGGGCTCAGAACTTATTTCCTAGGAACTGGCCAAAGGCCAGTCCTGAAGATAGGCCTTCTCAGGACTGTGCAGAGTTTGAGCAGCCCAGGCCTGCTGAGTTAACCCTTTCCTACACAGGTATAGAATCATGTGAGAGCTGAAGTCCCCTATAATTCTGATGTTTATGAATGGATTAGTAACTCATAGCGTATATATTGTAAAGAAATTAATGCTTTATTTCATCTTTGAGATGGATTGGATAGTTATAAATTTGAAACCTTAAATAAAAGAAACGAGTTATACTGATGCTAGAAATAAAGCTGGATTGAATGTCTAAAATAAAAGAATGTATGTCTTATGCAAGTCAACACGGAGCCCTGCCTCACTGATGAATAAGCTTGCAAGTGGGAAGATGAAGATTTTCAGACTTGAGTTATTTTAAGGAAATCTAAGGGAAAAAAACTACTTAAGCTCAGTTTCAGAGCATTTGTTAGCATTAGCATTTGATTGGTGGCAAATTAGTTATTTTTAATTTCCCTTTGATGATAAATTTAAACATCTTTTTTTATGAAAAATCTTTGCAGCATTTTTGTAAAGTAGCTCAAGTTTTACTTGTCCAGTTTAATGTGTCTCTCTTACACTCATTTTAAAGTTGTTTAGTGCAGTATTCCATATTTAGCATTTGTTACATAACTCAGGTATCTTAATTTTCCCATTGTTTTTTCTTGATCCATGGTTTTCTAATTGAGAATGGTTTTGTGTTTTTACTTTTGTCATTTTACTTTCTGTCAAACTTTAAAAGTGTTTAAAATTTTCTTTTTTAAGTTGAAATCTAGGTAGGTATTTTTTTCCAAAGTCCATAACGTATGACTTTGGTATAAAATTTGCAAATTACCATATGGAATAATGCATCTTATTCTGCATTTGAAATTGCAGAATTATTTGAAATGGTTAAATTCAATTTAAAGTACAGAAAACTCTAAAATTTAAGAGAAATATTTTATCTGAAAAAAGGCACTGGAATTAGTTTCGTATAAAAGAAAGCCAAGTGTTCCTGTCTTAGTCACTTTACTTAGAATTAACCCTATATACTAGGAATGGCATAGTGTAAAATTATCATATAAGCACTGAACTGGTGTCTTTTCTTTCACATTTTTATTGGGATTTTCTTAACCATGTTTAAGTCTACCGTTCTGCATTGAGTATGTTTAATGTCTTTGGAATAGGAACAGAGCTGCTGTGTAAAAATGTCTTTTGCTGGGTCTAGAAATGGATCTTAGTTTTCCAGTTCGTAATGAAATCTTTTCTCAGAAAGAGCAGTCTTGTCTTTTATGGCACCTGCCTGGCTTGTTAGCTAATGCAGTTTCCCAGCCATTCACAATATAATATCTACGTTTCAGTGAGTTCTTAAGTAGTATTTGGCCGTCTCCCACTATGAATAAAAATTATGGTAATGTAGAATACTTTTGAGCAGTAAGTCTTCTGTTTTGCAACACTCTAGTAGTCCTAGCTATTTTTTCTAGTATTTTATCTCTTCATCTTTGCTTTTCTAAAGAAAAAACCCACATTGGCAACTAAAAATTCTTTGGAAATTCTGAATTTGACTTGTCTATTGGTAAGAGACTTTACTGACCTCTCACTAAGAAATAGGCATTTAAATTTTTTTCACTCTGGTCCATTTCTGTTGAACAAATGTATTGATATCATTATACTAGGATCAAATAGTCAAAGGTGGATAAGAGACCATTCTCACCCTTGAAGAACTTACACTCTGGGCTCTTCATTCCATTTTCCCATAAAGAAAGTGAAAGATTAAGCTTAGTATAAGCATAAATTATTCTCTGACTGTTTTATGTAGTTCCTCAGACCTTTTGACCAGATGGGTTACTACCTAACCATGTTCAAGCTAGCTTAAGCAGAAGTGTTCCCAACAAGCTGATTCCAACTACTTCCTCTTCTGAGTAGTTAGCCAGAAACCTGGCATTGTTGCAACTCTTTCATGTCCAAGCCTCTAAATACCATTTGTCTTTTAGAGTTCTCTACGTTTTACCCAAATGAGGGCTTTTTGGAGTTTTATCCACAAAGCTTGCAATCTTATGTGCTTTTCAAACTCTTGTGGGAAGCCATTCATTTATAACGAAGAGAGTAGATGTATTGTCAGGTAAGGTACCGCAGCCGCAAATCCAGTAAAACATCCATCATCCAAGGCATTCTTTGAAAACTGTGAATTACTTCAGATCTTTAAAAAAAAAATAAATTCCCACTATCCCCTGCAGTTTATATTACTGATCTATTAGACCCTAGTGAGTTTTGCTGTAGCAACCGGCTTTCATAATCAGTTTGAAGGATAATTTATTCTTAAAATATGAGTAAATGAAATTTTGTGGCTAAATTATAACCTATCATGAGAACTACTAAGTCCAATCCAAGAATAATGAGAATAGTTGTTTAAGACTTCTTCCTTTAAATGTGTATTAGATATTCTGAGTCAGAATGTATATAAATTTAGAATTTGGAGCAATTAAGAGATGATTTGAAAGTCCTGGCAGTTTACCATGAACTTGTCAAGTAGACTGCATAGCAGACTCTTAGAAGGATTGAGAAAGGCTGTGGGTTAAATATCGTCTTACATGCTGAAGGGAATACTAACATTTGAGGTGCTGTCTATCCATTTGGAATAACACATCAAAGAGTCTTATTCTGAAAGGCAGTTCCTGATCTCTTCTGAATAAAAGTGTAGGGAGGGAAGAATAACTTCATAATATATATTTTATTGCAATTTTTGCATTGTCTGATAAACTGCTTGATTTATTAAATTCCTCAGTGTCTAATTAGGATAGTTCTGAACCAAAATTCTAGTTATGGCACAGCATTCCTGTCCATACAGTTTTGTTATTTAAGCACCATTTAAAAATTTTATATGAACTATGTCATAGGAGATAGCATTCCCTTTTAATGACACATATGTTTATATTTAAAATTAAGGTAAAAATGAATTGACCCAAAATACTGTAGTATGAGTGGGGTGATAAGGAAAGTTTAAGCCATCCAAATGCATCTAGATTTTACTTTTATGGTTTTAAGGTAAGTATCTAATTCTGGGCATTATTTATGGTATATGGTGCTTGTCCAAATAATATGGTGTGATGAATTATTTTATAATATGAAGATTGGTGGGAGATAAAACGTATGTATATTAGTTTTCTAGTGCTGTTGTAACAAGTTAACACAAATTTAGCAGCTAAAAACAACACAGATTTATTATCTTAAAGTTCTGAGAGTCAGAAGTTTTAAACCAAGATGTCGACAGAATTGTATCCCTTGTGGAGACTCTTTCAGGTTTTAGAGGTCACCTGTGTTCGTTGACTCATGGCCCCTTCCTCCGTCTTCAAAGCCAACAGCACAGCATCTTTAGTTCTCAGTACCTCAGTATCTCTCCCTTTTTCTCCTCTTTCTCTAACTCATACCCTTCTGCTTCCCTCTTAGGAGGAGCCTTGTGGTTACGTTAGGCCCACTCTGGGTAATCCAGGATCCCCATTTTAGGATCCTTAACTTAAATACATAATAAAGTCTCTTTGGCCATGTAAGGTAACTTATTCACAGGCTCTGAGCATGAGGACAAAGTTTATGTGTTATTCTTTCTCCTGTGCCCCCACATTTCTTTTAATTCTAGCTCTGCAGATACATACTCACCATCAGTTCTTTTACCAAAATTATCTCTTGCTGGCTGAACTCCTCCTCTAGAAGATTCCTCTGGACAAACACGTGTACTGTATTTCCTGAATTTTTGCAAGTTCAAAACTATTTTTTCTAGACCTGATTCTTTAGAGCTATGTGACTGTAAAATTCTTGGCTTACACTTGCTTATATTGAAAATGCTGCTCCATACTTATTTTTATTTTGTTCTTGATATCTGACACCAGCTCAGTTTTTTCACCCTTATAACTAAATTGATCTTTTTGGCCACGAGCTCTGAAGATTTTTTTCCTTTGTCTTTAAAGTCTAATAGTTTTACCAGAATAGGGTTTCATTATTGATTGTTCCCGATCTCTTTAAGCTAGGTACATAGTAAAACCCTTTTGTTAAATTCTCTGGTTGTTTTTTTCCAGAAAGTTGTTTTAGAACTATAGTTTTAAGTACTGGCTTTTGTCTATTGTTTTTCTCCTTCAGAGACTCCAATTACATGTATGTGGGATTATCCTTTGCCATTTTCTTTCTGTCCTTTTTCTTTATCTTTTTTTCATTTTCTTGTCTTTCTTCAGTGTTTTCTTGCCTTTCTTCAGTGTTCCTTATTGAATTTTTCTTTAAATCTGTTCTCTCTTTCTGAGATAGGTTTTCTTTTCTTGCATTTTATTTCCTAAGCTTTATCAACTGTTGATGCACTTCTGTGTTTTACCTGTTTCTCTTCTACAGTGTTTTAATTTCTCATTTTGCAAGTTTTTTTGTTATAGGCCCCAACTACTTGTTTGAGGCTCCCTAATGAAGTTTGCAGGGTTATGTTACAGTTGTCTTTTTGATGTTTAGTTTTTAGGAGAGAATCAGATAAAATATTTTGATTTATGTTTTCTTTTTTCTTCTTAAATTAATTTTATATGAATTTGACTTTTTTTTCTTTTCTGAACTGTAGACGTTTCTTATACAGGGCCCACCTTATGTCAGTATGGCAAAGTGACATTTTTTTAGCGGATAATGAGAAGGAGGACTTGGTTTACATGTATTTTCTTTTGTCTCTGTAGGGTCCTTAATTTCTCTTTCTTTCCTTTACCTACACTGTTATCCCTAAAGGGAAGTGCACAACCCCTATTTATCTAATTCTCCTCAAAGCAGTGCTTCTTGAGGCTGTCGCCTTCAAAATCACTCACTTTCAAGCCCTTCCTTCTCTGTAGTGCTGTGAATTACCAAGTCTGAGACTTGTGTTCAACACTTTGACCTTTTGTAGTACTTTTTGCTTTCTTGTGGAGCTTTTTGTCTGTCATTAATGCATGTCCTTCACTCCACTCTCTTCTTTTCCTCCTAGTATCTTAGTCTTTCATTCTCTGGCTCTGTAAATTCATAAGCTTATAGCAGCAGTGAGAGCTGTTGAATTTGGTGTTAGTTTCTCTGCTTATAGGTATTTATCTACTAATAATGCTGAGGGCACAGTTCATGTTTGGTTTTATTTGTATTCCTTGTTGAATTTATTGTTTTGGAGGGAATATGTGGGTGGGTTGAGATTTAGGTAGTATCATTACCATCTGCACTTACTTAAGTTCATTTTAGCAATAAAATTTAACCAATTCACTCTTTAGGCTGATTTTTGTCTTACAGAGTAAAGAAAGGTGCTTATAGCCAGTCATTGACAAACGTGGGGCAAGTCTTAAAATCTGGATTTTTAACTATAATTTAAATAGCTTTATTAACTTGAAACTGCTTAAGGGAGGCCATCTCCTAAATTAGCTCATCAAACTTAAAGACATTTTCAGCCAAAATATGTCACATAATGAATTTTTTTATATATACACACATATACAATTTTAAAATGAGTCCATTATTTATGTACTTTTTATATGGATTTGTTTTACGTACACATTTTTCACATTTATATTAGTGTACACAAAATGAAATTGAGTTTTTACTCTCAGAAACAGTGCTTTCTGATCTTTTTGACATTGGATCATCATTATCAATATTTGATATTTTTTTCCCATTCTACTCTTCTTCCAAAACTCCAATATAGCTCTTTAATATAGAATCTGTGGTAATTTTTCAGAAGGAGTTACACAAACCAGTATGTACAAGGATAGTCATCACATTCTTATTTATAAAAAGATCAAAACTCAGAAAATGTATTAATGTCCAGTAATAAGAATTTGATTAAATAAATAAGAGCAAAAAAACCAAAAATAGACATTTGCCCTGTTATTAAATAAAGCTAGTTTACAAAATACTATGGTCCTGTTTTTGTTTAAAGTATAATTTAAATATCATTTTCACTTAATGTTTGCAGTTTTGTCACATCACATATCCACCTTACTGTCACTCAGTGTTGTTTTAAAATCAACTGATTTTTCTATTTAGCTTTCTTCTAGACAATAATAAAAAAAAGTTCATTTTTTTATGCGTATTAGAATAACTTGATAACTATTAATGTAGAAAAATTGCATTTTCATATGATCTAAAGTCATCCTTCATTCCCTTAGTGGAATGCATATCAAACTTAAATTCTTTTAAAGAAGCTTGTAGAAGGGTGTATAATAAAATTATAACCATGTAAACATTACTGGTAATTTTACTTATTTTTCTTTCTGTTTTTCAGTGTTTTTTAACTTTCTAAAATAAATATGGGTTAATTCCTTCCATAATAGAAAAGTGTTTTGTGGGTTAGATTTTTTTTTTTTTTTTTTTCGGTACACGGGCCTCTCAGTGTTGTGGCCTCTCCCGGTGCGGAGCAGAGGCTCCGGACGCGCAGGCTCAGCGGCCATGGCTCACGGGCCCAGCCGCTCCACAGCATGTGGGATCTTCCCGGACCGGGACACGAACCTGTGTTCCCTGCATCGGCAGGCGGACTCTCAACCACCGCACCACCAGGGAAGCCCAGATTTGCCGTGGAGCAGCTGGGCCCGTGAGCCATGGCCGCTGAGCCTGCGCGTCCGGAGCCTCTGCTCCACACCGGGAGAGGCCACAACGCTGAGAGGCCCGCGTACCGAAAAAAAATATATATATATATGTGTTTCTCTGTAAATCTCTACATTTCTTTTTAAATTGATAGAATTGCCAATGTCCTGAAATGTCATTAAAATAAGTAGTAGTTTCTTTAAATAATGGATTTCTTTAAAGCACAACATGGGAAGGAATTTCTCATATAATAATGACAGTTTAAAATAAGGCTCATAACTAAAATTAGTTTGTTTTATTCTTTTACAGGAGTTGAAACCTGATATAGTAACTAAATCTGCTCTTGGTGATGATATCAACTTTGAAAAAATCTGCAAAAAGGTACTTCTGCCAGGGGTTGTATTTCTTTTAGGAAAAGTTCCTTATTTGTATTGTTGACCTACTTTTTTCCTTTCACTTTTTTCCTTGAAGAGAAAACTTACCAAAAGCCAGTTACTAAAAAATCAATCAATCAGTCAATCAGTCACCTGCCAGTTACTATTAGTGTACAATGATTTTTCCCCATTTGAGCTCTACTACTGCCACCAAAAATTATTTTTATGGTAATTTATGAATTTTGCTTTGCTGTGATACCACACCCTCAAGGACCTTAAAGGTATGTTGAAGTTAATGTGGCATTTGTGTGTTAGATAGCAGTTAGTCTGTTAATCTTACAAATCAGAATAAAGACTCTTTATTTTTATTCTTTCTAAATAGTTTTTATGAACATTTTATTTAATCCCTGCATTTACCCTATGAAAATTATTTTTACCCCCTTTTTGTAAGTAAGGAAACTGAAGCTCAGAAAGAATAAAGTGAGCTAATTAAGGGTATGCCACTCTTAGGTGCACAGTTAGGACTTTTACCCAGATCTTCTGCTCCTTGCATTTGCGTCACTTGCTTCATCCTTAGTATTTCCTCTTTTTTATTTCTACCCACTTTGCTAAAGGCTATGTGACAGTTCCACCAGAGAACAGATTTTTGGATTAATTAATTTTTATAACTCTATTACATTTCTTTTTTAACTTTTATTCACATTTGCTCTAATCTGTATTATTTCTTCCTCTTGAATTTGTGCTTACTTTGTTCTTTCTCTAGTTTCTTAACGTGGAAGCTTAAATTACTGATTTAGACCTTTCTTTTTTCCTAATATAAGCATTTAATGCTATAAATATCCCTCTAAGCACTGCTTTAGCTACATCTTATAAATATGATATATTTTATTTTCTTTGAGTTTAAAATGTTTTAAATTTCCCTTGAAATTTCACCTTTAACCTATGGTTTAATTAGAAGTACATTGTTTAATTTCTGAACAATTGGGGGTTTCCAGGTATCTTTTCATTAGTTTTCTTTATGATCCATATGCATACTCTTTATGATTTTTTGTTTTTTTTTTTTTTTTTTTTTTTTTTTTTTTGCGTTATGCGGGCCTCTCACTGCTGTGGCCTCTCCCAATGCGGACGCGCAGGCTCAGCGGCCATGGCTCACGGGCCCAGCCGCTCCGCGGCATGTGGGATCCTCCCGGACCGGGGCACGAACCCGTGTCCCCTGCATCGGCAGGCGGACTCTCAACCACTGCGCCACCAGGGAAGCCCCTCTTTATGATTTTTATTCTTTTAACTTTATTATTTGTCTAGAGTATGGCTTATCTTGGTGAATATTTTATGTGCACCTGAAAACAATATTATTATTTTGGAATCAGTGTCCTATAAATGTTATTTAGGTCCAACTGATTGATGGTGTTGTTCAGGTGATTTACATCTTTACTGACTTTCTACCTACTTGTTTTATTGTTGACTAAGAGACGTGTGTTGGAATCTCCAATTGTAAATGTCAATTTTCCTATTCCAGCCTTAAGGAAAAAAATACTCTGATTCTACATTTATGTACACTAGCACTCACCTCTCTGCAATTCACTGATTTTAGCCATGTTAAATTTTAAAGCATTTTATTGTAAGAAGGCCAGAACATGAAAGTTTTTGTATGTTTCAGGGGAGGGAAGATTTGTTGTCACAGTCCTTGTTAGGAAGGCAACACCAAAGTCATGAGCATAATTTTACAAACAGCTTCCTTATTTTATACTAACATGATTTTACAGTAAATATTCTTATTTTATAGCATTCATTCATAGAGAGGAAAAAATTTTAGTTCTGGTATAGTTTTTAACTTGTGTCTTGGTCTATCTATATTTCTGACAAAATAATGATGTTAAATACAATAGTGGTAGTTGTATAAAAATATGGTAGAACATATTTTTTTTTTTTTTAACATCTTTATTGGGGTATAATTGCTTTACAATGGTGTGTTAGTTTCTGCTTTATAACAAAGTGAATCAGTCATACATAAACATATGTTCCCATATGTCTTCCCTGTTGCGTCTCCCTCCCTCCCACCCTCCCTATCCCACCCCTCCAGGCTGTCACAAAGCACCGAGCCAATATCCCTGTGCCATGCGGCTGCTTCCCACTAGCTATCTACCTTACTATGTTTGTTAGTGTGTATATGCCCATGACTCTCTCTCGCCCTGTCACAGCTCACCCTTCCCCCTCCCCATAATCTCAAGTCCGTTCTCTAGGAGGTCTGCGTCTTTATTCCTGCTTTACCCCTAGGTTCTTCATGACATTTTTTTTTCTTAAATTCCATATATATGTGTTAGCATACGGTATTTGTCTTTTTCTTTCTGACTTACTTCACTCTGTATGACAGACTCTAGGTCTATCCACCTCATTACAAATAGCTCAATTTCGTTTCTTTTTATGGCTGAGTAATATTCCATTGTATATATGTGCCACATCTTCTTTATCCATTCATCCGATGACGGGCACTTAGGTTGTTTCCATCTCCGGGCTATTGTAAATAGAGCTGCAATGAACATTTTGGTACATGACTCTTTTTGAATTTTGGTTTTCTCAGGGTATATGCCCAGTAGTGGGATTGCTGGGTCATATGGTAGTTCTATTTGTAGTTTTTTAAGGAACCTCCATACTGTTCTCCATAGTGGCTGAACCAATTCACATTCCCACCAGCAGTGCAAGAGTGTTCCCTTTTCTCCACACCCTCTCCAGCATTTATTGTTTCTAGATTTTTTGATGATGGCCATTCTGACTGGTGTGAGATGATATCTCATTGTAGTTTTGATTTGCATTTCTCTAATGATTAATGATGTTGAGCATTCTTTCATGTGTTTGTTGGCAGTCTGTATATCTTCTTTGGAGAAATGTCTATTTAGGTCTTCTGCCCATTTTTGGATTGGGTTGTTTGTTTTCTTGTTATTGAGCTCCATGAGCTGCTTGTAAATTTTGGAGATTAATCCTTTGTCGGTTGCTTCATTTGCAAATATTTTCTCCCATATTGAGGGTTGTCTTTTGGTCCTGTTTATGGTTTCCTTTGCTGTGCAAAAGCTTTGAAGTTTCATTAGGTCCCATTTGTTTATTTTTGTTTTTATTTCCATTACTCTAGGAGGTGGGTCAGAAAGGATCTTGCTGTGATTTATGTCATAGAGTGTTCTGCCTATGTTTTCCTCTTAAGAGTTTGATAGTTTCTGGCCTTACATTTAGGTCTTTAATCCATTTTGAGCTTATTTTTGTGTATGGTGTTAGGGAGTGATCTAATCTCATACTTTTACATGTACCTGTCCAGTTTTCCCAGCACCACTTATTGAAGAGGCTGTCCTTTCTCCATTGTACATTACTGCCACCTTTATCAAAGATAAGGTGTCCATATGTGCATGGGTTTATCTCTGGGCTTTCTATCCTGTTCCATTGATCTATCTTTCTGTTTTTGTGCCAGTACCATACCGTCTTGATAACCGTAGCTTTGTAGTATAGTCTGAAGTCAGGGAGCCTGATTCCTCCAGTTCCTTCTTTCGTTCTCAAGATTGCTTTGGCTATTCGGGGTCTTTTGTGTTTCCATACAAATTGTGAAATTTTTTGTTCTAGTTCTGTGAAAAATGCCAGTGGTAGTTTGATAGGGATTGCATTGAATCCATAGATTGCTTTGGGTAGTAGAGTCATTTTCACAATGTTGATTCTTCCAATCCAAGAACATGGTATATCTCTCCATCTATTTGTATCCTCTTTAATTTCTTTCATCAGTGTCTTATAATTTTCTGCATACAGGTCTTTTGTCTCCTTAGGTAGGTTTATTCCTAGATATTTTATTCTTTTTGTTGCAATGGTAAATGGGAGTGTTTTCTTGATTTCACTTCCAGATTTTTCATCATTAGTATATAGGAATGCCAGAGATTTCTGTGCATTAATTTTGTATCCTGCCACTTTACCAAATTCATTGATTAGCTCTAGTAGTTTTCTGGTAGCATCTTTAGGGTTCTCTATGTATAGGATCATGTCATCTGCAAACAGTGACAGCTTTACTTCTTCTTTTCCGATTTGGATTCCTTTTATTTCCTTTTCTTCTCTGATTGCTGTGGCTAAAACTTCCAAAACAATGTTGAATAATAGTGGTGAGAGTGGGCAACCTTGTCTTGTTCCTGATCTTAGTGGAAATGCTTTCAGTTTTTCACCATTGAGGATGATGTTTGCTGTGGGCTTGTCATATATGGCCTTTATTATGTTGAGGAAAGTTCCCTCTATGCCTACTTTCTGCAGGGTTTTTATCATAAATGGGTGTTGAATTTTGTCAAAAGCTTTCTCTGCATCTATTGAGATGATCATATGGTTTTTCTCCTTCAATTTGTTAATATGGTTTATCACATTGATAGATTTGCGTATATTGAAGAATCCTTGCATTCCTGGAATAAACCCCACTTGATCATGTTGTATGATCCTTTTAATGTGCTGTTGGATTCTGTTTGCTAGTATTTTGTTGAGGATTTTTGCATCTATGTTCATCAGTGATATTGGCCTGTAGTTTTCTTTCTTTGTGACATCCTTGTCTGGTTTTGGTATCAAGGTGATGGTGGCCTCGTAGAAGGAGTTTGGGAGTGTTCCTCCCTCTGCTATATTTTGGAAGAGTTTGAGAAGGATAGGTGTTAGCTCTTCTCTAAATGTTTGATAGAATTCGCCTGTAAAGCCATCTGGTCCTGGGCTTTTCTTTGTTGGAAGGTTTTTAATCACAGTTTCAATTTCAGTGCTTGTGATTGGTCTGTTCATATTTTCTATTTCTTCCTGATTCAGTCTTGGCAGGTTGTGCATTTCTAAGAATTTGTCCATTTCTTCCAGATTGTCCATTTTATTGGCATAGAGTTGCTTGTAGTAATCTCTCATGATCTCTTTTATCTCTGCAGTGTCAGTTGTTACCTCTCCTTTTTCATTTCTAATTCTATTGATTTGAGTCTTCTCCCTTTTTTTCTTGATGAGTCTGGCTAGTGGTTTATCTATTTTGTTTATCTTCTCAAAGAACCAGCTTTTAGTTTTATTGATCTTTGCTATTGTTTCCTTCATTTCTTTTTCATTTATTTCTGATCTGATTATTATGATTTCTTTCCTTCTGCTAGCTTTGGGGTTTTTTTGTTCTTCTTTCTCTAATTGCTTGAGGTGCAAGGTTAGGTTATTTATTCGAGATGTTTCCTGCTTCTTAAGGTGGGCTTGTATTGCTATAAACTTCCCCCTTAGAACTGCTTTTGCTGCATCCCACAGGTTTTGGGTCGTTGTGTCTCCATTGTCATTTGTTTCTAGGTATTTTTTGATTTCCTCTTTGATTTCTTCAGTGATATCTTCATTATTAAGTAGTGTATTGTTTAGCCTCCATGTGTTTGTATTTTTTACAGATCTTTTCCTGTAATTGATATCTAGTCTCATGGCGTTGTGGTCAGAAAAGATACTTGATACAATTTCAATTTTCTTAAATTTACCAAGGCTTGATTTGTGACCTAAGATATGATCTATCCTGGAGAATGTTCCATGAGCACTTGAGAAAAATGTGTATTCTGTTGTTTTTGGATGGAGTGTCCTATAAATATCAATTAAGTCCATCTTTCATTTTGGATGATCTGTCCATGGGTGAAAGTGGGGTGTTTAAGTCCCCTACTATGAATGTGTTACTGTCGATTTCCCCTTTTATGGCTGTTAGTATTTGCCTTATGTATTGAGGTGCTCCTATGTTGGGTGCATAAATATTTACAATTGATATATCTTCTTCTTGGATCGATCCCTTGATCATTATGTAGTGTCCTTCTTTGTCTCTTTTAATAGTCCTTATTTTAAAGTCTATTTTGTCTGATATGAGAATTGCTACTCCAGCTTTCTTTTGGCTTCCATTTGCATGGAATATCTTTTTCCATCCCCTTACTTTCAGTCTGTATGTGTCTCTAGGTCTGAAGTGGGTCTCTTGTAGACAGCATATATAAGGGTCTTGTTTTTGTATCCATTCAGCTAATCTGTGTCTTTTGGTGGGAGCATTTAGTCCATTTACATTTAAGGTAATTATTGATATGTATGTTCCTATTCCCATTTTCTAAATTGTTTTGGGTTCGTTATTATAGGTCTTTTCCTTCTCTTGTGTTTCCTGCCTAGAAAAGATCCTTTAGCATTTGTTGTAAAGCTGGTTTGGTGGTGCTGAACTCTCTCAGCTTTTGCTTGTCTGTAAAGGTTTTAATTTCTCCATCAAATCTGAATGAGATCCTTGCTGGGTAGAGTAGTCTTGGCTGCAGGTTTTTCTCCTTCGTCACTTTCAGTATGTCCTGCCACTCCCTTCTGGCTTGTAGGGTTTCTGCTGAGAGATCAGCTGTTAACCTTATGGGGATTCCCTTGTGTGTTATTTGTGTTTTTCCCTTGCTGCTTTTAATATGCTTTCTTTGTATTTAATTTTTGACAGTTTGATTAATATGTGTCTTGGCGTATTTCTCCTTGTATTTATCTTGTATGGGACTCTCTGTGCTTCCTGGACTTGATTAACTATTTCCTTTCCCATGTTAGGGAAGTTTTCAACTATAATTTCTTCAAATATTTTCTCAGTCCCTTTCTTTTTCTCTTCTTCTTCTGGAACCCCTATAATTCGAATGTTGGTGCGTTTAATGTTGTCCCAGAGGTCTCTGAGACTGTCCTCAGTTCTTTTCATTCTTTTTTCTTTATTCTGCTCTGCAGTAGTTATTTCCACTATTTTATCTTCCAGGTCACTTATCCGTTCTTCTGCCTCAGTTATTCTGCTATTGATCCCATCTAGAGTACTTTTAATTTCATTTATTGTGTTGTTCATCGTTGCTTGTTTCATCTTTAGTTCTTCTAGGTCCCTGTTAACTGATTCTTGCATTTTGTCCAATCTATTGTCCATTCTATCTCCAAGATTTCGGATCAACCTTACTATCATTATTCTGAATTCTCTTTCAGGTAGACTGCCTATTTCCTCTTCATTTGTTAGGTCTGGTGCATTTTTATCTTGCTCCTTTATCTGCTGTGTGTTTTTATGTCTTCTCATTTTGCTTATCTTACTGTGTTTGGGGTCTCCTTTTTGCAGGCTGCAGGTTCGTAGTTCCTCCTGTTTTTGATGTCTGTCTCCAGTGGCTAAGGTTGGTTCAGTGGGTTGTGTAGGCTTCCTGGTGGAGGGGACTAGTGCCTGTGTTGTGGTGGATGAGGCTGGATCTTGTCTCTCTAGTGGACAGGTTCACGTCTGGTGGTGTGTTTGGGGGTATCTGTGGCCTTATTATGATTTTAGGCAGCCTCTCTGCTAATGGGTGAGGTTGTGTTCCTGTTTTGCTAGTTGTTTGGCATAGGTTTTCCAGCACTGTGGCTTGCTGGTCGTTGAGTGAAGCTGGGTGCTGGTGTTAAGATGGAGGTCTCTGGGAGATTTTCGCCGTTTGATATTATGTGGAGCTGGGAGGTCTCTTGTTGATCAGTGTCCTGAAATTGGCTCTCCTACCTCAGAGGCAGAGCCCTGCCTCCTGGCTGGAGCACCAAAAGCTTTTCATCCACACGGCTCAGGATAAAAGGGAGAAAAAGTAGAGGGAATTAGTAGAAGTATGAGGAAAGAAAGAAGGAAAGGAGGGTAGGAAGGAAGGAAGAAAGAAAGAAAGCAAAGAAGGAAAGAAGGCAAGAAGGAAAGAAAGGAGGGAGGGAGGGAGGAAGGAAGGAAGGAGGGAAAGAAGGAAAAAAGACAAAGAAAAGATACAGTAAAAATAAAATAAAGTATAATAAAGTTATTGAATTAAAAAATTCTTATTTAGAAAAAAAAAAAAGGGACGGAAAGAACCTTAGGACAAATGTTGGAAGCAAAGCTATACAGACAAAATCTTACACAAAAGCATACACATACACCCTCACTAAAAGAGGTAAATGGGGAAAAATCCTAAATCTTGCTGTCAGAGACCACCTCCTCAATTTGGGATGATTCGTTGTCTAAAGGAGGGAAGGAAGGACGGAAAGAAAGAAAGAAAGAACGAAGGTAAAGTATAATATTGTTATTAAAATTAATTATTAAGAAAAAAATTGAAAAAAAACATGGACGGATAGAACCCTAGGACAAATGGTGGAAGCAAGACTGTACAGACAAGATCTCACACAGAAGCATACACATACACATTCACAAAAAGAGGAAAGGGGAAAAAATCATAGATCTTGCTCCTAAAGTCCACTTCCTTAATTTGGGATGATTGGTTGTCTATTCAGGTATTCCACAGATGCAGGGTATATCAAGTTGATTGTGGAACTTTAATCCGCTGCTTCTGAGGCTGCTGGGAGAGATTTCCCTTTCTCTTCTTTGTTCTCACAGCTCCCAGGGCTCAGCTTTGGATTTGGCCCTGCCACTGCGTGTAGGTCGCTGGAGGGCGTCTGTTTTTTTGCTCAGACAGGATGGGGTTAAAAGAGCCGCTGATTGGGGGCTCTGGCGCACTCAGGCCGGCGGGGACGGAGGGGCACAGAGTGCGGGGCGGGCCTGCGGTGGCAAAGGCCGGCGTGACTTTGCACCAGCCTGAGGCGCGCTGTGCGCTGTCCCGGGGAAGTTGTCCCTGGATCCCGGGAACCTGGCAGTGGCGGGCTGCACAGGCTCCGCGGAAGAGGGGTGTGGAGAGTGACCTGTGCTCGCACACAGGCCCCTCGGTGGCGGCAGCAGCAGCCTTAACGTCTCCCGCCCGCCTCTGGGGTCCGCGCTTTTAGCCGCGGCTTGCGCCCGTCTCTGGATTCCGCGCTTTCAGCCGCGGCTCGCGCCCGTGTCTGGATTCCGCGCTTTCAGCCGCGGCTCGCGCCCGTCTCTGGGGTCCGCGCTTTCAGCTGCGGCTCGCGCCCGTCTCTGGAGCTCCTTTAAGCAGCGCTCTTAAACCCCTCTCCTCACGCCCCAGGAAACAAAGAGGGAAGGAAAAGTCTCCTGCCTCTTCGGCAGGTGCAGGCTTTTTCCCCCGGACTCCCTCCCGGCTAGCTGTGGTGCACTAACCCCTTCAGGCTATGTTCAAGCAGCCAACCCCAGTCCTCTCCCTGCGCTCCGGCCTCAGCTCGCAGCCCCGCCCGCCCCGGCGGGTGAGCAGACAAGCCTCTCGGGCTGGTGAGTGCCGGTCGGCACCGATCCTCTGTGCGGGAGTCTCCCCGCTTTGCCCTCCGCACCCGTTGCTGTGCACTCCTCCGCAGCTTCGAAGCTCCCCCCTCCGCCTCCCGCAGTCTCCGCCCGCGAAGGGGCTTCCTAGTGTGTGGTAACTTTTCCTCCTTCACAGCTCCCTCCCACTGGTGCAGGTGCCGTCCCTATTCTTTTGTCTCTGTTTTTTCTTTTGCCCTACCCATGTACGTGGGGAGTTTCTTGCCTTTTGGGAGGTCTGAGGTCTTCTGCCAGCCTTCAGTAGGTGTTCTGTAGGAGTTGTTCCACGTGTATATGTATTTCTGGTGTATCTGTGGGGAGGAAGGTGATCTCCGCGTCTTACTCTTCCGCCATCTTCCGCCTTCCCATATTTGTTTTCTCTTGAGAGTTTAAAAAAATAATAATTTAAGGTTTTTACCAGAAAAAATTTTTTGAATTTTCTGGTTGCTGCATTCTAAAAGTATTTCAATAATATTTAATTTGTGATGAGAATAAAAAGCAATTTATTTTTAGTTGGCTAATACTATGTTTCCTTTTAAATTTCAACACTAAAACTTGACAATATTATTTAATTTTAACTTGAAATATCCAAAATAAAATATCCTTTGTCTTTTTTTTTTTTAACTTTTCAGTCAGATTTTTTTCACTTTGGAAGGTTACTATTAGTTGATGTGTGTGTAATATTTGTAGCATCAGGTTTTTTTAGGGTATCTTCTTTCATTTACAACCCTTTGTTAAACCTTCCATTGTGTAAAATGTCATCCTAAAAATGGGGAAATGTGTCTATATTCGCTTATCCATTTTTATTTTGTAATAGTAAATTCATTTGCATATTACTATATTTGTAGTCATGAGATTTATAATATTCACATAGAAAGTTTAGGATCTAACTGAAATATTGTCAAGCAAAACCTGATTGCATTTCTGCCCTTTTGGTATCTTCCTCCAAACAGAAGGAAGGAAAGGGAGGTGGAGAAGGAGAAAAGGAAAACAGTTCTGTTTCATCAGAGTTCTTGATGGAACCCTTGAGGATTTAGAGCCAAGGGAAATTGCCTTGCTTAAAATGATTTCAGATTCCTCCCAAGCTATTTGATTTCAACTACTTTGCTACTGTTTTATGTCATTTGTGGTATTCTTTGATTGGATTCATGTTCTGTATCAAAATATGTTAATAAATTAAACCTCTGGAATAAAAATGAGGCAAGTAGCAGTGTCATGGAGAGAAGACTGATTAGTTTGCCATAGGAAGGGTGGTTAGTGAAAGATGACCAAAGAGGAAATAAGGCTATTATATAGAGCTCTGTACATTTGAAGCTGTCTGACCATCAGAATAGAGCAGAACAAACTAATTTGTGTAACTTCTTAGAGCTTGCACAGTTCTTCCATATACATTATTACCTCAATTGATCTTACAACAATGATCTCATATGGAAAACATTCATGTGTGCACATGCATGTGTGTACATGTGTGTGTAGTAATACTAGTAGTGTCTTCATTTTCCAAATTTAGAAAGGGGTTAGAAAGATTAAGTAGCCAGTTAATATTTGTACGAGAGTTTTAAAGCTAGAGAGTTTGGGGACTAGAACTGTGACATTTCCAGACAATTATTGCCAGAATTTCAAGGGCTTCTCAATTCAAAACATCTGTTATATGCAGAGCAATCAGCTAAGCACTATGGAAACAAGGAAGGAAATAGAACACAGTTATATTAAACAGCTACAGGATGAGAGGAAGCAAATTAATATTTGTTAACATCTACCAGTTGCCTGACTTGTTAGATGCTTTATACACGTTAGCTTTCTCAGGGAAGATGATGATAATCTCATTTAACAGATGAGACAACGGGCCCAGAAAGGTAAAATATACCGATGGTCATAGGTAGTCAGTAGGAAATGTCAGATCCAAGTTCTAAACCCAGGTCTCTGCCTACAAAATGAAAGTTTAGGACAAAAGGATGGAATAAGTTCCATATGTGTAAGACTGCATTTTGGAAATCATGGTGTTGTAGGGATTTTAAGAGTTCATTGAATACAGAAAAGTCTCCCATTCTCTTATAAATGTGGACTCTAAGCCATATTTTGCTTTGTTTGCCACAGTTCTTCTGATCCAGCTGAATAGACTGTTTCTTATTATATCTCTAAATGTTTTTAATAAATACAAATATGAATGTGTTGGTTTATATCATTAGGTAAAACCTGGAATTGAATTTAAGTCCAGTTAATGATAAAAGTATCCTACTAGCATTCTACCTGTACTAGTTCATTTAGCGTCAGTTTGTTTTAAGGCAACATTTCAAAGGAATGAACATGGTGTGTAAGAGAGCTTTTTCATTTTTAGACCCTTGTTTATATTTACATGTACATTCTCAAAATTCTTTTCAAAATTGAACACCAAATACTTTGTGTTCACAGTAAATACCCATATGCCAAAATAAAATGTGTCCATTAAAAAGTGAGGTGTTTTCCTTTTTTAATTTAATTTATTTGAAATGGAAGAAACTGGAGGTGTATGAAAACCACAGTTTCCTGAGAATTTTCCAAGGCAAACACTGTGTCAACTTCAAGTAATGAAAGCTGTGGTTTCCTTCATATCCCCCAATATTGTGAAGATTGTTTCATGCATGTGTAAAAACTATTTGTTAATAGCGATTACTTAGCCTTTTAAGCTTCAAAATAATTTTATTTAAATTTAAGAAGTATGGCTGTATTTGAATTCTTTTATAAACCTCCACATTTTCAGTCTCTCCTATGAAGTTTATCACATTCTACCTTGGGTTAGTTATTTGTGCATTTGTTGTAACCTTTTAAATTAGTGCAAGATCATGAACCTCAAAAGATGGTGTTTGTGTCCTTATGTGTAAGACTGTGCCTTCACATAATGCATATTTATGTAAATATAAATATCTGTAAATATAAAGAGGGAGAAACTAAGTGAGGAAGGAAGATGGACAGGAAAGAAGTAAGGAAGGATAAAGAATTTTTTTACGCTGGCCTCTCATTGCTGTGGCCTCTCCCGTTGCGGAGCACAGGCTCCGGACGTGCAGGCTCAGCGGCCATGGCTCACGGGCCCAGCCGCTCCGTGGCATGTGGGATCTTCCTGGACCGGGGCACGAACCCATGTCCCCTGCATCGGCAGGCGGACTCTCAACCACTGTGCCACCAGGGAAGCCCAAGGATAAAGAATTTGAAGTCCCTCATGATAGGGACTGTTGTACTGACTCTTGTGAGTTCCTACACTTAAGCTCAGTGGCTTAAACAAAATGTAGACATCTCGCATTGCAGCAGAGACCCAAAACACTGCCAAAGGTAAAAAACCTGAGCCCTCTTGATTAACAAGCCTCTTTTCTTATGTTTATATTTAATTTCTTTACAAAAAGATTTGAGGGAGGCTTGGAGTTGGGTCACAAAATGAGGGAAAGTTATCTTGAATAGTTTAGAAGAAAACTTGTTGAGAATACTAGACTGAATTCAGAAACCTGACTTTGAATTCTAGCTTGTTCCTAATTGGCTAAGTGGTCTTGAAATCAAGTCAATACTGTTAGTCTAATTGTTAGATAAAATCTTTGGTCTATATTCCCTTTACCTCTAACCTCTTGTTAAAATTTGAACTTAAAAAATTAAATGAATGATTTCTAATTGCTTTCTTAAGAATAAAATTAAAGAAAGGTTTAAAGTGTTAAATTTGACAAATTTTTATTAGAGAAATTTAAACATTTATTTAAATGATTGCTGTAATTTATAAAATTTGGTATTTTTAACTAAAACTTTTTCCAAATCAAACATTTTAAGAACTACAGGCATACCTCAGAGATAACGGGGGCTCAATTTCAGACCACCTCAGTAAATCAAATAACTGCAATAAAGCAAGTGACAAATTTTTGGTTTCTCAGTGCATATAAAAGTTATGTTTACACTGTACTGTAGACTATTAAGTGTGCAATAGCATTATGTCTAAAAAAATATACGTACCTTAATTTAAAAATACTTCATTGCCAAGAAGTGCTAACCATCATGAGTCTTCAGCAAGTTGTATTCTTTTTGCTGCTGGAGGGTTTTGCCTTGAAGTTGATGGCTGCTGACTGATCAGCGTGGTGGTTGCTGAAGTTTGGGTGGCTGTGGTGATTTCTTAAAATAAGACAACAGTGAAGTGTGCTGCATCGATTGCCTCTTCCTTTCAGAAACAATTTCTCTGTAGCAGGCAGTGCTGTTTGATAGCATTTTACCCACAATAGAACTTCTTTCAAAATTGGTGTCAGTCCTCTCAAACACTGCTGCTGTTTTATCAACTAAGTTTATATAATATTCTAAGTCCTTTGTGGTCATTTCAGCAGTCTTCACAGCATCTGCACCAGGAGTAGATTCCATCTCAGGAACCACTTTCTTTGCTCATCCATAAGAAGCAATCCCCATATATTCAACTTTTATCATGAGATTGCAACAATTCAGTCACATCTTCACTTCCAATTCTAGTTCTCTTGGTGGTTTCACCACATCTGCAGTTACTTCCTTCACTGAAGTCTTGAACCTCTCAAAGTCATTCATGAGGGTTAGAATCAACTTCTTCCAAACTCCTGTTACTGCTGCTATTTTGACCTTTTCCCATGAATCATGAATGTTTTTAATGGCATGTAGAATGGTGAATCCTTTCCAGAAGGTTTTCAACTTACTTTGCCTAGTTCCATAGGAGGAATCGCTAGCTATGGCAACTATAGCCTTATGAAGTGTATTTCTTAAATAAGACTTGAAAGGTGAAACGACTCTTCGATCCATGGGGCTGCAGAATGTGTGTTGTGATAGGAGGCATGAGAACAACATGAATCTTGTCATACCCCTCCATCAGAGCCCTGATGACCAGGTGCATTGTCAATGAGCAGTAATATTTTGAAAGGAATCTTTTTCTCTGAGCAGTAAGTCTCAACAATGAGCTTAAAATATTCAATTCATTAAGCCCTGTAATAAACAGATGGGCTGTCTCCAGACTTTACTGTTCCATTTAGAGAGCCTGGGCAGAGTAGATTTAGCATAATTCTCAAGGGCCCTAGGATTTTCGGAGTGGTAAATGAACACTGGTTTTAGCTTCAGTCACCAGCTGCGTTGGCTTCTAACAAGAGTTGTCAGCCTGTCCTTTGAAAACAGGCATTAACTTCTCCTTTCTAGCTATAAAAGGCATCTTCTTCCGAAAAAGGCTGTTTCTACATTGAAAATCTGTTGTTTAGTGTGGCCACCTGCATTGTTTATCTTAGCCAAATCTTCTGGATAATATGCTACAGCTTCTACGTCAGCACTTGCTTCTTTACCTTGCACTTTGATGTTGTGGAGACAGCTTCTGTCCTTAAACCTCATGAACCAAACTCTGCTAGCTTTCCTTCTGCAGCTTCCTCACCTCTCTCAGCCTTCAAAGAGCTGAAGAGAGTTAGGGTCTTGCTCTGGATTAGGTTTTGGTTTAAGGAAATGTTGTGGCTTGGTTTAATCTTCTATCTAGACCACTAAAGCTTTCTGTGTTATCAGCAGTGAGGCTGTTTTGCTTTCTAATCATTTGTGTGTTCACTGGAGTAGCCCTTTTAGTTTCCTTCAAGAACTTTTCCTTTGCATTTACATCTTGGCTAACTGTCTGGGGCAAAAGGCCTAGCATTCAGCCTGTCTTGGCTTTCAGCATACCTTCCCCACTAAGCTTAGTCCTTTCTAGCTTTTGATTTAAAGTTAGAGACATGTGACTCTTCCATTCACATGAATACTTACAGGCCATTGTAGGGTTATTAACTGGCCTAATTTCAATATTGTTTCGTCTCAGGGAATAGGAAGGCCCAAAGAGAGAGAGAGACAGGGGAACATCTCAGTGTTCAGTGGAGCAGTCAGAACATCAGTTGTTTGTTTTCTTATATTAGCATGGTTTTTGGCATCCCAAACAATTACAGTAGTAACATCAAAGATCAGTGGTCACAGATTGCCATAACAAATATAATAATAATAAAAAAGTTGAAATATTGCAGGAATTACCAAAATGTGATACAGAGACACAAAGTGAGCAAATGCTATTGGAAGAATGGTGCCAATAGACTTGATAGACACAGGGTTGCTACAAACGTTCATTTTGTAAAAAAAACATAATATCTGTGAAGTGCAATAAAACAAAGCACAATAAAACAAGGTATGCATGTACATGTATAACATCTTTTATTCGTCTTAAAGAATGAAAATTTAAACCCTGAGTATTTATAAAGCATATTACTAATGTGTATGTCATTAACAGTTTTTCCATTTGCACTGTTTTTTCCCCATTAGAATATTTTTTCTACTCCCCAAATCATGAGCTACTCAGATTTGCAAGTCAGTAACAGACCATCAAGAACAGATATGAATTAATTAAATACAGCTAGCAAATAATTAATTAATTAATTATATCTGCAATGACCTTGTTTCCAAGTAGGATCACATTCTCAGTTTCTGGTTGGATATAAAATTCGGGGAGGATACCATGTGACCCAGGACAGAAGGTAATTAGGCAGCAAGTCATCCTGGCACAGGATTTGCACCAGGTCTAATTTAAAGGAGTTTTTCTCTGAGGGACTCTACCTAGCTAAGTTCTCCAAATAATAGATTTCAAACTGTTATCATCTTGCTTTTACTTAGGTACTCATAAGTGTTTATTACTGGGAAGGAAAAGGCCTTATTGGGCTGTTAACAATGAAGGGTAAAGATGTTTAAAGCTGATAACTCTACTTTCACACGCTAGTAAAATTTTTACTTGCTTCATGGAATATTTATTGAATGCCAACTATTATCAGTTATTGTCCTAGGCACTAGGTCTACAGGAATGTGGAAGACATAAGTCCCTGCCTCACAGATATGAAAATATCTGCACTGGCGTGCTGTGTTGAGTGATGTGAAGTAAATAGTGATGGAAAGTGTTTTAGTTCAGATAACATTTGAGCAGAGACCTGAATACAATGAGATGATCAGCCCGTGTGTATTTGGGAGTAGAGTATTCCAAGTAGAGAAGAGCTTGCAAAGGAAGAGCCTAAGCATCAGAAGGCAGTAAAGCTTTAAAAAGAACAGATAGGGAAATAGCATGATCTGGTTTTGTTTAAAAGCTTGCTGTGACTGCTATATGGAAATTGACTGTGAGAGAACAAGAGGCAATGGAGAATGACCAGGTGTGAGCTTATTACATTGGTCCAGGTGAGAGGTATTGGTGATTTGGTCAAAGGTAGTAAGTAAAAATGGTGTAAGTGACTGGTTCTGGATAGATTTTGCAGATGAAACCACAGGATTTGCTGAAGGATTTATTGTGAGCTGTGAAGAAAGGAGAAATGTAATGCAAGAATCATTTGAGTTTTAGGCCTGAGCAACCAGAAAAATTAAAATTACCTACAGTAAGATGGGAAAGACTATAGCAGAAGTAGGTTTAAGAAGAAAGTCACAGCATTCTCTTTTAACATGTCAAGTAGGTGGTTGGATATGTGAGTCTGGAACTCAAGTTAGAGCTTGAGGTAGAAATTTGGAAGTTTTCAGCCTACAGGTGATATTTAAAGCAGTTAGTCTGAATAATGAATTTTCTAAATGTATAAATACTAATGTATGTATGTGTATATATATATGTGTATATATATATATATATATATATATATATATATATATATGTATATAGTCCCATTCAGTCATCATCAAACATCTATAAAGTGTTGGCTATAAGCCAGGCACTGGTGGAAGGTTGTGAGAATACAGTAATGTACTAGTCATTCCAAATAAAAATATATAGCATTTGATAATTTTTAGGTCTCTAGTAAATGGAACTTCAAGCATTATAGTAGTCATGGATTATATCACCCAGCTTAGTACTAATATGTTACTTGATTCTTTCATATTATTTTAGTCTTCTTAACTAGATCTTTTAAACTCTTTGAATACAGGAGCTATATTACTTTTTTTTTTAATATCACACACGATGCCTACCACAATTCTGGGAAGATATTAAGTACCCAAAGAATATTTATTCATTGATTACATGATAATTTTAACTGTTAAGAACAGTAGTATTTTTGTCACTGTGTTATCTTTAGCATGGATTACAGGTGAGTTGTCTAAGTAGAATATTAACAGATTCCTGTTCCCTAACTGTTAACTTTTAAAAATTACAATGGATTGCATTTTATTCACTTCTTAGTAGTGTTACATAGTTTTTATTCGCATGTGCTTGTTATTTCAATTTGCAGCCTGATTCTACTGCAACTGAAAGAGCAGTTGCCAGACTAGCAGTGCACCCTCTTCTGAAGAAAAAAATAGATGTGCTAAAAGGTATGAATTAAATGACTTTTAAGCCGTTTATGGTACATGATTTGAATAAACAGCCATTCATTTATTTACTTTTAGGGTGCTTTTCTCCTTTTGAGGATCTTTTATATTATAAATGTCTCTTTCAAATATTTCCAAATGTGGGAAGCTACCTGAAAATATGGAAGTTATCTGATGTCTGAAAAAATTTTTTATTTTTTCTAAATTCCTATTTCCTAAATTTCTAAAATATATATTCATGATAATATTGAATACAATTGATTTTCTAAATATTGGTATAATTCATATTATTACTTATGATGTTGCCACTTAGTCACATAATTTCTATTTATGTATGTACATTTTAAAATGTATTGAAAGGGGCTTCCCTGGTGGCGCAGTGGTTGAGAGTCCACCTGCCGATGCAGGGGACACGGGTTCGTGCCCCGGTCCGGGAGGATCCCACATGCCGCGGAGCGGCCGGGCCCGTGGGCCATGGCCGCTGAACCTGCGCGTCTGGAGCCTGTGCTCCGCAACGGGAGAGGCCACAACAGTGAGAGGCCCGCGTACCACGAAAAAAATATATTAAAAGAATTAAATGTTTCTGTCACAGATTAGAAGATACTTATTTTTATGTCTGAAAGCACAATTTATGGTATTTACAATTGTATTAATACATTATTATTACAGAAATTAAAGTTGTCATTTTAGTCTTTTTATTTGTATTTAGTGAAGTTTTTACTGTTCTTCTTAACATCCATACATGAAGGAATAAATTTTCTTTTAATTTTAGATATTTAAAATGGATACCTCTGAGCATTTTGTATATGTTTGGTTTTGTAAAAGTCAATAGATTTTTTTGTAAATTCATACCCATTATATATATGTAATGTAAATTCCAATCATTCTCTTAAGTATTTCCAAATAATTTAAGAAATACTGTACTAAAACAGTAACGTTTTGTAATACTGTACTAAAACAGTAACGTTTTGTATTATTTGTTTCAATGCTGAAACAAGTCATATCCTGTTTCTCTTGCAGCTGCTGTCAAAGCCTTTAAAGATGCAAGACAAAATGTTGTTGAAGTTAAGTCATCAAAGAATGCTTCAGAAGAAAATCATTCCAAGGACACTATGTGTTCAAATGACGATGCCAGTAAGTTACAGCATGAAGGAACTATTATCAGTGAGCAAGAAGAGAAAGAAGCCAAAATATTGGCAAAGAAACCAATAAATAATTCAAAAGAAAAAATAGCCAAGATGGAGCATGGACCCAAAACAGTGGACATTCCAAATTCTCTATCAAAGCCTTCTGAAAAAGATTCTGCAGTACCCTCTGAACCCCAGAAGACACCTACTGACCCCAAAATGAAAACATTTAGTCAAACCAAAAAACAGAAAGAGTCCAGTAGCTCACTTGGTGTTAACAGTGATGGAGAAGAATTACATGAAGAAGAGAAGGAATATTTTGATGATAGCACAGAAGAAAGGTTTTACCAACAGTCTTCCATGTCTGAGGATAGTGATAGTGGTGATGACTTCTTCATTGGGAAAGTCAAACGGACACGGAAGAAGGAAAGTAGTTGTCATTTTTCAGTTAAGGAACAAAACCCCCCCAAAAAATTGTTGCCTGAAGAAGATATACTTGAAACCCATCAGGATATGAGAAGTGATAAAAACAAGCCACGTACAGAAGCAAGGAAGTTTGAATCAGTGTTTTTCCATTCTTTATCTGGATCTAAAAGCTCTGGAAGGTAAGGGTATTTTTTCATCCTGAAAGAATTATTAGTTCTTAATTTTTCGAAAGATATGAAATAACCACACATCCTAACATTGAGATACTATCTCTCATACATAATTCTAGTTTGTACAATACATCCTGTGCTTAGACTTGGCCCTCTCCAACTTTATGTTGGATAATATATACAAATACACATATGATAATGCTACATTTTTCCAACCTCATCAGAAAATGAGAAAATATAGATAAATTTGTCTAATTTAATTGTCTAGCTAATTTAAGTTTATTCCTTTGATTATCAAAGTTTTGAAACTTTGAGTTAGCTTTTGGTGAAAACTTTTGAAAATTTCTTACATATCTCACTTTTTAAACAGAACTTTCTGAAAAGAATGTGTTTTTTTTTTTTTTTCTCTTGTTGACCCAGGGCATTATTGTAAAACTCAATTGTTTTATGTTTTTCTGTTTCAGTAGATAAGGCTGCTTGCCCTAACACTGAGTTTCTCCAGACTGCTTTATATTTGGTGATGCTGTCATCCTTATCCCTTCTGTTAATCACTACTTTTCACAGCTGTTTTGTTATAAATCAATAAGTTTAATTTCATTTGTAATTCTAATCTGGTAGGGGATATCTTCACATTATAGAATAAAAATCATGAATAGCTATTTTCTTCAGTAAACTTTTTCTATAATTTATAGGTCAGGCATAATTTTTAGTAGAATAGAAAAATGTGATGTTGAAATTTTCCAAAAAAGTCAGAGTATGGAAAAGACACACAAACCATCTTTGGAGCCTTGAAAATTATTACATTATTTCATATATCTCCCAACTGTGCCTAAAAAAGCTACAGTTTTTCCCTCACTTGAAAATTAAGCACCACTATCCCTTCCCTCTCCCAAAAAAATGTTAATCTTAGTTATATGTGATTGTTATATGTGACTCATTCCCCCTGTAAGATTTTTGAAATTCTTTGTCTAGATAGTTCTCAAAGGTACAAGGTAACCAAGACAGGATATTTTATGGCCAGAAATCCCTATACAGGTCGTGAGAGGAAAATTCCTACATTTTTCTATAGTAATATTGGGGTCTAACAAACCTTTGATGTAGCTAAAACATGGGGTTTTCATAATTTTTTTATTCATTTCTGGGGGGGTAAAGGAGTATGATAGTTTTATTTAATGAGTTTTATCAACATTTTTATTATGTTATCTTCTTAAAGTCAGAGGATTTGTTTATCTTTTAAATGTCCTAATGGTGTTTTTCTTCTTTTAGAAATTACAGAGAACAGGCTCCAAGAAGCAAAACCCCAGGTATGTATTAATGACTGCCTGACTTCCATATGCAGTTGAGCAATGCTTTGCCAAAGAGGAAAGATGAAAAATTCTGGTTGCTTAGTAGCCTGAATCAATTATGTACCCACAGAAATGGAAATAGAGCATCTTATAATTATCAGAATAATTTTTAAATTTAAATTTTTTTTTTTTTACCCTCTATGTCCTGCCAATAGGAAATATGTTAGATAAAAGTTATCAGGAAATATTGGGTCTATTTAATTTATCTTGAACTAATCAACATATTCTTTTAAGTAAATTGCTATGTAAGTTCCATCTTAGTCAACACCATGCCATTAAACATTCAGTAATAAGTATGTTACTTCCAGGGTTAAGAGTGAAACCAGATTTTCAGATTAATTTGTAACAAATCAATTTAATATATTTGGGTGGTCTGACTTCTCTACATAATCCCAAACTCTCAAACTGATTTAAAATAATAAAATTTTATTTCTTACACTACAGTCTACTATGAATCAGCACAGGGGCTGTGTTTCACATAGTCATTCAAGGATCAGGCTCCTTCCATCTTTTGCCTCCTTTCTACTCCTGTTCCCAGGTATTCTCCATTTGACCAACAAAAGGGAATAGAGTACATGGAGAATTTTGTAAGAAGTTTTCATGGGCCAGGCCTGAAAGTGTTAAGGATCAGTTCTGCTCACATTTCATTAGCCAGAATTTAGTTACATGACCCCATCCTAGGCAAAAGGGAGCTAAGAAATGCAGTCTAACTATACGGCTAGGTGGAAAAAGAAAGTGGAATTTCTTGAACACATAACTGTCTGCTGCTGACCATCCTTTTGATCATCAGATGGTAATTTCACTGGTAATTTTCTCTGGTAATTTCTCAACACACAGAGCACACTATGTGCTTCCTTCCTGAGAAAGCCAACCCAAAGTCCCATCCAGTCATTGTATCCAATTGAAAGCCTAGAATCCCTGAGTAATGATGCAGTGCTTTCCATCAGATCTCATGATGTGACTGCTCAAAATTTGGTGACCTGTGCACTAAAAAGACAGACTGCCTGCCCACAACTCAGACCGGATATTTAGTGGCAGAGCAGGAACAAGGTAACCACAATAAAAACTCTCAGTCAGTTTAGGGAAACATGGGAGGTGTGCAACATGTCTACTACCTGAGCAAAGATTGTGAAGAATCTATGAGGAATTTTCTTATCTACTGTTCTCCATGGTCTCTGACTGTGTTCTTGGGAGGGTCTTTGTTCCGTGGCCACAGCTGAAGTAGACAGTTAGTATGATCTTCTTGGGAGTTGCCCCAAGTGATTAGTAAAAATATATGATCGTGAAGATGGTTTAAAGTCTTAACAGTCAGGTTTTTTCCAGCCTAGGTTTGTGATTTCTTTCACAATAAAAATTCCCTCCAAAACTTCCTGGATTTCTGACCTCTTTATTTCCAGTCAGTCCATCAATGAGCTAGCCACCACACCAAAAATTCTTTCCTAGAGCTATTTTTCAAACTTGCCTTATTTATGTTAGTGGGTCGTTCCCCACCCCCTCCCTCCGCCAATCACTGTCCCAATCATTCAGTGTCTGTTGCATTCAGATTCTCAGGTTTGGTTGAGACGGCCATACCTTTACTCTTATCTCTGCTCCAGAGCTAAATCTCTTTGGACCTT
Source organism: Leucopleurus acutus (assembly GCF_964270905.1). NCBI lineage: Eukaryota > Metazoa > Chordata > Mammalia > Artiodactyla > Delphinidae > Leucopleurus > Leucopleurus acutus. The sequence goes on along the minus strand of NC_139145.1, from coordinate 75,851,744 downwards.
TACTGCTTAAAATCTTTCTCAGTGTTCTCTCTTACTGTTAGGAGTCCAAAGGCTTTTCTAAACCTTAAGGTCCCAGATATCTGAACCCTCTCTTCCCTTTTGATTCTGCTTGTGAGCTGGCCGGTTCTTTCCTGAACTTTTCTCTTTTTTTGTATAATACTTTGCCAAAGAGCCATCGGTACACTAATCTTTTTATTCTTTCCAGCCACTTACCCTTGTGCTGCAATTCCATAGGCATGTAGCCTACTTCCCAAGTTTTCACTGGCAACAGTTTTATCTTTTCCTTAACATATACATAGGATGCTCACTTTTCAGCCTTAGGTATCCGTTTCCTTACTACCCTCCACTGAACTGCAAAGCCCATGCCAAATTTTTATGTTATTTTAATGGCTGTATTAAAATACTAGGTTTGGCAAATACATGGCCTTATATTCACAAATACAGAATAACTAGAAATTTAAGACACTCCCACATTTTCCCGATGAGGAAACCCAAGTAAAACATGTTTTTGTTTTTAGTTTATAAATTTATAATACTTAATTTATTCATTTGTTTGCTCATGCAAATATGCTTTACATAATTATGTAAAATATATATCAGTTTATAAATAGTGCCTTATTCAAATGTTAGTTTACATGAAACAGTTTCATTTAACATTTAAATTCATCACTCTTTATCACTAGAGGCATTCTTTGAGTATTATAGATTTCTAGAGCACATGTGATTTGTATAAGTATGGGACATTTTGAATCTGTGTGCAGTGATGTTTTGGAAATGTTATCCCAACTGTACACTTGCTTGTATAACATTATGACATTTGCTTTTTTAAGATCTTTAAAAGGCTTCTGACAATGATGGCTAACTTGCAGTGGAGAAATTATACACCCCTAGGACTGATTAATAAATCTGTATTAAATTTTTTGCCTCTCTTTTTCTTTCTGATTCTATAAATATGCATTGATTCAGTCTTTTCCGGCTAGCAAGTCTCCCAGTACTTTGTTCAAAATAATATAATTGAAGTTTCTCATAATAAAAGAGGTTGTAAGGACTAGAATACAAGTTGCCACCCTCATATCTGGTGGATAACTTTATGGTTAAAAAAGAACTTAGTCTTAAATTTGAGCAGATATGGCAGTTTACCTTGCAATCATAACTTTTTGTTCAATAACAAGGGAGTGGAATCAGTTAACAGCCCTTTAAAAAGCTCACCCATCAACACTGTTGGATTCAATATTTTAGTTAAAACATGTGAATTTTCTGGCTACATTGCTCCACACACAGGTGTCATATGATAATGAATCATATTCCTTTAAAAATACAAAATGTCCTTCCTTTTTAAATTTTTTTGCCTTATATGTTGTCTGGACTGTGTTTCTTAATGTCAGTGTAAATAAGACAGCACGGCAAATACTAGGAGGCATGCAACAGACATCTATTTACAACAATTAGAAAGCATGTGTCCCAAAACTGACTGCTCATATGTGTATTTCAACTTCAAACTTCCCTGTAGGACTTAGATTTTACACTGTGAGGTATTCCATTTAAGTAAAACTAAATTTCTTCCTTAAACACTGATTTGAGAAGATAAAATGTATTTGTTTTCTATGCTATTTATGTATAGACTTAGTTTTCATTAATTTTGCTTTCTCCTCCAGATTTTCAGCAAATTGAACCTCAGATCAATAATCAGTTTAATAAGAGTGCACGAAGAGGACCTGAAAATGCAAAACAGAAATCACAGCTGCCTCTTCATCCTTCATGGGAAGCAAGCCGGAGGCGAAAAGAACAGCAATCCAAAATTGCTGTGTTTCAGGGGAAAAAAATTACCTTTGAGGATTGATTAGTACTATTTTTTTGTGAACTTCTCTATCGAAAATTTGTTTTTCTTTTTTTAACCTTTCTTTTTTTTTAACCAGCCCATTATTTAAATATGTATTTGAATAAGTCTCTTTGAGTGGGTTATAGAAATGAGTTTGGTTTTGTCTTTTTTTTTTTAAGTGTGTTCAAGTTATGTTTAAGCTTCCACAAATAAAGTGCATACTTAAATTAATTTTAAATATGTCAAGACTATTCCCTCTATAAAAGAATATTGAGATATTGGCTGTCCCAGATTTTCTCATTTGTGCTAATCATGAAGTATATTTCACTAGTTTAGCTCTGTTTCTTTACTTTTAAAATAATAATGGAAAAATATGAGGAAATTGTAGCTATCTAAAATAGATCATTTTTGCTGAAAATTGCTCTTAGAAAATCTAAGGTGGTAACTTTTATTATGGGTATACAGATAATAAGTTATATAAGTAAATATTAACTTTTGTTATAGTTTTAATTATTTGTAATTTTTTAGTTTTTAACTGTTTTAAAACAGGTTCCCAGGAAAATTTTGGATTTCTGAATTATGCTTCACTTAGTTGAACAACATTCATGTTTAAATGTAGCAACACAACCAAAAATGCATTTTGTATTTTACTGCATATAAAATTTCTGTCAAATCAAGAATGTGTAATATCTTGACCATGTGTTCTTATTTTTTTTTCAGGCAGGGCTTTATTGGGGTCCCTGCAGCAGCAGGGGGCAGTGAGAACCAACAACAGGTTCCCTTGCTTGCTCTCTCCCATGTGTTCTTATAGAAACAGTTTTTGAGGAATCATAGATTGGAATTTGTAAGAACAAATTCTGAAGGAGATGTGATTGAAGGAGGATTTGTACTGATAGCTGAGCAGAGGTTATGAGATAACTCACTGAAGAAGGGACTGTTTTATACTTCATAGTACTGTTATTTAAAAGGAAAACAGGATTTTAAAAATCCCTTCAAATATTTCACTTTTTGCTGCTCTGAGAAATTAAGGTTCTTGGTTAACTAAGTAACACTAACTAAATTCTGTTTTCTATGCATTGGTGCTGTTAATGACAGAAAAAAACCTGGTTAACAGGAATTCAGAAGCTCTGGAAAGTCATTTTTATCTTTTTCAAGAGCTTAAGAATTTAGATAACTAGAGCAATAGAATTCAAGAGATCATAGAGAAAGAAAATTATTTTTGCTGTATTAAATGCAAAATTTGTTTTTTTCTCCTTTTTTAAATTTTTATTTTTACATAATTCCAATTATGTCAAATTGAAATTAATTTCAATTGAAATTTTAATTATAAAGAATTACTACAGGAAAAGTTAAAAAATAATGTCTCTATCCCTACCCAGATTTAGCCAAACTGTGAGGTTGAGAGCACTGTCTGTCAGCCCAAGACATCTAACCCCAACTTCAAGGAATTACGGTTTGCCTACAAAGTTAGAAGAAAGAACCCATACAAGACCACTCTCAACTTCTGACACCTGCTGCAGGTTTGGAGATTGCAGGGGAGGGTTTGCCAAATACACTCAGGTTCAAAAATTTGCTTGCAGAACTCACTGAAACCTATTATATTCCCAGTTATAGTTTATTACAGGGAAAGGGTACAGATTATAACTAGCCAAAGGAAGAGGATGCTTAGGGCAAAGTCTGTGAGGGTTCTAAAAGCAAAGTTTCTATTCTCCGCAGGTTGCATTACCATCGTGGCATCAATATGCACAGAGTATTGGCAATCAGAGAAACTCACTTGAGCTTTAGTGTCCTGAATTTTTATTGTGGCTTCGATATGAAGACGTGATCAGTTGACTGCCAGCGTGATTGTTGCAGATGGATTAAGAATACAGAAGTCCCCATCCTAAATTACATGGTAGGTCTTTTTTAGTGCAGCCAGCTCCTGCCCTAAACAAAGACACTTCTATCAGGTATGACATAGAGTGTATCCACGAAGCTGAAGCCAAAGGCACTTTCTCTCTTTGGGCAAGGCCAGGTCCTTTACTACACAATATCCTTCACCCAAACTTCCCAAATATTAACATTTTCCTGTATTTACTTTATCCTTGCCTGTCATCCTCCCTTCTCTCCTCTCCTTTTTTCCTTCCTTTTCCCCTTTCTCTTCTTCCTTTTTTTATCTTTCTTCCTTTCTCTCTTTTCTTCACTTCATCCCTCTCTCCCTCTCTACCTACTCTCTACCTCTCACCCTTTTATCATTTCCGTCTTTTTCTCTCTCCCCTTTATATTCTCTCTTTAAAAACAACTCTCTACCTCTCACCCTTTTATCATTTCCATCTTTGTTCTCTCTCCCCTTTATATTCTCTTTAAAAACAAAGTCATTCTCTATTCTTTTGTATTACCACACTCCAATTATCAAATATTCAGATTTTGCCAATTTCCCAGGGTCTTTTTACAGCAACAGAAAGTGCAACATCATACCTTACATACAGTTGTCACATTACATTCACTTGTCATCTCTCTTTGGTTGAGAACAGTACCTCAGTCAGAGGATTTCATGACATTGACATTTTTCAAAAGTACAGATCTGTTTTGCAGTGTCCCTTTATTTGGGTTTGTCTAATATTTCCATTATCAAATTCAAGCTCTGCACTTTTGGCAGGAGTGTTAGAGAAGGAATGTTGTATTTGTCCTAGTGCATCATATCTGGAGTTAGGTGACGATGTTGATATGGCTGGCCCACTACTGGTAGTATTAACTTTGCTTACTTGTTTCAAGTGGTATCTATAAGGTTTCTCCACTGCAAAGTTACTGTTTTTCTGTTTATAATTAATAATTATCTTGTGAGGAGATACTTTGAGACTATGTTTAATTCTGTCCTGAAACTTTCATGCACTAGTTTTAACATTCATTCATAATTCTCACCTGAAACAACTATTGCTATAGTAACTGTAAATGATGATTTTTTTTTATTTCATCTTTTTTCTACACTTTTTAGATGGCTTTTTAGAATAAGGAAGAGTCTTCCATTTTCTCCTGTTTATTGAGTTTTTAAATGTATTTCAGTATTATCTCATGGAGACCTCTTTTTTCTACTTTTCTATTTATTTTTTATTAATAAGGTATTTTTTATTACTTCATTTTATCTATTATTGGCTTATGAAGTTTACTGTAGTGTACATGTTTAATTTATCACAGTGTGACCTCAGGTAGTATTTATACCACTTTACATATGGTCCAAGTACCTTACTACAGTACACTTCAGTTTTTCCCCCCAGCTTTTGTGCTATTGTTTATATACTTTTTGCTTCTACATTTAACCGTATAGTACATTGTTATTGATTTTGCTGTAATAGTCCACTTGTCTTTGTATCATGTCCATGTTTTTCTCTGCTTCCTGGAACGTACAGAACATTCATAGCTGTTTTAATGATCTTGTCTGGAGCAGTTCCCAACTTGGGACAGTTTTTACCCACAAAGTATATTTGGCAATGTCTAGAGATATTTTCAATGTCACAGCTGGGGAGAAGGATGTTGCATCTAGTGGATATAGGCCAGAGATGCTGCTCAATATTCTACAATATATACAACAAAGAATTATCGTGCCCAGAATTTCAGTAGTACTAAGGTTGTGAAATCTTGGTCTAGGACTCATTTGGCGCCACTACTGAGGCATTACAATTCTAAGAACTCTGCCTAATTCTTTGTTAGGAAATTTTTCTATTGTGTCTGGTGAGAACACAAACTGTACCTGGACCTGTGTTAGCTCCTAGGATGTTTCCACTAACTCTTTTCTAGTGACTTTTTCCCCCTGGCCTTGTTAGATTCTTTATATACATTGCACAGATCAGTATAATATAGTTAACTTGAGGGGACCATTGTACAGAGCACTTTTACCTCTTCTGTGCATCTCCTTCTCTATTTTTTTTTTTTTTTTTTTTTTGTGGTACATGGGCCTCTCACTGCCGTGGCTTCTCCCGTTGCAGAACACAGGCTCTGGACGTGCAGCCTCAGCGGCCATGGCTCACGGGCCCAGCTGCTCTGCGGCATGTGGGATCTTCCCGGACCAGGGCATGAACCCGCGTCCCCTGCATTGGCAGGCGGACTCTCAACCACTGCGCCACCATGGAAGCCCTCCCCTCTATTATTTTACCTCACAAATTCTAGTCACATTAACCTATCTAAACTTTGAACTGTCTCTTCAGAAAGGCCATTGGGCTATTTTGGATTTCCTTCCCCCTGCACTGTAATTTGGAAACTCCTCAAACAGTGAACTGGTGTACTTACAGCACTCAACTCATTTGAGTTCTTTCTCTCAGGTATTAATATCCTGTACTGCTTTTTGTCCATTGTCTGAAACCTTTGTTTCATCCACTTTGTCCAGTTTTATAGTTGTTTAATATAGAAGAACAAATCTAATCCCTGTTATCTTATAGTGATGGGAAATACAAGTTCTTTATTTTCATGCTCAAATTATCCTTAATTTGGTTAGTGGAAGCCCCCTCAAGCTGTCTCCTCTGTCCTTTTGGCATGTAAATCCTTTCTGTAATAGTGAGGAAGGTGGTTTCTTACTTTCCACAATATATTTACTTATTTTCTCAACCCCAGAGTACGCAGAAGTTAACTTCAGAGTTGCTGACTGATGCCTTTGCAAAATACAAGTCTACTAACCAAACTTTAATTTATGTTTAGAGTTCTTTTTTCTTTAGCCTGAGGGCATATGGTCTCAAAACTAAGTTTGCAAGTTACCTGGGATAATGTCAGCAAAAATGGCTGAGTAAGAACATCCAGAAATTCTTTTTCTCCATTAAAAACAATGAGAAAACTGTCCATATTGTCAGAATCAGTGTTTTCAGAACTGTGGAATTAACCAAAAGTTTACAGCAATCCAGGGAATGTTATTTATTAAAAATGGCTGAATCTTGGTAAGAACAGTATCTTTGTGACAAGCTAACTTGTCCTATTTTCATCCCCCACTCCCCAAATCCATGGTGTCTTGAAAATCAACAACCCACAGTAATGATGAAAACCTGCAGCCTGGCAGACACTGGAGGGGCCAGAACAGGGTTGGAGCTTATTCAAAGACACATTCCCCGAGAATTATCACTATTTGGCCAGTATGGTAGTTCACTGGAAGACCCCATGGCAATTCTGTCTTTATCTAACTTGACTAAGAGCTTTCCCAGTGTGAAAAGCGTTTTTCCTCAGATCACTTTTGGAAATCAATTAGAGGCAATTGTTAACATCACAGCTGCCTGAGGCAGTGAATAACAGTTGGGGAAAACAAGAAGTTAATCAAATTAAAAGGAAATCTGGAAAATTCAGTATCTTTAGGGAATTTGATAAGTTTTGACAAATTTCCTGGAATTAAGGAAAAGTCACATGAATGACAGGGCTATGTGCATGTTCAGGAAAGTGCCGAGAAGGCCCTAAACTCTCACTTCTGGTTGACTTTGGGGGCTCTGCATAAGCAGGAAGTGAAGGCTGATGTGGAATTGTCAACTTCCTGGCCAAGTGTTGAAGCTGTACCCCAACACACATACAGACTCTCAGCAAAATGAGAGAAATATCAATTGCAAGCATTAAGGAAATCTTTGTCCAGTTATTAGTGTACCACTAAGCTAATGAAGCAGAGACTTTAGTAGCCATAGACAGCAAAGAATACAGACTTCACAAAAATAGTTCAAAAAAGTCACTAGACAACAACAAAAAATAGCAACAACAACAAGCCCTGAGGAGAAGAGAATATCTGATTTTGGAGTTGCAACATTATATTATTTAAAATGTCTAGTTTTCAACAGAATGTTGTAAGACATACACAGAAATAAATTGTGGCTCATATACAGGGTGGGGAAGCAATCAATAGAAACTGTCCCAAGCAGGTCCAAAGTTTGGATATATTTGACAAAAACTTTAAATAAGCTATTTTAAATGTGTTCAAAGAACAAAAGGAAGCCATATCTAAAAAACTAAGAGAAAGTTTGAGAACAGTGTCTCATCAAATCGAGAATATCAGTAATGAGATAAAAATTATAAAGAAGAAAGAAAAAGAAGTTTAGGAGTTGAAAAGTACATTACTGTGAAACAAAACTTTCAACAGATGGGTTCAATAGTACATTTGAGCAGACAGAAGAAAGATTGGGTAAACCTAACAATTGATCAATTGAGATTATCCAGTTAGAGGGAAAAAAAATAACGAAAATTTCAAAGACTTGTGGGGATACCATCAAATGTACCAACATAGGCATAATGGGAGTCTCATATGACCCCATATTTCCAATCATAGCTGTATACCTGCAAGACAATTGAAAACTTGTTAAAAAAAACCTGAATATGAATTTCATAGGAGCATTATTCATAATAGGTAAAAAGAAGAAAGAACCCAAATATCCATCAACTGATGACTAGATAAATAAAAGTGGTATGTACATGCAATGGAATATTATTCAGCCATAAAAAGGAATGAAGTATTGATACATATTGTGATATGGATGAACTTTGAAAACATCATGCTAAGAAAGAAGCCAAACACAAAACAGGGTTCCATTTATATGAAATGTCTAGAATATGTAAATCCATTGAGATCAAAAGCAGGTTAGTGATTGCTGAGGGCTGGGGGAAGGAGGAATAGTGAATGACTGCTAATGGCTGTGGCATTTCTTTTAGGATTGAATGTGTTCTGGAATTGGATTGTAGTTTGGTTGCACAACTTTGTGAATACAAAAATCCACTGAATTGTGCACTTTATAAGGATGCACATTATTGTATGTGAATTGTATCTCAGTTTTTTAAATAATAATAATAAAAAGTTACCTGGGTTAGTGTTTCTTTTTTTTTCCCCTCTCCTTCCATATAGTACTTCATTTGAAATGCATTTTAATTCATAATTTATGATGATATTTAATTTGAAGCATTTTTTTCTCCATCCTTGGTAATTTGATTTATTTTTTCTTTATGTATGTGAAACATTAACATTGTTCCATATGTTAGAGCAGCACAAAACAGTATACTCAGAGAAGTGGCAACTCTGCCCTTCCAATTGTTTCTTTCCTTTCCACCCCAATCCCACCCACCCCATGTAGATAGTCAATCTCATTTGTCCTTGGTGTATTCTTCCTGTGTTGCTATTTGCACAGATTAACAAACATGTATATATTCTTATTTCCCCTTCTTTCTTACATAAAAATTGACATTTCCTAGATACTTTTATGATCTTTGCTTTCTTCATTTAAAAATGTATTCTGAAAATCACTACAAATCTGTCAATAGAAATCTTTCTTGTTTAAACTAAAACGAATGAATATAACAAAACAGAAATAGACACAGATAAAGAGAACAAACTAGTAGTTACCAGAAAGGAGAGGCTTGAGGGGAGGGAATTAAGAGGTACAAACTACTAGGTATAAAAAAGTTATAGGATGTAATATACAGCATAAGGAATATAGCCAATTTTATAACTTTATATGGAGTATAGTCTATAAAAATATCAATTCACTAAGTTGTACACCTGAAACTAATGTTGTAAGTCAACTGTGCTTCAATTAAAAAAAAAAAAAATGTGTGTGAGAGGGACTGCACCCGCTATTGCTGGCTTCAAAGATAGAGAAAAAGGATCACAAGCCAAGGAATGCAGGTGGCCTCTAGAAGCCTTCAGTTTACATCCAGTAAGAAAATAGGTATCTCAGGCCTACCCCTTCAAGAAACTGAATTCTGCCAACAACCTGAACAACCCACAGAAAGGATCCTCCCAGAGAGCCTCTAGAGAGGAGCACAGCCCTGCGGACACCCCGATTTTAGCCCAGTGAGACCCGTGTCAGAACTACATGGGTCTAAACTACAGAACTATTAGATAATAAATTTTTGTTGTTTAAGCCATTACAGAATATAAATAAATAAATAAATGACATTGTACCTCATTGCGTAGGTCTATCAATTTATTCAACCACTCATCTATGTAGGAGCCTATAGATTATTTTTCATATTTTACAGCTACAAACAGTGTTTCAAACAAAATATGAACCAGCGGTATGTATTTTCATATTGTTGGAGGTATGCCTTTGGGGTCAGTTCCTAGAGGTAACACTGTTTTGTCAGAAGGTAAATATATGTAGTTAAAAATTGCCAGATTTTTTTTCCATTTGCATTCCCTTCCAATTTTTAATTGCATTAATTTAACTTCATTGGAACGTACAACATGTAACATTGAACATTATTATATAACATTATTCTACCCTTATCCCCACCTTAGTTTTAGCCTTAGATTTGCAGTTAAGTATATTAAAGCTAAATTGCTGAAGTTTTCTCAGTTATGTTTTGTTTGGATGAAGTTCATTTTCTAGTACATTCCTCAAAAAAGGACTCATGGAAGGAATTATTTGAGCTCTTGATATTTAAATATTTTTTCTGTAGTTTTCATACTTTAAAATTTTTTCTGTGGTTTTCATACTTAAACATTATGATTGGATCTTGGTATTGTGGCTTTCTGAACAGAGATCCTGCCCCTCTTCCTTGTGGCAGCTAAACTTTCATTGCATCCGTGGTGAATCTTGTTTGAGAGAGTTTCTTGCTCCTTCCCAAGTTAGGAGATCTAGGTGAAGGATAGCTTCTTGACCTTTCCCAGGGATGCAGAGTTGTTTTTGTTTTCCCTTTTACACTTCCAAGCCACAGTGAGTCTTTATACCTGTGTCCTGGCTAATTGTTTGATGACCTTACCCTGGCTTAAGGCTTTTTTCTTAGTAGGGAAGAAGGATCCCAGTGGGTATTTGTGTCCTTCCTGTAACAGTAACCTCCTCTTTCAGGCCTGCACCATCAAGGAAAGTTTTCTCTTATCTTTGTTCTGTCCGCCATCTTTCACCTGAGTGCCCAGTGTAGGCCCATGGAACTCCCATACCCTTTTGAGTACTTGACATCCCTAAATAATTCTACTATATTTTCCTCTAGTACTTGTATAGGTTTATGTTTACCTTTAGGCCTTAATCTTTCTGGAATTTACCCCAGTTGGCAAACTGCTTAATCAAACTAGTTAGTTACAATGAATCTGCATTTCTCAGCCTCTCCTGAAGTTAGGTCGGGATCATGTGACAAGAATTACTTATTGGAATATGGGTGAAAATTATGTAAACCACTTCCAGGTCTGGCCTGTGAAATCCTCTTCTCTCCTCCACCATTCTTTTGTCCCTCAGCTGGGTGTCAATTCCCAGGGAGACAGTAGAGGACCCTGTTTTCAAGATGAAGAAAGAACCATCAATGTGGGAACGTCAATAACTGTGAAAACCATAGTTATCCACCTTTTCCTCCACTTAAGCCAACTGGACTTAAGTTATCATCAAACAAGCATCTATTGTGTAAAACCACTGAGAATTTGGGCTTTTTGTTTGTTGATAGTACAAGGTATTACTCTGATGCAGAAATTGTTGCTAGAAGAAGGATGCTACTGTAACAAAAATCCAAAATTCTTGGCATTGGTCCACCATACAGTCAAGATGGAAACTAATATCCAGGGCTATAAAACTGGAGATTTCTGCATGCAGTAACAAAACAATTTTTTAAATGGTCATTTCCAATTACTTGGAAGGTGGACCACATGCTTACTGACATAGTACGGAGAGAGGCTGAAGAATGTTGGTAGTGAATGTTGATTGTTACTATCTGCATTTATCAAGGTGATATAAAAAAAAAGAAATGGATGTAGCAAAAACTTGTTAGTTTGAAAGCAGGAAAAAAAAAAGTAAAAGGTTGGAAAAGCCATGGCTTCTAGCCCCAAATAATAAGAGATTATGGACAAATGCCCACTAAGACTTTTGGCTCCACACAGTTCTAAGTAAGGATGTGGCATTTCCTCCTAAACATGATGACTTTAAGCTATGTTGGCAAGTGAGGGAAAAAATAAGGCAGGCGTGAGAATTATATTTAGGAAAGAACTTTGGGGGTGCTGTCAGCATATGTGACTGAATAGATACCTTTCCCTCAAAAACAGTAGTCTGCTTTTTTGTAATGCTGAAGAAATTGCAGACTGGATTTCAATAGTCTTCAAATGTTCTATTACTAGTATTTTAGGGCTCCCAAACTTGCTCAGGAAAGAGATGGGTTGCAAAACCTGTGAAGGCCCCCAAGTGAGGGCAAGATCCCCATCATTTGTATCAAATGCAATAATGGACCAAAAAACCTCCAAAAAGGTAGATCCAGAGCTTTTAAGAATATTGAATAAGTAGTTCCTTCCAGATAGAAAAACTGAAATCAGGAAAATGTCCCACTGCCAGATAAGAGGGACCTCAAAACACCTGCCAGAAGGAAGTCATAACTGCTGTAGACCATCGCCTTCTGTGTGTCTCCCATGTTCCCTTTACCAGATGGCAGTTTTTATTACAAATGTCCTGTCCATGCTTCACCACGATAAATTGGGCCTGCTGGCAGTAGAGAGATTTCTATAACATCTGTTGCTGGTGCAAGTGTCACTGGAACCTCAAGTGTCCATATCCAGAACTGGTGGAAAGAACCGTGCATTATTCAGAGATCCTGGACATTGAGCTGTTTGTAATAACTGGATGGAATTTTGGCTTGTCTCACTTAGGGAAGGAGGGAATATGCTCTATGTGATAGGGCACCTGGTAACCAGAAGGACATACTATGTTAGAAATCGGCTAAAAAGTGTTCGCTTAATCTGTTTCTTCTTTTACTTTGGTAATCGAATATGGGTAAAAGTGATTATGTGATTTTCACATGCCACACAGAACTTTCCAGGCAATCTCCACATTTCTTTTCTTTGTTTTCCAGCTAGATGTTAACATCTTGGGCAACCTTGCAAGACAGATTTTGAAGATGGTGAAATTTCTGTCAGCCAGGGTTCCTGCATGGTGGCATGGAACAGATCCCCACAACCCTACCAAGCCACCTGTTGAACTTCACATGAGTAAGAAATAAGTATTTGGTTATGTCACTGAGATTTAGGGTGTTATCTGTTACTGCAGCTAAGAATTATTCTAATAAGTGTATGATATGTTGTTGGGATCTAACTCTTCTAATTTTTCTGAAATGAATATGGTTTTAATGCTATTTTTGAGTAGTTGGGTCATCCCTTCTCTACTGATTTGAAATGTCACCATATAAGCACAGCATTGTTCCTAGGCTCTCTTTCTTTTCTGCTTATCTGTTTCTCTGATCAGATATTACATTTTAAATTATTATAGCTTTGTATTTTCCTTAGATACCCAGTAGCCCTGTTTACTCATAATTGTTCTTCTCAGAATTTTCTTGGCAAGTCTTTTGTCTTTTCTTTAGAAACAAATTTTAAGATCAGCGTCTTTTTATTTTAAAAAATTGTCTTGGGATATTAATTTTGATTACTCTTAGAATATTTTTGTAACCTGGGAGGTATTTGTGTTTCAAACATGTTCTTATTGTTGTTCTCTAGTTGTATAAAATGATGTGTCTGCTTCCATGGATGGGCCTAAAATATAGAACTGTAGAAGAAATGATATAAACAGGAGCAAGTTCAGTAGTCTAAGTATGACATCATCGTGCAGAAATTAAGTAGCCTTAAGTTGAATACTGGAATGTTGTTTGTACTTTGAACATGTGTTTCTCCTCAAGGGGAAACTTGTTTTGAAAGAAAGTCATTCTCCATGCTGTTTTCAGGGTATAATTGAAAGGATGTTTTTCAGTAAAGACAGCCAAAACTTAGAGGGTCAATGAATGGAGGAGGATTATTTGTGTTTATTTTTAAACTAAACATGGTATGAATATTCAGTGTTTAGCTTAGCTCTCTCTATTATGGACGGGAGTTCATAGTCTTCACATATACCAACAACAACCAATTTAACTCAGGTCTAAAATAGGTGTGAACTAGTTCTGATTTTGTTTTTGTTTTGTTTTTAAATCATAGGTACCACCTGTGATAAAGGAGAGGTTTGCAAGCCCTATCAAATTTTTAAGGCCTGTAATGCTATAATTGCCTTATCAATGCTTAGAATTTTCTTACTTTAGTGAGTTCTATAATTGCATTACTAATGCTTAGAATTTTCTTACTTTAGTGCTTGAATTTATCATCTCTGCTTTGATATCTGCAAGTCTCCCTCCCTCAGTTTTGCAGGTCTCTGTTCAAATGTCAGCTTATTAGGGAGAGCTTCTCTGATTTCCCTTAGAAACCTACTGATTATTCCTTCCTCTTTGCTTGGTTTTTCTTCTCTGACTTTCATAGAAGTGCATGGTAGTGCTCAGTTAAATATTTGCTTTTAAAATACATATTCTATAAATATTTGAATAAATATTATTATTGAATAACTAATCATGGATATATACAAGTTTTTTCAGCATACCAGTGACTCATATAGTTGAATACCTGAAGCTGCCAGTTAGGAGGCTATTAGAATAATCCAGGTAAGAGATAGAATGGCTTGGACTTGAATGGTAGCAGTGGACAATGAGAATGGGAGAGAAGGTAATGTTTGATTATAGAGGAGAAAGTAGAAATTAATGCTGGAGAAAAAGTATGAGAATAATTGAAATAAGAAACAGTATGATTACTAGGCAGCATTAGAAGCTCATTTGAAGTTTATTGTAATTAATTTAAAATGAGAACAATTAACACAGCCATTTGTATTTTCATTTTCTATGACCTATTTTTTGACCATATTTATTTGGGGTTCTTAGTCTTTTTGCTACTGGTTTGTAGGAGTTCTTCATATTTTACTGAAATAAGCCCTGTGCCTACTATGATTTGCAAAGAATTTCCATTTTGTCATTTGTCTTTTGACTTTTTTTTTTCCAAATAAGGTATTTGATTTTGTTCATGTTATAAATGATATCTAATTTTTAACCTCCTGACTGGTTATTGTTGGTATATATGAAGGCTAAAACTTTCTCAGCTACCTTACAAAACTCTCACTGTTTTTTTAATAGTTACTCCACTGTTTTTCCTCCATCTTACCAGGTTCAGAATTATACCTTCTTCAGATAATGATCATTTTACTTGCTCCTAATTTTTGTAACTCTATTTCTCTTACCTAAGTAGAATGGCTAGTACCTCCAATACAACATAAAATAATAACACTGAAAGTGGACCTCTTTGTCTATTCCTGACATTAATGGAAATGCTTTTAGTGCTTTCACTTAAGCATGAAGTTGACTTTTAGATTTAGAAAGATATGTTTTATGAAGTTATGATCTTTTCCTCTTATTAAAACATACTTTTTTAAAATCAAGAATGGATATTGAGTTTTAACACATACCTTTTAAGCATTTTTGAAAATTGCTGTGTGATTTTTCTCTTTTGTTCTTTAAAGATTTAGTGGAATAATTCTAAAAAAAACATTTCTGCCTAGTGTATTTCTCTATTTTTTCTATATTAATTTATCTATTTAGATTTTCACCTGAACTGAATTTTGTATTTTTCTTAAAAAGTAACTGCAGGGCCCCGGCTTTGATCTCTGTCTGGGGAACTAAGATCTGCAAACCACACAGTGTGGCCCCCCCCAAAAAAAAGTAACCATTTCATCCATGATATATATTTTATTTGCAGAGCTAAACAGTGTAATCTCTTGATTTTTAAAATTACCTCTACAAATTTGGGCGAGTTCAGTCTTTTGTTTTATTTTGTGTATTTATGTTTTATACATTTTTTCTAGATTACTTAGTTAATGGTTTACCTAAGTAAGGTATTCAGTTTTTTCTTTGTGTGGTCTTTTAGCCATATACCAAAGGTTCTGATACATTGTGATTTCTAAGCTACTGGTTTTCTCTTTTCCTACCTTTTTCCAATTGCATTTCAGATGTTTTTCCTATTTTCCTTCTCTGCTATTTTGGAATTTCTTTTGGTAATTACCCTTTAAAATTTAAAGTGAATATTTTTAAAAATTAAAGTTAACCTCAGTAACTCTACCAGCCTACTAAACAATACATAAGCTTCCTAACTCTTTGATCACTTTTTTATCTTGCATGCATTTGTGTCAAAAATTTCAGTTCTGCCTTTTAACTTTATCTCCAAATTAGACATTATCATTATTGCTTTATACAGTTAATGTTTATATAGATTTACTCACATGTTTACCAGTTTCTTTGTTGACCAGTTTTTTTTTTTTTTTTGTCTTTGACCTTTCTGGTATCATTTTCCTGCTTTCGTAGGTACACATTTTTCAACATTGTATAGTGAAGATCGGTTAGTGGTAAGCCCTCTTAGTTTTTGTCTATTAGAATAATGTCTTTATTTCAGTCTCATTCTCAACTGACATTCTAGTAGGGTAACTAATCTTGGTTAATAATTATTTTCTTCATTAGTATGAAAATATCTCACTGTTTTCTGACTTTGTTTCTATTGAGAAGTCAGCTGTCAGTTACATTGTCATTCTTTCTAGGCAACTTTTGTGTGTGTCAATGATTCTTTTATAATATGAAATATTTGAATTTTTTTAATAGAGGCTATCTTTATCATTGTAATCGTATATATACACAGACATACTTAATATTCTATTGCTTTAGAACATGGGTCATCAAACACTTTCTGTAACAAGTGGGAGAGTAAATATTCTAGGCCTTGCAGCCCATAAGGTCTCTGGTGGCCACTTGACTCTGGTGTTGTAGCACAAAAGCAGCCATAGATAATATGTGAACAAATGGATGTGACTGTATTTCACTAAACTGTATCTACAAAAACAGGTGATGTATTTGATTTAGCCAATTGTCCATATTTGTTGACTTGCTTTAGACAGTATGTTCTGAACAATGATTAAATTAAATTGTTCTTCTTCCTATCAGCATTCTTTCCTCCATCACTATTAGTCAGTGATATTATCTTTCTTAGGGTTTATCTTTATACGAATAAATCTAAGAATAGGTGGATGGATATATTTATCTGCTTTCAATTACATATTTTGACCCAGCTATAAAAATATGAAAAAGTAGCAAATTTTTCTTTGCTTTTTCTTCCCTTCTCACTGTTTGTTATTTATACCATTTCTACCTTATGAAGGTTTATAGAATTTACATTCTGTTCTATCACCCTAATCTTTGTTGGTCACTTGACTTGTTGAAGGTCACACAGCCAGTAAGTGGTGAAGCTAAGATGTGAACT
The DNA here is from genome assembly GCF_964270905.1 of Leucopleurus acutus. NCBI lineage: Eukaryota > Metazoa > Chordata > Mammalia > Artiodactyla > Delphinidae > Leucopleurus > Leucopleurus acutus. Next base: position 75,834,885 of record NC_139145.1, on the reverse strand, counting down.
GAATCGCCTGTGTTGTTAAGAACTACATCATGCTGCTGTATTTTTTGGAAGATTGGATAATCTTGGTACTACAATTAACAAAGATTATATTATGGGGAGTGGGAGGAGCTGAATCATTTATAAATGTGAATGGGAAAATATCAAATAATACTGCAAACCAACTTCTCTATATTTTTTAGTGTTGTTCAGTATTACCATGGTTAATTAAATGATAGGAACTGAATTTGACCAAATGCATCATTCCAGTAAGACCAATAAAAAATCTTTTTTCATCCCATTAAAACACCAAGAGATTCATTAATCTGTCAATTTCTAAACAAAGCACTTAAAAAATCTAGGAGTAGAAGTTTAATTTCTTAATGTGAAAATGGGTATCTTAGACTAATAGCGAGTATTGCATTTAATGGAGAAATATTGGAATTTAGAAACATAACAAGGATGGCTGTCATTATACTATTATTACAATTTCACTTCACATTGGTTTGGAAAGTTGAAGCCAGTGTAGTTAGAAATAAAAGAAATACGATAGGTATAACTAACAGGAAAAGAAGAAATAAGATTAACACTGGTTCTACCTCTGCCTCATTTATAGTGGAATTTCCCATTCATTTTATTCCAATTTTATTGCAGTTACAGTAAGGGTGTTTTTTGTTTGTTTTTTCTCATCTTCATGTAAGGTTATCCAAGTTCCCTCACCCCTTTCTCCAGGAGGACCCACAAGTATTCAGGACTGTTGAATGACAGGTTACCTGTAGGTAAAAAATCAGAGAAACTTTCATTCTGCTCCCCCAAACTCTGAAAGTTCTAATCCTTCCTCTTTCTAACCATCTTCCTCAGCAGGTTGAATTCCCACTCTACCTTTTTCTTTTTCCAGTTCCAGTTTTATTTGTTCTTTTGAATCCAGAGAAAACAGCCCTACAAGTATGCCTATAAGAACGATCTGGAGATTGGTTCAAGATGGAGTAGAAGGACGTGCACTCACTCCCTCTTACAAGAACACTGGAATCACAACTAACTGCTGAACAGTCATTGACAGGAAGACGCTGGAACTCACCAAAAAAGATACCCCACATCCAAAGACAAAGGAAAAGCCACAATGAGATGGTTGCACAAGGAGGGGTGCAATCACAATAAAATTAAATCCCATAATCGCTGGGTAGGTGACTCACAAACAGGAGAACAGTTATACTACAGAAGTCCACCAACTGGAGTGAAGGTTCTGAGCCCCATGTCAGGCTTCCCAACCTGGGGGTCCAGCAATTCCCAGAGAATCAGACTTTGAAGGCTAGTGGGAATTGACTGCAGGACTTTGACAGGACTGGAGGAGACAGAGACTCCACTCTTGGAGGGCACACACAAAGTAGTGTATGCATCAGGACCCAGGGGGAAGGAGCAGTGACCCCATAGGAGACTGAACCAGACCTGCCTGCTAGTGTTGGAGGGTCTCCTGCAGAGGCAGGGGGTGTCTTTGGCTCACTGCGGGGACAAAGACACTGGCAGCAGAAGTTCTGGGACGTATTCCTTGGTGTGAGCCCTTCCAAAGACCACCATTAGCCCCACCAAAGAGCTGGGTAGTCTCTAGTGCTGGGTCGCCTCAGGCCACACAACCAACAAGGAGGGAACTCAGCCCCACCCATCAGCAGATAAGTGGATTAAAGTCTTACTGAGCTCTGCCCACCAGAGCAACACCCAGCTCTACCCACCACCAGTCTCTCCCATCAGGAAGCTCCCACAAGCCTCTTAGGTAGCTTCATCCACCAGAGGGCAGACAGCAGAAGCAAGAAGAATGACAATCCTGCAGTGTATGGAATGAAAACCACATTCACAGAAAGACAGACAAAATGAAAAGGCAGAGGACTATGTGCCAGATGAAGGAACAAGATAAAAACCCAGAAAAAAAACTAAATGAAGTGGAATTGGCAACCTTCTAGAAAAAAAATTCAGAATAATGATAGTGAAGATAATCCAGGACCTCGGAAAAAGAATGGAGTAAAGATCGAGAAGATGCAAGAAATGTTTAACAAAGATCTAGAAGAATTAAAGAACAAAGAACTAGAAGAATTAAAGAACAAACAGAGATGAGCAATACAATAACTGAAATGAAAAATACACTAGAAGGAATCAATAGCAGAATATATGAGGCAGAAGAATGGATATAAGTAACCTGGAAGACAGAATGGTGGAATTCACTGCCATGGAACAGAATAAAGAAAAAAGAATAAAAAGAAACAAAGACAGCCTAAGAGATCTCTGAGACAACATTAAACGCACCAATATTCTCATTATAGGGGTCCCAGAAGAAGAGAGAAAGAAAAGATCCAAGAAAATATTTGAAGAGATTATAGTCAAAAACTTCCCTAACATGGGAAAGGAAATAGCCACCCAAGTCCAGGAAGTTCAGAGAGTCCCAGGCAGGACAAACGCAAGGAGAAACATGCCAAGACACATAGTACACAAAAATTAAAGACAAAGAAAAATTATTAAAAGCAACAAAGGAAAAATGACAAAGAACATACAAGGGAACTCCTGTAAAGTTAACAGCTGATTTCTCAGCAGAAACTCTACAACCCAGAAGGGAGTGGCATGATATACTTAAAGTGATAAAAGGGGAGAACCTACAACGAAGATTACTCTACCCAGCAAGGATCTCATTCAGATTCGACAGAGAAATCAAAAGCTTTACAGAGAAGCAAAAGCTAAGAGAATTCAGCACCACCAAATCAGCTCCACAACAAATGCTAAACGAACTTCTCTAAGTGGGAAACACAAGAGAAGAAAAGGACCTACAAAAACAAACCCAAAACAATTAAGAAAATGGTAATAGGAACATACATATTGATAATTACCTTAAATGTGAATGGATTAAATGCTCCAACCAAAAGACACAGGCTTGCTGAATGGATACAAAAACAACATACCACTTATATGCTGTTTACAAGAGAACCACTTCAGACCTGGGGACACATGCAGACTGAAAATTAGGGGATGGAAAAAGATATTCCATGCAAATGGAAATCAAAAGAAAGCTGGAGTAGCAATACTCATATCAGATAGCATAGACTTTGAAATAAAGAATGTTATAAGAGACAAGGAAGGACACTACATAATGATCAAGGGATCAATCCAAGAAGATATAACAATTATATATGCACCCAACGTAGGAGCACCTCAATACATAAGGCAACTGCTAACAGCTGGAAAAGAGGACATCAACAGTACCACAATAATAGTGGGGGACGTTAACACCTCACTTACACCAATGGACAGATCATCCAGATGAAAATTAATAAGGAAACACAAGCTTTAAATGATACAATAGACCAGATTTAATTGATATTTATAGGACCTTCTATCTGCAAACAGCAGATTACACCTTCTTCTCAAGTGCACACAGAACATTCTCCAAGATACGTCACATCTTGGGTCACAAATCAAGCCTCGGTAAGTTTAAGAAAAGTGAAGTTGTATCAAGCGTCTTTTCTGACCACAACGCTGTGAGATTAGAAATCAGTTGCAGGAAAAAAAACTGTAAAAAACACGAACACATGGAGGCTAAACAATATGCTACAAAATAACCAAGAGATCACTGAAGAAATCAAAGAGGAAATCAAAAAATACATAGAGACAAATAACAAAGAAAACACAGCAATCCAAAACCTATGGGATGTAGCAAAAGCAGTTCTAAGAGGGAAGATTATAGCAATACAATCCTACCTCAAGAAACAAGAAAAATCTCAAGTAAACAATCTAACCTTACAGCTAAAGGAACTAGAGAAAGAAGAACAAAGAAAACCCAAAGTTAGTAGCAGGAAATAAATCATACAGATCAGAGCAGAAATAAATGAAATACAAACAAAACAGTAGCAAAGATCAATAAAACTAAAAGCTGGTTCTTTAAGGAGATAAACAAAATTGGTAAATCTTAAGCCAGATTCATCAAGAAAAAGAGGGAGAGGACTCAAATCAATAAAATTAGAAATGAAAAAGGAGAAGTTACAAAGGACACTGCAAATATACAAAGCATCATAAGAGACTACTACAAGCAACTCTATGCCAATAAAATGGACAACCTGGAAGAATTCGACAAATTCTTAGGTATAATCTTCCAAGACTGAATCACGAAGAAATAGAAAATATGAACAGACCACTCACAGGCACTGAAATTGAAACTGTGATTAAAAATCTTCCAACAACCAAAAGTCCAGTACCAGATGGTTTCACAGGTGAACTCTATCAAACATTTAGAGAAGAGCTAACACCTATCCTTCTCAAACACCTCCAAAAAATTGCAGAGGAAGGAACACTCCCAAACTCATTCTACGAGGCCACCATCACCCTGACACCAAAACCAGACAGAGATGCTACAAAAAAAGAAAATTACAGGCCAATATCACTGATGAATATAGATGCAAAAATCCTCAACAAAATACTAGCAAACAGAATCCAACAAAACATTAAAAGGGTCATACACTATAATAAAGTGGGATTTATCCCAGTGATGTAAGGATTCTTCAATATATGTAAATCAATCAATGTGATAGATCATATTAGCAAATTGAAGAATAAAAACCATATGATCATCTCAACAGATGCAGAAAAAGCTTTTGACAAAATTCAACATCCATTTATGATAAAAACTCTCCAGAAAGTGGGTATAGAGGGAATCTACCTCAACATAATAAAGACCATATATGGCAAACCCACAGCAAACATCATTCTCAGTGGTGAAAAACTGAAAGCATTTCCTCTAAGATCAGGAACAGGACAAGGATGTCCACTCTCACCACTATTATTCAACATAGCTTTGGAAATCCTAGCCATGGCAGTCAGAGAAGAAAAAGAGATAAAAGGAATCCAAATTGGAAAAGAAGAAGTAAAACTGTCACTGTCTGCAGATGACATGATACTATACATAGAGAATCCTAAAGATGCTACCAGAAAACTACTAGAGCTAATCAATGAATTTGGTAAAGTTGCACTATACAAAATCAATGCACAGAAATCTCTTGCATTCCTATACACTAACAATGACAGATCAGAAAGAGATATTAAGGAAACAATCCCATTCACCGTTGCAACAAAAAGAATAAAATACCTAGGAATAAACCTACCTAAGGAGGTAAAATACCTGTACTCAGAAAACTATAAGACACTGATGAAAGAAATCAAAGATGACACAAACAGATGGAGAGATATACCATGTTCTTGGCTTGGAAGAATCAATATTGTGAAAGTGACTATACTACCCAAAGCAATCTACAGATTCAATGCAACCCCTATCAAATTACCAATGACATTTTTTACAGAACTAGAACAGAAAATCTTATGGAGACACAAAAGACCCCAAATAGCCAAAGCAATCTTGAGGGAAAAAAATAGAGCTGGAGGAATCAGACTCTCTGACTTCAGACTATACTACAAAGCTACAGTACTCAAGACAATATGGTACTGGCACAAAAACAAAAATGTAGATCAATGGAACAGGATAGAAAGCCCAGAGATAAACTCATGCACCTTTGGTCAACTAATCTATGACAAAGGAGGCAAGGATATACAATCGAGAAGACAGTCTCTTCAATAAACAGTGCTGGGAAAACTGGACAGCTTTATGTAAAAGAATGAAATTAGAACACTCCCTAATACCATGCACAAAAATAAACTCAAAATGGATTAAAGACCTAAATGTAAGACCAGACACTATTAAACTCTTAGAGGGAAACATAGGAAGAACACTCTTTGATGTAAATCACAGCAAAATCTTTTTAGACCCACCTCCTACAGTAATGGAAATAAAAACAAAAATAAACAAATGGGACCTAATGAAATTTTAAAGCTTTTACACAGCAAAGGAAACTATAAACAAGACGAAAAGACAACTCTCAGAATGGAAGAAAATATTTACAAACGAATCAACAAAGGATTGATCTCCAAAATATTTAAACAGCTCATGCAGCTCAATATTAAAAAAGCAAACAACCTAATCAAAAAATGGGCAGAAGATCTAAATAGACATTTCTCCAAGGAAGACATACAGATGGCCAAGAGGCACATGAAGAGCTGCTCAACATCACTAATTATTAGAGAAATGCAGATCAAAACTACAATGAGGTATCACCTCACACCAGTTAGAATGGGCATCATTAGAAAACCTAGAAACAACAAATGCTGTAGAGGGTGTGGAGAAAAGAGAACCCTCTTGCACTGTTGGTGGGAATGTAAATTGATACAGCCACTATGGAGAACAGTATGGACGTTCCTTAAAAAACTAACAGCAGGGGCTTCCCTGGTGGTGCAGTGGTTGAGAGTCTGCCTGCCGATGCAGAGGACATGGGTTCGTGCCCCGGTCCGGGAGGATCCCACATGCCGTGGAGCGGCTGGGCCCGTGAGCCATGGCCGCTGAGCCTGTGTGTCCGGAGCCTGTGCTCCGCAACGGGAGAGGCCGCAACAGTGAGAGGCCCGTGTACCGCAAAAAAAAGAAAAAAAAAAAAAAACAGCAGAATTACCATATGACCTAGTAATCCCACTACTGGGCATATACCCAGAGAAAACCATAATTAAAAAAGGCACATGCACCCCAGTGTTCATTGCAGCACTATTTACAATAGCCAGGTCATGGAAACAATGTAAATGCCCATCAACAAACGAATGGATAAAGAAGAAGTGGTACATATATACAATGGAATATTACTCGGCCATTAAAAGGAACGTAATTGGGTCATTTGTAGAGACATGGATGGACCTAGAGACTGTCATGCAGAGTGAAGTAAGTCAGAAAGAGAAAAACAAATATTGTATATTAGCGCATATATGTGGAATCTAGAAAAATGGTACCAATGAACTGGTTTGCAAGTCAGAAATAGAGACACAGATGTAGAGAACAAACGTATAGGTACCATGGGGGGAAAACAGGGGGAGGAGGGTGGTGTGATGAACTGGGAGATTTGGATTGACATATATACACTAATATGTATAAAATAGATAATCAGAACCTGCTGTATAAATAAATAAAATTCAGGAAACAAAAGCCTTTGAGTGACTTTGCTGATTTTCAGAAGTGTTTTGTGTGTGTTTTATGGGGGAAAGAGGAGGAACTCTCAAATAAATCTCTGTAATTCATAAAAAAATAAATAAGAAAAGAACTCATCTGACACTTCAGGGGTAAGTTTTTTTTGAATCTTTGTTCCTAAGTGAATATGAACTGGGAGTAGAGAAATGACCAATTGAGGGTAAGTGAGAAAGAAAAGAGGGTAAGAAATACCCTGAAAACAACAAAATAAATACTAAGACCTAGCCCTGCTATATTTGCAAATAGTAGTCTATACATAGTATTTAGGGTTCTTTGTCAAGCGCCCAGTAAATAATAGCTATTAGTTCTTGAGAAACTCATCTGGCTGCCAGTTAATCCTTTATAACCATTATCAATCTTTTAGTCACTTTGCTGATAATTAAAATTTTAGGGAGAAAGTCTCCTTTAATTCATCGAGCTTGGGACCTGGAGCTGTGTCCTGCTTGGTGTAGGATACCGTGATTAACAATGCAATGTGGGAGAAGTATTCCCCCAAAAGGAAATCAGGGTGCTAATTTCTTTTAAATAGTGGGAAGACGTGGTGTTAGCCGAGAAAGAGTAGCTGTCCACTACAAGTCTAGTAAGAGAGCGTGAATATATATGAATCTATAAAAAAAAAAAACCACCTTAAGAGAGAAGTGAAGTCCCTCTGTGTACCCCAGGAAGTACTTAACTCCTGGGGAGACAAGAGGGGTAAGGAGAATAGTCAGTTGTCTAGTTTGGCCAGAGGAGACAATGCACAAAAGTAGTAGATATGAAACCAATAAAGTGAAGAATTAGGGTGAGATAAAGGTAGGCCTTGAATGTCATTTAAAGTTCTTGAAATTCAGTTTACAGGAAATTGAGAAACCAAATTTAAAATTGAAAAATCTGAGGAAGGAGAAAGCTATGTACTTGTGTAGAGATTTGAAGCAAGTAATATAACCTCCTTGCCAAGTGTCCTTAGCTTTTGTGTATTTCCAGTAACTATCCTCTTTGAAAATGTTCTAGGTCAAAGTTTTCCCATGATATTTCAAGTCAACAGATCACTTGTGTAAAGTTAAAATTACCTTTGACAATAAGGGGAGAAAAATATACACGCACATGAGAAAAACAGCTCCAAAAACAACGTTTTGGCCTTTCTTGTGAAAGAGCACAGCACCTTAAATGTCTTTTATAAGGTTCCAAAACTATCTCAAATTACTAAAAGAAAAAAAAAAAAAGATCAGTTATCAAGTTTCATGTTAAATGTTATTTAATTTAATAAAATGCATTAATGAAAGAAACAAGTAGTTCAATTCAAATGAAAAAGCATATGTAGCATTATGGAGTACTTACTGTTCTTTTTTTAAGAAAATCACTTATTTTGACCTAGATGAGAAGGAAATCCAAAAAAGAGGGATATGTGTGTGTGTGTGTGTGTATATATATATATATATATATATATATATATATATATATCTCATTCACTTTGCTGTACAGTATAAACTAACACAATATTGTAAAGCAACTGTACTCCAATAAAAATTTTTTAAAAAGAAGGAATAAGTAAAAAAAAAAAAGTTAAAAAAATTTTAAAGTCACCTATTTTGAAAATTTGATAATGGATCTAGCAGTGATCAATAATGGCTGCTAAAATGAGTAGGTGAAAATCTGATGGGGACTACTATATTGGATGGATCAGACTGACAATACTGAACCCACTAGTCATTCTTAACATCACCAAAAGATAGATGGTAGAGACCTCCTGGGCTTCATCATATGATGCAGTTATGAATAACACACCACCACGTATCATGTCTTCTTGCTCCCCCAAATCACCTAACCTACATCTGGTCAAGCCTCTAGATTTGACTTTTCATAGGAAATACAAGGAACAGAAGAATGTATTAAGTGACACCACCAGGACACAGTCTGGAAAATCTAGGATGTGGAAAATTCTATGAGACAGTAGGTATTCTATAAAAATACCTATTTTTTCACACACATTAAGAGCAAGATAAAGAATGATAAAAAGGAAATATATATATTTTAAAGAGACTAAAACACATAATAACCAAGCCAATGTGTGGTCCTTGTTTGCTCCTCAATCAAACAAATCAACTTAAAAGGAAAAAAATTATGAGACAGTTGGTGAAATTTGAATGCTAACTAGATATCTGATGATATTAAGGAACTGTTACCTTAGTAATTACTGCAGGGAAATGAAAATTATAAGTACATTCAAATGAGACCAATGTTTGAGGTTAAAGCACTGTTATTGGCCTCTTGTTGATCATTAAGAGAGGAACCCCTGTTGCTAAATTGTGAAATCTTGTACATGATGAGAGAGAAAAGGAGAATGTCATTTTTTTCCATGTCTCTAATACTCAAAAGTATTCCTTTTAGAAAATTGGGGAGAAGGGGGGCAGGAAATAAGGCTATGTGTGCCTAGCTCCTGATAAACCTTCTCAAACTCTGAAAGAGTAACAGAATAACTCCCTGCGGACGAAAAGGCAACTCTGGTCAGCCTAGGCCTTGGAGAATATCTTGGCTTTGTAGGTCACTTTCCAGAGAGCTAATTGCCTAAATTAGTGAAGAAGTTGCACCATGTATGTTTTCCATCCCATTCCTCTGACCTCATCCTCATCTGCAAAGCAAATTTAACCCAGTTGCTGATGCTCTTGGACTCAGGTTCAGAAACGTCTGGGATGAGTTGTCATACCTGTGCACCACTCCTGCCTCACCCCAGCATCAATCCCATGTAAATTTTTCTATACTGTGGATTTAAAAGAATGGTGAAAACACTAAGATAATATTGGGAGAGGGATGGGTATAGCTGACTACTTATTACTCTCACCCAAGCCTCTCATTACAGCTGCAGTTCTTCCAGAACACTAATATTTTGCTGTGCTTTTCTCTGAGGTTTTCATTCCCCACTTTACCTGCCATTGAATTATACCTACTCTACAGGGACTGTAAATGTGTTAGAAGCATAATGCAACTAACAGAACTAAAGAAGACAACGTTCCCTCTCTAAGATACCCTTCCAGATGGAGTCTCTCACTGATGGTCAAAGACAAACAACAGGGTAGAGGGATAGTAGACGGGTCAGTGAGAATGGGTAGCATTTGGAGGATCAAAATCTTAAAAGAATGGCTCTTTTTCTTATTTGTTTTCCTTTTCCTCTTTGGATGGATTTTTTTTTCTTTTTTGCAACTTCAAGGTGACTGGTTGAATAAAAAGGAACTAGGATCTTCTCGCACGTGTAAAGATGAGCTTCCCTCCTGAAATGCCCTACTAAAGATGTCGTGAAATGGTGAGTGAGAGTGAACACGGTGTTCAGACTTGCCAATAGGGTAGGTGAATAATCTTGAAAGGGAGAGCAAGATGGCATTACTTCTTTCTGGGTGAATAGTCAGCCCTTAGATACAGAGAATATGGGGTTCTCTTAACAGAAATGAGGTGGGTGAGTATTTTGGAAGGAAACGTTATGAGTTGAATTTTATAGATATTGATTTTATTAGTCTTTTTGCTGGACATAAATTGAGTGACTTGCTGGCTCCCAGTAATCTTTTCATTGACAATACCCATCATAACTCACCCCCTTCCTCTGGAGTTACCATTGTCCATGCCCCACCTTCCCCTCATACCCACACATGAAGCCAAAAATGCAGTCACTTGCTTTGGATGGGAGTAGCCATCCTCTTCCTTGACTCTGTCTCCTTGACTTTGGTGATTTAATAGGGTAAAGAACTTGACTCAGTTGGACCTGTCATAGTATCCACAATGACTGGAACGGACATTGGCACATGACCCAGACTGAGCCTATGAAATGCCTTCCCTTAGAATTTTCACACTTGAGTAACAGGCTAATGCCATTTTCTTTCTGATCAACAAGCTATGTTGATGTGTACCCAGGTCTGCAGGCAATAAGGTTTCCATCCTTATTGAGAAACTAAATTAAGAAAATGAAGTTGACACACAAACAGAGAAAAGGTAGCAAGAATGTGGTCTTGATAGTATTTGATTTCCTGGTTCCATCTGCTCCTGAGGCAAACCCTAACTTGCCCCTCCTCTGTTTGGTTACATAAGCCTAAAAATTCCTCTTTGGAGTAATCAAGTTTAAAATATATTCCTGTTACCATAAACCAAAGAGCCCTAAAACAAAAGTGAAGTGATCACAACTATCAGATTGTTTATATATCCATGAATCTTAGCCCCAGCATCAACCCAACTATAGATTGTTATAAGTGTTTTTCCTAAAACCATCTCACTGAAAAACTGTCGTTGTAATAATTGAAAATGGTTGATTCTCATGGTTTGCTGTATGACAATGGTATAATTCACTAGTTTGCAAATGACTGGTTGGCAATATTGGCTCCAAAATTTTCAGGCTCCAAATGTATGCATTAGTTCAGTAAAGATATGTGAATAAACATCCAGCATTATTGATTCATTTTTAAAAGGAGTTATCTCTTAAAAGCTTCTATCATTGCATTTGTCCCTAGTCCCTATTATGTACAGTTGTGTCATGAACTCTGGCTTGACTTGGTATTTAAAGGAATTAGGAACTGGAAATACTGTATTTCTAACATCAGCAAAGACATGTTCTTGGTCATTGTATTGATGGTTCACCTTGTGGTTTGCGGCTGTTTTTTCTCTCTCCAAAGTTGGTGCCTATTATCAACAGTTTAAACAGCAAATTATTGCAAACTGTAAATACATGCATATGTCCTTCCAAGTCATTCATTAGCAGTTTTGTTTTTCCCTGCCCACTGTGAGAAGTACTAAGATTTAATTGAAATTTATTTAAGCTATGCTATTATGTATAACATAATAATTTCAGTTATACAAAATGAATGAGCCATGAAGAAAATGACTGGTTCATCCTGAATGTTATAAACAATATGTAGGAGAGGAGAGATTTTAATTAGGGGTATATAAAGCTTTCAAGTTACCTAACAAATAAGAAAGATCTCTGTTTCCTTCTGAAAGAGAACATGATTTAGAAGCTGAAATAATCGTTTCCTTTGAAAGGACCCTATTTAACCATGCAGTTTTTTGGAAGCAAGGCAGGCAGTAAATTGGTGGGTTTCAGGTATTCCTATGTCCTATAGTGCAAATGCTACCTCAATCATACTTTAAGTAATTTGTAAATGATCTTATTTTTATGAATTGATAATTACTTAATATGTCATATTCCAGAGTTTTCCAAGAAGACAAAAAAGTTTAACAGGATAACAAGTGCTATTTAAAAAAAAAAAAAAGAAGACTTGTGGCAAAATAAATTTGAGAAACACTGGCTAACAAACTGGTTTCTTTCCTGCAGGGCTTCTCAGAATCTTTAACATGGTAATATGTATTGTGAATGGCCACCATAAAGATAACATTTCCCATAGTTATTTTACTGTGGGGTTCTTTTTGAGTAGAGTATTTGTGAAACTAGAATTCCTTAATACATGCTTTAAGTGATTTATTCAACCTATGTGTTAATTACCTACTAATATGTGGCAAGGATTAGAAATATTAATAAATGAGTAACTTAAGGCAGTCAAAGTTTCTGATAGAAGGGAAAACCTGCCTTTCCCTATCTTTGGTTAGTGAGCTAATAATAATGAACAGTGCCTGAAACAGTCAACACTGATGAGAGAAAGGTAAACATCTTTTACACTAATAACATATTTTGCCTTGAGCAGGTGAGGAAAGCAGGAAATTGGTGGTTTCCAGTGTCACTAATGTCCTGCTAATGTCAAATCTGAAAATTGCCAGACACAAGCCTACGTCTACTTTGCCTGCAAGAGCTCCTTAAAGGTGAATTGTTCGTGGGTTAATTTTTCAAATTGTCCTCCCAAAACACTTGCCCACAGTTTGGGGCCTGTTTGTCCTCTCAGGTTACCAGCTTCCAGGCTAATCTGGTACACGTTTAAATAAGGATTACTAAGATAGCAATATTTTTCTTCATATAAATAATTTGTATCTAGAGCTGGATGTGTCCCCTGGGTGTATATATGTTCTTGTATATTTCTAAGAAATGCTAATCAAAACAGAGAGTGGTTATTCTTACAATGCTTGCCCTGCATCCTTGGAAGTGGTCGGTAATGATGACAAACATTAGAATCTGTTCATGTATGATAGTTTCTTTTTAAAACGTCAGCTAGATTTTTATCCATCACAGACAAGTTTCAAGTCATGTGAGCTTGTTAAATAATTTGTTAATACAAAAGGCAATTAAGCAAAACCACCAACCATACACATGGCTTTAAGATCTTAATCTAAAGTGAAATTCATATCATTTATTTATATGTAACAATAAATGACCACTCTAGACACTTGAAATCATTTATTCAAGGCATTTTTACATAATCTTGCAATCATAGTGTAGGCATATAATAAAAGAATGTGAGAGTGTAAAGAAGAATATAAAGCCAGTGTCTGGGCATTTAAAATAAGAGCTCTTCAAAAAAGTTAAAAATGTTTTACAACTAGAATTCCTGAAAAATTTGGGAGAAACTAAAACTTCATTAAAAACATTACAATACCAAATCACATGTTACTCAGTTCATAGCAAGCAGTTATATATTAAATGTTTATATCCTGTGAGCTAAGACAACACATTTTACATTCAAGTTGAAATAATTCAGCACCATTTTGGCTAGAAGGTTAAATGAAATGCTTTAAGTGTTCAAAAGTGGCCCAGGACTTTTGGTAGCTGGGAATGAAATATGGCTATTGATTGAATATATTGATTGTGAATATGAATTCTAAACATAAAAAATATAGAAAAGGGTAATTTTTATTTATCAGTTATACTGTTAACTATCAAAACAACCTATTTTTAAAACAAAATATCTTCTGACCATAAATTCAATATTTTAACAAATTTGGTAAAGATAAATTCTTAGTACCATGATAATTTTAGTGAACTGCATTTCCTCTACAATCTAAGTATGGGGAACGTTTATGAGTGTGATTATCTCCTATGAGGTCAAGGAGAAAAAAAATTGTTCATTATTAAAAATAATGCCTAGTGAATAATTAGATGATAGCAATTGTGAATAAAGTCATTATGTAAAAATATAAAGATTTCCTGGAAATAGGCAAGTTATGTGTTTGTATGTTATGGTACTGTTGCGAGACTGAATCCTAGCCTCAAAGGTCAAGACATCTTTAATACAGACTGTGGTCTGAATAATTATGAGGCCACTAATATGGCATGTGGAAGACTCACTAAGTTATCTTTCCATTTAGCCAACTTTTTCACAGTTCTTATTAGTTTAAAAACCAGTCTCTTTTCAGTACTCAACATTCTTTGTATCATTTCTACTTCCTATTTAAAAGATTTTTTATTTAGAGTTTGGTAAGACTGGATTATATTTTTTATTTTATTAATGGATAAATTTTACCAGCTAATCATTATCTGTGAGTCTTGGTGGTTATTCAGAGAAGAGATTACTTGAGGTTCAAAAATATTGAGTGTTAAATCAATACTTGTGAGTTATGTGGGAGTGTTTAGGGGTGGGGAGGAATATTTATATAAGGAATAAGTGAGAATCTTTAGCCTCTTAATTGAAACTGTTTTTTTCTAAAATCAAGGAAATAGTATGTGTTACATTTAAAAGGCAGACACTTCAGGGGTTGGAAACATAGTTTTAACTATTAGTAACACATACATGCATATATCTATTCATTTTTAACATTTTCTTTAATAAACTATGGTCATGAAAAACAATAGTGCTTAAAACAGAAATTCTTTTAGACATGTACTTATGATGTTAAAAATGAAATAAGCTGAACCTCATGGGTTATAATGACGTATCAAATACTTATTGAGGTTAGGGACAATCATTTTCATATCCCAATGCCTAGCATGTGAGTGCCTAGTGTATATTAGGCCTTTAAATGATGATGGATGTACAGATAGATGGAAGGCCCATGGAATGATAGTAAATACATCTTCTCATATGTATCCAAAGGCCATGATATTAGCTAGTTTTTAGTGTAGGGGTAAGAATCTTAATGAAATGACAGGTCTTAAATCTGTAGATGCCAGTCTGGCTCAGTATTAATACTGACAGTAGTTTTTGTTTTTTAAAAAGCAAGTATATTAAAATATCTCTATTAGAAAAGATTACAATTTAAAAGGATCATTCTACAGTCTTAAAACTAAAAGCAATTTAAGGCAAAGAGGTACATCAAAGAAGCTATCCCATAGCTCAGATACTAGCTCAGTGGAAGTTCTGGGTCTCTATCAAGCTGTCTGTATTGTCTGTTGGTAAGTGTGTGCCCTGGCAGATGAGGATCATGTGGCCCACTCTATCTACCCTTGATTACTGTCCATCTCTAGCCCCTCTTGCCTTGCTAGGCACTCGTTGAGTGCAGAACGGTTACTTGTAGCTGGTGTTGACATTACAGCTCTATGACATATAATACAGGGATGCCAACTCACTTTTAAATTCTACCTAATGTGTGCTGGCACTGGAAATACCTTGCTTGAGATTTTAATACTGGTTAAGGGAGGAAAATTTCTGCTTAAGCACCACTAACTTAAACGTGTAATTTGATTTCTTTCTGTACCTTTTGAATCTCAGAAAAATAGAAATTCTCCAAATTCTGTTGTGACACATGGTTTCACAGTTTAAAGTAAAATCACAGCTGTCTCATGCAACACAGTCCTTGGTTTTGCAGAAAGTTGTTGTTTCTTTCCTTATTGACCAACATCTCAAGTATATAATGCTATGTGCTTTGCTAATTTGTATTATATTTCAGACACACACAAAAAAACATATATGACTGATTCCTGGATGACCTAGGATAATGTTCTTGTATCCATATACATTGTCATTTATTCTGGATAATTTAAAATCTTTCAGTCTTATTCTTTTTAAAGCTGATCATTTAAAAAATGTAGAAAAGTTGAAAATCCTAAGGTGTTTTTCATTAATATTTCTAAGTATTTTAGAGACAGTTGTGGTTTGGGGTACTTGTTTGAATGATTTTCATGTAAGCAAGGAAATTTTTTTGGCTAATAGTTTAATATACTTAAATGCATACTATCTCTGGATGTATTACATCTATCATCAGAATGACTTCCCATTGACACAGTTGTCCTATGTATAGCAGTCCCCAGAACAGTAATTTTAAGAATGCCAATTAAAAGGTCTCTGCCTGTAGGAAAACTAAAGAATAGAGGGGAGCATCAACAAAGGTCAGACAGGAGTTGGGCAGCTCAATTACTTAATTAATTCCAAAACAAAAGCTGACTTAAGTCAGAATGAAATTTTACACTTGACAGAAAGAAAGGAGTTTATCTACTAATTTTAAAATGTAAACATAAATTTTATATAGGGTGTAACTATCTGAATACATATATTGCCATTTCTCTGCTATATAGTAATATTTCTTGACACCAATGGTAACGTGTTTGTTCCTTCCTCAGCACCAAATGTGTCCATATCTATTTAAACAGTAGGAGCCTCATTTCTAAAGTAATCTATTCTAGGACATATATAAGCCAGTTATTATTATGGTTCACTAAAGTTTCAGAACTTTAGAAAATTCTCAGTTTAAAATAATTTTGACTCATTCATTGAAATATTTTTTTTCGTTTTGCACTATAATTTCAGAAGGAGCATAAGAAATTTGGATTTCTTTGAAAGAGCCAAGTGTGCAATTACAGACTTGAAACACTGCGTTAATTCACAAAGTAATGTGAATGATAATATTAAAAATTTCCAAAATAATGCCGATTTAAATGTTCAAAATCCAGTTATGTGCTTTGTTACAAAACAGTCCAAACAAAAATTCCTTTGTTGTTTTCTGTTCTCTCTTTCAAAATACATGAATCCTACTGAAGTTAATCTATTTTTTCCCACTTCAGAACACCAGGTACTGATTTATCCATTGGAAGTTTTGGCTTGCTTTCTAATACCTAGATTAAGAAAACAAAATAAGACAAGTTATTAACCTGATAATACTCTGAATGAGTATAGTAGACAAGTTTAAAGTCACCTTTTTAAAATATGTGTCTGTGTATACAGATAGATGGATAGATAGATAGCAATTTCCCTCAACCAAAGGGATAGTCACCTTCTGAAATTATCCATTAATACATTATTTTAATACTGATTTGAAGAAAGTGACTATGTCAGTAGCAGAAAGTGTATGCCTGATACCTACAAACTTGATGTTTAGAGTTAAAAGAAACATCCTCTGAAACAATCAAGGCTAAAGCAGGATTTATAGGAACAGCAGCCCTGGCCTGGTGAGTTCACTCCTTGCAGCAAGTGTGGCATGTCCACTAAGAAGCAGGTTCATGACCTCTGCACTGTCCTGCATTAGTCCTTTCCCAGCATGGTTCTGGATGTAGAATGTTACATTAACAAGCCGAGACTGGGTCAAAGCCAATAAACCTAATATTGTATTTATACTGTGATCATAGATCCCCACATAAATGAAATAAGAATCACTTAGTCCAAATCATAAACCATCAGTTTCCAAATAGTCATTTCTATGAAAAAAGAACTTAATCATGGTATCTTAGAATTGAACTGGGCCACAGAGTTACCTGGTTCATACGTTGGATTTACAGTGAGGAAGATGAGGGAGATAGGACACATCAAAGGCAGACACTTTCTTACTGGGTGGTTTTTACACACCAATAGACTGCTCTCAAATATTTGATTAGCATGAAAAACAATCGGTGAACTAAGAGATGATGTGTCTTTAAGAGTTAAAAAAAAGTACAATAACATTACCAACGGAATCACACGCACTTGCTTACAGAGCCATGGACTGACCACATGGCTTTAGGCAAGATACACACCTTGCTCAAGAAACTTCAAAGACTCCCCGTGGCCACCAGGATGAAGTTCAAACATTTTAGCTTGCTCTTCAGTGCTCGCTTTGATCTGGTCCCAAATTTTCCATTCTTTTTGCCCATGAAACTTATGCCTTAGCCAGACTAGAAGACTTGCTTTTCCAAACATGCCCTGCAATTTCTTCTTGCCATGCAGTTGCAGGTGATGTTGACTCCTCCCAGCATGCCCTTCCTTAACTCTCTCCAGTGCAGTCCTCCTCAGCCCTCAAGGCCCAATTCAAATGCTGTCCTAAAGCCACTCCTGAATCTCAGCCAGAGAAAATTTCGCCTTCCTCTGAACTCTGATCCCTACCAAGGGAGGCGAAAGTGAAAGTCAAAATATAAGAGGTGAGCATCATTCTAAAGGTGAGGGTTTCTTTCGCAAGTCAAGGTTTCTGTACTTCTCCCATTATTTTCCACTTGTAGAGAAGTATGAGCTCGTTATTTTATTACAAATCACTACCTATGGGTCCTTTCATTTTTTCATATTTTCATCTGATCAATATTGCTCATTAAAATTTTACATCAACCACTCTTGCAATTTATAGTCAGTGACAAGTGGCTAAAAAAAGAGAAAGAAACTATGCTGGAACAAAATAACAAGTTTTATTTGTTCTAAATATCTAGCAATACCCAATTCAATGGATTCTACTGATGACAAGCAAGACACCTTCTATACAACAACAGAATCACCTCACCAGACCTTTTCCTCATGGGAGGGCAGCAGTTGTACCTGAGAGTCACTTAGCTTATTGTAGCAGAGATCATCCTGTTTTGACTGCATTTTATTTTACCCCCCACCATGGAATTTTCATCTTGTATCAAAAATGAAAGTGCCAATGAATACATAATGAGTGAATAAATTAAGGAATTATAAAAATTAAGGGAAATTAATCCACTTATTTTAAATTATTTTACTTTAAGTTCCTCCTCTTCTGGGGATTTTCAGTTATACGGTGATCAGCTCCACACAATATGGGCCATAAACAGCCAGGTTTTCTGTATTTTGGGCATGTTCAGAAGAATATACTTGATAATCTTCTTTCAGTGCTACACCTTTGCTGTCATAGACTACATCTGTCTCTAATGCTATGATGACACTTAAAAAGCACAGGCTTTGCTTCTCTATGGAAATAAGGAAAAGGCTCCACTCCAAGATGAATGTAGCCCAATGCACTTTAAGCTCCACCTTCCTCCTGGCTAGGATCCCCAGTAGTGGGCAAAATATGCACAACCAGATAGGTTTATCTGTACTTTGGAAAGCCCACCAACTACAGGTTCATCTGCAGCAACCACTTGGTTTGTGTAGCAGGGAGAAATTTCTATAAATTTTAAGTTTCTAGTGTAGCTCTGTTAGACACCTTTCTGCATGATCCATAGGCACTCTTACATCACAGCAAAGCTGACATGTGTTCAGTATCACTCTAATGGTGTTCTTGTGTTGGGAAGGTATCACTCCCAGGTGGCATATGTAGTTAGAATCTATAACCCAGCATCACTAGAGCAGGCAGTGCTTAAGGGGTCAAGGTGGGACAGAGAGACAAGAACGCAAAACTACCCTTTAATTACTCTCATCAAAGCACCACACCTGTAATATTTACATGCTGGGATTCCTTCTAAGATTTCATTCAAGGAAGGGTTTCAGGACTAGGAAAATTATGAAGGCACCTCCATACAAGCCTCCTTTTGCAGGGTATTTCCCTATTACTTGTGTTTGTAGAACTCAAATATGTGAAATATTGATTTCTACAGAACAGGTGGTCTGACCTCTTCAGCTGCATGCTTTAAGACCGTCACTTTCAAAGTGTACTTTGAAGAACTCTAGGAATTTCTTCAGGGCTCCTTCATGGACTATGGGGAAGAGGCGGGAAACCCAACTCTCTGGGCTCCCACAAGGTTATCCACACTGCATATTGCATATTTTACAGACTCAGCTGCCATAGACTTTGAGGGTAAACAATGTGCTCTGTGTCTTGTCTTAAAAGCTAAGTTTCAGGGTGATAAAAACCTGAGTACATCCCCTTCTCCATTCTCTAGCATTATCAAAAAAAGATCAGCTCTAATTATGTTATAGTACAGAAGCTACCGTTTTCTACCTTTGGTCTATTTTACAAGGAAGCTGCAGTAGTAGTGAAAACAAATGTGTATAATGCCTATCAATGAATTAAGACTCATTGTCAGGAGAATTACTTAGCTAGGCAAATAGGACTCACGGTGAAATTGTGCAGCCCGAGGCATATGCATGATGTCCTGTGTAGCGAATTTCACAGCGGACGACATTGTTGGTATAGTCTGACTCAGGCACCAGGTAGCTGGGGTTCACACTGACCTAGGCAACATAAACATCATCTGTGTTTCAGATTTTATTAGCAGTGTTTACTGGTTAATTTCTTCCTATTTTCACAGGGCTAGAACAGAGGCAATGTGCTCCAACTAAATCAAGCAGGGAGGGGGTGTAAGTTAGGCACATGGTTCAACTCTGGAGAAGTTATCGAAGGAGGCTGTATATTTTTCCCTAAGTTCTTTCAAATAAGAATTTTTAAAATATATCTAGGTTGGTTTAGAAGTACTTCTGGAAGATGTATAATTGCTTGAAGGACCGTGATTATTTAACATTGGAATCCAGAGAAGAGGCCCATGAGTTGCAACTGAAATAAATTATGGGTACATATTCAAAGTTCTCTACCTTTAGAATATAGTTTCCAGGTTTTACATCTGTAATATCAATCCACTGGCAGTCTATGTCTGCATTATAGGTATCATAGCAGCCAGGACTCAGCCCCTGAAACAAATAAAATTCAAAAATTAAAAAGATGGTATATGGCTAGAATGTGCTAAAGAATATGCTTATTATTTGCAAATTAAATTTTAAGTTAGTACTTACAAGAGTTTGACATAAAACTATACTTATATTGCATCTCCTTTGAGAAGTATATATTACTCAGCCTTATAGCACCTCCAGCTAAAAAAAATACAGGACTAATATAAGTAGTAGTACACCTCGCTTCTTAAAATTGTCATAAATCACTAGTGATAAATACAATCTTAAGTGACAAAATAGGCCTCTACCAAAATTCTTGAATATTACCAGTTCAGGAATAAAGGCCATGTAATAATCAACTTGACTCAAATGTCTTGTTATCAGTGGAACTCTCTCCAATTTCTCTTCTTGGAAATTACCTTCCTATACTCTGAATATCCAAGATACTCTGTGTATAGATTTTATGGTATTTATCCTTCTCTCCTCTATATTAAAGTCATACTATATAAGAATATATCTAACTAGAGATTGTAAGCTCCCCAAGGACAGAGTCATATTGCATTTTTGAATAGTTAACACTTATGAACTATGTAGTATATGCCAGGATCAATTAAACATGTTAAATATATAAATTTAATTCTCACAACTACATGAGGCAGGAGGTAGTATTAACCCATTTTACAAATAAAGAAACTGAGGCACTATAAGGTCAAACAGCTCACACAAGAATATACAGCTAGTTAATGGCTGAGCTGGTTTTGAGTTTAGGCATTTGGGGTCCGGGGTCCCTGATTGTAACCACGACACTATGTTCTTTTTCACATCATCACTGAATATTTTGTTGTATTAAAGGGATGATTGCCACATCAACTCTACTTGCAAAGGTAGTCACTTCAATAAGTAAATGAGTGCCTTCTACAGGCTGAGAAGAGAAAAACACCACTAAGATATGGTCCTTGCTCTCCAGAAAGTTATAGCCTGGTGAAATTTGCTCAAATTGGAGTCCATAGGTATATTCTTGATTCCACTGGTTCTTCATCAGACGTTTTAACTGTTGTATTTGCAGTCTAATACTAATCAAAATGAATTAAAAAGTGTAGGCTAGAATCATTTAAACTCAATACCATGATTTAATTTCAGCAACCAAAATTGTTTGGTGCTTAAGATCACCTTGGTCACCAGAGAGATGGCAGAATCATCTAAAGCGTGTTCTACTAGTGCTGGTTTGCCTGTGGTTTGATTTGGGAAGAATGGGGGAGAACTGTGCTCTCATACAGCACACAGTAGTACAGATAGGCCAAACTCAAAAAGTACCTGTGCCACAGCAGTGAGAACCATTTTCCCACTTTGGTCCATACCAACTTGTGGTCATTCGTTAACCTTATGTTGAGTAGTCAATATATTATGAAGAATTTTCTGTTTCTGATTTCCAGCACATAATTCTGATTCTGGCACATAATATATATTCAGTAAGTGTTAGCTATTATTGTTGCTGCTACTACTACTACTACCACTACTACTACTACTACCACTACTACCACCACCACCTTCATGGCACTGTAAGGGAGTCACTGGATTAGATACCCATTTAAGACTGGTTTAAATAATGCTACAATGCTTATCTTACCTTTAAGTGAACAAAAGAACTTTAAAGAATGCTGAAATTGCCACTCTACCTTACTCAAGTGGCAGACTTTAAGTATAAGCTTTGATTATTTGAACTGGCAAACAAAAAAGGAGTTTTTCAGGGCAGTAAGCAAACAGGCATTTCCTGTATTCAAACTTTAAAAACTTTTAAAAAAATGTAGAACCTTAGCCAAGCCTATATAGATTAACTATTTGGTTTTAGCAAAACATAACTGTTTGTTACATAAATTAATGAGGTTGATGTAACTTTCTAGTTTCGTATATATTTAATATGTAAATTTGTTATCTAAGAACTTATATGAAAGCATAAATATAAAGAAGTCCTATCTAGTATTACTTTTGGATACATTTAAAAACTTTATAATACAACTAATCTAAGTCAATACTGGGACTTTGTGAGAATTTTTTTTTCCCTTTAAATGAAGCCCATGTTCAAGAAACACCAGTCTAGTGAAAAACACAAACACATTAGTCATTTGTAGTGTAAGACCTAGTGAATAATGGTTAAATAGGACACAAACGGAGGATAATTAACAAGAAAGCTACCTTGCTGATTCACTTCATTATAAACAGAAACGAACACACCATTGTAAAGCAATTATACTCCAATAAAGATGTTAAAAAAAAAAAAAGCTACCACATAAAAAGAAGTAGGGTCACCCCCCACGGAACTGGGGGACTCACATGCTATAAATACCTATAGTCTTAGATTCAAATATTTCAGCAGTGAGCTGTCCAGAGTGCCTCTTCTTCTAAAGGAAGAAAATAAACTCCAGGTCCACTGCACAGGTGGGTGCTGTGGGACTTAGAGATCACTGAGTGAAAAGGGGACCTCTATATACACATATGTGTAATGTGTGGGTAGGTTACATCTCTTTTGCTTAAAGAGTAAGTCCTGCCCCAGGGCGAGAGGAATTGAACCCTTACCCCTCCAATTGCTATGATGTTCTAAGCTGAGGGAAAGAAACAACGATAACATTTAGGCCACCAGAAAGCTTCCTGCCACAGCCCTGGAATTTGCTTCCCAAGATGCCAGCTGCTGATCCTTTTGTGCCCTGAGTTATGTACATTCACTACTCCCTGCCAAGATTTCCGCTGGAGTAAAATTATAATGTCCTTTTACAAATTAGGGTTTCTTATGGAAATACTGGCACAGCTTTTAAATGACACACATTTTCCCATTATAAGACATACAAACTGCTTAGGACAGCACTCTTTTTAAAAATCCATCCAAAGGACATCTGACATCAATTATACTGTAGGTTTAAATATATATGCATGGAGAAAGAAACTGTGTCCTCTGCTCTTCTTCATATGATTAAAAGAGACATTTTTAAAAGTACTTTTTAAGAAACTTATTTTCTGGCCTTTTGCTAATCCCAATCACCATTCTATTTTTAGTTTAATAGGTAGAGGGAGGAATAGTTTTGCAGGTGACAAAACAGATATCTTTTCTACAATTGCTTACCAATCAAGTTAAAGAATACAGAATGAGTGCAGAAACTGGAAACCATTAGGATTTTTTCAGATAATAAACTACTGCTTTTCACTGTAGAACATAACAGGTAGGCACATTGACTTTCTGTGATGATGAAATACTTTAAAAGTAATTTGGATCATCAAGCCATCCCTTTCCTTTTCCCAATAATTTACCATATGGACTAGATGACCCCCTAAATAAAATAGTTTTTTCTTTTAAAAAGAGCCTGCAGGAAAGAAAATAGAAGACTGTTTTCTCTCTGAAGCCTGTGGGTTCTTGATTCCAGGTTGCCACCCTACCTGTGTGTGTGCAGTACATGCAAACCGCCTATGGTAGCCGTAGTCACAGGATGTGTCCTCAAGACAGAAACTTGCTTTGTGGCCTTCAGCCACTCTCCTCTGGGTGCTGGCATCAAGCAGGTCATAGTGGCTGAATTCATCCATGCTGTGGTAATGTCTAATGTCCCACACAACACAGAGACAGTGGTCAGTAACATACAGAGAAAGCAACGAGGATTCTAGATGACATCCCCACTGCTTCCTGCACTTGTTTTCACATCAAAATTGAGATCAAGTTGATCTTCTTCAAGGTAGATTCATGCTAGATTTTTTTTCCAGGACAAAAATCTATCAAAATTATAAGGCTTTAACTTTGCTACTAGGAAAAA
The DNA here is from genome assembly GCF_964270905.1 of Leucopleurus acutus. NCBI lineage: Eukaryota > Metazoa > Chordata > Mammalia > Artiodactyla > Delphinidae > Leucopleurus > Leucopleurus acutus. The sequence goes on along the minus strand of NC_139145.1, from coordinate 75,810,448 downwards.
AAGACCTACTTTGAGTATGTTGCTTTTCTATTTCACTCTGTTTTATATTTGAATATTAAATAGAGATAGATAGTAAATTATCTTTGTTTAAGTGAAACTTGCCATATGTTATCTAGTATATCTCCTTTGGCTGCCACTACCGATGCTTCATTCCAAAATAGAAGAGCACTTGTCTCTTGGGAGGTTTCTGTAAAATTTTTAAAAAATGTGTTCTCACACATTTAAAATCCTTACTAAAATGCAAAGGAGAAATAAAGGCATGTTTTATCCACCATTATTATTTAACTAGTATAAACTTTTATTTAGAAATAATTCTATTTTATCAGCAAATTAGGTGCTCACATCTATTTTCCTCCTTTCATTAAAGTGAAGGTGCTGAGCTGTTCATCTTCTCACATAAGGAAAGAACAAGAAGAAATGGCTTGAACTATAGAAAGTTTAAGGGCACAAAACAGGATTTCCTGGCAGTAAACACCTAGGCAAGTTACCAAGTCAAACTATAGAATTACCTTATGTGAAAATATTTAAATTTAGGATAAAACAAGCAACTACCTTTTGCTTGGGTTTGATACAGGCCTTTTAAAAGATTGAGGTAAGCCCTTCTCAGTTCATGGAGTAAGTCATCTACATCTTTCTTTGAGAACGGTATCTGAATCCTTTTCATAATGTGTGATCTTTATTAAATGCTATGAAATGCTAACTAATTATAGATGATCTTGACTGTAATAGGCTTTTTTAGAACTCTTACCTGTAGTACATTGGGATAAAATTCTAGTGAAGCTAATTGCTGTATCCTATCAACAGTTTTAATAAGCTGGGCTTAGAGTTTCCAGTTTAAAAGATAACAGGATATAGTAGTTGATGTATTATTTTAAAGATAGATTTCCTTGATTATGTCAAATCACACAGAGAGAAATTCTAAATGTAAATAACAGCAATTTTCTCTCTTTGTGTAAGAATTTGTCATATCAAGAATCACCTGTAAAATGAAAAAGCAACTCAAAAGTACCCAAGAGGCCCATCCACTTACTGGTGACAACTGTGCCATTCCCAGGAATATCTCGGTCGGCTTGGTAAGAAATCTGATGTCCCTTGGTTTTTCACTCTTTGGGGAAATCTTAGCAGCACCCTGTGATCATAATCTCTGACATCTGCCCTGTATGCTGAGCTGTGATTTTGAAAAAAGAAACATTATTATTTTCACAGAATATTAACTAAAGACAAAATTATAAGCAAAACCTTTCCATTTTATAATGGTCACTACCCTCTTCCCCCAACTAGGCTATCAGTTCCAAGAGACCAGGGCATTTTGCATACATTTTTGTCTTAAACAGTTAACTAAGATGTAAAGTGGGGAAGTAACTCTAATAAAAGAGTATTCCCAGATTAGATAAATAATTTAGTAACTATCTTTAAAACAACGGCATTACTGTAGTAATATAGGGAATGCAATGGTGTGTGGTGCAAGACTCTAGAATGAAGATGATGAGCTTGGATTTCTTCTTTTAGCTGGACAGTTTTAAAGGAAGTGGAAGAAATTTACAAAATAAATTTTTTCTTATTTATTTTGTGTGAATATAGATATTTAAATACTATTGATGACCTTATTTTACATTAAAAAAATTTTTATGCATCTTATCAAATCATCTTTTGCTCCCTCTGCTGGTTTCCCAGCAGCAAACTCAGGGAATTCCATTCCCCAAATTGCTAAGATTTTATTTTAGGACTAATGCAAAAACAAAGCTCTTGCTCATGCTCGTATTCTGGCTGAAGTAATACCAAAATAACTAAGTTAATTGTGGCTTCAAATAAAAGAAGAAAACTATGACACCCAATAAGGGGTGCCGTACTGGCAAAGTGGCTCCCAAACTTTTAAAGGGGTATTAACAAGCTCTTCCATTACAGTATTTTTTCCACGTTATAGTTTAATAAAACCTTATTGGAAACAGTTGGCTCCAGAGTTTAAGGATCTTGGAAAAAGAATAGGAGACACACACACACACGCACACACACACGCACACACACACTCTCCAGGATAGGGTTTGTTTCATCTCCCTGACTTGTGCCACAGTTTGAAAGTCAGAACCCACAGAAATCTTCAAAATTTTAACTCTCCATCCAGGTCAGCATGCCCAGGAGAATACGTTCCACTTCCCAACTCCTCTCTGCACGGAACAAGAGTGGTCAGAACCAGGCACTTGGGCAGCACCCCCGGAACCAAGACGGAGGAGCTGGGCCGAGGAGATACAGCTGGTACCTGGCCAAGCAGTTTTCCTCCGCAGCGCATCTCAGGTTGTACATGGCCGTCTTTTGCACGTACGTGGACGCCTGGATGTAGTAGGGGTCGGGCACCAGGTCCGGAAGACCTAAACGTCAGCCAGGCGATAGGCAAAAACAGTGAGACAACTCCGCGGCCCTCACCCTGGCTCCGGGTCCCTCCATGTCCCTTACTCCTCACCCTTCACCCAGCCGGACTGCGGTTGTAGGGCTGCGGCTAGCAGAAGAATGGGGACGCCGAGGGCTGCAAAGCAATGTGGAAAGAAAGCAGGAGGGGCCAGGCGCGCGGTTTGCAGCAGATTCCAGGGCTGCCTCTGCAGGAGCAGGGGGAGGGATGGGATCTGCATGGACTGAGGCCTGCCGCGCCCAGGCAGCCACGTCGGGGAGCCACAGAGTTGGGGAAAGGGTGCGCGGGTGTTTCCGGCGACTTGGGGGTGCTTACCATACTGGAAGTAGCCGGTGCCATATCCGGGCCGGTACCTGCTCCCAGGCCTGGGCCTTTCGTATGTGTCGTAGTAGTTGTAATAGGGGTTGTCGTCGGTGTACTTGTAGGGGTTGTACGGGTCGTCGCCCACCATGCCGTCCACGTCCACGCGGTTGGGCGGCCGCAGGTTACTGAGCGCCGGGAGCTCTCCTGGCGCCGTCTGGTTACCGGTGCGCGGGGCCCCAGACATTGAGTAGCCAGCTTGGAACCAGTGGCGGGCGGCGGGCCTGGGGCGGCCAGCTGCGGCTCCAGACGAGCCGGCCGTCCGCGCCCGCGCCGCCACCGTGCGGTTGTTGCGGAGCAGCAAGATTGGCGTGCGCAGCTGCGGGGCGGTGGCGTTGGCGGCGCCCGGGGCGGTGGCGCCCGGGTCTCGCCGGCGCTGTGGCTGGTACTGCGAGCCCAGGCTCAGCAAGCTGAACACCTGCCCGTTGTTCTCCCATTGGATCTTCTGGCGCCAGGCGCCCGGAGCCGCCGGCTGCTCGCGAGGCGGCTGCTGGTGGCCGGCGGCCGGCGGGGCGCAGCGCACGAGTGCGCAGAGCTGCAGCGGCCCGAGCAGGAGTGCGGTCCAGGCGTAGTGCATCGCTCCCTTTGCTGGATTGTCCCCGCTCCGGGAGGACGTAGCTCGGAGAAAAAAAAAAAAAAAGAAAGACGGGGCTCAAATCACGAGAGGGAGGGAGAAATCTTCAACTAGGGAGGCGGACTGGGCTCGCGTCTATCTCAGTCCCCACCAAGCAGTGCCAAGGATGGGCTACAGACCCTCTCCAGTAAAGGCTGCTGCTGGGACGTGGCACTCGCCTCTCTCCTCTTTCTCAGTCCTTCTGGAAGGCGACGGGGAGCGGCGTGGCGGCCCCGGCGAACGGGCAGTGTCTGGAGTGAAGGAAGGAGGAGAGATTTTAAACTTTCTGGCACATTTGCAAAGTTACACAAGCCGTTCTGGCCCGGCCGCCCCTCCGCTATTTGTTCACGTAATGTGATTGGAAACGTGCAAGGCGGACAGCTCCTCGCCTCTGCCCCTCCCTCCCCTCCCCGTCTTGTCCTCCTCCCCCCAGACACGTTGCACAGGGAGCGTTAAGGGGAAAGAACAAAACGGAACACACATCCTGAGACACGCTCTTAATCTGGGGCGAACATGCAGGAATTTCAAAAGACTCAGACAGGCAAAGCCAGCCAGGCCATGGGGCGACGCCAAAATATGCACGAAGAAAAATGCTATTAGGTCACCAGCCCTGCAGAGGCGGGAAGTCGGGAGGTGGGGAGGGTGCTGGGGGCGAGAGTCGGGGATGGGGGGAGGGGGGAGGGGGAGGGGGAAAGTGGGCGGAGGAACGATTGTGACTAACTTATCCATAAGGAGTTAACCAGACAAATTTCCACACGCCTCGCTTTTATGGGAAGCGCCTTCAGCAAATAAACCCCAAGATATGAAATTTTGTTTTTCTGTGTGTAGGTAATATGAGAAATGGGTTACAAATTTATTTCCTCCAGTGAATATTTTAATAACCAAAAGTAAAATTTTACAGGGAACAAAGCCAGCTAACGCTGAAGTGATGAATAAACCTGTCTCTTTCAAAATGCAGGCCTGAATTGTACTTTAAGTGGAAGTGAAGAACCATCTTTCATTTCCACAGTGTCTCTCAGGAAGTTTCAGTAAAGGGGGCTAGAGCAAGTCTGCCTTAGCACTCAGAAGGCAGTTTCAAATATGCATTTCATCTGATTTTTTTCTCTTTATATGTTTAATAAGGAGGTTTGACTTTGGATTAAAAAAAAACTTAACCATTTGTTAAATGTTGAAAAGTCAGTAAAGAATCCTTTGGTGTTTGATTGATCTTCCAAGCTAAACAAAGAGGTTGAGGAAGAAACAGCCTTGGGTTTCAGATTTTGGTAAAGAGAAGGGAATGGGAGTGGCCAGAGGAGAATGTGTAGGAGGCTGTGGGTAGGAGATAGGTAATGCTGACTGGAAAGGGATGCTTAATGGACGAGTTGTTCACATGCCACTCAGGGTTTGGGCAGTGCTGGAAGCATTTCAAAGAAAAATATTTAACGGTTTAATTTAAAACTACAGTCAGAACCAGGTTTTATTAACCTTTTAATTGGACTCATCATTGATTGGGCCATTGTCTAGATACACTTCAATATTCACCTATCACTGTTGGTCTCTGTCTCTTGATGATTAACCACCACATTTGGATTGTGTCGTGGACCTCTGCTGATTTGACTGCCCAACACACATTTCACTTGTTTTCTGGTCAGAACAACTGTATCTTCCTTTTGGAAACTTCCCCTACCCAGTTGCATGGTGGGACTGACTGAGCATTCGTGAGACTTCCCCCACTTCAAACGGTGGTCATTAGACTCAAGCATGGCTAATCAAACCATCTCCCTAGAGTTCAAATCTTGAGCAGAAGTACACAAAGGTCAGAAATGTTGGAGCCCGCTCTTCCCGCTAGTAAAGAAAGTTTCTGTGAGTTGTTGCTACACAGATTCCCCTTAAGGTGTCTTGGGCCAGTACCTTCGAAGGCCTGGTTCTTCAGCTTTTCCTTCCATTTTTCCACTGCATTCCTTTGTGGCTTAATGTGGTCAGAGTCAATTTCTGTTGTTTACCACTCAAGAACCCTGATTGACACTAAGGTGAGGGTTGGCTGGTTCTCTCACGTAATCAGATCTCATGATTCTGAATCCAAGGTGATGCGTTTGGCTTTTACTGAGTCAATTAAGATTTGCTCTGCTGTGTCCACACACCATCCTTGATCACAAATGGGTGTCAGGTGGAAGCTTGCCTATGGATTGCCAGATCTCTTACTTAAATATTGAAGATAAAAATTCAAGTGCAAATCCCATGGATGATGGCAGGTCAGCAGTGCTATCCCTCTGTATGAAGTTCAGAGACATCTCTAGCTATCATGTTATAGACTTGCGGCAGAACTTAAACTACTCAATTCCCCAAACGCACTAAGAGAAGGAGTAAAAAGAAGAAGCAGGTGTATATAATTTGGATGGACGGGCCAAATTATAGGAGAATCAGGAAGGGAGAGAGTATAATTATCTCTCATCAGAAAAATGTTCTATATTCACCCATGAAGAGCTTGTTCGCCAGGAAAGAGAAGCCCACAACTGCTAGGGCTTGACCACACGTTGCTGAGGGAAGACCTCTGCTATGGAGTTCAGACTGTCAGAGTGGCAAACCCGAGTGTCCCTTAATGGGAGGGTAGAAAATTTTTCCTGGATCTTGGATAAAATACTCTTGCTTCCAATCCTGGTGTTTACATAAAAAAGCTGTGTATCTTTGGACAGCTGACTTACTTTCCCTGGCTCTTAGTTTTATGTAGGATTCAAGGATTAACTCAGATCCTTTCTAAAGTATTTTCCCTGTTTTAAAATCACTGATTTTTGTGAATAGCCAAGTAACTCCAGTTACTTTCAATTCATTCACTATAACGTTTCATTATGATTATTAATATTTAATTGAATAACTCCTTTAGTTGGACTTTAAAGCTTTGGATGTATTTTATGTGTGAGAGTGTGCAGACTGCCATTTTCCCTTTTTAAATATTTCCCTTCAGAAATTCAGTGTACATTTGTTTTACAAATATTTCTTGAATACAGTTATACTGTGAAGTGTAGTATACCGTAATGGTGATTTGCCCACCTGGGCACTCAATGAATGTCAATTGATTAACTCATCAAAATTTATGGCTGAATGAAGTTCACCATTATTTTCAAATTTGCTCCAACAGACTTAAAAATTTCTTGTCAGAATAAAATAACTAGAATAGTAATGTGTGCACTATTTATTTTCCTTTAAACACACAACACTACTTTAGGGGGGAAAACACATTACCCTTTGTTATACTTCCTCATGAGATGGTTAGTTGCTTTTCTTTCTCTTCCCCTTTCTCTAAATTCTCTCTACCTTATGACTCAGCCAACTGAAAACAAACATGTGGCTAGCACATTGGGGACAATTGAAAGTGTTTGCAAACCCTGTGAGAGACAGTCTAGCCACACATTGTGCCTTCTGTTCAATGACAAAGCTATTATTCACAAAATTGGAGAAACTACAGTTCCTTCTACTCAACACTGAAATAATCATGAATCATGACAATAATAACTGCAGCTACATCAAGATACCTTTGCTTTTAGCTTTAGTAAGATCCATAGCTGATTCCACTTTGACTCTGAGATCTTCTTTTGTGGACAATTCTACAGTATATAGCATAAGAGGAAAAGAGATGGAATTATGCTATTTTTTTCAAGGTTCTAGAATATCAATATCAAGAATTTAAACTGCAGTGTCTGTCACATTGATTAAGAAGTGAAAGTTGTTGGGACTTCCCTGGTGGTGCAGTGGTTAATAATCCACCTGCCAATGCACAGGACACGGGTTCAAGCCCTGGTCCAGGAAGATCCCACATGCCGTGAAGCAACTAAGCCCATGCGCCACCACTGAGCCTGCACGCTAGAGCCCGTGAGCCACAACTACTGAGCCCGCGTGCCTAGACCCCGTGCTCCACAACAAGAGAAGTCACCGCAATGAGAAGTCCACACACTGCAACGAAGAGTAGCCCCGCTCACTGCAACTAGAGAAATCCCACGCACAGCAACGAAGACCCAACGCAGCCAAGAATAAATAATTTTTTTTACATCTTTATTGGAGTATAATTGCTTTACAATGGTGTGTTAGTTTCTGCTTTATAACAAAGTGAATCAGTTATACATATGTTCCCATATCTCTTCCCTCTTGCGTCTCCCTCCCTCCCACCCTCCCTATCCCACCCCTCTAGGTGGTCACAAAGCACCGAGCTGATCTCCCTGTGCTATGCAGCTGCTTCCCACTAGCTAGCTATTTTACATTTGGTAGTGTATATATGTCCATGCCACTCTCTCACTTTGTCACAGCTTACCATTCCGCCTCCCCACAACCTCAAGTCCATTCTCTAGTAGGTCTGTGTCTTTATTCCCGTCTTACCCCTAGGTTCTTCATGACAATTTTTTTTCTTAGATTCCATATATATGTGTTAGCATACGGTATTTGTCTTTCTCTTTCTGACTTACTTCACTCTGTATGACAGACTGTAGGTCCATCCACCTCACTACAAATAACTCAATTTTGTTTCTTTATATGGCTGAGTAATATTCCATTGTATATATGTGCCACATCTTCTTTATCCATTCATCCGATGATGGACACTTAGGTTGCTTCCATCTCCTGTGAAAGTTTCTATAAGACTGTTCTTATATTTGTAAACTGTATTCATATATGTGGGATAATTCGTATAAATGGAAAGTAGAGTTACGCAGAAAGCCAGAACACTAATGCCTTGGTGGAAGGACTCTGAGTTGAGCACAGATTCTTTAGTTTGGGGTTCAGGAAGCTCATACAAATGTCGTTCATTGGTAGACTAATGTTCATACGTGCTTTGGTGCCATGCAGTTTGAAAACATCACAGAGAATAAAATCAACAAAGAAAGTGGGAAGTTGGAGATGTGTAAGTGAGAAATGATTGAGAAAAAAGTAGGCATGATATCCAACACAAGGGAGATGAATTGAGAGGTGAATGAAAACACTAAGCACATTTTTGAAGGTAATTTAGAAAGGAGTACAGCGTGAACCAGAAGTCTTTGGACCAGAAATCTTCTTACTTAGGGTAAAATGGAGGAGAAGAGCAAGTTAGTTTTGAAGTTAACAATGTGCTTGTGTTCCCTTGACCTCATTCTTACCTTCTGCCACATACCACTTCCAGGTACTCGCTCAAATATAAAAAGTAGACTGTTGGTACACACTTATCTCTGTGTCAAGGCTGAAATGAAAAAAAAAACAAAACAAAACTGTAAACAGACCAGATAGAAGAATTCCAGAAATAATGAATTTTAAAATATCTTGTTTGGTTACTTATCTCCTTGGGCCACCTAGGGAATGGAAAAGTGGAGCTTAACCCTAGGGAATGGAAAAGTATTTTTTTCTAGTGTCTTTATCGCATATTCATATGTGATTAAGTAAATATTGTTAGTCACTATAACAAAACGGGAAGATGAGAAGGGGTGAAGTTATGATAGGAGAATGAGTCTTTGAAATTCAGTTAATCAGAGTTCAAAGTAATTTGGTTACATTGACCACAGAAATAAGGGGTCAGCCTTATTTTTGGCAAAACTGCCTACAAATGAAGTCCAAGTGATTCGATTGGACGTGATGGACTGTCCATGACAAAGAATCCACTGTTCTTCATGCCATGAGTTGTACTAGGGTCATTCCTGTTTTTAATTGATACAATGAAGTGTGTCCTTTGGTCCATGTCCTGCCTTATTTGCTGCTTCTCAGCTCTTCCTGGATTCAGCTTCATTGTCTCAGAACCCTAAAAGTTATTTAATACAACCTGGATATGATCCTCTGAGATGGTGGGATAGAGGTCAGGGGAACATTCATGCTTAACTAAGGTGTCCCCATCTACTTGTCACATGCTATGATTGCAGTCCACCATCAGATCGTCTTCCCTCTGCTTTAACTTAACCCAAAGTGCCCTGCCTTCATTTAGTATCCAGGAGGACTAAGACCACAGATTACTAACAACCTACTGCAAATTATATGGAGTTGTATTATTTTCTCTCTCTCCCGTAAGACAGTAGTTCTCAGAACATTTGAGGGTGTTATGGATGTTTGGAGTAAAGGCGGAGTGAAGAAAGATCTTGATGGGGCTCTAGAGGTGAAAACCTGTTTACTAATCGTTGCTCAAGATGAGCTTTGAGAATCATTGTTCTTTCTCTTTCTGTTATTATTAGAAAATTGCTTATTTCACCATCTCACTTCTTCTTGATTATATAGCACCTTAAGCAAAGAATCAAAGACTTTTATATCATGGCTCTTAAAGCTATGATATAGCTTTTAAAGCAGGTCCAGTTAGTTATATAGTTAGTACGTTGTTGTAAACACGGGTTTCTTTGGCTTCTATGTATTTTCTTTTCCTACTTTTCAGCTATTTCATGGATCACAGCCATCCCTTCCAGAAAGTGGCAGATAAAAAGAGAAAAATTGAAGCTCATAAAGTGTGTGGGAACTCTGTCTCCTATAGGTCACATAATGGCACTGAACAGTTTGACCACTATTCTGGGCTACTTATGGGAACAAGACAGGCTTTTCTGCCAGTGACATATCTCTTATACTTTATTCTCAACAGTCTATATAAGTTTTTGCAAATAATTAATACAAGAGCCTATGATACAATGGCATATTTGGAAACATTAAATGAATTGATTAAATGAAAATATTAAATGAATATTAAGTGAAACTTGTAAATGAATGTATACAACCTCAAAATGATCCATGACGAAGGAATCTCTCATGCCCAAAAAATGAGTTGAATACACAAGGCCTTTTCAAACTTGCTAAATGGATTCTCAGTAGAAGAAGGAAATAATAAGGAAATGAATAGTAATAAAAATAGCAACTTAATCACTCTCTTTAAAGGACACTACTGGTCCTCTCATTAACAATAAGCATTTCTATTTCTTGTCATTTGCAATGCTTCTGACACAGTGTAAAGTGCTTAAATGTATTACCTCATTTTATCCTCACAACAACCCTGTGAGCTGGTTATTAATACCTCCATTTTATGAATAGAAAACAGAGGCTTAGATAGATTAAGCAACACGCTCAGGTAAAAATGGACAAAACTAGATCTTGAACCTCAGGTTTATCCTGTTATAAACACTATATTACTCTTGCCACGTGAAGTAGAATAAAGGTAAGTAATAGTCTCTTTCATTTTCTTTCTTTGTTTTAATTATTGGAAAATTAGGCTTAGTGACTCACTGAAGGAGGTTGTGGCCAGGTCAATTAAATGACTTGCAATGACTGTTTACCTAGTGCCTAAGGGTAAACGGCTTTGGGATAACTGGTTGATGGAGACAGACAGTCCTTGGATAACTATTACCTCTACTATTTACTAACAGGGAGTTCTTGGACGAATTAAGTGTTCTGAGACTCAGGTTTCTCAAGCAAAAATAAAGATAATAAGACTTATCTTGTAGGAAGTGTTGTGAGGATGAAATATTTGTAAGTATATGGCAGAGAATCTAGCTTACATTAGGCAGTAAGTAGGTGATAACTGTTGTTAATGCTTGGTACTTAGACATTACAATTTAAAAGTCAACAAGACTATTTGTGTATAAACAATTATGCAGAAAGGAGTTTTCTCTAAACATGGAAAAAGAGGCATTATTTAATTTTTAAAGTGCCTGTTTTGTAACTTTGAGGCAAGAAGATTCTTTAAAAAATAAGTCAGCTTTATTTAGCTATAATTTACATAAAATAAGATGTGTAACTTGCAAGTACACAGTTTGATGAGTTTTAACAAATGCATATGTCTTTGTAATCAGCACCACAATCAGGATATAGACTATTTCCATCATTCCATGAAGTCTCCATGAGCCCACCCGACCCCTGCCCCAGGAAACCACAGATCTGACTTTTTTTCACCTAGATTAGTTTTATCTGCTCTAGGACTTCATATAAGTAGGAATTATGCAGCAGCTATCCTTTTGTGTCTGTTCTTTTGCTCAGCATGTCTAAGATTCATCCATGTTGTTGCTCAATCTGCAGTTCATTTATCTTTCATAGTGAGTAATGTTTCATGCTATGAACATACCATAATTTATTTGCTTGTTTGTTTCCCAGACTGGAGCTATTATGAATAAAGCTGCTATGAGTATTCATCTACAGGTTATTCAGTGGATGTATTTTTTATTTATTTTTGTAAATACTTAGGGGTAGAATTGCTGCATCTTTAGAGTTAGGTATGTGTTTACTTTTATAAGAAACTATCAAATCTTTTTATAAGTAGTTGTATTATTTTACATTCACACCAGCCGCATACAGAGATTCCGTTGTTCCACATTCTTGCCAACCCCTGATATTTCAGTCTTTTTCCATTTTAGCCATTGGGTGTGAAGTGGTATTTCATTATTATTTTAATTTGCATTTCCTTAATGACTTATGATTTTAAGCATTACTTCCATGTGATACTTTTTTGTGTGCTATACATTTTTGAAATATATATTCAATTTTTTGCCCAATTTTTTTCTTATATTCTTATTAAGGTGTAAGAGCTTTTTATACATTCTGGAAACAAAACTTACGTGAGACATATGTATTACAAATATTTTCTCCATCCATGGGCTTACCTTTTCATTTTCTTAATGTCTTTTGAAGAACAGGAGTTTGTAATTTTGATAAAATCCAGATGATCAATTTATTTTCCTTTTGCATCCTAAGATATCTTTTTCTAACCCAAATTGACAAGATTTTCTGCCAGAAGTTTTATAATTTTAGCTTTATGTTTAGGCCTATGATCCATTTTAAAATACTTCATATGGCTATCCAGTTGATTCAGCAAAATTTGTTGAAAAGACTATTTCTCCAAGACACCCCTTTGCACATTTGTCAAAAATCAGTTTGCCTCTATGTGCAGATCTATTTCTGGACTTCCTATTCTTTTTTACTAGCATGTTTATTCTCATGTCATTACCACACTGTCATGATTATCATAGCTTTATAGTAAGTCTTGCAATCAGATAGTGAAAGTCCTCCAAAAATATTTTGACTGTTTTTGGTTCTTTGCATTTCCATATACATTTTAGAAACAGCCTGACAATTTCTACCCAAAAAAATGCTGGAATTCTGATTGAAGCTTCATTGAATCTATATATCAGTTTGGGGACAATTTATACTTTAACAATATGAGTCTTCCAGTCCATGAACATGGTATACACTCCACTTATTCAGGTCTTTAATTTCTTTCAGCAGTGTTTTGTAATGTTCAGTGTAGAAACTTTGCATCTCTTTTGTTAAATTTATAAGTATTTTATGTGTTTTGAGATTATTATAATGAAAATATTTAAACTTAATTTTCTTATTGTTTGTTGCTAGTTTATAGAAACACAATAGATTTTATACATTGACTTTATATCCTCTTTAAAACTTTGTTTTAGTTAAGATTTAAGGAGGAGAATAATAAGAGACTGTGAAAGAAACCTGATGGATGTAAATAAGAGAACAACAAAGAATGATTCTATATGATCACAAAGAATGATTGTATATGAACAATTTTAGAGGGTAGGTAATGAAAAAATAGTACCATATCTGCTAACTATTGCTATGTAACAAATCATCTCAAAACCTAGTGCCTTAAAATAATACAAATAGTATTATTTCACAGTCCTTTGGGTCAGCTGAGTGGTTATTCTCTTTTTAGCTGCTCATACAGATACATTCAACTGTACCTTTGTCTCAGAAACATATCTGGTACATACTTTATTCTATCTGTGAATGAATCAATTTATTGGGAAAACAACAAACATAAAAAAATCTATTGAAAAGAACATGAATAATTCATTTCACATACTCACAATATTGGAAATAATCAGATACTACCAAAAATATTCACCTACTAATTAATATAAAATATTAATACTTCTAAACTAATTATGGTGATTCATAAAAAATCATAATCAAAAATCAAAAAGAAAGTATAAAGTATTTTATTTACTTATTAAATAAATTTAACCCATCACAGAATCAATAAAAGAGTTGCATAAGAGGAATCAGGAGTAGTATTTGTATATATGAAAGTTTGTTTAATCATGGATAGAAAGGAAATAATTTTTAAATTAATGTTAATAATGCATTTATATACATATATGTTTAGTCCGATACTTTTAATATATAACATGTCCCAAACTGATTATTTTTCTGCAGCAAACTTTTTACTTTATTCTCCTCTCTCTTAGTAACCATAACCCCAGCTGGCTAGTCCAGAAACCTGGGAGTCATCCCTCAGGTCACGCTGTCCTTTACCCCAACATCCAATCCATTTTAGAATATGGTCCATTGGACCTCCTTTAACATTTCTGCTTTTCCCCATCTCCATTTCAAACACCCCTGACGAAGTCACCAATTATCTCTCAGGCAATAACTTCCTAGCCAATTTCCCCACGTTCATTGACCCATGCCCACCCTCACATAGTCCATACTGTAGCTAGGGTGATTATTTTTACAAACACACATATGACGATGTCATTTCTGTCATCAAAACAATTTAGGAGAAGCTCACTTCCTTAGAGTGAAGTAGAAAATTCCTACTATGGCCTAATGGACTCTGCTCTTGCCAATTTATGTAGGTTCAATGCCGCCACCACCGCCACATCCCCACAGCCCCACCTCCTCTACACTGCTACTGTTCATTGCAGTTTCCAGACCAAACTGTCATACGCTCTCCCATCAGAGTCTTTTTTGCATGAATCACTATTTCTTCTACTCTTTAGCTAGCCAACTTCATCGCATTCTTCAAGTCTCAGAGCAAATGTCATTTCTTTCTGGAGACTTTCTTTTCACCCCCAAACAAGGTCAACTTCTTTTTTGCACATACATAGTATACTGCACTTGTTTGTAAAACTAGCCTCACCTGTAATTATGTGCTCAATGCCCGTCTTCTCAATTGAGCTATAGTTTCCATAAGGATATAAATTTCATCCATATATATTCATCCAAGTTGCTTATTTCCATCTGCAGGAACGAGGATTTCCTTTATGTATTGTATGTGGACTAAGTACAATATCTATTATCAATACATGTTAATAAGTCGTAATAATAAAAACACTTTGTCCTAACTTAGCATGGTTTCAACAAACATGTACTGCACTCCCAGAATCAGTGTGCCAAATGAAAAGTCACTTCAGCTGTCTCAGCATGGGAACTTAAGTAATTACTCACTTGGGAGAGAAATGGGCTTAATTTAACCAGAATAGCAGAGCGTCTGCTCCAGAGAGGTCTTGGGCTGAAGCAATTGGAACCTTAATCTCACCAAAATGACAAGGTTTTGGCTGAAGTGAATGGGGAATCTTGCCCAATACTTGACCACACAAAACTGGCTTTAGTCAGGCCCTCACATTTCATGTACCAACATCTACTTGTTTCTTAATTTAAAAAGGGTAAAGGTAACTTAATTGTAAACAATGCCGTTTTATAGTAGACTAAATAGTTTTAGAGTTATCCCATTTAAATTTTCATTTGTAAATTGAATAATTCATTTAACTGAGTATTCACATTTTCTTAGGACTCTGGTTATTTTATGAGCTGCCCTTTGTTGAGAATGGTGTTTGGGCATCTCAACAACGACTGCATGGTGAATTGTGAATGAGATGAGGAGAAGAAATAATTTAAGGTGATCTGACACTAAATTGCAAAGTTTATGAGGCAGAAAGCATGCATGAGCATTGAAACGGGGCTCTTAAAAATGCTGTGACTTGTTTTTGGAAGTAACAGGACCTCAGCTAAGAGCAGCTTCAGCTGCAATCCAAATGGTGATATTTTCATATGAGAAGGGCTAAATGATCATTTCGTGATCTTTCAAGCAAACCACAGAGGAAATTCACAAATTACTACAGCAGACTTTGCTTGTGTTGACACTTATGTACACAATCAAAGGGGCTTTTCTCTAAGTGTCTACATTAAAGGCTTGCTTTCACAAAAGAAAAATATCCCTTACAACTAGCTATAGGAACAAAGAATAAAGAAACAGAAGTTACTGTTTTATTTATCAATACATTTTTACTATGCTATAACTCTGTACTAATAATCAGCTATATAAACAAGTGATTCATAAGAAAAATTGACAGTTTACCCATTTCCTTATGAGTAAATGGATATTATCAAGTTGATTATTTCTTGATTATTATCAAGTTGATTACATTTTTTGTATGTGATACTAAGGGACCACTAAATAAACTACTGCTATATCTGCTACAGTATATTTAATCATCTTTCACAAAAAGATATGTCTTTCATGATGGTACTCCAACTTAATTTCTGAGCAGCTCTGCCATAACACTTTGTAAGAGAATGGAGATATATCTTAAATATTCAATGTTTATTTCATATTGACTAGATATTGAGACTAAATGTGATGTCTGAAGAAATTTTTTTTAAAGAAAACTGGCGGTCGTAAGTATGTGCTCTCTATTTTGGCATTTTCCTTGGGGACTGAGTAAAGTTTCTAATTGCTTAATTACCTATTAGGATGACTGACCATTGTTTATTATTATTATTATTTTTTGTGGTACACGGGCCTCTCATTGCTGTGGCCTCTCCCATTGCGGAGCACAGGCTCCGGATGTGCAGGCTCAGCGGCCATGGCTCACGGGCCCAGCCGCTCCGCGGCATGTGGGATCTTCCCAGACCGGTGCACGAACCTGTGTCCCCTACATCGGCAGGCGGACTCTCAACCACTGCGCCACCAGGGAAGCCCCCAAGTACTATCTAAGTTACAAGTTAGGGACTACTTTTGGTGATTTTGAGCCTAGTGCATAATAATTGCTAGAATTAAACACTTACCCTATGTCTTCCAAACTATTAACAGAATAGATATAAAGGAGGAAATGGTCTGAGAACAAGTGCCAATGGGTTTTAGAGTAATACTAAAAGCCAATGAAATGCTGTGGAGATGTACTGAAGCAAAATGTCAATTTTGGGAACTGGATGCTCTAAAAATAGGACTAGATTTATGCAGCATTGTATTGGAGGTTATCTATGAGCTTGATTTATAATCTTTTCTCAACAGACTCTCAATTTCTCGAAATTTTTCTCAATTTTTGGTAATAACTCCTGAAAGGAAAAAAAAAAAAGATTATAGCAGACATGTGCTTATAGTGTCTCTACTCCTCTTCCAAATACTTCATGTCCTCAGAACATGGCTTCCACTGAGAGATTTGAAATCAGTTTCTGGATTTACTGATACAGGCTACTTGCTACTAGGAATTTGAGAAATTCATGGGAGGTGTCTCACCAGGAACCCAAGAAATGGAATTTTAGGTGTGGCTAGCAAATGACTTAAAACTGCTTTAGTAGACTTCCCTGGAGACAGAAAAATACTGTCTATAGGTCTAGTGGATTCAAAGCCACACAGTTTTTTCCTTTCTGTAGTGGACTTTCTCACTGCTCCAGAATGAGTGTATGTCAGGATGGAGTTTTTTGGAATTCATATGTCAAGTTCATAGCTATGAGTGGGTAAAAACTCTGCTTTTGCATTCCTACAGAAAACCACTAAAATGAGTCATCCTCTAGGGGGCAGTAGAGCATGATACAGGCTCAGAATCGTCTGGATCAAGTTCCTGAGGGAATGATTGATCATGAAGAACGATTAGTCTTAGACTTGAGAAAACCTTAAATAGGCTTTAACTTTATTATAGTGCCCCAGAATCCCCTCAAATTTTTGTGGCTAGTGAAGCTAAACAGTGCTGAGGTAGACCAATTGATGAATGCAGCTGCCCTGAAGGAGAATCACAGATGAATGAACCTAAACCCCAGATCTGCAGAAGACTTGAAGAGGAAGGGATGGGGCAAGACTGACTGAGCCTCTTGAAGTGCGATGCTCTACAGTGAGACTTCTGACCCTGAGGAGCCCCTGTCTTGCCAAAGGAGTTCCAGTTTGGGGAGTGTCCCTCCTTATTTAACTCCAGTATGATTTTTCAGCTATCTAACTCCCCTCATTTTATAGTATTCAGGGTGGCAAGAAATTTTTTCTAGGCGACTTCTGATTTCTCAAAACTTTGGTTATTCAGCTTGGTTCCATACTGCCTCAGTTATGTTGGTACAGTTCATCTAATAGTCAATTGCCTGTGTAATAGAAAGAATTTTGTGAAATTACCTTCATCCTCATGTTATGAAAACAAGGACCCCAGGAGGGTGGGTGGGCACTAAAATCCTAATGCTGATGCATTTCCTTTCCAATTTTCTAGGAGAAACTTAGACAGACACAGGTATGGTACACTTTCCAGAGTGCCTGATGGGAAGCCTGTCTGACCGAAGTGAAGAAGGAGAAAAGCATGTTGGAGTGTGATGAGTGGTAGTGGTGAGTTGTACAAACACATATGGCATTTTCCTCTGGGTCGTGGGTGCATAAATATCTGATGGGAGAAAGGGTAACAGAGAAATAGAATTACTTTGAAAGTATCCATAGCCTCCCTCACCACTTTGTTTTCTTCCAAGAAGAAAAAATTATTACTGATTGGATCTCATTTTCTATGCAGAATTTTAGTGATAGGATAATTCTTATGAGAAAAGCAATCAAAGCACAGGGTGAGAGTAAATTTGACAGAGGGCTGCCTGCAGCAGCGAAAGTCTCTGTAGGCAGCTAGAGCTATTGGTAAGGGACTCATAGGAGGGTCCCTCCTCTGGAAGGAGGAAAATGAGAGAGAAAGGGTGGCAGTGGGAGAACCATATTAAGGGACGGAGTTGAATATTGAAAAGTGATGAGGAACAAGAAAACTATCCAAAAAAATTAAAAAGTTAAGTCATGTGGCTTGTATTAAAAACACGCCATCCGTTTTCAGGCATTTTTCCCCCACCAAGAGACTTCGCAAAGATTCCAATTGCTTTTATTTACTATTTGAGAATAGGCCATTTGGGGACAGGGATTCAATTATATTTAGGTTATAATTAAAAAGTATATTGACTTGGAATATGATTATATATTTATTAGCCTAAGTTACTTCTTTTAGCTCTTTCTTCACTTTATATTTTGATGATACACTTTCCTAAGTAACAATAAATCTGAAAAATATTTTTAAAATCAACAACAACAAAAAAGTTCTAGCTGGGTATTACCAGGCTTCCTGCCAAGTACAGTAATTGTTACTTGTGGAATTTTCTTAGAATGGCCAAGGCATTTGACTCAATAACTATAACTCTGGAATGAGTATCTGGGTGGAGACATTAGTCTGTTGGAATGTTGGTGAGTTAGTTCAAGCACATATGCTGGAAGAAGAGATTTATCGATGGATTCACTCAGGAAATCCAAGAAATACATAGTCTATGTTTTCTTCAAATCAAACATGGAATTTCATTAACCTATGCTGTTGGTTCCCCTTTTCTCTTAACAGATTGTTTCCTTTTTTTTTCCTACTCTGCTTGCCTTTTGTGTTTTTTATACCATACTAATAATCCATTTATTAAATGATACTCTTTTTTGGATATATAAATACAAAGGCCACAGTTAGGTCATGTTAAGAAGGGTGGGTTCAATTATTTAAGAGCACACGTTGACTGGAAATAACCACAAAGTATGAGGAACTAGGGCAAATAGGAACTAGAGGACAACTACATCACTGCTCAGCCAAGCAACACAGAACGCTCAGTTCCCAGCCACGATGTCCAGATCTGGATTTTGACATTCTTCTTTCACTGAATTTGAGTTGAAACTGAATTTCCTTGTCGTTCTATCCAAGTTGGCAATGTGTGGAGCAAATTTATAGAAACTTAGAATGTAAATGTAAGCAAATAAATTGCAAATGGTACACCCTAAGTGCAACAGTTAATTCAAAAACATTCATCTGTGAATGGGCTTGTTTGTTTGCAAAGTATTAGTTAGGATGTGCCCAATGCAGAGAACAATTAAGGAACAGTTTTGAATTTTGAATGGTCTTTCATCGCTGCACATTTATTAGGTCCTGAAAGTGATTACACTACCTTTAGTTTCCTCCCCCTTTTTATTTAAATTTGTTGAACATATCTGTACACAATTCATTTTTGCTTTTAAACTTCCAGCCATTAACATAAACAATTAAATAGTATAAAGTTGTTCTCCTCTTTGATTTGTCCATATGTTAAAAACACTAAACCATGAGATGTGGTTGTGCAGATCTCATCTGAGAATTTGCAAATATGTGGCTGCATTTGCAATGGGCCTGCTGCTGTATAGGGATGTCCATGTGCCTCAGGGCTCTCATCCATTGTTTTTCCCTTGCACGTGTCACTTTAATATTTATTATTTTAGGAAATTACTGTACCTAATCAGCATATAATTTGCCTTTCTTGTCAATTAATGTAAATAAAAAGATCATCGTATTTTCTAAGAAACAGATAAAAAAGCTACTCACGGAGATAATATTCCTCTGTTATACCTATATAACAGGAAATGTTTCCCTACCCCTTGCACTGAGACATATGAAACTTTACCCCAGAATTTCTTTAGGTAAATTTAAACATTGTTTAAAGGGATGTTTATAGAACCTTTCAGTTCACAAATCCCTAGAAGTTAATTTGCTTTGCTTAGAATTCAGTCCTTGACCACATAGAGAAGGAAGTTCGAGAAGTAGTACAGTCCCAACTCACTGGAAGTCAGCGGGGGAAAAACATTGTGCTTAAGCTGATTTTAGACTCAGAATGTAGCTCATTAACATTTTGTAAATATGACACATCCAAGAACCATATTTATTACAAATCCAAGAATAAGTGAGGTCATCTGTTTCAAGCTTGTTAGAATTTTGCTTTGGGACTTTATGGGGGATGTGGCCCCTCTTGTGTGACTTCCTGAGCTGCAGGAGTGAGAAAACTAAAATCTATACCTCTCAGAGTCTGCTGAAGCTAGGGCTGAAGGATTAGGTTCTGCAGTCAGACGGGATGCCCAAAATTTGAAACTTACTTAAGGCATAGGTTTCCCTTCTTCAGTTTCTGCTGATTTTGCTGGTAAGCATGATTGCGCAGGAATTAGGATTCCCTGCTTCACGTGAAGGCCCCCGGTCTATTCAGTAGCTTTGCAGGGCCCAGTTATAGTACAGAGCCTAGGAGGTGCAGAATGGTTCTAGAGCTAACAGCTACACCTTCCAGATCCCTGGATTGCACAGTTAAGGTAACTGGTCCCAGAGCAATAGTTCCAGGGACAGCTTCCAGATTTCCAGCTTCCCTAAATGTGGTCAAGTTAGCAGCTCCCTTAGTGGGCCAGAATCATTTTGAAATTATTTCTAGAGTCCAATTCTCCGTCTCTTTAAATGATTTTATAAGTATCTAATTCCCTGATTTAAATTACTTCTGGCTTGAAATAGAGTGTTTTCTGTTATCTGTGACTGAATTCTGATTGATAATAGTGTTTGAGGTAGTAGGTTAGGTATTTAACCTACTTGGGTTTGAAGGAAGTGAGGATTGACCTACCATTAAACGATGGAACAATAATAATCTGTGGAAGCTAGTGGTGAAATAGTTAAATTATTACCTGTATTCACCTGGCTTGAGGTGCCTAGAGGAAACATGACTTTGATAACTGAGTGATAAGGTGGCACAGTATGAAGACATGATGAGTAGGGGTGAACTGGCTGCTTCATACTGCGTTAGATTAAAAAGAGAAATGAAAAATTCAGGGCTTTAAATTATCCACTCAGTGTGGTTAGAGAACTAGGAAATTTTTAGCTTTAAAAAACTCTTCTTTCTTGTGGCTGTTGGTAGCCGGAAACCAGAGTCTGACCCTACGGCTTGTTAAATTACAACATGGGTTGAATTCAAACACTTGCCAGATTTCTTACGTGAAAATGCATATCTTGGGAAAAAGTAAGATTCTGGAATTTGGAGAGGTGATCCTTGGAAGAATTTGGAAAATTCTGTTTACCCCAAAACTAAACCCATTGACCTTCCAATGACAGCAAATGTAGCCCCTTCTATCCTGTGTTCTAGTCTTTCCTTGCTTTAAAAAGCTGCGGTGACTTTTGTTGAAGTTGTCACCTAACCAGGGGATACTAATTTGCCTCATGTTCCATTCTACTTAAAGCAGTCCTTCTGGACCTGTAAGTAGAATCTGATCCCACAGGGACCCAGTTACAAAGCCACACATGAAAGGAAAATACGTTGCACTTCAAAACACTGCAAAATTTAGCCAAAAGAAGTAAAGAAAGGTGCTGATTCTCACAAGATTTATAGATCGTACTGTGTACCTCATTGCACAGAAGCAGCCGGCCTCATAGAAGAATGAAATAGCTTATTGAAGACAGCAATTATGATGGTAGGTAGAAGTCAGCTCCTTGTGAATTGGGGTCCACAGAGAATGTGAAATCTTGTCTCAACCAGTGACCAATGTATATATGGGTCTGGGAAGAAAGAGGTGCAATTGGGAATATCACTGTTCACGGTATGCTGATGACAGTCTTCCCAAACTGTTGCTTCTACCTTACTATGACTAGGAATGCAAAGCCCTCATTGGCCAGGTCTAAGTTCCATGTCAACCCTCAGTATCAAGCATCGGGTCCACTCATAACAAATGGTTTGAGAAGTGGGCAGATGGTAGTTCTCCAAAGGAATATCTGAATATGATTGCCAGAGGAAGGGAAGGGAATTCTGGGTAGCAAAACAACTGTCATGTCATCTAGGAAGCCATTGCCCCATGTATCCCTTATACCATCATAATGACTGAAAATCTACCACAAGCGAATAATTACTGTTGTTTAAAATTTGCCCTTTTAAAAATGGCAGGGACTTCCCTGGTGGCACAGTGGTTAAGAATCTGCCTGCCAATGCAGGCGACACAGGTTCGGTCCCTGGTCCAGGAAGATCCCACATGCCGCAGAGCAACTAAGCCTGCATGCCACAACTACTGAGCCTGCTCTAGAGCCCGCGAGCCACAACTACTGAAGCCCGCGTGCCTAGAGCCCGTGCTCCGCAACAAGAGAAGCCACCACGATGAGAAGCCTGCGCAGCGCAAAGAAAAGTAGCCCCTGCTGGCCACAGCTAGAGAAAGCCCGCACGCAGCAGCGAAGACCCAACACAGCCAAAGTAATTAATTATTAATTAATTAATTAATTCTAGAAAAAGACAAAAAAAAAAACGGCAAACACTTTCTACTTAGTGGATTATCCTCATTGTAAAGATGAGAGATTAAGTAATCTGTCTAGAGTGGTAGAAATGGGACTTCATACAAAGCTGTTTGACCACAAAGCCCCTACTCTTAAAGAAAACAAAGTAAGCAAATTACGCATATGCTATAAAATTTAAAAGGTGCAGTTAAGGAATATATAGTAAAAAATAAATTTCCCTTTCACCCTGCCCCTCAGATACCAGTTTACCTGGAGTGTCTGTTACCAATTTCTTATTTAATCCCCTATGTATATGTACATACATATACAAGCATACACACACGAATATTTATCCTAAAAACACAAAAAGCACCATAAGATTATTTTATGCTTTTTAAAAAATATATCCATCTGACTGTCTTGGCGACAATTACATATTACTAAAGCAGTATGGCCTTGTTGATTTTGCTAATATGTACACAGTGTTTATTGTCTATATAGAGCTTTATTTGTGTAACTAGACTTACTTATACATCTTTAAGTTCTTTCCAAGCTTTTGCTACTATTAAAAAATGCGGCAATGAATATCGTTGTACAGATAGCTTTTTGTTCATATTTAAATATATTTGCAGGATATAGTCCTAAAAAGAGACTTTTTGAATAAAAGGGTATGTGTGTTTTTAATTTGTTAGTCACTGCCAAATTGCCTTCCAAGAGGATGGTTTCAGTTTTTACTCCCATCAGCAATATTTGAAAGCACCTATTTTCCTGTACTATCCTGCTCAACTCAGGGTACTATCAAACGTTTTGATCTTTATCAATCTGATAAATGGAAATGGTTATTTTTCTTACAGGTTTAATTTGCTTTTCTTTTACTATGGGTGATTTTGAACATCTTTTCTTAAGTCTAAAAGTAATTTGTATTTCCAGTCATGTTAAGTGTTCATATCCTTTATCTCCGGGGTTGTTAGTCCTTTCACTTTGATTTATGGTAGTTAACTGTAGATTAATGAAATAAGCTTTATTTTGCTCTGTTACCAAAATTACCCTCATTTGTTCACAGTACTGTTACTCTGGGCAGAATCTTATTTTCACTTCACTTATGGTTTCTATTGCTGTATTTTAAAATATGGTAGTCTTTTTGGTGTAAAGAGTGAGATTGGGATCCCATTTTCCTTTCCTTTCTAGATAAAAAACACTTCCCATTCCCGCAACTATGCAATGTTGCTTTCTTGAGACGATAACAGCTTAACAGTTCTGCTGCCTTGTGTCCCTCACAGTCTAGTAATTTATCAGTGCCTCTCAAGCTGCCTCCTCAGAGTTGAGCTTTATTTTCTCTTTATTTTCTCTTATTATTAATTTATTATTTCTGTTGAGACATAAATGTTGATTTGACATGTTGTATAACTTAAACTTCCACAATGTCACATGTCATTTGTATCCTGCATAAAGTGTGTAGCTCAGCCAAGAGGCGAAGTCATTTCCAATGTCACACAGGCAGCAAGTACAGAAGCTGGGGTTGGATCAGCTCTACGGTGCTGACTACAGAAAGGGTGAAGACTGGAGGTAGTGCTTGGAGCTGCCGAAATCACAGGCCTCAGAGGTGAGCAGGCGGGGATGGAAGGAGCACGTGAGGACAGAGGGAGCGCGCCGATCAGGTGCCTGGGAGCCTGGGCTGGGTCCTCAGAGGGCACACCTCCCCACAGCCACCCCACCCCCGGGCAATCCCCGTATAGAGGACAGAGCTGGGGTGGGTCCAGCAGACAAAGTGTGGTGGATTCCTTCCCTTAAGGCACTGGGATAGTCATCTGAAGAGAACAGGTGGGCCGACTGGTCAGAGGAAATGCAAGTTCCTGCCATGCCCCCCAGCTAGGCAGCCCCTGGGCCAGCTCCCCGCTGAAAGAACAGGACTTGATCCAGGTCCACAAGGACGGAGGGAGACGTTTAAGGAAGGCTGGCCCCTGCCTCTGCTCAACAGACTAGCACTCTGACCGCACAGCAGCCCCATACACAGTCTTCAACACATGGATCAGGCTGGGGCCTCTGGCTACAACCCACGGGAGAGGGACAGAACCAGAGGCAGGGGTTAGTCTGAGATGGCTTGGAGCTCCCAGGAATCTATCTTCTGGGTATTTTCCCCAAGGCTCAGCTGGTCTTGAGCACTCCTGCCAAGGAATGGCTCAGGCAACCAGGAACCACGTGGAAAACCTTGCCTGTTGTTTTGATGCTGATGGCTCTCAGGAAGATGGCAGCTATTCAAAAGGATTGTACACACCTCTGAGATTTTATGTACCTGACCTTTTAAAAATAAGCCCTAGATTTTCTAAAGCCTGCTATATCACCTAGCTTGAACTTGGTAAAGTGTGTGAAACTGATTTAAAAAAATTGTGTGGGCCTCTGGGTGTAAGCACATGAATAGATTTCTAAGGGAATCTACTTAAACCTTCTGAAATCTGTATTTTTTCAGATAACTGTATATTGTTGTTTCAAGAAATTGACTATTAGATTATTAAGTATTATATCCAACAGCAAGATTTTTACCTTGGTTTAAAATGAAATAAATAAGTAGACAAAGTGTCTTAATATTGATTGAAAACAAGATCTCTTAGAAAATGTATGTAGTACTCTGTCTCGGCCTAGTCATATAGGTATACTTTTTATAGTAAGAATTCATAGTACTTTCTGGATTCTTACCAGATGCAATAAAAAATTAATTCACTTTGTAATGCCTTTCTGCCCAAAATAGAAAGTCAAGAAAGTAGTTCCTGTTGCTATTAACAGAAAATGATATTTGTGTTTCAATTTGGTAAAATAATTTATGCAATTAAGAAGAAGTGAGGCATGGTGGAGACAGCAAGGGTTAGGAGTCAGATACAGCTGGTACCAATTCTGCCTCTGCCACTAGTGGCTCTGTATTCAGGGACAGTTACTTAACATCTCTGAGCTCCCTTAGTTTTCTCTTTTGTAAATGGGGATAATAAAAACTATCTTAGAAGATAGTTGAGAGGGTGATGGCACAAAACAGTCGCTCAGGAATGTTACTGTTTATTATTATTAATGACATGGAAAGTGAATTGTCAACCAAGAACAAAATTGTACTTTCTTTGAATCAGAAAGAATTAGGTTCCCAAACTAAAGCTGGTTACAGTTACTAAATGTAAATTAAACCATAATCTCTTTGGATTATTGACATTTCTTTATATCTAATAGGACAGAAACAGTTTGGAATTTGTAGGTGACTTTATAACAAAAAATCAATGCCTCATGGGTGGAAATATTACTCCCAAATTTGGAAACATTAGGTGTCCACAAGCAAGTCTCAGCTACTCTCTGCCACAGTGTTATTCTTTCTAAAATACTTACGATGAGGAGCCACTTTCAGGCCAAAATTAAAAGACAAAATGGCTTTGTTTTGGAAAAACCGATTCATCGATATTTTTTCCCATTGCTATAAAAAGTATTTGAAAATGAATCAAAACAAAGTGGTAAAAAATCTTGGTATGTATTTTTTCCTTGGATAATGAGGTACTCATTCAAGTCCTCTTGGAAAAGATTATTTTGTGCTCTGGTCAAGGTGGCCTACTTTCTTTTTGTGTTGAAAAGAAATAAAAATAGCTTCTGAAGTTATTTGAATTAGAAGTTATTTGTATTTTCCCAGGGAGAAAATTAGAAGTTATTAGAAGTTTGAAATTAGAAGTTATTTGTATTTTCCCAGGGAGTGTTCACTTTGGGAAGAAAGAAAATTATACACCTGAAGAACATGGTTGGCCAATTTATTGTTTTTTGTCTATGGTAGGCCTAAAAGGAAATACATAGAATTCAAGGGTTTTTTTTTTCCCCTAGGAAATACAGTGTCTCATTTTGTTTTAAGATAGAATACTACTCTTTCCCTCATTTTAGTGTGTTCAAAGGTGAATTATTTGAGCTCACAATCTGAACCAAACCACATATATATATATATGAAATGGAGGAAAGAGAGCATATCAGAAGTCTTTCCTTACAGGAATGTTTCAATAAGTATGTTTGCCCTCTTCTGAAAGATTGCTCAAACACATTTTAATTCCTCTAAAGTGCTCATTTTGAGAAATTGTCTACAAAAATAAATTCTTCCCTCTGAATTTTTTTCATATTCATATGGTCTTGTTCCTGTGTTCTCTATGGAAAAATGAGTATCTCAGCCACCTGGGATATTATTATAGTTGAGGACTGTCATCAAGAGGAATGTGTAATTGCAATTATCCTTAGCTCCAAAGGAGTTTGCAATGGACACATAAAATAAATTGATTTGTACAAATGGTAGAGCCAAAGAGGAATCTTTAGAACCAGGTGTTGGCAGAATTATTTCATTCATTTGTGCTAAGTGCCCTCTCCTGGTCACTGTGAGTAACGTGCAGGAGCTTATTCTTTTTCTAGATCTGCTTTGCTATGAAACATCGTATGTGCAACTATACATGTACTCCATGCTGGGCTTCCTATATGAGGAAAGAAATCTGGAGAAAAGTGACTCTCAACCTTACAAGAGTTAGAGTCTTATTTCCCTCCCTCATCCTAGTACCTTTGACCATCAAGTTATATTTAATTAGCCTTGTATGGGAGGGTAATACTTTTGTTTGTTGACCAGCGTGCTCTTCTCTTTTCCTCATGACTTCACCATCGATCCAAGGGAATCCTGCATATGACCTGTTTGTACATGACAAGAGTGATGTGTGGAACAGGAAGCCAGCCTAGAACTTGAGCAGGTGAGGAAATGAACATCCTCCTCTTCTCCCATGCTCACTCATACAACAGCAGAATTTGTGTAAGCCCTAGGATCAACAGAACTCAGGAAAAGGGAGCATCCCAATGTGATTGAGTGTTAAACCTAAATATCTGTGAAATCACTGAATTTTACTTTAAGTTTTTGGCATCAGGCAGAATGGTGGGTGGTCTCAGAATGAGAAATTATGTGAAATTTATTACTGAAAAATTTTATCTTCTGTACCTGTTTAAAAATTGTGATTGAACTAGGGATTCTTCTGCCTAATGACTTCAACAGAAAAACACAATTTTTGATCAGAGAGATTAGCATATCAGAGTTGGGAATGACTGCATATGTCACCTAACCTAGTTTCTAGTCTAAGATATAATTAGACTTTCAATCTCTTCTGATAGAAGAGGTAAGGGTATTTCCCCAGACAAAGAATAGGCTTGCTTACTGTTTGTTAAAAAACCAGTAGATTCCTCAAGGTCAGTTACTTTAGCTGTGATGCAAACCCACTGTGTGCATCAAATCCAAATCGATCTGAGCAAGTTGGTTCATGTTGATGGGACTTGGGGACAGGAGAACCCGTGTAAATATGCAGATACTCATACTCCTTGCTGTGCCATGAGTAATGGAGTTCTGTGTTCCTAATCAAAGTCTTGTGTCTTCAGCCAGAACCCATGAAACAGTAACAGGCTAATTTCTTACTCTGTAAGTAGAGCAAAGTCAAATCCCAGACCTGACAGTAGCCTCCCACCCAGCTGAAAATATTTTTTCACTGTAGCATTCTATAATGAATATTTTTACCTTCTTTACATGTTAGAAATGAGAGCTGTTCCAAAAGCTAATTCATTTATCTTATTCATCTATCCCACTGTGATAATAAACTATTTATAGAAATCAAATTTTAAAACACTCAGAATATGTTATTGGCAGAAAAGTAGACACATAAATCAATGGAACAGAACAGAGAGCCCAGAAATAAACCTACAAACTTAAGATGAATTTATCTACAACAAAGGAGGTAAGAATATACAATAGCGAAAAGACAGTCTTTTCAATAAGTGCTGCTGGGAAAACTAGACAGCTACATGTAAAAGAATGAGATTAGAACATTTTCTCACACCATATACAAAAATAAATTCAAAATGGATTAAAGATATAAATGTAAGGCCAGAAACCATAAAACTCCTAGAAGAGAAAATAGGCAGAACACTCTTCGACATAAATCGAAGCAATATTTTTTTGAATCAGTCTCCTAAGGAAAAAGAAACAAAAGCAAAAATAAATAAATGGGACCTAATTAAACTTAAAATCTTTTGCACAGCAAAGGAAATCATTGACAAAATAAACAGACAACCTACTGAATGGGAGAAAATATTTGCCAATGATATGACTGGTAACGGGTTAATATCCAAAATATATAAACAATTTATACAACTCGATATCAAAAATAAATAGCTCGATTAAAAATGGGCAGAAAACCTGAATAGACATTTTTCAGAAAAAAAACAGAAGAGTCTGTTTTTATACTCAAATCTGAGAAATGACATTTTGTTTTGTTTTGTTTTTGTTTTTGTGGTACGCGGGCCTCTCACTGTTGTGGCCTCTCCCGTTGCAGAGCACAGGCTCCGGACGCGCAGGCTTAGCAGCCATGGCTCACGGGCCCATCCGCTCCGTGGCATGTGGGATCTTCCCGGACCGGGGCACGAACCCGTGTCCCCTGCATCGGCAGGCGGACTCTCAACCACTGCGCCACCAGGGAAGCCTGAGAAATGACATTTTTGATCTAGGGAATATCTGTCTATTCCTCCTTCCATGGGGCAATAAAACTTTGGGTCTAGCCTTAATTGCTAAAGGACAATAGTGGAAGGTGGAAAACTGGATTACCGTGAGAAAAAAATACATTAAGTAGTATTTTAAAAATTCCTATTCTTCCCAGGTAAAATATTACCTCCTGCCTTCTTTAAGCCCTATTGTTTCTATCTGGGTGCACACCTTCCCAAAGCCATTCCTTGTTCATATCCAAGGAATAGCAATCAAAGATCTCTGGGAAGCTGGGTTCCAGTGAACTAAAGGGAGATGGAAAAAATGAGTAATAAAAACACCAAAAAGTAGGATATATCCAATATCTGATACAGCCCATTGATTCTGAGAGAGATATGACTCACATAAGCCCTCTGGTTCGAAGACTGGGAAAACAGGGTCACATGTTTCCCTTTGATTCTCAGCTTGCCCCCCCACCCCACCCCAGTACCACACTAACCTCATGCATCTCTTTCAAGTGTCAAGCACAAAGTAGCTTTAATAATCTCTCCTTGGTCTCCTTTACCCATTAAAGCACAGATATAAAGAAAATAGTGCCACAGACAGGTGTTTCCTCATAAAATAAGACAGCCATTTCATTGAGTCTTTTCCAAAGAGAAACTGATAGAAGCACTAGTGAGCCAGTATTCTCTCAACTACACAGACACCATGAAGCCAACAAGGTGATGAGGAACTTCCAGTTATACTGCTTAACATTGAGAGGATGGCTAATAAAAGAAAGTAAAGGAAATTGTGTTTTCTTAGAACATTGGTGTAGGTGACTATATGTTTTATTTTCAAACTGGGAGATTTTTAATAGTGAAAGGGAGTATATTAATAATTAGCTCAAAACAATGGGCATTAACAAGGAATGTTCCAGTCAAACTAGAACATATGGTTATCCTAATAATAACACAGAAATTATGCTCTAAAAGGTGGTCAACACCAGCAAGAAAAAGGTTTCTTCATCTTATGGATGGTCTACTCTGAGGATGAGGAAACATGATGTCCCCTCTTAAGATGCCTAAAAATGCCTGTCACAGCTTCTGTAAGATGGAGCTGGAGGGAG
Source organism: Leucopleurus acutus (assembly GCF_964270905.1). Classification (NCBI taxonomy): domain Eukaryota; kingdom Metazoa; phylum Chordata; class Mammalia; order Artiodactyla; family Delphinidae; genus Leucopleurus; species Leucopleurus acutus. Next base: position 75,780,472 of record NC_139145.1, on the reverse strand, counting down.
TGCAGATTAGATATTGAAGAAGAGAAGATTAATGACTTCAAGACATAGCAATAGAAACAATCCGAAATAAAACACACAGAGAATAAAAACTTTAAAAATATATAAAGTGAGCATAAAGGAGCCATGAGCAATCTTCAGGCAGCCTAATATACACATAATTGAGTCCCTAAAGGAGGGAAGACCAAAAAATTTGTTTGGAAGAGATAATACCTGAAAATTTTCAAATTTGGTGAGAATTATAAATCCACAGGTCCAAGGATTTCAAACCAAACCACAAAAAACATGACGAAAACCACATAATCATAATCAGAACCTAATTGTACCAAACCTATTATTAAAAAAAAATTTTTTTAAGAGCCAGAGGAAAAAAAGAAACCTTTTCTACCAAGGGATAAAGATAAGAATTACATCAGATTTCTTAATGAAGCAATGCAAGTGAGAAGACAGTGGAATGTCTTTCAAGTACTGAAAGAAAGAAAAATTGGTCAATTTAGAATTCTACACCCAGTCAAAATAGTTTTTAAAAAATGAAGGCAAAATAAAGGCTTTCTAAAATGTACAAAAGCTGAAAGACTTCATCACAAACAGGCCTACATTACATAAAATTTTAAAGGAAGCCTCTCAGAAAGAAAATAACAGCAGTGGAAATATGGAATATACAAAAGAAGAGCACCAGAAAAATGCAAATATATATGGACAAATATACAAGATTTTTTCTTATTATTTGAATTTCTTTACAAGATAATGATAATTACTTTAAAAATAATATACGTGTAATAAAAATGTATGAAAACAATAGTATAAAGGCCCTAGTGGAAAAATGAAGTATATTATTTTAAGGTTATTAAATTATACACAAAGTGGTATAATATCACTTGAGAGTAGACTGATAAGTTTTATACATAAACCTGAAACCACTAAAATAACAAAACAAAAGTTATATGTAATAAGCAAAAAAAGAAGACTAAGTTGGAAGCATAAAAATATTTAATTCTAAAGAAGGCAGAGAAATATTAAAACAATAAAAATATATGACTATAAAGCAAACAAACAGCATATGATCAACTCAGCAGACAGAAAAATCATTTGCAAGATTCAACATCCATTCCTAAGTAAAAACAAACAAAAAAGCCCCCAAAACTTTAGCAGACCAGGTATAGAAGGAAACTTATTCAACCTGAGAAAGGGAATCTATTAAAAACAAAAACTACAGCTAATATCTTAATGGTGAAATTCTGAATGTTTTCTTAAAGATCAGCAACAAGAAAAGGATGTCTGCTCTCACCATGTCTATTTACCTTTATACTAGAGGATCTAGCCAGTTCAATAAAGCAAGAAAGACAATGGCATCCAGTTTGGAAAGAAATAAACAAAACTGTATTCACAGACATGATTGTCTTTGCCGAAAATCTATTGGAATCCACAAAAAGTTCATAGAGCTAATAAGTGAGTTTAACAAGGCTGTAGGATACTGAATCAATATACAAAAATCAACTGTATTTTTATGCTAGCAACAATCAGTCAGCAACTGAAAGTAAAAAACAATATCATTTCCAATATCCTTAGATAATATGAGATACTTAGAGATAAATCTGACAACATATATACAAGTCCCATTCACTGGAAACTATACAAGAGTATTGAGTGAAATTAAAGAAGACCTAAAGTAATGGACAGACATTGCTTGTTCATTGTTCAGAAGATGTTAAGACATTGTTAAGATGTTAATTCTCCCCAATTGATCTACATGTTCAGCTCAATCTGAAAAAAAAAAAAATCCCAGCAGGCTGTTTTGTAGAAATTGACAATCTGATTCTAAAATTCATATGGAAATGAAAAAAGACTTAATATAGCCACAACAATTTTGAAAAAATAGAACAAGTCAGGAGACCAAACACTACCTGATTTGAAGATTTATAATGCTACAGAAAGCAAGGCAATGTGGTATTGCTTTTAAGGTAGGCAAATTTATCAATGTAACAGTACAGAGTCCAGAAACAGACCCACAAGAATATGGTCAATTGATTTTCAATAATATGCAAAGGTAACTGAGTGAAGATAGGATGTCTTTTCCACAGCTATGTCTTTTCCAGCTATTTGCTGGAACAAATAGCTATTCATATGCAAACAAGTAAATTTCAACCCATATCTCACATCACATACAAAAATGAACTCAAATGTAGAATTTAAGACTATAAAATTTCCGGAAGAACACACAGGAGAAAATTTTTTTATCTTGGTTTAGGCAGAGATCATAAATACAACACCAAAAGCAGGAACCCCCACACAAAAAAATGATAAATTGGACTCCATCAAAATTAAAACCTCTGAGAATTAAGACAAGTCAGAGATGGGGAAAACTATTAGTAAATCATATATCTGATAAAGGGCTTCTATGCAAATTATGTAACAAACTCTCAAAATTCAAAAATGGGTAAACAATCAAAAATTTTAAGTGGGAAAAATATTTTAACAGGCTCTTCACAAAAAAGACCTATGAATAGCAAATGAGCATCTGAACAGATGTCACTTAGTCATTAGGAAATGCAAGCAACACCACAAATACGAGATACAACTATACACCTATTAGAGTGGCTGGAATTAAAGGACTAATCATATCATGTGTTGGCAAGGATGTGGAGGATCTTTAACACTCATATATTGCTGTTGGCAATATAAAATGATACAACTGCTTTAGAAGGCAAGTTGGCAGTCTCTTAAGAAGTTAAATATGCACCTATCACAATCCAGCCTTTATACTTCTAGGCATTTACTCAAGAGAAATGAAAGTGTATGTCCATACAAAGACTTATAGACAAACATTCATAGCAGCTTTATTTGTGATAGTAAAAAACTGGAAACAACCCAAATATCTATGAAATGTGGGTAGATTAACAAAATTTGGTGTATCCATACAATGGAATACTACTCAGCAATAAAAAGAACTGAGCTATTTATGAACACACAACATGGGTGAATCTCAAAATCATTATGTTGGGTGAAAGAAGCTAAATGCAAGAACATATGTTCTATATGATTCCATTTATATAAAATTCCAGAAAATGAAGGCTAATCTGTAGTGTCAGAAGGTTAGCACTGGTTGTCTGGGGATGGTAGATTCAGGTTGAATGGGGGGCAGGAGGGAGGGATACAAAGGGGACAAGAAAACTTTTAGAAGTGATAACATGTTCACTATTTTGATTATGGTATTGATTTTCATGTGTGTGTGTATATATATATATATATATATATATATGTTTTGATGCACCATTATGATTTTAAAAATCAACAAAAATGTATTAAGGCCTATTAGGTACAACCTATCATACTAAGAATTATTCAGCAAACAAATAAATATAAAAAGCTATCTTTGCCATTAAAGAGTATGCAGGGTAGCTAGAAGAAAGTTTTAAATGAGAGAAATAGAATAAAAATTTTAAATAACTTTTATTACAAATGGAAGTGGTACCTCTCACAAGGCAGTACATGGTTAAGTGTCCAGTGAACCTTCCAGACAATGGTTGCCATGGGAAATCAGAGGTTCATCAAAATCTGGGCTACTTGGGGAAGATTTTCTTCAAAGAAGTACGACTGAAGTTTGGTCTTGGAGGGCTGTATAACATGCACCAAATGTTTGGCTAGACCTAAGAAACACACAATTGCTTTTAATAAATTGTTGGGCTGATGTTCTCTGTTCAGAGAGTCAATATGTTCAGGAATGCACTCTGCTAGTAAAAAGTCAGTCTCTTTAGATGATGCTGCTGACAACCCTGCCAGCAGGTCACCCTTCTCCCAAGCCAAATGCACAGTGTGACTGAAGTCTTAAGAGGTCTGTCAGCAATAGCCCACTTGTCGGAACTGGGATGTGTTTGTGGAACTGTGTGTTGAAGCACCTGTACCCACCCATGTCTGGATGTAGTTATTAGTCCTTCATTTTCCCAAGTGGTAAACTTGTGCACAGATGTTACTGGAGGGAAAGAAAATGTTCAGTGTTTACGCAGCAAATCTGCTCTGAAGAAACCATTCTGCTCAACTGAGGAAATGCCACAGTTATTTTGGTATTCCTTTAATTTTGGAAGTCTGCATTATTTGCAGGGCTGACCAAAAGACTTTTTTAAAAAGCCACAAATAAACATCAAATTCCTGTTTAATATGGTGGACGTTACCGGTTTTTGAAAAACAAAAAACAGTCAGTCACTCTTGCACCCAACCCCAAAAGCTAACGGACTTTCTGGTATTGATAACCCAGAAACCTCATGACATAAACCTTATTTTATTTCTGAGTTGGAACATCTACCTCAAAAAGTAGGCTCTGCAGGAAGGCCCTTTCTATTCTTAACGTTTCTGAAACTGGTAGCAAAGAGCAGACAGAGATAAAGCTAAGAGGAAAGTTTCCAAAGTTGATCTCTCATCAACAGCAAGGAATTCCCACCTCAAAAAAAATTATCTTTTTTTAACTTAAGCCTTTTCTCAGCTGAATAAATGGAGAGAAGTGCATTTGGGTTCTTTGTTTTATCCTTCTTATTGCCTAAGAAAATGTTTATTGTCTCTCAGGAAATAAAAACAAAGGAATGGTAATTTATAATTTTTTTTCCCACATGTGTAATAACCTGTGTCATTTGGCAAACTGAAGTAATTCTAGGATCAGTTGGGATTGCCTATCCTTTGATTAGTTTAAATAAAACTTGATGTAAGCCCCTCTCTGAAGGTTCTCACTTGGGGGTAGTTGAAGTAAGGGGAGGAGGGGAAATGTCTTCATTTTTTCCTGGTTTTCATCTTTCATCTTAAGCTCCTGCTTCTATTGAATTTCTAATCTCCACTTTTCATTTCACCTACAGTCTATAACACTGACTCATACTCCTCTAAATAATATTGCTGTGTGAGGGGGAGAATTTCCTGAAGATTTGGAACAAAGGGTATGGATAGGATGAGGTGAAGCGCTTCACACTGCATATTAGCTGTGTTTGTAAAAATACTCCAGACATTTCTATAACCAACAGGCCCCCTTTTCTAATAAGGACCTTGCCTCTCCCACACTGCAGCCTTCATCCTCACCCTTCACATCTCCTTGCCACTTCTTTAGAGTTTTACTGGTCCCTCAAATCTAAGATTCCTATAGAGTAGTTCCTCTCTCAAACTTTCCCTAGATCAGCATTCTCCAACTGTGGTGATGGAAATGTTCTATAATCTGCTCTATACAATATGGTAGCCACATGTGCCTACTGAGCACTAGAAATGAATTAAATGTCACATTTAATTTTAATTAATTTACATTTACATTCAATAGCTACATGTGGCTATTATAATGGTTGTTGTATTGGATACCACAGCTCCCAACCATCCAACATTGACCAAGAGGCCACTCTTTCTGAACTGGACAGGCTTATTAAAGTGTGTTTCTCAACACAGATATTTAGAAACAGGAACAGTTATAAACCAGGAATATAAAAGACAGGAGTTTTTTTTTCTTTCCACTTGCTAAGTATCTAATATGGTCTGTGTCCATGTGCATGAAACCTAGCCATAAAAATACTGAAAAAGGGAAAAAACCCTCAATTTAAACCTTTAGTATTCTATTGCCCCAGCCTTGCTCTCTCAAATACATCCTTTTAAACATGCTTATATATTCATTTAATGCTAGTGTCCAAATGTAAATTAGTAAATCATGATTCTGTGTTGAAGTTCCTGACAAATAACTTCTTAGAGTAGCCAAACAATTTAATATATCTAAGTCATGGTTTTAAGATGTGTGATTTGTGTTTCTAATTTTTAGGATACACTCCAGTTACATATTTTTTTCTTTTGTCAGTTACATATTTTTTTCTTTTGTCAGTTACATCTAAGGAAGTTTGGCATGCTAAACAATGGAATCATGTGCTTGAGTCTCAGCTTAATAGTCTTTCCACTTAAAGAACTAAATATGCCTCTGTTAACATTGTGCATCTAATTGTTATTTCTTCTGGTATAAAGAATAAGCTCTGGAGCACTGCAATTCTTTTGAAGGAAATATTACTTATCCCAAGAGTGTAGATTTTGTTTTACAATATATATTTGCCTTCTACATTTCTTCCTTTAAAATGTTTATTGCAAATGTTAATTTTAAACAGATGGGTTTTGTTTTGTGATGGAGAGGATAGAGTGTGCATTTAATAGATGCTGTGAACATTTCTCTTTGCAAGTCCATTTACTTTTGGGCCAAGTCCTGACATGATTATTTCCTTGCTGCAACACTCCCTTGTTTAGCTATTTGCTTGTTCTACCTTTCCATTTCTTCTGCATTTCCTCCCTGCTTGGTAAGCAAGGCAGCTGCCTTCATTCTGTTGGACAAAAAGAGCTCTGCCAAAGAAACATTTGTTATCAAACTAGTAATTTATTTCCTTTTCATTTGTCACACTAAGTAAAATCTCTACTTTTATCCAGTCAATATTAGTTTCCATTATTAGCATCTTGTCTTTCAAACTTTGAATCATGATGGTTAGTCACTCTTATTTTGTCACCCATAATGTATATTAATTTGCTTTTAAAGTCACAAACATCTTTATTACATACTTTAGTTATAAAAGTAACATAGTCACATGAATTAAAATATGAACCGAAGGAAAATATAGTGTATTTTCCCACAATCCACCACTTTAATGCAATCACTAATTTATTTATTTTCTCATGCATGTTTTCACGTAGCTATAATAATGATGTCCATACAATTTAGTGTCTTATTTTGTAATTATTTAACATTTTATCATAAGACTTTTCCATGTTATGACATAGTCTCTTCAACCCTCTTTTTTATAATCATCATTTCAGTGACTATATATTATTCTATTCAGGGGCACACTATAATTTATTTAAATAATCCCCTATTGGTGACCATATGAAATACATCTGATATTTAAGTTTGATAAACGAGACTCTTAAGAGCATCTTTGTGCTTATAGCTTTTTACATATTTTGTTTAACTTAATGGGGGATTATTTATCTATTTATAGACTATTAATTTGTCTAGATCTAAATCTAATAGAGTATATCTGTGTGTATCTATTTATTATTGACTTACTACGATAGTTAAAATTTGAAACCCTAGCATCAGGCAAGGGTACAGCCAATTAGTATATTAGGAAGAGATAATTTTTTACAATTTAAATATATTAATGAATTTATTCAAAATATCCTTTTTGAGCAGTATGTCAAGTACTATTCCTGACATACTAGGAAGGCAACAATGACCAAGGGAGACACCATCCCTGTCCAGATAAAGCTTTCCTTATTATGGATGGTGCAGACTAGTCTACAGAAGACACAGTACTTTGATGGGGGACATAGATATCCTATAAAAACACATAGATGGGGCTCAACCTTCTAATTACAGAACCTTCTAGGGCTTCCTAGAAGAAGTAACTTTTAAATAAAGTGTAAAGAATAAAGAACTAGTCAGCAAAGATGTCGGGTGGGATAGGGAAAGAGGGTAATGCACTTCAGGCACCACTAATGGCAGGCGAAAGCCCACAAAGCAAGGGAATGTGTGTGGTGAAAAAACAAAAAGAAAGCAGTGTGCCTGCAGAGGGGATCGTGTGTAGGAATATTTGAAGGTTTCTTTTGCATTTTGCTTAACATTCATCAACAATCAGATTTAAACCTTGACATATCTGTTGAGCAGATAATCCAAGCTTCCTTTCCAACAAAAGTCATCCTATCCTAATACCAAGCAAAGTATTAGAGGGCCAGTTAAACTGCACCCTTGCCAGCATCAGATGGTATCATCTAGGTTATTTTAATAGCAGGAGAATGAAAAAGATATTATTTACGTTTTAAGTATCGTTTCAAAATCTATGGAGTGAGTTGAGGGAAATCCTCAAGGGAAACTGTATTCAACAAGGTATCCCATAATTCTTTTCCTGAACACTGAAATTCCTATGGTTTCTCTCTCCTTTGGCTTCAGGTATTGAAAGCCCATGTTAATTTGTAAATTTGTTAGTGGAAAGGATCATGTATTCTATTCCTTTTGGCCATGAACACTTTATAATAAATTATCTTTTCATATTGATTAACAAAGAGCTGTGTCCCTAAAGAATGTGTCACAGTAGAGTTAAATTTTGATTGTGAATATTTCAATAAAAACAGTTCCTAGTAAGGGTTTCTCTTTAGAAAAATGAAAACTTAAGTGTGGACCGTAGACTTGTAGAAGACTTGGAAAGCAGGAGTAGAGAGTGGAAAGAAGGTATTACCCCCAAACAATAATGAAATGGCTCCATATCATACCCTATTCACAAATTTTCCTCTTCTGAGCCCTGTCCACAATAGCCATTCAAGGGGAAACTGGAAAGTACTTTTGAAATGTAACTTCTTATAAACATCAGATGTGAGACCTTTTTTGTTACATGGCCAATTTTTCAATGTAATATAGACTAGAAGAATCATGGTTTCCTTTATACTCTTTGGCTATTAGGTCATACATTAGTAGGCACAACCTGTATCGTAGGGAGTCATGAAGAGTTGAGCTAGGTGAGGAGGACAGTAATTAATGCAGTTGTTACCCCCAAAATTAGGTGGAGTAATTTAATTTTGATTTGGTTATAAAAATCATCATAACTAATATTCCCAGTCCTATCATATGACATTTGATAGTCACTGTTTAAGTAATCAAAGAGTAATTCACTGTTTAAGTACTGTGGCAGTCATTTTACTGTTAAATTCTGATTCTCCTCCTTCTGGGCATATGGTAGTTATCTTCATTCCCTGTCCTCCTTAAGGCTGTACTTGCTTTGGCCAATGGAATGGGAAGAAAAGTGATGTGTGCCTTTTTCAGATGGGAGCAATAGCTGGTGGAAGATGGAATCAAACAGGCTTGATTTGAACCATATCCATACAATAGCCATTGGGGAATGTGGAATTGTGAGAACTATTGAATGAAGAATGAACTTCTATAATCATAACAAGAAGAAAATGGACAATTACAAATCAGTCTTTTTCTAGCCACATGTCACCTGTTTTGTGGAAAAGCTAGTAACCCTCAACTTCTTCCAAAGTAGTCCTGAAAGTTCGAGGACACTCTTCCTGTGCTCTGCAGCCAAATCTTTTGGCTGCAGTGTGCCATCTGTGATCTTCTCTTTTGCTCCAAATCTCTATGGCAATGGCAGTGAACAAAGTAGTCGCTCTTTTAACAATGCACAGCCGAGGTGTTTCTACCACAATACAGCAATTGCTGAGCTAAGATGGCAGTGCCCTAAGCCAATGACAATGGCACCTAAACCAAATCTCTGACTGTTGCATTTAATACAAATGCCCCCTTACATTGTCATGTAAGCTTGTAGCATCAATATAGCAATGCCATATATGCTCAAAAATCTTATTTGTATTAGTTTTTATTCATTTTTAAAATTACAATCCTCTTTGTCTCTGAGCTCAAATATGAGATCATGGTGGCTAGACCACAGTTACAGACATAAATGGGGCTATTCTCAGAATCATCCTTATTTACCCTCTGTCCTGGCAATGAGTACCCCAAATAAACCAATGCATCTAAAAGATTCCCTCTCTTCAGATAATTTCTCTTCTGGGAGTCTCCATAGGCCCTTTTGCACGTAATGATTTAATAGACGCAGTCTATCCATCCTCCACACTTGTCTTAGGGTGATCATTGGTTAGCCCCAAGTTGTGTACTCACCTACAAATACTTTTCAAGCTTGCTGAATTTCTTTGATCATATTAACAAGAATGTTGCGGATATAAGAAGATACTGAACTAGAATTGAATTAGAGTGAAATGGAGAAAAAGAAAATAATTACAGTACCTGGACACTTCCCATTCTCCTACTTTGCTGTTCTCCATTGGTTGGTTTCCATCCCTCTTGATGCAAGATAGCTGACACAGCCCCATACCTACCTCCTTCTTCAATCCTATTCAAAGCAGGAAGCCGAAGGAAAGGACAGGAAGCAGCTTTCTCTTTGCACACCTCTGTCCAAATCAAGGGGGGAAATCCTTGCCAGAAGCCCTCTGACATCTTGCTACTCAAATTGTGGTCCTCAGACGACAGCATGGTCCATCGCCTAGGAACGTAAAATGCAGCATTCGAGGCCCTATCCTGATTACTGACTCAGATTCTGCATTTTAGCAAGATCCCCAGGTAATTTTCATACACAGTAAAGCTTGAGAAATACTGCCCTTATAAACTTTTTCTAATGTCTTTTTAGCCAGAACTTGGTGACATAGCTATCCCCAGGTGGAAGGGAGGATGGGAAAGTAATCTTCCTTTTTTTAGCCTCTTTAGTGGGAAAGAGGAAAGGAAAAATGAGGCAGGGAATGACTATTGGTGGAACAACTCCCAGGATCTGCCATAGTATTTCTCTGGAGAAAGGGTGGTGCAGAATGCCATGCTCCCTGCTGTTCAGTGTTACCCACTGTGGCTCTCTGGGTTCATGTAACCTATGGAACCCGCCCAGAGAAGGAAGCACTGTCCTCATCAGTAGTATTTTTAACAGCAGGTTGAGACTTTACCTGTGTGATTTTGGAATGGTTTCTTGTTTTTGTAATCTTGAGGTTTAAGAGTGCTGTCTAACCCAGGAGAATTCAAAGGAAAAATATTAAAGCTAGTATAATTAAAGGGAAGGTGAAAATTATAAAATAGCAGGTTTCTCTTCTGCTCTGGTTGGTATGCAACATTTTTTCACTGAAAGCCACTAATAAAATTTATTTTCATGTACATTTTTTTCCCTTGCTGTGCATTAGTTTTCTGGCCTTATTGAAAATTTGTTAAGAAAGTTGTTTATAAATATGAAATAACTGGCTTAGAGGTTTTTAGTTTAATTTTTTAAATGAGAATTATGTTGTTTCAATGTTGAGCCATTAATAAGCTAAGCTTTCTTAAGTATTTCATAAAGTAAAATTCTGACAGTTTTTCCAATCATACAAAGTAATAACACAAGGATAAAATGGCATATAGAAAAAATAATAATAAAGGAAAAATATGGGGGACCTCTCAATCATGGGACAAGGACCTTGTAAGCTCCAATTTAAGCCAGTTTTGGTTTGACCTCCTGGTGATTATGTGATGATTTACGTGTGGTAGTATAGAAATAACAGATGTCCTTTTTTTGTCTCAAAATACCTCTACATATTTGTTTGAAGCCTCCTAAATCAGTGATCTTTCCCACTGGTTGTTTAAAGGACATTTTGAGAGTGGATTTGGGGCTACATTCCTATCCTTCCCAACCAAATCTTTATTTTGTTTAATTCTAGGGAAAATGTATGTTCCCAACGAACCCATCTTGCTATTACCTTACCTGTTTGCTATGATAGAATAAATTGGGTGTAACTCCAGAGAAACAGAAATCTTTGCAGAAAAAAAACAAAAACAGAAGAATCTTCAACATAGAGATGGCTGTTTGATTTCGGAAATGCTGCAGACACACTCAAGAGCGTGTCTTTAAATCCAAAGTACAAATGAGTCAGTGGTCGTGTACAGATGAGCAAAGAGTTGGAGGGCAGGTCAGTCCTTACAACACTTGGCATGTTTTAGGTGCACATAGTTCTCATCAAGTTGGCTGAGAGGCCTCTACAGAGATCTCTTGGGAGACTGTGGTGCCCACTAAAACAACTGTGACTTTCAATAAAAATTTATGCCATGGATGCCAAAACAAACTTGTGAAAATTGTTCACTTTCAGGCAACCTGGACAAAATCCTTAGGAGGGCTGAAGTCACCATTTAAAAGGCTCCCTATAAGAGCCAAGAGAAATGTACCTTTGATTTATTCAAATACAGGTTCTAGTAAATGGCAAATCCGCAGTCAGCCAAATTTGCATTTCATACCTGGAGTCTGGACTTGGCTCAACCTCATCTGGCCAGTGAAAACAGTGAGTCTCCTTGGTCCTTGCTCTCTGAGCTGCTAAATGGAGATTTCAGGAATGTGGTCAAACTAGATCTTAAATTTAAAGATTTGGTGAGTAATTGGAGGTTTGGGGGAGGTCTTGTTTTCATTCCTTCAGATAGACCATATTCATTGAACCAAATTGAAAATAATATTTTCAACAAAGTAAAAAAGCAAGTTCAATTATGAAACTCAGGAAATATATTTTTTTCTTTTTTTAATTTGAATTTCAGATTCTCATCAAATGTGAGTTGTATTCAGTCTGCTTAGTAGTAAATCAGAATGTCACCACTTGACCTTGGCAAAGTTACCTGGTAATGAGGATGAAAGGTGTATGGAACAATTTGTGTCTGAATCACCAAGTTTTCCTTCAACAGGACAAATGTGTCATCTGTTTTGTCATGGCTGGTCTTGAGCAATAGAACCTGTGGTGGCCATAGAGAGGAATGGGAAGGGCACCAACCTGCAGGTCAGAAGGTGATATTCACACACAAGTATACTTCTGTAAATGCATAGACTTCCTGGAAGAATGCACAAGAAACTGGTAACAGAGGTTGCTGCTGCAGTAGGTCCTGAAGTGGGAACCTGGTGAGTCTAGGGTGGGAAAAAAATTTATTCTTTGTGTATGCCCTTTTTTCATTTTTAAACTTTTCTGCATGTCTCTCTCTCCCCCTCTCTCTCTCTCTCTCTCTCTCTCTCTCTCTCTCTATATATATATATATATATATATATATATATATATATATCTCCCATTCAAGAAAATGAATAATGATATCAAAAGACAGAGTGAGAAAGAATACATGAGTATATATATATATATATATATATATATATGTATTTGACTCCACATTAAACTGGATGGATCATTTTCTCCCTCTAGACCTTAGAAACCTGTTTTCTAAAATGAAGTGGCCTAGAGTTTAGAGTAGAGAAATAGCTAATATTTGTTAAATCAGGGACTCCACAATTATAGAAAATAAAAATTTTCATCTGAGTCTGATGTTGGAGAGATACAACATATATAGTTAATAATAACAATATGAACCAAAAGCCATATCTTACTAGCCATAAAGTTCAAAATTCATTGTTTGTATATTGAGCAGCTGCCCTGAGAAGGAACATTCGGAAAGTAAGAGGGGAAGAGACAAGTTGCTTTTTATTGGGTGGAAGCTGTGGTAGACAGGAGAGCAAGGTGGCTAGCAGCCCAAAGGACAATACAAAACAGAGCACATTCATGGGCAGAATGGCTTAAGACTCTGTGTCTAACTGGGGTCATCGCTTCACAAGAGCCTCTGCCCGTCTTTGCTTTATCTGGGAACAAACTTGGGTGTGGCTGCCTTTGACCAGCCGAGTTGACCTTGTCTTAGCAGTTTCCTGTAACTGGGCTCTGTCCTCATACCTCAGTGTATGCACTTGCCCACAGTTCAGACATCTCCTAACTTTATTCTCACCCACTCTAATTCCATTATAGCTTTCACTGGGGAAGACAGCTCAGTTCTCTGTCCTTGCACTTTTCTCTAGCTGGCTTTTGAGTTGCAGAAGTGATTTCACCCTTAGTCACGTAAGACTGAATGTCTGCCGCCTAGTTTGGAGCAGATAATGTGGAAAAGAGACTAAGCTTCAAAGCCCATCAGGCAGGGCCTACATTCACATTTCAAAGGTTTCCTCACTTGGCTGTAGAAATATAACTAAGCTGCTTAAAATCTCCATGGCTGCTGCTTCATTTGTAATGTAGTCCCTTAGTTATGTACTATGAGTCTGGAAAGAACTGTTAACACAAGCTATTCTGGAAAGACAGCATTCTCATTTGAACACTCGGAGAATCCAGAGCACAAGCCTCAACCATGGCACTGTCGACGTTTTGAACCAGATAATTCTTTGCTGTGGAGGGCTGTTGTTGTGCATTGTAGAATGTTTAGCAGCATCCCTAGCCTGTACCCACTAGATGCCAGTAGCACTTCCCCAAACCCGTATGTGACAACCAAAAATAACTTTAGACATTGCCAAATGTAATGTCTCTGAAGGTGGAGGGGGAAATCGCCACCAGTTGAAAACTACTGATTCAGAGGATGATCTCCCTATCAAGTTTCATTTTGGTTCGTACAGAGTCAGACTAGGGTGGGCATCTGGACAATATTGTCTCTTTTCTGATGTTCCTTACCTTGTGCCTTCAATCCAGCTTCATTAGGCAGCTCTCTAGGGCGACAGGAACATGGTTGTCCCAAGAGTTAAGGCTTTCAGAGTTTAGGGAGAGCTTCTACAAGGCAAACAAACTTGGTCTTGCTGATGTTGACCAACTCTTAGGTAAAGCTTTCACGTGTTATTACTGTAATCGAGTTTCTATCTCAGCAAAGCTCTGTAGGAAATCAGGGAGTGAGGAGACACAGAAAATTCCATAAAAAGGGAGAACTCAGTAGCAAACTGCCTGCCTCAAGAACTGGCAAACTACAAGAGTAATCTCTCTCCTTTCTTTCTAGGTCTCAGAATACAGCGCTCCCTGCCAACCAGCTGCCATCTCTCCCCACCCAGTCAGTCTGGTGATCAACAGCATCCACGTCAGGAACTGCAGGCTGTGCCTTAGGTTTTGAACTCTTCTTGGATGGATATTTATATTTATCAGGTCTTGAAGTCAAGCCGAGGAATTTGTACTCTCAATGGGATGGTTAAGAGAGAAGAACATTTGTAATAGGTGGGAGGGTGACTGTGTTAGATGCATCAGAGTCATTTTGGGTAATGGGAACTGAGAAATACTCCAGGATGAGTTGATCCGAATGGCACTCATGATGTTCTAAGATGATGCTTCAGTGAGAGAAGAGGATAGGAACCAGAAGATAGGCAAAGAGAATGTTTAAAATGAAGGGAGATATGAGGAGAATGGGGGCAGTGGCTTAGACTCCTCTTTATGAAGAAGATGGTGGGTGCACACAGCATATACAGATTGTTTTTAAGACAGAGGACACCTGAGACTCTGATGGTTGAGGGGAAGAAGCCAGTAGAATAGAAGAGGTGCTAGAGAGGAGGGACCAACCAAGGAAGCAAAATACCAGAGAAGAAACATCCCTCCCCTTGAGACTTATGGAAAGAAGTAGAATAAGAGGAAATTCCCTTATAATTTACTGTTTTCAATTAAAAAGTTGAAATGCCCTTCATAAAATGCACATGAGAAAGTAAAATATGAGACTGTTATCAGCCAGGAACACTCTAATTTAAACCAGCTTGAGAAATCTGTGGGTAATAAACTAGTGATTAAGTATTTATTAAACTTTTATTGTTCACATGCCCTAAGCGTTTGGACTTCTGCCAATACTCTGAAAAGAAAGACAAAATTATTTCAAAATGTTTACATTATATTAAATAGAAGACTTTGAGTATTAATCTGGACTTAACATCTTGTAACTTTTAGTCATCTTCAACCAAGCTGGTCGCTATTATCTCTTATAACGAAAAAGGTGTGTGCCCAATTAAGTGGTTGAATATTGACTAAGCACCTACGACTTACAAGTACTAGTGTTCAGTCCTGGTTTAGTGGCTGTCAGAAAAATGGTGGAGGAACAGGGTGGAGAGCTGTGCCAGGATGGCCTGGAGAGCCAGAACTGTGATGAGCTGTCCAGACGCACAGCAAATATTTAAAGCCTAGAATCTCAGGCCCTTGAAACAGGAAGTTTTATAGCACAGTATATACAAAATATTTTATTATCAGTGGAGTAGTGGATATAATACTGAAGAAACATCCTCTGTTCGTAGGAAGGGAGATCAAAAGAAAGAAATCCTTCTCTTTGGCAATGTTTTCATTGTGCCAAAGATAAAGCAAGGGAGTCCTTTGACGAACTTTTTATTGGAGTCTGAGTTTAAATATGTGGCACATAAACAAATAACAATCTCCTCAGCTTAGACTCCTCATCAGTTTAAAATAGACCAATAATATCTTCTTGCCTGAAGACGGTTGGCTGGGCTGGACGCTATTTTTAAAGTCCACTTGAGCGCCAAGATTTCTATTTCTATGATAAAACCAGTCTGATGCATAGAAAATATAATGCATTTATTGTTCCTTTTTTTTTTTTTTTTTTTTTTTTTTTTTGCGGTACGCGGGCCTCTCACTGTTGTGGCCTCTCCCGTTGCGGAGCACAGGCTCCGGACGCGCATTGCCAGTGGCCATGGCTCACGGGCCCAGCCGCTCCGCGTCATGTGGGATCTTCCCGGACCGGTGCAGGAACCCGTGTCCCCTGCATCGGCAGGCGGACTCTCAACCACTGCGCCACCAGTGGTTGATGGGTTGACTGCGCCCAATATTGTTCCTTTTCAAACAAATCCATTTTTCTCTTGAACACAGTTAGGGACAATTTACCGTGCTTTTTTGTTTTGGCAATTTAGGAAGGGTTTCCATGGTCTCTGTGGCCTCTTGCTCAGTTTTTCTGTGCATCAGCTTGACCATAAGATTATCTGAGGCCAACATTGTCACCTCTTTGGATGTATGTTTGCTGGCATGCATTCCCCCTGGGGGCAGTAAAAATTGGTTTTGGGGGTGATGTAATCTTAGATAATATATTGGTTTGCAGGCCACCAAAGGGCCACGATACATAAACAGATACAAGGTATATCTGTGGTAATTAAATTTCATGGTGATGGTGGGGAGGAGAATTAGGGGAAAAAATGTAAAAATACTCAGAGGGGAAGCAATAATAAAATAAATGGAGAAACACTGACCCGGGCAAAGAGTCCTGAGGGAGGGTAGGGGTGTAAGATCTTTTGGGTAGGACTTTAACCCATCAAATACAACAGTTTTTTTTTTTTTTTTTAAGTTTTAGAAGCCTATATTTAAAGTATATCTTCCGCCTTTCTTTCTAATCGACTACAGGACACATTTTGAAATGTTTTAAATTTAGACATTTTCAAATTTACTTTCTGTAAAGACCTTTCTTGTGACAAAAGGCATATCTTGAAAAACGACTGTCTCTTTTCAGGTCAGACTGTTCTGTGTAGCAGTCTGGAAGAGAGGTCTTGCAGGAGGCAGTAGAAGGAGAGTCGTTGAGCACGCGAAAGACATACGTTTCAATCCCAGATTTGCTTCGGATGAGCCTTGCAATTAGGGGCAAGCCGAGTAAAGCCGCGGAGCCCCTGTTTCCTCATTTGTAAAACAAGTCTGCTAATGCTTCCTGTTGCAGGGTTCTGAAGGATTTGAGACAACTGATGTCAGGTGGCTGGCGCTGGCTGTTTCTTAGTTAGATGGTAAGGCCAATAGGTAGCAGAGGCCAATAACTGGGTAGAAGAGGACAAGATGCCCAGTGGACCTATTTTGCCAAATTCCGCAAACATCCTATTGGAGTTCCTGCTGCTGCTGTTAAAAAAAAAAAAACTGTGCCCCTGCACAGTTTAAATAAATTCAAAAGGACTATCAGTAACTTTCAGAGTAAGATTTGGGCTTTGCATCAATGAAGAGACATCAGGACAATCAGAGATACCATCAAGGAGCAGCACTTTGCCTGCTCCATAAAATCACCATGATTTAGTCCTTTAATGAAAAAAGGGGCTTGTGCAGGCACAACAGCTGTGGTTTTATGAGGGGAAAATAAACCAGAATTCCTTGTGGTGGGGCTGTTGCCACAAGGGGTCAGATCCGGATTTTTGGTAGAGGCTGGCATATCCTACAGTGACAAAAACATGATTGGAAGTCAGATAGCTTGAAATAACTTGCTTGTTTTAGGGGAGAGTAGCTCAAGCAATACCAAACCTGACTAGCTCTGTTTAAGTAAGGACTTCAGTGTTTTTGATCTGAGGTTGAGTTGAGTGTCTGGAGTGGGAACAGAAGAAGGAATACCATTATCTTTAAGCTTGCCCTGGTTGCTGGTTGCCCACTTAGCACATGTGATCAGTTTAACTGTCACCATGAATAAGGGCTTTTTTTTCCCCCAAGGTTATAAACAGAGATGCATAAATATTTTGGATCCATCAGCCTCCAAGTATTCTTCAGATGTTTTGAGTTCAACAAAACAGAATACACTGTGCTGAGTACATTCTCCCTTGCTTTTTGAGGATCACGTGTGATTTATAGGAAATGGAATCCATATGTTTCTGCTTCATTTACACTTAACTCATCAAAAGATTGTGTTGTAAAGCTATGTGATGTCCAAGATGGCTTTTTGAGCTTGGTGGTTTTTTTTTTTTAAATAAGCTGCTTAAAAGTTTTTGTTCCTTTAAAAGTTAGAGAGAGAGAGAGAGAAGAGAAAGATACCTAAGAAGGCCTGTTTTGCCAAGATGAAATAGATTTGAACACCAGGAAGTTCAATTTAAGCTGAAACTACAAACCAAAGAATTTCAAATGGGTCCAGAATTTGGAAGAAAACAAAGGTTCCTCTCCAGTCACTTTCCGAAGCATCTCCGATGAATGCAGAAAAGCAGCTGGCCACTCAGCAACCCCACTAAGGGAAGAGAGGGCTGTGAATGCACCATTAGTGACCCAGCTAACACATGTGCCCACTGCTGGAAGAGCTGTTATTCTCAGGCCTCCTGAGACCAGTCACTCTAGTCCAGATAAAGAACTTTTTGCCCTATTTTAGCATGGAAATATCTGCTCTCCTGGTGTTTTCCCGGGATTGTCCTGTCCTAGGCCAGCATTTCCTATTTGTTCTTCTGCCATCTGGCCCAAATAGCTGGCCACTAGACTGAATACTGTGTGTGCATTTGGGATGGTGTTTATTTATTGGACAACTTCTTTAGAGAAATATCTTGTTTAGCTCACAATAGGGCCAAGAAAGCATGCAGTTTGTATAAAGTAAGAAATATGTTAACGAGGGACCCACAAGTTTGTAAGAAGCCAAATGTAAAACTAAGTTTTCTTTCACCATCTCAATATTTAGTCACTCTCATAGCAGCTCTTTAATCATTTTAGACATGCTTTATCATCTATATATGGCATCTTATGAAAGTTTTCAGGAGAAAAGCACCCAAATTAGAACTATTTAATGTGATAGTATAATTGAGATAACTATAAATCTCTGTAGAGGACTTATCTGCTCATCTCTAGAACAATATATAGTGTTCGATGTGAAACTTCATTATCCAGTGAGGTCTTTTAGATTGTGTGGTCTGAAGTCATTTCAACAGAATTAATAGTCCTGTGAATTACTTATATATACCAATTCAGTTATCTGGAGGTGAGGGGCAGGATTTTGGAATCTTTTTTTTTTTATGTGCAGTTTATTTTTATATATTTATTTATTGGCTGCGTTGGGTCTTTGTTGCTGCATGTGGGCTTTCTCTACTTGCAGCAAGCGGGGGCTACTCTTTGTTGTGGTGCACAGGTTTCTCATTCTGGTGGCTTCTCTTGCGGAGCACCGGCTCTAGGCGTGTGGGCTTCAGTAGTAGTGGCACGCAGCCTTCAGTAGTTGCAGCGCACGGGCTCTAGACTACAGGCTCAGTAGTTGTGCATGGCCTTAGTTGCTGCGCTCCACATTTGGGATCTTCCCAGACAAGGGATCGAACCCATGTCCCCTGCATTGGCAGGCATATTCTTTTTTTTTTTTTAACATCTTTATTGGAGTATAATTGCTTTACAATGTTGTGTTAGTTTCTGCTGTATAACAAAGTGAATCAGCTATATGTATACATATATCCCCATATACCCACCCTCTTGCGTCTCTGCCCACCCTCCGTATCCTACCCCTCTAGGTGGTCGCAAAGTACCGAGCTGATCTCCCTGTCCTATGCAGCTGCTTCCCCCTAGCTATCTATTTTACATTTGGTAGTATATATATGTAGTGTTATTCTCTCACTTCATCCCAGCTTACACTTTCCCCTCCCTGTGTCCTCAAGTCCATTCTCTACATCTGTGTCTTTATTCCTGTCCTGCCCCTAGGTTCATCAGAACCATTTTTTTTTTAGATTCCATATATATGTGTTAGCATATGGTATTTGTTTTTCTCTTTCTGACTTACTTCACTCTATATGACAGTCCCTAGGTTGATCAACTTCACTAAAAATAACTCAATTTGGTTTCTTTTTATGGCTGAGTAATATTCCATTGTATATAGGTGCCACATCTTCTTTATCCATTCATCTGTCAATGGACACTTGGGTTGCTCCATATCCTGGCTATTGTAAATAAAGATGCAGTGAATATTATGGTACATGACTCTTTTTGAATTATGGTTTTCTCAGGGTATATGCCCAGTAATGGGATTGCTGGGTCGTATAGTAGTTTTATTTTTAGTTTTTTAAGGAACCTCCATACTGTTCTCCATAGCGGCTATATCAGTTTACATTCCCACCACCAGTACAAGAGGGTTCCCTTTTCTCCACACCCTCTCCAGCATTTATTGTTTCTAGATTTTTTGATGATAGCCATTCTGACTGGTGTGAGGTGATACTGTATTGTAGTTTGTTGTTTAGTTTGTTTGTTTGTTTTGCAGTACGCGGGCCTCTCACTGTTGTGGCCTCTCTCTTTGCAGAGCAGAGACTCCGGACGTGCAGGCCATGGCTCACGGGCCCAGCCACTCCGCGGCACGTGGGATCCTCCTGGACCGGGGCACGAACCCGTGTCCCCAGCATCAGCAGGCGGACCCTAAACCATTGCACCATCAGGGAAGCCCCTGTATTGTAGTTTTGATTTGCATTTCTCTAATGATTAGTGATGTTGAGCATCCTATCATGTGTTTGTTGGCAATCTGTATATCTTCTTTGGAGAAATGTCTATTTAGGTCTTCTGCCCATTTGTGGATTGCATTGTTTGTTTTTTTGATATTGAGCTGCATGAGCTACCTGTATATTTTGGATATTAATCCTTTGTCAGTTGCTTTGTTTGCAAATACTTTCTCCCATTCTGAGGGTTGTCTTTTCGTCTAGTTTATGGTTTCCTTTGCTGTGCAAAAGCTTTTAAGTTTCATTAGGTCCCATTTGTTTATTTTTGTTTTTATTTCCATTACTCTATGAGGTGGGTCAAAAAGGATCTTGCTGTGATTTATGTCATAGGTGTTCTGCCTATGTTTTCGTCTAAGAGGTTTATAGCGTCTGGCCTTACATTTAGGTCTTTAATCCATTTTGAGTTTATTTTCATGTACAGTGTTAGGAAGTTTTATAATTTCATTCTTTTACATGTAGCTGTCCAGTTTTCCCAGCACCATTTATTGAAGAGGCTGTCTTTTCTCCATTGTATACGCTTGCCTCCTTTATCAAAGATAAGGTGACCATATGTGCGTGGGTTTATCTCTGAGCTTTCTATCCTGTTCCATTGATCTATATTTCTGTTTTTGTGCCAGTACATGCTGTCTTGATTACTGTAGCTTTGCAGCATAGTCTGAAATCCAGGAACCTGATTCCTCCAGATCCATTTTTCTTTCTCAAGATTGCTTTGGCTATTCAGGGTCTTTTGTGTTTCCATACAAATTGTGAAATTTTTTGTTCTAGTTCTATGAAAAAGCCATTGGTAGTTTCACAGGGATTGCATTGAATCTATAGATTGCTTTGGGTAGTATAGTCATTTTCACAATGTTGATTCTTCCAATCCAAGAACATGATATATCTCTCTATCTGTTTGTATCATCTTTAATTTCTTCAACAGTGTCTTATAGTTTTCTGCATACAGGTCTTTCGTCTCCTTAGGCTTATTCCTAGGTATTTTATTCTTTTTGTTGTAATGGTAAATGGGAATGTTTCCTTAATTTCTCTTTCAGATTATTCATCATTAGTGTATGGGCCTGCAAGAGATTTCTGTGCATTAATTTATATCCTGCTACTATACCAAATTCATTGATTAGCTTCAGTAGTTTTCTGGTAGCATCCTTAGGATTCTCTATGCAGAGTATCATGTCATCTGCAAACAGTGACAGTTTTACTTCTTCTTTTCCAATTTGGATTCCTTTTTTTCTTTTTCTTCTCTGATTGCTGTGGCTAAAACTTCCAAAACTATGTTGAATAATAGTGGTGAGAGTGTGCAACCTTGTCCTGTTCCTGATCTTAGAGGAAATGGTTTCAGTTTTTCACCATTGAGAATGATGTTGGCTGTGGGTTTGTCATACATGGCCTTTATTATGTTGAGGTAGGTTCCCTCTATGCCTACTTTCTGGAGTCTTTATCATAACTGGGTGTTGAATTTTGTTGAATGCTTTTTCTGCATCTACTTAGATGATCTTATGGATTTTATTCTTCTGTTTGCTAATATGGTGAATCACACTGATTGATTTGCATATATTGAAGAATCCTTGCATTCCTGGGATAAATCCCACTTGATCATGGTTTATGATCCTTTTAATGTTTTGTTGGATTCTGTTTGCTAGTATTTTGTTTAAGATTTTTGCATCTATGTTCATCAGAGATATTGGCCTATAGTTTTCTTTTTTTGTGACATCTTTGTGTGGTTTGGTATCAGGGTGATGGTGGCCTCGTAGAATGAGTTTGGGAGTGTTCCTTTATCTTCAATTTTTTTGGAAGAGTTTGAGAAGAATGGGTGTTAGCTCTTCTCTAAATGTTTGTTAGAATTTGCCTGTGAAGCCATCTGGTCCTGGGCTTTTGTTGTTGGAAGATTTTTAATCACAGTTTCAATTTCAGTGCTTGTGATTGGTCTGTTCATATTTTCTATTTCTTCCTGGTTCAGTCTCAGAAAGTTGTGCTTTTCTCAGAATTTGTCCATTTCTTCCAGGTTGTCCATTTTATTGGCATACATTTGCTTGTAGTAATCTTTCACGATCCTTTGTATTTCTGCAGTGTCAGTTGTTACTTTTCCTTTTTCATTTCTAATTCTGTTGATTTGAGTCTTCCCCCTTTTTTTCTTGATGAGTCTGGCTAATGGTTTATCCATTTTATTTATCTTCTCTAAGAACCAGCTTTTAGTTTTGTTGATCTTTGCTATTGTTTCCTTCCTTTCTTCTTCATTTATTTGTGATCTGATCTTTATGATTTCTTTCCTTCTGCTAACTTTAAGGTTTTTTTTTTTCTTCTTTCTCTAATTGCTTTAGGTGTAGACTTAGGTTGTTTATTTGAGATTTTTCTTGTTTCTTGTGGTAGGATCATATTGCTACTAACTTCCCGCTTAGAACAGCTTTTGCTGCATCCCATAGGTTTTGGGTCATCGTGTTGTCATTGTCATTTGTTTCTACGTATTTTTTGATTTCCTCTCTGATTTCTGCAGTGATCTCTTGGTTATTTAGTTGTGTATTGTTTAGCTTCCATGTGTTTGTATATTTTACAGTTTTTTTCCTGTAATTGATTTCCAATCTCACAGCATTGTGGTCAGAAAAGATATTTAATATGATTTCAATTTTCTTACATTTACCAAGGTTTTGTGACCCATGATATGGTCTATCCTGGAGAATATTCCATGAGCACTTGAGAAGAAAGTGTATTCTGTTGTTTTTAGATAGAATGTCCTATAAATATCAATTAAGTCCATCTTGTTTAATGTGTCATTTAAAGCTTGTGTTTCCTTATTTATTTTCATTTTGGATGATCTGTACATTGGTGAAAGTGGGGTGTTGAAATCCCCTACTATGATTGTGTTATTGTTGATTTCCTCTTTTATGGCTGTTAACATTTGCCTTATATATTGAAGTGCTCCTATGTTGGGTGCATAAATATTTACAATTGTTATATCTTCTACTTGGATTGATCCCTTGATCATTATGTAGTGTCCTTCTTTGTCTCTTATAGTAGTCTTTATTTTAAAGTCTATTTTGTCTGATATGAGAATTGCTATTCCAACTTTCTTTTGATTTCCATTTGCATGGAATATCTTTTTCCGTCCCCTCACTTTCAGTCTGTATGTGTCCCTAGGTTTGAAGTGGGTCTCTTGTAGACAGCCTATATACAGGTCTTGTTTTTGTAACCATTCAGCCATTCTATGTCTTTTGGCGGGAGCATTTAATCCATTTGCATTTAAGGTAATTATTGAATGTGTGTTCTTATTACCATTTTCTTAATTGTTTGGGGTTTGTTTTTGTAGGTCTTTTCCTTCTTTTGTGTTTCCCGCCTAGTGAAGTTCCTTTAGCATTTGTTGTAGAACTGGTTTGGTAGTGCTGAATTCTCTTAACTTTTGCTTGTCTGTAACGGTTTTAATTTCTCCATCGAATCTGAATGACATCCTTGCTGGGTAGAGTAATCTTGGTTGTAGGTTTTTCCCTCTCATCATTTTAAATATGTCCTGCCACTCCCTTCTGGCTTGCAGTGTTTCTGCTGAAAGATCAGCTGTTAACCTTATGGGGATTCCCTTTTATGTTATTTGTTGCTTTTCCCTTGCTGCTTTTAATGTTTTTCCTTGTATTTAATTTTTGATAGTTTGATTAATATGTGTCTTGGCATGTTTCTCTTTGGGTTTATCCTGCATGGTACTCTCAGCCCTTCCTGGACTTGACTGACTGTTTCCTTTAGGGACGTTTTCGACTATAATCTCTCCAAATATTTTCTCAGACCCTTTCTTCTTCTCTTCTTCTCCTGGGACCCCTATAATTCGAATGTTGGTGCATATAATGTTGTCACAGAGGTCTCTGAGACTGTTCTCAATTCTTTTCATTCTTTTTTCTTTATTCTGGCAGGCCGGTTCTTAACTACTGTGCCACCAGGGAAGTCCAGGATTTTGGAATCTTGAAATTTAGAGTTATTTCCCCTAATTCCTAGCCCTAAAGAACATTTAATAAAATGTTTCTTAATTTCATCATCCAGTGCTAACTGCTGTTAACATTTTAGTATATGTTCTTTCAGCTCATGCATGTGGGCATGTGCTTGCATACACAGACACACACACGCACATTTTAATGAGATCATATTATTTATTCTGCTTTGTAGCTTCTCTTTTTCGTTTAGAAATATATTATGGACTTTTTCCTATGTTAACAAACTTTTTTACCTCATCAGGTTTAATATAGAATTTTAAAAATAATGTTTTTAGGATTGTACTATGATTAGCTTAATATCTCAGAGTCTTTTTATATGTAGGGTTTTAAAAAATCTTTATTTTAGATACATTTTTAAATGTTGACCTTAGTTTTTAAAAATGTTTTCTATATTTTAAGACACATTAGAAAATAAACTAATTATCTTCTGCATCTTGCATTTCATTATATTTTGGACCAACGCACACTTTGAGAACCATGGAGAATATCCATCTCCCTCTTTTAGAAGAGGCCAAGCATTCCTATATAGATGATACTTTTTAAAGACCCTAGAAAAAATCAATAGGACAATCAGTAATTTTTTTTCTTCCTTAGGAAAAAAAAGTGTTTCCACCCCATTCCATTGCCAAGAAGAGCCTTGTGACTTAGATTAATCTGCCTCCCTTTCTGTGATGTTTAGTCCACTGGTAAAACTCCCAGAGTCAACTTCAAAGAAAGTTGAGATCCATACCTATTTTGCTGTCTGTTTCTGAGTTTCTTCACCCCTTGTTTCGGAGTTTTCCAATCTGTTACTATAGAACTCAGTCCTGTCCCTTTTGTTGACAGGTTGCCAGGATACATCCTGGCAACAAAGGCTGGGGTTCCTGTTCCAGGCAGCCAGCCTCACATACTACATGAACTCTTGCAAGAGGGGATGTGAATCGTGGAGCTCCCAGCTAGTCTGCTCCTGTTTCCACCAGCTCCCTCACTGAGGGGTTCAGCAGGCCATGACAAAAGCCAAAATAGAAAGATGAAGAAAAAATGTTACAAGGTGAGTCTCCCAGAAGGTGTTCTTTCTTGGTTGTCTGTCTCAAATCTTACCTTTCAACTAGCAATAATAATCTTGATCTCTTCCACTTCCTTCTCACCACTATGTAGTAATATTTCCTTGCTATAGAAAAGGAATCCAAAGAAAAGTAACCAATTCTTAAGTTAAAAAAAACCCCTCAAATACTACTTAACAAATGAATAAATATTGTTTTACTTCATTGGATGATTCTGACAATAATTGAACTATGGATTAAATGTTTTAATGGCTAAAAGAATCAAATTCCATTTAAAGGGATTTTTAAAATTTTCTTAAGAAAAGTTGATAAAATATATTTTTAACATAAATTCAGAATTATATGTTTATAAGCCAGATTATCCATGAAAGAAAAGGGGTGATAAAGGCTATAGTTACTCAGTTGACTTGGTAGTTTTTTTTTAATTGAGATAAAATTCACATGGAGTGAAATGTAACTGATCTTAAGTTTAAATTCAAGTTCCTAAAAAAACAATGAATTTGATATATATATACAACCATGTAAACCATCACCTTAATCAAGACATAGGACATTTCTATCACTCAGAAAGTTTCCTCACATCCCTTCCAGTCAGTCTCCCCTCCTTAGGCAACCACTGTTCTGATTTCTATTACTAGAGAATAATTTGGCCGTTCATGAATTCTATATGAGTAGAATCATACAGGATGTATTCTTGTATCTGACTTCATTGGCTCAGCAGAATGTTTTTGAGATTGTTCCTGTTGCTGTGTATATAAGTAGTTCAGTTCCTTTTATAGGTGAGTATTAATGCAGTATAGAATTATTCCACATCTGTTTATCTATTTTCCTATTGATTGATATTTGGTTTGTTTCCAGTTTGGGTCTCCTATAACTAAAGTTGATTTAAACATTCTTGCACAAGTCTTTTGGTGGACATATGTTTTCATTTATCTTGGGTTCAGACCTAGGACTAAAACTGATGGATGATAGGGTAGACATATGTTTATCTTTATAAGGAGCATGAAATGATATGTCATTGTGGTTATAATTTGCATTTCCTTCATGACTAATGAAGTTAAGCATTTTTACACAAGCTTGTTGGAGATTTGCATCTCTTTTTTGTTAAGTATCTATTCATATTTCTTGCCCGTTTTAAATGTGTTTTTATTTTTATATCATCTTTATTGATACATAATTCACATACAATAAAATGCACCCATTTTAAGTACACAATCTGATGAGTTTTGCAAGTGATTACATCCATTTTACCACCAATGATAAAATATAAGAATATGTCCATTAACTTTGTATTTCATTCTCCACCCATCTACACACCAAGTAATCACTGATCTACTTTCTGTCACAGATTAGCTTTGCCTGTTTAGAATTTCATATAAATGAAATAATTCAGTATATTCTCTTTTGCATATGATTTCTTTTATTCAGTATAATATGTTTGAAAGAGATCTATGTCATTGTGTGTAATTTGTTCATTTTTATTGTGGAGTAATATTCTGTAGTATGAATGTGCCATAATTGGTTTATCCATTTACCTGTTAATGTGTATTTATGTTGTTTCCAGTTTTTCACTGTTAAGAGCTGTTATGAACATTTGTTTTATATTCTATTTGTGGACATATATTTTCATTTCTCTAGGATAATTATTTAGGGATAGAATGTCCATATCATTAGGTAGATATATATTTAACTTTATGAGAAATTGCCAGATGGTTCTCCATAGTGGTTGTAATGTTTCACATGCCCACCAGGCATATATGGGAGTTGTGGTTTTTTCACATCCTAACACTTGGTATTGGTAATTTAAAAAATTTTATCCATTCTAGTGTGTGTACAGTGGTATCTCTGTGGTTTTATTTTGCATTTTCTTGACAAACAACAACTAATGATATATACTATTGTTTCATGAGCTTGTTGATATTTTATACGTTTTCTGTTGTGAATAATCTATTCAAAGCTTTTGCCCGAATTAGGCAACCCATATTGGGTTGCTTGCCATATATGTGTCAAATATATGTATTGAAAACATTTCTTCCCAATCTGTGGCTTATCTTTTAATTTTCTTAATGGTATTTTTTAAAGAGTAGAAGTTTCTAATTTATATGAAGTAAAATTTTAAATTCTTTTTCTTTTATGTTTAGTGCTTTTTGTGTTTTGTCTAAGAACTCTTTGAAAATATTGAGGTCATAAAGTATTTTCCTATACTTTCTTCTAGAAGCTTTATAGTTTTAATTTTTATATGTAGTTCTATGATCCACCTCGAGTTAATTTTTGTGTTTGGTGACAGTAGATGGTTGATATTCATTTTTCTGCTACATGAATCCAGTGGTTCCACCATCATTTGTTTAAAAGATTTTCCTCGCTCTATTGAATTGTCTTGGCATCTTTGTCAAAAAAGAATTGATCACATATGTGAATCAGCCATATTTCTGGACTCTATTCGGCTACATTAATCTATTTATTTGTCTTTATTGGCATCATTAATTTTTAATAAGCCAGCTCATCTTGGCTTGCATGCAATGAAACAAATATTCAAAACAGATACACAAGTTGAGTCCTTCCATGACTTCTTGCCAGTGGAACCATGCACAAGAGTTTTAATAGGGTTGGGCATTCTGTCTTGTATGTTGTCCAAATCTTTACCTAGGCAGTAATCTGACTTTAAGCAATTCTGTAATAAGCAAAAGCCAAAAATATACAGTTATAAATTTAATCAAGAATGATAATCCCAGGAAAAGGGATGTATTTTTCAAACCCATTTACACAGAATGTAGCTTGAACTTAATTTTCATTTGTTCAATAATTTATTGAGTGTCTACTGTATTCCAGACACTGTTCTAGGCAAGGAAAGTGGGAGGAAAATATTTCTTTGTTCATAATTTCTGTAAGGAAACAATACTTAATATAATCTCTACTCTATTGCCTGTTTAACAGTGTATGTCTCACAATTACAGAGAAAAGAAACCCTATGCCTGATAAAATAAGCATCAGATTAAAAGTTTTTATGCATTCCTATGAATTGACAGAAAATTATCAGCACTCAAATGTTTAATAAGGAAAAACATTTCCTCAGTCTTTCCAAGTTTGCTATCGCCGTCATAAATATACATTTCTTTTGAGCCTGAGAATGTAAGCTATCATTTCTGTCAGTTGCATTTTCCAACTTGTTTTAGAAATTGAATCTTATATATTATTTCTAAGAGAACTTGGTTCACAAACTGGACCTTAATATGGCTGTTTCTTCTCTGGATCTATATAATTTAAATGAATATTATTTTATTCCATTTTTTAAAATTTTTAAATTTAATTTTATTTTATTTTTATACAGCAGGTTCTTATTAGTCATCAATTTTATACACATCAGTGTACACATGTCAATTCCAATCACCCGATTCATCACTCCACCATCCCCACACCCCGTGGTTTTCCCCCCTTTGTGTCCATACGTTTGTTTTCTACATCTGTATCTCAACTTCTGCCCTGCAAACCGGTTTATCTGTACCTTTTTTCTAGGTTCCACACACATGTGTTAATATACGATATTTGTTTTTCTCTTTCTGACTTACTTCACTCTGTATGACCATCTCTAGATACATCCACGTCTCAACAAATGACCCAATTTGGTTCCTTTTTATGGCTGAGTAATATTCCATTGTGTATATGTACCACAACTTCTTTATCCATTCGTCTGTTGATGGGCATTTTGGTAGCTTCCATGACCTGGCTATTGTAAATAGTGCTGCAATGAACATTGGGGTGCATGTGTCTTTTTGAATTATGGTTTTCTCTGGGTATATGCCCAGTAGTGGGATTGCTGGATCATATGGTAATTCTATTTTTAGTTTTTTAAGGAACCTCCATACTGTTCTCCATAGTGTCTGTATCAATTTACATTCCCACCAACAGTGCAAGAGGGTTCCCTTTTCTCCACACCCTCTCCAGCATTTGTTGTTTGTAGATTTTCTGATGATGCCCATTCTAACTGGTGTGAGGTGATACCTCATTTAGTTTTAATTTTCATTTCTCTAATAATTACTGATGTTGGGCAGCTTTTCATGTGCTTCTTGGCCATCTGTATGTCTTCTTTGGAGAAATGTCTATTTAGGTCTGCTGCCCATTTTTGGATTGGATTGTTTGTTTCTTTAATATTGAGCTGCATGAGCTGTTTACATATTTTGGAGATTAATCCTTTGTCTGATGATTCGTTTGTAAATATTTTCTCCCATTCTGAGGGTTGTCTATTCGTCTTGTTTATGGTTTCCTTTGCTGTGCAAAAGCTTTGAAGTTTCATTAGGTCCCATTTGTTTATTTTTGTTTTTATTTCCATTACTCTAGGAGGTGGGTCAAAAAGGATCTTGCTGTGATTTATGTCATAGAGTGTTCTTCCTATGTTTTCCTCTAAGAGTTTTATAGTGTCCAGTCTTATATTTAGGTCTCGAATCCATTTTGAGTTTATTGTTGTGTATGGTATTAGGGAGTGTTCTAATTTTATTCTTTTACATGTAGCTGTCCAGTTTTCCCAGGACCACTTATTGAAGAGACTGTCTTTTCTCCCTTGTATATCCTTGCCTCCTTTGTCATAGATTAGTTGACCATAGGTGTGTGGGTTTATCTCTGGGCTTTCTATCTTGATCCATTGATCTATGTTTCTGTTTTTGTGCCAGTACTATATTGTCTTGATTACTGTGGCCTTGTAGTATACTCTGAAGTCAGGGAGTCTGATTCCTCCTGCTCCATTTTTTTCCCTCAAGACTGCTTTGACTATTCGGAGTCTTTTGTGTCTTCATACAAATTTTAAGATTTTTTGTTCTAGTTCCGTAAAAAATGCCATTGGTAATTTGATAGGGATTGCATTGAATCTGTAGATTGCTTTGGGTAGTACAGTCATTTTCACAATATTGATTCTTCCAATCCAAGAAAATGGTATATCTCTCCATCTGTTTTTATCATCTTTAATTTCTTTCATCAGTGTCTTATAGTTTTCTGCATACAAATCTTTTGTCTCCCTAGGTAGGTTTATTCCTACATTTTTTATTCATTTTGTTGTAATGGTAAATGGAAGTGTTTTCGTAATTTCTCTTTCAGATTTTTCATCATCAGTGTATAGGAATGCAAGAGATTTCTGTGCATTAATTTTGTATCCTGCAACTTTACCAACTTCATTGATTAGCTCTAGTAGTTTTCTGGTGGCATTTTTAGGATTCTCTATGTATAGTATCATGTCATCTGCAAACAGTGACAGTTTTACTTCTTCTTTTCCAATTTGTATTTCTTTTATTTCTTTTTCGTCTCTGATTGCTGTGGCTCGGACTTCCAAAACTATGTTGAATAACAGTGGTAAGATTGGACATCCTTGTCTTGTTCCTGATCTTAGAGGAAATGCTTTCAGTTTTTCACCATTGAGAATGATGTTTGCTGTGGGTTTGTCATATATGGCCTTTATTATGTTGAGGTAGTTTCCCTCTATGCACACTTTCTAGAGAGTTTTTATCATAAGTGGGTGTTGAATTTTGTTGAAAGCTTTTTCTGCATCTATTGAGATGATCATGTGGTTTTCATTCTTCAATTTGTTAATATAGTGTATCACATTGATTGATTTGCGTATATTGAAGAATCGTTGCATCCCTGGGATAAATCCCACTTGATCATGCTGTATGATCCTTTTAATGTGCTGTTGGATTCTGTTTGCTAGTATTTTGTTGAGGATTTTTGCATCTATGTTCATCAGTGATATTGGTCTGTAATTTTCTCTTTTTGTAGTATCTTTGTCTGGTTTTGTATCAGGGTGATGGTGGCCTCATAGAATGAGTTTGGGAGTATTCCTTCCTCTGCAATTTTTTGGAAGAGTTTGAGAAGGATGGGTGTTAGCTCTTCTCTAAATGTTTGATAGAATTCACCTGTGAAGCCATCTGGTCCTGGATTTTTGTTTGTTGGAAGATTTTTAATCACAGTTTCAATTTCATTACTTGTGATTGGTCTGTTCATATTTTTCTATTTCTTCCTGGTTCAGTCTTGGAAGGTTATACCTTTCTAAGAATTTGTCCATTTCTTCCACGTTATCCATTTTATTGGCATAGAGTTGCTTGTGGTAGTCTCTTAGGATGCTTTGTATTTCTGTGGTGTCTGTTGTAACTTCTCCTTTTTCATTTCTAATTTTATTGATTTGAGTCCTCTCCCTTTTTTTCTTGTTGAGTCTGGCTAATGGTTTATCAATTTTGTTTATATTTTCAAAGACCAGCTTTTAGTTTTACTGAACTTTGCTATTGTTTTCTTTGTTTCTATTTCATTTATTTCTGCTCTGATCTTTATGATTTATTTCCTTCTGCTAACTTTGGGTTTTGTTTTTTCTTCTTTCTCTAGTTATTTTAGGTGTAAGGTTAGATTGTGTATTTGAGATTTTTATTGTTTCTTGAGGTAGGCTTATATAGCTATAAACTTCCCTCTTAGAATGCTTACACTGCATCCCATAGGTTTTGGATCATCGTGTTTTCATTGTCATCTGTCTCTAGGTATTTTTTCATTTCCTCTTTGATTTCTTCAGTGGTCTCTTGGTTATTTAGTAACGTATTGTTTAGCCTTCATGTGTTTGTGTTTTTAATTTTTTTTTCCCTGTAATTTATTTCTAATCTCATAGCGTTGTGGTCAGAAAAGATGCTTGATATGATTTCAATTTTCTTAAATTTACTGAGGCTTGATTTGTGACCCAAGATGTGATCTATCCTGGAGAATGTTCCATGTGCATTTGAGAAGAAAGTGTAATCTGCTGTTTTGGGATGGAATGTCCTCTAAATATCAATTAAATTTATCTGGTCTATTGTGTCATTTAAAGCTTCTGTTTCCTTATTTATTTTCATTTTGGATGATCTGTCCATTGGTGTAAGTGAGGTGTTAAAGTCCCCCACTATTATTGTGTTACTGTCAATTTGCTCTTTTATAGCTGTTAGTAGTTGCCTTATGTATCGAGGTGTTCCTATGTTGGGTGCATATATATTTATAATTGTTATATCTTCTTCTTGGATTGATCCCTTGATCATTATATAGTGTCCTTCCTTGTCTCTTGTAACATTTTTTATTTTAAAGTCTAGTTTATTGGATATGAGTATTGCTACTCCAGCTTTCTTTTGATTTCCATTCACGTGGAATATCTTTTTCCATCCCCTCACTTTCAGTCTGTATGTGTCCCTAGGTCTGAAGTGGGTCTCTTGTAGACAGCATATATATGGGTCTTGTTTTTGTATCCATTCAGCAAGACTGTGTCTTTTGGTTGGAGCATTTAATCCATTCACGTTTAAGGTATATTCCTATGACCATTTTCTTAATTGTTTTGTTTTTGTTTTTGTAGGTCCTTTTCTTCTCTTGTGTTTCCCAGTTAAGGAAGCTCCTTTAGCATTTGATGCAGAGCTGGTTTGGTGGTGCTAAATTCTCTTAGCTTTTGCTTGTCTGTAAAGCTTTTGATTTCTCCATCGAATCTGAATGAGATCCTTGCCGGGTAGAGTAATCCTGGTTGTAGGTTCTTCCCTTTCATCACTTTAAGTATATCATGGAACTCCCTTCTGGCTTGTAGAGTTTCTGCTGAGAAATCAGCTGTTAACCTTACAGGAGTTCCTTTGTATGTTATTTGTCATTTTTCCCTTGCTGCTTTCAATAATTTTTCTTTGTCTTTAATTTTTGCCAATTTGATTCCTATGTGTCTTTACATGTTTCTCCTTGGGTTTATCCTGTATGGGACTCTCTGTGCTTCCTGGACTTGGGTGGTTATTTCCTTTCCCATGTTAGGGAAGTTTTCAACTATAATCTCTCCAAATATTTTCTCGGGTCCTTTCTCTCTCTCTTCTCCTACTGGGACCCCTATAATACGAATGTTGTTGTGTTTAATGTTGTCCCAGAGGTCTCTTGGGCTGTCTTCATTCTTTTTTCTTTATTCTGTTCCACAGCAGTGAATTCCACCATTCTGTCTTCCAGGTCACTTATCTGTTCTTCTGCCTCACTTATTCTGCTATTGATTCCTTCTAGTGTATTTTTCATTTCAGTTATTGTATTTTTCATCTCTGTTTGTTCTTTAATTCTTCTAGGTCTTTGTTAAACATTTCTTGCATCTTCTCGATCTTTGGCTCCACTCTTTTTCCGAGGTCCTGGATCATCTTCACTATCATTATTCTGAATTCTTTTTCTGGAAGGTTGCCTATCTCCACTTCATTTAGTTGTTTTTCTGGGGCTTTATCTTGTTCCTTCATCTGGTATATAGCCCTCTGCCATTTCATCTTGCCTATCTTTCTGTGAATGTAGTTTTTCATCCACAGGCTGCAGGATTGTAGTTCTTCTTGCTTCTGCTGTCTGCCCTCTGGTGGATGAGGCTATCTAAGAGGCTTGTGTAGATTTTCTGATCAGTATTATTATTTTAAGTAATTTCCCCAAACTCTCTGGTGAATGAAACATTTTCAGGCATATATGCAATTCAAGAAATAAGTTGTGAGTGGTGAAGAATGTGAATGATTCCAGAGCACCCTTCCTGAGGCAGCAGTGGAGATTCCCATGGAGTCTTAAAAACATAGAGAAAGCTTTTCTAAATAGTACAGTATACAAGTACAGCAGGAGGCACACACAGTGTTGGGGGCAACAGGAAAGGAAAATGTAAAGGAGGCAAGTTGCTAACAGTTCAAAAGTGATGACAAACTGCAAATAGAATTTCCACAGTGCAGTGCAACCAAACATTTATTTCAGAGAAGCCTCTAAGAGGAGGCTAATGGAGTTCTCTGCAAACAAAATTTAGCAGGATTCTGGTTGCGCTGAGTGCTATTTTGTAGATTCACATTGATTAATAATTGGATGTTTCACTGTTAAAATAAAATGGAGTCTCATTTGTATGCTCTAATTCAGGGGTTAGGAAACTTTTCCTGTAAATGGCCACGTAGTAAATAATTTAGCCCCCATAGGCAAAAGCAGTCAAGACAAATACATAAATGAACAAGCATGGCTCTGTTCCAGTAAAACCTGATTTACAAAAAGAGGTGGGCGGCTGGCCAGGTTTGACCAGTGAGCCCTAGTTTGTTGACACTTGTTCTAATCTTCAAGGAATTCTGATAAAATATCTTCCAAAATTATACATTGACATTTAAAGAACTGTGGCCTTGAAACTGTTCTTCCTCAGAGTGCCCAGTACTTTGGGGGGCTCTCTTCAGAAGAAATATGACTTCAAAGGAGAATTAAACTTTGAAAGTAATATGTATTCAAAATGCATGTGGTCAAGAAAGACAATATATGAATAAGCTCAGCTCAGGAAAGCCTAACTCTGTGTTTTTCCTTCAGTTTTCTACCTAGTCATACAGCACCCGATACATGTGTCTACCTAATCATAAGGCTACCTCTGGTGTGCTTGTCTAGCTCTGTTCTTGGGGGGAGCTCTATGCCATAGATGCCCGTTGCTCATTACTTGATGAGCAGCCTTTACCATAAGGTCCAGGGCTTGGTCCAAGCCAATGACTGGATTCTCTTTTCTCTTAAATTTGGTAAATAGACAGTCTTCCTTCAGTATCCTTGGGCGTTTGGATCCAGGACCTCCTGTGGGAACCAAAATTCATGGATGCTCAAGTCCCTTATACAAAATGGTGTAATATTTGCATATAGCCTATGCATATCCTCCAGTATACTTTTAAATCCTCTCTAGATTACTTGTAATACCTAATACAAAGTAAATGCTATGTAAATAGTTGTAAATACAATGTAAATAATATGTAAATAGTTCCCAGTGTATGGCAAATTCAAGTTTTTTTTTTTTTAACTTTCTGGACATTTAAAAAATATTTTTGATCTGATGTTGGTTGATTCTGCAGATGCAAAACCCACAGATATGAGTGACTGACTGTAGTTATGCTCCTAAATCTAGAATGATAATCCCTTTTTGAAAAATTATTGTAATATAGTTTATTTACAATGTTGTGTTAGTTTCAAGTGTACAGCAAAGTGATTCAGTTATACATATATTCATTCTTTTTCAAATTCTTTACCCATATAGGTTATTACAAAATATTGGGTAGAGTTCCCTGTGCTATACAGTAGGTCCTTGTTGGTTATCTATTTTATATATAGTAGGTGTATATGTTAATCCCAAGCTCCTAGTTTATTCCTCACCCCACCCCAGCGTTTCCCCTTTGGTAACCGTGACTTTGTTTTTGAAATCTGTTAATCTGTTTCTGTTTTATAAATGAGTGCATTTGTATCATTTTTAAAAATTAGATTCCACATATGAGTGATATATTTGTGTTTCTCTGTCTGACATACTTCACTTAGTATGATAGTCACTAGGTCCATCCGTGTTGCTGCAAATGGCATTGTTTCATTCTTTTATATGTCTGAGTAATATTCCGTTGTATATATGTACCACATTCGCTTTATCCATTCATCTTTCAATAGTCATTTAGGTTGCTTGCATGTCTTGACTATTGTAAATAGTGCTGCTATGAACATTGGGGTACATGTATCTTTTCAAAGCATGGTTTTCTCCAGATGTGTGCCCAGGGTTGGGATTGCTGTATCATATGGTAACTCTATTTTTAGTTTTTTAAGGAACCTGCATACTGTTCTCTATAGTGGTTGTACCAGTTTACATTCCCACCAATGGTGTAGGTGGGGTCCCTTTTCTCCACACCCTCTCCAGCATTTATTGTTTGTAGACTATTTGATGATGGCCATTCTGACCAGGGTGAGGTGGTACCTCAATGTAGTTTTGATTTGCATTTCTCTGATAATTAGTGATGTTGAGCATCTTTTCATGTGTTTTTTGACCATCGTATGTCTTCTTTGGAGAAATGTCTATTTAGATCTTCTGCCCATTTTTTGATTGGGTTGTTTGTTTTTTTGATATTGAGCTGCATGAGCTGTTTGTATATTTTGGTGATTAAACCCTTTCACTCACTTCGTTTGCAAATATTTTCTCCCATTCTGTTGGTTGTCTTTTCATTTTGTTTATTATTTCCTTTGCTGTGCAAAAGCTTTTAATTTCATTAGGTCCCATTTGTTTATTTTTGTTTTAATTTTCATTACTCTAGAAGGTGGATCCAAAAAGGTATTGCTGCAGATTACTAATCCCTTGAGTTAACATTGTTAGGAATATTAAACAAGGGTCAGATGGTCAGATATTCCTAAGACTTGAGAAAATACCACAAAACTAGCTTTGAATCCTTTTTCCAAAAGTCCTTTTCTGTTTTTATTCATCTATTTAATTAATGAGCTTGATTCTTGTTTAGAAATTTAGGTTAAAATTAAACTAATCTTACTCAGCTCATTCAACATTCAACATATTTTGTCAGTGCCTACAAAGTGCCTGGCACTGGACTAGGTGCTGGGCATCTAACTATGTAGAGAGCAAATGAGCCCCTAATGTTCATGGAGGTTACATCCAAGTGAAGGAAAAGAATACTACACAAGTAAACAAACAAGGTAAAAACATGCTGTAAGAGCTGTGAAGGAAATAAACAGCATTGTCATAACTGTGCACATAACTGTGATAGTGGTGGTGGCAGTGGTACATGTGTGCATGTGTTCACACACATGTTTCTGTATGTTGCATGTGTATGTGTGTGTTTCTGTGTTTTAGGAAGAAACAAAGAAATTACTTGAGAAAGAGTAGTCAGGAAGGGTCTGTCTGTTTGAGTCAATGATATTTTAACAGAGATCTGGAAAATGAAATGAGAAAGCTATGCAAAGACGGGGAAGATTCTAGGCAGTGGCAAGAGCATGTGCAAAGCTCCTTTTCACTCTCTCCCCTAACCTACCCCAGAGTGCGAACGAGTTCGGTTTATTTGAGGAACCAAAAGGTGAACATGGATGAAGCACAGTACAGGTGGGAGAGAGTAAATGGAGACCAAAGCAGAGGCTTAGGGACACACCAGGTTACAGAAGTTCAAGAGTTTGGATTTTATTTTGAGAATAGTGCAACAACCACGGAACATTTAGTCAGGGGAGGTATAGGATTTGTTTTATAACTTAAGTAGGTGAATATGACTGCTCTGAAAAAAAGAAAGATTAGGCAGTGGGAGTGGTTATTCACCCATTATGCCTGAAACAGCACGTGGATGGTGAGGCACCCCCATTCACCTGCGTGGCAGTACACTTAGGAGGGCAGGCAAAACATCACAAGAAGTTTTCCAACATCACTGGAAGAATGGAGACAGGTGTGAAAGCATATGGGAAAGGAGAGGCATTAAGATGCAAAAAGCAAAAAAGACAGGAGAGGAGAAAGTGAGCAGAAAGAAAATACAAGAAGATGACTAGGGTAAAATAAAATGTTTACTTTTCTGTGAAATCATTCAAATACACTTATACAGGGATAAAAAATACTAAATCCTTTTTTTAGACTGTCTACTAGTCCCTTTTACCTTTTCTCTTGCTCTCCTCTCCCAACCCCACATCTCCCATGCAAGCCCACAAGAAGATCAAGAACTTAGTTGGAGAGCTGGGGCAAAGGAAGGCATCCTCATGATCATCTCACCTGCCTTCACTATCAGTATGACTTCTCCCAAGTCGAAAGATGTGGTCAAAGTTTATTTTAGTAAAATTACCGTGAAATGAACAAAGAACAAAGTGAAAAATATTGAGGATTGGAGATAGAAGAAATACACGGTTGGAGAAAGACTCAGAATTCAATGTTTAGCCAACAATTGTCCTTATTAGTACCATCTGACCTAGTTACAATCCAGCATATCATTACCAAATACATGCTAGATGGACTGGAATCTTGGCATGGATTCACTGCCAAATGAAGATTTTGACAATGTTTATCAGTCTGTTCTCTTGTCCTAGAAGGAATTTGGAGAGAAATGTATAGAGGGGTGTGTGTGTGTGTGCGCGCAACTAGAAGCAGAGTGCTCACCAAAGTGATAATAAATATAACTAATAAGATTCCAGCCTCTCGCCAAGTGTATATATTCATTGAAAGGATGGAAATACATATAGTTTGTGAAAAATTATTTATATTGTGGCTCTTTTTAAAATCAGAAATGTGTAGTAAGTAATTAGTTTTCATATTATTTGAATCACTTCAAGGCATTTTCTCTCAAAAATACCAAATGATTGTGCAATATTAAAATAAGATAAATCTTGGATTGCTTTATCTGTTCAGTTCCAAGTGAACCATATTATATATGAAACACATAACATTTCAATCAACAAAAATTAAAATCACATTTTCCTCTTCAGTTAGCCTATTTCCTATGTCAAATACCATGTCAAGTGGAGTTTAATTATTTTAACTATTGGGGTGGTTATGGGTAACAAGAAGTTTCCAAATAAACTTTTCAACAGAGACTCTCAGGAAATGCTTACTGATAAGTAGCACAGGAACACTGTTCTAGCTGTAATTACTGAAATGGACACTATCCATTGTGTGACTAAATAAAATAGGTTAGGTTGTGATTCACCAACAATTTAATAACATATAGTGTAACTGAATCTATTTCAATCTTAATTTTGTAACTGGAATTTTATAATTAATCAAGAGAGACAAAAATTTGTAGCCTAAAATTGTGTCATCCTTCCGTATGATATTTACAAGACAGAGTTAAAATCTATACATTTTCAAATAGTGA
Organism: Leucopleurus acutus; assembly: GCF_964270905.1. Taxonomy (NCBI): domain Eukaryota; kingdom Metazoa; phylum Chordata; class Mammalia; order Artiodactyla; family Delphinidae; genus Leucopleurus; species Leucopleurus acutus. The sequence goes on along the minus strand of NC_139145.1, from coordinate 75,741,389 downwards.
TTTCATAATGTCTTAAGATAGTTCAGCTTATTCTATTTCTCCCATATAATTGTGGTATTATAAGATTCTGGTATTCAAAATATCAGAAAACTAGAAAAACTATGAACAAATAGTTACAACACTTAAATGGAAGCTTCAGAAGACAACTGTGAGAAAAGAACAGTGAACAGAAAAAGTGAAAACAAGAAATTTATAAAGCCCACTGAAAGTAAATGCGGACTTACTAAATGCATCTCATCTACGCCTTCCCACCCTGGGATCCAGAATAATGAAATAATTCTCAAGACAGAGAGAAAGGAAAAGCCTTTTTAGTCACCTAGGAGTTAATTGCCATATATGTCTTTTAGTGGAGTAGCCTTTGCAAATGGGACTTCTGGGCCTAAAAGGACAGGAAAGGTAAAGGAGGAGAATGAAAGGAAGAGGATGCTCACAATGACTCTTGTTGGTGTCCCATGGACCTTGGCTGATGGCATTCTCTGAAAAGTTCACCTGGAGGCTAGGATAACCACAAACCTTTACAGAAAAACTACAAAGGAAAAGAGCTCTGCTAGACCCTAGCTAGGATTGGTCCATCTGTCCTATATGAAGATAGTAGAATCACATAATTCAAATAATGCCATAGTAATGGTACAGTAGTTGCATCCATGAAGGAAAGGCCAAGACCATCACTGAAGCATTGGTATTATTGAGAATCTGATTGCTTCTTTTCAAAAAACACTTCTTACTTTGATAAAAAGATATGCCTCTTGGGGCTTCCCTGGTGGCGCAGTGGTTGAGAGTCCGCCTGCTGATGTAGGGGACGCGGGTTCGTGCCCCGGTCCAGGAGGATCCCACATGCCGCGGAGCGGCTGGGCCTGTGAGCCATGGCCGCTGGGCCTGCGCGTCCGGAGCCTGTGCTCCGCAACGGGAGAGGCCACGGCAGTGAGAGGCCCGCGTACCAAAAAAAAAGATATGCCTCTCTTTCTTTAAGTGACTAGAGTAGGATTCTTTTTATTTGTAGTGACACACAATCCTAACAGATACATACGTGAAGTAAACGTACTGTAATAGCCTATTAACTCATAGATGGAAGGGTTGCATTATTTGGAAATATCTCTAATGGTGGTCGTGGTAATGGGAACTCAAAAATTATGTCCAAAATATCTGTTCCAGGCCCCACTGCCAGAGGCAGCATTCTGGGCTGAATGAATTATTAAATAAATCCAGCTCCAGCCAGGCCTTCTTAGTGGACTCAAGTGTACTTAGGGCATTTATTATAAGGATACTTGTGCATGGAAACACAGGGGAATCAAACAGCCAGGCCTCAGGAAGCTCAAGAACTACCTGTTCCAGGGGAATTCCTAGCCAAAGAGTTGAGTGGACTCTGTTCTCCAGACCAAACACCAAAATAATGAATAGGTAATTTTTATAAAAGCTTCAGAATTCTAGAGGGAAATCAAAGGAATTTTCAACCAAGTTCTTTTTATTTCTGCTGATTATTCAGTGTTAATAATCAGGTATTATCCCCATTGGCTTTTCAGCTCTATACTCATTAGGTCTCTTTCTTGAATTGTTTCAAAAGCCTGTATGGAACTAGAGACCCGACCCTGCTTTCCTTTTTAGGAGAGGTGAAGAAAGAGCCCTATCCACAATCTAGCTCTGCAAGCCTGACCTGGTCACTGCTTTTCCACCTGTGAGGTGGCCCACTTCCTCTTTTATATTTGACATTACAGACACTAGTAACATCTGAATATAATTTCTCATTTCTTATTTGGAACATTGTGACAAGCTTCTTCCATTTTCTAATAGAATTATCACAAATCTCCAGGAGTGCAGATATTCTCTAGAAATAGTGCAAGATATAAAGACTAAAGAACATTGTATGTCTTCTGCACCCAGGCAGTAGTGACAGCCCCTCATGGTTGCTCACCTGAGTGTTCCAACATTGGCCTGTTCCCATGCTCTACCCTGTTTCACCCACAGTCACTCCATCTCCTTCTATTCTACTTTTTTTTCTAATTTTTAAAAATTGAAGTGTAGTTGATTTACAATGTTGTGTTAGTTTCAGGTGTACAGCAAGGTGATATGTGTGTGTGTGTGTGTGTATATATATATATATATATATACACACACACACACACATATATATATATATATACATATATATATACACACAAGTATATATATTCTTTTTCTTTTTCAGATACTTTTCCATTAGGTTATTATAAGATATTGAATACAGTTCTCTGTGCTATGCAGTAGGTCCTTATTGTTTATCTATTTTATATACAGTAGTTTATATCTGTTAATCCCAAACTCCTAATTTATCCACCATCTCCCTCCCCAGCTTTCCCCTTTGGTAACCATGAGTTTGTTTTCTATGTCTGTGGGTCTATTTCTGTTTTGTAAATAAGTTCATTTGTATCATTTTTTTGTAGAATCCACATGCAAGTTATATCATATGATATTTGTCTTTGTCTGACTTCTCTTAGTATGATAATCTCTAGGTCCATCCATGTTGCTGCAAATGGCATTATTTCATTCTTTTTATGGCTGAGTAATATTCCATTGTATATATATTCCACATCTCCTTTTTTATTTTATTTTATTTTTTATTAATTTTTATTGGAGTATGGTTGCTTTACAATGTTGTGTTAGCCTCCACTACACAACAAAATGAATCAGCCATACACATACAGATATCCCCTCCCTTTTGGACTTCCCTCCTGTTTAGGTTACCACAGTGCATTAGGTAGAGTTCCCTGTGCTATACAGTATGTTCCCATCAGTTGCCTGTTTTATACATAGTATCAATAATGTATATGTGTCAATCCCAGTCTCCCAATTCCTCCCACCCCACCTCTTTCCCCTTTGGTATCCATACAGTTGTTCTCTATGTCTTTGTCTCTGTTTCTGCTTTGCAAATAAAATCATCTGTACCATTTTTCTAGATTCTACATATATGCATTATTATACATTATTAGCTTTTCTCTTTCTGACGTACTTCACTCTGTATGACACTCTCTAGGTCCATCCACGTCTCTACAAATGACCCAATTTTTTTCTTTTTATGGCTGAGTAATATTCCATTGTATATATGTACCACATCTTCTTTATCCATTTATCTGTGGACATTTAGGTTGCTTCCATGTCTGGCTATTGTAAATAATGCTGCTATGATCACTGGGGTACACATATCTTTTCAAATTAGAGTTTTCTCCGGGTGTATGCTCAGGAGTGGTATTGCAGGATCCTATGGTAATTCTATTTTTATTTTTTTAGAGAACCTCCATACTGTTCTCCACAGTGGCTGCACCAATATACATTCCCACCAATGGTGTAGGAGGGTTCCCTTTTCTCCACACCCTCTTTAGCATTTATTATTTGTGCTCTTTTGGCTGAGCATCTTTTCATGTGCCTTTTGGCCATCTGTGTATGTCTTCTTTGGAGAAATATTTAGCTCTTCTACATAGTCTGTCTTCTTCTTAGGCATAATTTATTTGTTGTGATGTTTCATGCTGCTGTTCTTCAGCTTCACAACTCTTTCTCAGTGTCCTTTCTGCTTTAGCAACCATTGCTGTTATCTTTTCCAAGAGAGGAATTGTGATTGAACCAGTTCATCTGTTCATGTCATAGACTACTGGTGAGTGTATGATGGATAGCCCTTGTCCAATGCCCAAGTTCTGACACAATCAGCTTGGGTTGGGGATCAGGAGTTGAATAATATGCTACAGAACATGACCACCCAGGGCCACGTATCTGCTGAGGGGGTGGGGCAGATTTCCTTAGCAGGGGCTGAGTATGACAAGCACCATAATTATAATATTTCATACTGCTTTGATCTGATAATTTTAAAAAATGTACTCATATTTCCCATAACTTTTCAGTATTTTTTTTTCCTTTTAAGGACTACAGGTTGGATTGTCTTTTAATGAAATATGAATAAAATGTTATTTGAATTAGCTGCAGAATGAAAATTTTGGAATTCATCAGAATATTTTCTAAAAGGAAGAATAATTTTAAAAATCTATAGTTAGTCTTCTAATTACATTTTTCAGCCTGCAGGATTATTTATGAAAATATGGGGCAGAAGACCTATTAGAACCATATAATAACAATTATGATATCATACCACCTACCAGACAGTGTGTTAAGCATTTTATCTTTTAATCCTCATAATAACTCTGCAAGGTATTATCATCCTACCAAACATAAGGTGAAATTGAGGCACAGAGAGGTTACATATCCCAAGATTCTGTAGCTGATAGACATTTTGGAGCAAGTGTTTAAAATAGACCTGAGTTTATTGCAAAAGTACTTTAAAGTGGAGATTAACAGAGTATTACTGGGTTCTGGGTGTAAGCTACTTTTTCTGCTTTTACTTAGCAAATTAGACTGTACCAGTGTATTTGAGAGCTTGCTTGAACTTGGACTCTATTTCCCAGATGTGTTAGTGAAATCTTGATTAAGATTTTAATGACATGAGCCCATGACACACAGAAAGAGGCATGGGAATTGATTTAGCGTCCAAAGGGAAGATGCTGTTGTAAATAAACTCTTTCATTCTTGAAGCGCTGTCTAAATGCAGCAAAATTCTACAGCAGAAGTTCACTTTCTAGTCCAGAAGTATTTGTCAAGATTTTTAGCAAAAATGTTTAGACATATGTCAGCTACTACTAGTAACATAAGATGGAACATGGAGCTAACTGCCTGAAGCAACATTAAACAGAATTTCAGAATTGGAAGGAGCATACAAGTCTGGCTCTGTGTAGTATACATAGTCTCAAGAAGTTAGGTACAAATTGCATTTAATAAACCAGAGGGATCTATTTTCCTACTAAAAGTTTACTTGCAGAGTAAAAGTCTGCAATGGATCCTTTTAGGAAACCAAAGAACTTCCTTTGCCTGGTCTTTAGATGTTAAATGTTGATGTTCTCCAGATTTCCTCACTCATGATCTTTTTTCAGTTGTATGTTATATATAAGAAACTCTATAAAAGTTCCCCATTTCCTATAGGGAAATCAAAATTCTTGCGATTCGTTATAAGACTTTTCATAATTTGTTCCCAGTATACCTTCTCAATTACTTATATAAATTATTCACCATTCTTTTCCCTTTCTCACTTTACCCACTACCCACCTTACTGCCCATCTACACACACACACACACAAAACCACTCACATCCATCTACAAACTCATATATACACATCCATACACATACACACTCACTCTTCCACTCACACCTATTCACACCCCCTCAATCACTGACACCCATGTACATATACACATTCACTTCCATCCATACACATACCACATCTAACAATTCACACCTCAATCCATACACTCATATCACACCCATCCACTCACAGTCACGTACATACCCACACCTAACCACTCACCATCTACACACTCACATATACATATGCTCACACTCGTACACATACATTCATATATATACCTATAATCTCACCCATCTGCCTTCCCATTTGCTCAAAGTAATCCTTATGTCAAAGTGGCATATTCTGATTCCTACAATTTTAAATAGGAAATGACTCTACAAAATGGAAATGTGTTTTCAGCTCAGACTCGAAACTGGAAGTAACCTTTTCCACCCAGGAAGGGTTTAAACATCCACCTCCAATTGTTAGAGAAGGCTGACTGAGGTCCTGAGGGCAGAGTCAAAAGGAGAGAAGGAAAATATTATGCATGCAGCACTTTGACAAGAAATATAGTCAGTTAACCAAGAGCAGAGTGTATTAAAGTCAAGTTTCTGAAGATAACAGTTAATAAAGGCTTTACCAGTTGTAAATATGCAGATACAGAAACAAAGAATACAGTCAAAGAGGACAGGGGAGAGCAAGCTTGAAGTGTGTACGGGAAAGACACATAGACCACACAGAGGAGAATGCAAAATCTGAAGGATTATTTCTTCAGTCACACTGGTTGAGGATTCTCACAAGAGCTGAAGAGAGATACTGGAACCCATTCTATAATGTTATGTGAATATTTATGTTTTCGTTACTATAGAGTAAATTGAATTATAATTCTCATTGTAGAGGGCTGACTGGGGCTTCTCAGCAAGGCCTCTGGGATGGCGTCACCCTGGCGGGGTTTCCAGTGGAGACTAGAGCTGGGTGACCCTGAGCTGACTATTAAGATTCTGGGTCACAGGGGGGCCAAAAGTAGTTGAGCAACATTTTTGCAGAAGGCTCCATTCACAATGCTGATCTCTTTCTTTTGGGGTGTTTTAGTCTTCTATTACTGCCTTAGCAAAATACCATAAAATAAACAGCTTAAAAGAACCCCAATCCATTATCTTATCATTCTATGTCAGAAGTCCAACATGGGTATCCTGGGGTAAAATCAAGGTGTCAGCAGACTGTGTCCCTTTTTGAAGACCCTGTGTTTGTTTCCTTGTCCTTCCAGCTTCTAGAGCCACCCCCATTGCTTGCACACAGCCTCTTCCCTCCACTTCTTTTAAAGTCCGCAATGGCTACTTGAATCCCTTTTTTCTTCAGTTGTCCCATCTCTTTCACTAGATGGGGGAAAGGTTCTCTGCTTTTGAGAACTCATGTGATTAGACTGGGCCCGTCACTTCTCATCCTGCTTTCTCCAGAATATAACGGAGTTGAAATATAAGACACACTTTTCTAGTGGTGAGCTGGTCTGTGTCTTCAGAGCAAATTAGCAGTGAGGTCAACCACAGGATGCCACATTCTTCACTCCCTTGCAGATGGTACCTTGTCCTTCATGTGTTGGGTTGTCCTTCTAGACTTAAAGTGGAGACAGACAGACAATGGGAACAATGAAACAAAGAGAAAGAGAGCACAGGCAGTGGGAGAAAAAAAGCCTGCTGAAAACACAAGAAACAGTAAAAAACAGCATTCACAGAATTGATTTTAAATTGAATTCTTCCAATCAAATACTCCAATCTTTCCGATCCTAGGTGTGACTTAAAATACACACAGATCTTCCTTTTGTTTGTTAAAGGAAAAGAGAACAAAGCAGTTGATACTCTCACTGACTTCCTTGCTATTTGACACTTATTGGGCATGGGGTGGAAGGAGGTTTTCAGTAAAGTTTAAACTACAAAAAATTTAAAGTACAAACTAAGAACGTTTGCAAATAAAGAGCTGTCACCACATTTTATGTTTGGTCTGGGCTCTGGGGACCTGGAGAATGAACAAGTTTCTCCTAGACACCAAGAGACTCCTTTCAGTGGTTTTCTCCAGCAGGGGATAGCCTTTGTAAGATTTCCTGAGCAATGAGAGGTTGTAGTGGAGGATTCTAACCATCGACAAGTTCAAACCATCTGGCCTGTGAAAGAGTTCCTTGTTCACAAAATTCAGAGATGAATGAATGACAATAGCTTTTTAATGACTTATTTACATAGGAGGATGAGAGATGTGGGGAGAAGAGCAACAGAAAGCCCCTGTTCAGAAACAGCCTTCAGCTGGTGGGTGTACCCAAACGACCGAGACTCCAGGGTCACCACCAGAGAAGACATGCTAAATGTACCAGGAAATAAGAGGCACATTCATTTACACACAGCAGAAACCCAGCCTTGCCTTTTGGGCTCCATCCTGGTTTTGACTTTCTTCCCAGGGACTTTCCTCAGAAACAGCTTTGCGTGGAAAGCGCATTATTAACAAAGGGTGTTGATGTCTGTAACGAATGGTAATGATGATCAGTTTAAGTGTTAACCAGGCTTTGGGAGGCACCGACCTCCTGGAGGTGGGTAGAGCTAAGGCACAACTTTGAGGCTCTTGTAGGACAGGTGGGTGATGTGGTTAAAAAAGGTTCCTTCAGAATACAGCGAGGCCCATCTGTCTTATGCCAATCTATCTTGGCCAAGAAGATCCCATCAAAGGCAGCTATATTCTTCATTGTGTTTGTTTTAACCTGGAGGCACTAGTCTAGTAACTGCACTTCTGACACTAATACTCTGTGGCTTGGAAGTCTTTGCCAAAGATACTGCACTGAGTTAGCTCTCTGAGACAGTAAATCAAGAGTGTAAAGATGGCAGGAACTCTGTGCAAGCATATCACATAATGGAAACTGGTAAACAATGAATCTATTTGTAATTCTTTTTAAAATTTAATACTGAAACAAGGGTATCTGTAGTTTTTCCCTCATTATTTTTTATCATAATACATCAAATTTAGACACTTAATGGATATTGGATATCTCATTCTTTATGAGAAGGAATTACTGTACTGTGCTGTTCTTATACATTTTCAGTTTAAACTAACATAGATGGTACTTGAGAAAATGGTCAGCTTGGCAGAAAGAAAAAGTTCACCAAATTCTATAATCCCTGCAAGGAAGCATAAGTCTCTTAGGAAGTATTTCCAGCCCAAATCTTGGAAATGTAACAATAGTCTATATTATTAATAGCTTATTTATGGTTCTTTTTATTGACTGTTCTTTCTTAATCTAATAACTTAAGATATCCAACATTCTTCATTTGGGAAATCATTTAATGGTTAATCAAGGGCCCTGACTAAAACAGAAGAGTAGCTCTTATTATATCAATGGATAACTAAATAATTATGGGAATGCTTCCAAAAAGTTCAGATGGTTTCCAAAACACATTTCTTGCCTGTTTGTGTTTTTCTTTTTCCTTTCTTTCTTTCTTCCTTTTTTTTTTTTTCCTTCTATCATCTCTCCTGTGGCTGATCTAAACACAGGCTGCTTAATTTTTTTTTTTCTTTCTGAAATTAGGTTCATCATTTCCTATGACCCTTTAATAATGTATGAAAATTCTTTCTCAGGTCACTGGTTCTTTTCTTTTTTGCCTTGGATATTTCTCTCCTTCCTTGAACCAAGTATTTCATCCTGACTCAACTTTCATTAGGAAGTTTCCCTTCTGAGTTTTTACCAATGAGTACGTCATGTTTTTAGTAGTTGTCTCCCAGAGAAAAGACTTCAACTGGGTTCTCAGTCTTCCGAGGGCAAGTGCTCCTTATAGTGATTTTCAAATATTTAACTGAGGAGAAAAATGGAGGAAAAGGGCATTTTAAAGCTAGAATCACAAAAGGTCACAAACTCAATTGAGTTTGAGAATCAAGCATGAATTTTTTTTTTTTTTCTTTCGGTACATGGTCCTCTCACTGTTGTGGCCTCACCCGTTGCGCAGCACAGGCTCCGGACGCACAGGCTCAGCGGCCGTGGCTCACGGGCCCAGCCGCTCCGCGGCATGTGGGATCTTCCCAGTCCGGGTTATGAACCCGTGTCCCCTGCATCGGCAGGTGGACTCTCAACCACTGCGCCACCAGGGAAGCCCCAAGCGTGAATTTTGAATTGAACAAGGGGCTGATGAGAAACTTTGCAAGAGTGCAGATTGGCTGTCCGATCTATAGGTTCAGCCCTTAACTCAATATCCCAGCTTATGTTCGATGTTGCCACGTTGGAAGATGGGCTCTAGGCCTGATCTTCCAATTTTTCAAAAGAAACCAAAAATCCCAATTTTCTGTCACATCTCTCAATTTTAAAATAATGGCAACTAATTCAAACATTTTTAACTCTATGCAGGCCAAAAGGGGCATATCTCTGAGCCAGGTCTGGCTTATGAAACATTTCTTTAAAGTCTTAAAAAAGAGCTATTGGAATAGAGTTATTTTATTGGAATCGAACTATCCCAGATGTCAGAAAATATGGCATGTAGATTTGTTTGTTATTCAATGGCTGACTCTCCCAGTTTTTTGTCTATCCTTTGAATTTCTATACATTATAGGCCTCTAACGCGACTATCCTGGTGGTTTCCATAACCAGTTCTCCATCACTCCAAATGTCAATATTACAATTACACAGTCATACCTGTGTGGCATTTATGACTCTTGAGTACTCTGTGATTTGGATACTCAATATAGAGTGAAAATTACAGGCTCGGTCTAATAATAGCTTTCATAGGGTGATATTATGAGCCTTAACATAAAATGCCCTTGCAGAAGGCTCTACTTAGAAGCATAAAGGTGCATTTCTCCCATTTTTGGTTTTCATAGCTTTCCTAACACCATAGACTATTATGTCTACACCTGACAATTAGATGGAATAAAAGTGAAAGAACTTATATCTTGGTTTAAAATTCTTCACAGTGAAGGAGAGACAAGGAAGGGGGAATTTTGCATTAGCTATTCAAAATCAGCCTGGGAATGTCAGTATGGACACCCAGATTCCCTAGAAGTCATGCCTCAGGCTAAATGGCTTTTCTGAAAGTGTTTCCATTTTTTACCTTTCAAACACTGCTCCTGTCTTTCCCAAGCCCAGCCACCTCCAGTTCCCAGTTGCTCTTTTGTCCATGCATATCAGAATCACTGAGGACTGCAAATGCTACTGGCCCAGGAGCTACCCAGAAGGGAGTGAGAGAACCAACCAGGGTGACTGGACCAGCTCCCCTCAACACTTCCTGGTCATCTCTGATCTATGAATGGGATTACCTTACTCTGACTCCCTCTGTGGCTGCGGTGACCATATGGCTGGGTAGTCAGTACAGGAAGAGTATCATATAAAATTAAGAAGAATATGAATATGCCTAAAATGGCAGGTTTCCCCTTATGATATAATTCAGTTGATCACAATGGAAGAGCAACATTTTCTAGCTCTTGAAGGCTAGTGATGGTGTAAACATTATAAAGATATGTTTTCAGTGGTCTGAATGAGTTGGGGGTTGAATATTAAGCATCATATTATTTTCTAAGTTGCTATGAAGTAATTCATTTGAGTTTATTGCAATAGTAAGGTAATATGCAGCTTGAATATCACAGATTTTTATTGCTTATATTCTGAGAGTGGCTGTATCAGTCAAGAGACAGAAACCATACCAGTTATTTAAACAGAGAGAATATAAAGAGTTGTTAACCAGGAATGAAGTTGTTACCTAGGTAACTAGCAAAGTAAAAAGAGAGAACTATTGTATAAGGGAGGTGGCAGCTACCAGTCCTAGGGCTGAAGGATCAGAGGGCAAAGGTTTGAATTATTACGACTTAGCAACTTAGAAGAAGCACCCTATGGAGCTGAAAATCCGATTTCCAAAGAGGAAGAGCAGACTGGCTGATGGTGCTTTCTGCTGGGGGAGGGGAAATCAATCTGATTTGCAAATGTTGCAAAAACTGTAAACTGGTTTCAGCTACTGCTACAGGAAAGAACTGCTTTTGCTGAGATAAAGAAGTATTGCTGGGGTGATACTCACAAGAACCAAAAGCAGGCAGGAAACCCTTTAAAAAGACACAAGTCTTCTCTCTCCTCTAACCTCACATTCTTCCCCCATTACCAGTATTGGTAAATCATAATGCAAGGCTGGCTGGCAAAGCAGAAATGGGGTGTGCAGAGTCTCAGTGCCAGCATCACAAAGATGGATATAGGAAAGAGAGTATGGAATACAGAGGCAGTGCATTAATAACTGGCACAACAATGATGCCTCCTAGCTCTTTCAAAATCTCATGGAAAAAAATAGGATTCTATCCTTCTGAAGCAAAATGTCAATTAATTTTTTTCTTAAAAAAAAAAAATTCCAGGAAAAGAGGTATTGTGAATCAGTTTCTTAAGAACCATTGGCTCAGTATTTAAAGTTTCAAGCTTTTTTATTTCTGATTTTTAGGAAAAACTGTATATTTAATAAGTCAGTTTTGCCTCATAAAACCTCTCAATTTTTTTCCTCATCAAAAAAAGGTCCTGAAATTTGAAATGTCACTATTAGAATTCATTTTGTGCCTAGATAATGACAACTATTAAACTATAACTCAGTGTTAGGTTTTCACATGAGTAAAAGACTCTTAAAAATTGGCTGAGATACAAATAAACATTTATTTCTCTTATGTAAATAAGGCCCAAGGAAGACACTCCAGAGCTTCTATGATGGCTCTAATATTATCAGGGACCGAAGTTCATCAACATCTCTACTCTGTCATGTCAAGGGTTACACGAATGTAATCTGGCCCAAGATGGCTGCTAGAGCTCCAGCCATCAGTTATCAGTATGAAGGAAGGGCAGAGGAGCAGGTTGTGTCCCCTACTTTTCAATAGGAGTTTTTACAAGTGCCACATAATATTTCCACTAGCTACAAAGAAACCTGTAGACTTTTGGCTGGGAAATCATGTGCCCAGCTAGAAAGTGGGGCTCTGTTAACTTGAGAGAATTTGCACAGAGTAACTATTGGTAGGGAACTAGCTGTCTCTGCCAGACTCTGGGAGGGATATTACCTCATCAATCATAATTCTTGGTGTAAAAAAGTCTATCAGCTCTTTTCTGAAAGCAAGATTTCATTGGTAAGGAAGACTGGAGTGTATATGAGGGTACCAGGCAGGGGAGGCTACTGAATGGGGTGGATGGAAGATATTGAAGACAAACCTCCTCTATTTTATAATTTTACTCAGAGCCAGCATAAGTCCCAACCCCACCTTTCTTATTTATTCATTTGTCCATTTAAAGAATTTGGATTCTATACTAACAGAGAAAATGTCATGTATCCATGTTTATTTTGTTTCAAAGAACTAAATTATTTTTCAAAAGACTTCATCACACTTCTGCTTGTGTTCTTTCCCCTCTTTTATAGAGAAACACCTCCTAATGCTAAGATGAGTTTTGGATTTTCATGGTTATTATATTCATCTTTGTGAGTTTGTCTCTCCCTTCCCATGAACACCAAAGGGCATGGAAAAATGGCATCATATTGATAAAACGTGATGCCTTCCAAGACATTCTTTAAACAGTCTATTTGCAAATATGGTCAAAATGAATAATTCAGGCCAGTTGGAGTGAACATTTCTCCATGGATGCTTGGGGTGAAACTGGCTGGCTTTGCAAAGTGGTTCTCTTTATAAACTAGCAACATTGCTTTACGATGTGTCTGGGTGACAGGCCAAATTCTTAAGTGATTTACGTATATGTATTTAGTATTTTCCAGCACTCTCACTTTTAGAACTAACTTATAGGATAGAGCAGCTGACTATGCTGTGCCTTGTCACATTGCCTTAGCAGAATCACTGGTAGAAAACATCATAAATTTCTCCAGTTGCCCAAAACTTCACTTGCTTCTAGCTACCTCATCTTCCATACATTGATACATTTAATCACAATAAGACAGTTTTCAGGAGGACACTGGAGGAAGAAAGAGGATGATTAAAAAAGAAAAGATGATTCAATGGGAATTTTATGATGCTTTGTCATTTTTGCTGCAGAGAAAATATTTGTAGTGCACAAGCACCTGCACGCATAAAGATCCATCCCTAATCAAAATAGTGACAGGGCTGCAAACTGAATGCCCTCTGACCTCTTTGGGAAGCCTTCACTTTCACCCTGCAGCCAATTCCTCTCACCCACCACCTGCAGCTAGTAGTGTAGATTTTTATTAAGGATACTGGTGAGATCAGGAAAGGATTATGTATTGCACACCACACAGGGAAAAACTTCATCTAGAAAACCATTCACAGCAAAATAAAGTGATCCCTATCGCTGTCTTCAGTAACCTCAGTTTCTCACCTGCTTTTTCCATCTTGGAGATTTCTCCTCTTCTGTGCCCTATTCCCCTCCTCCCTTTCACCTCTTCCTTCTTCTAAAAGGGAGCATAAAAGCAGGTGAGAGCTTAGTTACCTTCCCATGGGGCATATGAATCGTACATTAAAACAGGGATAAAAAACTTAAGAAGCTCTGCCGGTGGAATTTTAGGCAGAATGAATAATGGAAAGAGTCAAGCATTGGAGCCAAAGAGAGCTGGAATTGATTCCCAGTTCTGTCATTTAGAAACTGACTGTCTTGGGCAAGTTACTTGTCTTTTCTGAGTCACAGTTTCTTCATTTGTAAAAAGAAAATAATAATACCTGCCTCATAATCATTTGAGAATTAAATGAAATTATGTAAATAAAAATTAGTACAATATCTGATGCATAGTTGGCACTCAGTAAATATTAGTTCTCTTACTTTATGATTAGGGAAAGATGCAGGAGGTGTTGGAGCAAGTCATGGGGCTTTCTCAGAATTCTCACCTCCAGGGAGCAGTGTGGGGAGAGGGGGAGACTGCAAGCAAGTCTAGGGAAATAAGCTCATTTGATCGCATTGATTTTTCCAATCTGTCTCCTTAAGTACTTTTGCTGTCTTCAGCTTCCTGGTATCAAGGAAAATGGGAAACTGAACCAGGAGATCCTTGGTGAACAAGAAATCAGAACCAAAAAAGCAGAGTGGTTTGGAGGATTATTTCAGTCATGTGCTGTTTAAAACCTGATGAAATAATTTTACTGGATTCTTTGTGTTCTCTAGAGCCATTTTCTCTTTGGATGGTGATGATCAAGTGATAAATTTTGTTCCTTCAAGCTTCATTTTCTGTGTTGGTCATTCTGTTTGGGGCCAACACATTCTTTTGTCACATGTGTTAATATCACTGTCCTAGGATCTGTCAAAATGAAGAATAACTTCCTTTTCTGTGCCAGACCTGATTTGATAGCCTTAATTGCAAAGATGTAGACCTTCCTTGGCACCAAAATACGGGAACTGGGTGCATATCTCACAGCTCTTTTTGTCCCTTATCAACCGCAATGCCCAAACAGTGTTTTGATATTACCAGCACGGCTGTCCTTGCTGTACCTGAAGCCGTGTCTGCTGTGGTCTGCAGGGTCCAGCCTCAGATCAGGTGCTTCTCCCTCTGTGAATAGGAGCCTCTAATCCAGAGTGAGGTCATCCTTCAGGAAATGAAGAAGGTCCTAAGACTTTTGAAAATTACCTTTCTTGAGCTAGATTGTAGACCTGGGATAAAACTGACTCATGCCTTTACCCAAGGTAAAAACTCCTTTGGCTTCTGACCATAATGAGATCTTATCAGCCCTTTCTTCTGGTTTAATAAAATTGTTGGCCATGTTTTTTACAAAAGGTATTTTGAAGTTACATAGATAGATAGATAATATCTATATAGAGATATATCTATATAAAACAAGAACGTGAACACAATAGCTATAAAAAGAGCATCAAGTGAAGTCTGAGCATCTTCATCCCAGGAAAGATGTACAGATATACTGCCAGGAAGAGTATAGCCCTGGGTTGCATCTTGGCTTGACAGTTACGGCCACAATTTAATAATACTCCCATCCCATGATGAAGAAGAGTGGATACCTGGTAGGTTACAAGAAGTTTACCTCTCTCTGATGGTTTCCCTGATAATCCTCCTATTCACTATTGAATTACTTCTTCTGCCGGTTCTTAACCCTAGGCCCATGGACACTCAAAAATTCTAGCATATTACTATAGCTCAAGTAAAAGATAAATCACAACTAAAAACATTTGATAAATTATTTCAATAAAATTAGTTTCACTTGTACTAGTAAGAATTTTATTTTTTGCTTTTAAAATTATTATTCTGGGAAGAGGTCCCTAGGCTTCAAAGAACTGACAAAGGAATCCATGGCACTAAAAAGAATCCCTAAGGTAGTGGAAGGAGGTCTTTTTACATGATCTGCAGTTTCATTAATCATTTTCAGAGGCCTTGGTTCTCTCCTCCATGATCTCACCACCATGCCTCTTGGTTTGTGCCATATATGTCTGTGATGTGCTATTAATGTCCATCTTCCTTTGGGCAGAACACTACTTTCAACACAGTAACAGTGCAATTCATAATGGAATTTTTTTTCGTACTTATTTCAACATTTACTGAACAAATCCTAAGTGCTAGTTACTATGCTAGCCAAAGAGGATACTAGGTCAAAAAAAAAAAAAAAAAAAAAACACGTTTCTTTATCAACTTAAAATCTAAGTGTGTGTCTGTGTGTGTGTATGTAATAACTTCTTGATTTATGTTTCCCCTGCAGATCTTGGAGGCATCTGAGGTTTCATGGGGAGTTTCCAGCATTCCAGACTGCTGCCTTGCAATGAAGCTCTGAGTCACTGTCTTTGGGTCTAAGGTACTGGCTACAATGTGGAACCCCAGAACAGCCAACCTGACTAACCTTCTCTCTAAGCAGAAGCCCAAAATATGTCTGGTCTGAAATCAGAGCAAGCACTAGAGAAAGACTTCTTTGTTAATGGAAAGAGGAAAGGAGAAAACGGTTTCCAACACGTTGCAACAGTCTTTCCACCATTCTAAAGAGCCTACCTTCCTTATAAACCAAGCTGTTCTATCTAGTGCATCCCTTTCTAGCTTTTTGCCAGAAATTGAGCTTGTCAATCCTGGTGAAAAAATAAAGACGGACCCTCAGAAAAATAGACCTGGAACTGTAATACTTCTAAAACGGTCCAGTAGGAGGATTATGTCGGAAAGTCAGCCCAGCCCCCCTGTGATCCCATCCCGCAGGCCCGGGTTCCAGGTGTGCCATATCTGTGGCCGAGAATTTGGGTCCCAATCGCTTGGCATTCACGAGCCCCAGTGCTTGGAGAAGTGGCGTACTGAAAACAGCAAGTTGCCCAAGCACCTGAGGAGGCCAGAACCTTCCAAACCACTGCCTCTCAGTGGAAGTGGATCCTACAATCTTCAGGCAGCCTTCCAGGGTTCCCAGGCTCAGCTGCTGCCCTGTGAATCCTGTGGTCGCAAGTTCTTGCCAGATTGGCTTCTTGTTCATCAGAGAAGCTGCAGGCCGAAGGGTGAGGGGCCCAGGGCACCAAACCCCAACAGTTCTGATAATCTTGCTGCTCTCAAGAAAGCTTCTGGTGGCATCCCAACCCGACCAAGGGCTCTCATCTGCTACGTCTGTGGTAAAGAATTTGGCACTCTGTCCCTTCCTATACATCAGCCCAAATGCCTGGAAAAGTGGAAAATAGAAAATGACCGGCTCCCCAGCGAGTTCTGCCAGCCACTACCGCGGAAGCCTCAGGCCCTTCCAACTGGACAGTCCAACCAAGAGGGGCCGAGTCAAGCTCAGCTCCTACCCTGCCCAAATTGTAGCCGGACCTTTGACCCTGACAGCTTTCTGGTGCACCAGAGAAGTTGTACAGCTCAACCTAGCGGGCCAAAAGTTCAAGATTTGACATTATGGAGTAAAGGTGGCCTCAAAGAGTCCACTAATTCCAAGCAGCAAAGGAGCATGGCAGTACCCACTGTGACTGATAAGGTAATTCGTGCCACATGGTATGCACCGGGTGGGTCTGGGGGTACATTCTGCCTCCAGGGGAATGAGAGAAAAATGTCCCCAGAATCAGCTCCCTCAGCTCTTAGGATGGTTTCTTTCAATGCCTTATTTCTGCCTCAGTGCAGCCTAAGTTGACCCCCTGTCAGACTCCAGGGCTATATCTCTGTTGGCAAAGTAGATTTAAAAACACCCTTGCCTGGTGGATTCATAGTCTCCTTCCATTCTGCTGCCCAAAAGAGAGATGGACTTCTTTCTTCCTTGATCCCTCATACCAATAATCCTTGGGAGAGACTGGTATTTGAAAATGAGTCAGTAATGCTGTGTCTACATTACAGAGAAATAATTCCCATTCCAACAGCCAATATTTATTACTGGTTTATTTTAGTCATCTACCTTAGGAATTCATTTTTGGCCATGCTGGTTATACTGAGTTTATCGTACTAAAATAAAATCTGTGTCAAAAACCCCAAATGACTTTAGCATAATTAAACACTGGAGCACTTGCAGAAATAAACATGCTTTAAAATGCAGCATGTTTTCTTTTAACACTTATATGGTTGTAGTATCTGGGGGATTAACCCCAGTGCAGACCCAAAGCCAACTAGGTGTGTTCATGGATCTAGGAAGTGCTCAGTTTCTACTGCTGCTCTGTACCCTGTGTTTGGGTCAGACACCAGGCCATGACTTGGGCAGTTGTAAATAAGCATGACCCCAGGGATCCCCAACCTGTATGGTGAAATGTTGTTGGGCCTTCACCTGAAATTTCATCATCAACCAGGACTGGGGAAGGATGCAAGATAGAGTGTGGTCCATGTGTTTTGTCCTTCCATGAAGCCAGGGAAGTGGTTGTGCTGCCATGTGTCACACCTTACAGAACGTCAAGTCGTGAGAAATAGGAGGTGGTCAAAGGCTTTTCTCCGTGACTTGCTACTTGAAATGTCCCACCTGCAGGAGTTTTTTAAACGAACTGTTCTCAGGAAACTAAGGTTACCCAAGCTATTGCAAAAATTAAACCAGAGGGATTGGGGGATGGGTAGCCATACTTCATTTTTTACCCAGTTTTTCTTCGTTACTTCTTTTATTGCATTACTTTGGCAAATGTCGGGTACTTTTTCCTAACTTCTATGTTTAAAATGAAATCTTTAAGTGAGATCTTTCACTTACTGGTTTAAAGCTGAAGAGTCAGACTAATGGGCATATTTTCCGATGAAACTGAAAAAGAACAGCTAGTTTCTTTGCCGAACGAAAACCCAAACTCGTAAGTGTGGCATGGGCTTCAGGCTGGTCTCATAAACATGAACTGTTTTTCTCATCTTCTGGCTGTTGCTTTTCTTCCAAAACGTGTGGGGTCTGGATCCAGTGAGCGAAAGAATCCATGTCTTAGAGCCACAAATCTGAAACTCCGTTAGTGTTCTGACTTTCAGCCCTGTTTCCTGATTGTATGCATTTGCTTTAAGTGTTCTCATTACAGATCTCAAGATAGGAAAGAGTGTGGTCAGAATTCTCGTGCTTGTTGCTGTAACACATACTTTGTGCTCCCAAGAGTGGAGCCAGCAGGCTGAGCATAGCGTGTTCTCACTCAGTCACAACTGCTGAGAGAGGCTGGCCTGGGCCCCTGGCTTCACAAGAGGACACCCCTGACTCACTCAGTCATCTGGAGGGGAGAATGTCAGGAAGAGAGGCCAGTGAGGGCTGTCGGTGACTTGCACTTTGAGATCAGAGTAGAGGGAGTCCTTTGGAACAGG
Organism: Leucopleurus acutus; assembly: GCF_964270905.1. NCBI lineage: Eukaryota > Metazoa > Chordata > Mammalia > Artiodactyla > Delphinidae > Leucopleurus > Leucopleurus acutus. The sequence continues at coordinate 75,722,620 of NC_139145.1, read as the reverse complement.
GGCATCTAGAGGACATGGCTCTGTCAGAGTGTGACCAACTCTGCTCCCGACCTGAAAAGGTGCTTGTCAGTGAGAAACTGGCACCCACTGCCGTCAGATATGTGCTGGCCCTTTTGGGGACCACACAGGCTTTAGTGGAGGGCATAGAAATGTCATCCAACATAGGGTCCCTTTAGCTGCCAGATTTGGAGCAAGCTTGGGTTCATTAAAATGGAGAAAACTCCTAGTCTTCTGAGAGGCATAAGATCTCTTGAACCAACAGACTTTATCCCTTCCGTTGAAAAGACATTTGCCACTGCATTGTGCTTTCAGCAGAAAGCCTTTCCTGGGTAGTGTAGTTTTCTCCTTTGGTTGCATTTTGACCCCGTCTATTGCTGTTTTTCTATCTTTGTATCATTTAAGATTTAGATAGTGCAGTGAATCATTCATTTCCATAAAGATCACTGCCTTGTGCATTATTAGATTTCAGAATTTCATCTGCCTGTGGCGGCCAGCTTTTGGCTGACTGTGAGACACATGCATTGTTTTTTTCAATTCAGATGTTTGCTTCCTCTCTTCTCATGTCAATCAGAACAATTTCCCTCTAGAATCCTTGTTCTGACTTCAGATTAGAATCAGCGATCTTGCCCAGTGTTCTCAGGGGGCTCAATCTTGTAGTGAACTCAGGTGAGAAAAATATTTTCAGAACCATGATCACAGAACTTGGAAACAACTCATTGCAGTTGGGCAACAGTGACTGTTTCGCTGGCAGAGTGGATTACCCTCCGCTCGGAATGTTCCTCCTACATAGATTGGCTCAGTTCTCTGATGACACAGATGCTCCTGTTACCTGTCAATCAAATCTAAACAAACAAACGCCGCTAAGACAGTCCTCCTCCAAGTCGTCGATGGACATTCTGTGCCAGCTCTGCTTTGCCCTCTCACCACTGAATGGGCTTGAATTGTTCCGTTGCTTCTCATCCAAAACGTAGGGCTGAATTCACTCTCTCTGATCTCACAGTGAAGTTGTGAAGGATCCCAAGCAGCACTGTAAGAGGAATAAAACCGTTGATGTGGATTTTTATTTAAAAGGACCTAGAGTCTGTCATACAGAGTGAAGTAAGTCAGAAAGAGAAAAACAAATACCACATGCTAACACATATGTATGGAATCTAAAATAAATAGATAAATAAATAAATGGTTCTGAAGAACCTAGGGGCAGGACAGGAATAAAGACGCAGATGTAGAGAATGGACTTGAGGACACGGGGAGGGGGAAGGGGAAGCTGGGACGAAGTGAGAGAGTGGCATGGACATATATACACTCCCAAATGTAAAATAGATAGCTGGTGGGAAGCAGCCGCATAGCACAGGGAGATCAGCTCAGTGCTTTGTGACCACCTAGAGGGGTGGGATAGGGAGGGTGGGAGGGAGACGCAAGAGGGAGGAGATATGGGGACATATGTATACATATAGCTGATTCACTGTTATACAGCAGAAACTAACACACCATTGTAAAGCAATTATACTCAAATAAAGATGTTTAAAAATAAAAAAATTTAAAAATAAATAAAAGGTGTGACTGCCTGGGGTGTTGCTCTCCCATTATATGGTGTCAGAGCAACATCAAACTCCCCTTTTTGCCTCTAAAAGAAGGAAAGCCTGAACAAGCAATATCCAATTTAGCAAGGTTTTAAAAGTAGTGTTAATTCCAGATGAAATTTGATGCATAATATGGAAAACTATAGATTATCATTTTAAATTTTAATATTGCATTTATTTAATGCAACCCTTTGATGTCTGTTTTAGCAAGCAATGGTCTAAGTAATGCTAAAAGTATACAAGAATAGAGGTCACTATTGCCTCTTATTTTAATATGAGTGAATACATTTTAATATTTGCATTTAATATTTGGGAAAAATTTCCCTTTTCTATAAGCTGATAGTATTTCATTCTTTGACTTAAGGCCTTTCTGTCTAATTGGAACACAGATTGACAGAGCTAATTAAATATAACTACAACCTAAAATGAAGCATTTGTTTAATTACCTTTTATTAGTTACATAATGCTTAGGGTTAGTTTCTTAGTATTTTTCTGGTAACATGTGAAACACTGTTTCTAAAAACCCTATACTATATTACAAAATAGGCATTATTTTTCTTTAGGGAATGTCTTTTTTTTTAATAAAAGATTGTCTCTCTGAATGTAGTTTTAAGCTACCTTTGGCATCCTTGATGCTCAGGTTTGAACTAAAATCCCATCAGACACATCTCTAGCATCAGGTGCTGCCATCTGGTGTTTTCTTTTAATGTAATGTCTTCTACACTCAAAAATATTATTGCCTTTCTCTTTGTGTTACCTTCATATTTGAGAACGTGCCCTTATAATACAAACGCAAATTATTTAGGGCTACAGTTTTATATTTGGTTTAATGTCATCAGTGCTGTTCCATAGCTAAATATCTCATTCTCTAAAGGCAAACCCCTCAGTGGGAAGGTCACAATCAGAAAGACTCAGAAGGGTAGGATGGATGTTCTCACAGTCAAATGTTGTGTGTGTGTGTGTGTGTGTGTGTGTGTGTGTGTGTGTGTGTGTGTGTGTGTGTCAGGTAAAAAGTATTTGGATTTTATTAGGAGGAATGGAATAAAGGGAAGTAAATTTTATTAAATATCTTTATGATCAGTACTTCATATACATGTTCTCATTTTAATGGTCGTAATATTACTATATGTCAGATATTACTTCCCTACTTTCCAGGTGGGGAAACTGAGATTAAGCAAGTAGCCCAAAGTCACACAGTGGGCTCGGTAATGGTGTCAGAGCCAGATCTGTCTAATTCCAAAGAACAATACCTTTTTATGTCACTAAAGAGAGAGGCATATGTGTGGTACAAAAGGGTATGGCTATGCTGCCAGGCTTATAAGTGTTAATTAAGCAGGACAAAGAGGACAGAAGTTTGTTCATTCAATAAATATTTATTGTTAGGCATTGGACTAAGTACTAAATATAGAGTCATAAAAAAGGTAGACACAGTCCTTGATCTCCTGGAGTTTTTAGTCTTATGGAGGAAATGATAGGAAATAAATAAAAATAAATACAAACATTCAAATTGTAATGTGACAGTGTCTAATGGTGGGAGGTGGACATTTAGGTTCTTGGTTAGAGATAACCTCGTGACATTTTAGCTGAGACATGAAAGGTACGAAAGCATTAGCCAATCGTCAGGATGTGAGGGGATGGGAACGACAGGATGAGGAGATATGCTGGCTAAAGGTAGCGTGTATGAAGGCCTTGAGGTAAGAGAGATCTTAAAATGGAACTAAAAAGTCCACATGTGGCCAGAGTGTGATGAAGGGAGGGGACAGACACACAAGATAAAGCTGTGGAAACAGCACAGTTTCCGCCAGCTGCCCAGTGGACATAGGGACCTCAGTTATTTGGCTACTGCAGGAATCCAGGTGAAAGCAGATGAGAGCTTGGCCTAGGGTGTTGGTAGCAGAGATGGAGATGAGGAATAATGGGCAGAACCTGGTAATAGGTGGGATGTGGAGGAGTAAGGAAGGGGGTCAAGGATGACTAAGATTTCTAGCTTGAGCAACTGCACTGCTTGTGTCACTTTCTAAAATGGGAAAAACTTGAGAAATGGGTAGGCTCTTGGGGATAAAGACCAATTGTTTCCTTCTGGACATAGCAAATTCAAAATGCTTGTGAGATATCTAAGTAGGTCAGTCAGGCTGAAAATATAAGTCTGGATCTCCAAAGTGGAATTGGGCTGGGGTATACATTTGTGCATTGTTAAAATATATTTAAAGTCATCAGAATGAGTATAGGGCTAGAAAAATCAACCCAGGGCTGAGCCCTGAAGCATTGCAGTGTTTAGGGGTTAGAGGAGAAGGAGCTGGAGAATAAGGGACTGGAAACACTGGAGGAACAACTTGAGAGCACGGTTCCCTGAAAGTTGTGACGGAAGAAAATGTGAAGAATAAGGGTGTGGAAAACAGTACGCAACGCACAGAGGTAGGATGAAGGATGGAGTAGGATGAAGGCCAAAAAATCTATTTGATTTGGCAATGTGGATTTAGTTTGACACACTTGGAGAGGACACATTCAGAGTCGTGACGGGGGCTGCAGACTGTATGGATGGTAAAGATAGGATGTGTTTTGAGAAGTTTGGCTTAGAGACTAGAAGAGAAATAATGGGTAGGCTAGAAATAGAGATCTTAGCTTAAGAGAGGTTCCCTTAGAAGATGGGAGCTTGTAGACTACATTTGAATATTCTGGATATTGATCCAGTAGAGAGCAGGAGAGGTGATAAGAGCAAATGTAAAACCTGGAGGAGAAATGGGCACCAAGGTGGGATCCCAGCCTGTGCAAAGGGAGAGGATTAACAAGAGGGGACAGTTCTCCATTTCAGGAGGAGGTTGAATGCAGGTGGAGGTAAGGTTGTAGGTTGTTAGTGGGAAGATGAAGGAGCTACAGTCTGTTAGCTTAGATTTGATATTTTCTCAGTGAAAAATACCAGGTAAGCTTATCAGGCCTATCAGATGAGAAAGAGAGACATATAAAGAGAGAGGGGAAAGTGAATCTTAAGGGTCTACTTAGTCCTTTGTCTCTCATGCCTTCAGTTAAACTGAGTTTCTGAAATAAAGACAGGCTCCTAGAACCGTTTGCCTCTAATTCCCAAATACAAGCATGACTTGGAGCTCTTTGGAGGTGGTAGATAAAAAGTTCAGTGTGATCCTTCTGCAGATTCTTATCCTTTTAGCCATCTTCAGTGGCCCTAGTTCACCTCTGAACTAGCACTCATCAGTGCTGATGTCATAAAATCCAGGCTCGACCTCACAAACTAGCCCCTGATGATGCTGCCAGCTGGGCCACTAATATCCAGCTCCATGTGCCATTTCTGCATCTTTCCTTGGTGCCAACCATGCCTGAATATCAGGGCAGCATTCTAGGATCCCACGGCTCTCAGGTGTACCAAGCGTAACTTCAAGGTAACAAGAGCATTTCCTTCTGCCGTGTTGGCTCCAGTAACCAACCCAAAGGAATCTGTGTGTATATAGCGTGTGTGAAATATGTGTTGAGGGTGAGAGAGAGTTACACATCTGATGTGAGAGCAACAGCATCACCGATGAAATTGATATATATTACTTCCTAATATAAAAATTTGAATAATACTCATCTGTACAAATTACACTCTAACATATTCATTTTTAAAAATCAGCCTCAAATTATAATTATACATATGTCCTACATATCCATAATGAGAGAGACCATAATAAATATAGCTACCTCTCTCAGAGCCCAAAGATGAAAGCAAAAATAGGTGGTCCTTGCATTGGTACTCCAATATGTGGATTTCTGCTTCTCTGAAAAGAAGAATACTGACGGTAACCTCTGTGATAAGAGAGGATCACATATTATAAATTCAGGTATTATTCAAGCCTAAAATGAACAGAACTACAACATGCTGTACCCTCAGATAATTTTTCTAGCTTAAATGATTTCATGTGTCTTCCTAAGCCTGCTTCTCCATGTCACCCCCATCTCGCTCCTTCCAGCCCCAAACACACAGACATCCACATTTTCTAATGATAGACGCTTAGGAAATCTTTATGTAATGACTGAATGGATAGACATAGTTCTTAGAAACCTAAATTCCAAGGTCAACAATTAAAATCTCTCCCAAAATTCTTAGACCTCCACCAAAGGCAGTGCAACACAACCTTGAAAAAGTTCCTCTTGAAATGGAGGTGATTGTCCTATGAACAGACTCTCACTGCTAGATGTGAGGACAAGTTCAGCTTTATGAATAGGTGGAAATTGAGAGAATTTGACTTAGGACTCACCTCTTGCTTTCCCTTTATATTATGTAATTCATCTCCTTCTTACATCCATTGTCTCTTTCACATATTTACCTCTGTGAGGCTGTCTTATAGGAAGAGAGATGTCCTACAAATTGAAGAAGGATCTAATAAATGGAGGAAATCAATAAATTTCCAATAATCCTGCTCCAAGCACCAACTCTGATGCCATAATGCTGTCATTAAAAGTCCCCAAGCAGCTCTCACATCCAGGCTACCTTTGTTTAAGCAGAAAAGGTAAAAACATAAAGATATCACTGGTCCCAACCTAAAGCTTCAGGAAATCAGAGGCAGAGGGTAAAGAGACAGAGAGGAAAGGGAGAGATTGGGACCAAAAACTCTGATAAGAAAAGAAAACGAAAAGACAACAACCAAAGAACAAAACTATCTCCTAAGGTTAGAATCCTTTCTGTCCTATATCCAAGATGATATCTTTCTTCTTTTCATTGGAAAACTTCTATCCTGGGCCTTCCCCCAGAGCTGGGGGCCCTTTAGCATACAAGTTGTAGACAAACCAGTCATGGGAAATAACCCATCTTCCAAGTTCCAGGTCAGATAGTGCCTATGGTTTACTCTTTTTCTCTCTAACTATAGCAGCTGGAAAAACTGTGTCTGCCACAATTTTTAGGTTTTTCCTTTCTTGTCCCCATTGCTTCATTTTACCCTGTGACCCAGAGCCATCTGACCATGAAGGTCAGGCCTGGTGCCAAACTGAGGATCACAGGAACCAGACACCAGGGACACATCCATTTTCTTCAAGGAAAGTCATTCTTACAAGAATTTGCCAAGAGGTTGAATCAATATCTCAAACACCTCACTTTCTAACCAATATCCTTCCAAGGGATCAGAAAAGAACGCTTCTATCTCAAATGTGAAAAGAAAAAAGAAAAAGAAAAACCTTCAGCTAAGAAACTGTATTCCTTTCATAAACAGAAACTAATTTGGAATTCGTTCTTTGACTTAGATTTTTCAGCCTTTGTATGTCAGGACAAGGAAGTAAATAGCTAAAATGCCAAACATATATTCAAAATACCAATAGTTTGTTTTAAAAAATCAGGAACATGAACATACTTTAATGTTAAGAGCATTTCCAAATGAATGACCAAGTCTTTCTTATTGTTTAAAAGGAGCAAAACAAAACTCCAGATCACAAATAGCAGACTCTAATAGTTGGCCAATAGACAGGCTGGATTGGAAAATTCCTTTACGTGGCATCCAGTGATTTCCAAAAACAATTTCAAACAACGATCCTTCCAGATGTGACATTTGGGTAGGATTGTTTGAAAACATCAGAAATGTGAAATACCAGTGGTTTTGAGACAATCAAACTCTGCGATTGTTGAGGTTTGAGACTGAACTACACAGTTACTCCTATATATTAGAATGCTATTAGTACTTTGTCTGTGTGTGTAGGACATGCCTGGGGGAATGGAAACTTAATTATACACTTTCAGTCTCAGTCAAGTTTGTTGAAATTGTGTTTTAAATGGCCACAGGCAAAACTCTGACTTTGGGAATGGCTTTGGGTGACCTGGATCTCCTTTCCCTTTCAACACCTTCTGCATCTTCCCTGCTCCTACCAACTCCCATCTTTTGATACTGTTGGAAGGGGGTCGGGAAAATCTCATAAAATTCTTCATGGAAAAATCTCTCATAGGACTATTTGCATTTTGAAAGAGGATCTGGGGAGAAAGGATGTTAATCCAAAGGAATGAACTTTTGAGGTAGTCGAGAGAGCAGAAGTAGGAATTTTACAGGTTTCTCTCAAATCTCATGCAACGGTTGAGTGTGGACACATAAGGCAGAGCATGATACTCTGCCGACGACGGACGACATTACGCCCCATGTTTCTAGAAGCCGCTGAAATCAAACAGACCTGGAATCAGTTGACAGATGCACAACAAAATCACATATCTCTGAACAAATTACTTCCCTCAGCCTCAGTTTGGCAGGCAAGAGCTTAAATGTGAGAATACCCGCAAAAGACCTGGGATCGTGTCTGACAGACTGCCACCTGTCATCTCCTCCGTGCTCCCTTCACAGTGGCGGTGCAGTGACAGGCAGTCTGAAGATCCACTGTCTGGGTGAAAAGCAACTTCACCATTCACTAACAGCTCTGTACCTCAGTTTCCTGGTTTGTAAAATGGGGGTATTACATTTTATCCAGGGGATTATTATGAGAAATATTGAGATAAAGCATGTTAAGTGCTTAGTACAGGGCCTGGCACATAGAAAGTGCCTCGTAATTGTTAGCTGCTACTTGATCAGACGTTTTCAATATTGGAATACGCACATGGATTTCTAAAAGAGGTTTTACTCTTTTTTCCGCAAGTGCAGGGAAGAAAAACTTTCCCTCATATTTCCCCATCTAACCTTACTGCATTCTACGACATGCCTTGTGCACTTACCACAGACATTTCAATTATTTGGCCTAATAGAAGAGATCAAGAGTGTGGAAAATCTAAAACAGCAGCTATGGCCCAAATTCTTTATGTTTAATTTTGTCATGCAGAAAGAGGAACACTATTGATGGAATGATACCCATTCAAAAGCTGCACAGTCACATAACCATTCCCTCAGACCCTGGCAGGATTGGCCCTGTTTTTGACAACCTGGGATCCAGCTAGAAGTGAGGGAAGCAAAAAATCCTCTAGCAAGTAAATGACTTAAGGATTATGCACAGTTACTGTGTGGAAGTGCCGTTGGACCCTCCTCCCTTCATGGAGTGTTTTCTTTTGCCTAAGGATAGGTTTCCAGCCTCCTGTCAAGTTCAAAGCGCCTAAGTGCTTATACTCAAAGGGAGTAGGTAATTTTCAGTGTGACAATTGCTAATGTACCACTGCACATTTGTTTCCTAAAATACCTCCCCTGCTTTTTAAATTCCAGAGCCAGAGATTCAGTCCTTTGACTCAAAGCACTGACTCCATAGGAAATCCCAGCTAAAATGCAAAGATCCCCTAGCTAGGTAGCAAACCATGTCTAGCTATTGGCATATTAATACAGATTAACCACCATTTCTTAAAAATGAGTTGTAAGGCAAATACCTTTTATTGGGGAGATAAGTGGGGAGAGGGAGTGAAAGAACAGCTGCTCTAAGTCACAAGCTCATATGCTTTCAGGGTTTGGGCAGCTGCATGTAGGGCCATAGGGAATGGTGGAGCCTGTGGTATGCTGGAGAGTAAGTCCCACCTAAGGATATTCACACTGGAAACTTTTAAGAACTTTGTGCCAGTCAAATAAAACATGGAAGTCCATTGGCTGAAATGGTGGCGAGTCCATCAGTTTACAATCTGAGGTCCAGAGTGTAAAACAGAGGGGACATAGTTCCACGGGGTAGCCTGGGTGAGATGCTGTAAAGAGGACAGCCTGGGTCATGAAGGACCCAAGAGGGGACCCACATAGTTGTGTAGTAGTTGAGTACAGGGTCCACTGGCACACACGCTTCGTGCCGGGGCAAAGGGTAACTCACCCTAGCTGCCAAACACCATTTGGATCACGTGTGGGAGACTCCAGAACAATGAGGCGATTCTTGTGGGTCAGATATCTGGGAGCCAAAGCTTCCAAGAATTTTACAAGGCCACAAAAAGTCCAGGACCCTAGAGAGGTTTCCCATCTGGAGAGTAGTCTTCAGAACTAATCAGTCTGATTGAGTTCAAACATATCAATGGGCAAAGGAGTCAAGAATGCTTACTCCACTCAGCAAGCCCCTTTCTCCCCCGGCCCCTGTTTCTTGACTAATTTCATGGGGAATGGGCTCTGTGCACACCAAATAGGGATCTGTCAACTAGACTTATTGCCTCAGACAGAGAGCTTAGGAAAAAATAAAAAATGTTCCCAAATAAAGGTGGTGAATTTAAATACGATCATTCCCACAGTTAGGGCCAATTCCCAGTTCTGTCCCTAGCATAGTGCCTTGCACATTGCCTGTAATCAGAACATTCTTCTGAGCAACAGCATCTGGGCTACACTAGAACCACCTCCTGAGAGACAGCCGTTTCCTCCAAACGCATTTCCATTTAGTGCCATTCTCATCTGCCGAATCAGTCTCAGCTGTGTTTTCAGCAGATGTCTCTGGTTTCTTTCCACTCACAGTGCAACCTCAGTGTCAATATTTAGAATCCAAGTGCTTTATTGGCTTTCACGAAGTTGAAAAATCTCTGATTCAACTCAGATATTTACAGACTGGCTCCTTACCAGTCATGCTCCATCTGAGAAACAAAGTACACATCAACCTATAGGGCCAATTCTAGGCCATGTCCTGAGACAGGGCAAGGATTGTCCTGTGTATTCTTTTCCACGGCCACCATATTTAAATTTTGTTATCTTGTGACTGTGTCATTACAGATGATAGATCACAACCAGATGGTTTGAAAATGTGTTAAGGTGGGGCATCTTTTTCTAATTTACTCAAAGTGGTGGTGCAGGCCACGGGGACAGTTTCCCTTTCAAGACATTTTCACACCTCTGGGTTCTTTGATTTCTCTTTGACTCTTAGGTTAATGAATGTCCCCAAATGAACACAGGGCATGTGGCTGTTTTGTTACAGGGATGTTATGGTGCAACCTAAAAGGAAGAAAAAGGACCATTAAACTTTCAGCAGTGTTTGTTTGTTTCTAAGTAACGTGTGAAGCATGTTACCTGGGGGAAAGAGCGAGGCATTTTATTTACATACATAATTTGGTAATAAAAAAGACATCTTTTACATCTTGATATAGCTGCTTTGGCCCAGCCCCACTAAAATAGCCTCTTCGAAAAGAACAGGCCAACTGCTTCAATGACAGCAAATAAATCCAGGTAACTATGGCCTTACAATGTGCAAATGTGCGAGGCTTCCTTTGTTCCCTGGTAGCAGGGAGGTAATTGTACGTGTGACCTTTTAGAGGCAAAGCTCTCAGCTTTCTTTCTTCCTGAGGGGATTGAGTCTGGAAATGATCATTGGAGGCTGAAAGGAGGGCGAAGGCAAAGCCAGGGAAAATGTAGTGGAATGACTAGTGCGATACAAAGGGAGCCTTACAGTACCCCTGAGATTAACTGAGGAAAACGACTAACTTAACTTACTTGTCTTTTGTGCACACATACTCATGCTCGTGCATGTGTGCACACGCGCGTGCACACACACACACACACACACACACACACTCATATACTAAAGGACCTTGAACTTTCTCTTACTAGAAGATGAGAAACTGGTGTCAGTTATGTTTCAAATGCCAGATGCCATACACATGGGCACAGAGTGCTAGCCCTGCTTTTAATCTATCCATCCCTGGTGCAGTGGCTCAGGCCCTGACATTCTAAAACTGGATTTTCTGGATGAAATTGTATGTGAATGGAATTGTTACCCACTGCACTTACTCTGGCAAAAATGTTAATGTCCTGGAAAAGAAACTCAATAAAACACTTTATAATTTTCTCTAGTTCTTTTTTTTTTTTTTTCCTCCCATGGTATTTTTTTTTTCTTTTTTCAACTGGAGAATTTCTTGGGTGACAAATTAAAGGGTTTAGAATTTAGATCACTTAAAAATATTCTCCAGTTTCTGGCAAAAGTAACCCTAAAACACATTATTTGATTTTGGAATTTCATCTGACAATGTGTATTGCTGACTTTGAACTGACTGCATTGCGTGAGCAGGGAGGTGCAAAAATACTCCACTAAACTAGGTCTGCATGAGTGGTGTTTAATCAGCTTCACTGAGGAATGATATACAAACGATAAACTCCATCCATTAAACACATACAATGCAATGAGTTTTGAAAGTTTTGTATACCTGTCACCACCATAACCCCTGATTTGATTTTTAGCCATTACAGCTTAGTTTAGATGTTATATAAATGAAATCAGGCGGAAATGTAGTTTTTTATGTCTGACTTCTTTCAGCATAATGATTCTGAGTTTCATCCATGTTGGTGTGGGTAGCAGTAGTTATTTTTTATTGCCGAGTAATAGTCCATTGAAGGGTGGAATTACACTTTGTTTATCTGTTCATTGATGTTTCCAGTTGCATTAGAGTTTTTATTATCACTTAGGAGTGCTGTCTACTTCAGTGCAGACAGAACCAGTTTACATTTCTTCAATATGGAAGAATCAAGGTGTTTTAATATGTGAAAAGTATAAATTGCCTCATCTGGCCCATTCCTTGATCTGATTCTGTCTCAAAGGTCCTCATCTTTGAACTCAGGTCTCAACACAGTCAAGACAGTTTCCATTACTGTTTTTCATTGCCCAGTCTCTGCCTGACTCCCAAATAATACAATGCCTTCACATGGCCAAGGCAGCCCTCTTGGTGTAGGAAGTACTTGCTTCTAGTACTGTCTGTCAAATCCCTCCCCAGCTACTGAAGCATGGCTACCTTCTAATGACAGGAGGATGGAGTCTGGGGTCAGGACCAAGGTGGGAAGCCAGGGAGACCCTTAGAAAAGGTGCTGATCTTTGACTGCATTCTTGAGGTCTGATACTCGTGTTTTAGTCCTGTATTGAGTAGCCCGATTCCTGCTTTCACACTTCCTCTGGTCAGTTATTCCACTATGGACTTTAAAGCTTTCATATTAACATACTACAGTACTGTTAAGCAGTTTTTGAATAGGTCATGTTGTTGGGCAATTTGTTTGAGGGAGTTCTGCCCACATCAGTACAATTCTACCCATTCAACAAACCCATTTCAATTATCACCCTCTTCACTGGTTTCTGGTCAAGACTCTTCCCTTTCTTCCTACTTCAGGCTCCTATAGCACTCTGTCTCTGTATCATGACACATAAATTTTGCCTTCTAATTTAGTTTACATGCTTGTCTCCATTACTAAGGAAAGCTAAGGATTGGGGTTCCCCATAACCTCCAGCAGGGTGAAGGTGTATACTCAATTTAAATGCTTGTTGTTGGAAGGAACAGATGAATAAATCCATGGAGGCAATAAAATAGAGGACTGTGGCCTCTACCTTGGGGAATAATGTTGAGTTTGGTGTGGCTAGCAGACCTGTTTCATGGGGCTTAGGCTGGGCCTGAATGAAATCAGTCTGAAGTGTTTGGACTTTATTCTGTAGTCATAGAGAACCACAGAAATTCCTGATATCAAATCAGACCAGCCAAGTTTGTACAAAACTTGGTCAAGTGCACAGGGTGAGGAAGCAGTCGGGAGGCTGAATATCATACAATGATTTGTCAATCCAGCCACAGTGGGTGACACAGGACCCAAGGGGATGGTTCAGTCCATCCATCTCCCAAATCATCTTTTTGGCTGTCACTTTTCAACATAAGATGGCTCATACCCTACAATCCCATCTAGTTATTTGTGAATTCACTTTTTGGTGAATGCAGCCAAGCTAGGGAAACAAGCCTGAATAAAATGAAAATATTAGGAAGAGCTATACTTAGATCATCTTATGGTGGAAACAGACTCGTGCTAAATCCTGTCCTCAGATTATTTTTCCAGGCCTTTGTTACTGCTTTTTAAAGTAATAGAGCTGAATTCTAGGACTTCAGTTGAGTTACATCATGCAAGCATTTAACTAATGTATTTTCAACTATAAACCATTGACAGAAGAAAATAGTATTGGAATAATGTAATTTAAGATATTGTCAATATTTTCATTTTGCATTGTACTTTTATGCTATGCAGAGGTGTATTCATTCTTAATGTTATTTTAATTCCAGTTACTAATTGGTTGCATTACTAAACTGTAATATATACAATACCTTGAATATCATCTTTTATCAGTTATTTAAGGAATTTTCAGAAAGTAATTGGGGCTCCACTTGATTTTTCCTTTTAGGACTGAGTTTATTACCTAATCTCTGCTTAAGTTTTGACTCGGGAGTTGACATTCTTTTTTATTACTTTATTATTATTATAAAAATGACGCAAGTTCATTATAAAAGTTCAAGCTGTCATAAAAGTATAAAATTAGCATAACAGTTACCCCAGCTTAGTTTGACCTTAGTGAGTATCATTCCAGACATCTATGTAAATAACATATAAATAAATAGACATGCAGGTTTTCATAGAAATGAGATCATCACATTCAAGTTATTATTGATAGAGGTAATATATTTAATTTTACTTGAATTCAACAAAAAGAAACCAAAGTGAAACTGATGATATTGCTGAACTTCAGAAAAATATTTCTTCACTAAAAGAATGTTAGTTTCTGAAGGACCCACTAATGCTCAAAAACAAAGATACGTTATTAAAGAATATGAAAAAAAATTTAACTCCATGTTTCAATTTTATACTGCTTTAATTGACTGTTTGCCATGAAAGGTGGAGAATTTAGTACCATTAACATCTTTGTACCTACCTCTCCTTCTGTTGCCCATTTTTGTAAGTAAGGTATTTTTATTTGTCAAGGTGTGTTGCTTTTCTATTCTCTTCCCTAACCATAATTTCTATAGTCATTTTACCTTAGTTCTGTGTTTAAATGGATTCATTGCCATTCTTATAAATCTATACTTCTCCATGTGGATTACAGCTTCAATATTTCTGAGCTTTTTTTTGTTTGCTGTTTTTGTTTCATCTCTTGATTGCTTATATTTTATGGATTGATGTTTTTCAAAACTGTGTAATTTATTGATGAAACGGGGACATTTTAGAGAGTAAAAGAAGGGACTATTAATACTTAGTCAAGACAACAGGTACATTAGGAACTGTTTTACACAAAGCAGAACTTAAGATCTTCCTAAAGCCAGAGGTGGTATATGTCATAAGTTCTTGCAGCCTTCAGTTCAGTACTTTTAGAGGCATTTAAACGGTGCCAAATGGCTCCTTACACAAAGGAGCATCTATTTGAAAGAAAAGGTTTGGCTCTGACTGAAGGCCCAACATCTCACTTCCTGGGGTAAATGGATGGGTTTTAGGGAGTCCCTCAGTCATTCCAAATCATATCCACAGTTCTCTGTACATGTGCATTTTTCTGAGGAGATGGCCTTTGCAACCATTAGATTTTCAAAGGGACTTATGGCTCCATATATATTACTAATTGATATTTCACAACATAGCTCCCAAAAGCTACATCACTGATGCATGTTCTCCTAAAAATAATATCACACAACTATAATTTCACACTATTATTACTTAGCATTTATTGTGGGATTAATATAAGAAATGACCAAGTGTATTAGTCATAACTTCCACTTTAGTTTTTAATGTCTCTTTCATTAAGGTTCATGCAATAGTATTTAATGTTAGGAATATCTTTTCCTTCTGACCAATTACTATACTTCCTTCTATAAGCTCTGTTACCTATTGAGTTGTGTGGTTCACTATGGTTTTCTTTCTGCCTGAGCACTCAGGGAGGTCATCAAAAGCTATGTGAAGCTATTTGAAATAGGTATCCTAGTCCAGGTTTTCTGGAACTATGTCCATTCCTCTTCAATCAACATCTCTCTTAAGGCTCTCCACTAAACCACCCTCTTTCCTTGGTCCTTATTCTTTTCCCTTTGATTCAGTGGTGATATTACAAATTGTAAAAAAGAATGGATGGATGACAGGTCATCTACACTGATTAGGAGAAAAGTTGTTAAATGTCCACTTCCCTTTGCATTGCACAGTCCTGGCCTAAAAGATTGAACATGAGGCATTCCTGACAAAGAAGAGACATTAACAGAAAGAAAAAAAAATGCTGTGTGGAAAATAGAATAATAATTCCAATGGTGGCCAGAAAAATGATTGAAAACATATGAAAGTTAGTGGATTCAACTTGAAAGAAATATACACATATGAAAACTTCCCCTGAAGTGTTCAAGTGCCTCTGGCTACATCCAACCTAAACAGACTTTCCCAGGAAACTGAAAGAACAAGGGCAAAATGTGATGAGCCCTAATAAACTTGCTGTGTAGGGGCATTTAGCTGCCCCCCTAAAACAGTTCACATCAGAAATAGTGCTTATGTAGTGCTTATGTAGATCAAAACTGTTGATCTAATCCTTTGCTTTGCAGAAACTTTAGACTGACTGGCTTCCTCTTTGCCCTCCTTTGATTACACTTCCTGGAGTTGGCTTGCCCTGGCAGGCCCCGTGTAGACAAGCCCCCTGGGCACACCTTCCGCCACCCGCCTTGCTCAGTTATGTGAGTCCCAGTAGCACACTAGCCAAGAAGCGGCCGTCTACCCTTTCCACCTGGAACATGGTCTCTTCTTCCTGTTCCTCCTCTCCATCCCCCACTCATCCACTTCCATCTGAAAACACTGAAAATGCTAAAGAGTAAAACCTTGGCAGTGGCCGTAACCACAAGTTGGAGATTGTTCAACTTTCTCTGGAAGTTTCAGACTGACAGTTGTGAAATTAATGAACAATAAAAGAGGTTCTCTTATCTCTGTTCAGACCCATGGGGATGCATTTTTCTCTTCAGCTGTGTGTCTGGGTTGCTTACACTTCCCTAGAGCGTGGCTTAGGAGCGAGATGCTCAAAACCTAAGAATATGGAGTATATTGCAAGTTCAACTGCAGTTCACCCACAAATATAGAGCATGGGGCAGGCTTTGGAAAATATAATATAGAATATCTTAGCCTTTTTATGGTATTAATTTTCTCCCACATCCCTGTAAGTTATTTTGTGCCTGTCTTCTAGCCTCTGTGTCTGCCTATTTTCTTCTAATTTTTCCTTCCAGAAGAAGCCTTATGACAATGTGACATGAAATGTCTTCATTTATGACCCATACCAATTATTTTGCTTACACGCTTGGTTAAATACTACATTTGGCTCATACTTTCCATATGGAGTTTTAAGAAATTCATTATTCTCAAAGTAAAAAGAATAACTTCTTTTTTCAAACTTCAAAAACCTGCATCTAATTAATCTTTCAAGTAAATAAACATATAAAAATAAGAAGGAACTTTTGGATACTTTGAAGATTATTACTTCTGCTTTACTCTTTCTCTTAGGTCTTGAATTCCCTAAATATTTATAAAGTCACTTTTCAAGTGTTAGACATTGCTACATGGCTAATAAGAAGGAAGGATAAAGAACTATTTCATTATTTTGATTAAGGTAGTATATTGACATAGGTCAGTATAGAAAAATAGAATAAAAATATTTTTCCTCAAACAATGTGCTTTTGTAAAGACTTGGCTCATCCCGGAAGTAACTCCACTTTCCATTTTGCTTGGTCTGCATTAATTGTGGATTTACCCATCTAGAATCTGTTATTTCTGCTCAGGCATGCAGAAATCATAAAACTGTTTCCTTCTGATTTTGATCTTTCCCTGTGCTTTTTCCACTGCAGATGTAACCCCTAAGAGTTAGTTCAAAGCAAACTGATTCTAAAACATGCACACATTTCACCATGTTTTATTTCCCCAGTGGAGACCACACAACCAACTTAATTTGGTTCTGCTTTCATGCCACCCCAGTGCTACTTCAGAAATATTGAAAAAGGTCATTTAATTCCACTGCAATTTCTTGCAGCTCAACTTAACTGGGCCTTTTCCATTATTCTGTGAGTATTCTTCCCTAATTGAATCACTGTTTCCCACAGTGCTTAATCTCAGTATTTTTCACTATTCTATTTCCCAGAATCAGAATCTCTTCATTCTCTAAAGATCACTTTGCCTCATACTTAGAAGACTAAATTCATTTTATATTAGCTTCACTAGTGCCTCGCTTCTCTACAGTAATCTTTCTCTAACTCCACCTGTTTTATTTTTCTTCCTTTTCCCCTTCCCATTTCCAGTTACACCCTTGACCCAATCTTCTCTTGCCTCCTCAGAGACCTTTTTCTATTGATTATCCCTTTTCTCTTATCTTAGTTTCCCAGCCAGGGATTGAACCCAGGCCCTCGGCAGTGGAGGCTCGGAGTCCTAACCACTGGACTGCCCGGGAATTCCCAGGCCTACAGTTTCTTAATCTCCATCCCAAACACTCCTATCCCCAAAACAGCAAAAAAACAAATCTTTCTTAACTCTACTTACCTCTCAAATTTTCTTTCTGCAAACTTTTGGAAAGTGTATTCCTCTTCTTATTGACCTAATCTTTAACTCCTAACAATTTAGTTTTTATTCTTTTCACTCCTTTGGAACTAAACTATCCAACGTCACTGGCTTCTAACCTACTGGTAACCAGATCTACCTGCCTTCCTCAGCCACCCATTACTCTCCGTAGCATTTGACAGAGTTGATGACACCAACTTTCTTGAACCAGAAGTGTTTCCAGAATTCTGAAGGGAGTCTTTTTCTCCATGCCCAGGTTTCTTTAACTTCAGACTTCAACCTTTATCTTTTTAGACTGCAATTTCCCTTGCTCGATCTCCTTATTGTAGATATTCTCCTGGGAATTTTTCTCCATACACTCTCTATATATGCCTCTTCTAGAATTTTTATGGTTTTAAACCTCTTTTCTGTGCAAACAGTTCTGAATCCCACTAATCCTGAATTACAGGCCTCTGTTTCTTATTTTGCCTGGACTAATTTGTGTTTAAACTCCACTAATACATCAAACTCAACAGGTCCAGAACAGAATCCCTTTTTTCTCCTTCCCCAACCTGTCTTTCCAGATTTCTCCCTTTCTGAAAGTGACATCACCATCTTCCCTCTTATTTAGAATAAAACATTGGTGTTCTCTTGGACCCATGATTTACTTACCCCCCAGAGCCATGAATGCTCAAGCTCTCAAAGATACGCTGCCCTGCTACTCCTTTTATATACAGCCAAACAGACTTTCCTGCAGTGAACTTATAGGTTATTTCCCTGCCTAACAGCTTCCTATCACTTACAAAACAAAATCTAGATCTTAGCCTGGCATTCATGGTTGTTCACAGCATGGCCACCACCTACCTATTTGATTCTAGTTCTCAGTGCTACACTGAGCGTCAGGCAAGCTGAATTATTTGCTATTCTCTGTACTAACCTTCAGATTTCTGTCCATGGGGCTTTGCTCATGCTGTCTTTGCTCAGCCTCCAAAATCTTTCTCCATCCTTCCCAGCCCTTGTGGTCTAAATTTTACCCATTCTTCTAATGCTACCTCCTTAAAGCTTTCCCTGATCTTCACAACTGGAAGAAACATTTCCAACCTCTGAATTTAATTAGATTTTAATAATATAGCCATACTATTTTCTTTGGCTTCATGTTTATATGAATTTTTTCCCTTCCTTTTACTTGTAATCAGTTTCTATCTTTATGTTCATAAAATGTGTTTCTTATAAGCAACATATAATTGGGTCTTGCTTTTTTTTTTTTTTATCTAGTCTGTCAATCCATGCCTTTTAATTGTGTTCTTTGGTCCATTTATATTTACCCCAGTTATAAATATACATAGAATAAAGTCTACCACCTTGGTGTTTTAATCATACTTATTCCTCCTGCCTTTATTTTTCTTATTTTAATTTTTTAAATATTTTTCAGTTTTATTTTTATTTTATTTTTTAAAATTGTATTGAAGTATAGTTGATTTATAATGTGTTAATGTCTGCTGTATAGCAAAGTGATTTAGTTATACATATATATATTATTTTTCATATCCTTTTCCACTATGGTTTATCAAAGGATACTGAATATAGTGTGTTATACAGCAGGACCTTGTTGTTTATCCATCTTATATATAATAATTTACATCTGCTAATCCCAAACTCCCAACCCTTCCCTCCTCTACTCCCTCTCCCCCATGGCAAACACAAGTCTGTTCTCTGTGTCTGTGAGTCTGTTTCTGTTTCGTAGATAAGGTCATTTGTGTTGTATTTTAGATTCCACATATAATTGATATCACATGGTATTTGTCTTTCTCTTTCTGACTTACTTTGCTTACTACAATAATATCTAGGTCCATCCATGTTGCTGCAAATGGCATTATTTCATTCTTCTTTATGGCTGAGTAATATTCCATTGTGTGTGTGTGTGTGTGTGTGTGCATGCGCGCACACGTGCATGTGTGTGTGTGTGTGTGTATATATATATATACACCACATCTTCTTTATCCATTCTTCTGTTGATGAACATTAAGATAGTTTCTGTGTCTTGGCTATTGAAAATAGTGCTGTTATGAACATAGGGGTGCATGTATCTTTTCAAATTATGGAGGTTTTTTTCTGGATATACGATGAGGAGTGGGATTACTGGATTATATGGCAACTATATTTTTAGTTTTTTGAGGAACCTCCATACTGTTCTCCATAGTGGCTGCACCAATTTACATTCCCACCAACAGGATAGGAGGGTTCCTATTCTCCACACCCTCTTCAGCATTTGTTATTTGTAGACTTTTTAATGATGGCCATTTTTAATGGTGTAAGGTGTGGTACCTCATTGTGGGGTTTTATTTTTCTAACATTTTTATTGGAGTATAATTGCTTTACAATGGTGTGTTAGTTTCTGCCGTATAACAAAGTTAGTCAGCTATACATACACATATATCCCCATATACACTCCCTCTTGCGTCTCCCTCCCTCCCACCCTCCCTATCCCACCCCTCTAGGTGAACAGAAAGCACTGAGCTGACCTCCCTATGCTATGTGGCTGCTTCCCACTAGCTATCTATTTTACATTTGGTAGTGTATATATGCCACTCTCTCACTTTATTCCAGATCACCCTTCCCCCTCCCCATGTCCTCAAGTCCATTCTCTACATCTGTGTCTTTATTCCTGTCCTGTCCCCTAGGTTCTTCAGAACCTTTTTTTATCTTTTTTTTAGATTCCATATATATGTGTTAGCATATGGTATTTGTTTTTCTCCTTCTGACTTACTTCACTCTGTATGACAGACTCTTGGTCCATCTACTTCAATACAAATAACTCAATTTTGTTTCTTTTTATGGCTGAGTAATATTCCATTGTATATATGGAATATTGAATATATATACAATATTCCATTGTATATATGTTTATATAAGATATATAAACATCTTCTTTATCCATGCATCTGTCAGTGGACACTTAGGTTGCTTCCATGTCCTGGCTATTGTAAATAGAGCTGTAATGAACATTATGGTACATGATGCTTTTTGAATTATGGTTTTTTTCAGGGAATATGCCCACTAGTGGGATTGCTGGGTCATATGGTAGTTGTATTTTTAGGTTTTTAAGGAACCTCCATACTGTTCTCCATAGCGGCTATATCAATTTACATTCCCACCAACAGTGCAAGAGGGTTCCCTTTTCTCCATACCCTTTCCAGCATTTATTGTTTGTAGATTTTTTGATGATGGCCATTATGACTGGTGTGAGGTGATACCGCGTTGTAGTTTTGATTTGCATTTCTCTAATGATTAGTGATGTTGAGCATCCTTTCATGTGTTTGTTGGCAATCTGTATATCTTCTTTGGAGAAATGTCTGTTTAGGTCTTCTGCCCATTTTTGCATTGGATTGTTTGTGTTTTTGGTATTGAGCTGCATGTGCTGCTTGTATATTTTGTAGATTAATCCTTTGTCAGTTGCTTCATTAGCAAATATTTTCTCCCATTCTAAGGGTTGTCTTTTGTCTTGCTTATGGTTTCCTTTGCTGTTCCAAAGCTTTTAAGTTTCATTAGGTCCCATTTATTTATTTTTATTTTTATTCCCATTTCTTTAGGACATGGGTCAAAATGGATCTTGCTGTGATTTATGCCATAGAGTGTTCTGCCTATGTTTTCCTCTAAGAGTTTTATAGTATCTGGCCTTACACTTAGGTCTTTAATCCATTTTAAGTTTATTTTTGTGTATGGTGTTAGGGAGTGTTCTAATTTCATTCTCTTACATGTAGCTGTCCAGTTTTCCCAGCACCACTTATCGAAGAGACTTTCTTTTCTTCATTGTATATTCTTGCCTTTATCAAAGATAAGGTGACCATATGTGCATGGTTGATCTCTGGGCTTTATATCCTGTTCCACTGATTGATATTTCTGTTTTTGTGCCAGTACTATACTGTCGTGATTATTGTAGCTTTGAATTATAGTTTGAAGTCAGGGAGCCTGATTCCTCCAGCTCAGTTTTTCTTTCTCAAGATTGCATGGTTATTCGGGGTCTTTTGTGTTTCCATACAAATTGTGAAATTTTTTGTTCTAGTTCTGTGAAAAATGCCATTGGTAATTTGATAGGGATTGTGTTGAATCTATAGATTGCTTTGGGTAGTAGAGTCATTTTCACAATGTTGATTCTTCCAATCCAAGAACATGGTATATCTCTCTATCTGTTTGTATCATCTCTAATTTCTTTCATCAGTGTCTTATAGTTTTCTGCATGCAGGTCTTTTGTCTCCTTAGGTAGGTTTTTTCCTAGGTATTTTATTCCTTTTGTTGCAATGGTAAATGGGAGTGTTTCCTTAATTTCTCTTTCAAATAGTGTATAGGAATGCAAGAGATTTCTGTGCATTAATTCTGTGTCCTGTTACTTTACCAACTTCACTGATTAGCTCTAGTAGTTTTCAGGTAGCATCTTCAGGATTCTCTGTGTATAGTATCATGTCATCTGCAAACAGTGACAGCTTTACTTCTTCTTTGCCGATTTGGATTCCTTTTATTTCTTTTTCTTCTCTGATTGCTCTCGCTAAAAGTTCCAAATCTATGTGGAATAATACTGGTGAGGGTAGGTAACCTTGTCTTTTTCCTGATCTCAGGGAAAATGGTTTCAGTTTTTCACCATTGAGAACAATGTTGGCTGTGGGTTTGTCATATATGGCCTTTATTATGTTGAGGTAAGTTTCCTCTATGCCTACTTTCTGGAGAGTTTTTATCATAAATGGGTGTTGAACACTTTTTCTGCATCTATTGAGATGATCTTATCCTTTTTATTCTTCTGTTTGTCAATATGGTGTATCACACTTATTGATTTGCATATATTGAAGAATCCTTGCATTCCTGGGATAAACCCCACTTGATCATGGTGTATGATCCTTTTAATGTCTGTTGGATTTTGTTTGCTAGTATTTTTTTAGGATTTTTGCATCTATGTTCATCAGTGATATTGGCCTGTAGTTTTCATTTTTTGTGACATCTTTGTCTGGTTTGGTATCAGGGTGAAGGTGGCCTCGTAGAATGAGTTTGGGAATGTTCCTCCAAACTTTTGGAAGAATTTGAGAAAGATAGGTGTTACCTCTTTTGTAAATGTTTGATAGAAGTTGCCTGTGAAGCCATCTGGTCCTGGGCTTTTGTTTGTTGGAAGAGTTTTAACCACAGTTTCAATTTCAATGCTTGTGATTGGTCTGTTTATATTTTCTGTTTCTTCCTGGATCAGGCTTGGAAGGTTGTGCTTTTCTAAGAATTTGTCCATTTCTTCCAGGTTTTCCATTTTATTGGCATACAGTTGGTTGTAGTTATCTCTCATGAACCTTTGTATTTCTGCACTGACAGTTGTTGCTTCTCCTTTTTCATTTCTAATTCTATTGATTTAAGTCTTTTCCCTTTTTTTCTCACTGAGCCTGGCTAATGGTTTATCAGTATTTTTTTATGTCCTCAAAAACCAGCTTTTAGTTTTATTGATCTTTGCTATCATTCCTTCATTTCTTTTTCATTTATTTCTGATCTGATCTTTATGATTTCTTTCCTTCTGCTAACTTTGGGGTTCTTTTGTTCTTCTTTCTCTAATTGCTTTAGGTGTAAGGTTAGGTTGTTTATTTGAGATGTTTCTTGTTTCTTGAGGTGGGATTGTATTGCTATAAACTTTCCTCTTAGAACTGCTTTTGCTGCATCCCATCCTAAGTTTTGAGCCATTGTGTTTTCATTGTCATTTGTTTGTAGGTATTTTTTTATTTCCTCTTTGATTTCTTCAGTGATCTCTTGTTATTTATTAGTGTATTGGTTAGCCTCCATGTGTTTGTATTTTTTACAGTTTTTTTTTCCTTTAATTGATATCTAGTCTCATAGCACTGTGGTCAGAAAAGATACTTGTTACAGTTTCAGTGTTCTTAAATTTACCAAGGTTTGGGCTTCCCTGGTGGCGCAGTGGTTGAGAGTCCGCCTGCCGATGCAGGGGACACGGGTTTGTGCCCCAGTCCAGGAAGATCCCACATGCCGCAGTGGCTAGGCCCGTGACCCATGGCCACTGAGCCTGTGCGTCCGGAGCCTGTGCTCTGCAATGGGAGAGGCCACAACAGTGAGAGGCCCGTGTACTGCAAAAAAAAAAAAATTTACTAAGGCTTGATTTGTGACCCAAGGTATGATCTATCCTGGAGAATGTTCCATGACAACTTGAGAAGAAAGTGTATTCTGTTGTTTTTTAATGGAATGTCCTATAACTATCAATTAAACCCATCTTGTTAATATATCATTTGAAGCTTGTGTTTCCTTATTTATTGTCATTTTGGAAGATCTGTCCATTGGTGAAAGTGGGGTGTTAAAAGTCCCCTACTATGATTGTGTTATTGTTGATTTCCCCTTTTATGGCCATTAGCATTTGCCTTACGTATGGAGGTGCTCCTATGTTGGGTGCATAAATATTTACAATTGTTATATCTTCTTGGATTGATCCCTTGATCATTATGTAGTGTCCTTCTTTGTCTCTTGTAATAGTCTTTATTTTAAAGTCTATTTTGTCTGATATGAGAATTGCTACTTCAGCTTTCCTTTGATTTCCATTTGCATGGAATATCTTTTTCTATCCCCTCACTTTCAGTCTGTATGTGTCCCTAGGTCTGAAGTGGGTCTCTTGTAGACAGCATATATACTGGTCTTCTTCTTGTATCCATTCATCCAGTCTGTGTCTTTTGGTTGGAGCATTTAATTCATTTGCACTTAAGGTAATTATCCAAATGTATGTTCCTGTTACCGTTTTCTTAATTGTTTTGGGTTTGTTTTTGTAGGTCTTTTCCTACTCTTGTGTTTCCTGCCTAGAGAAGATCCTTTAGCACTTGTTGTAAAGCTGGTTTGGTGGTGCTGAATTCTCTTAACTTTTGCTTCTCTGTAAAGGTTTTAATTTCTCCGTCGAATCTGAATGAGATCCTTGCTTGGTAGAGTCACCTTGGTTGTAAATTTTTCCCTTTCATCACTTTAAATATATCCTGCCACTCCCTTCTGGCTTGCAGAGTTTCTGCTGAAAGATCAGCTGTTAACCTTATGGGGATTCCCTTGTATGTTATTTGTTGTTTTTCCCTTGCTGTTTTTAATATTTTTTCTTTGTATTTAATTTTTGATACCTTGATTAATATGTGTCTTGGTGTGTTTCTCCTTGGATTTATCCTGGATGGGACGCTCTGTGCTTCCTGGACTTGACTGACTATTTCCTTTCCCATATTAGGGAAGTTTTCAACTATAGTCTCTTCAAATATTTTCTCATCCCTTTCTTTTTCTCTCCTTCTGGGACCCCTATAATTCAAATGCTGGTGTGTTTAATGTTGTCCCAGATGTCATTGAAACTGTCCTCAATTCTTTTCATTCTTTTTTCTTTATTCTGCTCTGTTGTAGTTATTTCCACTATTTTATCTTCCAGGTCACTTATCCGTTCTTCTGCCTCAGTTATTCTGCTATTGATTCCTTCTAGAGAATTTTAAATTCCATTTATTGTGTTGTTCATCATTGTTTGTTTGCTCTTTAGTTCTTCTAGGTCCTTGTTAAATGTTCATTTTCTCTATTCTATTTCCAAGATTTTGGCTCATCCTTACTATCATTACTCTGAATTCTTTTTCAGGTAAACTGCCCATTTCCTCTTCATTTGTTAGGTCTGGTGGGTTTTTATCTTGCTCCTTCATCTGCTCTGTGTTTCTCTGTCTTCTCTTTTTGCTTAGCTTACTGTGTTCGGGGTCTCATTTTCACATGCTACAGGTTTGTAGTTCCCGTTGTTTTTGGTGTCTGCTCTCAGGGGATAAGGTTGGTTCAGTGGGTTTTGTAGGCTTCCTGGTGGTGGGAACTGGTGCATGTGTTCTGGTGGATGAGGCTGGATCTTGTCTTTCTAGTGGGCAAGACCACGTCTGGTGGTGTGTTTTAGGCTGTCTGTGAACTTATTATGATTTTAGGCAGCCTCTCTGCTAATGGGTGGGTTTGTGTTCCTGTCTTGCTAGTTGTCTGGCATAGACTGTCTAGCACTGTAGCTTGCTGGTCGTTGAGTGGAGCTGGGTCTTAGTGTTGAGATGGAGATCTCTGGAAGAGTTTTTGCCCTTTGATATTACTTGGGGTTGGGAAGTCTCTGGTGGAACAATGTCCTGAACTTGGCTTCCCCACCTCAGAGGCTCAGGCCTGACACCTGGCCAGAGTACCAAGACCCTGTCAGCCACACAGCCATATACGTAGGGAGCTTCTTGCCTTTTGGGAAGTCTGATTTCTTCTGCCAGCATTCAGTAGGTGTTCTGTAGGAGTTGTTCCACATGTAGATGTATTTTTGATGTATTTGTGGGGAGGAAGGTGATCTCCACGTCATACTCCTCCACCATCTTGAAGGTCCTCTCCTTGCCTTTTCTTTTAATCCTCTGTTCCTCTTTTCCTATATTTCTTTGGGGGATGGTTAACTCATCAATTTTTAAAAATTATTCTCTCTTCTCATTGACTTTTTAGTTATTCCTCTTGGCATGACTTTGTACTTTAGTGGTTATTATAGAGGCTAAAACATAGCATATCACATTCTATGTTTAAAAATTACTTCAAGAAAAATATAAGAATTCTATGACAATCTATTTCCAGTTTTTCGTCCCTACAATTTATGCTCTTGTTTACTATAACTTTACACATTAGAGAATATAAACTCCATTTTCTTTTGTTATTATTTTTCTTTAAAGAGCCCATGGTCTAAAGTGATTTTGTCATATATATGTACAAAAATTAGAAACATTTTTTAAAAGAGTGTTTTAATTTATTGACCTATTTGCATTTTATAGTGTTTTTCCATTCCTTCTTGCAGAACCAGAATTCTAGCTGATATTTTCCTACAGCATTTATAATGTCTTTTAACATTTCTTGTAAATCAACTCTGCTGAGGAAATTCTTTCACCTTTTGTCTAGATAAAGACATCTTTAGGACTTCCCTGGTGGTCCCTGGTTAAGACTTTGTGCTTCCACTGCAAGGGGCATGGGTTGGATCCCTGGTCAGGGAAGTTCTGCATGTATGCCACACGGTGCAGCCAAAAAATAAAAATAAAAAAGTCTTTATTTCACCTTCATTTTTGAAAGGTATTCTTACTGACTATGGAATTTTGAAATGACTTGATAATTTTTCCCTTTAAGCATTTTTAAAATGTCATTCTCTTGTTTCCTGTTCTTCATTTTTTTTTTTTTTTCTGATGAGAAGTCACCTGAAATTCTTATCGTTTCCTTATTCCCTTGTATGTATTGTTTCTGTTTGAGAGCTTTCAAGCTTATCTTTGGTTCTTAGCAGTTTTACTAGTACATATCTAGTTCTGTTTTTTTGTTCATCTTGCTCGGATTTCTCTGAGCTTCTCAGATATGTCATTTTTAGTTATGTTCAATGCATTATAGGCTTTAAATTCCTCCATGGTAAACTGCCCGTGCTTTGTACTTAGTGTAAGGCCTGGAGCCAAAGGTCTCCTCCTGGTTCTTCTACTACACCTTTAGACTCCTGTGGACTCTACATGCCTGCAACAGAGGGGGGTTCCCTCTTAGTGCTCCCAAGCCTCCCCAGCAGTATACTGCTCTTATCTGGGACTAGCACATGGCCTAATTCTCCAGCTTTACCGTCACATTTTAGGCAAGCCCTATGTTCCTGACTTGGTAAGCGTTGATCTCAATGCTCCTGACTCTCTCCAGTGTTGGACTGTCACCCTCTATTACTAGGTGCAAGACCCAGTGGGTGGGAAAGTTTCTATAGACAGGACCTGTATGCTGCACCTCTGAATGGTTCACACTCAGCTGTCCTGCCCTTATCTCTGTGGCAGACAAATGTTGTTTCTAATTCATGTAAAGTTGGAGGGTGGGAGTTGTTCTCTTGTTTCTGCTGATCCACCCTCAAACTGAGGCAGTCCTTTTAGTTCATTAGTTTACCTTGCAACTTTGAGTATCTAATAGGCTCAAAAATTATGTTTCTGCAGGCTATCTGATTTGTTCTCATTGTTTAGGTGGGAAAAATGTTTCTTGTAATGCTCTATATCCTAGACAGAAGGGTTATATCCTTAACTCTTCCTTAGATTTGGTTCTCCCAGAAACAAATGTTAAGAAGAGGATTTGAGTTCAAGTAGTCTGGGGGGAGGTGATCTCAGGAACCCCAATGAAAGTAGTGGGAGGAGAGACAGGGAAAAGAAGGAAGTCTACATAGTGTGTTAATGAGTAACTGTGATACAGTCCCACTGGGGACTTCTGGAGCACTGTATGGAAACAGCCTAAGTGAGCAAGCTGGGTCTTTATCCACCAACTCCCAAGTGTAATTGATTAGTTGTCCTGCCTATAAGCGGAGTCTACTGCAGATCAAAAAAGGCAGAGACTCGCAGGTGCAGCAGAAATTTTATACATGAAGGAATGCGAGAGAGCACAACAGTGTCTGTTAAAAACTCTCTCTGTGCCAGTTAGGACATTAATTACTTTATTCCTCAGTCATATTGATGTACTGAGAGGATGATTCATACCTGATTTATCTTTGTATTCTCCCAGCATGGAGAAAAGTCAGAAGACAATCAATCACTATTTATTCAATGAGAAAATAACTTTTATAAAGTACCAATATGTAAAATTCTGGTTAGCTCTTCTTCATTTCCTGTCCTCCTCCCAAACCAACATCCTTACCCCCCACCTCAATCACCCAGGTAGTATAGTTTATTCTCTTAACTGCCAGAAAGGTTAAACTCACCAGAATGGTTAGACTCTTTTAAAAATTTACTGATTTTTCTAGCTAATTTAAATGTATTATAATTTAAAAGTATAATTTCCAAACCTGAACTTTATCTAACAGATATTTTGTATTACTTGCAGCCAACAATGATAAGGCATCCACCAACAGTTGTTTGCTACATTTGTGGTCGTGAATATGGAACAAAATCAATTGTCATCCATGAGCCACAATGTCTGAAAAAATGGCATAATGAAAACAACTTGTTGCCTAAAGAGCTAAGGAGACCAGAACCGAAAAAGCCAGAAGTCGGGACCATTACTGGTAAGTTTTTGGAAAAAAAGACTTGAGTGTATAAGGGAAGACTTTTCCCTCTAAACTTAAAAGAGTAGAGGTATTCTTTTATTACTTGTTCAGGTAACTGAAATCAGCAACATTTACTGTCTTGGCTACAGCCAAATAGAAAAAACAGTTCCAGAATACCTGACCAAAGTGTCGTCTTCAGATGCTGAGACATAAAGATACTATATCCTGGCAAACTGTACAAGGAGAGGGACTCACTGGTATTTGCTATATTTCCCAAAAGTTGCTTTCATATATTATCAAACACAAATCTTTAAAACTTTGTAGCTTAAAAAACCTTTGGGGACATCTGGAAACATGTTTTCAAATATGAATGTGTTTTAGTGTTCAAAGAGTGGGGGTACCAAAGTGAAATGCTTATAGGGTCTGCTAGTCAGGATACACAATTGAATAAATTTGTCCGTGTGTGGAAAAAGGGAAGGTGGAGACTATGAGTGGGAGAGCACTGCCTTTCTCTTTTTTTTTTTTTGCGGTACGCGGACCTCTCACTGTTGTGGCCTCTCCCGTTGCGGAGCACAGGCTCCGGACGCACAGGCTCGGCGGCCATGGCTCACGGGCCCAACCGCTCCACGGCATGTGGCATCCTCCCAGACCGGGGCACGAACCCGTGTCCCCTGCATCAGCAGGCGGACTCTCAACCATTGCGCCACCAGGGAAGCCCAACACTGCCCTTCTAAAGGAGACAGCTGCTATCCAGTTCCAGCTGGTGTTACACTTAAGAAATTTAGCCTTAAATTTACTGTGATGTACCTTTCAATAATACAAAAGAAACTGGAAATCTAGACTTCTATATGAAATGTCCAGATTTTAAAAATTTTGCAATGAATACTTTGTAAAACACTGCACAGGCTGACACTGGAACTTCATAAACTGCCATGTGTGGTCGCATTACAGAGCCTTATACTGACTCATTTAGGGTGAGAAAGAAGTAGTTCAGAGAGTGTGTTTGCCATACAAGCTTGCTCATCATCTGCCATTGTCATTTTCTCAGTTGATCTCCTGATTCCCCTCAAAGGAAAACTATTCTTGGTTTTAAGAGAATCATTCAATTAATTGATTTTCTTTATGTAACCATAGGTACCTTGGAGGTCATTTAGTATCAGTTAGCCCAAAGTACTCTTGTTAGAGATGTGACCCAAAGAGACTTTTTTTTAACAACCCACAGAGTGGAATCTAGATTGTCATGATAAAGTTCTAAAGGCTGCTAGAACCCAACTGTTCACAGTCCTTGCCTAAAGGAAGACTCTGCATGAAAAAGGTGGGAAAAGAGCTCAAGATGAAAATATCCATCTACTGAAATTAGAATATTTGCTCACAAAGAAATTGTTCACCTCTTTGAGACTGTCTTCCCATCATTTCTCATTTGGTGTCAAAAATCTATTTCCTTCACTTCTGATCTTTATCACTTTCTCTGCTTGAGCATGCTTATCACAATTCTAGAAGAGGTGAGAGAAACGACTGGTTTGGAAGCCCTGGAGTGTTCGCCATTCTGTTATTGGCTACAGATGGAAAAGGCAGATCCTTATAATTGCACTTTCTGCAATTTTTCTCTTGGCTCTATGCTTTTGTTATTTCCGAAGTTGCCCTTCCTCTCTAGGCAAAGAGAATTCTCATGAACATTTCCATCCCGTGGACTTACTGTAGTCATAGGATTCAAATAGCCCTTCCTCCAGATCCAAAGTACAAGCCCTAAAACTTTTAGAAATGTGATGAATCATCTTCAACTGAGAATCAGTGAATACTCTGGAATTTTTGAGTCCATATTAAAACTCATATGAGTAAGGAGAAAGTCAGTGCCATTCCTTTTTAAACTGCTTTTAAAGCACTCAAAATATACATTCAGGGCTTCCCTGGTGGCACAGTGGTTGAGAGTCCGCCTGCCGATGCAGGGGACACGGGTTCGTGCCCCGGTCTGGGAAGATCCCACATGCCGTGGAGCGGCTGGGCCCGTGAGCCATGGCCGTTGAGCCTGCGCGTCTGGAGCCTGTGCTCCACAATGGGCGAGGCCACGACAGTGAGAGGCCCGTGTACCGCCAAAAAAAAAAAAAAAAAAAAAAAAAAAAAAAATATATATATATATATATATATATATATATATGTATACACATTCATATCCTGCATGGAAAGTGACACTTCCTTTATCCAAGGGAGAAATACTAGGTTGTCCTGTTGTGCTGGAGTTTAATTTCCCACGGAGAAAAAAATAAAAGAAAAAGAACATGAGTAAGCTTGTTAAAGAATCTAAGGTTTGCTATGTTTGTGTGAACCACTAGACAGAAGTCATATGGGTATTGCCTGGGCTTTAGTAAAGAAATATATGCTGTGAAAATAATTTTTTAAAAACTATGTGATATATTTTTGCATGCCTGGCTACATTTTGGGGGGCCTATTTTGGGCAATTCTAAGACATAGTCAATTTAATGTACTAAAGCCATTCTATTTAAATAAGGTTTATTAAAGTTAAATCCCACACTGTTTCTCTAAAATAAACCCATATGCCTTTTTTCCTGTGCTCTGCCAATGGAGATTATATATCTCTCAGCTGCCTTTGTTGTTTTCTTAAGGACGCTTTTTTTATCAGATGAACTATTCTGTTTGCATTCTTCACTTTAATTACTTAAAGAATCTCTGAGTTTACGGCCATAAAGAGATGATAAAGTTTTAGGATATAATTCATCTCAAATTCACTCTCAACTGTCAGTTATGTCCTCTAAAAACATTCCACTGAAGGATTATAGGAGAAGAAAATTCAAATAAATGTTCTTTTCCTTTTGTAAGCTTATATTTAGAGTCAACTGAAAGAAAGCCAAAAGTTATATTTGCAAGATAATAATGTGTAAGCAAAGATGTTAATAATTAGTGAAGAATGCATATCACAACACATAAAACAATGTCTTCCCCTTTTTAAAATCTGAGGACTGAAAAACCTCTAGTTCAGAGCTAACGGTTCTCAACCCTTAAAAGACCGAGCAGCACTTTTTTTTTTTTTGGCAAAAGTAATACGATTTGTTTAAAAGCCTCAGTCAACAGGTATTTCCTGAAAATACTTTCCATAAAAAGTAGAGCATGGTTCTCCAGAATGAAAACTGATCCATTTTCCCATTTTCTTTTTCTTTTTTTCTCCTCTGTTTTTCTTTAACTTTTCAGCCAAGGGTTTCTATGATCTTGATGCCTTAAACGAAGCTGCTTGGAAAAGTGCCCAGAGCCAGTTGGTTCCCTGTAATATTTGTGGGCGTACCTTCCTGCCAGACAGACTGATTGTTCACCAACGATCCTGTAAACCAAAAGTCGCCAAGTAAAGCTCTTTCTCCCTACGAAATAGTTGCAGGAATTAAATCCTTTGGAAAGAGCTGGGATATGACGGGGAGGAGGAAAAGGAGGGGAGGAGAGGAAACAAGGAAAAGTGGAATTGACCAAAGGCCATCGAGCACGAGACGCCCAGCTCAGTGCTTTGGGGGCCTGGTGCGACCACTGTGTCACTGCTTTTAGCGTGCAGCTGCGTGTGTGTGCCTTGGCATGCCAGGGCCTCGCATGTCACACGGTTGTCAGGCAGAATTACACGTGGCCGCCCCTCATCAGAGCTGGCATTTTTATCTCCAGGAAATTTCAGAGCCAGTTGTTGCTGTTTTTCTTCTGGTCTGATTTCCTGAACAAGATTCTGAACCTCACACTTAGGACTATTATTCAGTGAACAGAGACTTTGGGTGGTGACTTCAGGCAACTCTTTAGTTCCCGAGAAAAACTGGATTCCCTCCCATCCCTGTGCTTTCTGAAATAATGTGCCACTCCCTGCTATTTCTGATCCAGGGAAATGTTTTTAATTGAGTTAGTGACCGGGAATCTTCTTTTCTCTATAAAATTGTTCAACAGGAGACACATACAAAAGAAGAGCTAAGGACTTAAAGTACTAGAAGCACACAGAACTCACGCTCCCTTACTAATAGTGAAAAATGCTACAAGGAAAATTCAGCATCAGTGCCAGCCTCATATGTTGGGAGATTGCTGTGATGTGATTCATCACATGGGTGGAAGCTAGCTCCCTCCTCCTATAGAAGAGGTCCAGCAAGAGTTCTCTCTGCCCTCCTAGGGGCTTATAGGTGTTTTATTGTGGAGATCTAAAAGCCTGCCTGGAAGTCCTGTGCCTCCCTACCCAAGGGCCACGCACAGTACATGGGTTGTGAAGCTGCTCTGGATTTGAGTCCTTGAATGTGTATTCAGAGAGGCGGGACTCCTGGGAGGAGGCCAGGGCCAGGGAGGTGCTCTGCCCAGGAAATTCTGCCCCCCCCCACCCCGGGGCAGCGCTGCTTTGCCTGGACTCCCAGCGGTTTTGCTTGAGATCTTTGTTCATTTTATGGCTGACTTTCAGCGCCATTTTGGATCCACCAGGTAGGTTCCTGCAAACCTTGCATTCATGACCTTACACAGCACAGTTAACTCCAAATTATACAAGCAAATTTATTAGACCTAATAATTTGGTCATAATCTGCAGGTTATAAAAGGTTAGGTTAGGATCATGGTGCTAATTATTTGGGTTTTCCTGCCTGTTCCAAAGGAAGCAAGAGATGAACTTCTTAAAAAGTCTTTTAGATATCCCCAAATAAGATTAGCATCTTGTAAAGGATAGCCTTTAATGACTCATACCTGATGGTTTGTTCTTTTATTTTGTTAAAAAAATGACAACAACATCTAACGTGTAGTGAGTGTACTGTGGGTCAGGCACTGTGCCTAGTGCTTCCTATATATCAGTTTATATAAATCTCACATCAACCCTACAAGTAGATAGTATCCTTCTTTTATACGTGAGGAAACTAATACTTAGACTAAAGTAGCAAATTCAAGGTCACACTGGACTTGAGTTAAGGGTTGGAGTCAGGAAGCAAACTCAGGACTGTTGGACTTCCAAGCCCATAGTCTTATCCATTGCCATTTGTGTGCTAGATACCACCATTAATAAGATTAACTCCAACACAAATGATCTGACAAATGTCAATTTTGTACAGTGTTTAGTAACTAAGGCAAATGGGAATTTTAGCATGCTTGCAGTTTGGCTGCTGGTCTGGGTTTATCTTAAACCGAGGTGAAAACAAAAGTTTGAACTGCATTGTGTGTTTTTTATTTATTTATTTTTTTGCGGTATGCGGGCTTCTCACTGCTGTGGCCTCTCCCGTTGCGGAGCACAGGCTCCGGACGCGCAGGCTCAGAGGCCATGGCTCACGGGCCCAGCCGCTCTGTGGCATGTGGGATCTTCCCGGACGGGGTCACGAACCCGTGTCCCCTGCATCAGCAGGCGGACTCTCAACCACTGCGCCACCAGGGAGGCCCTGTGTTGTGTTTTAAAAGCCACTTCTGTATTCTGCTAATGTTCAGAAGCCAGACAGCAAGGGAAATAAAGCAAGAATTCTGGCCTCAACTTTGAAATGAGTGGCCATTTGGGGTCATAAAGAGAGATTCGTGGGCCTTCGCTTTCAAAGCCTGAGAAAAACAAAACAAAACTGTTTTATCTGTAGGAATTATTAAATCTGAGTTCTTGAAGCGGTTGAAAAAGATGAGCTCTTGTAAGAACTGTGCTTCCACAGGGAACAGCTTGAGGAATGTCAAGGTGCCGACCGTGGGACTTCCACTTCTGGCTCCAGCTCCAGCTCCATCTGAGCTGGCCTGGAAACGTTACAGGGGATCAAATCTGAAGCAAGTTCAGTCACAATGACATCAATCCAAGGGCTCCTATCTTTCATCAAGGCAAGTCACTGAAGTCTCACCATTAATAGGACAGAGCTCACCTGCTCTCTCCCGACTGCCCTCCCCCCAATTTGTTCACATCTGTGCAGATTTTTTACTCTAAAAAGGAAAATGATTTTTTTAACAATGGTTGGCACATCCATGAGCTTTGAATCTGAATCTTGTAATGGTTCCCATAGATAGTCTCCTAGGTGATGAAGAGCAGATACTAGATGAAGGTACTTGGAGCTCTTATACTGGCTCAGGTAGGTATCGGCTTGGGAGGGATGCAATGTTATTAGAGGCATCGGCAACAATACAATTCCCTCTCTGCTCTGGCAACTGGTGCTGCACAGTCTTTTATTGAATTCCCCTTTAGTTGAGGTTATGGGAAGAATTCCAGGATTTCTTGATGCTCATTTGCACATTAAATTCACATCAAAGTTGCGGGGCATGTCTTATCAGAAGGGAACACTGGAGACAGAACAAGCCTGTCCTACTAAGGGATGTGGATGGGGAGACTCTCCTCTGGTGAGTAAGCATGGAGATCTGTTCGAGCTCTGTTGTGGGAGCTCCTCAGGTTGTGGGACCTTCTCCTCATCTGGCAGCCTTGGATGTATTTCCAAGTAGGGTCCCAGTATTTCCAAGGATGGCTCCCAGATGACACTGCTTCAGCTTGGGGGATATTAGCCTGAGTCTCTTCACAGAAAAAGAAGCTTCTACTGACAAGCAGACCCATTTGTGAGCAGGGAAGAGAAAGAGGGCAGATATCCAAAACCTTCCATCTCCTGAAAACCTGAAAACAGCCCTTGGTCTCTCTGTACTTATGACATTAGCAGCATCTCTTCTTTACACCCTCATCTAAACCAACTCATATGGCTTTAATCCCATACCAGGTCAGGTCAGGAAGTTCAGCCCTTTCCTTCCCCAACCCTGTGGGGACCTTTCCCTGCTCTGGCAATGGACAACCTTCCTTTATCATTTATTACTTCCCTCCTGACTCTCTGTCTGGTGCACATGAACAGCCGTGCCTGTTTCAGCTGGTCCTGCCCACTCTCTGAGCACTGTGGCCAGAGATGGAAATGAGGTTTTCCTGCACTTGGAAGAAACAGCACACATGAGAGGCAGTTGAGTTTCCGGCAGGGGCCAAATTGGATGGTGTAGAGAGAATTACACCAGGAAAAACACTGTTAATTTAGCATAGGATGGTACACTTTGTGCTTAGTTCTTTTAAATTTTTGTTATAAAAATATTCAATAGATAACACCTGTAGGGTAAAGGATAATGAAGTCTTATGTCCTCCACACCCAGACAAACTTAGTTGAAACCCCACTAAGGTTGAATCTGAATGGTCTAAATTTCAACTACTATTCTTTTGGGTATAAGAGGATGAAGGATGTGGGGAGAGGTGCTGGGAGCACAAGATTGCAGAGTATGTCTGATAATGCCTTTTATTTCTACTTCTGGAAACTTGAGATTAAGCCAGCATGGATATAAACCAACTGCAAGTAAGAAAGTGAAATCTGGCCTAGGCGTCATGGGGGCTAAGTCCTATCATTGATTCATATTGATCACCTATAGACCAATGTTTTCAGATAATACTTAATTGAGAGTGTGTTTGGCAAAATAATGTCCCCAAAGATGTTGATACCCTAGTTCTCCAAACTTATGAATATGTTACCTTGCATGTTATGCTACCTTTGCAGATTGTGGTTAAGGTTTTGGGCCTTGTAATGGGGAGAGTATCTCAGATTATCTAGGTGGGCCCAGTATAATCATGAGTCCTTAATAGTGGAATAAGAAGAAAAAAGGGTGCTTGAGAGAGATGGCAGCATAAGAAGGATTCAACAGTCTGTTGCTTGCTCTGAGATGTAGGAAACTATGTGCAATGACCAGAGAAAAACCTCTCCGAGTTAAGGGCATCCCCAGCAGACAGCCAGCAAAGAAACTGGAACCTCAGTCCTATAACCACAGGAACTGGATTCTGCCAACAACCTGAATGAGCAAGGAAACATTCTCCCCTGGAACCTCCAGAAAGGATCACAGCCTGCCAACAACTTGTTTTTATCTGGTGAGTCCAGGGTTGAACTTCTGACCTACAAAACTGTAAGAAAATAAATGTGTGTTGTTTAACCCATTGTTTATAATAATTTGTTATGGCAGCAACAGACAACAAATAGAAGAAGCATCCACAGGCAGACCTCAGAGGTACTGTGAGTTCATTTCCAGATGACCTCAATAAAGTGAATATCACAATAAAGCAAATCACAGAAATTTTTTGGTTTCCTCATGCATAGAAAAGTTATGTTTACACTGTAGTCTATAAGTGGACAGTAGCATTATATCTAAAAAAGCAATACACATACCTTAATTTAAAAAATGCTTTATTGCTAAAAAATGCCAAAACAATTGCAATGGCAACATCAAAGATCATTGAATGCAGATCACTATAACAAATATAATAATAATTAAAAAAATTGAAATATTGAAAGAATTATCAAAATGTGACAGAGAGACATGAAATGAGCAAGTGTTGTTGGAAAAATGGTGCTGATAGATTTACTTGATGCAGTGTTGCCACAAAATTTGGCAAACAAAACAAAAACTCATCTGCAAAGTACAGTAAAGCAAAGCACAATAAAATAAGGTGTTACCTGTATGTGGCATAGGGTAGGACCCCCAAACCTTCTACTGATCAGAGAGATAGAGTCCTCAACTCCACGTGGGACAACGGCCACCTCCACTGCTTGCATTAGTGAGAAGGCACCATAATCAAATTCAGTAGGGCCAGATAACCCAACAAAAACTGGCTCCAAGATTTGCTACCCACAAAATACCCAGCTATTTTACAATATGCACAAAATATGGATGCAAATTTTTAATGTTTTGTTAATATTTTTAATCATAAAACGGATTCTGTTACATGTACACACTTGTTTAAAAACTAGTAAGTGGACAAATGCAGTTGAATTACTTGGCAGTTGACTTTTCATGCCAATGACCCCATGACCTTGTCCTACCCACCTGTCTGTCTTTTCCACGAGCTGCAGAAAGAAAATAACTGTATAATCTGAAGTGGTAGAAGGTTATTGTTATGGGAATCTCTAAATAAGGTACTAGCTGAAAAACAGTGAAAATATCCGAGCACTGAAAATGCAGATATGGCTTAAACAAATCTCATCGTTCTCTTATGATCTTTAGCAGGACTTTTCTGAGGAGCCATGTGCGGATCTAAAAAGTAGGCTGGACCATCAAAGAAACGTGCTCAAAGTGTAGGGGAAGGGTAGAAAAAGCACCTGATTTGAGGACCGTCATTCAGCCGAATTATCAAGCAAGAAGTTTCCCTTCAATGCCTTCATCTCCCATCTTTGAACCTTCTGAACTCTTTTCCCAACCCCCATGAAGGTTTCTCCAGGATCCTGCTGCCCTGTCTTCTATCTACGACTGTCCAGACGTCTGTTTCTGTTGGAGAAGAAACTCAGGTGCTCCACCTTCTAGATATCCCTCCATCTCTCCTAGTCTGCCCATCCACATTTCTCTTCCTGTGTCCCTTTCTGGACTTTTCACTAGCTATTTCATTAGAAAGAAATTTGAGAAAGTCATCCATGCTAAGGGGTTCATGGAAGTTGATGGTTTGATGCTCTCTCTCTCTCAGATGGTATGGTTATTTTTTAAAAAGTTTCTTAGAAGTATTTTGTCTATATCCAAAGTAATGAAGTCCATGTGGTGGAATTTTAGACAAAATGTTGGGATGGAAGTCAATGGGCATGGGAAGCAGGTCTCTCCTTGACCGTTAGTGACCCTCATCACACCACATAGACCTCTGTTAACTCCACACCTGAGTAGAGACACCTCTGACAGGGTTTCTACGGACAGCTTGTATTAAGGTAGGCTAAGTGCTGTAACAAATAGACCAAAATATTCTAAGGGCTTGAATAAGACAGAATTTTATTTCTTGCCCTGGGCAAGTGAGCAGTATAGTGAGGCGTCCCTCCTTTGTGACATCATTCAGGGCCCCAGGCTGATGAAATCTCTGCCACTTTCAACATGTGACACACAAGTTGCCCTGGTAGGTCCTCTCCTTTCAGCTCATCCACGAGGAGAAAAGAGCATGGAGTTACCTATTCGGCCTAGAAGAAATGCTTATCATTCCACTCACATTCATGGGCTAAATCTCAGCCACAGGACTGTACCTGAGTGCAAGGAGGTCTGGACATTGTGTTCTCACTGCCACAGCAGGAGGAAGAGGTGACCAGGGATTTGGGGGAATAATTAGGATTTTCTGGCATGAGCTCAAATCTCTTCCTGGCTTCTTGTTAGGGGACCACTTTCCCTTTTGTGGGAAATTGACAATATTTGGGCATAAACCTCAGAGGACGAGAAATTATTCTTGCCATCAAGGCAGGCAAGTTTGGTAAATTAGACCCCCCAAAAGATAAAACTTTAAAAAATTATAGCCATTTTCACATATCAGAAATAGCAGCATTCAATATTTGAAGGAAAGATTGTCCTTTTTCTTTTTATTATTTGAGGAAACACTTTAAAAGGCATTTTTGATATGCAAAGTTTAGTCCTGAGTTTAGTCTCACAAGGGTAGCTGGGGCAAAGAACAGTTTTGCAAAAGAATGTGAATGGCCACCTTTACAGTGGACAAAGCTCCAACTTTGAGGAAGTATTATTGAGTACACTGGTTTTTCATCCTCTTGTTAGAGACTCACAAAAAAGAAATTGGAGTTTGGGGCTCAGAACTAGGTCAAGGGGAACTCCCACCTATGTGACGAGGGACTGAAACCACAGCAACACCTCAGCAAGACAGCAGGTAGGGGGCGCCCTACATTGGGACAAGGCTGGTGGGCTTAGGAGCAGCAGTCACTGCTGCCGAATTTTAAATGTCCCTTTCCTGCACTCTAATGTTGTATGTTATCTTCGAGCCTTCACTTTGCCTTATTGTTAGCTGTGCTGGGGTGTGGGGTGGAGCTGTGAAATAAGAGAGGAGCCAATGTCTACACATGGACAACCAGACCAAGGAAGCCCTTGAAGCTACAAGGAGCCCCCAAGCAGCAGTCAGGAGCAACAGATGGCAAGCAACAGCCAAGGCAGGTGCAGAGTCTCCAGGAATCCTCAGAATCACCTGAGGAGAGGACTGGGATTCCTGACATCATCTATGAGCAACTTAGATCCTGGTTTTTCAGCTAGCAAACCCTGGAATGCCAGAGACCGTAGGTATATGGTTAAATGTGCTTCAGTAAAGCATCAGTGAACAACACAGCACTGCATGTAACTGACAAGTGGTGGTACACAGGTTCTGACTCCTGCAGCCAAAGCAGATGGGGGAAATGACATCTTTATGAAGACCTCAAGGCAGAGGGAGTTCGGGGCTGGCCCTGAAACGATGAACAGGTAGAGGCAGCAGGGGTACTAAAGGACACACGAGGGAAGAAGCTTACAGAAACTGTGATCTACTCCATATCCCTGTAAGCAGCCTCAGGGATGAACACTCTGTATAATACCAGTATCAGCATTTTCCAGGTGAAGCACAGCGGGAAGCTCTATATCCTTTATGGGTGTTTCTAAATTTAATTTTTATTTTATATTAGAGTATAGCTGATTTACAATGTTGTTACATTCTTTATGTTGATGGGTGACTTGACCACAGGAAAGACAAGTACAGAGCCTTTAGACTATGAGATCAATTCATACAAGAAGTTTTCAAAGTTAACAGCTGAGTTACTTGTTCTGGATAAAGGTATTTCTCTTTCTCTTTTTAAACATGCTTCCTGCCCAACTTCTGTCACCAATGTGGTATTTTCCAGAGGTGAAGAACCCAGATCCAGAAGGTGGTAAAGCATTAGCACAGAGGGTTAGAAGCAGCCCCCATATATAGCTGGGCAAACAGGCAGGCTTGGGAGGGGCTCAAGAGCAGCCCTGTTGTGTGTGGAAATTATCTAGGAGAGCAACAGTGGACAGCAAGTGAGAGGAACAGCTGAGCAAGGACAAAGGGCATGTGCAGGATTTGTGTGCAAGGAAGATGAGGGGCAATGACAAGGCAGAGGCCAGGGTGGTCATGGATTTATTCTTCCAACCCTGCAACTTGAGGTAGGTGCAAAGAAAATCTGAAGAGGTGTACAATTTTCTGTTTTTGTTCAGGAGGGCACTGGACAAGATGACATCTAAAGGAAAAATGAGGGTGAGTGAACACAAAGGATAGGAGGGGTATAAATCTGCTTTTCCCATCTTGTTCCCATATTTGCCTTTTCCTCCTTTTCATCCTCTCATAGTATCATTGTCCCTGGCCCCCAGTTCCCTTTCTCTTTCCAAGCAGGCTCATTTCGCACAGCTCTAGCAATGAGCACGCTCTGCCAGAAGAGGACAGCATTGGGAAGCAATGAGCAGAGGCATCCTCACTGTGCAGGCACAAGTCCCGCCAGGCAGAGACAGGGTCTGGTTTTCTGTTTATTCTAGCAGCAAACTCTGAAATAAACATGAATTTATCCTTGAAGTCATATCAAGTGACTCCTTCATCTCCCCCGCTCCCAGCTTCTTAAAGGAATAATCATAAATATTCAGGGTATAGATACCAACTTGGCTTCATAACAGGCGATGTTTCAGCCAGTTTTCTGACAAAACTTACATAGAATATTGAATGCAAATATCTAGATATTGTGAGTAATTCAGGCCAAAGAGGCACTTTGTTTAAAGTATGCTGGCTCTTATTATGCAGTTGGCAGGTTGAATTTGTATTCTACCGTTTTTTGTTGTTTTTTTTTAATGATTGCACAAGTCACTTATTAACTTTCTCAACACATATTTCTTGAGCACCTGTGAGGTGTCATGGGTTGCCTGGACAAGGGGGAGGTATGTAAACAACCAGGTGGTATAGATGGATGATGTGGGATTGAAAGAAACTGGATATTTGAAGAAGGAAAAGAAAGTTCTAAAAAGGGAAAGCAATGGTGAGTACAGATGACACCTGCTCCATCCCCAGGCATTATGTTATATGGGATATGGGGATCTGACAGTGTCCATGGGGGACAGAATAGACTTAGTTAGAGTAAGAAGAATTTTTTTGAATATTAAGAGAAGAAATTGGGGCTAGAGGTAAATTACAGATAAACTGCTGATAACAGAGTATTAAGGAATAAAGAGAGGGTTTGAGGTAGGAAACATAGGCGGCCTCACAAGTGTATAATCGGGGTATCACATGGAGCACCACACTTAGAAGGCCCCATGCTTGATTTAATGTCTTGATTTTACAAGCAGGAAATTCTTACTAATTTTTGAACAGGAGATCCCCATTTTCATTTTACATTAGGCTCTGTAATTTGTGTACCTGAAGGTGGGGGATATGTGGAAGTTTGGATAAAACAAGACTAGGGAATTTCCAGATCTGTCTGTGGATAAGAGTTTCCCTGACACTCTGGGAAGCTGGAATTTCTGTTGGTGTTGGAAGCACACAAGGGTGTAATTCCCAATGATATAAATACTGACGGTCTTTTATTTATTAATTTTTAACATATTTATTGGAGTATAATTGCTCTACAATGGTGTGTTAGCTTCTGCTTTATAACAAAGTGAATCAGCCATACAAATACATATACCCCCATATCTCCTTCTTCTTGTGTCTCCCTCCCACCTCCCTATCCCACCCCTCTAGGTGGTTACAAAGCACTGAGCTGATTGATCTCCCTCTACTATTTGGCTGCTTCCCACTAGCTATCGATTTTACATTAGGTAGTGTATATATGTGCATGCCACTCTGTCACTTCATCCCAGCTTACCCTTCCCCCTCCCCGTGTCCTCAAGTCCATTCTCTACATCTGCCTCTTTATTCCTGCCCTGCCCCTAGGTTCTTCAGAACCATTTTGTTTTTCAGATTCCATACATATGTGTTAGCATATGGTATTTGTTTTCCTTTTTCTGACTTATTTCACTCTGTATGACAGACTCTAGGTCCATCCACCTCACTACAAATAACTCAATTTCGTTTCCTTTTATGGCTGAGTAATATTCCATTGTATATATGTGCCACATCTTCTTTATCCATTTGTCTGTTGCTGAACACGTAGTTGCTTCCGTGTCCTGGCTATTGTAAATAGAGCTGCAAAGAACATTGTGGTACATGACACTTTTTGAATTATAGTT
This sequence comes from Leucopleurus acutus, assembly GCF_964270905.1. Classification (NCBI taxonomy): domain Eukaryota; kingdom Metazoa; phylum Chordata; class Mammalia; order Artiodactyla; family Delphinidae; genus Leucopleurus; species Leucopleurus acutus. Next base: position 75,679,967 of record NC_139145.1, on the reverse strand, counting down.
TTCTCAGTGTATGTGCACAGTAGTGGGATTGCTGGGTCATACAGTAGTTCTAGTTTTAGTTTTTTAAGGAACCTCCATACTGTTCTCCATAGTGGCTGTATCAATTTTCATTTCCACCATCTGTGCAAGAGGGTTCCCTTTTCTCTACACCCTCTCCAGTGTTTATTATTTGTAGAATTTTTGATGATGGGCATTCTGACTGCTGTGAGGTGATACCTCATTATAGTTTTGATTTACATTTCTCTAATTATTAGTGATGTTGAGCATCCTTTCACGTGTTTGTTGGCAATCTGTATATCTTCTCTGGAGAAATATCTACTTAGGTCTTCTGCACATTTTTGGATTGTGTTTTTTTGATATTGAGCTGCATGAGCTGCTTGTAAATTATGGAGATTAATCTTTTGTCACTTGCCTCATTTGGAAATATTTCTTCCCTTTCTGAAGGTTATCTTTTCACCTTCGCCTTTATGGTTTCCTTTGCTGTGCAAAAGCTTTTAAGTTTCATTAGGTCCCATTTGTTTATTTTTATTCTTATTTCCATTTCTCTAGGAGGTGGGACAAGAAGGATCCTGCTGTGATTTATGTCATAGAGTTTTCTGCCTATGTTTTCCTCTAAGAGTTTTATAGTGTCTGGCCTTACATTTAGGTCTTTAATCCATTTCGAGTTTATTTTTGTATATATATATTTGTATATATATATATGTATATATATATTTTTTTGTATATGGTGTGTATAGGGAGTGTTCTAATTTCATTCTCTTACATGTAGCTGTCCAGTCTTCCCAGTACCACTTATTGAAGAGGCTGTCTTTTCTCCATTGTATATTCTTGCCTCCTTTATCAAAAATAAGGTGACCACATGTGCGTGGGTTTATCTCTGGGCTTTCTATGCTGTTCCATTGATCTATATTTCTGTTTTTGTGCCAGTATCATACTGTCTTGATTACTGTACCTTTGTAGTATAGTCTGAAGATTGGGAGCCTGATTCCTCCAGCTCCATTTTTCTTTCTCAAGATTGCTTGGGTTATTTGGGATCTTTTGTGTTTCCATACAAATTGTGAATTTTTTTGTTCTACTTCTGTGAAAAATGCCATTGGTAGTTTGATAGGGATTGCATTGAATCTGTAGATTGCTTTCGGTAGTATAGTCATTCTCACAGTGTTGATTCTTCCAATCCAAGAGCATGATATATCTCTCTATCTGTTTGTATCATCTTTAATTTCTTTCATCAGTGTCTTATAGTGTTCTGCATACAGGTCTTTTGTCTCCTTAGGTAGGTTTATTCCTAGGTATTTTATTCTTTTTGATGCAATAGTAAAATGGTAAATTGGAGTCGTTTCTTGATTTCTTTTCCAGATTTTTCACCTTTAGTGTATAGGAATGCAAGAGATTTCTGGGCATTAATTTTGTATCCTGCTACTTTACCAAATTCATTGATTAGCTCTAGTAGTTTTCTGGTAACATCTTTAGGATTCTCTATGTATAGTATCATGTCATCTGCAAACAGTGACAGCTTTACTTCTTCTTTTCTGATTTGGATTCCTTTTATTTCTTTTTCTTCTCTGACTGCTCTGGCTAAAAGTTCTAAAACTATGTTAAATAATAGTGGTAAGAGTGGACAACCTTGTCTTGTTCCTGATCTTAGAGGAAATGGTTTCAGTTTTAAACCATTGACAATGATGTTGGCTGTGGGTTTGTCATATATGGCCTTTATTATGTTGAGGTAAGTTCCCTCTATGCCTACTTTCTGGAGGGTTTTCATCATAAATGCGTGCTGCATTTTGTTGAAATCTCTTTCTACGTCTATTGAGATGATCATATGGTTTTTCTCCTTCAGTTTGTTAACATGGTTTATCACATTGATTGATTTGTGTATATTGAAGAATCCTTGCATTCTTGGGATAAACCTCACTTGATCATGGTGTATGATCCTTTTAATATGTGGCTGGATTCTATTTGCTAGTATTTTGTAGAGGATTTTTGCATCTATGTTCATCAGTGATATTGGCCTGTAGTTTTCTTTCTTTGTGACATCTTTGTCTGGTTTTGGTATCAGGGTGATGGTGGCCTTGTAGGATGAGTTTGGGAGTGTTCCTCCCTCTGCTATATTTTGGAAGAGTTTGAGAAGGATAGGTGTTAGCTCTTCTCTAAATGTTTGATAGAATTCACCTGTGAAGCCATCTGGTTCTGGGCTTTTGTTTGTTGGAAGAGTTTTAATCATAGTCTCAATTTCAGTGCTTGTGATTGGTCTGTTTATATTTTCTCTTTCTTCCTGGTTCAGTCTCAGAAGTTTGTGCTTTTCAAAGAATATGTCCATTTCTTCCAGGTTGTCCATTTTATTGGAATAGAGTTACTTGTAGTAATCTCTCGTGATCCTTTGTATTTCTGCACTGTCAGTTGTTACTTCTCCTTTTTCATTTCTAATTCTATTGATTTGTGGCTTCTTCCTTTTTCTCTTGATGAGTCTGGCTAATGGTTTATCAATTTTGTTTATCTTCTCAAAGAACCAGCTTTTAGTTTTGTTGATCTTTGCTATTATTTCCTTCTTTTTCATTTATTTCTAACCTTATCTTTATGATTTCTTTCCTTCTGCTAACTTTTGGGTTTTTTGTTCTTCTTTCTCTAATTGCTTTAGGTGTAAGGTTAGGTTGTTTATTTGAGATGTTTCTTGTTTCTTCAGGTAGGATTTTATTGCTATAAACTTCCCTCTTACAACTGCTTTTGCTGCATCCCATAAGTATTGGGTCATCATGTTTTTATTGTCATTTGTTTCTAGGTATTTATTGATTTCCTATTTGATGTCTTCAGTGATCTCTTGGGTATTAAGTAGTTTATAGTTTAGCCTGCATGTGTTTGTATTTTTTACAGATTTTTTTTCCTGTAATTGATATCTAACCTCATAGCATTGTGGTCAGAAAAGATACCTTGATACAATTTCAATTTTCTTAAATTTACCAAGGCTTGATTTGTGACCCAGGATGATCTATCCTGCACAATATTCCATGGGCACTTGAGAAGAAAGTGTATTCTGTTGTTTTTAAATGGAATGCCCTATAAATATAAATGAAGTCCATCTTGTTTAATGTATCATTTAAAGCTTGTGTTTCCTTATTTATTTTCATTTTGGATGATCTGTTCATTGGTGAAAGTGGGGTGTTAATGTCCCCTACTATGATTGTGTTACTGTCAATTTCCTCTTTTATGGCTGTTAGCATTTGCCTTATGTATTGAGGTGATCCTATGTTGGGTGCATAAATATTTACAATTGTTATATCTCCTTCTTGGATTGATCCCTTGATCATTATGTACTGTCCTTCTTTGTCTCTTGTAATAGTCTTTATTTTAAAGTCCATTTTGTCTGATATGAGCATTGCTACTCCAGCTTTCTTTTGGTTTCCATTTGCATGGAATATCTTTTTCCATCCCATCACTTTCACTCTGTATGTGTCCCTAGGTCTGAAGTGGGTCTCTTGTAGACAGCATATATAATGGTCTTGTTTCTGTATACATTCAGCCAGTCTATGTCTTTTGGCTGGAGCATCTAATCCATTTGCATTTAAGCTAATTATCGATATGTATGTTTTTATTACCATATTCTTAATTGTTTGGGGTTTGTTTTTGTAGGTCTTTTCCTTCTCTTCTGTTTCCTGCCTAGAGAAGATCCTTTAGCATTTGTTGTAAAGCTGGTTTCATGGTGCTGAATTCTCTTAGCTTCTGCTTGTCTGTAAAGGTTTTAATTTCTCCATCAAATCTGAATGAGATCCTTGCTGGGTAGAGTCACCTTGGTTGTAGCTTTTTCTCTTTCATCACTTTACATATGTCCTGCCACTCCCTTCTGGCTTCCAGAGTTTCTGCTGAAAGATCAGGTGTTAACCTTATGGGGAATACCCTCGTATGTTATCTGTTGTTTTTCCCTTGCTGCTTTTAATATTTTTTCTTTGTATTTAATTTTTGATAGCTTGATTAATATGTGTTTTGGCATGTTTCTCCTTGGATTTATGCTGGATGGGACTCTCTGTGCTTCCTGGACTTGACTGACTATTTCCTTTCCCATATTAGGGAAGTTTTCAACTATAGTCTTTTCAAATATTTTCTCAGTCCCTTTCTTTCCCTTTTCTTCTTCTGGGACCCCTATTATTCGAATGTTGGTGTGTTTAATGTTGTCCCAGAGGTCTCTGAGACTGTCCTCAATTCTTTTCATTCTTTTTTCTTTATTCTGCTCTGTGGTAGTTATTTCCACTATTTTATCTTCCAGGTCACTTATCCATTCTTCTGCCTTAGTTATTCTGCTATTGATTCCTTCTAGAGAATTTTTAATTTCATTTATTGTGTTGTTCGTCATTGTTTGTTTGCTCTTTAGTTCTTCTAGGTCCTTGTTAAACATTTTTTGTATTTTCTCCATTCTACTTCCAAGATTTTGGATCATCTTTACTATCATTACTCTGAATTCTTTTTCAGGTAGACTGCCTATTTCCTCTTCATTTGTTAGGACTGGTGGGTTTTTACCTTGCTCCTTCATCTGCTCTGTGTTTCTCTGTCTTCTCATTTTGTTTAAATTACTGTGTTTGGGGTCTCCGTTTCACAGGCTGCAGGTTTATAGTTCCCGTTGTTTTGGGTGTCTGCCTCCAGTGGCTAAGGTTCGCTCAGTGGGTTGTATAGAATTCCTGGGTGAAGGGACTGGTGCCTGTGTTCTGCTGGATGAGGATGGATCTTGTCTTTCTGGTGGTCAGGACAGCGTCCGGTGGTGTGTTTTGGGGTGTCTGTGACCTTATTATGATTTTATGCAGCCTCTCTGCTAATGGGTGGGGTTTGTTGCTGTCTTGCTAGTTGTTTCTCATAGGGTGTCCAGCACTGTAGCTTGCTGGTCATTGAGTGGAACTGGATTTTAGCGTTGAGATGGAGATCTCTGGGAGAGCTTTCGCTGTTTGATATTACATGGAGCCAGGAGGTCTCTGGTGGACCAATGTCCTGAACTCTGCTCTCCTACCTCAGAGGCACAGGCCTGACACCCAGCCAGAGCACCAAGACCCTGTCAGCCAAATGGCTCAGAAGAAAAGGGAGAAAGAAAGAAAGAAAGAAAGAGAGAGAGAGAGAGAAAAGAAAGAAAGAAAGAAAAGAAAGAAAGAAGTAGAAGAAAGAAAAATAAATATAAAATAAAAAATCAAAAAATTATTAAAAATTAAAAAGTAATTTAAAAAAAGAAAGAAAGAAGAGAGCAACCAAACCAAAAAACAAATCCACCAATGATAACAAGTGCTAAAAATTATATTAAAAAAACCAAAAAAACGGACAGACAGAACCCTAGGACAAATGGTAAAAGCAAAGCTATACAGACAAACTCTCTCAAAGAAGCGTACATGTACACACTCACAAAAAGAAAAAGGAAATATATATATTTATATTTTTTAAAAAAGAGAGCAACCTACTCAATAAACAAATCTGCCAATGATAATAAACTCTAAATACTAAACTAAGATAAACATAAAACCAGAAACAAATTAGATTCAGGAAGCAAGCCCTAAGTCTACATTTGCTCCCAATATCTACCACCTGAAGTTTGGGATGATTCGTTGTCTATTCAGGTATTCCACAGATGCAGGGTACATCAAGTTGATAGTGGAGATTTAATCTGCTGCTCCTGAGGCTTCTGGGAGAAATTTCCCTTTCTCTTCTTGTTCACACAGCTCCTGGGGTTCAGCTTTGGAGTTGGCCCTGCCTTTGCATATAGGTTGCCTGAGGGTGTCTGTTCTTTGCTCAGACAGGATGGGGTTAAAGTAGCAGCTGACTCAGGGGCTCTGGCTCACTTAGGCCAGGGAGAGGGAGAGGTACGGAGTGCGGGGCAAGCCTGCGGCGGCTGAGGCTAATATGACGTTGCAGCAGCCTGAGGCGCGCCGTGTGTTCTCCCGGGGAAGTTGTCCCTGGATCACGGGACCCTGGCAGTGGTGGGCTGCACAGGCTCCCAGGCAGGGAGGTGTGGATAGTGACCTGTGCTTGCACACAGGCTCCTTGGTGGCAGCAGCAGCAGCCTTAGCATCTCATGCCCGTCTCTGGTGTCCGCGCTGATAGCCCGGCTCGTGCCCGTCTCTGGAGCTCGTTTAGGTGGTGCTCTGAATCCCGTCTCCTCACGCACCCGGAAACAATGGTCCCTCGCCTCTTAGGCAGCTCCAGACTTTTTCCTGGACTCCCTCCCGGCTAGCTGTGGCGCACTAGCCCCCTTCAGGCTGTGTTCACGCCGCCAACCCCAGTCCTCTCCCTGGGATCTGACCTCCGAAGCCCAAGCCTCAGCTCCCAGCCCCCACCCGCCCTGGCGGGTGAGCAGACAAGCTTCTCGGCTGGTGAGTGCTGATCTGCAGTGAGCCTCTCTGCAGGAATCTCTCCACTTTGCCCTCTGCACCCTTGTTGCTGTGCTCTCCTCTGTGGCTCTGAAGCTCCCCCCACCCCCCGCCAACCCCCATCTCTGCCAGTGAAGGGGCTCCCTAGTGTGTGGAAACCTTTCCCCCTTCACAGCTCCCTCCTGCTGGTGCAGGTCCCGTCCCTATCCTTTTGTCTGTTTTTTTCTTTTTTCTTTTGCCCTACCCATGTACGTGGGGAGTTTCTTGCCTTTTGGGAGGTCTGAGGTCTTCTGCCAGCGTTCAATAGGTGTTCTGTAGGAGTTGTTCCACATGTAGATGTATTTCTGATGTATTTGTGGGGAGGAAGGTGATCTCCAAGTCTTACTCCTCCGCCATCTTGAACATCTCCTGTGATGGTCTTTTAGGGAGCGATGGTTCCCAGTTCTAATGAAGTAGGGATGTCTGGAGAGAGTCGGGGTCCTGGGAGCACTTCTTGTTCTTTAGATCTGGAAAGTGGTCTACCCTAGAGCACGTGGGGCCTCGTTCAGATTTAGGGGTATTTGGTGCAGAGTTGTTTCCTTTCTAGGCTGTAGTGTCACATGTGATGGGGTAGTTAAGGGAGGTTTGTGGGCCTCCCTTAAATCCCATAGTAGGCCACACTGTATCTGGAAGAAAGGCATCTTATCAAGAGCCAGAGAGCCAGTAAAACATCTCCATGTGGTAAAGTATGTTAGACTTTTCCTGTGTGCTTATGTTACTGAACCAAACTTGGGTCTGCTTGCCCAAGCACAGTAAAGCCAATCTACTAACACTGGGTTGTGGTAAAGGAAAGTGCAGCATTTATTGCAGGGCACCAAGCAAGGGTCCAGGACAGCTAGTGCTTAAAAGACCTGAACTCCCCAAAGGCTTTCAGGGAAAGGTTTTTAAAGACAAGGTGAGGAAGGGGGTTATGGGATGTGTGATCAGCTCGTGGACTTTCTTCTGATTGGCTGATGGTGAGGTAATTGGCATTCAGCATCGTGAACATTCTGGTTCCAGCCGGTCTGAGGGTCTAGGTGTTTGTGGGCAGCATGCAGTTAACTTCTTCCACCTGGCGGGGGTTTCAGTATCTGCAAAACAGCTCAAAGGACATGGCTCAGAATATTATCTATAGCCCTTAAGGGGGAACTAAAGGTCCTTGACTTTTTTTAATGCCTAAACTATTATTATTGGGTCTTGTTTGACTGTTTTCCTTTCTTTCTGCATTTTCTCCCTTCTTTTTTAAAATATTTTTTAAAATTGTATTTTAGGGGCCTCCCTGGTGGTGCAGTGGTTGAGAGTCCGCCTGCCGATGCAGGGGACACGAGTTCGTGCCCTGGTCCGGGAGGATCCCGCATGCCACGGAGCGGCTGGGCCCGTGAGCCGTGGCCGCTGAGCCTGCACGTCCGGAGCCTGTACTCCGCAACGGGAGAGGCCACAACAGTGAGAGGCCCGCGTACCGCAAAAAAAAAAAGAAAAATTATTTTATTTTATTTTTTTGGCTGTGCTGTGTGGCTGCATTTTCTCACTTCTATGATTAAATTTATTCTTTGACTAAAATTTTTCTATAGGCAAAAGACAGGCAGGGGACATGTCGGGTGGTGGAGTTTTGTTCTGGGAAGGCCCCATAGGGTCCTGCTTGGTGTTTACAATTTCTGAGTATGATGTCTAGCTTAAAGAGCCTTCTCCCTCCCCAAGACTTTATAGATTCTTACATTTCTTCTAACAATTTTCAGTTTTTATATTTAGCCTTTAATTCCTCTGAAATTTTATTGCTATATGTTTGCATAGTAGGGATCTGTTTTTCTTCATTGCAGTTTTTCCATATCATTTATTAGTTAGTTTATCCTGTATATGAATGGATGTCGATCTGTTTTCCTATCTCTGCAACATTATCACATGGTTTACATGCTGTATCTTTAGAGGACATTTTGATATTGTATGACAAAGGCCTGCTTCTTTTTCAAAAAAAAAAATTGGCTCTTCTTACTTATCTCTTCTTCTAGATGAATTCTAGAATCAAACATGTCAAATAACATAAATAATTCTGCTAGGATATTGATCTGTATTGAATCAAATTGATAAATTTTTTTAAGGAAGAATTAGCATTTTTACAATATGTACTCTTTCCATTCAGGAGCACTATACAATTTGTGTTCAAAATCATAAATCTTCAATCCTGAATTCCATTCACCCACCCATGCTAATTTGCTTTGCCAGTAACAATCTTTTTGCATCTTTTCTACTTTTTTGTGGACCCCTTGGCATCTCCCTTTTCACAGCCATATGTTTTCAGATAACTCTAAGGGGCAGTGAATACACAGGGAATGGAGAGTTTGAGGATAGTAAAACATCACACTCAAATTTTCTAACTAGTGGGAGTTTTTGTTCTTTTCTTAAATATATCTTGTTAAATTGAAATGTTTCTTCTCTTAAGTGCTCCAGAAAAGATTTGGAAAGTTTTGCTTTAGACCCTGAAGATGTCCACATCAATAGTTTCTCTATAATCAGATAGTTAAAATACAAAGCCATATGAAATTAAATGCCAAACATCATTGCAAATCAACATACAGCTGGAAAAGCACTCTACATAACTCAATATATTTTTCAGGAACCCAAAATCTTCAGCAATATCCATCTCGTAAAATGAGGATGTTCATAAAGAAGAAAATCATTTTTATTCAGCCAAATTATTTATTCTACCGACCAAGGCTAATCACGGCATGTGATTAATAATATTCACTTAAAATTGCATCCTGGGAAGTGTTTTCACTTTGGTTTAATGAAAAACACTTGGAAGCAATTGAATGCTGTGGAGACGTGGTTAGTTATTATCCTTGTTTATGAATTAGCATGATTTTAAAGAGTAGTTGATGCTGAAGGCTAAAGTTTTTATTTCTTTTTCATAACAATATTCCACCCAAACTGAAACAGAGAGATTGACAAGTGTCAGAGGGCATTTAGCCTGCAAAAGGAGCCAGAAGCTAGAGATTTGGAATCAGAGGTGGTGGGACTGGATAGTCTGATGAAAACTGTGGAGCCCAGAAGGTGGTGATAGAGTCTCTTCTCTCCCCTCCCTGTGCAGGCGTCTCAAGTTGTCCAGTTTCTTAACCCAACGTTAGGGTAAACCTAATTTCAATTATCTATGGTCTCCTTGTTCTCATGGAAACAAGAATAGGAGGAGACAGGGTAGCATAGAAGGAATGAAAACTTGTATATAAATCTGAGCCCTTGGGAAGGACTTTGCTTTCCCAAGTCACTGAAGACTCTTATTCATAAAGAACATGTATGTTTCGATAGCATCTCTAAGGATGGTTAGGATCTTTTTGGGGGGGTGGATGATAAATTTTTTTTTAATTAATTTATTTTTATTTTTGGCTGCATTAGGTCTTCATTGCTGCACACGGGCTTTCTCTAGTTGCGGTGAGTAGGGGCTATTCTTTGTTGCGGTGCATGGGCTTGCCATTGCGGTGGCTTCTCTTATTGCGGAGCACGGGCTCTAGGCACCAGGCTTCAGTAGTTGTGGCTCGCGGGTTCTAGAGCGCAGGCTCAGTAATTGTGGCACATGGGCTTAGTAGCTCCACGATACGTATATGGGATCTTACCCGACCAGGGGTCAAACCCGTGTCCCCTGAATTGGCAGGCGGATTCTTAACCACTGCGCCACCAGGGAAGTCCCTAAAATTTTAATCATCAATAGTTTCAGCTTAATAGTAAGGTTTTTGGCAGATTTTGGTACGGCTAATTAGTTCAAAGGGAGCTTATTGAAAGGCTTAAACTACTAATGACTGTCATAAACAGCAAAAATTTAAAAAGTGTTTTCAAGCAGAGCACATAGAGAACTGAGATGTTACAAGAAGGAGCTGGAAGACTAAAGGTGCCTTTTGTTATGTTAATGAGGTGACCTTTGGAAAGTGCCCAAGGATGCTGGAATGTAGCCAGAAGAACCAAACAGGTGATTAGAGGGTTGGAACTTTCAGCTCCACCCCCTGACCTCAGAGGAGGGGAGAGGGCCCTGGAAACTGAATCAATTGGCAATGGTCAATGATTTAATCAATCATGCCTGTATAATAAAGCCTCCAGAAAAACCCAAAGGAGAGCTTCCAGGTTGGTGAATGCATGGAGGAACGGAGAGAATGGTTTGCCTGGCGAGAGCATGGTAGCTCTGTTTCTGAATTAAGTCATTAAGTTATATGGACCTTGCTTGGGCCGTAGCCCCTCTGTCTTGGTGGGGGGAGGGGTTTTTTCCATTCGGGTGGGGTTCGGGGAGCCTAATAACGAAACTGAATCTGACATTGACAGAGCACAAGCTTTATTCAGTGGCCAAAGAATGGAGAAGCAGGAACTAAGTTCACAGATCTACTTCTCACCCATGTGGCGAAAGGGACTTAATTTTAAAGAGTAAAGACAAAGGGAGGAGGAGTGAGGCTATTGATGGGGATGCATACGTATTAGTCAACCAATGAAGGGGCAGGGCTTTTTCCAAGGGAGTGGGGTGCCACCCCCTTTTTATCCTTTTTTGGTCCTGAATGTCTGGTCGTGGCCACTGGTAGGTGTGTCATATAATACACTAATGTAGTAAAAGCAGCATATAATGAGACTCAGGGTCGGTTGGAGGTCAGATTTGGGGCCACCTTGGTCCCAGCTGGTTCCATCTGTTTTTTGTTTGTTTGTTTGTAGCTTCCTTTCTTATCTCTGGACCCTTTAACTTAAAGATTTGTGTTAACTCCTGCTAAGGGGCCTGGGGGTGGGGAGGTGTTGGCAGGTTTGAGCAAAGACCTGGAGCAACTCTGGCAACAGCTCCATGCTCTTTCCCCATACCTTGCTCTATTCATCTCTCCCATCTGGCTGTTTCTAAGTTTCGTATACATTCTTTCATAAAAAAAACCCCAGTAATCTAGTAAGTAAAATGTTTCTCTGAGTTCTGTGAGCTGCTCTAGCAAAATAACTGACCCAAGGAAGGGGTTGTTGGAAGCTCTAATCTACAGCTGGTTGGTCAGGAGCACAGGTGATAATCTGGATTTGCAATTGGCATCTGCAGTTGAGCGGGGAGGGGCAGTTTGGTAGGACTAAGCCTGTGGAATCTGATGCTATCTCCAGGCAGATAGTGTCAGAATTGTGTCGAACTGTAGGACATCCAGCTGGTGTCTGAGAATTACTTTTGACGTGGACCCTCCACCACAGTGGAATTGGATAAGAATCTTTAAGCACTTAGAACAGTATTGTCACAAAGAAGCTCTCAACAGACCCTGCCTATTATGGCAGAGATAATTAGTGCTCAGAGCTTATTTATTTGTTCCATTGCATTTCCCAGCCTCCCCTGCAGTTAGTTTAAGGCCAGGTGCCTAATTATAGTCAATGAACTGGAGCAGAAGGACTGAGGCAGGTAAGAGCCAATGAGCCTTTGAGATCTCTCCTTCCCTGATGAAGAGAACTTGGAGACCATGAGTTCCCATCGGTAGAGCACCAAGATAGAGCACCATCCCTGCTACATCAGGGTGCAATGAGGGTGACAAATTGTTGTGTTACATTACTGAGATTTCAAGGTTAACTCATCACCTTAAGATGTCTTCACTAGGTAAGGAAGACATACGATTTTACTATTAGAGTTTCTTTGCAAGTATTAATTCTAGATAATGACTAAGAAAATGAGTAACTGACTTCTAGTTCTTCATAAGCAGAATTTAATCCCCTTGAGGGTAAGGCCTTTATCTATCTTATTTACCATTGAAACCCCAGTGCACAGAGTAGTGCTTGCTTGGCACATAATTAAGTGCTAAATATATCTCTTTTGTGCAGGTACTGTGCCTTTTCAATATGCATAGCACCCTTCATACATTGTATAGTGCTCAAGAAATTCAAACCATGGTCTTTACCCTTGAGGAGTATATAATCCAAATGAGGAGACAAATATACCTTTTCTTCTCTTGCCTCCTTCCCCCCTCACCCCCCAGGTACACAAACCAATGACATTGCTGCTTCAACTAAAGACACTATATTTAAACGCTAACTTATGCCATAGATGGAAGGTGTTCCATCTGTAATAGAGAAAGAGAGACCAGGTGAGTGAAAGAGAGAGGTTAGTGACATAGTTAGAGGAAAGACCCAGGATTCTGGATATGAGACTACAAATGTTGATGAGACAGAGCCAGGCTAGAAGAAAAATATGGGTGGAAAGGACAAAGAAAAAAATTGGATGGTGGATGTCATGATAGGCCACCCAGACACCCCCCACTTTGGGACTTAAGCACTCACCCATTCCTCCAGCCGCTGGGACGGTTGACTGCTGAAGACCCCTCCAGAAACAGCCCTCAGCTGAAGAAAGCCATCTGGGTCAAGGTCTCACCCTCTTTCCAGGGACAACCCATATCCAATGATCAATTGATGCCAAGATGCAAAGGCTGGGCCTCTTGCCTCATTGAAGGGTCCCAGCTCCAAGCATCCTGTGGGGTTATAGAGGCCTCTGTTGTGACCTTATCACAGCCTGACGTTTGTCCTTGCCCAGGCCTGCTCTCCTTACTTCCCTGCAGGTATCACTTACGAAAGTAGGCCCCATACTTCCTGCATGCAGATCTCCACCTCAAAAATCTTCTCAGGGACAAGCAGCAAGTCATGAAGCATCACACAAGCCAGGAAGAGCTTAGACTTGTTGGAGTTGAGAACACAGTCACTAATGACTTCTGAGGAGGGGAACGAGGGTCTAGGAAGGATTCGGCTGGTGATGGGATGGAGGGTAGGTGGAGGCGAAGATCCTTCGTTTGCAAAGGCAAAAATCACTTTGACAAAGTCTGCTCCACACTCTGTGAAGCCCTTCAGTGAAATTCCATTGTCTAGACCCCAGAATATTTTCCCAGAATGTGTCTAGAATTTCAAAGTTCACTCAGGACTCTGAGCTACATGTCTGATGAAAAGAAGGGAGTGAAATTCCTTCCTTGGCTCTGCTTCAAGCAGGATCACTTGACTAGAGAAGAGTGTGAGAAGTAGCCAGAGTTAAAGGTGAATGCTCCGTTTCTTGAAGAAAATGTCAGCATTTTGTGACCTTTCTCAACATAGAATTGGGATTGTGAGGGAGTGAACAATGGAAGGGAAGACAGCATCCTTATGGGGAGAGCTGACTACAGCTGCTCGTTCTTACCACTCAGATCTTAGTGTTCCACAGTAGCACTGGCCATAGAATAAAACACCAGCTGATAGGAATATTCAGTCAGGAGAGAGAGAGAAGCCAGGGGCAGATAGCCAAGACGAGCTAAGTCGACCTAAGAAGCTGTGGAAAATAGAGATCAATGAATATTGTTGATTGTTTGATGTGGTAACGTTTTCAGGTACGATTTACGTAACATTGAGGATCCTTTCTCTACATTAATTAAAAGACATTTTCTCTCTTCCCAACTTTGTTTTCATCTCTTACCTGTTGCTTTAAAGATGTTTGTGATGGCAGCGGGAGTACCAGAGCATCAGGTCTTAGAGAGTGATCGCTACAAGAATGATGCTCATTTCACAGAAACTACGTGTAGATCTAATAAATGGTATCAATGGAGTCTTGGAAAACTATTATTTTGATTGGAGCAGTTTTAGAAGTGTTGATTGAATATTTAAATAAGAACTTGGGGAAAAAAGTTAGCCATCCTAATGTTTTTATAATGGGGCCATTAGCTCAAGTGAGCTTGGCATGCTGTCCTACTGATCGTAGGTGGAGGGAGCCGATGTCGTAAGATGTAAATGGGGATCTATGGATTCAAAAAAAAGAACAAAGATGGGACATCCTGAGGCAGGACGTGTGCAATGAGTGTTGTTTTTTTTTTTAAATTAATTAATTTATTTAATTATTTTTGGCTGTGTTGGGTCTTCGTTTCTGTGTGGCCAGTGGGGGCCACTCTTCATCGCGGTGCGCTGGCCTCTTCACTATTGCGGCCTCTCATTGCGGAGCACAGGCTCCAGATGCGCAGGCTCAGTAGTTGTGGCTCGCGGGCCTAGTTGCTCCACGGCATGTGGGATCTTCCCAGATCAGGGCTCGAACCTGTGTCCCCTGCACTGGCAGGCAGATTCTCAACCACTGTGCCACCAGGGAAGCCCCAATGAGTGGTTTTGACACTAATGAGCCCAGTAAAATGGGAATTACCTGCTTTCTAACCTTATTCAACAAACATTTCTTAATCCTTTACCTGTACCAAGCACTTCATGGGAGTGTATTTGGCAAACTGATGAAAAATCAGAACTAGTAAGGCCTTCTGAAGTCAGAAAGATGAGGGAAAAGGTAGAAGAGACAAAGGTTTTGAGAAAGGACTGAAAGTTGGAATTAGACAAATGAGGAGAGCTGAGTCTGGACGGAGTGGTCACTGTGCGAAGCAATTGCTCTGTCAGATTCCCTTGTGAGTCCGTGGGGTCACCAGCTGGATCGGGCGATCCTGCGACTCCTGGGAGCAGAGGCATCTGTGGCATGTGGGACTTTGGCTAGTTCCTTAATCTCTCCGTCCCCTGGTTCCTCATCTGTACAATGAAATTAATAACAGGACCTCAGGGGATTGTTGCTAGAAGTTAATAAAGTAATTCATCTGGAGTGCTTCGCACAGTGCCTTGCACTCTGTCATGGTGCTCAAATAGGTTTACATGTGCTGTATGACAGTGGACACACTGTGTATGGGCGGAGAGATCACTGGAGAAATGGAAAGGGCACCAGTCCCTGGGATGTAGTCCTTTCAAATGTCTTCCCTCCCTGCGTTCCCTAGGGGATAAAAATAGAAAAATCACCCAGCATAGCAGCATGGGGAACAAAGACGGGATACATTCTCTTTGGAGTCATTCATCTCACCACAGACATCCACAGAGACATGCAATTTCTTTTCTCTTAAGTTTATAGCTTATGGAGTGTCTTAGCTTCTGATGGACTGCAGGTACCTTCTGGTGAGACTTAAGCAATTTTCTCAATTTTTGCTTAATAAGAATAATTCACTCTATGTGCTAAGTCTGCATAAATAGCTTCTGACAGATGAAACAGTTTATAAATCCTCAAGAGTTTTTTATTATCCTTGAAAAAACCTTTACACTTACTGTGTACCCTGAGGGCCTGTTGTTTGGAAAGGTCTCTCACGCTAAAGAACAAAGGCAGGCGATGTTTTCTTAAAAAACAGGCATATTGTCCTGCTTGACTAAGGCTCCCTCTGACTCCAAACCTTGAAAATCCTGTTCGTTTTTAATATAAGTGCTCTAGCAAGGATAGGAATAAGCCAGATTCAGAGGATTTCCATGTCAGCAGTGCCGGATCTTTGCATGACAGGTGGCAAATGGCTTTTCTTCTTTTTCTTTCACCCTTGAAACCTCTGGCATATCTGAACTCTTGTTCTTGTGTCTTTTCTTGCCTTTGAGGATAACAGTGCAGCTGTGTGTTAAGCGAAGGTAAAACAGCCTTTAAAGGGTTATTCTGGTTTTCATAGGCTCCACATAAGAATAAGATAAAGAGAAGTCATTTAACGTGCCCCAAATCACAATATATTCTGACAGGAGAGCAGAATAGCTCATTTGGAGTTTTTCCTCATCCCTGTTTTCACTCCCATCTGACACAGCAAAGCCAGTTGATAGAAGGGGTGCTCGCCTCCTGCCCTCTCTTCTTAGCTGAACACTTCGCTTTCTAGCTCTTCAGTCATCTTATTCCATCTTCTGACATTAGCGTGTGTAAGCCATGTAGAGGGCTGGAGGATATCTTTGTGTGTATCTTTGTGCCCATCCCTGGGTATCAATTAATTTATTAAAGTCCCTAGGGAAAAACTTTTCAGAGACGTGGTGTTGGGTGACAGTTCTCCATGAGCCTCTCATGTTTCTGCACATCTTGCAACAGAGATACCAACTGTCCTTTCTTCTGGGCTATCTTTCTAAGGATGTGTATAGAGTGGGCAGCCTTGGGAAATAGAGCATCTCCCTCTAGAGCAAAGTACAGGCGTCTTCCCTCCCCATCATAAAAGATTCAGGTTCCCTGAGCTCAAGGTTCCCCTCCCGTGGCATAACCCACTGCATGTACGGGTTTAGTGTGGCTTTCCTCCCAGGGCCCTGGGGTTCAGTGACTAGCGTAGAAATGTTACTGCTCTTGCTGTGTATAATGAACTGTTCTGTGTGTCTGATCCAGGGGTCCTGTGTCATCTGCCGGCCTCCATGAAACTGTGGCAAGCTAAATTGTTGGTATGTACGTTAGAATCTCAGACCCATCTCAGTTCTTGACACATAGTTCCAAATTTAAAACGATCCTGAGAGATTTACTGATGTACAAAACCCCTGATGAGGATTCCTTTTCTAAAAATTAATTAATTTTAATTTTTTATACAGTTTTAAAGGTTACTTTCCATTTACAGTTATTACAAAATATTGTCTATACTCCCTGTGTTGTATAATACATCCTTGGGCTTATCTTACACCCAATAGTTTGTACCTCCCACTTCCGCATCCCCATGGTGCCCCTTTCCCTCTCCCCACTGGTAACCACTGGTTTGTTCTCTATATCTATGAGTCTGCTTCTTTTTGTTATATTTGCTAGTTTGTTGTATTTTTTAGATCCCACATGTAAGTGATGTCATACAGTATTCTGACAAGTATTCTTAGCGTGTTGACCACTGTGACACTACACCAAACCGCTCAGCATGTCCCACTGCTTCCTCAAATTCTCAAAAACTCATGCTTTGTGTGTGTAACAATAGCTTCACTCAATCACAATTCTTGGATCATTATTTTGGAAACTTCTTAAAAATTGGCAAAAAAAGCATTTAACTCTCAGACCACTTTCTAAATATTATCAGATCTTTGATCTATGCACTGAGGATTGAGTTCCTGTAAATGGCTTGGACAAGTTGTGACTGGCAAAAACACAAAGGCTGTCTCTGTTCCCACTGTATAGATTGGCTCAGTCATTCAGACCCATTCATTTATTCAAATAAATTTATGCATTAACTTAAAAATATATTTCACAGAGTCAAGTAAGACAGGCACATTCCTGCCTTCTTGGAACTTGTAGGTTAATGGGAAATAAAATATTAACATAAAATTATTTAATATATCGTAAATACTAGAAATGAAATGACTACTGTGAAGTACTATGAAGCATGATAAAGGATTTAATAGGGATTTTTTTTATTCTCTCAAATTTCAAATGTAGCATAGACTGGCAAATAACTCTGCTACCAAAGTACAAAACTTTTTGAACCGTTGATATCTTTTTCCCTTCCTTTTTTTTTGCATTGGCTCTTTGAGATAAACAAGAAATAAGAACTAAAATTTGTATGTTCTTTAAAATTTTACCCAAATAAAGTAACATTTCCCCCTGGATAAAGTGGATTTGGGGGAGGTTCCACGATTTCTTTTAAGAAAGAAGATGTTGCTCTATTGACAATCTTTAAGAATAAGTTGAAATTTGCTGGCCATTATGTAGAAGTTAGAAGCTGAAGGGAGCATGAGACTAAAAGAGGAACATTTCACTTCTCAAACGAATGAGGTAGACCTAAGACCTGAAAAAATTTTTTCACCTTTCCCAGCAATGTTTGATAACTATGTTAGGTGACTATAGCCTGTGATGATAAGCACCTAATCTGTTAAATTTTAAAATAAGTCTTTTGAAATTATGAGAAGGGAGACACACATAAAACAGTTGTTATTTATAAACATTTCCAATTAAAATTTCAGAAAAGCAGAAACTTGTAAAATTCTCTAGGCAGCTCTCACCTTCATTCAATTCACAGGCTGATTTGAGCAGAAAAACTGCAGAATGGCAGGATCACGCAGTATTCTGGAGCTGTATGGAATAGTCTGTATCATATCTGTCTGTCTCTCTCTCTCTCTCTACATGCATGTGATTTATATTTATCTCCCCAGTTTTCTGAATAATTCAAACATTGTGCTTTAATTTGTGAATTATTCCAAATAATGCAGATAATTGATTAAAATCTGTACTTCTGACTAGCGTTGGCAAGGTTTAATCATAAAACCCAAGATATAAAAGCTATTTTTAAATGGGAATGAAGAAAGCATGTGATAGGGATTTGACTGAGGAATGGTTAAAAAAAGAAGGTATTATTCTGTTCATATAGATTAAAGGAATGTAATCCCATTGAAATTCTTCTTTTAGGGTGGTGCCAGAAGGAATTTATTTTTCTTTGTAGTAAATACTAGGACTTGAAATAACTTATCTACTAATTAGTTACCTCATGGGAAAGAAAAAGCTCATTTGTGTTTGCATTACTGAACATGAAGGCAAAGAAGCCAAGGTGTTGTAGACCAGTTCTCTTTATCTGTCAGCAAGGACAGATGTTTATCTCTGTTTTTCCTGAATGCTGCATGAATATCTGGATGAGGCTGAGTTTCTGCCTAAGCAGGCAGAGCTGATCCTTGCATCCAGCAAACCACATTGCTCCAGCTATTGCTTCTGGCTTGGTAACCCTCATTACACTACCCAGCTCATTTTAGAAGGGATTGTTCAATATGATTGTCCCTTGCTCCTAAAAGCAATTACATTACAAGCTGGTGTAAGATTTCTGGTTTCCTTTCAGAGCATTGGTAGGTGAGTGTGTTTTCTCCAATTCTATTGGTAGCACAAATGCCCTCTCATTCAACGTTTCAATTTTATGAGACCTTCAACCCAGCCATTAAAGTCAAATAAAAGTTCAAAGCCTACAACCCTTTCTTTCATTTCTTCATCCCTTTGAGGGAGGGACTCTTGGGATGAGGTATGGATGGGGGTAAAATGACTTTTTGTGTAAGAAGCAGGATTTCATTATATTGCCTGTGTTTGGAAATATGCATGTGGAGCTCAATTTATTTCTTCACATCTGACACTGACAGTTTCTGGCACATAATAGTAAAATTCTAGTGTTTCCTAAAAGATTCTTGGTAACTGGTTCTATTTTATCTGAATTATAGCTTAAAAAATAATGTAAGCAACTAACTCATATCATATTAATAAAGGAAATTCTCCTGCTAGATCCAAGTCAGTATTACAAGTCTAAACAGAAGACAATTGTATTGGGATTATAATGGAATTCTTAGTTCTATCTACTTCTATGAGAGTGGATCTCAGTGATGCTGCCTGGAGAATTTTGTATAGTGTAAGCCATTTCCATTTAATGACCATCGAAACTAAGGCAAATATTTTCTTCTTTAGGACGTTATCTTTCAAAATTTCCACTGACAATTTGAAGCATAGCAATTCAATGAGGGATTATAGAAGCCATACCTTGGGATGTGTTTTTAAGTGGGTTAGAATAGGGACTCTTGCTGGTCTGTATATCTCCCTCTGTGTCCTAGGGTTATAAGTACAGAGATATTTACCTTAAGTACTGGGTTTTGGACTAGCTACATCGTAATCAGTTGGGTAACTTTAAAAATAATACAGATTTGAAGACACAAGTCCCAGGGATTCTTATTCAATTGGCCTGAAGCAAAGCTTTAGAATCAGTGTTATTTATAAGTATCTTACTCAATTTTAAGTTATGCCATGTTTGGGCAACAGTTTTTAAATCCATAAGCTACTTTACTTTTTCCTATAATGCTTTTTCATGAAAATATGAAGAAATAAAATAATAACTTCTGATGATGCCAAAATAAATGTCCCAGTGCTTTTGGCTGTTTGATTTTATCTTTTCAAAGAAAATGCTATGGTAGGAAAACAGTAGGTTGTTTAGGAAGAAACAACTCAGGCAAACTTATGTAATTTGTCAAATATGTTTTAGGTACTCTTGGGCCCTATGGTTGCATAGGTGTCTGTACCAGTCAGGATAAATTAGGTTATACTGTAGAAATGAACAGACCCCAAATCTCAGTGGCTTAATATAGCAGTTTATTTACTACACATGCCACAGATCCATATGATCAATGGCAGCTTTGCTCCACAGCATTTTCCCTGGGGCTCAGGCTGACAGAGCAGCCTCTGTCTAGGACATGGCTGGTGATTGTGGAGGAATAGCAAAGAAGGCATGGTGAGCCATATGCAGGCTCTTAAAGCTTCTGCCCAGGGAAGGTCCCACAGCCATGCCTGAATTCCATGGGGAAGAGTGTAGAATCAATCCCCCAGTAGGAGGGGATAGCAAACATTTGAAAATCAGAGTGCACCACATAATTCTCTTTAGAAAATGAACAGTGCTGATCTTAAACCAACAGAAAACAAGTATTTATTGAGTTCCTACCATGTTCCAGATACTGGGAATATAACTGTAATTGGGAAACACAAAATCCCTGAACTCTTGGGACTTTCATTGAAGGGGTGGGAGGAGGAATAAAACAAATATTTTTCTTTGAAGAAAAACAAAGCAGAATAGGAGACTAAGAGCGATGAGAGTGTTGGGAGTTCTATTTAGACAAAGTCATCAGGGAAGTGTCTTGTGAGATATTTGAGCATAAAATTGAGAGAAGAGAATGGACTCCGTTCCAAGACCTGGGGGAGGAGACTTTGAGACGATGAGAGCAGCAACTGCAAAGGACCTACAGCAGGAACGTGTGTGGCCTGACAGGCACTACGAGAAGGTCAGAGTGAATAGATGCTTGCATTTCAAAACGGAGAAATAGGAAAGAAAACAGCGGTAAGAGGTCCCAAATAAGTCCAAACTACAAGGCAAGCTCCATGAGATCTAAGGCTTAAGTACAGTCCTCTTTGACTTGATGCTCTGCCCTCCAGATCCAGGTGGGGCAAAGGTCCCACCTTCCAGACACTGGGGCAGAAGTTCCATCTTGTAGGCCCACTAGGGAAGCAGTCTTTCCCCTGAAGCTTTGGCAGGGCTGGGTGGGAACCCCAAGATGCTGGGCAACCCCACCCCCCATGGCTTTGAGCAGAGGCCGTCTGGCCTGTTGAAAGTGAGGTGATAGGCTCCCATTTTGAAACCAAGGGGGTGGCCCTGATGATCTCTGAATTGCCTTCAGGGTTATTCTTTCCTTGTCTCGAAGAACAGTGCACATTCATAATCAAATAGTTCTAGGGCTCCATCTTGAGAAATTCCGGAAGACCAACAGTCTGGTCTCCCTTCATCTTTCCCATATCCTTCCTCCTCAGTTCAGACTGGCAGTTTTCCTACTGGGGTTGCTGATGAAATCCATGGTGCACACACAAACCAATCTCTTTATCAGAGAGATGCTTGGCCCCATCCTTAGTGTTCTCTCCCAACACACTTTCTCAATTTTGCAATATGGGTAGGATGAGAATTTGTCAAATCTCTAAGTTCTGCTTCCTTTTTGCGTAACAATTCCAACTTTAAGTCATTTCTCTCTTCTCACATTTTCCTGTAAGCATTCAGAAGGAGCTAGGCCTCACCTTCAACACTTTGCTTAGAAATTATTTTAGCTAAATATTCCATTTCATTGCCTGCAAGTTCTACCTTCCACAAAACACCGGAACAGGAGCACAATTCAGTCAAGTTATTAGACACTTTATTACAAGGATCGCCTTTTTTCCAGTTTTCAATAGCATGTTCTTCATTTCTGTCTGAGACCTCATCAGAATGGCCTTTATAGGCCATATTTCTGCCACCATTCTGGTCAGGATTACTCAGGTATTCTCAAGAAAATGTGAGGCTCTCTCTAGAGCTTTCCTCTCCTGAGCTCTTACCAGAATCACCCTCAGTGGTCTGTTCATAGCAATGTAAGATTTTTCTAGCATGCATCTCTTCCAGCCTTCACTCCTTACCCAGTTCCCAAACTGCTTCCACACTTTTAGGTGTTTGTAATAGCAACACCTCACTCTCAGCATCAATTTCTCTCTTACTCCATTCAAGCTAAGACAGAATACCATAGACTGAGTGGTTTATAAACAACATAAATAAGAAATTTATTTTTCACAATTCTGGAGACTAGAAAGTTCAAGATCAAGGCACAGACAGATTCTCTGAAGAGGACCCACTTCCTGGTTCACAGGCAGCTGACTTCTTGCTGTATCCTCACAGGCTGGAGTGGGTGAGGAAACTCTCTGAGGTCTCTTTTATAAGGGGAATATTCCAATGCATGACCTACTTATCTCCCAAAGGTCCTATCTCCTAATTCCATCGCAATGGGGTTTAGGATTTCAACATATGAATTTTGGAGGGACACAAACATTCAGTCAGTCTATAGCAAGGTCATTGGTCATTTTGGCAAAAGAGGTTTAATTGACTTGTTATAAGGATTAAAAACTTGACTTGAGCAATAATGGAGGCTGAGAATTTGGAGAGCAATTACAGACTCTTAAGAGGTTTTACTTTGAGTGGGAACAGTTGGCTAGGTTTCACTGCTTCATAGTTATTTTTTTCCACTGTAATTGTACCATTTTACATGTTTTCCAGCAGTACTTTAAGAGTTCCAGTTTTTCCACATTTTTACCAACACTTGGTATGGCCAGTTTTTGTTAATTTTAGCCATTCTAATGAGTATATAGTTATATCTCATTGTGATACTTCCCTGATGACTGATGATATTATTGATCATCATTTCATGTGCTTATTAGACATTTGTATAGCTTCTTTTGTAAAGTAGCTCTTCCAATTTTCCATTTTCTTATTGGGTTTTTAGTCTTTATAATTGAGTTATAAGAGTGCTTTATGTATTCTGGTTACAAGTCTTTGTTTTGTATCTGGCTTGCCAATAGTTTCTTTGATGCTCCATGACTTGCCTTTGTGTGTTCTCATTAGTGTCTTTCAGTAAGAAAAAGTTTTCCATTTCTGAAGAGTTCCAACTTATCTATTTTTCCCTCATGCTTCATGCTTTCAGTATTCTATCTAGGAAATATCTCCCTATCCCAATATTGCAAAGATTTTCTCTTGTGCTTTTTTCTAGAAGTTTTCTCATTTTGTATATTATATTTGTGTCTGTGACCCTTTTTAGTTACATGTTAGGCATCATGTGATGTGAGGGTTGATATTCATTTTTCCCCTGTGGATAGCCATTTGATTCAGCAATGTTAGTTAAAAAAAAATTTTTTTCCCATTGAATTGCATTGGCAACGTTGCCAAAAATCAATTGAACATACAAACTTGCTTTACTAAATTTTTGGGCAGTGATTACTCGTCCTCTATTTTTTACTATATTTGAATAAGATTGGTGTGTTATTTCTTTCTTCAATGTTTTATAGAATTCACCAGTGAATTTATCTAGGCCTGGACTTTTTCTTCTTGGGAAGGTTTTGATAACAAAGTAAATTGCTTTAATACATATAGAGTTATTTATGTCATTTATTTTTTTCTTAAGTCAGTTTTGATATGTCATATTTTTTGGAAATGTATTTATTCATTTCAATATTCCTATTTTTTAGCATAAAGTTATTCATAGCATGGTCTTATTGTTCTTTAATATCTGTAGTGTTGATAACCCCTTTTTCATTACTAATATTGGTGATTTATATTATCTCTCTTTTTTTCTTGATCAGTCTAGCTAGAGTTTTGTCAATTTTGTTGATCTTTTCAAAGAGACAGTTTTTGGGTTTGCTAAGCAGTTTCTCTATTGTCCATTTTCCGTCTCATTGATTTCTGTTTTTATCTTTATTATTTCTTTCCTTCTACTTACTTGGGGTTTACTTTGCTCTCCTTTTTCTTTTTTCTTGAAGTGAAACTTACGTCTTTGCTTTTAGATCTTTCTTCTTTCTTATATAAAGCAACTTTTCCTTCTCAACACTGTTTTAGCAGCATCCCACAAATTTCGCAGTGTTGTATTTTCATTGTCATTCAATTCAAAATATTTTCTAACTATGCCTCTGATTTCATCTTTAACCTGTGACTGTTACTTAATTTCCAGATACATGGATTTTCCTAAGATATGTTATTGTTATTGATTTCTAATTTAATTCCTTTGTGGTCAGAGAATCACTTTGTATAATTTTGATCCTTTTAATTTTATAAAAACATGTTATATGGTCCCACTTATGGTCTATATCTGTCAGCGTTCTATGAGCACTTGGGGAAAAAATGTGTAGTATTCTCTAGTTTTTGAATGTAGTGTTCTATAAATTAGATCAAAACGGTTGATAGTGTTGTTCAGATCGTCTGCATCTGTACAAGGGTTTCATCTCATTGTTCTATCATTTGGTGAGAAATGGGTGTTAAAATCTCCCATACATCAGGGTTGAACCTAAGATTGTGCAGGTTCACACTGAGTATCTGAGCACGTTCCTCTCCAGCTCTCCCTTCTAGGATTCTCCTCTCACTCTCCAGCCCCTGGACACTCATTTTCCTCTGGCCAGAAATATGGGATATTTCTTGGAGTTTTAGCCACTTACAGTATTGCTGCTGCTGTAGCACTCCAAGACCAGAGCCTGCCCTGGGGGCAAAGCCACAAAAGAAAAGAGAAAAAAATGAGAAACTTAATTTTGTCTACTTTTCAGAGTCTTCAAGTTTTTTTGTATTTTGCTCAGAGTTTTTAGTCATAATCAGTGAGAGAAATGGGGCATAGGTGGATGGAGCTTTTTGTGATATGCCAATATCAAAACATACAAAAAGTTTCAGAAGTTTTACGTAGAAAAACTTTAGCCTTTTCACCAGGAATTCTGAAGTTTTGTGTTTTTTTCAATAAGGTCTTCTTTATCCCAAGAATATAAATAAATATATATATTCTATCTTGTTTCTGATTTTTTTTTTTTTTTTGGCTGTGCCATGTAGCATGTGGGATCTTAGTTCTCTAACCAGAGATCGAACCTGTGCTCCCTGCAATGGAAGTGTGGTGTCCTAACCACTGGACCACCAGGGAATTACCTAGTCTATCTTGTTTCTGTTAGCACTTTCAAAGTTCTTTTGTTTGTTCATTTGTTTCATTTTAAGCTTACTTATTAAGCCAACTAAAATTCCTTTTTTAACGTTTTAGCATGGGATGAAACAGATCTAAATTTAATTTTTTTCACTTTGAATAGATGATCAATTGTTCAAGCACCATTTATTGTATAGTACATCATTTTCACACAAGAATTTGTTTCTGGATTGTCCATTCTATTCTGTTGATCACTTTGATTATTAATTTTCCAATATCTAGCATTATTATCTAGCATTATTACTTTAATCCTTTTTTGGTCATAATGTATATTATTCTTGTTTTATACTTAACTTGTTATTCAAGTTGAATTTTCAAAAATTGTCCGAAGTAGGAATCTAATCCTTTTTTAAAGGACAGTCAATTGTCCCAACACCACTTTTTGCATACTCCATCATATACACACACAAATAAATGAATTTCTGAATTCTAGATTCCCTATACTCTTCCATTGACCTATTTATCTATCACTTTTCCAATATTTAGCAATACTGTGTTAAACCCTTTTTGATCATGATGTATATTATTGTTTTAATGAAATTCTTCACTAAAAGTGCTAATATCTCCTACAACTGTGTATGGTGACAGATGTTAACTAACCTTACTGTGGTGATCATTTTGCAATATATACAAATATTGAATCATTATATTGTATATCTGAAACTAAATAATGTTGTACGTGAATTATACCTCAATAAAAAATGCTAATATTAAATTTAGGGGTTTTGCATCTAACTTTATAAGAGAAGATCTATTGCATTCTCTTCTTTCAGTATTCTGGTTCTGATTTTGTAGAATCCACCCATAAAGTGTTCTGATCCTGGCTTTTGTCTATATTTTAGATTTTGTCTATGCTGCTGGTCTATTCTGTTTTTAACTTCTTTAAGAAATCTTATTAATGTATATTTTTTCTGGAAGAGCCAATCATTCCAATTTAAAAAATTACTTTGTATAAAAATGTTCTCTTATGTTTTAAAAAATTCTGGAATTTATACTTTTGATCTCTTTATCATTCTAATGTTTTTTTTAATTCTTGATCAGGTTACAAAAGGGCTGTTTATTGGTATTTTCAAAGAGGCAACTTTTGACCTTAAATATATGTTCTATTGTGCTTTTTTTTCTTTTTTTTTGTGGTACACGGGCCTCTCACTGTTGTGGCCTCTCCCATTGCGGAGCACAGGCTCTGGACGCGCAGGCTCAGCGGCCATGGCTCACGGGCCCAGCCGCTCCGTGGCGTGTGAGATCTTCCCGGACCGGGGCACGAACCCGTGTCCCTTGCGTTGGCAGGTGGACTCCCAACCACTGCGCCACCAGGGAAGCCCTATTGTGCTTTTAATTAATTAATTTCTATTTCTGTCTTTTGACTCCTCTTATAGTTTCTTTGGGTGTGTTTTTTCATTCTTTTTCTAGTTTTTGTTGAATATATGGTTCATTTATATTTAATTTTTACTTTATTAAATACTTTTAAGCCTAGGTTTATTATTATTATTATCATTTTGTGTGTGTTTTTAAGTTTCAAAGTGGATAGATTTTCCTGTCTTGGCTTCTCTCCTTTTTCTATCCTTTAGGAGTTTCTTTTTTTTCTTTCTTTCTTTATTTTATTTTTGGCTGTGTTGGGTCTTCATTTCTGTGCGGGAGCTTTCTCTAGTTGTGGCAAGCAGGGGCCACTCTTCATCGCGGTGCACGGGCCTCTCACTCTCACGGCCTCTATTGTTGCGGAGCACAGGCTCCAGACGCGCAGGCTCAGTAGTTGTGGCTCACGGGCCTAGTTGCTCCGCGGCATGTGGGACCTTCCCAGACCAGGGCTCGAACCCATGTCCCCTGCATTAGCAGGCAGATTCTCAACCACTGTGCCACCAGGGAAGCCCTAGGAGTTTCTTTTGTTTGTTTTGTTTTATTGCATTTTTTTGTCTACTTTATACGTATTTCTTGTCTACTTTTATTTCTGAAGTTTGTTAAAGTCTCCCAAATTAAGATACTCTTTTGTTGCTGAACTGGTCCCAGAGCATACATCCCAAAATACCTGTGGATTGCACTTTCCATAGCTTCCCATAGCCTCTGAAACCAGCTCAGAGTTCCAGAGGGAGAGAGCTAGGAAGACAATACGCAAAAGTCCTTAATGCAATGTCTGTTGCATCAGCTCTTTGCTTCCCTAGTGAGAGCCAAATCAGCAGTATTCTTGGCAAGGCAGACCCTCTCTCTGGAGGTAACTGTATTTAATTGATGAGCAAAGCAGTCTCTCTGTGTATGACATTATTTATAAGATTTCCTTGATGTGATGAAGGAAATTGGGAATTCCATGGGGAAAGTCAGTGTATACACTCTGAGCACTCATTCACTTCCATAAGATACAAATATCTGAACTGTTAAACAACCAACCAATTTTGGCAAGAGTACCTCCATTTCAGAGGAGGAAAGTCTGACTTGCAAAGAGACTGAAAATGTCATGGCTTCAGAGAAATATTTCCAAAGTAAATTAAAATTTATTATATTTCCAAGTATTCTCTTATATACTAGATAACTTTATACTAGCAATCGTCCTTGACAAAAATAAAAAAAAATGACTGTCATCACCATACTGATAATACCATTGAATACAAAGGATCTGGAGTGACTCATCCAAAGTTATACAACTAGCACGTGGTAACATCAGTATTGGAATACACATCTTAGGACAACACATGTCTATTTACTTCCACTTTATCATAGCAATCTCCTACAACCTAAAGACTCAATTTCCATGGGAAAGTTCTCCTTGGATTCCAATTCACGTAGATGATGAAATTTGCAAAATGAGGAATTCCTGTAGTTGTTGAATAGATATCAGTTGATGTTAATAGAAATGTTCCAGATGTCTTCCAGTTTCCCTTCACCCTTTCTGCCACACTTTGACTACCAGGGGACTGACTTAAGCCTTAGCATCACGAGTTCACTTGCCCTCTGAGATCTGGTAGGGTTGACCAGTGGGAGAGCCAGCAGAAGACCTGAGGAAAGAGGAGAATAAGGTTTGGACATTTATATCCATTTTCTCCCTGCAGGTTGATTTGGGCTGGCCATGTAACTTAAGATCTCAGCTCTTGTGAAGGGTCTTCTTCACTCCCTTCTTTTCTCCCCTATTCCAGTAGCAATGTCCTCCCCTTGCCTTCTCAGGCCTAGGGTGAGAGTGGTTCCTTGGTGTTCCTTACCCCAAGTACCACACCATACCTTCTGGTTTCTCTATACCCTGCTCACACCTTTGTAAAGTTGTCTTTTTAAAATGATCCACAAATTATCTGATTTAAATGTGCCAGCTGTTTCTTGCAAGGACCCTGACTGATATAGGAAACAAATTACTCTTAAAGTTTATAGTTTAAGTACAAAAAGATGGAGTAAAGAGATAAGTTTTCTAGCCAAGCCCAAAACTATTCATATACTAACATCTGATTACTACAGTTTTGGAAAGGAGTTGACTCTTTTAATACATGCTTCATTGGGGATTACACATTTTCTGGACCAAACTCATAATCAGATCCAAAGGATTTCTAATACTTTATATATAGTTAATTAAATTTAACAGTGACAGGAAAAAAAAGATAAAAGGAAACAACCCTTTCAGTTTCCAAAGCAGAGAGAAAAAACAGGGCATTGCTCCTACATCTCTCTGTTGCCATGCAAACTTCTTAGCCATACCACACTAAGACATCTCTTAGAAGAGTTAGAGTCTCCTGATTCTGATTCTTTGGCTATTTAAAGCAGGCATGGGGCACTGCAAGGGCTCACTTTCCAAAATTCAATGTAAGAAGAGAGTGGGAATGTTGATTACATGTGAACAGAGGGATTGAAACAATTTCCAGCAGGCGTCTATGTACACATGAGGATTCATACACACACACACACACACACACACACACACACACACACACACACACACACACACACACACACACACAAAGCCAGAAAGGCAAACCTGCAGAGAAAAAGGTATGATTGTCAGAATTCATTCTGGTGCTTGGGGACTAGATGGGACCAAAGGCTATTACTTTCCTTCTGAGCCAAAGCAGGGTGACATGCTGACATGTTCAGTAGTTTCTGCCAGTTGGCCACAATTTGGGTGGGTGGGAAAATATACTTCATTCCTATTCTCCTCCCTTATCCCCTGCCATGGGTTAATTTTTAATATAATGCCATAAGGAATATTATAATTCAAAAAATAAGAAAGGAATCCAGCTACATAGTTGCTTAATCAACATAGAATAGGTTTCCACTGTCAAAGTCGAGTGAAGAGTGGAGCGTTATCCTCCAGTGGATTTGTTTTTGTTGTTTGTACAAGAATAAGGCTGAATACATTTCCCTTTTTGCATTTTAATGAGAAGGGGGACTGAAAACTAAAATATTTTGGCTGCAGCCACTGAGGGGTATGAGGTGGCACAAAATAATAGCGGGTTGTTCATACTAACAATTTTCAGTTTTGAAACAGTCCCTCTTGTCAGTCAAGGTAATGAGATAAAGTGGCCTACTAGAAATTTAAGTTATAAAATTTGTGTCCTTGAACAATTATTGCAGGTTTCTAGTCTCTTGTCTCTGTTTTTACCAGTGTAATAGATATTTCTTTGGACAACAACTTAGGGGTACAGTTATGGCACAAATTAATAATAAAATAATTTGTGCATCAGTCCTTCTAGGTTTGGAACAAGGGAGATGCGAGTAAGCACTTAGAAATGAAAATGATTGTCAAAATTAACTTTTGTTTCCTAATTTCTCAAAGTGAGGATAAATAACTATACTTGAAGTGAAAGTTGATATATTGAGAACTGTAGGATTAAGCGTATTATTTAAAGCTGTAACTGCAATTGCTTTTTGAATTCAAAATAGTCTATTTTTTTCAAACGTCGAAGAAGAAGATGGCAAAGGAAGAAGATGTAAGACATTAAAAGCAGGAAAGATCATTGGTATGACAAAAAAATCTAATATATTAGCCCCATGATAAAAGTAAATGGCATAATGATCTACTAAATAAACAAAATGTTGGGAGAAAATGTTAACTGTTATCAAGCAGAGGTGAATGCAAGCTGATGCAACCTACTTAATGATGTAGGTTAAAATTTACAGAGAAGTTATAATTATTCCTTATAAGTAAAAATATGAATAATATATAAAATTACTGAAGATAAATGATATATTTACAAAAACACAATAATAGTGAAAGGCAACACATCGGTTTCTACACTTTATGGATAAAAAAGACAAAATTTAAATACAGAAGATTTGAATAGCAATATGTGTAACAGTATTTAATAGATGTGTAGATGTCAAATATCAAACCCTAGAAACAAAGAAATGCATCATTTTTTCAAGGACCCATAGATATTCACAGATATTTATCATACTGTTTGAAACAAAAAAATAAACCCCAAAGTAGAAATACTATAAGCAACATTCTGTGACAAAAAATGCATTCAGTGCTAGAAACAAATAGGAAAATCAGAAAAAAAAAAATTTTTTTTGTAAAATAGTTCTCAGGTTAAGTAAACAATAACATCACAGTTACAGAATATCTGAAAAATAACAGTGAGGGAAAAAATTTTAAACCATATACATTTATATTACTAAAAAAGAAAAAGAATGGAAATAAGTGAATAAGGTGCCAGTTTAGCTAGAAAAATGAATCTAAAATAAACTTTAGAAAAACATAAGGAAAAAATTTTTTTAAATGAGGAGCAAAATTCCATAATGAGAAAAGTGATAGAAATTATAAATTAATTCAAAACTTGGTTCTGGAGGGAGGGAGGATCAAGTACAATTAAATCATCTACCAATACTAAGTATGAGTTAGTTATAAGAGAGAGAAAAAACATGAATTCATAAAATATGCAATGAAAAGGAGAGATGACTACAGATAATGAGAAAATCATCGTAAGAAAATGTTTTGCACAATTTTATACTAATAACTTTTAAAACTTCATTTTTTTTCTCAAGAAGAAATAGACTACAAATTGTGCAAGAAATTGTGAATGTTGTTAAAGTTTTCCAAAATGCTTCTGACACAGAAGGTATCTTTGGAAATTATTTTCATTCTTCCAAGAGCCAGATTACTCCAACGTGATTTGAATTTGTTCCAGAGCAACACAAAATAAGGAATTGTCTTCATATTCTTTTATGACACTAGCATATGTGTGACAGTAACATTGAACAGATTCTCTTCTCTATCTCTCTCTCTTCCCTCTGTCTCTTCCCCTCTCTCTTTCCTCACAAAAGCTGTGAATGGTATATTAGCAGAGAGAATTTAGCAGTACATCAAAAGAGTAATACAATATAACTGAGTGAGATTAACTCCAAGAATGTATCCAATTCAGGACTGGCAAATACATTGATTTCTTTCAATCAGTCAAATCACAATAGATGCTAAAAATATTTGATTAAATTCAGGACCTATTCCTGACTTTAAAATATTGTTTTAAGTCTCCCAAAAACTATAAATAAGAAGATATTCTTTACGTAATAATAATAATCCAAATTTGGCAAAAAAGATAAGTAGAGTATTGAAAATAGTAATAAAAACATAAAATAAAAAATATATTTGAATAAACTGATCAAGAAATATTTTGCAGGTATAGAAAAGAAAAATAAAATATTCTAAAGGACACTAAATTATAATTTAATAAATGAAAATAGGTGCCATGTTTTTGGTTACCAATACTTAATATTTTACTATTATTTTATTCACTTTCCTCAAAATAATAATATTCATGTATTTTTATTCAATATTGAAATACTATTTCTTTTTTTCTTTTTTTTTAATATCTTTATTGTGTTAGCTTCTGCTGTACAACAAAGGGAATCAGCTATATGTATACATATATCCCCATATCCCCTTCCTCTTGCGACTCCCTCCCACCCTCCCTATCCTACCCCTCTAGGTGGTCACAAAGCACCGAGCTGATCTCCCTGTGCTATGTGGCTGCTTCCAATTAACTGTCTATTTTACATTTGGTAGTGTATATATGTCCATGCCACTCTCTCACTTCGTCCCTGCTTACCCTTCCCCCTCCCCGTGTCCTCAAGTCCATTATCTATGTCTGCATCTTTTTTTTTGGGGGGGGGGTACGCGGGCCTCTCACTGCTGTGGCCTCTCCCGTTGCGGAGCACAGGCTCTGGATGCACAGGCTCAGCGGCCATGGCTCATGAGCCTAGCCACTCCACGGCATGTGGGATCTTCCCAGACCGGGGCACGAACCCGTGTCCCCTGCATCGACAGGAGGACTCTCA
The DNA here is from genome assembly GCF_964270905.1 of Leucopleurus acutus. Lineage (NCBI taxonomy): Eukaryota > Metazoa > Chordata > Mammalia > Artiodactyla > Delphinidae > Leucopleurus > Leucopleurus acutus. The sequence goes on along the minus strand of NC_139145.1, from coordinate 75,647,646 downwards.
ACCACTGCACCACCAGGGAAGTCCTATGTCTGCGTCTTTATTCCTGTCCTGACCCTAGGTTCTTCAGAACCTTTTTTTTTTTTTTTTTAGATTCCATATATATGTGTTAGCATACGGTTTTTGTTTTTCTCTTTCTGACTTTTGAAGTACTATTTCTTTAGAAGCTTTTGAACTATTCTAAAATTAATTTAAAAAATAGATAAATAAAAAGCTAAGACAATTTGGAAGGATCAAAAAAAGAATTGTAAGAATACTTATCCTACTAGATATTAAAATTTATGAATTACAGTATCTAACACAAAACTGCTACAGGAGGCAGAAACAGTCTGAAATGAAACATAATAAAGCAGCCAGAAATAGACCCAAGGATATGTGGTAATTAAATATATGATAAAGATGGCATTTCATATTGGTGAGATGATGAATAGAATATCTGGTATATAACATTGGGATTACTGGCTAGACATTTGGGGAAAAGAAAGCTGAATCCCTTATGGTAAAATAACTTCTAGGTGGATCAAAGATTTAAATGTATATTAAAAAAGATAAAGAATGGAAAGAAACCAGAAACTACTAGAAGAAAATATGGGTGAGTAATTTTATAGTCTTAGAATGCAACAATCTTTCTAAGCAATATAAGTAATAAAAGATCCATAATTAAATTTTGATAAATTTGGTTACATAATAATGTAAAATTTCTCCACCATGAAAAGTCTTTAAGTTAAATCAAAAACAAAATACGACCTGGGAAATATATGAGAAAGAGTTAATACACTTAATATATAAAAAGCTCTAGCATATCAATGAGGCAGTCAAACACTGTAACAGAATATGGGTAAAAATGTAATAGGTGGTTCACAAAAGGAGAAATGCAAGGGCTGACAAATGTGTGGAAAATAGTCACCCTCACTAGTAGAGAAATGGAAAAGAAATTACATATATTATTTTTTGCTCATGAAATTAGCAGATGTTTATGTGACTGTAGGGAACACTGAATTGTCCAGGTCTTATTGGTGTAAATGTAATTCTACAGATTTCTCTAAAGCAGTGTAGGAGTGTGTATAATATCCTAAATTAGGTACCTTTGGCCTAAGAACTCTACTTCTAGAAATTTATCCCAAGGAGATCATTGTGTAGGTTAAATTAGTATATATGAGGTTTTTCTTTAATGTGTATAAACAATCTGTAAATGTCTCTCAATATGACACTGATTCAATAAATTATAGTACAAATTATATAACATCATATATCCAATAAAATAACAATATAGATCTGAATTTAATTATTCAGAAATATGTTAATGACATTTTTTTGGGTTGAGAATAGCAGGTTAAAAATAATAGGTAAAGAATAAACTGAAAATGAAATTATAAATAATAAGATCCATCTATGCAGATGTATGCATAGAAGTATACAAACATGTATTAGTTATATTTCCCTTGAATACAAGTGACAGAATCTCAGTCAAATCTAATTTAAGCAATCCAATCTATTTTTGGCTCAGATAGCTGAAAAGTATAGAGTCCTGGTTTGCTTCTAGGCACATCTTTTTCAGGGCTTCAGACAGGGTCATCAGGAAGAGCCAGTTTTTCCCTCTTTCCACATTTCTGCCCTTCCTCCTCTGTGGTGGTTTTATCTTCAGAACAATATCTCCCCTCATGGTGACAAGGAGGCTGCCACAGTTTTTGCCTCTCCTCCTCTCCATATCAGCACTGGCATGAAAGAAAGTCTTCTAATTACTCAGTTGAAAGCTCTAGGTTCATTGGGCCTGGCTGGTTAACTTAGGATGCATGCTTATACCCAAACCAACACTGTGATCTACAGAACGTGAGGTTCTAATTGGCCTAGGCCTGTGTGCTCTGTCACACGTTCCATCATATCTCCACCATGTCCATAGGTGATATAGGATAATACCTATAGCATGGGGCCTAAGAGTCAGATGGGTCAGGAGGAGAAAGGAGGAATCTCAGTTAAAGAAAACTGGTGGGATAATTATCTGGAGATGGGTAAGTGGATGCTGGGCCACTGAAAGAACAAAAGAAGTTTCTCCCTTCATGATGATGTTTCTGAACACTACTACTTTTTTGTATTATTTGAGAATTTACAATTTTTAGTTAGCAAAATTATGAGAGACTATTAGCATGCATTCTTTTTATATTTAGATAAACAATAAATCTATTTTCAATATAAATAAAATACACAGTTTTTTTATATTTAGATAAACAATAAATCTATTTTCAATATAAATAAAATACACAGATATTTGTTTTTCTTGTTCATGCTATTTTTGCTTTTTTGTGTTTCTGACTTGTCTTTCACTTATTTTTCTTTCCAATAAATCTATCAGTATTACTCCTTTCTATTATCTTTCATAGCTGTTATTCAGTCTTCCAAAGTCACAGGCAAAACAATCCATGCAAAAAGGGAAGGTATTTATCCTAGGAAGTATCTCAGAGAAAAAAGTGGAAAAGTAAAGAAATAGGTGGTGGCTCCTGAATGTTTGAAGAGGGTATTAGGGACCTCATTTTGAAGTTGTTTTTGCAGAGCAAACATGATTTTTACTTTGCTTGCAAGTTTATATGTGGTGCTGGAGGAAAGGAAGGCTTTCTATAAGCCTACTTGATAAGCCTTTGGTGAATGGTTAGTTCAGATCAGTGCTTCAAAACCTTTGTGTACATGTGAGTCATCTAGGGATCCATTAAAATGGAGATTCCAATCCAGTATGACCATGCTGGGGCCCACAGTTCTTCATTTCTCACAAGCTCCCAGGTGATGTTAATGCTACAAGTCTATGCGCCATTCTTTGAAAAGGAAAGATTTGGATAATATTTTCTACCTATTAAGTAAAAACTTAAGCCAGCCATATTCTGCATGCTTTTCCTTAAGATTAGAAATATGTTAAAATATACTTTTATCTATTCCGGGTTTATTTGTACATGCTACTATATTTCTATTTAAGGCTACATTTTAAAAAATCAACAGAATTTGATTTTATTGTTTTGGCCAAAAAGTTCGTTCGGGTTTTCCCAAAGGATTTTACAGAAAAACCCACACGAATTGTTGGACAACCCAATACGTTACCTCATGTTAAAAGAAGGTAAATACTTTCATTCTTGCTCCCACTTTCTAGTATAAAATCCCATATCTGTTTTTACATTAACTCCCTAAGAAAAAAATGTTTTCTTGCCATCTTAAATGCTATTTTTCTTGTTCTGAAACCAAAGATTACTCAATTCAACTTTGAATTACATTGTGATTATGGAAAATCCTTTACTGTTTGAGCATTCTACAATGTGCCCTGTCAAGGGCAAACTCAAGAGCTGTGGGTTTCTACTTTACTGCTGCCAACTAGCATGATTTGCAAGGCAGAAGGAGCAAGGTGCAAAGAACTTCTCCTGGAGAAAAATTGTCTTAAAGTTAGATTCCCGCTTGTGCAGAATGCTGGTTACTGCTCTTCACTGTGGGGTCCATGTGAACTTGGGCAGCAGACAGAGCCCAGCCCTAGTTTCAACACCAATAAGGACTGAAGGCCCAAGCGGTTTAACCTGTCAGAGGCCAAATTTTGTGGGTGTGTATGAATTCACTTTGGGTTACCAACATGTTTAATGATTTTTAACGATGTATATGTTTTTAAACTTCACATACCCTCTCCAACTCCAGGCCCTTTGCCAGTTCCTCTTGGCTCTGCTTAGATGCATGGAATCTGGGAATCAAGATCAAGGGAGGGAGTCTGCTTTACTCAAGAGGGATGTGTGTGCGTGTAAAACAGAAACACCCCTCTCCATGTCTCCATTGGTTTGTGTGCCTTTCTTTAGCTTGCCCCAGGAGCCATACTTGCTTTGGGGACTCTAATAAGCAATTCCAAATGGTAACTCTGCTGTAATTTTCACTTCTGTGTAAGCATCTCACTTGTCTTTGAGTTCCTGGCCCTGTTTCTGAATATGGCTTTCATGATGGGTGAGCTATGATTCTATCTCCCTTAGCCCCTTGTTGCTATCCTGACTGCAAACACAGGTTACCTTACCTTTTGGGAGTTTATTTGGACTTTCAGACTGTACTCAGGGCTTACAACTACCTATGATCTTCTCTGACTCCTACTGAGGCCCACTGGCTAGGAGTTTTTCTCATTCGTACTTCTCTGGCTATGATTTTGTGAAAGTTACAGGCACTTGTTAAGTAGAGAGTGGTAATAGTAATGGCATTTATAATAACAATAAAGCTTGTTGATGAATAAAAATATTACCACAACCTACATTTACTTTCTTCCAGAGACAGAGACCTTTAGTAACCAAAGATGTCTCCTTTTTCAAGGCATCTACATAGTAAACAACTTCTTTTTACTGTAAAATCATGACACTTGTTGGATAATGGATGTTGGGTTGACCATTGGTGCAAGTTTGCCCTTTAGCCTTGCCAGTCTGGTGGTAAGAACAGGGACCCCACGGTGCACTCCTGTGGCTTGGCCATTCCCCTCACAGTTGCTTCTCTGAGTCTCAGGGGACTTTACAAGAGATGTGGAGTTAATGCCTCTAGCACTGTATATAGACAGAAAAAAAGTCTTACATATGCATGTGACTAGTTTTTAAATGTATAAGAAGAAAATGATGTTTTCAGTTTATTAGTCTTTGGGTACAAAACTTAAGCTATGAAAGAAAACAAAAAGGATTCAAATATGTTTTGAATAATCATTTATTCTAGTGCATCTGGCAAACATAAACTTGGAAATATGGAAGAACCTCCATGTTAATAATGGCCACTTTCCAAAGAACAATAAGGGACATATACTAAAAACAACAACAACAAAAAAGCCCAACCACAGTCATCTGCCACAGAAGTAATGATTGCAGGAATGGTAAAGGACGGTGATACTAAGCAGAAGGTTATGCCTTTAAGTCCTGCTAGTGAAATCCAATTTAATGAAATGAGGGTTTAATCATAAAAGCAAAGATGACTTTCACTTCTATTTTTAATTTTATGGATAAAAAGTAAGCCTCAGAAATATGAAAGAACCAAATAAAGGCCTCAAATAAGAATAACTTAAACTACTTTTGTGGGGATTGGGGAGTTTGAGAGCAGAGGATCACTTGGCAGGCAACAGATAAATACAAGCAAACTGAAAGTCCTTGACTTTGCCTTAAGTGGCAAAATGCATGATGAAGACAAGACCGAAAGAGTCTGAGTTGATAAACATGGAGACAATTATTATTCTTATTTATTGGCTTATAAAGCACATCTTGCTTAGTACAAGGTGCTGGGCTGGAAATCAGAAAGGCCGTTGAAACCCCAAAGTAGAGCCATTCTGAGAGTTGAAGTCCTGCAGAGAATATTTTTATTTACTTCAGAAGGTAAGATGTCCTATGTGGAACTATGTGTATGAAGGAGTTTCACTGAATAAGGATTATAATTGCAAAATGAATGCTGTACCATGTGCCAGGATGGCAATAGTATGTTGAACCTAAATAAAGAATGTGGGCTAAAGCATTAGAACAGATTAAGATATTTTAAATCAAATTTATTGTTATTATTATTTTATTTTAAAACTTTTTTCCTGAATGAGGGATGGTGGGAGTGAGGTGGTGAGGAGATGCACGAAAAGAGTTACAGAAAGAGAGGTGCCACAATGGCTAAGTAAAAATTAGTTAATTCAGAGCTACTCAGTGGGAGGTCTATATCATATTTTTTATATTTTGTAATAAACCCCAAATTGTATGGGTCTTTTTTCCTAAACTGGCAACTTTATGTGGCTATGTTCGTCTATACCCAGTCTGAGTGGGCATACACACAAGCCAAAAAGTTTAAAAAAATGTTGCCTGTCTCCAGGACGTTTTAAAACTAATTTATTTGACTTTACATCATTATTAAGGAAGATTATTTAAACAGAGACACAGTCTACTTTTTGAATATCCTACCCTGGGACTAAAATCAGCAACTAGACCTTGAATTTAAACCATTCCAAGTTGTGGAATGAATCACATTAACCTTTCTACCAGTTTTCCTGTTCAGTTTAATCTGATAGCCCCAAGAGATGGGTTCTGAAGGAGTGCCTGAGCTATTGGGGAAGGAAGTGGTTAAGAAGAAAGAAGTACATTTCTGGTCAGGGTGTCTGAGCATGCAGTGACATTTCTCAGGGCTGGACTAGATGGTGGCTAAATATCAAGTGTCATTTAGAGGTGTCAAAAGGCTTACCAGCTCCTGATGGTCCCACCATAAATTCACTCAACAAGGATACATTTGTTAATTAAACATTTTGGGGAGACAGGGCACCTATCCTGGGCAGAGTCTTGTGTTTGGCATTTATGTATGATTCAAGGGAGGAATAAGACATGTCTTTGATTTCAAGAAGAGACGCACTTCATATTACCCAGGCCCTGTCAAGAGTGCAAATGAAAGCCCACATACCATATGTCTAAATATTTTAAAGCCATAAATTAAAATGTTAAACAAGTTTATTGAGATACATATAAAAATCATGTATGTTTAAGGCTACAATGTGACGTTTTGATATATGTATACATTGTAAAAAGATCAGGATAATCAAGCTAAATAACATATCCTTCACTTTTACATAATTACCTGTGTGGGTTTGTGTGCATGTTCCTGTGTTGAGAAGTTTTAAGATCCATCCTCTTAGCAAATTTCAGTAATACAATACAGTACTGTTAATTCTTGTTACCATGCTCTATATTATAGCTCCAGCACCCATTCATCTTGCAAAACTGAAACTTTGTACCCTTGCCCAACATCTCCTCATTTTCTGCTCTCTATCCTAACCTTTGGCAACCACCATTCTACTCTCTGCTTCTATGAGTTTGACTAGTTTAGATTCCAAGTATGAGGGAGATATATAGGACTTGTCTTTCAGTGTGTGGTTTATTTCACTTAGCATAATGTTCTCCAGGTGTCTTCTTTTTTAAGATTGGATAATATTTCATGGGAGGGAGGGAGGGAGGGAGAGAGAGAGAGAGAGAGAGAGGAGAGAGAGAGAGAGAGAGACACCACATTTTCTTTATCCATTCATTCGTTGAAAGACATTTAGTTTGTTTCTATATCTTGGCTACTGTGAATAATGCTACAATAAATATGGGAGTGGAGATATTTCTTTAAGATCCAGATTTCAATTCCTTTGGATAGATACCCAGAAATAAGCTTCCTGGATCATACGTTAGTTCTATTTTTAATTTATTGAGAAACTTCCATACTGTTTTCCATGATGTCTGCACCAGTTTACATTCCCACCTACTGTACAAGGATTCCTTTTCTCCATATCCCTGACAACACTTATCTTTTGTCTTCTTGATGACAGCCATTCTAACAGGTGTGAGGTGATATCTCATTGAGGTTTTGATTTGAATTTCCATGAGATTAGTGATGTTGAGAACTTTTTAAAATACTTATTGACCATTTGTATGTCTTCTTTTGAGAAATGTCTGTTCAGGTCCTTTGCCCATTTTTAATTTTATTTATTTATTTATTAACATCTTTATTGGAGTGTAATTGCTTTACAATGGTGTGTTAGTTTCCACTTTATAACAAAGTGAATCAGCTATACATATATCCCCATATCTCCTCCCTCTTGCGTCTCCCTCCCACCCTCCCTATCCCACCCATCTAGGTGGTCACAAAGTACCGCTTTGATCTCCCTGTGCTATGTGGCTGATTCCCACTAGCTCTCTATTTTACATTTGGTAGTGTATATATGTCAATACCACTCTCTTATTTTGTCCCAGCTTACCCTTCCCCCTCCCTGTGTCCTCAAGTCCATTCTCTATGTCTGCGTCTTTATTCCTGTCCTGCAACTAGGTTCTTCAGAACAATTGTTTTTAGATTCCATATATATGTGTTAGCATACAGTATTTCATTTTCTCTTTCTGACTTACTTCACTCTGTATGACAGATTCTAAGTCCATCCACCTCACTACAGATAACTCAATTTTGTTTATTTTTATGGCTGAGTAATATTCCATTGTATATATGTGCCACATCTTCTTTATCCATTCAACTGTCAATGGACACTTAGGTTGCTTCCATATCCTGGCTATTGGAAATAGAGCTGCAATGAACATTGTGGTACATGACTCTTTTTGAATTATGGTTTTCTCAGGGTATATGCCCAGTAGTGGGATTGCTGGGTCGTATGGTAGTTCTATTTTTCATTTTTTAAGGAACCTCCATACTGTTCTCCATAGTGGCTGTATCAATTTACATTCCCACCAACAGTGCAAGATGGCTCCCTTTTCTCCACACCCTCTCCAGCATTTATTGTTTGTAGATTTTTTGATGATGGCCATTTTGACTGGTGTGAGGTGATACCTCATTGTAGTTTTGATTTGCATTTCTCTAACGATTAGTAATGTTGAGCATCCTGTCATGTGTTTTTTGGCAATTAGGCAATCTGTATATCTTCTTTGGAGAAATGTCTGTTTAGGTCTTCTGCCCATTTCTGGATTACGTTGTTTGTTTTTTTGATATTAAGCTGCATGAGCTGCTTGTAAATTATGGAGATTAATCCTTTGTCAGTTGCTTCATTTGCAAATATTTTCTCCCATTCCGATGGCTGTCTTTTGGTCTTGTTTATGGTTTCCCTTGCTGTGCAAAAGCTTTTAAGTTTTATTAGGTCCCATTTGGTTATTTTTGGTTTTATTTCCATTTCTCTAGAAGGTGGGTCAAAAAGGATCTTGCTGTGATTTATGTAATAGAGTGTTCTGCCTATGTTTACCTCTAAGAGTTTTATACCGTCTGGCCTTACATTTAGGTCTTTAATCCATTTTGAGTTTTTCTGTGTATGCTGTTAGGGAGTGTTCTAATTTCATTCTTTTACATATAGCTGTCCAGTTTTCCCAGCACCGCTTACAGAGGCTGTCTTTCCTCTATTGTATATTCTTGCCTCCTTTATCAAAGATAAGGTGACCATATGTGCGTGGGTTTATCTCTGGGCTTTCTATCCTGTTCCCGTTTTTGTTTTTCCGCCAGTATCAGACTGTCTTGATTACTGTAGCTTTGTAATATTGTCTGAAGTCTGGGAGCCTGATTACTCCAGCTCCATTTTTCTTTCTCAATATCGCTTTGGCTAATCAGGGTCTTTTATGTTTCCATGCAAATTGTGAAATATCTTGTTCTCCTTCTGTGAAAAATGCCATTGGTTGTTTGATAGGGATTGCACTGAATCTGCAGATTGCTTTGGGTAGTATAATCATTTTCACAATGTTGAATCTTCTAATTCAAGAACATGGTATAATCTCTCCATCTGTTTATATCATCTTTAATTCCTTTCATCAGTGTCTTATAGTTTTCTGCATACAGGTCTCTTGTCTACTTAGGTAGGCTTATTCCTAGGTATTTTATTCTTTTTTTGCAGTGGTAAATAGGAGTGTTTCCTTAATTTCTCTTTCAGATTTTTCATCATTACTGTTTAGGAATGCAAGAGATTTCTGTGCATTAATTTTGTATCCTGCTACTTTACCAAATTCATTGAGCTCTAGCAGTTTTCTGGTAGCATCTGTAGGATTCTTTATGTATAATATCATGTCATCTGCAAACAGTGACAGTTTTATTTCTTCTTTTCTGATTTGGATTCCTTTTCTTTCTTTTTCTTCTCTGATTGCTGTGGCTAAAACTTCTAAAACTATGTTGAATAATAGTGGTAAGAGTGGACATCCTTGTCTTGTTCCTGATCTTAGAGGAAATGGTTTCAGTTTTTCACCATTGAGAACCATGTTGACTGTGGGTTTGTCATCTATGGCCTTTATTATGTTGAGGTAAGTTCCCTCTATGCCTACTTTCTGGAGGATTTTTATCATAAATTGGTGTTGAATTTTGTCAAAAGCTTTTTCTGCATCTATTGAGATGATCATATGGTTTTTATCCTTCAGTTTGTTAATATGGTGTATCACATTGATTGATTTGCATATATTGAAGAATCCTTGCACTCCTGGGATAAGCCCCATTTGATCATGGTGTATGATCCTTTTAATGTGTGGTTGGATTCTGTTTGCTAGTATTTTGTCAAGGATTTTTGCATCTATGTTCATCAGTGATATTGGCCTGTAGTTTTCTTTCCTTGTGACATCTTTGTGTGGTTTTGGTATCAGGGTGAAGGTGGCCTTGTAGAATGAGTTTGGGAGTGTTCCACACTCTGCTATATTTTGGAAGAGTTTGAGAAGGATAGGTGTTAGCTTTTCTCTAAATGTTTGATAGAAGTTGCCTGTGAAGCTATCTGGTCCTGGCCTTTTGTGTGTTGGAAGATTTTTAATCACAGTTTCAATTTCAGTCCTTGTGATTGGTCTGTTTATATTTTCTATTTCTTCCTGGTTCAGTCTCAGAAGGTTTTGATGTATTAAGAGTTTGTCCATTTATTCCAGGTTGTCCATTTTATTGTCATACTGTTACTTGTAGTAATCTCTCTTGATCCTCTGTATTTCTACAGTGTCAGTTGTTACTTCTCTGTTTTCATTTCTAAATCTATTGATTTGATTCTTCTCCCTTTTTTTCCTGATGAGTCTGGCTAATGGTTTATCAATTTTTTTTACCTTCTCAAAGAACCAGGTTTTAGTTTTATTCATCTTTGCTATCCTTTCCTTCATTTCTTTTTCATTTTTTTCCTTTTTTAAAAAATATCTTTATTGGAGTATAATTGCTTTGCAATGGTGTGTTAATTTCTGCTTTATAACAAAGTGAATCAGCTATACATATTCATATATTCCCATATATCCTCCCCCTTGCATCTCCCTCCCATCCTCCCTATCCCAGCCCTCTAGGTGGTCACAAAGCACTGAGCTGATCTCCCTGTGCGATGCAGCTGCTTCCCACTAGCTATCTATTTTACATTTGGTAGGGTACATATGTCCATGGACTCTGTCACTTCATCCCAGCTTACACTTCCACCTCCCCATGTCCTCCAGTCCATTTTGTACGTCTGCATCTTTATTCCTGTCCTGCCTCTTGGTTCTTCAGAACCTTTTTTTTTTTTAGATTCCAAATATATGTGTTAGCATACAGTATTTGTTTTTCTCATTCTGACTTACTTCACTCTGTATGACAGACTCTAGGTCCATCTACCTGATCTGATCTTTATGATTTCTTTCCTCATGCTGACTCTGGGTTTTTTGCTTTTCTTTCTCTAGTTGCTTTAGGTGTAAGGTTAGGTTGTTTATTTGAGATTGTTCTTGTTTCTTGAGGTAGGATTGTATTGCTATAAATTTCCCTCTTAGAACTGCTTTTCCTGCATCCCATAGGTTTTAGGTCATTGTGTTTTTATGGTCATTTGTTTCTAGGTATTTTTAAATTTCCTCTTTGATTTCTTCAGTGATCTATTGGTTATTTAGTAGTGTATTGGTTAGCCTCCATGTGTTTGTAAATTTTACAGCTTTTTTTCTGTAATTGGTATTTAGTCTCATAATGTTGTGGTCAGAAAAGATACTTGATACTACTTCAGTTTCCTTAAATTTACCAAGGCTTGTGTTGTGACCCAAGATATGATCTATCCTGGAGAATATTTCATGAGCACTTGAGAAGAAAGTGTATTCTGTTGTTTTTGGATAGAATGTCCTATAAATATCAATTAAGTCCATCTTGTTTAATGTGTCATTTAAAGCTTGTGTTTCCTTATTTATTTTCATTTTGGATGATCTGTCCATTGGTGAAAGTGGGGTGTTAAAGTCCCCTGCTATGATTGTGTTACTGTCGATTTCCCCTTTTATGGCTGTTAGCATTTGCCTTATGTATTGAGGTGCTGCTATATTGGGTGCATAAATATTTACAATTGTTATATCTTCTTTTTGGATTTATACCTTGATGATTATGTAGTATCCTTCTTTGTCTCTTATAATAGTCATTATCTTAAAGTCTATTTTGTCTGATATGAGAATTGCTACTCCAGCTCTCTTTTGATTTCCATTTTCATGGAATATCTCTTTCCATCCCCTCACTTTCAGTCTGTATGTGTCCCTAGGTCTGAAGTGGGTCTCTTTAGACAGCATCTATACGGTCTTTTTTCTGTATCCATTCATCCAGTCTATGTCTTTTGGTTGGAGCATTTAATCCATTTACATTTAAGGTAATTTTTGATATGTATGTTCCTATTACTATTTTCTTAATTGCTTTGGGTGTGTTTTTGTAGGTCTTTTCTTTCTCTTGTGTTTCCTGCCTATAGAAGTTCCTTTAGCATTTGTTGTAAAGCTGGTTTGGTGGTGCTGAAGTCTCTTAGCTTTTGCTTGTCTGTAAAGGTTTTCATTTCTGTGTCAAATATGAATGAGATCCTTGTTGGGTAGAGTAATCTTGGTTGTAGGTTTTTCCCTTTCATCACTTTAAATATGTCTGGCCACTCCCTTCTGGCTTGCAGAGTTTCTGTTGAAAGATCAGCTGTTAACCTTATGGGGATTCTGTTTTATGTTATTTGTTGCTTTTCCCTTGCTGTTTTTAATATTTTTTCTTTGTGTTTAATTTTTAATAGTTTGATTAATATGTGTCTTGGAGTGTTTCTCTTTGGATTTATGCTGTATGGTACTCTGTGCTTCCTGGACTTTCCCTTCCCATATTAGGGAAGTTTTCAACTGTAGTCTCTTTAATTATTTTCTCAGTCCTTTTCTTTTTGTCTTCTTCTTCTGGGACCCCTATAATTCGAATGTTGGTGTGTTTAATGTTGTCCCAGAGGTCTCTGAGACTGTCCTCAATTCTTTTCATTCTTTTCTCTTTCTCCTGCTCTGTGGTAGTTATTTCCACTATTTTATGTTCCAGGTCACTTATTCATTGTTCTACCTCATTTATTCTGCTATTGATTCCTTCTATAGAATTTTTAATTTCAGTTATTGTGTTGTTCATCATTGTTTGTTTGCTCTTTAGTTCTTCTAGTTCCTTGTTAAATGTTTCTTGTATTTTCTCCATTCTATTTCCAAGATCTTGGATCATCTTTACTATCATTACTTTGAATTCTTTTTCAGTTAGACTGCCTATTTCTTCTTAATTTTTTGGTCTGGTGCGTTTTTACTTTGCTCCCTCATCTGCTGAGTATTTCTCTGTCTTCTCAGTTTGCTTAACTTACTGTGTTTGGGTCTCCTTTTCGCAGTTTGAAGGTTCATAGTTCCCGTTGTTTCTGGTGTCTGCTCCCAGTGGGTAATGTTGGTTCAGTGGGTTGTGTAGACTTCCTGGTGGAGGGAACTGGTACCTGTGTTCTGGTTGATGAGGATGGAACTTGTCTTTCTGGTGGGCAGGACCACATCCAGTGGTGTGTTTTGGGCTGTCTGTGAACTTATTATGATTTTAGGCAGCCTCTCTGCTAATGGTGGGGCTGTGTTCCTGTCTTGCTAGTTGTTTAGCATGGGGTTTCCAGCACTGGAGCTTGCTGGTTATTGCATGGAGCTGGGTCTTAGAGTTGAGATGGAGATCTCTGGGAGAGCTGTCACCGATTGATATTACGTGGGGCTGGGAGGTCTCTGGTGGTCCAGTGTCCTGAAGCTGGCTCTCCTACCTCAGAGGCTCAGGCCTGATACCCGGCCAGAGCACCAAGACCCTGTCAGCTACACATCTGAATAGAAAATGGAGGAAAAAAGAAACAAAGAAAAAATATATATTATAGAATAAAGTTATTAAAATAAAAAAGTTATTAAAATAAAAGATTTTAAAGTAGTTTAAAAAAATAAGATGAGAACCACAAAACCAATAGAGAAATCCACCAATGATAACAAGCCCTACAAACTATACAAAGATAAACATAAAAATAAGAAACTAGTCAGTCACATACAGGAAACCCCAAGTCTACAGTTGCTCCCAAAGTCCACTGCATCAATTTTGGGATGATTCATCATCTATTCAGGTATTCCACAGATGCAGGGTATAACAAGTTGTTTGTGGAGATTTAATCTGCTGCTCCTGAGGTTGCTGGGAGAGATTTTCCTTTCTCTTCTTTGTTCGCACAGCTCTTGGGGTTCAGCTTTGGATTTGGCCCCACCTCTGCATGTAGGTCTCCCTCTGGCATCTGTTCTTCGCCCAGACTGGAGAGGGTTAAAGGAGTGACTGGTTAGGGGGCTCTGGCTCACTCAGGCTGGGGGGAGGGAGGGGCAGAATGTGAAACAAGCCTGCGGCGGTAAAGGCCAGCGTGACATTGCAACAGCCTGAGGCGTTCCGTGTGTTCTCTTGGGGAAGTTGTCCCTGGGTCACGGCTCCCTGGCAGTGGCGGGCTGCACAGCCTCCCAGGAGGGGATGTGTGGATAGTGACCTGTGCTTGCACACAGGATTCTTGTTGGCTGCAGCAGCAGCCTTAGCGTTTCATGCCTGTCCCTGGGGTCCGCGCTGATAGCCGCAGCTCGCGCCTGTCTCTGAATCTCGTTTAGGCAGTGTTCTGAATCTCCTGTCCTCGTGCATCCTGAAACAATGGTCTCTTGCCTCTTAGGCGGGTCCAGAGTTTTCCCTGGACTCCCTCCCTGCTAGATGTGGCGCACTTGCCCCCTTCAGGCTGTGTTCATGCAGCCAACTCCAGTCCTCTACCTGGGATCTGACCTCTGAAGCCTGAGCCTTAGCTCCCTGCTCCCACCCGCTCTGGCAGGTGAGCAGACAAGCCTCTCGGGCCGGTGAGTGCTGGTCGGCACTGACCCTCTGTGCAGGAATCTCTCTGCTTTGCCCTCTGCACCTCTGTTGCTGTGCTCTCCTCTGTAGCTCTGAAGCTTCCCCCCACCCACCCCCCATTTCCACCAATGAAGGGGCTTCCTAGTGTGTGGAAACCTTTCCTCCTTCACAGCTCCCTCCCACTGGTGCAGGTCCCATCCCTATCCTTTTGTCTCTGTTTATTCTGTTTTCTTTTGCCCTGCCCAGGTACATGGGGAGTTTCTTGCCTTTTGGGAAGTGTGAGGTCTTCTTCCAGCATTCAGTAGGTGTTCTGTAGGAGTTGTTCCACATGTTCCACATGTGTTGTTCCACATCTTACTTCTCCGCCATCTTGAAGTGTCCTCTTTGCCTTTGCTTTTGATGTCATGAAAAAAAAAAAAAGTTATTGCCTTGACCAATGTCAGTAAGCTTTTTCTCTGTTTTCTGCCAGTAGTTTTACCATTTCAGGTCTCACATTTAAGTCTTTAATCTATCTTGGGTTGATTTTTACATATGGTGAGATAAGGTTCCAATTTCATGTAGATAATGCAGTTTTCCCAAAACCACTTGTTGAAGAGCTTTCCCCATTCTGTGTTCTTAGCACCCTTTCAAAGGTTAGTTGACTGTAAATGTGTGGATTTATTTCTGGGCCCTCTACTCTGTTTCATTGTTTTATATGACAGTTTTTATGCCAGTACCACACTGTTTCAAATACTGCAGCTTTGAATATATTTTGAAATTAGAGAATATGAAGCTTCCATCTTTGTTCTTCTTGCACAAATTTGCTTTGGCTATTCAAGTTCTTTTGTGGTTCCATATGAATTTTAGGATTTTTTTTTCTATTTCTGTAAAGAATACCATTAAAGTGCCATTAGAGTTATGATAGGAATCACACTGAATCTGCAGACCGCTTTGGGTAGTTTTGACATTTTAACAATATAAAGTCTTCCAATTCATGAACATAGAATGTCTTTCCATTTATATGCATCTTCTTTAATCTCTTCATCAGTGTTTTAAGTTTTCAGTATACTAGTTTTTTACTTCTTTGGTTAAGTTTATTCCTAAGTGTTTTATTTATTCTTTTTGTTGCTATTGTAAATGGGATTGTTCTCTTAATCTCCTTTTTAGATAGCTCATTGTTACTGTGTAGAAATGCCGTCAACTTTTGTATGTTAATTTTGTATCCTGCAACTTCACTGATGTTGTTATTAGTTCAGACAGTCTTTTTGTTGAGTCTTTATGGTTTTCTACATATGATCAAGCCATCTGCAAACAGAGATCATTTTACTTTTTACTTTCCAATGTGTATGCCTTTATTTCTTTTTATTGTTTAATTGCTCTGTCTGGGATTTCCAGTACTAGGTTGAATATAAGTGACAAAAAGGATGGTACAGAGCATCCTTGCCTGCACCAAATCTTAGTGGAAAAGCTTTTGGTTTTTCTCTATTGATTATGATTTTAGCTGTAGGCTTTTCATATATGGTCTTTATTTTACTGAGGTAAGTTTCTTCTATACCTATTTTGTTGAGACTCTTTATCATGAATGGACATTGAATTTTTGTCAAATGTTTTTTTCTGTATCTACTGAAAGATCATGTGGTTTCTATGTTTCATTCTGTTAATGTGGTATATCACACTGACTGATTTGTGTACGTTGAACTATCCTTGCATCTTAGAGATAAACCCCACTTGGTTATGGTGTATAGTTCTTTTAATGTGCTGTTTAATTTAGTTTGCTAGTATTTTATTGAAGATTTTTACATCTAGGTTCATTAGGGATGTTGACCTGTAGTTTTCTTTTCTTGTGGTGTCTTGTCTGACCCTGGTATCAGGGTGATCAGTATCAAAAAAAAAAACAATCAGTTTGGAAATGTTCCCTCTTCTATTTTTTTGGAAGAGCTTAACAGGGATTCATATAAATTAACTTTTAAAATCAAAATTAGTTAAGTAAAGCTGAAAATGTTTAAATTTTGAAAATAATGAAATATCACTCAATATTTTAATAAAAATATGGGCTTCCCTGATGGCGCAGTGGTTGAGAGTCCGCCTGCCAATGCAGGGGACACAGGTTCGTGCCCCAGTCTGGGAAGATCCCACATGCTGCGGAGCGGCTGGGCCCGTGAGCCATGGCTGCTGGACCTGCGCGTCCGGAGCCTGTGCTCCACAAGGGGAGAGGCTGCAACAGTGAGAGGCCCACGTACCGCAAAAAATATATATATATATATATATTTTAATAAAAATAAAACTATTTGCATTTCTAGCATTAAGTATCTCTTTTGTTACCAAGGTAAAGAATTAGTAACATGCTCCATGAATGTTCTGTCTAGACCTACATGTATGAATTGTTAAGTATTTCAGCCACCATGGGCAACTCTTGTGAATGTCATACCTCCAGAATCACAAACCAGAACACAAAGAAAATAGACTCTTGGCATTACAAAGAAATGATTGTTATGCAAAAGTAGATTGCATTCACACTATCTAAAAAGGGAAAATTTGACAGTTAATAACTTTCTCTTATCTCTTTCCTAAGCTCACCAGTGCTCATCAAATCTTCCCCTTACTTCAGAGAAACACTTGCTTCTGACATGAGCAGTGGAACAGCCAACTAACCTTCACAACATTCAAGTGCAATCATCTTTGTTTTGAGCACATAGGACAAGAAAGGTGGACAACGATATTCCCTGGATCTGAACAGTTTAGTCAGAAGAGCTGTTGTTTTAGAGTGACATATGCTACATTATACCAGTCTTCAAGGTTGAATCTCAAGTGACTAAGACCCATGTGTCCTTTAATAAATTTAGCATTGTGGTGTTTGTGATATACAGAGCTTACTAAAGCATAGCTGCTGGGTCACAGGCTCTTGCCTGGGCCAAGGATGGTTCCACCATAAAGACTATAATTTGACAAGAGAAAGAGACATATAAATCATGAATTATAGCAGAGACTAAATGAAGGAGTGCTGTGATAGAAGAATAACAATACTCAAATTTTATTGGCTCCCTATGTCCCACTCTTACAAGTGCTTTATGTATGTTATTTCATTTGAACCTCACAGAATAATAAGTGAAGATTGCAAAATACAGAATTGAGGCACAGAAACATTAGGTAGCTTGCCCTCTTATGTGAATGCCAGTCAGAGGTCATGTTTTTAAGTAGACATTTGCTGGATATAGTAGTTTGCCAAATTTTATTTTAAACTTTTAAATAGATGTTCACTGAAAGACATATTTTTTCTTTATCATTATGCTCTTGTCAGGTTTTGCATTTTCAAGGAAAAAATTCAGCTCTGCGTGTGCGTGTGTACTTGTGTGTGTTTTCCTAGAAATAGGGTCTTTGGTTTTTATCAGCTAAGTCTAAAACGTATATGGAAATGGCAAAGGCCAAAAATAGTCATGAAAATCTTATAGAAGAGCAAAGTTGGAAGATTTACACTATTGGATATCAAGATGTATCATAAATCAACAGTTATTAAAATAATATGGTATTCAGAAAAGGAGAAACAAATCAAGGGAATGTTGCAGAGAATTCAGAAACAGGCCTATACCCAAAAGGAATTTTGATTTATGATAAAAATGAACCTGCTTAGGGTAGAGGAAGGGCAGCCATTTCAATAATGATGATGGGTCATTGGATATCTGTATATGAAAATAAATGAAATTTTATTCTCATCTCATATCATATCCAAACATCAATTCCAGGTGGATTGTAGTTCTAAATGTGAAAATGCTTCTAGAAGATAGCATGGGAACATATCTTTCTGACCTCGAGGGATGAAAAGATATTTTTAAAACAGAACATCAAAGCACTAATCATAAAGAAAAAGACTTACAAATTAGACTACATCAAAATTAAGTTCTGTTTATCAAAAGACATCATTAACAGAGAGAAAAGTTAAGCCAGAATGTGGCAGAAGACATTTTCAATAAATATATCTTGTAAGGTTGCATATCCAGAATATATAAAGAACTCTTACAAATCAGTAAGAAAACAACAGATGACACAATAGAAAAATGGGCAAGAAATTTGAGCAGACACTTCAGAAGAGAGATTATCCAAATGGCCAGCAGACATGAACATGTGCTAAACCTTATTAGTCATGAGGGAAATGCAAGTCAAAACCTTAATGAGATATAACAACACATTCACCAAAGTGGCAAAACTTTTGTAAATGATCACAATACCAAGTGTTGATATGGATTTTTTTTTTTTTTTTTTTTTTGCAGTACGTGGACCTCTCACCGTTGTGACCTCTCCCGTTGCGGAGCACAGGCTCCGGACACGCAGGCCCAGTGGCCACGGCCCACGGGTCCAGCTGCTTCACAGCACGCGGGACCGTCCCAGACCGGGGCACGAACCAGCACCCCCCGCATCGGCAGGCGGACCCCCAACCACTGCGCCACCAGGGAAGCCCCCCGATATGGATTTTGACCTCTTGTACTTTGGTGGTGCAAATGTAAATTGATACAACCACTTTGGAAAATTTATTTGCAATATATATTACACCTGAAAAATTCTTATTCAATGATCTAGGAATCTAACTCCTATACCCAGGAGAAATGCGTATATGTGTGCATCAAAACAATGGACAAAATGTTCATAGCAGTATTATTTGTAATAGGCCCAAATTGTTCATCAATGGTAATGTGGATAGATAGATTGTGGTATCGTTATACAATGAATGATGTTCCACAATGAAATGAATGAACTACAACTCTATGCAACAGCCTGGGTGAATTTCATCGATATTATATTGCATGAAAGAAGTCAAACCAAAAAGCACATTCTACTTTATAAAGTTAAAAAAAATGCAAACTAATCTATGGTGCAGATGTTAGGATTGTGGCTACGTTTGGGGTGGAAGAGGAATAATGACCCAAAGCGGGCATGAGGTGAGTCTCCGGGATGCTGATATGTTACACTTCTGGGCCTAAGGAGGCCCCTGTGTAGAAATCTATCAAACTGTACAGTTACGATTTATTACTTTTCAGTAAACAATACCGTGAATAAAAATGTGTTAATGCTGTGAAGGAAATAAACAATGATGGAATAGAGAATATCTAGAGAAGAGAGGTCAGGGAAAGGCTTTCTGAGGAGGTGACATGAGTTAAGTCCTAGAAGATAAGAAAGAGGCACACGGCTGGGGGAAACCCTATGCCCTCTGCAAAGGTGAGTGAGTTTCACTTTTGCATGGATGGGGTAGTTGTGTGCTGAATTCATTAGTGTGTTTGTCATCTATTGAAGAACAAGGCCCTATGACACAAAATAGATGCATTTTGATGGACTGCAGAACTAGGGAAGATTCAGAAATAGGAGATGCTGCTCAAGGGATGTACATGTGTAGCGAAGACATAGCTGAGAAGAGAGAGCCCTGAGGTATAGTGTGAGGGCACTGATTCAGTGAGAGGAAGGAAAGACGGGAGAGATGATAAAGAAAGAAAGGAGAAGGTGGAACTTAGTCTTAGCCTCCTTCACTACTTCACCTATCCTGATCTCAGACATCAAGTGGTAGAATCAGGGCCAAAAAATTAAGGAAAAAATGACGAGGAAAGAAGAAAGCACCTAAGGTTAGCGTGTGTGCAGACCTGTTTATGAGTGCACATCAGCAAACGCACATGAGGAAACTGAGCAGACAGGACATACATAAGCAGAGGGTTTAGGAAGGTGAGAGGGAAAGGAGGGGCTCCACTAATACAGATGATGTGAAAATAGATACAGAGGTTTGTTTGACATCATTTGGGAAAAAAGTTAACTGTTTTATAGACACTTCTCACCTTTTAATAAAATTATTTCATGCACAAAACTTAAGAACGGATGGGCCAAAAGGGAAACGCAAAGAAAAAAAAGCCTTCAGAATGCCTGCCTGTGTACGATCTTTGATATAATGAAGGACTGAATTAGAATCACATTCAGGAACAATGACAATGCTAAAAGAAAAAGAAAAAAATTCATTCTGTACTGGGCTTCACTAACATTTTTGCATCATTTAGAAAGCACCTGATATGTTATTCCTATGCATAAATAGATTTTACATACAAGTCTTGAGGATAGGTATATTCATGGCTTAGGCTAAAAAGTACAGACTAAAGAAAGTAGAGTCTGAACTTCCGAGCATCATAATAACACAAAGACACATTCACACGCAGCTAAGTCTGGCTGGTATTTGAGAGAATGCCAGTGTAATTAATCAGTTCTCTCCAATGTTTACTTCAGCTATCTGTTGTGCACAAAACGGCTCAAATTAGTTTTGGTAGTAGAAATGGTCTGAAATCCAAAGACAGTTCACATTACTGTTCTAAAATTATAACAGTGCAACACTGTAAATTTTACTTTTCCAGGTGTGAACCAGATGCTATAAGATTATTGTAAGTTACATTTTCTTCTGCAAAGGCTTTCTTTTCAACATATTCTCAAACATTACATAGTGATGATTCACACTTATGTTGAACACATTCCAAATTGTGTATGTAGGAAGTACTTCTAACAAAAATCAAACAAAGGCTTTTGAAGGTTTCTTTAATTGGTGTTTTATTGGGTGTCATTTTTTTTTAGCATTTCAGGAGAACAAGCTGAAAACAAAACATAGTGCTAGGATATTAAAATTATTAACAAGTATTAACTTAGAGTTTGTAAAGAGTTAAAAAAAGTAATAAGGCATATTTTTATTTATAGAACCCTTATTACATGAAGTAATATTCAGCTCATTGCAATAAGAGATGGGATAAACAGGTATGAAATAGTTAGGAAAAGAAATCTGATATCGTAAAATATACAAATGACAAACCCCGGTGTCTTTAGTAAACTTGTATATAGACCAAACATAACAAAGAGATTAATAAATACATAATATACATTTTTATGGTCAGGCTGAACAGAAATAAATTTAATTTTATTACCCAATGGATAAAACTAAGGAAATATTTGGACTTCTTTCCCCAAATTTCCCACTAGGACTATGTTCTAAAAATAAGTATTATAAAAATACAGTATACCTTTATCATACAGAAAACATAGAGCTGTGAGTGAGGCGGTGACAGATATTGTCATGTCACAACAGGGGGACTAGTGTAAGTCCTAAATGAGGGAAAGCCCTTGAGGCGCATTAGTACGTCCTGCAGTGACCGAAACTCCGTTATGGGAAGAGTAATGGGGATTTTTCTAGGCTACTTGAGATGTGACAGTACTGTAGCAGAATCCTCCCTTTGACTGTACTTACTAGTTTCCAATGACTACAGCAGAGAAATTTCACCCTGTGGCTTTTCCTATTCTAGGAAAACCAGGTATCTTAGCAGAATAGCCCTGGCTCTGAGCTAATTTCTTCCATGCCAGTGATGTATTTGCCAGACATATGCTGGGGAGAAGCTTCTGTATGCTGTCTACTACGCAGTTATCACGATCTCATTAGACAAGATCTCCAGGTTCACACCCATGACGACCCCCTCAAGATAAACACCCCCCCACCTCACCCCCTCCCTTTTACCATTTCCCCATTTCTGCTTCCTCTCCGCCTGGCGCTCTTTCTCAGACCCTCATTTCCACCTATCACTCTCTGTTACTCTTTTCTCATCTCTCCTCCTCCTTCCCAACTTATTTTTTCCCTCTTTTTGTCTACTTTTTCCTCTGTTTTCTTCATTTCCTCCATTTTTCCCCATTTATTCCTCCATCTTCCCCAGGTCCTCTCCCCTGACCCTTGTTCTATCCTAGCTTCCCTTCTCTCTATTTCCCCTGTCTCTCCCATCTACTTGGGGTATTCTTTTGGGATTTGGAGGGATGAATTCTCTGGGCAAGGGTACTTCTCTGAGCATATTCTCCACAGAGCCTATTTCAGCAGCTCTGCTCAGTGTCACATCATTTGCCCCACTACACATCTCACGCTTGGCCCAACCTGACCCTTTGTAACCCAAACACATTATTCCCTTTGGGAAGGTAGAGTGATTAGAGAGGTAAACACCTTATAGGAAATCAAAATCCTACTGATTTATTGCCATCAGCAACACATTTAGGCCAGATTGTCAAGGGCCCTCCCTCTTCAGGGTCCCCTGTTTTTCAGGCTTCTGATTGATTTATGCTTAAAACCCATAAATTGTTTTCTGCAAAATAAGAGATAAAAAGACAATTTTATCTCATTAAAATGGAAACTGTTCCTTTGAAAATCTGGCCAGAAATGTTGGTGGAATTGCTCTATTCATCAAGGCTCAAAAGACCCAGAGACTGATCATCCTTAGGAGAAAACAACACCGGTGCTGTGGCTACAGTCTAACGATTGAGATAGAAGATGTCAGAGCCAGCAACTGATGTCCCTGTGATGGGTTACCAGGGCTTGCATATAGGAATGAAATGGTTCGGGTAAACTAAGCCTAAAGTATGCAAATATATCATCTTCTCACTACTCTTCTCATGTATGTAGGAAATAGTTCACAGTCAGACTCAGGAAAGAAGGCCCCTTGAGCTCTGGTGGTAGGTGCTCTGCTCATGAAGTGAGGGCCAACATGGCCCCAGGCATCCACAGATCACCCCTCCACAACAATGTTAACAGCTGTCTGGTGATGAAAACTGAGCTACTGGTTTATGTACCTACTTTTTCCATCTTTCAAAATAACTAACTGTTTGATGCTGACACTATGAATTCTTATGATAAAAATAGGAATTAAAAATAGTGCTTCTCTGTGTTATTCTTGAAAGAATTTCAGATGAAGCCAAATTCTCTCATGCTGCTCAAATCAGACAAGAAGTTATTGCCTTTATGTTTCCTTACTGAATCCCATTAGCTGTTTCATGATTCACTATTTGGTATGTGATCATGGCCTTCTTTTCTATGATTATCCCAAATTAAAGTTTACATTGTCTGCTTTTTTTTTCAGATTTTCTTATTGGATGAAAGAAAACATACTTAGCATTCAGTGGGAATTATGGTAATGAAAATGACCCTAGCCAGCCATCCTGGCATTAAAACTATGTGGCTTGCTAATTATAAAAGGAAAAAAAAAGCCATTATGTCAGATTAAGACCTTCATCTCTTAATGGGCAGCAAGCTCAGAGTTTCTTTGTCTGAAGGATATTTTCACATAAATTGTTCCCTTTGTATCTGAGTCCAAGGATTCTGCTTTTGTTACTTGAAAAATTCAATAGAAATGTCTAGCAATACAAGAAATATTTTTAAAGAGGTAAAGGCACTATCTGAAAATAAAAAGAATGCTAATTACTTGTTTAAAGTGCATAAGAATTTAGTTTCAAGTTATATATATATGTATACAAACATACACATACACATATAAAATCTCATGACACTTAAAATTTTCCCAAATGATCATAGAATGTTCACATGGAACAAGACTTTGGAGATCATCCAGTGGTTCTCAGATTTAGCTCAGGTCAGAAACACCTGGAAGGTTTGTTACAAAACAAATGGTAGGCTCACCCCCACAGTTTCTGGTTCAGCAGAATTTGCACTTGGAACAAGTACAGGTGATACTGTTGCTGCTGGTCCAGGGACCACAATGTGAGAACCTCTGACCCAGGCAAACCCCCTTGATTTACAAACTAAAAACCTGCAGTTTCAATAAACTGTCCAATGCTAAATATATGAGTAGATGAGGTGAGAGAGGAACCTGGTTCTTCTTGCTCCTACTTCCATTCTTGATCTTCTACATGAGTGTTTCTCAAACTCTAACGTGCATACGAATGACCCCCCGGGAAACTTGTTAAAACACAGTCTGTAATTCGGTGGGTCTGGGGAGAGACTTGGGCTTCTGCATTTCTAACAAGCTCTCAGGTACTGTCCTTGCAGCTGATCCACAGATATACTTTAAGTAGCTAGATCCTGCACTGTCATGCAATAGTGCTGTCATCTTTATGTTAATTACTTACACTCAAAAAATGTAGAACAGATATTCTTTTTTTTCCCTAATAGATTTTATTTTAGAGTAGTTTTATGGTCACAGCAAAAATGAGCAGAGAGTACAAAGAGTTCCCATGTACTCCCCTCTTCCATTCCTCCTCACTGCTCCCTACACAACCTTGCCCACTATCGACATCCCCCAGCAGAGTGGTACATTTGTTACAATTGATGAACCTACATTAATGCATTATTATCACTGAAAGTCCATAATCTACACTAAGGTTCACAATTGTAAGTTCTGTGAGTTTGGACAAATGTATAATGGCATTTATCCACTATTACAGTACCATGCAGAATAGTTTCACTGCCCTAAAAAGCCTCTGTGCTCTATTTGTCTCTCCCTCCCCACAAACCCTGGCAAACACTGAACCTCTTACTGTCTCCATTGTTTTGCCTTTTCTAGAAGGTCATGTAGTTGGGATCATATAGTATGTAGACTTTTCAGATTGACTTCTTTCACTTAGGTTCCTCCATGTCTTTTCACAGTTTGATGGCTCATTTCTATGTAACACTGAATAATATTCCATTGTCTGGATATAGCACTTTGGAAAGCATGACTTTACTTGCTTAATGGGTGTGTTGGAATGTAGGAGCTTAGATTTAAAGGAACCATGATCCTCTGACACTTCTGACTTAGAACAAAAGCTAGAATGTATCTGTAGATTTTAGATTTTATTGCTATCGCTACATCTAACATCCACCCAAACTTTCCATTTTTCGTTTGTCTAAATTCAGATTTTATCAGCTTTCTAGTTTAATAAAAGTAATTTCCAAATTTCTACTTATCCTTTAGTATATACCACTCCAATAGTTTTTTCTTAAGTCAGTATTATCTTTTTCAAATGTTATCCACACAGTTTGCCTCAATGTTTTGTTTTTCAAACATACATAAATACCTCACTGTCATAATTAGACATTGCCTGGTTCTCCATTGCCTCTACAATAAATTATTAATGCCTTACTGGCCCTATTTAAAAAATGGATCTATCCATTCAAGTACTGAAGGACATCTTGGTTGCTTCCAAAGAATGTCCATGTGCAGGTTTTTGTGTGGATATGTCTTCAACTTCTTGGGGTAAATACCAAGGAGTGCAATTGCTGGATCATATGGTAAAAGTTTTGTGAGAAACTACCCAACTGTCTTCCAAAGTGGCTGTACCATTTTTCATTGCCACCAGA
Organism: Leucopleurus acutus; assembly: GCF_964270905.1. Lineage (NCBI taxonomy): Eukaryota > Metazoa > Chordata > Mammalia > Artiodactyla > Delphinidae > Leucopleurus > Leucopleurus acutus. Next base: position 75,621,995 of record NC_139145.1, on the reverse strand, counting down.
AATGAATGAGGGTTCCTGTTGCTCCACATCCTCATCAGCATTTGGTGGTGTTAGTGTTCCAGATCTTGACCATTCTAATAGGTACGTAGTAATATCTCATTATTATTTTAATTTGTAATTCCCTAATGATATATGATTTTGAGCATCTTTTCATATGCTTATTTGCCATCTATATATCTTCTTTGGTGAGGTGTCTCTTAAGGTCTTTGCCCATTTTTTAATTGGTTGCTTTTTAAAAATTTTTGAGTTTTAAGAGTACTTTCTATATTTTGAATAACAGTTCTTTATAATATAGGACTTTTACAAGTATTTTCCCCCAGTCTGCAGCTTGCCTTCACATTCTCTTAATAGATATTAATTTTGGGGGAGCAGAAGGCATCATTTCTTGCTTAGGTTTTTATTCTTTCATAAAGTTAAGCTTTGCTGATTAGCAATAATTCTATGTCAAGGAAGTATATGAATTATTAAAAATATCTTTTACACTAACTCTTTTATTACTTCAGAAAAGGAAGAGTACTTTAAATATGCTGAGTATTTTTGTGGCTGTGTTAAAGCTATTTTAATGAAGAGTTATTTAGTGGTCATTACTAGCTTGTATATATATCTATTCATTCGACAGCATTTATTATTAAGCACTGTCCCTGTGCTAGGAACTTGGAACAGGTGAGTCATAGACCCAATCTCTGTCATCAAGCCTAGTTAGGAAGGGGAGTGTAAAATGCAATGCAGAGTGTACTGTGGTAGGTGTTAGCACAAGCAATATCTACAGGATGGAAAGCGTACTGGAAGGAAAGTGTATTTAGGGATGATTTTCCAGAGGAGGTAGCTTCTGAGCTGGATTTAAAAGTACACATGGGAGTTTGACAGGGGCTGGGAGAGGGGGGAAGCAGACATTCCAGTCTGAGATGTCATAGAACTTAAGACCTGAAAAGCAAAGGCCTGAGCACACAGCGTTATTGGAAGTCTACATTTAGGTAGACAAAGGAGGAAGAGAAAGCAAAATAGAGATAGGGCTTTTTCAGAGACTTGGGAGAAACTACTCTCCAGAGCTAACTTTAAAAATGAAATAGAATCGGTTGTTCTTGTACTCCAGCAGATGTGAACAACGAGCACCTAGCTTCTTATCTGTTCTGTAGTCTACAGGAAACCCAACACACGGTTAGCTCAAAAGGACTCATTGCTAAGGCAGACACACACTGACTAAACTTTGGGGATTCATATAAATTTAAAAGTTGTAATTTTAAAAACACCATCTCTCTTAAGCAATTAAAATGTAAACTAATGGATGAACATCTATTTTAAGTGTGGTATACTTTAAAGCAATCCAATGAAACAGAATCAGTCGGTTAGAGTGAAAACTTTGGGAGTACAGAGACTGTGAGTTAAATTCATAAGCTCCTAAAGTTTAATTAACAAGTATTTTTACTTCTAATCTCGCCTTTTACTTCTTTTAAAATGCATATGTGTTTTTTAAAGAAAGGTCTTCTTTTCTCTCCACATTTATTCTCAACTTAGCTCAGTTGCAAACCCGTGGTCTTTTGGCAGCTCACTTCTCTTTAGGGAGCGATCGTTCTCTGACTCAGACATTTCTGCCTTTTCCCCATTCTCGTGTAAGACCTCTACCTAAATTTTCCAGCTATATATCAGCTAAAATATCCCTTCTTTCCTGTGTGGCTAATTCACTTCTCTCCAGTTTATTTTCTACTCTGCAGTTTCCCCGTCCTTCCTTGGAAGAAAGACGTTTTATAGAACTTTCTTAGCTCTCCACATATCTATGTACAGTGATTTAGAGTTATATTGCAAATTTTCCTCCAATATGATTTTTTTAGATTGAGAGAGAATACTGGTAAATATCCAGAATCTCTTCAAATGTAACCTTGACTTGAATTTATTACATGCCAGTTAATGAATTTTCCTGTTTTCTCTCTAAACTTTTGTCACCATGAACATTTAAATACTTAACATTGTTACCAATTTAAAGATTATTCAGTATTTAACACAGCTAAAATCATACTTATGGACTGGCTATCATGTCAATTCAAAAATAATTAACTATAAAAAAATAATATATAGAAAAATAAACTTTTGACACCATCTGGCAGAAGGAAGGAAATAATAATGATAAGAGCATTAATTAATGAAATTGAAAACAGGAAAACAATAGAGAAAACCAATGGGACAAAAAGCTGGTTTTTGAAAAATTCAGTAAAATTGATAAATCTCTAGCAAGACTGACAAAGATAAAAAGAGAGAAGGCACAAATCACCAATATCAGGAATAAAACAGGGGCTATCAATACAGATCCTGCAGGCATCAAAATGATAAAGGAATACTACAGACAACTTTATGCTCATAAATTTGACAACTTAGAAGAAATGGACTTGAAAATGACAAGCTCTAAAACTCAGCCCAGGTGAAATAGGCAACCTGAATAGTCCTACAAACACTAAATTGAGTTAGTAATTTAAAAGATCCTGAAAAACAGAAAAAAAATCTCTAAGCGCAGATGGTTTCACTGGAGAATTCTACCAAACATTTAAGTAATTAACACCAATTTTATACAATCTCTTCCAGAAAATAGAAGAGGAGGGAACATTTCCCAGCTCATTTTATGAGGCTAATACTACCCTGATACCAAAATCAGACAAAGATAGTACAGAAGAAGAAAACTACAGGCTACAATATCTCTCATGAACTAGATGTAAAAATCCTCAACAAAATATTAGCAAATCAAATCCAGCAATGTATAAAAATAATTGTATACTAGGACCAAGTGGGATTTATTCCACACATGCAAGGCTGGTTCAACATTTGAAAATCAGTGTAATCCACCATATCAACAGGCTAAAGAAGAAAGCTCATATTATCATACAGTATTTGACAAAATCCAGCACTTAATTATAATAAAAAAAAACTCAGCAAACTAGGAATAGAGGGGAAACTTATTCAACTTGATAAAACCCATCTACAAAACACCTATAGATAATATACTTAATGGTGAAAGAGTCAAGGCAAGGATGTCCATTCTCACCATTCTTATTCAACATAGTACTGGAAGTTCTAGCTGCTGCAATGAAGGAAGGAAGGAAGGAAGGAAGGAAGGAAGGAAGGAAGGAAGGAAGAAAGGAAGGAAGGGAGGAAGAGAAAGAAAAATATTAGACACATACATGTTGGAATGGAATACATAAGACTGTCTTGGAAAATGACGTTGTGTAGAAAATCCTAAGGAATCTACAAAAATTCCTAAAACTGATAAGTTTAGAAAGGTTGTAGGATACCAGATCAACACACAAAAATTAATCACATTGCTATATATAAACAAGGAATATGTGGAAACCAAAATCTAAATCACATACCATTAATAATTTTTCCAAAGAAAATAAAATACTTAGGTAAAACCTAACAAATCATACACAGCATCTGTATGCTGAAAGTTACAAAATATTGATGAAAGAAATCAAAGAACTAAATAAATAGGGAGACATACTGCATTCATGGATTGGAAGTCTCAATATAATAGAGATGTCAATTATCCTCCAATCAATCTGTAGGTTCAAATAATTCCTACCAAAATTCCAGCAAGGTTTTTTGCAAGCATAGACAAGACAAGCCTATTCTAACATTTACATGAAAAGGCATAGGTCCTAGAATAGCTAAAATAATCTTGAAAAAGGAATAAGTTAGAAGGAATAAATATACCCAATACTCAGGCCTACTATGTAGATACAGTAATCAAGACACTGTGATACTTGTGCAAAGATAGACATAAGGATTAATGGAACAATATAGAGAACTCAGAAATAGATCCCCACAAAACATGCTCAACTAATATTTAACAAAAGTCCAAAAGTATTTCAATGGAGAAAGGTTAGCTTTCTTAACATATGGTGCTGGAACACCACACAGGAAAGAAAAAATGAATCTCAACTTAAATCTCACACCTTATACAAAAATTAACCCAAAATGTGTCACAGACTTAAATGTGAAACATAAAACTATAAAACTTTTAGGGAAAAAAATAAATCTTTGGTAACATATTCATAACAGAATATCTGATAACAGATGTGGCCAGGTAAGAGTTCTTAGATTTGATACTGAAGTCACAACCCATAAAAGGTAAAATTAATTAACTGAACCTCATCAAAATTTTAAAATTATCCTCAGTGAAAATCTGTTAAAAGGATGGAAAAACAAGCTACAGACCTGGAGAAAAATTTTCTGAACCATCTACCTGACAAACGACTAGCATCTAGAATATATTGCAAACACTCAAAACTCAACAGTAAACAAATAATCCAATTAGAAAATGGGCAAAAGACATGAACATGTATTTCACCATATATAGTAGATGACAAATAATTCCATGAACATGTACCAGCCATTAGGGATATGCAATTTATAGCCACAGTAAGATATCAGTACATACCTATCAGAATGACTAAAGTAAAAAAATAGCAACAATATCAATTGCTGGCAAGGATGAAGAGAAACTGAATTACTTTCACATTGCTGCTGAGAATGAAAAATGGTATTAATACTCTAGAAAATAGTTCAGCAGTTTCTTATAAATCTAAATATGCAACTAGCATATGACCCAGTAATTGCATTGGGGAAATCGCAAAGAAATGAAAACTTCCGTTCACACAAAAACATGTAATGGATGTTTTATTCATAATACCCCCAAACTAGAAACACCCGTGTCCTTCAACAGGTGAATAGTTAAACTGTGGTCCATCCGCATCACAGAATATACTTACAAAGAGGATACACTTGACAATTTGAATGAATCTCTAGGGACTTACACTGAGTGAGAAAAAAAAAATCCTGAAAGATTATATACTGTATAATTCCATTTATATAATATTATTAATATGCTAAAATTATAGAAAGAAGAACTGATTACTGGTTGCCAGTGTGCAGGGGTGGGGGTAGGTGAGTGTGGCTATAAAAGGCAACAAGAGGGAAATTTGCCTGTATTAATATCAATATGCTTGTAGAGATGTTGTCCTGTAGTTTTGCAAGCTGTTACCACAGAGGGAAACTGGGTAACAAGTACACAGATCTCTCTGAATTATTTCTTAAAGCTTCATGTGAATCTCTAATTATCTCAAGTTAAAAGTTTAAAAAAAGCAGTTTTAATCTTTTCCTATTTTCTAATTATTTAATAAACTTTTTATCAATACCAAAAAAAGATATAGGAAGCAAATTATGATTTTATGGAGAGGCAAAGAGGAATTATTAATCTAATTTATGAAATATTGACTAATACTCCATAATACTAATTATCTGTATTGTAAACCTGAAGCCCCATATGGGAAATTGCAAGACAAACATGACATTGTCTCCTCAGATCTTATATGGAACAAGATGGTGTATTAGAAACTAAAAATATATTGGATGTGAATACAATCTCAGACTTTACATAGAGAATATTAACAAAGTAGCATTTCTCACTTAATCTGCAAATTATAGCTTTAAGTAGTGTTTCTTCTGTCATCAATGCACAGGCTTATTAATGAGTTTTATTCTCTGATGATGACATATTTATTAACATCAAGATAGTTAATGTGGATTGTTTGGTTATTGAAACGATTCTATAATGCAAAATGAAAATCTCAGCATTTCCCTGCAGAGAAAAATAATTGTAAAATACAATCTAGAAATTGAAACCTAGGATTAGATGCTGAGGCCATGAAATCTTCTTTACTCTTTGCACCATCTATATGGATCTGGACACTTTAGATATCATGCATTTATGTCTTGTTATCAATTAATTTATTTAATTCTGTATTCACTTATTCAACTAACATTTACTGAGAACATAGCATGTGCATAAAATTATGCTCAGCACTGAAGTAGAGCAGACAGGTAAATAACACTGCACCCTCAAGTAGACTTCAAAGTAACACACATCCAGAAACAACAGCATAAAACAGAAAGTCTTAAATGCCCTAAGATATAGGCCATGTAAGCCAAGAACAGTCAGTGTTCAGAGGAAGTGAGTCTTTCCAGCCTAGAGAAACTGGCAAAGGCTTTATGGAGAAAATGATGCCTGGTGTAATCTTAAAGGAGGCTAGGTTCAAACAGCCTGAGAGAGTGAAGGTTTAGAACAGAGGAGTCAAGGCCCTCTGGAATTGCCAGGGAAGCCTGAAGCCATCTAGGCTGTTAAAGGGATGGCCTGAATTCTATCTCCAACAACTGTCAGTAAAGCTTGCTTGGATTCCCAGGGACAGGTCAGCGACTAATTTGAAAAGACATTTCTTCAGCCTTTCAGCACATTTCTGACTGATACCTATTTCCTTATCTATAAAATGAACTTTACAGAAATGAAGGAACTACAAATATCTAAAGTACCTAAATAAATATATTTTTAAAATATTTTTATTGACAGTGAAGATAGAATAAGAGAAAGTTGACACAGGGGTAGCAGTCAGATAGGAAATCATTTATAAGCATGAATACTGTAGGGGCTTAGGGTTTAAGGATGGCAGCACTGAAGCACTAGGAAAATTTTGCATTTCCTGGTGGGATCTAAAGAAAAAGAAAGAGAAATTAATACTCATCATCCTAGGGCAGTGTATAAGGAGTAGATCTTTACCCAGGTCAGTGGGAAGATCTATCAGATGTAAATTTCTTTCAGTCTGTGGCTGTTTGTACCTGGTGAAGTTCAGGCTGGTAAATAATTTAAGTGCATATGTTATCTACCATTAATCCTCTAAGGAGTTTCAGATGCTTAGATTTTTTCATTTGCATATTAGTTAATTTGGAACATCCTTTTTGAATCTCATCCACACATTTTCATATTAGTTGGGTAGTAAAGTCTTAATGTCAGGCAGTGTCTGCTCCCAAATTTTAATTTTCTCTTTCCCTGTTCCCCAGAATCTGGATGCCCTGGTGAGTGAGTGAGTGAGTGTGTGAGTGTGTGTGTGTGTGTGTGTGTGTGTGTGTGTGTGTGTTGGTGTCAGGAGGAGAGAAGGAATAAATAAAGGAAGGTAACCGTGTCACATATGCACTATTGGAAAACTGATCTTAAATTTCTTTTAAACCCTAACCACTTCCAATAACTAGAAAATAATTTTCATCTTAGTAAAAAAATCAAATTTAATGTGCCCTACAATTTTAAAGCAGTGTTCAGTTTGACTGAGTGTTGATCAAATTCCAAACATAACTGAGTTATCAATTTCCTCGAATAATTTTTTTTTTTTTTTTTTTTTTTTTTTTTTTTGCGGTACGCAGGCCTCTCACTGTTGCGGCCTCTCCCGTTGCGGAGCACAGGCTCCGGACGTGCAGGCTCAGCGGCCATGGCTCACGGGCCCAGCTGCTCCGCGGCACATGGGATCTTCTCGGACCGTGGCACGAACCCGTGTCCCCTGCATCGGCAGGCGGACTCTCAACCACTGCGCCACCAGGGAAGCCCTCCTCGAATAATTTTTAAAAGCTCAGGTTTTGACCTTGAAAATAAAATACTTGACCTTTATTATGCCCCACCTCTAATTTGACTAATTGGTGACATAATAAAAACAACATATATGTAAGGTCTTTAAATGTTAGCACGAAGACCTTTCCTGCTCCTCCTACTTTCTAATTCCATACAGATATTGTGAATTCATGCAACAGACCTGTTTGAATCAGCACTTTTCAAAAAAAGAAAGTTTCAGAGCAACAAAGAGTGTTTTTAACTTAGCCTGATGAGCTGTATTTCAAACAGCTATGTAGATAGGCGGCTTGAGTCATTTGCTTACACACACACACACCCACCCACCCACACACACACACACACACACACACACCCCTACCGCTTTGATGATCACAAACCAAACCCTTATAATCACAAGGTTGCAGGACTGAACTTCTTGGAAGACATGCCATCTAAGAACCCACAACTTCACAGAGAAGTTTAATTACTACATTGTCCCATGGAGCTTACCCTCAACTCTGATAAGTAGATTTCATGTTAACTTTATAAACAGAGTGTCTAAACTATTACTGCTCAGGACTTTAAAATTGCTATATGTTTTCTCAAGGAATCAGTCCCAAAACAAAGAACCCCCCCCAAAAAAAAAACAGTTTATAAGCTGATATGGTGATGTCAAATACCAGATACAACACAAAAATATCCGGTATGAATTTTCTTCTGCATGTGAAGGTCTAGTTCACTCACCTGAATAAACTGGCTTCTGATATACATTACATCATGAGTATGAGATCAGAATTTTCTTCCTTAGATATACTTAATGTAGAAATACTTGGAGCCTGTGTTTTTTGAATAGCTGTAGTTACAATGATGTTAAAGTATGTGTGGCCATTTGAGTATTATTGAGTACAAAGTTTTAAAGCATTGGTTCTGAATTGTGAGTTGTTCCACATTAGACAAATCACCCCACACCAAGAAGCCTGATACTTGCTCTCGGGGACCAAATTGGTAACTCTTTATCCAGACACTTAGGCTTTCTCTTGAAATCTGTGATTACCTCGGTGTCCAAGTAGGAATTGAAAGGTAGTTAAAAAAAATAGTAAAGGCAACACAGGAGACCTAAGCATCCAAGGAAACGGATTGTTCTCTATCTTTTACAAGTGTTAACAGATTGGAATTGTAGGTTTGTAGTTTTTGGCAAGCATGCTTATTTTGTACTGACAGAGGTATTTGGCTTTGGAAAGTGTGTTTGGGTCAGGTAGACACACAACCCAGGCCATCCATCACTAAGAGAGTTTGGTAGGTCAAGGAGAACAGGAATTCCCCCAGGATATGTAGCAAAGAGAAGTCCCTGGATGAGCAGGTGTCTACGGTGGCAGGTACCCATGGCCCGAGTGCCCATAGTGATCTCAGGCCATTATCTCCTCCCCCACGCCGAGACATATATTTGCAAATTGCAGTGTGACCCAGACCTTCCCCACTGTGTTCCTTCCCACAATCACCTTGAAAAGTGGGAAGAGGTCCACTGCAGGTCTGGGCTGGCCTTGAACATTAAGATACACCCTGAGCAGGTGGGCAATTCTAGGTGCTGTTCTGGGCAGTCCCAGCGATCTCACAAGACTTATGAGAGTGCGAGTCTCCCACAGTGGTCGGGTCACGCCATCCGCACTCCTCCAGCAGTGGCCATTCTGTTCTGATATATAGGACAGTACAGACTGGCCATGCAGTGGCTGTGATTCAGGAGATGAGGACAGATGACAATATGTCATTATTCCTGTCATGAATGAGCACAAACTTTCCTCTGTGGATTGTATTCAGTGTGAATGTCTAAGTCCCCCAAGCTGTTCTTTGAGTCTGCCTGCCATCACTCACATAGATTGTGTATGTACATATGCAAAAATCCTCCCTTGGAGAAGGTGGTCAGGCCAGATGCAGCGTTTCAGGAAGACTGAAGACAATTCGCTGTCCCATGATGCTGCAGTGTTGCTAATTACTGAACAAGAACACACAGATAAAAATGCACTCCTTGTTTGAACTGGACCTTGAGCATTTGACTCCAAGTCCTCTTGTCACTGCACTGACTTTCATTGAAGCTATACAGCCTGGAAGGGTGGCAACCAGCTGGTACATCTGCGATGTAACAGACACTATGAATAGTGAGGGTCAAATGTGACATTATCTCAATTATCTTTTCCTTCTCTTGGACCTGAAAGCTTTCCTTATGCTTAAAGCATGCTTGGCCTTTCATTTATATCCTGATACTTTGGAGGGCAAGCTCCTGATGTCATTTTCCAGACATTTTGGCTTGTGGTAAAATCCTCTCACCAGGTGCATTCACTGTTTCAAAGGCGTTTGTTTCTGAACCACCTAGTTTCTTATCCAATGTGACAGATTTGTATTTTCACAGTTTATGAAGTTATTATATACTTCTTCATGGTCATCTGTGCCCATCCTGGCATCTAGTCACTCAAGCACAGGAGAATAAGGATTTGGCACTAGTCCTTTGAAATGTAGACCCCTTTTATGTGTTTTGCGGCTGGGAGTCGGGGGGGGGGGGGTTCCTATGAATAGATGAAAGATGAATTAATTTAACAGAATGACTATTTAAAGAGAAGCTCTTGCAGCCTACACATAAAGCTGGCACTTCAGTCCCCAGCTTTGGAGCATCTGAGGGGAGGAGGAATGCTGGAGCCCCGGCTGCTTCTTACTCGGCTTACCGTGAAAAGCTTCCCCCTCTGAAATGCCTGCTTTTTAGGTGTCACATAGCTCTTGCAGCGGAACCAGGCTTCCTCTAAATTGGCTGGTTTACATGCAAAATATTTTGTCAGATACACATTAGCTTAGGGTACTTTCATTTCAATCTTTTAAGCTAAAACAAAAAAAGACTTGTTTTCTTTTATTGAAATAGGGAGGGGCTCCCTGTAGGGCAAAGGAGGTCAGAATATTTCCTTTCCTCCATTGTTCAATGATTTTTCTTTCTAATTATCTTACGTTTGCAAGGTCTAGGCAATTTTATACATAAGAAACAAAAAAAAAACTGTTTTTGAAAAATTATGTTAAAAGGAAGAAAAAAGCGCATGCCTTTACAAAATCAAAACAAACATCTTAAATGGATTTTTTTCACATAACTTTTCAATCCTTTTCTAAGCATAAACATTTAACTAAAATTTATTACGTACGTATTTGAATTAACTCTTCACAGTGTTCAATTCTCGGACTCTTGCTCTTAGGTAGGAGAAGCAACTCTTTAGCTATTGAAACATGCTGAGATCAATGAAAGGGGAGAACATGAGGAAAACAAGATTCATTAGTGAGCCTTCTTGTACAGCCTTGTGATTTCCCTCCCTTTGCTCACAGAGGCTGAGTCCCTCTACTCAGATAGGCACTTCCAGGAGAGGGATCTCCAAAACTCATAGATCTATGATCCATTTTGACAGGAAATGCAGGAGGATGTGTATTTGTGGAAGCATACTGAAAATGTCTGCACTACGGTTATCCCCAAGTTTCCAGGCTCCTAGAGCCACCCTTTTCTTTAACGTCCAAACAAACTGAATCAATATCCCAATCCCAGTGCCCCTCGCCATATTTTCAACAGATTTCCCAGAGGGATTTGGTTTCCAGTTTCTCCGTTTCTCTGAATTCCTGTGACTATGTGTCAGCCTACTCTCTTCCACATTCCCTCACCCAGCTCTGGACAGCCCTGAGGGCTACCTCACAGCACAAAGCTAGGAGGCACTGCTCACTTTGTAGTGTATGTGAATGACGTCTTCCGGAGCACATCTAGGAGTAAATGGTGGCCCTGGCTTGGGCAACATAGCAGCTGCAGAAAAAAAAATAATTCTTTTTTTTTTCACTTGCAAAAGTACTGTTAACTCAATCCCATAGAGGTCTACGGGATGTGTTGGGCTAATTATTGAGAGTAATTGGTGAGAATAATCACATCACAGGTGGGGAATCCTTTTAGGCTAGGTCGGGGGAGGGGAGCAACTCAATTTTCATAGCCAAACAGGCCCACGTCATTAAGGTATTGTCTAGAAAGAAAATTCTTGAAAAGAATTCTGCCTTCTTCCTAAGCCTTTGCCTTCAAATGCTAAAATGACAGATATTTTTATTACCTTTACAGATGGTTTGCAGAGAAAGGAAGGAAGGATGAGTGGAGACCATAGGGATGATTTAGGACTATGGCAAAGCCCTAAACTAAAAGCCTGAAATCCCTGAATTCATCTCCTATTTGCCCCTTCACATTATATATTCAGCCTTTCCCAGATTGAGAGTAAGGGGGAGATACTTTCAGACGGTTGTATAGAAATGTTTTTCTTATCTATCCAACGTCAGCCAGTTGTTTACTCTATTGATTTGAAAATCTCCCTCCTGTGCTAGGTCTTTCTTACATTGCCAGTTAGCTTCTTTCTAATGTCCTGTAACCATTAAGATCCCCTGATTAAGGATTTATAACTGCAATCTCATTTTTATTATATATCTTCAGATGTGAAGTTTTCCCCTACCATGTAAATCTACTCTCTTGAACATATTTAATTAAATGTGTGAAAAGTAAATAAATGTTCCTTTTATAATTGATTTATGAGAGCTTAATGCAATTCAAATTAAAGTCTTCAATTATCCTTCAGATAGCTTCGTCATTGAATATGAAATTAACGTGGTACCATAAATTTTCTCTATGTTGTGTTAAAGGTCAGGTAAATTGAACAAAGGGCACTATCCATGGAAAAATTAGAAAATACTGTGTTTAGATATTACTATGTCCAAAATGGTTAAGCTGTCAGGAAAATCTACTCCTGGAAATAGTATATTAATTGGCTATTCCAAACTACCTTATAAAAGAACACAGTGGAACTAGAAGGATTGACCAGAGACTGATCATTGAATTTAGGTAAATATTCAGAGGAAACATTACAGTCTAAAAAATAAAGTTTTACTTACACTTAAGAAATACAGATAGACTACCTTTTTCATAAGAACCTTAGATAAATTTTTCTTTCCTATGATCTTAATTAAAAAAACACTTATATTACATACTGCATTTTCAGTTGCTTCTTGGAAAATAAGATTAAAATACTGTATATAATCTATACTCTTTAGAGAAAAAATAATATGAAACAGGAATTTGAAAGTGTCAGAAAAGATGGGACTGAATTGAAAAGCCAAGTGACAGAAGTAATAATTGAATGTTTTATTCAGTTGGAACAGTGCTGTCTTCATCCCAGTTTGACCCATATGTGTTTCTTTTGAGTTCCCTTGTTGAACAGAACATGGTAGGCATTTCAGTGTCGCTCTGTAGAAGTAGTTAGCCCACCTTGTTGCCTGGGTGTCCTCTAAAAGACTGGGCAGGTTGTCCATGGGGGAGGTGAGATATAAGTGCAAGAAAAGTGATTAGTGAAATCCACATATTTCAAACAAGATCTTTCACTACTGTTTTGTAGAATGTCAAAAAGCTGTCTTATGTTGGAGAATATTCCCTGGCAGAGCTCTCTTCCCCTCCTGGGGGGAGGAGCCCTAAGGACTGCTAAGTTATAGTTGTTGCTCTGTTAGGATATCCCATAAGGTTTCTGGTCAAAACGGCAGAAGGCAGAAGGCCAGGCTATGTTCATGAGGTAGGGAGCTGCCTCCTAATGTGCTTTGAGGGCTTTCTAAAGCAACTCTGTCACTGAAAACCTCCCCTAAGAAAGAGCCTTAAGGCCCCACCATTATATTCATTCCTTTTGCATAAAGAGGATTCTAACCAGATTCAGGAAGAGCCTCTTAGCTGCACATATTACCCAAGAGATATACGCACGAGTGACCTTCATTTGTATAGTTTATCACCTTCACTCCAGATCCTATTAGGATCCAGAGGGAGTGGGACACAAGACAAGTATACTTTGGTGGCAAGTGGTGAGTGGAGACAGAAAAGTCTGAGATGTGGTACACAGCCCAGATCTAAGAATCAAGGGTGGTCCCAGGCAGCCCAGCCCAGGGTAAGGATAGTGTGTTTCTAAAGGCGAGGGACATTAGGGCCTATTCTGAGAAATGGAGAGCATTTGAAAAGTGAAGTGACGTGGTTGGTACCCAACATAAACTTGACCTACCCCACACTTTCGTAGTTAATACTGGCCTTGAGTAAGGAAGGGACCCTGTTTTGATGCACTCATTGATAATTGCCAAACAGGAAAACAAAAGCCCTCCCAGAAGTCTGGTTCCCTTGGGCCTCATACACTTCCTTGCATTTCATTGTTGAACAGGAATCTGCTGTCACAAGCTTCTCTTCCTTGTCAGAAAAGAGGCAGGGCTTGCTGTTTTAATTGGCCACTGTTTTTTGGCCACATAATCTGCTGCAGTTGGAGATTTCATTAAAAAATTGCCTCATGTTATTTTCTTACTTTCAACAACAGTATTGAAGACAATAATAAAACAGAAGTGAAAGTGGGCCCTGCTGCTTCTCTGGGGTCACAGGCAAGGCACCTGCATTTCCTGTACTGCTCAGGGTATCTGAGAAGTAGTGGTACACATCACTCAGCATATCTTATCTCCCTGCTTTCAGACCTAAAAAGGCCAGTGTGAAGAAAATTAAGCCAGGTGATAAACCACCACAAGAAGGGATAAGTTTTTCAAGTTTTCTTACCTGGAGAAGGTAGAGGAAAATATTACAGGTAATTGGGTCAGGCTTCAGTAACCTGAAGTGTCATAAACAACCCCCTCCCACCACCAAAAAAAAAAGGGCTGATATTGTCTGCAGGCTTAATAATGATACAAAAACAAAAAGGACTGAACTACTTTTAAAAACTCTACAAGTTGCCTTGGAAAATAATTCAAAGCAGAAGGTAAAATAAATGAATCCTGTCCACTGGGCTGATTAAAGAGTAGTAATTGTATTGTCAATCCTGCCAGGAGTCAAATGCCCCTACAGAGTTCAGAATTAGAAGTGCTTGTAAGGCTCTTGATCTAGACAAATGGACGACAGACATCTGCCTGAAGGTGAAGAACAGTTTTACTAACTGTCTTGTGTGGTAATGGACAGAAGCTGACAATGAAAATGGCTGACATGTAGGTTAAGAGGTCAGTCATCTGCCAAGACCTGTAGTTCCGGGGCATGATTTGAATGTTATACAGGAACACAAGGAAAGGCAACTGCGCATGTGTGATTGTGGGTGTGAACTTCACCGGTCCTGGGTCAGATCATTTAGGTTGATGTTTCTTCCCATGTCACACTTCAAATCATGCCTCACTGCTGCCTGTTTCATCAGACCCACTGGGTGTGTGCATAAGGATGTGTAGAAGGTGGAGATTTTAATTGGCCCTTGTTCTGATCATTAGTTCACAGTTTTTTATTAGGAAACAGCTGCAACAATAATAAAAATGATCATAATTTTAAAAAAGGGAGGAGTATAAGAATATGTTGAAGGTTGTTTGTTATAATCATTAGGTCTAACAGGAAAAGCAATAGAAAAAAAAACTAGAGACCGACTAAATGTTCTTCAATACATTGAAATATTAGCTGCTAAATAAAATGAGGTGACCTATATGTTTTATGTGAAAAGATGTTCATAAGATGCTTTTAATTGTTAAAAAACAAATTAATTTGGGAACAAGATGCATACCTTGATTCCATTTTTTGTTAAAAGGAAAAGAAATATTTTTTGACAAATGCAAGGAAGAGGATCTGGAAGAGTACACTCAAAGAAACACTTGAGGAATAGGGTTTGATATGTAAGGTTTGGATTTTTATTTTTTAATGACGACTTCTCTACTACTTATATTTTTTAATGAGTATATATTGGTTTATTAATTTTTAAAAGCCATCAATTTTTTATTTAAAAAAGAGGGAAATGGTGAAATAGAAAAAAACAATAGAGCTGAGAGGTATGGTTCAAAAATTTGCACTTTTGCATGCAGACCACCTCCTGTGCCAGGAATGGTTAACTTTATTGCAATTATTTAGTTTGTGTTCAATTCCAGTGGTGAGTTAAGATTGATATTCTCTTTAGAGTTTCCATGCATGTTATTGTGTGTATGTGTGTGTGTATGTAATTTCTGCTAACACATTGAGAGAAAAGAAGAGAAATTACCTAATCATTTCCAGTTTTCTTCTTTCTTTTCTTCATTTTTGGGGGCCCTTATTACTCCTTTTTCCTTCCTTTCTCTTTTTGACACAGTTTTTAGTTGCACTCAAACATACTATATTAGTTATGAATCTTTTGATTATAAGAGATTATAATGAGCAGAAACCCAGCTCAAACTAGCTTATGCTGAAAAGAAAAGCTGAGTGGGAATTTTGTGATCATGTAATTAAGAAATCCGGGGGCTAAAATTTTTTCATCAAGATTTTCTTTACTTTTACATCTCTCAGCACTACTTTTCTCTATATTGTCTTCATTCTCAGTCAGGCTGTCTTCTCAGGGTAGCAAAGATGGTAGCCACAACTGCCCAAGTCTTACATCACTCTCAGAGATAATAACCCCAAGAGAACAAGAAAGAATGCCTCTTTTTCAATAGCCCCAACCAATCCACCCACCCTATGGCCCAAGAGGATGAGAGACTCTGATTGGCTAGTCTTGTGCCCATTCCTATGGCCAAGAGGATGAGAGACTCTGATTGGTTAGTCTTGTGCCCATCCCTATGGCCAGGGAGGCAGATCAAGGGATAAACACATCTATCAGCTGAGGAAGGGAGAGTTCCCAGAGGAAAAAGATAATAGCTGTTACAAGAAGGGAGAAGGTCTGCCAAGTAGGCAAAAACAACAGATATACACTAAACATGGGATTTAAAATGTGTCACACTCCATATGAAGAAGTAATAGAGCCTCCCTCATCTCCTTGGTCTTCCTAAATTCTTGAAAATTTTTCCTCCTTAAGTTTCTATAAGTTCTTTGAAAAATCTCTCTCTGGATTGGGAGACGAGATTGCCTGTGTTCTTCTTCCCATGTGTATCCTGTTATGAGCAAAAGGCTCTTGCTATGGTTTACCCAACTGTCCTGTCATTTGTCTTCCAATGATTTATCTCAAAAGGAAGCTGGTAAAATGAAATATTCTGATTTTTAACATATTTTATTTGAGTGGGGGTGGGGAGAAATACACTGTTTCAGATGGGTTTTTTAAAAGCCTTGAGTTGGTGAGTTGCATAAAAATAACTTATGCTCTTTTCCCTGAGCCAGCAGTCCTTTAAAAAAAGCAGGTGTTCCGGATACTACAGATGACAAACAGCTTTATAACTTACACAAGGAAGAGCAGAGAACAGTGAACTTTTCTGCCAAGTGTTAAAGCCAAGGGCAAAATATTCCAAAATGGGCTTCTCTGTAACCATTTCAAAACAGCAGAAGCCAGAGGATTAGTAAAACAGTAAGTGTACAGTCTGGTCACTTTGAAGCCTGACATATTAGTCAGTTTGCTAAGGGTGTACTTTTATGCAGATCTTTTCATGGGGAAAGATTTTTCCTTTAGCCAAGTATGAAGACACAATAGTTTTTTCTCTATCCTCAGCTCATGCTAAGCATCATCAACATCTGTTGCATAATCTACATGGAGTGGGGTTATTGTCATGAAGTTTGCAGAATACCCATTGGCTACCTTAGCTTATTGATTGTAAAGGTTTATTCTGCTTGTTGAGTTGCTGTTTTAGAGGAAAGAAAGGGAGGTGGGGTATAGGTTTGGAAAACTATGCATGCTCTCTTTTCTTAAAAAAAAACAAGCAAAAAAAAAGTAATAAAAAAATTAAAAAGCACAAGCAATCTGAAGGACAGTATATCCTGCAGCCCCTCAGTCACTGGCATAAGGATAATGTAGTGCTTTATTTTGTGTTTTTATGCTCCCGGTTTCCTTCTTTGGGAACATATGTAGAGCACATCAATAATTTTTCTCCAATACTTATCAATGAGTTTTTCTACCAAGCATCAATTTTTCTAATACTGTGTAACTGTCACATCCATCTGTTACCTCCCACCAAAACCTGAAGCTGGCTAGCCACCCTCTGACGACACTGTCATCCATTTTGACACAATGGTGTATGATGGATGTTAGGGAGCAGGTATGATGGGGTGATTTTTCACATTCCCTAGAACCGAGCTGTCCAATAGAAATATAATGCAAGTGAAATATTCAATTTTAAGTTTTGAAGTAGGTGGATGAAAAAAGATTACAGGTGAAATTAATTTTCAATATATTATTTACTCTAATATATCCCAACATTGTACAATTATTAATGGGATATTTTGCATTCTTTCTTCTGCACTAAGACTTTGAAATCCAGTGTGTCTGTTATACTCACAACACATCTCAGTCTGGACTAATCACGGTTTGAGTGCTTATAAAGACCTCTGGCTAGTGGCTACTCTGTGGAACTGTGCAGCCCTGGAGGGACACTGCAGGCTATACTTAGAGCATTTGCTGTGGACCTATTGTGTTTTTATAGAATATTACAGATTTATGAGTAGTTCAGTATGCTGTGAACAATAGAATCTTTTGTTTTGTTGGTTTTTTTTCAAAAATCCTCATTTCCTCAAATCTGTACCAAGATTCCAAGTTCTTTCCCCCGGTCAATGTAGCTACTAAAAGCCATTGCCAAGGTCATGACAGGTTTTAGAAAATATGGAAAGTTGAGGAGAAGTGTTCCAAATTTCTAGGTCACAACTCTTAAGTGAAATTCCATATTAGATAAAATGTTTAAAATGTATCTACCTGATTATTTATGATTCTCATAGAACTTTTCACCACCTCATGATTTTCTGCTACCTACTTGCTCTTAAATGTGTTTTGTGTTCTAGTCTCAATTCTCTAGTGTTTTGGAACAATTAATCTCCTTTCTACTTCGGCTACACATTCCCAATAGCATTGCTTGATCCTCACACCAGGGAGTATACCGTAGGGGTTTTTACTTTCTTTGAAGACTTGCTGTCTAGGGATTAGCACTATGCGGTGATATTGTTCTCATAGATGCTTTGTAAGCACTTTAATAAGTCAACATTTCCACTTGTGTTTCCCGAATATATGGTTAATGGTGGCGTTGATGATTAGTTTTGTTTTTGTATGTATGTGGTACCAGGCCAAGGGGTAGCTGACATATGGCCCTCCTTAAATCACTTAATTTTTTGAGAATGGCTCTGAACACTTTTGGTTTCTTCATGGTTGATGGAAGGATACTCAGCAGTCGGATCTGGTTCCTCTGTCTGGATCTCTTCTCTCACTGTTCACATGGTTGTCCTCTTTTCTTTCTTCAAACTTCAGAGGCCTTCCTTGACCACCCAACATTATACTATGTCCTCTGTTTCTTTCCCCCCTGCCCCCCAGCAATCTGTTTTTGCCTTCATAGCTCTTTGCAACACGGACATATACTTGTTTATTGACTACCTATAAGGTCAGTCTGATGTCTCTGTTCTGTCCACTCCAATATATCCTAAACAATTAACACAGTGCACAGCAAGTGCTCAAAAATATTTGCTGAATAAATGTGTAACCAAGTACCTTGCATTTTCCCAAGAACAGTATTTTTCCATTTATATCACTTTAATGGTAAATATATCAAAATCATATTGACAGCCCTAGAGTTAAATGCTGATGATACTTCTTTTGCTAAAAATGTTTCTTTAAAAAATTATTTCTTCTCCACCTGTTCCTGAATTGTTAGTCAAATCACCATTGGAGGTCTCGGTAGAATGTTAAATGCTGTTTACAAATGAAAGTTAAATATCAAACTAGAGGATAAAATTTTTTTAAATCTTAAATTGTCAGAGAACCAATGGCAATACTAAAACATGAACTGAAAGGTTTTCTAAATAATATTTCCAATAATCTAAATGATTATAATAAAAGTGGGGTTGTGAACAACTATATACAGACCATATAGGAATCCAGGATGTACTATTATTGTAGTTTAAGGAGAAAAGAATTCTAGTGCTATTTAATGCCATGATACAAGTAGAGAAATAGGGATATTTCTATCCAGCTAGGCAGCACTCAGCTTCAGAGTTCATTTTTTCCAGTGAATTCACCCAGGTGCCATAGGCTTTCTAGAGTACATTTATTTAACAAATATTTATTTAAACTTTTTAATGTGTTCAATTTTAAGTTTTCTTAGAATATTAGCTTATTTAATTCTCATAACAATCTTTTGGGTAGGCACTATTAACATCTCATTTTGTAGCTGTGGAAACTAAGGCCTGGTCAAATGAAGTAACTTTGAAGTGGTAAGAAGGGAAGTTGGGATTTACACCCAAGGAGTCTGACTCCCAGATCAGTGTGCTTAACCTCTATACTGCAGGGCTGCCTTGGACTTTGAGTTTAAAAGCATTCAGCCTATCAACAGTTACATCTTTCTCTATTCTTCCCACAAACCACCTTTAAAACATTTCCCATGATTTACAAGGAACGTTTTTCATCAGCCATCAGCTTTTCTCATCCAGTCCAATATGTATTTAGCTTTTCTCTCCTTGTTTTCTTCTAAAGAGGACCATATGTCCCCAGGATGAGGAATTGGAAACTGGAAGCTATAAATTTGTGGAATAAAGTAAAACTCATAAGACAGTCATATCTAGGCAGACTGAAAATCTTACTTCATTTTCAGAACTGGTCTTTCTTCACAAAACCTGTTTGGAAATAGGATTTATTCTGGTCTGGAACAGTGGGGATTATAATTACTTATGCATTCCATTCACTGACAGCTTTCTTCTGCTAATTAGAGGTAACCAGTTCTAAAGTCTTTGCATAGCTTATCCAAGGGGAAAAGGTTTCTGTTCTATTAATCCCTAGAAGCTGCTTAAAGTCAGAGACCAGTCTATTATAGGTTTAATCCTCATAAAATCTAAATCATTTTATTCCATTTCATAGCCATGGGCATCATCTGTAGAGCTATCCAGTCATCCCCAAATGCGTGTTTTTGGTGTCAAGGTAGAATAGGTGAGAAAAAAGATGAATTACTTGTAAAGACAACAGAAATCCTGAATCCAAGTACATACATATCACAGTAATATTCAAATCACAGATTATATGCTATGATAAAATCATTAAAATGTAGAAGAGAGACTTTGTAGTTGCCTGTAGGAACAGATGCAATTAAATATACAGTTTGGTTACAATTGGTAAGTAATCAATGGAGTGCATTTTCATAGGTTTCATATTCTGGGATCATGGCTGGTCCCAGTGAACATGGCATGGTGTTCCCAAGTTGACCTGCGTTCCCGTTTAAATCATTTAACCACACTCAGCTGACCTACGTTCCTGTTTAAAACAACGTCATCAAATTCATTTCAAATACCAAAACCTCCAGTTAGGGATTTAATCTGTTTATGCACACTTGTGAGATCTCTGGTATCTAAACGTGCCCTTGCTTATGAATACTCCATGTTTACAGAATATGAACTTCACAAGACCTCACAGCCATAGTTTTCCAATCTTAAGTGAATTTTCTCTCTTTTTTCCTTGCTAAAGGAAAGAAGCAGGATGATTTGCAGTCAGGGTCAGATGGCCTCAGATAATGTTTGGTTTTAGGCACATTGGCCTGTATCAGAGAATCATTCCTGGAAGGAAAACTACAGGTGCCCCTCCTTGAGAGGGTCTCTCTGTCTCTCTGTCTCTCTCTCTGTCTCTCTCTCTCTCTCTCTCTCTCTCTCAAGAGGGCTTTCATAAGTGGGATATACCAATTGTTGAAACCACCCACCCTGGGTCTGCATCTCCAAAATTATTTACCTGTTCTCTTGGCCCAAGTTGGAAAGTAGTGTAACCCAGCAGGCAAATTACTAATTTGGCAGCCCTGGAAAATATATTAACCCAGTGGTATAGCATAGAGTATGCTGTGACTGAATATTTAATAACTAAGATATTGTTATATATACATGCCATGTTATGAAAGCAAGAATGCTGATCATTTATCCCAAACTAAGTTGAATACTCTGACGTATTTATTTCACCAACAGAAAAAAACAAACCTAAGAAAAAGTTGAATAATAAGGCTGTACAATTTGAAGGGTTTTAAACACTTCCCAGTTTTTGCTATAGAGTGTGAAGTATTTCCCTTAGAGATAAAAATGTTAGATGTAAAAGACTGCTTAGAAAAAACCATTTTAGAGTTAAATAACAGATCCATGACATCAATTCACGTCAGTGACTGGAGTAGCTATTAACGAAGATGACAAAAGGAGACCGGAATTTAAAAGGGGGAAAGGATGGTATTAAAGACAAAAACCAGACAAGTGAGATTGATTTTATTCAGGCTATTGCAATTGGAAGACCACCCTAACTCTGAGTATCAGGGTGTTTCTGAGGGGTGATGTTGCGTTAGACTTTTATAGGGAAGAATAGACTAGTTACAGGTGGGATGAGTTACATTTGGGATTGCTGTAATCAGGGGAAGTCTAGGTCAGTTAGCTGAACAGGAAATGTTTTTCTCTGTGTCTAGCAAGTTTCAGTGGGACAAACAGTTCTAATCTCAGCTATTCATTCATGAGACAAAGAATGGGAAGTTGGAGGGTCTGGGTCTAGTCTTGTCAGCACATTCAGGCAGAAAAGGGAAAGTCTGGCCTTCTCGTAGGTAAACAAGAGAGTCATGTGCAAATCTTATGGAGTCATGAGAAAGACTGGACCATGAGTTTGCTCACGGGGAGGTGGCTTTTTGTGGTAAGTCATTTTCTGGAACACAAAACGGTGGGGGCCCTTCTCAACCATCGCTGATTTCTGGGAACGCAGGGCTCAGGCTGGCTTCACCATGATCAATGGCAAATGGATTCAGATTGGAGGCATCAGTGGACACATAGGGAGATATGACGTGACCCAAAGGAAGATTAGTTCAAATAGATCTGAATGCATCAAGCCATTCTGGGACAGAAAAGGCTTTCCATAAAAAGTAACCTGGAAAAAGTGACCTACTGAAGATGATGTGGGTGGAGTCCCTGGAAGAAGAGACCAGTCCACTGGGCTCAGGTTGCTGCAGAAATATCACTTTTAAATCACAACTGAAGGTTTGTGGATGAAGCTTAAGAATGGGCAGAGTGTCTCTTAGGGCCACGGTGAAGAGTGAGCCCAAGTCAACTTCAGGTAGAATAACGTGTGAACCTGCACAAATCCAACTACGGGGTTAAAGTAAGTATAGTTAAATCCAGCCATGAAAACTTTGTATAGTGTTTGAATCCAGAGTTCCTCTAGGTATCCCAGCAGTTTTACAGCAGATTTGCTCCCTGCTGGTGGTTCATTATGGAAGAGGAGCACAGGGGAAAATCATGGTCCCAAATCAGTTGATTTATCCAAAACCCCTTAATCCCTGATGGATACTTTCTTTGTGTTTTTGCCCCAGGCTGTCTCAGAACACATGGCAAGACATTCATCTGATTGCATTTTTGTACATGGTCTAATTTTTTCCATTTAAAAATACCAACAACAGAATTGCCAATGATCTGTAAGGGTAGGGAAAGCACAGTAATAGGATTAAATGGAATCTCAGGAATATCTCAGTGAATCAGGTTAACAATGCATAAAATTTCTTCTACACCCAATCTTTTATTGAAGTTACTATAGTATTATAAGCAGCTAAGCTCCTGGGCTTGAATTTCACCTCCCTCTCCAATTCTAGCTTTATTAGAAGTGCTAAGATGAAGCAAAAGGCTAAAACTTGCTCCAAAAAAAGAGAAAAGAAGAAATATTGAAGGGAAAAAAAATCACTGGAAAGTGAAGAAATGACCACAGAAAACAGGTCAGGTGAAGAATGATAAATTCCTAGTCACTCTCACCTCAGGCACACAAACACCCATGGGTATAGCAAAGATAAGCTCTGTCCAAACAAGTCAAAGATAAGGAGGTGTGTACTGGGAAAAGGAGGTGGGGAGAACATGTGAGAATGTCCTATAACCAGGTGGAAAACTGGGTAAAACCATGTGTTTCTGTAACCATTCCTTTCTCTGTGAAACTCAAAAATGTTCAAAAACTGGGCTCCTAATCATTCTTTATCAGTCACATTTCTTTGCTCTTGATTTTCTGGTTGTTTCAAAAGGTAAAACTGCTATAGAATTTATACTTCTGTTCATCATCTATTTCCATATTTTAGTTCTATGGCTTTTTGTAAAATGCACAGAGATTTTTCTCCTGTTTTATAAGATCTACAGTAAAGTGTAATATGTTCACACCTCCTCATCTTATTATTTACCAAATATCTGGGTATATTGTAGGATGCCCTTCCTTGTCCTCTTGTGAGTAGTGGAGCCACATAACTAGTTGTGGCCAATGAGTTGTGAGACGTGACGCGTGTAACTTCTGAGCTGGAGCATTTAATTCCCTGTATAAGACCTTCAAGTTCTCTTTCTCTCACTAGAATGACCAGCAACATTGCTGTTAGTGACTGTTTCATTAGGCTGGAGTCTTAAAGTGAAAAAGATATGAATCAGAGATGCAGCTGACCTGAAATTGCCATACAGTGAGAGCAGGAAATACATTTTTAATGATCTATGCAAGTTTGGGGTTGTTGTTGCATGAGTGTTTGTTACCACAGCATAACCTAACCTATCATGACTAATACAATCACATTTGCAGATGCAGTGTGATCTGATTCTTGATATACATATCTTATAATTAACCATATACATTTGTACAGCAAACAAAGCAAACTTGACTCCAGAACAAAAGAGCAGTCTGGCCCAGCTGAATTATAGGTCCCAACCAGAAATCAGAAAGGACCCCAAACAGGACTCTCTTCAGTGATCCAGACTCTGCAATGAGAAATAAAAATCTGAACCTTTAATGCAGAGTTGGATGTTTTATTAAGCAAATCAACACTTAAAGGATGGGAAAAAAATGGCGTCTATTTGATCACTGGCAGTGTTGTAGCAGGTTTATCCAATTTTTTAGCACAATAAAGATATATTATGGAAACTGTAAAAAGAAAGAGGCAGCTGTTTAATTGTAATAATTGAATGAATAATTACATGGCAACTCCTTGGCAGATGATATACGGTGAAATGAATTTCTGTACTAATTATTTTCGGTAGCTAACTCTTGAATATAAAAATCTGCTCAGTGTCACAGATCCAACTATGAGTAGTATGAACTCCCTGGCATTTAATGGAAACTGACAATTGAATAGAAGGGGAGTAGAAATGGACATGAAGCAGAAATATACTAAATGCTCTAAGAGTTGCATACTCCACGCTGTGACAGGCATGGGAATTCTAAAAATAATCTAGTAGCTATGGCTGGTAAACCATTCCATAGTTAGTACTAGCCTGTAGAGGCACCTGCTGGAATAGGAAACTGAGTATTAGAGACTGGTAGTAAGAAGCCACGGAAGGAGTGGGCAGAACAGTTTATTAGCTTGATAAGAAGTCAATGTTATTTTGAGGAAGCTGGCTTGCTTGCCATCCAGTCTAAAATCTAGCTCTGTTTCAATCCCAATTACTTCACTACTTCCACACTTTGGTATATCAATTTGTGGTTTAGGATTTGGCAAGACTGTGCACAGGAGAAGCAAACCAACGAACAGTCCAAGTAAAAGCAAACTCATCACCTATGTGGGAAACTGTGTATAAGCACAGGTTTATTTTTACAGTGTAAAAATAATCACATGGAAACAATGGTAAACATGTAATCAAAAACATGTTAGAAACAGAATGAACCATAACAAAAGAACTAAAAAAGCAAACGGGGAAAATATCTGAAACAATATCTCAAAGGTTGCTCTTTTAGACTATGGCATGCTATTCCTTGGCTACACAAAAACAAAATTTTCTTTCCTCTGACAACCCATTTTCTGACCATGCAACAGAATCAGAATACTCAGAATAGTTCTTGTTGAACTATTTACACTGAGTTAACACCTGGCTTACTCTTAGAGAGAGTAGATGTTTAGGGCAGTTGGAAGGAAATAGCCATTTATAACTGTTCAAAAAATTACTCGTTCAATAAGTTAAAATTTGATTTTTAAAAAGCAGGCTGTCAAAATATTTAAGAGGATGGCAATAAAAGTATGTTGTGTATAGAATATATCAAGGGTGACACCAACTCCATCCATATCTACTGGATGGAAGCAAGATGTGCTTTTCTTAGAGTTTATACTAGGCAAAAAAAAAAAAAGGCATTTTTATTTTAACCAGATGTGAAAGAATTAAACCCAATATTTTCAAGTATTTTTAGTGCCATATGATGTCATCTGATTTTATATCTTCTGAGGGATAATGTGTATTTTTTAAATTGTGAAGCCAGTTTCCATGTATGTACTTAAAGTCTTATATATGATAAATTACAATAAACAAATTATAACACTGCAGAACATGCTTTTGGCTGTTTATGTCAAAAAGCAGAGAGAGAAATTTAGTTTCTCAATAGGAAATGGAATAAAAAGCATGTGAAATGTCTTCTGCGGGCCTTCAAGGTAGTCCTTATTTCAGTGACTATTGTACTCCTCCAAATGGGTCCAGGGCAGGGATTGCTGGGCCATGTCCTCCAAATAGTACAACGGCCTCTTTCCTGAAATGCCAACAAAGCAGCCCCTGGACTACATAGGCACTGTTTGCAATATTTCGCTAGTCATCCAGGGAACCACAGTTTTTAAACAACCAGGCCCTTCCTTTTTTATTGGTAATATGTTTTCAGTGACGGTCTTACACATGCTATACATCCCCATTGCCACTAACCCAGATAGGGCCGAATTTCCCAGGATCGTGGCGCCACCCTTGTCTTCTGGAACTGGCAAGGGAAGGAGGAGGCCCTTAAGCGGACAGACGAGAACTTGCTTCCTCGCACTTTTCTCTGGAGCAGCATCAGGCGAGCAGCCACACCCAGGAGCAAGAGTGTGGCCCTCAATGGCTTTGCTGAGTGAGCTTCTCTGAGACGTCTCTCCCGGGAAAGAGATTTCTTAAAAACCATTGAAAGCTTTCCAGAGGGCGAAAGCGAGATGATCGGGAGCCAAGGTTAGCATAAAAGCTTCCACTCCTCCTGAGTTCATTTCGGAAACAAGGAAGGAAAGAGGCAGTCACCACTGCTGACTTGTGGATGCCTAATCCAGCAGCTCCCCACCCCGACCCCCCCCCAATTAAGAAAGAGACGCTAAGAGTAAAGTTAATATTACTGCAGGGCCGTTGGTGTATTAAATGTTGTTGAATTAAAAAGCCATTCGCTTAGACCAAAGTCTCCTCCATCCACCACCCACACTTGAGCACAGAACATTCCGGGCAAAGCCCCCTTGCCCTTCCCTCCTTGGCGAAGTCCTCTAGGGTGGGCAAGCCTGGCGTGGGGCGGGGGAGGATTGGGGGCTGAGGACTGTGCCAGCTCCTGAGGACTCTGCCAGGGGCTCCCGAAGCACAGCAATTTCCCAGGACAGTGCCCATGTTCCGTTGCCCCCCCCTGCCCTCCCCGAGTCTCTTTTCCTGGCTGAGGCTGGAACCCTGGAATGGTTTGGGGACCAATGAGGTGGCAGCAGTTGACGCAGGGATCACGGTGAGGAGCGATTTCATCTCCGGGGGGGAGAGGCCGCCAAGCGGGGGAGGGAGGCGGAGGAGAAAGGGAGAAGCGGGGCAAAAAGTAGGAGGGGAGGAGCGGAGAAAGCCAGTTGAGGGGCGGCAAAGGCAGCAGAGGTACCAGAGCGAAAGGTACAGAAGAAAGAGCAGGTTCGCTGACCGCCTCGGGCAGGAGGGCGGGCGGGGGTCCGGGGCGACGAGGCGGCGCGGTCGGGGCGCGGGCCGCGCGGGGGGCGCCGCGGGGAGGGTCGCCGTCAGTCAGGCTGAGGGGGCTCGCGGGCCGGGGGGGCGGGCACCCGGCGCACTGCAACGCGAGGGCACGGCGGCCCCTGAAGCCCGGGCAGCAGTGACCGCGCCCCCATCCCAGAGGTGCGCCCGCGCCGCGCC
Source organism: Leucopleurus acutus (assembly GCF_964270905.1). NCBI lineage: Eukaryota > Metazoa > Chordata > Mammalia > Artiodactyla > Delphinidae > Leucopleurus > Leucopleurus acutus. The sequence goes on along the minus strand of NC_139145.1, from coordinate 75,594,777 downwards.
CCGCTTCCCTCCGCGCCGGCTCCGCGCCCGCCGCCCCGGGGCCGCCCCCGCCCGCTCGCGTCTGTTGCGGGGCCCGGGGAAAGGCGCCGGAGGCCCGGCCGCATTGTGACGTAGCGGGGCCGCGGCAGCGCCTCCGCCGCCCGCCAGCTCCGGCTGCGGCGGTTCCGCTCCCGCCGCCGCCGTCCATCCGTCCGTCCGTCCGTCCGTAGTCCGCGCTCCCGAGCCGCTGCAGCGCCGGGCGCCCCCGGTGAGTCCAGGTCCTGGGCGGGCGCCGCGGGGAGGTGGGGGGCGGCGCCGCGGGCGGCTGAGCCTTTCCAAGTTTGCACCGGGCGACAGGGGCGGGTGTCGCCCAGGCTCCCACCGAGCCCCGGGCCCCCTTTGTGCCGCGAGTCCCGGCTGCTCGAGTAGCAGCGGTGCCTCTGCAGAAAGGGTTTGGGGGGAGGTCTCTACAGCGACGGCGGCGGCAGCTGCCAAGCGGCTACTCTCCTTGGGGGAGGGGGGAAGAGCCCCCGCCTCAATTTCCAAAGGATTGTTCTTTTCATTTGCCGGTTTCGTGTGGGTATTATTCTTGCTGCTACCTGGGATCGTATCGGAGGCAGGGATGGGCAGTGCCGCGGCTCCTAAGAGCTGAGATAATGAGGGGCGAAGTAATAGTAATAGCAACAGCACCACCAACAATAATAGTAATCGCAGAAGAGGGACGCCTGGGGTGGCCACGGCCCAAGGGGAGCCCCTCGCTCAGCCGCACCGCGCCCACTGGCTGCTCCGTCTTGCCCGGGCTTCGACCGCCACCCTCGGGCGCCGTCCTGCGTCCCGGGCTCGTCCGCGTCAGTTTTAGCCAGGAGTGTTTGTCTCCTGGCCTTCTTCCGTGGTGATGACTTTCATCTGCAGGTGGTAAGTGAGGTGAACTGGTATTTTGGCTATTGTCAAATGCCACGTTTTGTTTATTTCATTTTTACGAAAAGAAAAGAGGGAAAATTATGAGCCATTACTGGCAGCCATACAGTTTCCACAGGAAATACTAGCATTCTTTGAGGAACACGCTACTGCTTGCGGGGAAGAAAGTCTTTGGGAAACAAAAAGGCAACAGCATTGTTGCTCATTTTCAATGGACCGCTAGGAGGGGGGGAAACGTGGTGTTTTTTCCTGTGGGAACAGGCTTTCCTTGGGAAAGTTAATTAAGCTTACTATCAGTGGCCGTTTTTCACTTGCTGGTGGCTGGGCCCCACTCCTCTTGGCTATTACTGACAAGTGTCCATCAAAGAGCCCAGAGGAAGGGAGAACCACTGCAGGGCAGTCTCACCACACACCACGTGCTGTGGAGCCCAGCCAGGATGCAGTTTGCAAAATGAAATAAGGGCTGTCTGGGGAGGTTTATGAGGATTACATGTGTGCAGAGTATGTCAGTCCTCCAAGGTGTCACTCTAAACACATCATTTTCAAGCAGGGCTTTCCTTGCTGAATCTGCAGGAAGGCAAAAACCTATTTCTCTTATTATGGAGCAGATGTCCCAGTTGGGAATGGGTTGAAATCTGTATTTCATTTGTACATACTGAAATTTTAAAAGGCAAAGAGGACAAGGTGTGGGAAAGCAGTATGTTAATGTGTTTACATCTGGGAGAGAATGTCTGTTGGATATTTCTGATGCATCTCAATATTAAATTACATTCAGCTTGGTTAGAGTCTAGGAAGACACCCTTAAGGTGTCCTTAAAACTATTTGAAAAGGTGTGACATTTTCATCAGCATAGCAGAAGTCTCTCTGGAAGGCAGTATTAACTGAAGATTACCCATAACCAAATATGTAGGAGTTCCAGGTCTAGAAACAGGAAGAAAACGATGGTCGTTCTCTTAAGGATCTTTGGACATCTCAGTTAGAAATTAAATATCAAAAATAAGCTATACAATTTTGAACATAAACTTCATTTTATTTATAGGAAGCATTTCATGAGGAAAGGTTACAATATGGTGGATTTGAAATGATGCTGCATTTATTGATTTGACATTTATTGTGTATTGATATCCAAAAGGAAGGGACTAAAGCAAATGAATTTCTCTGTCTACTATGTCACAGCTTTGCTACTTCCAAGTAGTTGTTCTTGTGCAGGTATATAGTAGAAAGGCAGAACAGAGGCCAAGAAACTTTGTGTGCGCTGTTGTCTGGGAAGGAATTGTAACGGTACTTTACTGCTCTTAAGAGGAGGGAAACCCACATAACCATCTAATACAAACAAATGATCTTTGATATTATCAGAGAAAGCCTGGAGCTGTTTTTCTTGCCATACTGAAGGCATTTCTTGTCAAGAGAGGAAATCTCCCAAGGAGCAGGTACATCATTATAAGAAACACAAGGGAATTTCTCTTCTAAATGCAAAATCTAATTGAACAGCAGCAAGAGAATCAGTGACACTCTTAGAAGGCTTGTTTTTGGCAGTCTGTCAGATTAGGGTTGCAAACCACATAGGAGAAATAAGTGTCTTGGGAGAAAAATAATTTCCTGGTGAAAATCAGACATTTGCTTCTGTGAAACTTTTACCTTTATATACTTGTTTCCTTGTGCCCCTTAGACTGGTGTGCAGATTCCACTTACAAGAATTAATTTTCTGAAAATGAATCAATGAAATGGTTACTAATATGATTTATACTATGCATGATATTTTTTAAATGTGTGGTTATTATCAAGATTTATGCCGTAACTTGCAAACCTCAAGGCACTTTTTTTGTTTTATTTCAAATTTATTATTTTTGGCTGTGTTGGGTCTTCGCTACTGCGCGCGGGCCCTCTCCAGTGCGGCGAGCGGGGCCACTCTTCGCTGCGGTGCACAGGCTTCTCACTGCGGTGGCCTCTCCCGCTGCGGAGCACAGGCTCCAGGCGCGCGGGCTTCAGTAGTTGTGGCTCGCGGGCTCTAGAGCGCAGGCTCAGTAGTTGTGGCACACAGGCCCAGCCACCCCGCGGCATGTGGGATTTTCCTGGACCAGGGCTTGAACCCGTGTCCCCTGCATTGGCAGGTGGACTCCCAACCACTGTGCCACCAGGAAAGCCCCCTATGCATGATTTTTTGCTTTACATAGGTTAGATAACTAGATTTTATATTTTATGGTTTGTACCTTATCAGCTCTTTTTTTAAGCTTTTAAAAGTAATGATCAAAATATGTGTTGAAATGATTAATGTTAATTGATATGATTGATGGCTGGGCCCTGGAAAAGTACTGATCGATTCCTAAATAGTCATTGTGTATACACTTTGTACATACATGGGATATAAAAATATGCAGAGTCTCTTCACAAGGAACTTACAAGGGGGAAATAGGACACATGGAAAATAATGGTACAAAAGATGAAAGAAGATACTTTATGATTGAGTGCCCAAGACACTGAGTAGTAATTGAAAAGGAATTCCCAGGAGAAATTAACCAAATCTGCTTAGATGTTTTATCAGTTATCCATTGCTGTGTAGCAAATCACCCCCAAATGTAGTTGCTTAAAATGATGCTATAGCTTGCAATTCTGTGGTCGGCAGTTCAGGTTGAGTTCAGCTAGGTGGTTCTTCTGCTGGTTTTGGTTGAGTTCCTCAGTTATCTTCAGTCAGCTGGTAGTTTGGATGATCTAGGATGACCCCATTTATGTCTGGCAGTTATTAGGTCACATTAACAGGTAACTGGGGCATGTGCCTCCCATTCTCCGGCTGACTAGCGTGGGCTTCTTTATGTGGCAGACAAGCAGTGCTCCAAAAGCAGTGAAAGAGAAAATCCCAATTCGAGGTGATTTTTAAGCCGCTGCTTGTACTGTATTATAGTTGCTACCTTCCCATTGGCCAAATCAAATCACAAGGTCACTCCAGATTCAAGGGGTATTGAAAGACTCCACTTACAATCACAGGGAGCTGCAAAAAATTGTAGCAATTTCTTTTCAATCTAGTACGTGTATGAAAACACTTGTTCTAGCAAATGTTTTGTGCTGAGGGATAGTGTACTATAAGATAGTATACTTGGAGACAGCCCAGAATTGAGGCTAGGGAATTGCCCTATAAATCATTGTGCTATAATCTTTGTTCTGAAAACCACAGGTAGAGGAGGAGGAGTGACAACGATAAAATTTTAGCCATATCCTCTCCCAGCGGCGTTAGGATGGTCTGGAGGCAGTAGGTTGGTAGCAGAGTCAGCAGTCCCTGGTGGGAGGTGAGGAAGGCTCTGCAAAGGTGGAGGCAGAGAGAATGGAAAGGGAGGGATCGACCTGGAAGAGCCCAGATTTATCGTTAGGTGACTGATGACAGTCAGAATCATTATGAGAATTAAAAAAGCTTGAGTGATTGAAAGAATGATTGTGCTGTTGTGAGAAATAGAGAAATCAATAAGTGATTTATTTGGGGGGAGGAGAAAAATTCAGTTCCAGGAAGGTTGATTAAAAGAGATAAATGGAATGTGAAAGTACTTTACAAGCTGCAGAGTATGCTATGAATGTCACTATTGCTTAGTGTTTAAATGGCAGTGGATTATATACGGCTAAAGTTTCTCTAGTTGTAAAGCAACAGAAAACAAAATGTAACCTGGAGGATATCCTAAGGGTCGAAGGGAAGTCAGAACCACTCTCAGGATAGAAACAAAACCTCTCTGGGGGGCTGGGGAGTAGGAACTGAAGTTCTTTTTCCTGAGGCACACAGCTGGAGGTCTGCCCATGGAAGGCTCTGCCCTTGGACTTAGTGAAGCAGGAAAGAGAGCTCCTTGGGCCTAGTTTGAGTGGCAGGCACACTGCTGAGCCAGAAGCCTTGACTGACAGCCCTGCTAAGACAGCACACAGTAGGGAATAGGTGGGTGCTTCCTCAAAGGACATGGGAGCAGTGCCATCAGAATTGGGAATGGACACAGGGTGGCAAAACCAGCCAGTATCCGCCAGAGATGAACACTTGAAGATTTATTTGGGCCTAGCCACTGGGAGGCAGGGTGGGTAGGAGGTGACAATTTAGGCACATTTACATAGAGATGTCAGCGCATTAATGACAGTTAAAGCCATGCTAGTGGCAGGGTTTTCTCATGGAGGGAGAGTAGAGAAAGGAGAGAGCCGGCACAATGCATCATCCAGGCTCCTCCATAAACGTCAGTGGATATTTTATTAGAGGGGAGAGGAACGCAGAACACGTTCTGTGCCGTCTTTCACCTGAGGGCTCAGTTGAGGTGCTGCTTCGCCGGCCTTGTTTTATTGGTGGCTAGACTGAAATTCGGGTGGTGTCCTTACTATCGGGTGCAGCTGTCAGGCCAGCCCGAAACACCTGGCCTTGCTCACATCACACGATCAGTCGCAACAGCACACAGAGCTGCTCTTTATGGAAGGGCCTCGTATGGACCAGCTCAAACCTGAACATACGCTTTTCTAGTTTCTGTTGCACAAGTCTAAGAACCCTGAAGGTACTCAATAAATGTTAACTTAATGAGTGAAGGTGCCAGTATCTGCCGCAGTAACATTTTCTAAAGCAGTCCGGTCTGGCTTTTCATTATTCAGAAAATAATTTGCTATAAAGTCCCTAAATGTCTTTTGCAGATTTAAATGTTCTAAGGTGCTAGTGTCACAGTAATATAGGTTTTTATAATCCACCACTTACAAAAATAGACTCTGGGTTTTTTGTTTCTTTTTGAAACACAATTGTCTTTACTTTTTTGTATTTGTCAGCAAGTCACAGAAACCCAGTGTTCAAGTAGGAAGGGACATATCCCGGCTCCTGTACTGGAAAAGTTCAGAAAGGATCCAGTTCTGCTTTTGTCTTCTTCATGGTGGTAAAATATTCATCAGCAGCTTTAGACTTACTCCCTGTGGGAAAAGAGAATAATTCAGGATTTACTCTAATTAGACCGCTTTGATCATATGCTCATGCCTGAACCTGTTCTTATGGCCAGAGATTGGGAACATGCTTCTTGGCTCGGCCTTGATGGTGGGTCTAGTCCTGGAGCCTTCAGGAATGGGAGGGAGTCTGTGTGAGGAGTGGGTGGGAGGTGGGAGAGGTACATGGTAGGGTGGTCAGCAAAGCCCTCCTAAACCGAAAGACCTGAGAGCAGGGAGCGGGTGGTTTTTAAAGAGAAAATATTGAAAAGAAGAGAAAGTGGAGGCTGTGCGAACAGCAACCGCAGATATCTACTGTTCCATCTGTTTTCCCCAGAGAACATAGCATATCTCACTAAGCCACCGAGCCATAAACCTGGGAACGGTCCTGGTCTGACTGTCTCCCTTTCTGCCTCCACCTAATCAATCACCAGGACCTCCTGTTCCATCCCTCAATCTTACTCTTTTTCTCTGTGTTAGTTTAGACCCTCCCTGTTTCAGTCCTCACAGCTCACCTCGAAAATGCTGCCTCCCATCTCTCCCTACCAGGCCATTCTCCTCACCACTGCCTGAGAGCTCTTTCTAAAGAACAAATAGTTAAAATCGAATCATGCATCCGTGGTCAAAAGGTACAAATTTCCAGCTGTAAAATAAGTAAGTCATGGGGGTGTGATACACAGCATGGTGACTGTAGTTAAAAATAATATATTGCATATTTGAAAGTTGCTAAGAAAGTGGATCTTAAAAGTTCTCATCGGGGCTTCCCTGGTGGTGCAGTTGTTGAGAGTCCGCCTGCCGTTGCAGGGGACACGGGTTCGTGCCCTGGTCCGGGAAGATCCCACATGCCGCGGAGCGGCTGGGCCTGTGAGCCATGGCCGCTGAGCCTGTGCCTCCGGGGCCTGTGCTCCGCAACGGGAGAGGCCACAACAGTAAGAGGCCCGTGTACCGCAAAAAAAAAAAAAGTTCTCATCATAAGGAAAAAAGTTGTAACTATGTGCAGTGATAGATGTTAACTAGACTTATCGTGGTGATCATTTCATAATATATACAAATATCAAATCATTATGTTTTGCACCTGAAACTAATACAATGTTATATGCCAGCTTTATCTCCATAAAAGAAGAACCATTCAAAACTTCATGGCCCTGGGGAAGAAGTCCAAACTCTTAACCATGAATTCCAGGATTCCCCATGACGTGTGCCCTGTTGGACACAGCAGATGGATGGGAGTGAGGGTGTGCAGCACACTTCTTTTAGCTGTCCACAGAATCCTCATGCTGTGCTGATCTCTCTAACATTAAGGTCACCAAATGTCCATTTCCTCTCTCATCTTCACACTTTCACATGTGCTGTTGTCTCTGTGGAATATTGTTTCTCCTTTCTTGACCTAGTGAATATTTACTCCTCCTCCTAGACACAACCCAAGTATTATTCTTTCAAGAAGCCTTTGCTGAACACCCCCTCCCACCCAGCCCCTGCCTCGGACTTGACCCTGTGGTCAGTGTTGGGTATACTAGTCTGTCTCTGTTCCTGCTCTAAATGTCTTTAGCGAGGCACTGTGCTTCCTCGTCTTTGTATATTCCTGTGCTTAGTACAGTACCTCTCACGTCAGGGATGCACAATAATTTTTAAATGAATGAATGAAATATGTGTACTGAAATGTTAATCTTCAGGTTTTTAAGGTGATTTTTTAGTTTTTTTTCTATTTCCTTTAAGTTGATTCTCATATTTGCATCGTGGAACATTGGACATGAAGACAGGTTCTCTTTGAACTTGCTGCTCAGACACTTTTGCAGCAATTCTCCCAACTGCTCGCTTCCTACTTGGTCACTAAGAGCTGCCTTAAGAGGTGGGAAAACAGCAGTGGCCCAAAGTTACTCTCAAGGCTAGAATCTGTGGCTCAGGGATCAGATGAGGAGTACTTTTTCTTCCTACCATAGACGTAGAGAGGGCATCTAACAGTTAATATCCGAGGTGCTTACTCTGTGTTGCAGTTATTCTTAGGGAATCCTCACAGCAGCCCCAGGAAAGAGATGTTACATTCTCAGCCTTCCTCTCCGTGTGAGAAAACTAACATTCAGAGAGTTGAAGCTGCTAAGCTCCCTCTTCCTGGAGCCTGCAGGGCTGCCAGCCACTCATCTGGGTTGTTGAGGAGGAGACCCCATCCCTGACTGGGCTCCCAAGTCATCCATTATGATGTTTTTGTTGTTGTTCTAGAACGAAGTGACCGCTTCCTAAGAATAAAACATTCCAGCTGCCTTCCTTGGCCATCAGTTATGTCAGAAACACTATGGAAGAAGTTGTTTAAAGACGTAAGGACACCAGTACTCTATGTAGCTGAAATTAAGATGAATGTCTACCTTAGAAATTCCAATTATGTTCTCGTGAATCTACCATTGCCAGATAATAAAGGCCTCTTACAGAGGTTGTACTGTCATGTGTAAAATGTAGGCCTCTTGGACAGGCATGGAAGAGGCTTAGTTCTGAGAATCACACATAAAGTTATACCAAAGATACACAAAATGAGCTAAACACTTTGGAAGCCGCAGAAGCTTAAGAATGTTTCTTAACCTGTTGTCAGTCTGAGAGCATTTTGAGGCTCTGATGAAAGCTATGGTTTCTTCCCTTAGAGCAAAAAGATGTGCACACTCACACACACACCACTTTGTATCTGATTTCAAGAGTTTCCATCTGTGGATTTCCTGGGGCTCCATGGCCTCCAGGTTAAAAACCTTGCTTAAAAGCTGTAATCTGGAAGAAGGGTAACAGCCATTGTTGAGTGTTTACCGTGTATCACATGTAACCGTTTATCATGATCACCATGTGCCAGTCCTTTCTGAAAAGCACATTAGGGCCAACCAGCCCCTAAGACGTGCAGGATGAGCCCTGTTTTAAGCTGTGGAGAGTGAAGTTCGGAGAAGGCACTTACTTGTCCCCCAGCTGCCAAGCGGTGAGCGTGGAATTAAACAGAGCCCAGATCTGCATCACTGCTCCTTCGCTCCATTCTTCTTACCAAGAGAGGCAGGAGACCCGGCCAGGGAGACTCCCAGCCTCTGTTAGTCCTGACTGCCCTCAGCCTTGAGCTTCCCCGTTGAAAGTCAGTCAAGTGGCTGCTTCTGCCTCAGGAGCCTCCTGGAATGTTTCCAGTGCCAGAGTGGACCAGGGCTGGGAAGGTCTCAGCTCACTGTCGCCCACCACGCAGAGCAGATAACATCCCTAGAGAGATGCAGCCCGACTGCCGGACCGTCCCTGGGTGAGCGCCGCACTTGGTCCGGAGTGCCGTTTACACACCTGGAAACTTTAACTCAGCACATCCTCAACAACACACACGACTGCACGTTCTCCATTTGAGCCCGTCCACAGATGTTCATTGTGGGCGCCTGTTTGCCCGGCTCCACACTCGGACCTGTGGTCACGGCAGCACACAGATGTGGGTCCTGAGCTCTTGGCGCTTACACCCGGCTCACATCTAGCAGAGAAGGGGGCTAACAAAGAATTGAAATAAAGTGTGATAAGTTGGATGAAAAAGGAAGTATAAAGGATTCATTCCATTCTTTGTAGTTTCAAAACTCTAGTCCCAAACATGTCTATTTCTCTAGCCCTTTCCGTCCTCCCTCTCAGGGTGTTGAGGGAGCTTCAGGTATCCAGAGACTTGGTTGACAGAGGAAGGGCAGTTCCTCTCAGGTCCCCCTTTGCAGGTGAGAAGGCAGAGTGACCAGACAACAGGCCACAGATGGAGTGAAGACAAGGCTGACTGGTCGGGCTGGTCCCGGCAGAGCATGGCTCCCTGTAAACCACAGGCTGCTTCTCAGTTATTGGTGATGTGACTCTTGTCCTTGTTTTGGTCTTCATGTTGTAGTCTCTCTGCTGCAGATGAATCCGGCGGGTAAGTACTCTTCAGGGAACAAACACACCGTCGCTCTGCTCCCTCTTTGTAGCCCCTCTCTGGGCTCCCCGTGTGTCACCTCTTCTCTCATTCTACGGCTACTTCTCCCCTCTCGCCCACCTGCCCCTGCGACAGCCTCCTGGGTTTTCTCCCCAAATGTCTGCTTGTGACCAGAACAGCCTGCTAGAAATAAATAGCATCCGTGGATGCGAGCCCCATAGGTCGTTTCAGACCTTCCAGTAGGCACAGTAAGAAAAGCAGAAGGAAACAGGTGGAATTAATGTTAATGTTTACTTAACTTGGTATATCCAGAGTATTAGCATTGCCCTATGTGGCCAATATTTTAAAAAATCATTAACCGATTCTTTGCATTCTTTTTTCCCCAAACTCTTTGAAATGTGAGTGTATTTAATTGTTTTAATTTAAAAAAATTTTTATTGAAATATAGTTGATTTACAGTGCTGTGTTAGCTTCAGGTATATAGCGAAGTGACTCAGTTATACATATATATATAAATATATATATTCTTTTTTTGCATTATCTTCCATTATACGTTATTACAAGATATTGAGTACAATTGGGTGTATTTTATTCTTAACACAGACCAGCCATGCTTGCCATCCTCAGTCACCACATGTGGCTGGTGGCTCCTGTGGTGGGCTGCAGGCTCGGGATCTGAGGAGGCCCTGGGAGTCCCAAGGGCAGACTCAGCCACCACCACCTCTATGCCCCCCAGCAGTTAGCTTGCGCCTCTGCCGTTGCCCCACCAGGAGGTGTTGTACTCGGCTGTCTGCTCTCTTGAACATGGGCCTGTGGGGGCAGGCAGCGTGTCAGTCGTCTCTCTGTCTCTTGTGTAGAGTGCAGTGTTTAGGAGGCCCACAGTTGGCATTTGGGACATTGAACGCGTTAAAGGATGGGGGAGGGTTATTTGTAACCTCAGGAGCGGAAGGGATTGGTATGGGGGAGGGGGCCCACCCCTGGCTCCTGCCTTGCGATCCCTGGTTCTATCCAGTGCCGCAGAACTGCATTTGAGCCAGACTGAGTGGACAGGGGGCCTCGACAGTTCAAAGGGACATTCTAGCCTAGAATCGTGCCGAGCTTCTATGCATCTCATTGAGCGTGAAGCTTCACCTCCTCCTAGTATTCACTGAATACTAGGGGAACTTATCTGCAGTTAAGCATGTTAAACTGTAACGTCTTATTTAACGGCGGTAGGGGAGGGGGCGTAAGCAGGACAGACCAAACACCAAAACAAAACGTGTCCACTGGACAAGCCTCCCAGCGAGATTACAAAGAAGGCCAGCTGACATCTAGAACATTAAATACACAAAGAAGGAATAGCCTGCATCAGGGAGCTGTTAGAGTCATAATGATGGGCTTTCTCTATGTTTCCAGTGGTTTTAGAGTCATCACTACGCCCCCTGAGAGAATGGGAGATTTATAGGCTGAGTCAATTTGCCTTTGCACATACAGTGTTTAAATTTTGCAAGTTCTCCTAACCAACTAACGTGCACGTGCTTGCTGGTCTACTTCACCCCTAATGATAAATGCCACTTAAAATAATTGATTCAACCAAATCTCAAAGATTGGTGCTGTGACAAAACCATACTAATCACATATTCAAATAAATTCAAAGTTTGTAAAGGGGAGAAAACATTAGCGTGTGATCTGTTAAGTCATATAAGCATTTTAAGAAGGACTTCTTGTATCAGAAAAGAGTATGGTTACCTCAGGCCCAGTCAAAGGGTACGTTGAAATAGAAAGTGGAATTAGGCCTAACCTCTGTTTTCTGCAGTTGATTCCCATTTTCAACCTGGAAAGCTCCCTGACCTCCTTGAGGTTTTTGTTTCTCAGAGTGCATACAGGGAAAAGTAAATCCTGCTGTCACACACTATGTAGGAGGAGGATGAATGAAGTCTAGAGAATGTTTTGAACAATTCCTCAAAAAAACTATTTGGAACAGTTGGAGGGCAAAGTAGCTGCCAGTATTTTTGCAGACTAACTTCTAAAAAGCCAGAAAAATCGTAGCATACGTCCAATTGTAAATAACTGAACACGAACCATGTTTAAGTAATTCAAAGATCTCTTTTTACTAAGTCAAGGATGGTTCAAGACAGACAGTGCTTTTTATCTGTTGGCTCCAGTTTGGAGAAGGCTGCTTTCATGTGAGTCTCTTAAAAAGAACTCGTGCCTGTCTGTATCTGCAGTGTCCTTTGTCCAACATGATGGCTCTGGTGTGCTGTGTTGGTGTAATTGAAAACCTCTAAAAAAGCTGAGAGTTACTTTTGAACTGGCTCGGTGAGCTTGGACTGGATTTGTCAAAGTGGTGAAAGGTTTAAAGGAATTTTCATAAATGAGGTCTCCAACCTGTGTTTTAGCCATACAGTTCCAGTGAACTCTGAGGCCCCGTGAACTCAGAGAAAAGCAGTCATATCAAGATGGAAAATAATGATTCATTTTCATTCCCCGAGTTCTGCAGACATAAGCACACTTAGCCGCTGATCATCATAATTTAGCAGTACTGTTGTGCACTAAAAATGCAATTTAAAAGTCTAATGTTTAATTAAGTTGAGTACTCCAGATTAACAAGTTTATATATCTTAGGCACAGGATATAGCGCAGTGTTTACTCCTGTTGCTAGGAAATAACAGAGTTCTTCACAAGTTACAGGTTGATTTGGTAAGAAGAGGGATGTAAGTTTCTCCCGCTAACAGACTTGATGGATTCTGCTTTGTTTGTGTTTCATAATGTATGTAAATGCATTTCATGCCCCAGAAGTCCTGCACACTCAGAGCTTTTGTTGGTAACAGAAAGCCCAGGTACGTGCACCTATGTAAACATTCGGAGGATATTTGAAAGAGTGATTTTACCTAGAGCTCGTGGATGAAATCAGCTTCGTCAAGTATTTGAGTTTTTAATGAAATGAATTTGTCCATTTGTTAGAATTGTCAAGAAAATAGATTGTTCTTTAATGTATAATTATCAAGAGGCTAATTAATGGTTTTGCATTCTTGCCATTAGTGGGAAACTGTCAAATTAGTATCAGAATTTAATCCAGGTTGATGGTTTTCCAAAATCATTAAAACTTGCATGTAGGAAATCAACTCTGCTATTCTTTTTTCCCTTTCCCTCCCTTTGGCAAGCCTCACTGCGTGACACATTGTACAATAGTTTTTAAAAATGCAAAGCTAATGCTTGCACAGCATGAAAGGGAGTAGCTATGCCAGCTCAGTTGCCTTGTCCCTGGAAAAGACGAAAGATTTCTATGTGCTGTTTCAGTCAGAACCAGGCGTGAAAGAGTGGCCTCCCCAAGCTCAAAAGCAGAACTAAGAAAAAACCCACGGGGACAAATTTCTGTTTGATCTATTTGAGGCAGGCCCTTGTTCACAGGGCTGAGATTTCAAAGCAGAGGCCCTTCCTAAAAGATGGAAAATAGCAGAATACTCGATTGTGTTGAGGAACAATATCAGCTTTTGGATGGCTTGTGCTTATTACAGGATTTTATCCTACATCCAAACTCAGAACGACTTGGGGAGAAGAAGGGGAGGGTGCTGCTGAGGGGCAGGATTCTGACTGCACTCCAGGATATGTGCCCATGACCTCTCTTGGTGATTAACACACTTTAAACTTCCTTCTGGGTAATTATTGACTCATTTCTGTAGAAAGCCACTTGTTGATTTTGGTAAGAATGTTTTCTCAGTCTGTGCAAGTAGCTAGCGCAGTTTCAGGTACATGCTATGTGATCAACACATGTTGGCTCAGTAAATGAATCCTTCAACATGTCTTGCAAGTAAATGTATCAATAATATAAGACCTAAGGCTTACTCCACTGCAGTAAATAGAGGTTAAAGGCTTGTCTTCTTAAAAGATATCATCGTGTAACCTGTGTTATTTATTTATTTATTTTTTTGCGGTACGTGGGCCTCTCACCGCTGTGGCCCCTCCCGTCGCGGAGCACAGGCTCTGGACGCGCAGGCTAAGTGGCCCTGGCCCACGGGCCCAGCCGCTCCGCGGTTGGATCCTCCCGGACCGGGGCATGAACCCGTGTCTCCTGCATCGGCAGGCGGACCCTCAACCACTGCGCCACCAGGGAAGCCCTAACCTGTGTTATTTATACTCAGAGCATCCCTCTGAAGCAGCATACTGTCAAACAAGTGGGCAAAATGCCATGTGATGGAAGGTTGCCCTGCTCAGCCGCTAGTTGGAATAGGTGAGGGAATTGTAAGAGGCCTAAGACCTGCTGTTATAGAACTTTTGATGCTAGAAGGGAATTTGGAGATTTGACAGTAATGAGATGGAAAGGTGAGATAACCAAACTGGCACACAAATTACAGGCTTTTAGGGTGTGGTGATTATTTCCTGTCATTCTTACTGTCACCTGAGATACCCAACAGCACTCTTATAAATGGTGTGGGATAAAGATGGTGGATGGAGGAGACTGCGACATTGGTTATGGGCATGGGTATGAGTCTCAGTGCACAGCCTGGCGCAGCCTCTTACTGTGTGTGTGATTTGGGACAGCTTACTGAACCTCTTGATATTATTTTTTCTTTCTCTAACAAGTATCTATTGATTACTTCATTTATTCAAGGTAAGTTTTGAATGATTAGGATAAAATGGGAATCATGGATATCTGATCCACTCTCTTCCTTTTTCCACCTGCTCTGTGTGCTGAGATATTTGGACTGAATCAGTAGGCTTCTTTGTTCTCTGGCTTCTGGTTGGGTTTGGACAATGGGAGGCATCAGAAAGAGATGAGCAAGCAGGTGGGGAGAGAGAGTTTGCACTATTTATTCCCGGGCTCCCTCCTTATCAGCTCGCCTCCCTAGACTCTAGGCCACTGTTCTTGGCACACGAGCACCTCCCTAAGGCCCCTTTCTGAATTCTGGTAACTGTGTCCTCCTCCAGACACTTCATACTGATAAATGCTCCCCTTTAGTCTTACTAGCTCAGGGTACTGCACCATCTCTTGTAGTTTTTCCAAACCCTGCCCACACCTTTGCAAATGATCTCTTTATTAAGATACCCTCAAAGCGCATTTGATTGTGCCACCTGTTTCCTCGGGGAACCTAACACAAGTGGTTACTTGTTTCAGAGGTCATTGTAAGAATGGCATGATTTAGCTAGAATTTAAAACAATGATTGGCTCACAGTAAGTATTCCACGAGGTTAAATATGATTATCGTCATCAGTTGTTTTTTATTACAAAATATTGAGCTTGTCATATTCATTGTTATTACAGTGTTTTAAATTTTTAAAAAGATGAGAAGAAAACAACTATCATGTTGCAGATGTTAAAAGTGGAAAAAGTGAAACAGAGAAATCAAGGGCTAGAGTCACACAGTGCTTCAGTTCTAGAACGAAAAAATGAAATAAAGGTTTTTGACCTTGTTTCTTTGCACAGGGTACACAGTCACAACATGTCTGGAAAAGAAAGCTACAACTTCAAAGTATTTAGTAAATTAAAACATAACCTACTTGGAGTAAATGGGTATGCCAAATGTAATACATCCTATTTGTGACCACTAAATAATAATTGAGTTGAATCATGGACACCTCAGCATCTTCACCTTAATTAATGTAAGAGCTGAGGCTGAGCATTTTCACAGTTATACCATCTCGGTAGTATCAAGACAGATGATCCCTAGGACTGAATTTCTTACGGACTCTTGAGGGTAGATACGTTTATTTCTACTCAGAGCTGAATAGGAGACCAGCGTTATGATGCGTGTATAGTAGATTTTCTGCACACACACACAGTTTTCTAACTTCCATCTAAGACTTCTCATTCTTAAGTCACATAAAATAGGTCACTCTGTGATATGTGGAGCCATCTCATCTTTAACTTGTAGTACACTCACTAAACTGTTTGTCAAGAATGAAAACTAATGAATTCCCTGAAGAAGTAGTGGTCAGTTTGAAAAATGAAACATCCTACAACGTCTTTCCATTCGATAATAAATTTGTCATAATTGTTGAATGTTCAGACCATATGGATGTATCTTTCAGTGTCTTGGAAAAATTTTATAAGTATTCGCTAAGAAACTAGAAAGAAAGTGAATTTCAGAAGTGTCTCTTTTTTACAATTAAGTAGAGTCAAGGGGGGTATAGCAATCTGAAAGGCCTTTTGGTGTCAGTACAAATAAGGTTTTATAGATTGTTCCTTCTATTCAAGGAGCTAAGTGGCAAAAATAAATATCTTGTTTCTAGAAGAGCTAATGCTTCTAGAAGGAATGATTGTCATTTGAACATTTGGATCTCTTTTTATTTAGCATTTTCTTTAAAGTCAAATCCAGGTAAGGTTTCTGTTGTCTTTCTTCATAAAGAATATGCCTTTCATATATTGGGCACTTAACAAATGTAAACTTTCTCAGCTGTTTGTTTGTTTATTGTCTTTGAATTGTCCTTGCTGGAGGAGATATTACATCAGAGTGCCATAGTGATCTCCCAGTTGATCCTAGTGAAGCCTCCCATTGCTTCCTTCCACCTGTCTACTTCTGTTTAGATTTTCTCTCTTCCCAGTTTTTGCCCTGAGTGAAATACACTGGCATATTCACTGAGAGGAACTAGTATATTCATAGTAATTATTATTCTAAATGATGGCACTGTTTTCAGCACATCAGTTGTGTCGACATGCATATGAGCAATGTGGGAATAAAATAAAGTTCTTTGTAGATCATACCCAAAATATCACACTATACCCAAGAACCTTCTGTGGCTCCTTGCCAAACAGGGTTAGTCATAGGTTTTTTTAGAGTAATGGATGGTGTTTGCAGATGGAGGACACATTGCTTTATGCAGTCAGTTTGTAAACATGCTTTGATACCTTTCCTGTGTAGTTGCAGTCTTTTCCTTCTCTGAACTTTATATCTAGTGGAGGATAAAATTGTCTATCAATAGTAGAGGCATGGGCCAAGTGCTGTAGTAGGAAGGAGGAGGGCACAACGAACTCCACCTGAAGTCGGTAGGAAGGTGGCCAGGTTATCAAGGGCTTCCCAGGAAAAGTGACATTTGCTTTAGAGTTTAAGGCCAAGTGGGGGTTCACCAGGCAGAAAACTTAGGGGAGGGTATTCGAGTCTGACAGACTTGGGAAATTATAAGTATCCTGATGTGACTTTACAGTAAGATACGTGGTATGGAGTGGCAGGAGATAATGTTAAACTGGAGCCAAACCTTAATCTGCTTCCCAGTGTGGAAAAAGGGAGCCTATGTGTCTTTTTCAATGAGTGATATTAATAAATAACCCTACATAGATTCTGGTGTCATCCATGCTCAAGGTTTATACTATCACCTGTGTTGTGACTTCCAAATTTTTATCTCTAGCCCTCGGCTAGAGATTCTCTTTGTCTTCTGCTCATCTGCATTTTGCTGTTTCATCAGCTCTCACATAGCCTACACCCCCAAAGTAAACTCATCACCTTTCCCTCAAAATCTTGGCTCCGTCCCAATATCTTAGTTTAGTCAGTGGCCCCAATTACCAAGGTAGTTATCCATGACACTCCCTTCTCTTGAACCCCACCCAGCATCTCCCGACATCTGAACACTCAACAAGTTGCCTTATTTATTCAGTTACTTTCAACATTATTGTGTCCTTTCCATGTGCATTTCTAGTATCTTTATTCAGGTTGTCATCATCTTTCTCTTTGATTACCACAGCAGCCTCTTAACCCGGCTCCATCCCTTTCTGCTCAGTTATCTCACAGTTACCAAGTTGATCTTTCAATTGATTGAATCAGTGACTGTGCTAGTAAATTTTTAGTAGGTTCTCATCGCCTGTGGATAAAATCCAAAATCCTTAGCATGACATATTGATACAAACCCTTAGGATTTTGGCCCTTCCCACTTGTCCCGCCTCCTGGGTCCTGTGACTGATCCCCTCCCTGCCCTTCTCCAGACTTACTAAATGTTGTGGAACTCCTGTAATTTCCAGTCTGTTAGTCTCCTGGGAATTTTCCTGTTCCTGTTCCCAGCCTTGTTACCCTGTCAGCTCATTCCTCCCTGCCTCTGCCTCCACCCACGTTGGGGTGAGGTGTTTCTACCACTGGGTGGTGATAGGTGGTTTACTTTTCTCCACTAGATTTCAGGCCCCTCAATGTCGGGTAGCATGTCTCATTCATGTCTGCCATATTCCCAGTGCTTAGCTTCACGTCTGGCTCATAGTTGTAGCAAAAATAATAGTGTTGACAAAGCACGTATTATAGACCAGGCGAGGTGCTAATTTATTTACATCTATTATCTCTTTTAAAGGGGAAAACCAAAATCAAGCTATGATTTAGAAAGGGAATGTGGCAGAAAAGTGAAGATTGGGCAAGAGATTTGTTACAGGGAGAACAGTAAGGGCAATATTTTATCAAAACAAGTGAGAATTGAAAAGAGATCCATACTAGGGTAGAGGCGGTAGAAATCGAGTGGAGAGAATTGATTATGGTGATTCCTATAGATATTGAACAGATGGGTGGATGGATGGATGGATGGATGGAAGGATGGAGAACCCAGCATGTGTCCCTTAGAACTTGCTGTGGAACTTACTTTGTTTAACTTACAAGAGTCTTAATAACTTTGGTGCAGCACGTTTATTAGGACGAGAGGATCAACTGTCTACGTGCAGAAGCAACCTATGTGGCAACAACCTGAGAGGAGACTAACTTAAAAGCAGAGATATCGTAAGAGTAATATGTGACAGCTTTTAAAAATAGATATTTAGAATTACATGTACATATAATATGATTAAGTCCAAAATTAATTGTTCGAAATTGAAAGTATGTTATATAATTCAGAATTCTTTCAATCAAGCATGAAGCTTCCAGTGGTGTGACTGTAAGCCTAGGGATTGTCAGTAGGGAGTAATGGTTGAAAGCGAGGACCCTGGAATCAGAGTGCCTGGTTTGAATTCTTGCTCAGTCATTTACTAGCATAGGACCTGGAGGGTATTACTTAACCTCTAAAATGGAGGTACGTTCTTTGTTGGGGTGTTTTAATGATTAAATGAAAAAAGAAAAGCATGTGCTACTATAGCATAGTGGGATGTAGCAAACACTCAGTGAAGTATGGGCTCACCTCTGTGTGTAACCAAACGCATTCCTTAGCAAAAGTGGGAAAGGGAGCAGTTACTGCATTTGCACTTCAACTCTTGTTTTTGACTGGCTTTCATCATGTTTTGTAGATGCGTTATAGTGGGTAAGATATTGCCTTGTTTTATATTTAAGATGACAATTTTCTTTACTAAAATCCACTTCAAGGAACTCTGTGTTCGCTAGGGTACAGCCTAAATGCATTTCGTTTTCCCACACAATTACTTAAAAGAATTAGTGAGATGAAAAACATGTTAGTGGTGAACAATCATTTAATGCACACAGCGTATTAAAATATGATAAGGATAAATTATGTCCTTTTGGTGGGAATTCTTGAGTTCATTGGTGTTGCATGTTCATTAAGTAGTCCCTTTTACTATTCATGATTAAGATTATTAAGATTAATTAGTAAACATTAAGATGTTTACTAATTAAACATCTTCACAGGAAGAATCTTTAAAATCTGCTTTCCAAATGCTCATATTAGTCACTATATATTTCAAGGTAAAAATATCCTAAGGAGAATTGCCCAGAAATTAAAAAAATATATATTGATTGATTTAATGACTATCTAACTGATAATGAATGAATGAACCTGTAGTATTAACTTAGTGAGTCTCTTCTGAGTGTCTGCTCTTTTAGCTTCTTTGCCTTCCTTGGTTTCTTTGATCCATACAGATTCAAAACGTTTGGTGCCTCCTCCCAATCTACTGTCATTCTCTGTACTTTTACCTTGTGTTATTTTTTTCTGCAATAGCACTTACCCTGACTTAACACATCCTAGGTTTATTTGCTTATTTATCATCTGTCTCCCCTACCTGAATATAAGCTGCTATGTGCCAGACTTTCCTTTGTTTACTGCTATATCCCTCAGTCCTAGCATAGTGCCTGGCCCATAGCAGAAATTCAGTAGATGTTTGTTGAATGAAGAAGTGTACACATATAAGCTTGTGCTTAGCCAAGAGTCCTAACCAAGATTGTGCTGCTACATGAATGTGTTTTTGTAAACATTGTTTGCTGAATATAATATAATACTTATTCACTGAAAACACAAAACAGAACTTGGAAAATACAAAGAAATATCAATAGAAAAATTTTAAATCATTCTCCAACTCTGAGACAATGATTAACATTTTGATGTGTTATCCCCTTCATGTATTTGATATCATGATTATGCACCATCCTGGATATATTATTTTGTACCCTGCACTTGTTTTCACTTAGCATTGTGTCATCAGCATCTTCCTATATTTTTTTTTTACAAAACTTTTATAAAGACTTCTATTTTAAATGGTGGAGTAAAAGTCCATTTCTCCCCACCTCCAAACAACAACAGAAATAATGAAAAAACAGAGAAGAAAATCCATCTGTAATGAAACAAGTCATTAGCAGCAACCCCAGAGCACAAACGTTGAAGTACACTGGCCAAGTCTATAATGTGTGGATACAGGTGAAGGAAGGCATAAGAACCTACACTGATCGTCTTGGACCTTGAGCAAGATGCAGATTTCCTTCAAATTAAGTGCACTGCTGTAAAAGACATCTCCAGTGTTCCCTGAATTATGGGACAAGACCTAGAGCCATAGATAGACTGTGGGAGAAGTTGGGAGTGACTCTGTAAACACCCAAGTGTCAGCACTGAAAGGCAGACAAGATGGAACTGGAGGAGAAGCCATTCTGAGGCGCCATTTTAATTTTCTTGTCCCCAGCCCACTGGCTGGAAGTGAAGTGTGGACAGGAGGGAGGGAAGGCAGCCATTGCCTGCAGGGCTTTGCTGCAAGGTCCACTGGAGCGAGCAGTGGGAGGGGCAGGGGTAGCAGAAAAGAAAGGCTTTCTGGGAGAGCTAGCCAAGGCTTCCCGGGAAACGCATTACTTATTTCAGACTGAGAACAGACTGAGACACTGAATAATAGCTGGTGAACTAAAAAAGTGAATACTTTCACCTTATCTCTCTATTTGGTAGAGAGACTTGGCCACTAGGGAGAAACTAGCCCATTAAGATTAGAAATAAGAATGAAATAGCTGAGCTTGTGCAAACTTCATGTAGTTTACAGAAAGAGGTTAGCACAAAGAGATAAGGGCCATAAATCAAAGATTAAGTAACATGGCACAAAAGGGCATGTTTCTGTAATTGTAAAATGAGCTTTGCAGCAAAAGGTGAAGCTGAGCTTTTCAAAACGCGGGAATGTCACTGTTTATTTATGAGCCGAGATAAAACTCATTTTTAGATAAATGACTAAATTGAAATGCCATAATGCATACCATTCAAGAGCTGTTGTGGTTAAAAAATGTGACTATAAAAATGTCACAGTATCACAGAACCAATTTGTTGGTTAGGTGTTTTCCGAGTCCCATCGACTCAGTTTATTGACTCCCACTAGGTTTTACTGCTGCCTGCCTTGTGTAGCCAATACACAGTAGCTATTGTAAAAGCGAGATAGAGTTCTTTCTACCTCACAGAGCCCTGAAGAGTTTCGGGAACTCAGTATGAACCAGAGCTCACATTGTTGGTGATGGTATTAGATGAAGTAAAAATAAAGGCACTTTGTTGACAGAGACCATACCTCATTTACAGAAAAGCAGTGGGCTCTTCAAAATTCCAGTTCATATTTAATTTGAAACTTGACACCTTACATTCTAGTTGTTTACCATTTCCCTTGAGCACCCAAACTATTATGGTATCTCTCTGCCTGATTTAGCCAAGGCTGTATAACTTGTTAAAAAAACAGTGCAAGACTGCGTGAGAGCAACAGTCCTGCATTTTGTGTGCCTTGCAGGTTAGTCATGTTCATAAATTACATTTTCATGTTATCATAGGCCGCAGATGAAATTTTTGGTGACAGATGGCAATAAGAAGTCAGAAGTAATGGGGAAATGGAATATGTGTTATGGTGGATAGAAAGAGCAAGTTGGTATGGAAAACTGAGCTTTGTGAAGAGCAGAGAAGTGGATGAAGTGGATGAGTCAGGTAACAGTATGAGAGGATGGCATAGCAGGCTTGCATCCTCCCAAGAGGTTATAAGGAGAGGAACTCAAGGAAATGAAAATACAGAGGCCAACTAATAACAGCAAACACATTTATACCATGTGCAGCCACTGTCCTAAATGCTTTACAAATGTTAACTCATCTTCACAGTAGCCCAGTGAGCTAGGAATGATTAACATCTCCACTATACAGATGAAAAAAAAAAAAAAAATGAAGCGTAGGAAGCTTTAAAGTGCTTTGCTCAAGTCACACAGCTAACAAGATGCCCAGCTGGGATTTGAACCTGGGAACCTCAGATCCAAGTCCACGCTTTTGGTCATTACAATGCATTGTCTCTCAGACATGGGTGACAAATTAAGATGATTTGTAAAAGTTTAACTGTTTACTGTACAAAAGAACGAGTTGGCAGTCAGGTCTTTGTTCAAGGTCAACACCTGACTAATTCATACTCGACGGAGTTCCAATAGGGAGGCGATGATTAAAAGAGGGCACACAGGTTCATGTCAGTGGACATAAGGTAGTAAAACTGAGAGGGGAAAACATAGGGTGGATTAGAGAAATTATTGTGATAGCAGAGCCTCCTCTGGGAATTGTGGGTTCATATTAGACAAGATTTCTTTTGAAAGTTCTATTCTGTAATTGAAAAATATCCTTATTAGAAAGCGTGCTGGGGCTTCTGGTGGCGCAATGGTTACGAATCCACCTGCCAATGCAGGGGACACGGATTCGAGCCCTGGCCAGGGAAGATCCCACATGCTGTGGAGCAACTAAGCCCATGCACCACAACTACTGAGCCTGCGCTCTAGAGCCCGTGAGTCACAACTACTGAAGCCCGTGCGCCTAGAGCCTGTGCTCTCTGCAACAAGAGAAGCCACCGCAATGAGAAGCCCGTGCACTGCAATGAAGAGTAGCCCCTACTCGCTGCAGCTAGAGAAAGCCCGCGCAAAGCAATGAAGACCCAACGCAGCAAAAAAAAAAAAAAAAAAAGAAAGAAAATTAAAAAAAAAAAAGAAAGCATGCTAATATTGTTCAACTTTACAGTAGTCCTAGATTAAACAGCATGTGAACCATTTAATTGTCCTTACTATGCAAATGAATTAACCACAGAATTTGGGTAAGTGTCCAGTAATTAGTGTATTGTTCTTTCAATTTCAGACCCTTAGGCAAAAATGATATTGACCCTATAAATGTGGATTTTAGTGACTTCAGTTTTTAGGAAATATTATTAAATTGCCAGAGGTATTATTAAATCAGTGTAGATTTGGCCAGAATATACTTTCAAATGCCTTTGGCAAAGTGCCTTCAGTTTTAACAACTCACACAGTTAAAAGGGTAGGAGGAAGACTTTTAGGCAACTGAAATACATATTTTCAAGCATTTTTCCCCTTGACAACCAAGGTACTATATAATCTTTTCTAAAATAAAAATAAAACGTAATGTTTTGGATTCATCTTTAGTGGAATACATTTGTTGGGGGGAAGCAGTTTTACAGACAAGTTTCAGTTGAACAATTGCCAAGGACCCAAAAGATAGGCTTTTTTATATGCCACATGTAGGGCTTTGTCTTTACCATGCCAAAACAACTGCTCAGTTCAATTAACTGTTTGATTCTGGGATCAGATAAGCAAAACTAATTATTTGGCTAAATTAATCTGTTTTCATTTTTTTTCCTCTCATATTCCTCAATCAAAAGTCCCCATTTGTAGTTGTAGAGAAAGCAGATGCGCCAGTTCTTATGAAAAGTAAAAGGTGCTTCATTTATGATGTTGCAAGAAGCCTGACCTCAGTAACCTTTAATGCACACTAGTTTGGGCAGCCCGGTTACTCTGGACTGTAACTGTTGCACATTGGGACCTCTGGGAAATAGACTCTATGCAGGAAGTTTATTAGAGAGTGCTCTTGGGATCAACACCTGTGGAAGGAGGGGAAGGAAGCAGGAGTGAGCAGAAGAAGTTGGGCTCTGATGCAGTCTTACCAAAGGCCTCCGCCGATATGTGGAGAGTGGAGAGGCTGTCTAGCCAGGGAAAATTCCCAGGGGAGAGGACAGCGGAGAGCTGTTGGGCAGCATCATTCCCTGCAACTGGGAATGATGTCCTTCAGTCTTGAACTGGACACAACAGTGCCCTCTATAATAAATGACTAAAACATTTTGAAATTTTAAGAAGGAAATGGAAATAATAAAAAATAATACCTACATCTTATTGTTTACATTTAAGTTATATATAGTGTTATCACAGAAGCCTCATTTTACAAGGAAATGAAGCTAAGAGAAATTTTATTTGAATGTCTTTTTTTGCACAGGAAAGGGAAGAGGTTGTGTACTTAGTTATATACTGGTTATCAAGAGAATGCACATGCGTGTGCAAGCGTGTGTAATAGATAAATAGAATGAGCTACTTTTAGTCTTGTGCACTGTATTAGGAGCTGAACCTATCATTTATTTATTTATTTATTTTTAATTTTATTTTTTATTTTTTGTGGTACGCGGACCTCTCACTGTTGTGGCCTCTCCCGTTGCGGAGCACAGGCTCCGGACGCGCAGGCTCAGCGGCCATGGCTCACGGGCCCAGCCGCTCCGTGGCATGTGGGATCTTCCCAGACCGGGGCACGAACCCGCATCCCCTGCATCTGCAGGCAGACTCTCAACCACTGTGCCACCAGGGAAGCCCTGAACCTGTCATTTAATCTGTGTATCTCCCCTGAGAGGGAGGTAGTGTTCTGATTCTGCTGATAAATAAACAGACTCTGGATAGGTTAAGTGACTTGTCTGAGATCACATAGATAGTTAACGGTACAGTCATGACTCTAAGCTAAGTCCATCCAAATCAAAGCCCTTTTTAGGATCCCATGCTGTATTGTTGGTTCAAGTCCTCGAACCTTAGCCAAAGATTTTCTGCTTCAGTGGATAACTTTCTACCCTAGTTTTAACCATGTTTCCTTACCCAGGTTTTGTCCTCACAAACCTCAGAAATCTGGTATTTAAACTGAGTGTTTATTGCTTTTGACCCTTGAGACAATTTCTGTAAGTAAAAGGCAAATATTTTTATCCCCACTTATCAGGACTGTGGTGCCGATGACAGTGGACCAGTATCCTGTGAAAACGGTTCCCTTCTGGGATGATTTCTGCCCCGTACTTCTGCCCCCATTTACTAGATGTGTTAATGGGTAAAGGAAATTCATGATGCTAAAATATGGTCAGGAGTCAGAGGTAAAGCTGGCTGTACTGATTCCAAATCCCATGCTTGATTCTCCTTTCAGTGAGATCAATATGGGGAAAGAGATGTGTGTTTGTGTGTGTGTATAGTAAGTACAGAAACAAACCAGACTTTGAATGACCCTACATTATAATCATTTCATTTATGATGAGGAGGTTCTGGAACCAGTAGAAAGAAATCATTTAGGGGGCTACTAGGAGAACTATAAATATATACACTTGAAGTATGTGACTTTTGAAATGAGTTTAAACCTCATTTAAATTAGAATAACTTCCTGTGGACTTCTCATTTGATTAGAGTGCCTGCACTATGTCCTTTTTACACTGTGTTCAATATTTTGAGAAAGTATGGTTGACTGATCCCCACACTTGAATCAGGTTACAAATGACACATTTCCATTGCTCTATGACAGTTGGCTTCCTCTGATTTGTTTTCGACAGCACAATTGAAGTAGGCAAGGTTCTCTTGTTACTTTGCTTATTTTAATAGGGTACTGCTTGTGTCAGATAATCCAGAAGGACTTTAAGACATTTGTAAGATTTTCATATCACATTTCATCTTCTATAGTAAAAAAAGGAATAAGGCAAGTCATTGTAATATTTTCAGTCATATATATTCTTTAATAAAATGAAGTAAATGACAGTTTCCATCTGAAGTAGTTTATGTCTTTTCTCAAGCAACTATTACTTTATTCATATGTCTTTGGTTTCAGCTCAAATCTTAATTTAATGGAGGGTTTCAGGAACAGTTGGATGGAACAGATATTTCTGCATGATTGATGCAGTGTCCCATATATATTGTATAACTCTGCATTATAAATTATTTGGAACTTTAATATTGAAAACAGATGACAGTATGTTTGCTTTTTGAAATGCAGAAAGTCAAGTCACTTATATACGTTGGTATATACACGTGTGGAGATTTGAATACATCATGAATGCATGCGTGCTCATTAACAACCACAAGTCAGCTTAAAAATACACATCCACAATTTATCAGTATTAATCTAAATGTCTGTAAACTGAATTATCTAGTGCTGCAGTCAAGACCAACTAAGAATTTACTATTATTTTTTATTGCTCTGAGTATTAAAATGGTCACAGAACTACAGTAATACTGTTTCATATCTATACATACATATATTAAGTTATGCTGACACTTATAATTGATAAAGGTTTATGAATGGGAACCAAATTAAAGATGGCTTTGAGTTCTCTTTTTTTTCCCCACAGTGAAGTCAGAAATCAAGTAGTAATATAATATCTTGAGAATTCATATATAATGTACAATGATTTAATGAAGACTTTCAGGTTTCATTGTTATTTTAGATCCCCATAGTATTTGGATGGGGTTTCGTATGTCATTTGAGTCTCTTGGCCTAAGTCTTCAAGGGAATGTTCATTTCCTAAAACCTCTTTATGGGCTAAACATAAGAGTTTATAGAAGGATTCACACGCACCTCTGCTTCTAGGGTAGGGATGATAAGTCATATGCGTACAGAGACAGGGAGGTACTTGGACACCAGCAGGGCGACTGGGGTGTTATACAGAGGGGAGTGGTGGCAGCTCGCATATTGAGCGGTGTCCTGGCCTGAAGGAGGCAGCTGGGTTTGTGATCATTCAGGAGGTAGTGCCAGTTTCTCCACGTCTGACGTTCAAGACAAGACAAAAATATGGATGTTTTTGTAAAATTCCTTAATTTTAGAACACTGAGTAGGCCAAATCAGTCCCTGATGTGGGCTACATATGGCCCAAAGGCCTCCAATGTTCACATTCCCATCTAAGTCATGGGAAACTGGAGTCCTGGGTTGTCTTGCATTGTACATACATGGAATGCCAATACAGTTTGAGTAGGGAACTAATTATCTTAATAGAATCTTCAAAATGGAATCAGAACCAACTTTGGGTAAAGTTTTCTTCTACAAGTGTGAAAAATCCTCCAGCTTTTTGGTTTAAGCCATGTATATGTACTTTTAAGCCCCAAAAGAGGGGGGTGGGTGGGAAGTTGGAATCTTGTTTCATTTGGGGTATTGTCTTTTATTGATTGGTCCGGATTTGATCACCCAATTACCTCTTTCCCATTTATATCTCAGCATGAGATTTCCTTTCCTGATTTAAGCCTTTGTGGCGCGTTTTTTATCTGATCATTTGTCTGTCTGATATCCTTGGTATGTTTTTGTAACATTTTTAACAGTTAATGTAAGTGCTATTTGTGGAAAGCAAGCTGGTCGCCTGTGAAGGGTCTCTTGTGATTTCTCAAGTTGTTTTCACATTCGACTGATACTGGCTTCTAGAACAGAAGTCTGGGAACTAACAATGAATGTTAGACCACTGAACACAGGTTACGTTCCTCTCCAAGTCTGTCTGCAGGGGCAGAGAGAAAAGATGAATGAAAATGGAAAATAAACACATGTAGCTGAGCAGGAGGTTAATTATATTAATTTCAGACTCAACCCAGCTTGACGACAATATAATCATCTTATAAAAAATGGAATGCCAACAAGGAGCCGAACTCCTATTACCTTTTTCCTTTTAAGAGCACAATATGTTATAGTAATCAGGAGCTCGTAAATTGCCCGTACAAGCAGTTCAGAAAAAGTTGCTGTACGAAGCCTACTTAAGAGTTGGAAACAGTGGGGAGATTCTTTTCCCTGTTGCACCTGAGGTGTTTTTTTCCATGTGTTGAGTGTCATTTCGGTTGTTCAGTAGAGAACACAGGAATTCTGCCGTGCTTCTCGAACACGTGATGGGTGTCGAGGAGTCAAGCTGCAGTTGAGTTACTTTAAATACCGAGAAGCCATATGTAAATAGTACTCTGTAGTGTGGTTCCTTGACTGTGTATGTGAATACAGAGAAGCATCCAGTTTTCCCCTCATTTGGACTAGAATACCTGGTAAGAATTAAGTGGGGGGTGAGAATGGGAATTAGTGGAGGGAGTGATGAAATATTCCAGCGCCTCCCAACACAAACCTCTCCCTTCCCTCACCAGGGAAGCTTCTGTTCCTCTCCTTCATCAATAAATTCTAAGAGTCACCAAGTGAAAGACCAGTGATTCGAAGTGTTGACACCTCGAAGCAAGGGAATGTTTCTCAAAATATTTACAGCAGCTATGAAAGTAATTTAGAAAGTTGATCTGCCCTTAACGTATTCAACTTTGTCAATTGTGCATAATGTCCTCAATATTTAGTATTACTTAGTGCTACAAACAGAAACAATCATTTCAATGACCCTTTGTATTAAAATATGTGAGGCCTTATATTTCATTATTCGAGAGAACCACACAATCCCACAAGTCCATGGGAATTTTAGAGTAAATTTTACTGCCTCGTCACCTGTGTCTAGACAAATTTATTAGGCACTTGCTGATGGTGAGTAATACCTGTTTATTAAGCTGATTTTCAGGCTTCTTACGAGACCTTTCATAAATTAGCTTTAGTACTTTAGGATTTAAGCTTAAATAGAGATTAGGCATTCATAAATTGAATCAAGCGATCATGGACTGAGAGGGAAGAAAACTATTTTTAATGCACTTTTGGTCTGAAACCCCTCCCTTTCTTTCAACCCCAAGAGCCTGCTCTGCCATAAGGAAGGACATAGTTAAAGTTAGATTCTCTGGTGCCAGAAATGTCTACTTTATGTCTTGGCTAACCAGTGAGGATAATCAGCACCTTGTCTCCCTTAAAACTGACAGGGGGGCTTCCCTGGTGGCTCAGTGGTTGAGAGTCCGCCTGCCGATGCAGGGGACACGGGTTCGTGCCCCGGTCTGTGAAGATCCCACGTGCCACGTAGCAGCTGGGCCCGTGAGCCGTGGCCGCTGAGCCTGTGCGTCCGGAGCCTGTGCTCCACAACGGGAGAGGCCACAACAGTGAGAGGCCCGCGTACTGCAAAAAAAAACCTGACAGGGTACCTTTTTTAAAGTGTTGAAAGAGAAGTGTACAGACCTTACAGGTTGAGCAGCCTCAATTCCCTGGCCTCGATGAAGATTTTGAAACTTATTTTCAGTCATCAGGGTAACGCTCCATGGTCAGTAAATGAATTGGCTACCTTAGTCATTGGCATTTTCTATGTAATGCATAAAAGGTGGTAGTGCATACTCTGAAATGTAAAATCGACATTATTCATAGGAATGCTCATTTTGTATAGTTTTATGGTACCTTAAACATAGAAGCCATCTATTACCCAGTTTGGTAAGGTTGTCGACTGTTCAGTATTTTAAGAAGGCAAACCATTTAAAGATTCAGGTTTATTAATCTTTTGGAAATGAAGCCAGTCCCAAGTTTTAAATGAAATCTGCCTAAATTCAGACAAGTGCAATGAGCCTGCAGGTTTTTTAACACTTTTGTTTGGAAAACTGTAGGATTGTCTATGCCTCTTGTCACTGTTTAAAACTTTGGTCTGTCTGATGCCTCCTCAGAAGAGCAGTAAGAGCCTTTGTCTCTTGGAGTTCTGTAGGAAACTGCATTATTTTGAGGCGGGCTCCGCCATGTGAAATCCACCCCAGTATCTTGGAAATACTGCATAGGAGGTACTTGGGGTGTCGTGGGAATAGCTAGCACATAAAATAAACAGTACCCCATGATGAATTTACCTGTTTCTAAAATCCTTCGTCTCTCGTAAATTTACTTCTTGATTATGTCGTAGAAACAAAAATTAAGGGAGTATAAAATAAACTTTAGGAAAGTTTCTCTAGCAAATTTAAGTAAAATATGCTTTTTGTCATCTAGCCACCTCTTTCTCTAGGAGAGTAGAACTTCCGTGGATGGTGAGGCATGGGATGTTTTGCATTTTAGCTGTGTTCTCACAGCTCCTCCATTAGCTGCATGTTCTCACAGTAATCAGGATATTGATTGCTAGCCATCAAGATTAATACACTCCAAGTTATAATTTTTTGGTTTCTCCTTTTCTCCTACTCCTCTCCTCAGTGGCTGATCCACCGTTGTCTTATTTTCCAAGTACTCAGTCTGAGGGTAGAGAAGACTCAGCTGGGTGGTTTGGAGAATGGAAGAATGGAATCAACACTACTCTGTGTCCCCCGCAATGGGAGTCACTGCCCCCCAGTGCTCAGGTCCTCAGGTAATGTCTATGGGAATGGCAACTGCAAGCATCCAGTGACCTCTGGCAAGCAAAGAGCTGGCATTTCTCACATGATCCAGATCACTGGATATGGATTTGGGTGCTAAGAAAAGACAGGATCATTTCAGTCCAGATGCAGCTAGTTGTATCAATAATGCTGTCAGTCATTATGGAATCCTTATGGAGTGCCCCAGTGAAGTGCAAGTACCCCAGTCATTGTCTCACTTAATTCTCATGGCAGTTCCAGGGGGCACTTTGATGACCATTATCCCCAATTTACAGATGAAGAAAATGGAGCTTATAGAGAGGCTAAGGAACTTACCGTGGTTATTCTTCAGGTCATTGGTGGTGAAAGGACTCAACCCCTGGCCCCAAACCCATGCCCTTAATACAGCCTGTGTCCTCCCAACTGTCTTCTTCACTCAGCAGTGTGTGTATAATGCATTCCACAATGTTAGCTTCTTTGTTTGTCACCTGTTTTCATGGTGACAGCGTGATAAGCAGGCAATGCTCTTTTTCCAGTGGCAGAATGTTTAAGATATATTGTTCCTATCTTAGAGATGTATAGGGGATTTTTGCAATTGTTATGTGAAACTCTATCTCTATATTTGCCTTAAGGACAAAATAGAATGTCGTTTTCTTCCTTTCCTCCTAAACTTGTGATTACACTTGCATTGGAAAAGATCCCGTGGCAGATGGCATCTTAGAGTGGTTTTAACAAATATGTTCACGTCCTTCATACCAACCAGTTTTCTGGTGACACAATAAAAACTGAACATTTTAATGTTGAAACCTACTTAGGTACTTAGCTGTCAAACTAAATCAACCAAGTATTATTTTCTGCTCGCCTCTTAGATGTGGATAGCTAAATATTCACTTACGGAGTTTAACTCTTGCCAGTCAAGTAGTCTTCTCATGTTCCCTCTTCATCTCACTGTCCTCCTAACAATCAGTACTGTCTGAAACCTTTCACTCAAGCAGCGACATATCATTACATTTTTTTTCTAATTCAGTGATTTTCACTGGAGACTTGAAATTAGTGCAAGTTTTAATTACAGGATATTTGAAGGAACAGATGACTTTTATATGTAAGCAGTTACTTAAACTGAAATAAAATATTAGTAATCATATCTTCCTTTAATGAGTCACTGAAAGTGTTTTGTAAGTAAGCTCTGCATAGATATTCTTTAAAAATGATATGCCGTTTTTTTTTGTTTTCTCTTTGGTAGGTATTGACTGTTTGGGAGAGGCCAAGCATGCTTCATCCTCTACGGCAGGGCTTCTCATCCTTGGTTCTACTGACATGTGGGGCCAGATCATTTATTGCTATGTGGGCTGTGCCTGTGCATTGAAGGATACTTGGCAGCATCTCTGGCCTCTACCGACTGCATGTGGGTAGCAACCTCCTCCCGCATGTGACAGTTAGAAATGTCCAGACATTGCCCAGTGTCCTCTAGGGGTAAGATCACCCCAGACTGAGAGCCATTGCTCTGTGGTTCTTCAGATGAGAAACCATAGTTAGAGAGCGATGAAAATATCAGCTCTGGTGATGACCAAGCTACAGTGGATAATGTGGCCAACGTCTAAGGCCAGGATGGGTTTCTTTCTTGTTTTTTCAGACACCTTTACCCAAGTGTCATCTTACCAGAAAAATAGGACAACCCTGTGACTGTCAGCCTCACCTGCTCTATTTATCTTCCTAGGACCAGTCTCAACTGAAGTTATGTATTGTTTGTTGTCCTTCTCCCGTATCAAAATGTAAGCTACATTACCCTTAAGGCAGGAAATTTTAAATCGCTTTTTAAAAATCAAAAAAAAAAAAAAAAGAAAAAATAAGCTTCATGAGTGCAGAAAATTTGGGTTTTATTCAGTACCATAACTGCAGAGCATAGATCAATGCCTGGCATATAATTTGCAATCCATGAGTAATTGTCGACTAAATGAGTCAATTATTTAGAGACACTTGCTGTATAAAGGTAGAGTGAGGATATCACAGATCACAAATATAGCTTAAAATAAATTGAGAGAATTTTTAATGAAGAAGTACAGCTTCAAGTATAATAATTCTACCTAATGATTTTATAATTAATTGTTTCATAATTGAGACTTAGGTTTTTCCCTCATTTGATGGAATTAGTTGTACTAGAGTCCATTTTTCATGTCAAGCAACAATGGCTTCAGATAAGAGAAAGCTTTGGACTGTAGGGAAATGAGGAAAGAAAGTCCAGATGATGCATGAAGTCAGAAAACAATTGGAAAATACCAACATTTCTTGTACAAGCAACCACTGAAAATGTGTTTCACTGGAAGGTGCGGAAGTACAAGTACAGCATTTCTTGGAATGCTTGTTTTGTAGTTTGAGAAGTAACAACTGAAGTTTGGAATTTAAAGCAAATAATTGATCTTTTGAGTTAAAAATTTTTATTCTATATTTTCAAAACTTTTCTTTATACTTTTTCAGCTCCCTAAATTTAACCAATTGCAAATGTTTTTAAGTACCATTACCCTCAATCTTTTGAATTGAAGTAGTTGCCGTTAATAGGAAATTTGCATTTCATCATAAAGATGGGACACAAAATCCTTGGCTTAGTTATAAGGCCCAGAAAGGAATGGGATAAAATGCTGTCAGCTTAGCAAATAGTAAAGATACACATTCCACCAGATGTGTCTTTGTCTTGAAGAATTATGGACATGTGTACCAGGCAAGGTGAAGAATGCAGCCCCTTCAGGCTGTATACTGAACACCACTTGAAATTTTATATGACAAGAATAACCAACCTGGCCATAGGCAGATACCAGAATTCACTAGTATTGTCACCAAAAGGACCGTGACAATTTGTCTTTCAAAAAATGATAATATCAAATGTGTTGTAGGTTGATTAGAGTGCCCTCGTGTTTCTTAATTATAATGCCATTTAGTTCTTTCAAAGAACCTAATATTTCTTACTTTTAAACATAGGATCAATATAATTAATAAGATTACTGTTTTTTTTTTTTTTCTTTTTTTCATACCTGCTTCATGAGGTATATGTAAAGTCTTGACGAGTCCAAGGCAGCCCTAGGTCTGTGGATTGGGCACTGTTTATCATAGATTAGTTACAGAAGTAGAAGAACCAAAGTGAACTATCCTATTCCTTTTTTTTTTTTCTTTTTCTGTGGCTTGGAGAGGAGTTGACTCACCCAGTCTTACACAGGATGTTGGTGATATAGGTGATGCATCCTTGCCTGAGACCCTTCTCTGATGGTCTCTGTCCGGTGTTATTCCCATCCTCCATTTGTGGTATAACATGACCATATCTTATCCCTCGTGGATTATAATATTGCTCAATGTCTGGATCCAGGGGTTTTGGTATAGTTTTATAATGGTAATAGGATGAATGGAGGTGACACGGAACAAAGGAAGAGGGAATAGAGTAGAGGGCTGCCATTCTCTGAAATTCTGTCTGATAGCAGAACATTTTAGGAATATATTCAATCAGTGGACATATTAAGTTTCCATTACATGCAAAACATCATGATAGGTGATATGGGGGATACAAAGATGAATATGATCTAGACCTACCCTCCAGGAAAGCATGCCTTCTAATGATTTCCTTCCTTGAGATGGTCCACTGCAGCCCATAGCTACAGCTCTTTCTGGAAGTGTTAGAGATTTAAGAAAATCATGTTCCTGTGACTTTTGGACATCCAATAGAATGGCTTACACTGTACGGTTTGGTAGCATTTTTGTAGCTCTTCAGAATTCATCCTCTCAAAGACTTTTTTAAAACTTAAAAATGTATTTCATTTATCCCATGATTTGCTCTATGTGGCTTTATATTTTCTAAGCTCCTTAACATCACTAGAAGAGGCTAAAAGTAGGATTCCAGTGTTAAAGATGAGGGTATAGAGTTTGTCTCAAATAGCTGATGATTTTTCCAGAGTCAAAATAAAACTTCCTCTTTTCTCTTCATTCAAGTAGGAGGCAGTTTGACCAATGAACTCAACTTCTGTCTTCTGTAAAGCATAGATTCATGGACTAACAGAGTTTTAGAACTCTAAAATTATTAGAGATAATCTCAGAGACAGCTGAATTAGTAGATACTTAAATACACATCTTCCTGCTAGCCACTGAATAATAGGACTTTCACATTCTTATCTGCTTATCTGATAGCTTCCTGGGATTTGGGTAAATGAGGTAGAGTTGAAATGATCTATTTGATCTGTTTTTGACATGTCCAGTCCATAGTAGCATAAAGCTGAGAAGTCAATTCTAAAACCTTTTAGTAGCCACAAAGAAAGTAATAATATTGATTACTGAGATACATATGAACTGTGGGATTGTTGAGAGGCACTAATTATATGGATATAATTATGGATACAATGAAAGCAGTTGTCGATGGATCGTGTAGGTTTTTTTTTTTTAAATCATATTAACAATATTACCAAATAATTAGAACACAGTTTGAGGTAAGCTTTGCAGGAATGATTCCCAGATGTGAGTGAGCTAATTTTTATCATTAGATTAGAGATAACTCAATGTTTTAATGCAGCTGGAGCAAAAGACATACACTTCAGTAGGACCTACAGGAAGCCAAAGTTGTTGAACTTTCTTCATTTTACTCACAGATTATTTGAAAAGATAGACTATGAATTCTTTGTCATCCGTAATATATTACAGCTTTCTGGAAGGTCTGTGTGAGAAATGCTTTTCAAAGCTTGCTGGGATAAAGTGGTCATCATAGCATCTTTACCGCAAAGAACATCTGCTTACCAGCTCTGCTTTCTTTGGTTGTAGGAGTGCTTTAGGGAATGATTTTTTTTTTTTTTTTTTTTTTTTGTCTCTTGACAGGCTTCTGTGCTTGAGGACAGACTGCAAAGATAACAATAGTGTGTGTTTGTGTGTGTGTGTGTGCACATGTGCGCACATGTGTAGAGCATGCTAAAATCATAAGCCTAGCTATGTAAGGATATGTTGTTTCTCCAGGTAGCTTGAAAGTCCTTGGTACTTTCACATATGTGTAGATATCCTCAATTTGAAAAAAAATAAATATTGATTTTCCTTTGTCTCCCTTCTGATTATCAATTTCTAGTTATCAATTAAGTTATCAATTTCTAGAAATGCTTTACATTTTTAAGTAAAATAACACATTCAGTGTGACACCATGGAATGATGAGCTCTATATTCAGACATTTCTGTTTGTATCATATTTGTAGAATATTGTGAAAAGAAATACCTAATGCCTTTTCATCTAAAATAGAACTGTGAAGTTCTTTGTGGGAGGAAGAGTTTGAATTTGGAAAACATTCATCCTGATTTTTCCTCTGGTGCCATTTTGATTAAAAAACTAAAACTAAAAATGTTTCCCTTCCTATTTCCCCTTTTTCTCATCCTTTGAGTATTCAACATAACCAAGCATATTATGAGCAAAGCAAATAATATGTATTTTGTCTTTACTTCTTAAATTAAAAGTGATTTTCAAATGTAAAAAATACTACAAATATTGACTCTATTTATATTTTTCTCAAATTTCTGAGATTCCCCCATTATTTCAGATTCCGAGGGACATATATCTTTCATTCAAAATATATTAACAATTGGTATACAAATAGAAAAATTTTAATTTTCCAAGTATTTAATATGTTCCTTCAAGAAATGTGGGACATAGAAATAACTGTTTATAAAGTTTATGCCTTTTTATTTGTTAAGATATCTTTGTTCATTAAAGGGAAAAAAGATTTATAAACCTGGCTTTCACTTTCTGGAACATTATGGTCTAGAGAACTACTGTTGTTCATTACCTGATGTTCTTAAATAAGTGTTGTGATAACAAGAGTCTTCATTGTCTAAGTCCTCACAGTTTGGTTACAAGGTAAGCTGTCATAAGAGGAAAATAA
The DNA here is from genome assembly GCF_964270905.1 of Leucopleurus acutus. Taxonomy (NCBI): domain Eukaryota; kingdom Metazoa; phylum Chordata; class Mammalia; order Artiodactyla; family Delphinidae; genus Leucopleurus; species Leucopleurus acutus. The sequence continues at coordinate 75,558,859 of NC_139145.1, read as the reverse complement.
GTTACTGATGAAATTACTGGTTTTAAAAGTAACCTTCTAAACCCTCATCCAGCTAATGTTTTTATTAATCAGTTTTGGACTGATTGTAAGATGCTTACAACAATTTCATGCCAAAAAATGGAATGCGAAAAATATAGTGCACATCCAATCCATATAACAAAACAAATTGATTGCAAGAATTGATTAATTCAAAAAAGACTGATGTTGGAAAACTGCCTGAATCACGTATAAATCCATCGATAGAAGAGGATCCGGCAGAGTGAGACCAACGAACAATTCAAAATGAGAGAACAAAAATGGATGAGGACATGAGGAGATGTTTCATGTAAGAATTACTTTAGAATCAAAGGGTAAGAGAAACACTTGGGAACATTGATGACTTTTTTGAGTATTCTTTGAAATAATAGCTCTAGCTTAGGCTGAACTGCTGTATAATTTTGTCAGAAAAGAAAAATTATGTCCACTTGATTCAGTCTTTACTCCAGTTCATAGCCACAATTATAGCTAAAACTCTTCCCTTATGATATAAATTTAATGGATTTATTTAAGATAATAACCCAGCATGATGTTTTTCACTATTTCAATGAAAAAGTGGCTTAGCTATTTCCTGTCACCAGTTTTTCTCTGATAATGAAAATGTCATATGAAGCCACCACTCTGAATTATCCATCACCAGTAATTATGAGTAGAGTGTACCTCAGTTGCTCCCTCCATCAAAAACCCAAATTATTTATTTGTCTCATCTCAAAATATTTATTTAGCACAGTAATTCTCAGCTCTGGTCAGACTTTAAAATTACTTGAGGAGTCTTTAAAAATACTGATGCTCCGGCTCCAGTCCCAGAATCAGAGTCTCTGAGGGTTGGAGCTTGAGAGCAACTTTTTTAAGGCTTCCCATGAGATTCTAGTGAGCACCACGGATAGTATATCAAAAAGGTATTAAAACCGCCAACAATTCGCTTTACAACCAAAAAATGAATATAGATATGATTTTCTTCCTACTAACACTGTTCTAATGTATTACAAAGTTCGAAGGTTTTTCCTTAAGTCAAATTTGAAAAAGTAATGGTAGCATGTTAGGTCTTTCTTAACAAGAAAGAGAATTCTCTTAAGCAAAATAACTCATTTCTGTATTTTGAACTATGTATTTCTTTAACTTTTTTTTTCCTGCTGTAATTTCCTCTCTTTAGAGAAAACGTCCTAGTGCTACTTGTGTTTCTGAGGGGTCAAGGACCTGGCAGGCAGGGTCTCTTCAGACTTGTCATACCTCACTTTCTCTAATCTCCTCTGCTCTACCTTCCCATGAGGCATCCTACTGTAGCCACTAAGTGTACCATTTATTCCCTAAACCTATGGTGCTTCATTGAGCTGGAATACTTCTGATGAAACTCTGCCTTGCCTGTGACTGTCCTGTTTGTCTACCTGTCACGGCCCTTCCTGGCCAGCCTGTAGATCACCTCCGAACTTCCACAGCCCTTTGCTCCCCCATCAGCTGAATGTTCTTTAGAAAGAGCCACTGTCTTATATTTCTCCCCACGTGGATATTACAATTTTCTCATACTGGGTAGACACTCAGTAAGCTCTTAAGTTAGGAAATTATGGAAAGGATCTAATGGCAGGGAAAATCTCAATGCTTCATTCAACTTTAATAAAAGTTTATTCTGTAGAGATTTATTTCAAGAATTGCATTTTCTTGGTCATGGCACATTTCTACATTTGGAATAAGTCAAGCAGGCAATACCTGAATTCAGGGGTCCATCCCACCTGAAAAGACTTGCAAATACATAAATAGGTTTGCCGATTTTTATGTTTTAGAGAAAAGAAATATGAGAGGTAATTGTGTAAACCCCCTTCAAATATAGAGATAGTTTCTTCTTTTTTCTTAATTCAGTTTCCCAGAATTAGTTTCAGCTAATATATTTTTTTAATTGGGATGACAAAATTTTTAATATTATTATTTTATTTCAGTATACACTAAATAGATACGACAGTTTAGATTTGTGCATTTCTTTTGTGCACAAAGAATAATGCCTCACAAAGTGTTTACAACGATTAAAGAGTTTTGCCTGAATCATTGTGGATTACTAAGAAAGTCTTGTAAGTCATCTTTCTGTGTTTTAGCTCAGACTCTGACTCACAGCTCATCATTGACCAACCTTAATTGCAAGGGTTTGGGGGCAAAAACCATGTTATTTTAGTTTTTTTGTGCTTATGTGTGCAACTAAGCCAGAGATCACATAATGTGTATGATGGGGTCATGAGACAGGTCTCCAAACCAGTGTCACACTACTTCCTGGGAAAGCCTGACAAAAAGGTAGGTCCCAGATGAGAAGGTGGGTTGAAAAGAAGGGAGGAGATGAGAGCAGGGTGTTCACAATGAAGTAAGGAGAATAGATTGGGGTGGTGCTGAGGGATTTCTTGAGGATTAACTAAAGCCAGGACACCAAAGACAATGTAATAACTAACAAATTCAGTATTCTTGCTTATAGTGTTGAGTGCTGTTTGCTTTCTTTAATCCTAAAGAGCTTTTTTAGAAACACTAACTATGTGTCTATTGCATCAGTTACTGTAACCCAGATCTTATTTTGCCTCTGCTATACCTCCAACATTTTTCTATAGATTCAGCATATATACTGTTGTGTTCTCTTGGATATGAAAGTATTATCCTTTTTCATGCTTTTGTTGCCCTAAGGTTTGTTTTGTGGTGTCCCCTCTCCTCATTTTACATCTTTTCCCCCATTAATAGATGTGCTTTTTGATTCCAGAGGAAAATTAAGAATGTGGACTGATTAAAGACATTTCGTCTGTAGTGGTCGTGTACTTGGCATAGCCAGTAAGCAGCTTTTTTGTTTTGTGTTTAATGTCATTAGGACTTAGACAGGCCTGAACCAAGGGTACTAATCAGCAGCATGTAACACCTCTGTCTGTGTTTGGACCCAGCTCTCTAACTGGGATGGTTGTACTGACCTCATCGGGGAAGGCTGGCTGCTTAGCAAATGTGGCTAACCCTATCCCAAACCAAAGGAGTTTGGTTTATATATACATATACAGTATGTGGGCTTTATACCAGAGGGCCAGATGATGCCCTTGCTCAAAAGGAAGGATTTATAGCAATGATGACCTCTTGTTTCCCAAAAAGCAAGGTACTGTGATCTCACCCACTCATATCCTCTAGGAGGCCAGCATGTCTGATTCATCTAATGGCTGTGTTGGAAGCAACAAGCCTTATGAACGATTGGCAAAGTGCAGTCTTCAAAATCTTGGATGCTCAGTGTTTGTTTATGATGTTTTCCCAAATGTATTAAGTTGGTACATGTGGTAATTTCTATGAAAGTCACGTACTACCTTTTTGTCTCTGCTCCTTTTATCGGCTTTTATCTAATCCCTTCCAGAAAAAATGAGTTCCTTGTATAACCAGTTCTACACTGTTGTCAAAGAAGATTACACCACTGCTCGCATAAAAATCTCAAAGGGCTTCACAAAGTTTCCAGTGATTTTTTAAAACTATGTTTTTTATTAAGATGTCTTTTTTAAAACATCCATAGATTGAATAGCTTCTTTTAAATTATTGGAATTTCTATTGGGCTCTTATTAATAGGATTAAAATCCAATTTTTTGCTAAGTTATCTTCTCTGATTACTGAGCTTTCTACTTCTCTTGCTGAAGGACAAATTGTAAATATGGAATTATAGTGATTTTTTTTAAATTTACAATATTTTGTGGGATCATAAACATTAGAAACCTTTCTTCATGGTTCTATATAAGGATGAGAAAATAGTTCCTCCCTACAGAAAAGGTTCTTGGAGGTTTTTAAAAGTTGTTTAACCTTTTAAAAATTTCAGATAGCTTTTATATTTATTGGTTTGATATTAATGCATTGCATATTAGTATAAAGAACATATACCATTATTTTGAGATAAGATTTGACCTCACAGACCTCCTAAGTCCTCTGTTCTAAAAAACCGAACTTGGAAAGTAAATATTATTTGCCCTGGTTTATAATACCTGTGTCTGAAAACAAGGTATGAGAATTGTTAAAATCTTAAAAAGTTTGCTCAATTTGATGGCCTTGTTTCTTTGGTTTACTAATTAACGTTCTTATGTACAAAATCAAAGATTATTATTTACTTTTTCAGTTTTTCTAGATAGCAAAACTTTTTAAGCAAGTGCTTTATTTTGACCTTATTATATCTTTGATTATTAAGAAAAAAAGGAAAAAATTTCTCACTTATGAAAGAACTAAGTTTCTTTTTAGTTTTATTTATCATTTCTGATTATTTTTAAATGTTTTCTTGTTATATCAAATATTGTCTGAAAGTCATCCATGATCCTAGCTCAGTGAAGTGCCTACATTTTCTCTGAAAAACTTTTGAATTTTGCCTTCCCAAATTCAGAACTTACATGCAGGAAAATAAAATAAAATCAGTTACCAGGATGTCTTTTACACCTAAAACAATTTTTGAGATTTCAGAGACACTGGAACTATCACAAAGATTTATATTTTCATCTTATGAAAAGAGAAGTGCTAGAAACAGTTTTGTTTGAAATGGTATTATTGTAAAAGTTCATGGGAAGAGCTGTCTAATAAACATAGACTCTCAACCTTCCTCATGCTACAACTGTATAAATTATTAATATAAATATTAATATTTCAGAAATTGTATGATTTATGGGAAAATCCTGGAAATTTGTCAATTCTCCCACTTTCCACAATATTTTTAATAGACGTTATTTTTAGAGCAATTTTTTTTTTTTTTTTTTTTTTTTTTGCGGTACGCGGGCCTCCCACTGTTGTGGCCTCTCCCGTTGCGGAGCACAGGCACTGGACGCGCAGGCTCAGCGGCCATGGCTCACGGGCCCAGCCGCTCCGCAGCATGTGGGATCTTCCCGGACCGGGGCACGGAAGCCGTGCCCCCTGCATCGGCAGGCAGACTCTCAACCACTGCGCCACCAGGGAAGCCCTAGAGCAATTTTTAATTCACAGCAAAATTGAGAGGAAGATACAGAGATTTACTGTAGACTTCCTGCCCCCATAGCTGCACAGCCTCCCCCATTATCAGCATCCCTCACCAGAGTTGTGCATTTGTTAAAATTGATGATCCTATATTTGCATATCATTACCACCCAAAGTCCACAGTTTACCTTAGGGTTCGCTCTTGGTGTCCTACAGTTTATGGGTTTGTACAAAGGTATAATGGCCTGTATCCACCATTCCAGCATCATACAGAGTAGTTTCACTGCCCTTTAAATCCTCTGTGTCTGCCTATTCCTCCCTCTCTCCAGATAGCTTTTTCTTGCCCACTACGAACCTTGTAAAAAGAATCAGGCTCTCGTCCAAGTACTTACCAGGCCTGACCCTGCTTAGCTTCCGAGATATATGTAATCATATAGCTGATTTACTTTGTTGCACAGCAGAAACTAACACAACATTGTAAAGCAATTACACTCCAATAAAGAGGTATATAAAAAATAAATAAATAAAGTTTCATTTGGGGGGCAAAAAAGAAAAAATTGGGCTTTTTAATCCTCATAGTTATAAGCCAAGAAAAAAATCATTGTGGGCAAATGCCCGCAAGGACCATTGAGTTCCTTGAAGAGAGGATATTAGTCCATTTTTCAACAAATATTTCCTTTTGTTATCTTCATGCAGTTGAGTTACAGGCTATTCACTTTACACTTTGCTTTACAGGTAAGTATATGGTTAACCATAGTTGATATGTAGTGGCTGTAACTGAACAGTTAGTAGAACTGTAGACTCTTGGGAACTTTATCTAGAACAGTTCTGGAATCATCACCAGCTTCCAGTTCCTCATGCCCTGTGGCTACAGAACCCCAACTACATGGGAAATCCTTTAACACACATATAGACAAAGATGATATTGCCATCTGCTTATGGTTCTGTTTATTACTGTGATCAGTTATATTGCCCTGGATGTTTTCCAAAGTAGTTTTTTCTTGTGTATTGGGTTAGTAGTTAGTAGAATTTTAGAGCTGGAAGGAATTAACAGTTATACACAACAGTATGGATGAACATTCCAAACACCTTGTTGAGCAAAAGAAACCAGACACAAGAGTGCATACTTTGTGATTCCATTTATATAAAGTCAGCAAGGCCAACCAATCTGTTGTGTTAGAATGCAGGACAGTGGTTAGCTAGGGTTGGGGCGGGCAGTGATTGATAAGGGGTAAGAGGGAGAGGCACTCAGTTTGTGAAAATCCATTAAGCTGTGCAATTATGATTTGTGTACTTTTCAACCAAAAGCTTAAAATAGTTATAACAGTTATAAGGTAACTGGGTGGGAAAGACAGCTGCTGGTGTTAAAGCAGGAAAAGTACAGAGGGCCCAAGATGGGGTTGAGGTGAGGCTGAACCAGTGTGAAAACCACTGGTATGAGCCAACTACCATATTTTGGAGCGAAGAAAAGAAGGGCTCCCCTAGAGACAGTGATTTGCCCAAATTACACAGCTACTTGGTGACAACGTTTATTAACTTATTTAATGCATATATATTGAGCATGTACCGTGTCTCAGCTATGGGGCAGGATGCTAGGATATAGTTGGAAACCAGATTGACCCAGCCAGACCCTACCCCTGTTGGAGTATAGAAGTCAGGCTTTCTAGCTGACTCATATACATGACCTGCCCTGCCTAATAGACATTTGAGTTTGCACTTCCTTGATTCACGTTAATCTTTCTATTTCAGAAAGCTGGCCATTTCATTTCGTTAGGGCACAGGCTAGAATTTCCTTCCCATTTCTACTTGTTGCATGTTTTGTTATGTTCAAGGAAGAACGTTCTGAGAATTGTGTGTAGTTTAATATTCTTTACAAGAGACACTGGTCTTCCAGAGAGGCTCTGATGAGAGCAGAGAGAATTCTTGCTGCATCCTCCTCTGGGCCTGTAGGCTGGAGTCCCCATCATTTCTGTGCGGGTAAACTCATTCATAGCACTAGGCTCCCAGGCTTGTCATTTGATCAGGCTCTCATCTGCATGTCAATGAGGCTTAAAGCCCATGGAAAGAATTAACTGGTCTTGGATGTTTATGCAACTTTTCAGCAAGGGCAATTGAAAGGAAAGTTGCCCTGACGGAGCTGATTGTCTTGGAGCAGATATATAGTGAAATAATCATGTTAACATTATATGACTAGGGTTATATGATATTTTCAATGATCAGCCTAGTAGGAGTTTAAACATGAGCAAAAACACAAACTAATCAAAAACAGTAAATGAAACATCCCTTTTAAAGCAGATCAACTGGCCTTTTATTTATTTTTATACTTGTTTTTCTTTTTTCAGAGTAAAGCATAGGACAAATTCAGATTTCCTTTGGAGTTTATGAACCATGTTTTCTATTGCATTTTAAAACCAACAATATTAATTTCCAGTTGTATTTCTTTTCCTTTAGGGCTAATTAAAGAAAACATGTTTGTTTTTCTAGGCATCACTCCAAAATTTGCAAGTGCCAGGATATAAATTCTGGTTTTATGTTCCAAAGGAATGTTTGGGTTTTGAGATCACGTAAATCTTTAGTAGAATAAAAGTTCGTGTGTGAGGCGGGTACATACATTCTTTGTTCAAGAGTTTAGCCTCATACCATAGACATTTCTAGAGAGGTAAGCAAATTCCATGCAAGGACTTTCCTGTTACTTCTCCACAGGTTATATAAATAAACACACAACAAACTCAACTCATTAAAACAGCGTTTCATAGGCCATAAATTTATTAGGTAAGACCCCTCAAAATTTCTATATTCTCTCTTGTTTGTGTCAATGCCCTTCATATATAGGATGGCCTCCCCTAAAAAAAAATCTTGAGAAAGCTTGATTTTCAAGTTCTTCCAAACCGAGAGATAGTCATATTAAGATCCTTCATGATTTTCCTTCTGAGTAAAGTTGAAGCAACTCTCTGCCAATAATGGTATAGAGTGAAGCCCCATTCTAAAAGGTGATTAGGTTATAAACTCACGGCATGAGGCAGAAATTATGTCTAGTCAGAATGACCCTTGAATGCCCATTAAATTGCCCTTAAAATCCACCTTCCCATAGGCCCAGTGCTGTCAGTTTTTCCTCCAACGTTGGAGACACTGCTTTGTCTCTGCACATCAGATGATGTAGGGCCACATTATAGGAAAAAGTAACACTAGAAGGGCACCCGACATGGTAAGATCCCCACAGCATGAAATAAGTGGGAACCAAATCAATGGGTGGAACAGCTAATTTCCTGTCTTGAGTCTCATGTTCATTATCAGGCCTAGATTCGTAGAGGGGAATAGGGAGTGGAATTTCTCACGCTATGTCAATTGCTCTCCTTTCTTTTTCCCTCTCACTGTAGAGTTGAATTTTAGTTAAATGCATACATACAGTGACACCATTGTATCTATGAGGCCCCTCTAGGGCTTTTCTGTGCATAACACACCAATGGACATGTCAGGGAACATATGTTGTCAATTCCAGGGTTAAACACTTGAAAACAACACAGTAATGAGAGATTTAAGTGGTTTGTACCCCAACTCTCCTACTAGATAGCATATGATTATGGTTTAGAATAACTGGTTTTGAAGGTGGGTGGCATTTATGCATGTTTAAATATATGTAGATTGTGTTTAATATTATGCCAAAATGTATTTTGGCAACAATAGATGTTGCAAGAGTTGGCTTCCTTTTTAAAATGTGATTACACAGTTTATATGCCTAAAGTTAAAGAAGTTCTTTATGACTGGACTGAAATAATTGGGCACATTTTACTTAAAATTTTACACACACACATACGCACACACACACACAGGCTTCCTGACATATTGATAAAGGCATTTATGGTTTGACTGCTCCTGGGAGTTTGAGCACCATTTTTTCTCACACTGTTCAAGGGTTCAAATGGCACTCCCTCCCCAGAGTCTGGTGATGCTGGGATTAGCTCTACAACTCTCTTTGGAATCATCCTCCTTGATCTCTTCCTTTCCTTTCTCTTACACACATATACTCTCATCACCCATCATCCATCACCAAGGCCTGTTGGCTCCACCCTCCTGCTACACTGGAGTCTGGCGCTGGCGTGGTCCTAGCCAAGCCACTGGAGCATCAGGCCTGACTATATGGTTCCCTCCTGACTGCTGTTTCCACTCTTCCACTTCTGCAGTCCAGTCTCCAACCAGCTGGTCGTCGGCTCTCATTAAATATAAATTAGCTCATGATACTCTCCAGTTGGAACCGTTTGCTGGCTTCCCTCCACATCAGAGTGAACTCCGAACTCCTTTCCATGGGCCATAAGGCCATGCACCCACACCCCTCTGCCTGCATCTCAGACTTGGTCTCCTCAAACTCATGCCTGTTCTCCTCCACACCACCCTTTCTGCTCTCTCTGCTGTACTCCCTCTCACCACAGGCCTTTTGCACTTACAATTTTCTCTACTTGGAATCCTCTTCCCCCACATTATGTGTGCCTTGATGCCTTTTGTCTTAAAGAAAATGGCCTTTCTTTATCCACCATAATTTAAAAAGTCCAACCTTCTCCCCCAGTCATCCTCAACCTGCTGTTTTTCTTTATTGCACTTATCCAAACCTGAAAATACTTTATATACTTATTTACTTGTTTATTGTCTGATTAATCCATTGGAACTGTGCTGTCCAACATGGTAGCCATTAGCCACATGTGGCTATTTTTAAAAAATGTGTTTTTTTTTTTGGCTGCACCGGGTCTTAGTTGTGGCAGGCGGGCTCCTTAGTTGTGGAGCACTGACTCCTCAGTGGTAGCAGGAGGGCTCCTTAGTTGTGGCTCACCAGCTCCTTAGTTGCAGCACATGGGCTCCTTAGTTGTGGCATGCAAACTCTTAGTTGTGGCATGCATGTAGGATCTAGTTACCTGACCAGGGATCAAACCTGGGCCCCCTGCACTGGGAGTGTGGCGTCTTATCGGCTGTGCCACCAGGGAAGTCTCTAAATTTCAATGTAACAGATTAAAATGAAATAAAATCTAAAACTGAGTTCCTCAGTTGCACTGGCTACCTTACAAGGGCTCAATAGTCACTTGTTGCTTGTGGCTACCATATCAGACAATGCAAGTATCGAACATTCCCATTATCACGGAAAGTTCTATTGTATGACGCTGCATTAAAAATGAGTTTTCTCATTTCTTTTAAGAAGATGTGGTGTATGTATATATATATATATATTTTTATATATATACACATAATATGCATGTATATATATACATAAACACAATGGAATATTACTCAGTCATAAAAAAGAATGAAATAATGCCATTTGCAGCAACATGGATGGACCTAGAGGTTATCATACTAAGTGAAGTTAAGTCAGAGAAAGACAAATACCATATGATATCACTTATATGTGGAATCTAAAATATGATACAAATGAACTTATTTACAAACCAGAAACAGACTCATAGACATAGAAAACAAACTTATGGCTACCAGATGGGAAAGTGGGGGAGGGATAAATTAGGAGTTTGGGATTAACAGATACATACTGCTATATATAGCATAGATAAACAAGGTCCTACTGTATAGCACAAGGAACTCTATTGTAAAAAATGAGTTTTCTTAGGGCAGTGAGCCTGTCTTTCTTGTTCACTGCTGAATGCTCGATGGCTGTGTCTGACACATGCTGCTCAATAAATGGGTGGCAGGAAGGAAGAAGAAAGGGAGGAAGGGAGGAAAGAAGAAGGAGGGAAGGAACAGCCTTATATCTTTCAGGAAGAGATATATTCATCACTTTAGTATTTGTCTCCAATCCTTCCATACCCCAAAATAGGATTAAATTTCAGGCTTAAAAAATATGTTTTTTAACATATAAGGGGAGACTTGGGGGGAATATTTAATCTTCATAATGGAATCCTTTTTAACTCCCCTCCATTTGCCATCTTTCACCTCATCTGCTTAGAGTCTCACTCTGGGGACTCCAACCTTCAAATAAAGACATTATCAGACTTCCAGGAGAAAAGCACATTTTTCCTGGCCTCTGTCTAACACGATAAACCATTTTCCTCCCTTTATCTCTAGGATGTATGCACAATGTTTTTTTTTTCTCTAAGGCTACACTTTCCAAAAGTTAGAAATATGGAATATGTGTACCTGCAGGTTATTTGTGTAACCTTTCTGCATTTACCCTGTGGAAACCACACTTTTTAGAAGTGTCTTGGCAGTGTAAGAACTCACAGCACTCTACATCACACCGATTGGAGAGATGTTTTAGCATAAGGATTATAGCTGAGTGTTGATTAAAAGCAGCACTTTCCTCTGGCTTGCTTCAGAGCTAAGACCCTTATAAGTTGTCGCTGTGAACTTTTGAACTCAGAGAAACTTCTAGATATATGTAATAAGTAAGGTAATCCCGAGCTAAGAATTTGTGTCTTCCTTGTAACAAATCACATCTATTAAAAATAAGTCTGATTCTTGGCTTTTTAAGGTTTTCTTCTAACTTAATATTTTAAAAATTATCTGAAACCTTTAAATACACTCTCTAAAGCGTTTTTGAAAAACAGTTCTTAATATACAATTGTCTAGATAGGAAATCATTCCGTGTAGTTGATATGAAAATTATTTTCAAATAAGAATGGTTTTAAAAACAGTGATTTGTGACTTTTGTTTGGTTTTAAGCCAGAGAAATATATCATTTAAGCCCAGAATAATTTACTAAATTATGTTCTGAAGTCTAGATTCTAGGAACTCATTAGATTTGAACTATCAAAATAATGTCAGAACATTTAAATTTGGGAATAGCTTTCATGTTGAATGTTCTGTTGCCGTGAGTAACAACATAGGACGTTTAAATCTTGAACAAAACAAATACACTTTGCAGATTCACTATGCCTTCTTCCAGAAAGCTTAATGAATTAGTGAATACCTTTATTTAATAAGATCTTATGAGAGAACTATAATAGCTATTAGCGGAAAGTCATACTAATTTTTATTGGAAAAAAGTAGAGCATAATATGTCCTTAAAAGCCAAGTGCTCAGCGGCCCATGAATCTGTAGTTTTAGAGATAAAGATCTAGGTTTCTAGCATGCGTTGCTATTATTTGTTTTTGTCATTTGTAGCCACAAATAATAATGTCTTCAGCTTCTCAAGAGGAGGATCTATACTGCAAGAATTCCTGTGTATGGAACATGCTACATCTTGGAAAACCTACTGGATTTTAAGGACCTTTTTATGCAGTCAAGGTTGATTATTTGTACTTGTGGCCAGGCTGTTTCATGCAGAAGTGGGAAAACATTGTCCCCGGGAGCACCTGTAACCACTTTCCCACAGTTCTTTTTGGATTTTAACATTTTGATGTCAGAATTGCTTTTGGCTCCTTGAGACTAAATATTTAGTAACATAGCCAGCTTTTCCCCTCAAAAGAGTATCCCACAACAAGCAAATATGTAAGAATGCCTGGAAGCGCTTCAGCTGTCTCTAGCAGCACCAGTTGAACAGAATTCCTGGAGCCACTTTGGAACTCTGGATCTTCTCTCTTCCTGACAGACTGGATGTACACCCATCCCCAGCAACTACATCGCAGTTTCCTTCTTGTGAACACTGGTAATGAATAGGGTTGCATTAGCGACTGAACTGGAAACTACTGGTTCCCACCAACTCCAGCATCCAGCCCGCTGTATACTGTCTCCTCAGGACATTAGGAATCTTATTCACTGTGGATTGCAATCCGTTCTCCACCAATGACCTGCTCTGGGAACTAATGACTGGTACTTACCCCGTGTCTCAGTTTTCCTGTCTCTAAAATGGGGATGGTTATAACAACTTTGCAGGGTGGTTGTAAGTTTTAGAAGTTAGGCGTGTAAAGTGCCTGGCATGTGGTAGCTGCTTAAAGAGCAGTACTGTCTCTTTAGCTTCATGAAATTCATTAGCTGGAACTCTACTTGGAGAAGAGAAATGTTTTTTTGGATAGCTTTCACTTAGCACTTAAGTTTTATTTTGTAATGTCTCCAAGTATTCTCCATGAAAAAAAGTATGATTATGTGTACCAGAGGTCCTCATTATCTGAGAGTAATCAGGAGAGGAATAAAAGCCTGCTTAAAGGGCTTCCCTGGTGGCGCAGTGGTTGAGAGTCCACCTGCCGATGCAGGGAATACGGGTTCGTGCCCTGGTCCAGGAAGATCCCACATGCTGCGGAGTGGCTGGGCCCGTGAGCCATGGCTGCTGAGCCTGCACGTCTGGAGCCTGTGCTCTGCAACGGGAGAGGCCACAGCAGTGAGAGGCCTGCGTACAGCAAAAAAAAAAAAAAAAAAAAAAAGCCTGCTTAAAAAGTCAAGTCACTAAACACTAGCACATGTTTTCATAGTAAACAGTAAAACACACAAACAAAATTCATGTCATTGGAATTTGTCTTGAAAAGTTAAATTGAAACTATGAAAATAAGTGCATCTATGCCTATATATAATGAGATTTAGGTTAGATCTTTAGAATGAATTGGCCGTTAATTATTTCAACAAAATTATACATTCATACGACATCCTTTATTTTGTGTTCGTCTTTGCAATACATAATGATGGTCATTTTTGCAAAAAAAAAATGTCCTTGTGCTTCATCAAGTTTTCTAAAGCCTTGTCTTTTTCTTTTAATAGTCAAGTCATTCTCTTATGAAACATCTGTTACACCATCATCCTTGTTGATATGTTTCTGAAATTACTAACAGCTCCAACTTTTTCCAGTGACCTGATCTGTATTTTAAGCAGTTAATCAACATCACTATTTCTGACTTCATGGATCCTGCATCTTTTGCAAGCTTTGCAATTTTGCTTCCAATCCACTTGCATTGTATTTGTGTTACATTGAAGGAAGGTTTGAAACATCCCACAGTCAGTGTGGGACTGATTTCCACAGATGTTGATTTAATGGATACAGAGAGATGCTACTTGTAAGCAGGGTGGGATGTTGGGGGCCGAGGGGCTAAAACAGCCAATTCATGAAAATTTTCATATTATGATGACTTTTCTATCCCTATGCAACCTTGAAACTGTGGGAAGTTGGATAACCGGGCCTCCCTGAGTAGAATTATTTTCATCCCTTGATGAAGAGCTGTATCACTGACCTTAAGGTCCCCAGCATGATCTTTTTCAGCATGTTTGCTCATGCTGTCCCCTGGGTTTTCCACATCAGCTTTTCTATCAGTACCATTTGATCTTCTGCTTCCACATAATCAGTTTCTAATGACAGACTGGACACAGAAAAGGGGGGGAAGATCTTTCTTGCTTCCTCAGACCTGTGTCAGCACAATCAACTGTTAACCATCCATAAAACTGGCCAGTAATGATTTTGAAAGAGTGACCCTTGTAATTTTCTACTACTGGAATATGGATGCAGTTTGGGAACAACTAAAAATGGAAGAAAACGTGTGAATGTTTTAAATTCCAGCTGCAGAGTCCTGATTTCCTAATCGTCACTGATCTTGGTACATTGAATAATTTTTGATTATCATTGGGGATATTGTAGTAGATATGTAGTGAAAATAATAATAAAAGCAGTAACAACTAACCTCTATTGAGCGCTATTCTAAGGACTTTGCCTACATGAACTCATTTAATCTCCGTAAGACCCTCAGGGTTACCATATGATCCAACAATCCCACTCCTGGGCATGTATCTGGAGAAGATTCTAATCTGAGAAGATACATGCACCCCAGTGTTCATAGCAGCACTGATTACAGTAGCCAGGACATGTAAGCAACCTAAATGTCCATGAATAGATGAATGGATAAAGAAGATGTGGTACATATATTCATATATACAATGGAATATTACTCAGCCATGAAAGGAATGAAATAATGCCATTTGCAGCCACATGGATGGACCTAGAGATTACCATACTAAGTGAAGTAAGTCAGGCAGAGAAAGAAAAATATCATATGACATCACTTATATGTGGAATATTAAAAAAAAGATACAAACGAACTTATAAACCAGAAATAGACTCACAGATTTCGAGTTACTAAACAAATTTATGGTTACCAAAGCGGGAAGGGGGGAGGGATAAATTAGGAGTTTGGGATTAAGATGTACACACTACTATATATAAAATAAACAGCAAGGACCTACTATATAGTGCAGGGAACTATATTCAATATTTTGTAATAACCTATAATAGAAAAGAATCTGAAAAGGAATATCTCTGTATATTCAGATATAGGTATATAGAACTGAATCACTTTGCTGTACACCTAAATCAACTATACTTCAATAAAAAAAATTTAAAACAACACTCAGAGGTCAAATGTTCCTATTTTACAGATGAAGATTCTGAGTCTCTAGCACTTAAATGCCTGTGATCATTGGATGATAGAGATCTGTCAGGAGTGTGAGATGAATACAGATATCATTGCCCACTGAGGTACAAAGATCACCAGTATAAATCACCACCAGGGGTGTGTTGGAAATTCAGGAATCTGGGTGTTTTTTGACCCCAGGAATGGAGCAAATGAAAAGAATAATGGTGGAGAGCCAGGTTTGTCCTCTGTTAAGCTCAAAGATGTGCAGGAAAACTACAGTATTGACTTGAAGAGAACTATAGTGGATTAGAACAGAGAAATTTTAAGGCTTATCAGTAGAAATGGAATGTTTGAAGTCAGAGCACTCATAGGAATGTGTACTGGTTAGCAAGCGCGGGATCAGATTAAATGGAGGAGGAGGAAACTGGAGAATGTCTACATTTCACTAGATAACAAGAGTGGAGCAAGCCAAGAACTCAATTGGAGTTTGACAAATGAAGCAGAGGGCCAACTGAGGCTGAACTGAGCATGAACCACACTCAGAGGCCTTGACAATGCCCATCCCGCCCAATAATGATATAATGATAACAAACACATGCAAGTGAATTGAATAATGTAGCAACAAGTGCTCCAGCTAGCTTCCCCTTGGAGGATGGAGTTTGAAAAGTTTGATAAGGTTTGAGTCACAGACGAAACATATGGTCAAGAGGGAAAGAACCTATGTTTAAAACATTGAGTTTCCAGGTACCGTGGCTTCTGTTGTCTCACTGACTTTGTTGCACTTAATGCCAAGAGTTCAAGGAGTTGAACTCTTGTTCTACAAGTTGGCGTTGCTTCCCATGAGGGACTTGGTCTGAAGTGACAGAGTTCCTTCTCTGGGAAACCCTGTGTAAGGTGGCTGAGATTGACCAGGGCCCTGATGGTTGAGATTTTGCTCCCTTTGCCATACCTCATCTGAAACAGTTAGGTCCAGGAAAAGGGGAAATGAAGGTAGAACTAGAAGTAAACCTGAGTGTTTAAGATGTGGACCCAACATGACTTAAATACAAAGGGAAAAAGGAAGAAAGAAAACATAATCCCCATTTGCCCTAGCACCTAGAACAGTGCTAGAAACTGGTGAGGACTTGTAAAGCATCTCTTGGTTGATTTTAAATGGTTCAAAGCTGAAAAATATCTTAAAACAAGCCACCACACATAACTCCTCTGAAAAAATAAGCGTCTGTGTTCAGCTGCTTATTGTTCAGTTATTTGACATAGTTGTGAGACTCATTTTTGTCATCGAAGTATTGTTGACTTACAATGTTGTGTTAGTTTCTGGTGTACAGACTTTTGGTGTATATTCTTAAAATGTTGTATTTAAGACAGATGTATCGTTTGTACCACCATGACCTTTGCCTGCTTACAGTAAAAGTGTGGCACCCTGTGTTTATGCATGTCTCACTAGTGAAGTCATTTGGACTGGGTGCTTCTGTATGAATGTGTGGGCAGTGGCCCACCCGAGGTCAAGTTGCCTTCATGTCAAAAAAAATAAGTATTTTTTCACTAATTTCATTTATTTTTAGTACTATTCTTTATTTATATTTTTTATTTTTTAACAAATTTGAAAAGTGTCGCAGACAGAACAACTCAGGAGACCTGTGTCCTCTTCCCAGCTCTGCAGTTGGAAAACCATGCAGCCTTAAGCAAGTCACTTGTCCCTCCTAGATTTAATTTCCTTAATTTGCACACAGATAGGATTTTGCTAGATAATCAGTATTTTTTAAGGACTTTATTTTATTAGGAAGTTTTAGGTTCACAGCAAAATTGAGAGGAAAGTACAGAGACTTCCTGTAGACCTCCTGTCCCCACATGTGCACAGCCTCCCCCATGATCAAGATCCCCCAGCAGAGTGGTACATTTGTTACAGCTGATGCGTCTGCATTTGCACATCATTATCACTCAAAGCCCATAGTTTACTTTAGGGTTCACTCTTGGTGTTGTATAGTTTATGGTTTCGGACAAATGTATAATGACACATACCCAACATTATAGTATTGTACAGAGTATTCTCACTGCCCTATAAATCATCTGTGTTATGCCTCTTCATCCCTCTCCCTCCTCCTCCAAACCCCTGGCAACCACTGATCCCATTTTACTCTTCCTCTAGTTCTGCCTTTCCCAGAATGTCACGTAGTTGGAATCACTACAGTATGTTGCCTTTTCAGATTGACTTCTTTCATTTAGTAACATGACTTTAAGGTTCTCATATCTTTTGACGGTTTGATAGCTCATTTCTTTTTAGCGCTGAATTATACTCCATTATCTGGATGTACTCCAGCCTATTTATCCATTCACCTACTGAAGGTCATCTTCACTGCTTCCAAGGTTGGGCAGTTATGAATAAAGCTGCTGTAAACATGTGTGTGCAGATTTTCATGTGGGTGTAAGTTTTCAGCTCCTTTCGGTAAATACCAAGGAGCACAATTTCTGGATTGCATGCTAAGTGTATGTTTACTTCTGAAAGAAACTACCAAACTGTCTTCCAGCATGGCTGTCCCATTTTACATTCCCAGTGGCAGTGAGTGAAAGTTCCTTCTGCTCCACATTTTGGTCAGCATTTGGTGTTGTCAGTGTTCTGGATTTTGGTCATTCTAGTAGATGTGTGGTGATATCTTATTGTTTTAATATCAATTTCTATCAGTTTCTTTGATAACATGATACGGAACATCTTTTCATATGCTTATTTGCCATTTGTATTTCTTATTTGGTGAGGTGTCTGTTAAGATCTTTGGTTCATTCTTTTAATTGGTTGTTCACTTTTTTATTGTTGAGTTTTAAGAGTTCTTTGTATATTTCGGATGACAGCCTTTGAGCATATGTGTCTTTCATAACTATTTTCTCACAGCCTATGGCTTGTCTTCTCATTCTTTTGACATTGTCTTTCACAGAGTAGAAGTTTTTGATTTTAATGAAGTCCAGTTTATCAATTATTTCTTTCACTATTGTGCCTTTGGTGTTAGCTAAAAAGTCATCACCGTACTCAAGGTCATCTAGGTTTCCCCTATGCTATCACCTAGGGGTTTTATAGTTTTGCATTTTACATTTAGATCTATGATCAATTTTGCATTAATTTTTATGAAGGGTGTACGGTCTATATCAAGATTGGTTTTTTTTGCATGTGGATGTTCCGGCACCATCTGTTGAAAAGACTGTCTTTGCTCCATTGTATTGCCTTTGCTCCTTTGTCAAATATCAGGTGAGTATATTTAGATGAGCCTGTTTCTGGGCTCCCTATTCTGTTCCATTGATCTGTTTATTTTTTCACCAATACTCCTCTGTCTTATTACTATAGCTTTATAGTACGTATTAGGTAGTCCTCCAACTTTGCTTTTCTTTTCAATATTGTATTGGCTATTCTAGGTCTTTTGCCTTTCCATATAAATTTTAGAATCAGTTTGTTAGTATCCATGAAATAACTTGTTGGGACTTTGGGACTGCATTGAATCTATAGATCAAGTTGGGAAGAACTGCTATCTTGGCAATATTGAGTTTTCCTAGCCATGAAAATGAAATCGCTCTCCATTTATCTAGTTCTTCCTTAATTTAATTCATCAGAGTTTTGTAATTTTCCTCATATAGATATTGTACATATTTTGTTAGATTTATATCTAAGCATTTCATTTTTTGGAGTATTAATGTAAATCATGGGCTTTTAGTATCAAACTCCACTTGTTAATTGCTGGTATATATGAAAGCAATTGATTTTTGTATATTAACGTTGTATCCTGGCAACCTTGCTGTAATCACTTACTAGTTCCAGGAGATTTTTGTCAATTTTTCAGATTTTCTAAATAGACAATCATGTCCTCTACAAACAAAGAGAGTTTTATTTCTTCTTTCTCAATATGTGTACATTTTATTTCCATTTGTCTAATTGCATTATCTAAGACTTCCAGTACAATGTTGAAAATGAGCAGTGAGAGGGGACATCCTTTCCTTGTTTTTGATCTTAGTGAGAAGGCTTTGAGTTTCTCACCCTTAATTATGGTACTAGCTATAAGATTTTGTAAATATTCTCTATTTAGTTGAGGAAGTTCCCTTCTATTCAATAATTTTTTAAATAGTAGCCTTCAATGGCTCTCCCTAGTGAAAGGAAACACAGAGGAGAATAGTAGTAAAAAGAGGTACATATAAGACATTTGGGTAAGGCTAGAGTTTGAACATGAAATCAGTTTGAACATAAAATCAATCTCAGAAGAACCTGTCATTTGTATTAGTGGTGGGGGGTTTTCCCCCTTGGGTTCCTGCCTGCTTTGTTGCCCTCCCTGACCCTTGGTCAGTCTTGTTTGGAGTGTTCATGTTGTCAGATGTCCATCTTTTTCTAACTTTCCCCAATTCCCTGTCTGAACTTTTTGGAACTATGAACCCTAACTTTTATGGAGTTATGACTTTGATTTTGTGATACATGTCATTCCCCCAAATGCAGTATGTCCTATATTTATTTTAAAATATAAAAGTATGATTTGTTTTGTGGTAAGACTTTTCTACAGTACCAGTGTGGAAAATTTTGGATACCTTTTGTAGCTAAGCTGAAGTTAACTTCTTATAAAAAATCTTTGTTTGGTTCTCTTGTTTCATTCAGTGAGCTTTTTCATTCATTCAACAAATTCTTGAGTGCCTTCCATACGCCAAACTCTGCTGAGCACTGTGGATTATGGTGAACAAGACAAAGGATCTTATCATGGGGGAGGCAGATGTGTGAGCAGATAATAATATTAAGTTATGCTGTGTACACTGAATGTGATTTGCTCAGAAACTTCGCAGAGAAGGAAGGGGCAGGAAATAATCTAAACTCGAAGTCAGGTGTAGGTTTGAATGCTTCCTTAGGAGTTACTTCCTAAGTAACCCCTCAGTTGAGTCTTTAAAGAATAAGCTTAAAGAGTAAACAGAGTGAACTAGTCAAGGTCAAGTCAGAATAAACAGAAACCACTGTAGGTACTTCAAACAGCGGGAAATTAAAATAGGGCCCTAGTTACTCTGGTGCTGGAAGAGTTGAGACACCAGACTAAGCACGATAAGGCAATCCTGAGATTAGCAAAAGCAGGAATGCCACTACCACCCCAAGGGCTGAGAGGATAAAGGAAAGAGGTCCATTACCACCCACAAATTAGGGCCTTCTAGCACAATAGAGAGTAATAAGAATGCTGCTAGTGGTGCTGCCTCCTGGGAGCTGATGATATGCAGGAGACACCGCCTGTAGCAGGGCAAGGGTGTGTGTGTGTGAGAAAGAGAGAGAGAGAGAGAGAGAGAGAGAGAGTGCTGCCCTCTAATCTGCCCGAATCTTCCCTTAGCAGGACCTACCAGGAAGCCAGTCAGCTGGCAACGGTGCTTAGGAAGTCCAGTTACCTGAGAGAGTGGATCTATAGTAAATAGGCAAGTGATTGCACCACTGATTGGTAAATGAATAGCCAAAGGTAGGGGTTTGGGTGGTTAGGGGTGGTGGTCATGAGAGGAAAAGGGTGTACACAGAGACATCAGCCTAAGCTGGAACCCGGGACAAGGAACAGCATAGAGTGTGCACAGGATGCCAGTGTCATGTCAGTTTCTGGTGTGAGTCAGACATCCGGAGGAGCTGAACAGTAGGCAGGCACCCCCCCATGAGGGCCTTCATGTGCCTGGTGGAGGAACTGGCTCTCCGCCCTGTGGACTTTGGAAAGCACCAAAGCATTTTCAGTAGGAAAGTGTCAAGGCCATTTTTGTGTTACAAGTTGTGTAGACTCAGAGAATGACTTTGAAGAAGCCAAAATGTACCAGTTTCCCTGCCTTTAGTTTTGTCCTTCTCAAATTCATTCAAGCAAGAAACAATGGGAAGCTGTAAGTTAAAAAATGGTAAGAAGATGGAAAGGATAAAATTTTACTTGATGGGATGTTTGAATGTACAGGCGAGGGAGAGGGGATGAGGGAGAGGGAAGGCCCAGGAATAATACCCAAGTCTCTAACCTCAGCCGAATGGAGGATGATGGTGTTGCCAAGTAAGGTCAAGTTTGAGGTGGAGAGCCTGCGGGCATCCAGGTAGTGATATCAAGGAACAGGTGGATACCTGTACAGGTGACCCCTGTGCAGGGGTCAGTGGTTGAATGGGAAGAGCAGTGGACCAAGACCTTTGACCTATAGGGAGGAAAAAATTAGACTCTTAAAGGAAAAAGAGAAAGAATGTCGGACAGGTTCAGGTGTTATTGGATTTAGTGGTAGGAGCCGATCTTGTTCTAAATAATTTTTAAAGGATACAGAAGTAGAAAATTGTGGTGGGTTAAGAAGTAAAAGGAGACATGAAAATGGCAACAGTGAATGTATGTATGTAGATGTCCCCCTTGAGATGTTTGGGTAGAAGGAGAGAAAAGATGGGATGGAATCCAAAGCTGGGATGGGTTTTATTTGTAGGGTTGGTGAGACTTGAGGATGTGTGTGGTCAGGTACAAAAAGCCAGAGATGGGTTTAATCTTTAGAGGATAGAGTAGAGATGGAGACCAAGGGGCTCAGGGCTGGAGTCAGGCCTGCAGAAGGCTGGGGGAATTTTCCACAACTGCCTGCCACGGAACTGAGCTTATGCTGCAAAGACAGTGCGTTTAGAATTCCAGCCTTTGGCAAAGAGCCACGTAGCACCTTCCAGTTACAAGCAGAAAACACCTCTATGACTGTCTTACGATTTTAGGAACCAGTCACAGAAAACTAGCAGTTATATAACACTTTGCAGCCTTCCGACTGGGTTCACGATTTCGTTTGACCTGTGATCACCTTGTTACACACACCTTACATACACCTCACTGTGAGTGGATAAACATAAACATGCATACAAACATATATGTGTGTACATATGTGTGTGCTTGTTTATACACGCACACACACACACACACACATACATACATGGCTATATATATTTCATTGTCTTCATTGTCCCCTTATTAGGCATCTGAGGCTCAGAGCAGATATGACCTGACAAACCTTTCACAATCCATAAATGATTTAACCCAGGTCTTCTGGCTTCGGGTTCCTAGGGACAGACTTTGTCAGTCTCATAGATTGGCCTAGAGAGTGTCATGTATAGGTACTGCCCTCTACTTTACTTCCTGGTTCCCCGGCCTTTCAGCCTCAGACATCCAGGGGCCACTCTTCTTCTTCCAGTGACAGGTCTTCCCCTTCTGCCCTCCTGTATTCTAATGGAGAGGCTTCCCCAAATTCTGCCCACAAATCTACCCCATCCTGGGCCCTTCCTTTCCACATACAGCAAGGAAAGACACCACCAGGGCCCTCAAACTTGCAGACTTTTTCTTCATGGCCTCGTTGTCAGATTCTCTCAGCTTTCTCTGCTACCACATTTTTTCCAGTTTTGAATCCAGTATTTCTCCCCATTCTCGCTCAAGGCCCTGCCAACCCACTGCTCTTTGGAGCCACATAACCCTGGTGGGCCTCCTGATTCAGTCACGTACGACTGGAACCAGTGGGCAAGTTACTCAGCTTTATTGAAGCTAATAATTCCTCCTAGCTTACTGTGAGGATTTCAGGAGAGAACGTGTATGTGAAGGGTCCAGCTCAGTGCCAGGCTTAATCAATCTTAGTTCCCTTTCCCCCCCAGAGTGGCCTGGAGCTCTTATCCACATTTCCCAGCACTCAGCACACTAATATAATTAGCAACATTAGTATATCTAGAAGGCAATTACCGTTTAATTGCTCTGGCCGCAGCCAGCCTGAAGTTCCTCTCTATTCACTTCTAATTTGGAGCTAGGGGGTTTTCAGTCCTACCCAGGCCAGTCACAAAATCACTGCCTTAAGAGAGAATTGAAAAAAACCTTCAGGCAGCCATTGATTACAAGAGAAAAGATTTGGTAATTCCCTCCATTTTGTTATATATAAAAATGCAAATATCAGTTTGTTCCTGGCCAGTGAACAAATCAGACAATTTCAAGCAGCATCTTTCTGTGACTTAGTGAATTATCCTGCTTGGTTAGAGCAGCGCTGCTCTCCAGAAGGCGTGCCCTCCCCGATACGAGCTATACTGATCATTAAAATAAACTAGTGCCCTCGTGTAGATTCAGACTTAGAATCAAGTTTCAAGCATCTCTTCTTAAAAGATATTTATTTATATTACATACTCAATTTAAAGGAGTAAATGCCCTTCCCTCAGCCTGCAAGATTTGTTTATCTTAGCGCTACTATGAGAACTTAATGCCCAAAGGAAGGCAGTGTGTTTTATTTCTTCTCCTCTGACCCAGCGTTGCATAAAGTAACAGCAGCCTCTAATCAAGAGGAACCCGAAGTACTTTGAGATTTCGAATCCAAATCTTTACTATTAGAACTGCACACGTGCACTTGAGGAAACCTAGATTGCCTTAAGCCACACGGAAAGCATTTACATCTGTACCACTTTACTTGTGATTGAGAGTTAAAGTAAATTCTAAATAACTTTAGCTGTTTGCGACTTGGAAAACAGCCTGGGCCATATAAATTCTCCCTTAGTTCTTTTTCTGTTAAATCTTATGCCAAAGTAAATGGAAGCCATGGAGAACCTTTGAACGCCTCAGTTCTCAAATGACCCCAGTGAAGTTGGATTGGCAGAACCAAAGTTTAGTTTCCAAAGGAAGAATTTTTTTCTTTCCTTCTTGAAGTGTACACGTGACAGTTACCTTCCTTGGGGGAGGATGCAGTCCTTGGAGGAGGAGGACGCGGGAGGGCTTCCTGGGTCCCCCTGCCGTGGGCCGTGTTTGTGCCTCTCAGAAATGAGATTTCTGCCATCGGGAGCTCAGCACTGCCCTTCCTGGGGAGCCTTGGAGTCGACATCCAGGTTCCTTAGCACCTCTGCTTCACAAGTCAGTCAGCTTCACTTTTCCCCTTCCCTTTCCCTTTCAAAAAGAGTTGTCGAAAGCAAGAGGTCTGGAGTTCAGTGCCACCTCTTCCTGCTGGTGAGGGCAAGTGGCTTAACTTCTCCAAGCTTCAGTTTCCTTTCCTGTGAACTGGAGACTAAAAATAGTTCTGCCCACATGGGTCCCTCTCTTCTCTGAGTGTTTTATTCTTGTACTCGTGACCACACAGTTTATTACATTACATTGTATTCTTCACAATTTATTGATTATTAGTAAATAATTTATTTAAATATATCTTATAAGAAATGATATATACATGTATGTATACATACATGTTACATCATATAATATATATAACATGTATTATGCATCACTGTGTTCTTACAACTAGACCACATGCCTCTTGAAAGCAGGGACAGTGGCTTCCACCCCTGTGCATCGTCCTTGGAGTCCAGTGCTGTGCTGAGCGCAAGATAGGTTCTTGAGGCAGTCTTATGAAGGTTCCTCCTTAGCCATACTGCGCCTTAGTTAACAAAAGTAGTATCCATCAGTCAAGCCCACATTCAGAAAAATTAATTTTACTCCCCTTATATTTTAATGTGTGCTGTTTTTCTAGTATATAAATAACCCTGAAGGAAAAGAGTGACATTTATATTTTACACTTTTGCTCTAATGCAAAGGAACATATTACATGTTTGCTAATCCTCTGAAAAACAAACGCTTATGTAAGCCTTTAGAGAGGGAAGTTTAAAAAACGTTTTTTACCCTTAGCCGTGAGCTCTAAGTCAGTAGTATTTGCCACAAATTGTTCCTATTAGGGCATGTTTAAGAAATAGCATCACATAATTTCTTAATTCATTACTCCGAATTAAATCTCACGTTAAGGTGGGCTGTATGTTGTCTGCCGTTTAGGGTTGTGTTTCACTCATCTACCCACTCACTCCAGGCAGTCACTGTGCCTCTGCTTAAACATAGTCAGGAATGGGGGTCTCACTACTGCTGGGAACAGCCCTTTCCTGTTTCAAGTAAGGCATCTTGAACTGGTATACAGAGTCTTTAAAGATCTTTCTGAGATGCAGAAGTGTAAATGCCCATAATGTGTATTATTATTATTGAAGGAGAATGGAGGAGGCTGATTGCTATCCAAAAATCTGCATGACTTGTGTATTATAAACCCGAGAAAACTTTTCTCAAGAGAAGTGTATTATAGGCTCTCTAGCCTCTACAGTTGGGTGTACCAATTGTAAACGATTAGGGAAAGATCGAGAACGGTCAACAGAAAATCCACCATCTCCACAGCGTGGAGAGGCAGTAGTTTCGGAATCACTCATACCTGGCTTTGATTCCTGTCTCCATTACTTAGCAGCTTTGAGCGATTTACTTTCGTCTCTGGTCTTGTTTTCTCAGCAGTGACATAAATATGACATTAAGGATTAAATGAGGTGACATTTATTAAAGCAAAACACCAACACAATGTCTAGTTCAAACTGGTGTTAAACAGTAACCAGTATGAGCATTATTATTGTGTTATCACTATATTATTATCACTGTTATTAGTATAAACTCAGGGGTGCCTGTTTGACTGACTGCAGCTGACAGTGAGGTAATGGATGTTTCTTAGGGAAGAAAAATGTGGTGTGGGGACTCTGAGTTGGCTACCTGTCTTAAGAGGCAACTGGGGATAAGGGGGTTAATAGG
Organism: Leucopleurus acutus; assembly: GCF_964270905.1. Lineage (NCBI taxonomy): Eukaryota > Metazoa > Chordata > Mammalia > Artiodactyla > Delphinidae > Leucopleurus > Leucopleurus acutus. Next base: position 75,533,103 of record NC_139145.1, on the reverse strand, counting down.
AAGTGTCAGCCCCCAAACTCCACCTCCCCTCAGTGGAATTGCAAGGTCCAGCTATCCTACTTGTTAACACTGCTGTAAACCTCTTACCCATACCCTTATTAAAAGGGCTGGTGGGTACCTAATACTGATCTCATCCTTATGTAGGTAAAACACCAGCTAATTTCTTATCACTCTATCTGTATTTTTTGGTCAGGCCAGTATTGTCCAATTAAAACAACTCTTCCCCCACCAAAAGCCCTGAGGTGCAGCGTTTGCTAATTTCCATGGTATAAGTACTCTCAGCATACCCAATTTCAAGCTTCCAATGTGCAGTCACTGAGCACAGAGTTGGGGAGAGATGTGCACAGTCGCTCAAGTCAGGGCAAGCTGGCTCCAGAGCACCACTGGGTCAGAGTGAAGCATGTGTTGTGACAGTATCCTACAGGATACGATGATTGACAGAGAAACTTATAAGCAAATAGAGTAGAGGGAAAATTGTTTGTCTTCAGAATGGGCAACAGAATTCATCCAGAAAGTGATTACTTGAGCAGCATGTTTCAATGACGTTTTTCTGTCCTTACTCTGTACTCTGCAGTCATACTTAGGACAGAAATCTTCTCCTAGCCTCTTGTGCCCAGTTGGCGGTTGGGTGGGGTCTCCCTAATGACTTCCAAATTATCAGACTGTTTCTTTAACCAGTAGTTTAAAGATTTGGTCTTGGGGCTTCCCTGGTGGCGCAGTGGTTGAGAGTCCGCCTGCCGAGGCAGGGAATACGGGTTTGTGCCCCGGTCCGGGAAGATCCCACATGCCACGGAGTGGCTGGGCCCATGAGCCATGGCCACTGAGCCTGCGTGTCCGGAGCCTGTGCTCCGCAACGGGAGAGGCCACAACAGTGAGAGGCCCATGTACCACAAAAAAAAAAAAAAAAAAAAAAAAGATTTGGTCTTGGACGTAATGCCCATGTTTATAAAAATGTCTTCCTTCCTCCCTTCCCTTTTCCCTCCCTTGCTTCCTTCCTTCCTTCTTTCCTTCCTCCCTCTCTCCCTCCCTATCTTCTTTATCCCCTTCCCTGTGGCAGCACAGTATTTTCTATCATCTCTTTTGTAATCCTAACCCCAAGAGATCATCAGAACAGGTCATAGTATATCTGCTTTGCAAAAATGGTAGAGGAATTAGAAAACTGCTATACTTCATAAATCTCTATCACGTTATTAATGTCAAAATATATAATTTTGACATTAAATAATGTCATATATAATAACAAAATATAGTATAATAACAAAATATGTAATTTTGTTATTTGGAAATCTTCATTGTTATTCAGACACCCTCACTTCTTTAGTATTTTTTATGAGTGGAGAGGGTCATTTCAGCCTCTGGCTACCTTTCTTTTGCTGTCACAAATTTAATTTTGTTCTCTCCCTCATGACAGTGCTATAAATACATTTCTGAGAACTTTTAGTGAAGTGATGATACCTAGCACTTTCTCGTTATAGTTACATCCCCAGAGATGATAAAACAGAATCCTCTTGAGAAGCTGTTTTGTTTCCAGCAGCTCAGCACTGGAGCAAGCAGAATTCTGTTACAGACCATCTCCGAACTCTTAGGGTGAGGGTTGTGTCAACATAGTGAATTAGAAAAACCCAGGTCTTCTCACTAAAGACTTCTTAAAAGTGTTTCAAGTGCCTAATGACTCAAACTGAAGAAGACGTCTGAGCTCACTGATTTGCCATTTACCATGAAGCCCTCTGCAGATGTGCTTGATCATTGCTTGCCCCCTTCTAATCCTTGTGAGCTTTGTTGGAAACATGTGTTTATTTTATTCTACAAGGAAATGTATGACTGGGCGTTTAGAGGCATCCTTTCTTCTGATTTTCAGTCTTATATTTGTCCACCTCGTTAAAAACTTGGTGGCGAATGTCATAAAAATAGTTTATTCTCCTGGTTTCATGTCGGATTCAGCTGGCTGCCAAGTTCTACACTTCATGGCAGCCCTGACGACTTCCTGGCCGTCTAGTTCATGTTACACTTTGCATCGCTCTACCACCAGAAACCTTACCAGACTGTCCAGCCCTTTAGTGAGCCTCCAAAGCCGGACCATCAGAAGCATTCCTTGAAGGTGGTTCCTGCACTTTGGATGGCTGGCATGGCAGTGTACCTCCCAGTTTTACCTTATTCTAGAAAATCAGAATACCTGAATGCAGCAAATGATGCAGACCCCTTGTCTCCTAACAGGATTCACATGGATTGCCTAATTGACTTTGGAAACCAGCAAGTAGAGTTTTACTATGGGGAAGTATTTTGGGTTCTGATTGATAATCTTCCTTTAGCCGTCTTAGTCTTTGTCTGTTTCTGGATGTCTCTTCTGCTTTCGGAAAGAAAGAAGATGACATGTGGTGACATCTGGATTGGAGATGGTGATTCAGAAATTGAAATCCTAAGAGGGGCCAAGTTTAGTATTTTATTAATGTGGCTGATCTCTCCACTTTGGAGTTCTCACTTTGTCTTAGTCTATTTCTTGAAAGACTTTGGCAGCCTGTGCCCTTTTTCCAGCTGTTCTCACAGCCCTCTCTTCAGGCTTCTCTGCTCTCAGTCCTTTCCTGCTTATGCTGGTGAATTACAAAATGAAGCTGATGTCCTTCTGTGATGCCAAAGCGGAAAAACCCACACCACAGCCTGCGAATGTTATTCTCTCTCTAAATGCTTACTGGGAAAAAAACTCTGTTTTAGTCTTTGGGAAACAGACCCTATCAATGGAAGGTTCAGCTGACGTCCCCATAGGCCTCATCAATAGATATTATAGTTTCTGAAAGAGGGACTAGATGATTGACACCTCCTCAAAAAAAACTTCTGAGGGAAACTGTGCAAGAAGATATATGAACACAAGGTTATTGTAAGTGGAAGAAAAAACAGTCATCTCAACGTTTGTTATTCTAGACAATACCACAGTTTTTAGTGTAGAAATTCTTGATGACTCAACAGTGATCACAGTCTGGAAGTGAACTCAACAAACAATTGATTAAGTATTTACTCTGTGTAAGATACTGTGTTAAAAAATAGCATATTGTGGAAACTGAGGATCACACGTCCCAGCTGAATTCCTAAAGGTACTTAACAGTAATCTTGTGTTTTCATCTTATGTTTTTCTTGAAATGCTTTGACACATATTGGAAATGTATTAGTTAAGTATGCAATGTTCAGGTTTTGCACTGTCAATTGTGGTACCTCACCTAAGCCAGAAATAGATTTTGATCATTTTCCTTCCTCTAAGTATCTTTAGTAAATTCGGGCTAGGTAAAAGAATTGAATGAAAGAATTAGTGCTTGCCAAATCATACCTGTGTGTATGTACAGATGTGCAAATATTTGGTTACTACAGACATTTAGCCTATGCTTCTTACTTAATCACCTAAATATCAAGCTATACTCCTCTTCAGAAAAAAAGGGATATTTATTTTACAAAGAGTTTGTTTGCTGTTTTGGTTATTAAATTTGTAATTTTAATTGGAAGAATTGATAAACTATCCATAATAATCTGTTTTCTGAATTTTGTTTTAATAAAAATATGCACATTATAATTTTTTTTTTTTTTTTGCGGTATGCAGGCCTCTCACTGTTGTGGCCTCTCCCGTTGCGGAGCACAGGCTCCGGACGCGCAGGCTCCGGACGCGCAGGCTCAGCGGCCATGGCTCACGGGCCCAGCTGCTCCGCGGCATGTGGGGTCTTCCCGGACCGGGGCACGAACCCGTGTCCCCTGCATCGGCAGGCGAACTCTCAACCACTGCGCCACCAGGGAAGCCCCTGCACATTATAATTTAAAACACATGACCAGGATTTTATTTTTTAGTTAGCCAGTGTAGCCATTTGAACTGCTTCAAATTCAATGATTAATAATTTTAAATATCTTATGATGCATACATATTGTATAAGCATTGGATTTTTAAACTAATTATTATTCAATTCTTGTATTTTTTCATTTTCCTTTTATTAGTAGACATAGGATTTACTATATTGTAGTTCTAGTGAATGGCTATTCCTAAATAGAGATTCTTGCTCTGAAAAGGCTGCATCTAAAATTATAAACCTGGATCTCATTAACAGGAGAAACTTAGAACATCCATGTTGCCATGAAGTGCTACCGAGAAGGGAATTTTTAAAGTAACCAAGGCCCAAATTTTGTAGGGTTTGGTAGGCCAATGTCTGTCCCTTGTATAGCACTGGGAATCAAAATACACACACACACACACACACACACACACACACACAGACTTAAGACCTTCTGAGGTTTCTGGGTGGTCTTCATGGGAAATGCTTAGTTGAGTCCACTGAGGAAGTTTAATCAGAAGGGCACTAGGCATGGATCCTGTATAATGAAGTTAACATCTGTGGAGATGGAGGATGTGGGGAAGAGGTCACCATCTTTTAATTAAGTGCAGATGTAGCCAGGGCTGGGATCAGCCATTGATCTTAGGTAGTAGTTCTCAAATGGGGTTCTGGGACCAGCAGAATCAGCATCATCTGGGAACTTGTTAGACATGTAAATTCTCAGGCCCCGACCCAGACCTACTGAACCAGAAACTCTCGGGGTTGGACCCAGCAATTTGTTTTAATAAGCCTTCTGGTTGATTCTTTTGCAGGCTGAACTTTGAGAACCACTGGTCTAGGGTTACTCAGAAGTTTAATGCTCACAAACGATGAGAGGTATGAGAACGAAGCCAAGATAACTGATTCCTGATGTAGTCTTTAATGCTCCCATGCACAGTGCTGTTTTGTCTACTTCTCTCTAAAATGAGAATCAGGATTGTCATCTGTGCTGCATACATTCTCAATAATAATTGCCAAACAAATCCACTGTAGAAATCAAGCAATCTTTGCAAAATCAAGAGTAAAGCATGACCACTTCAGGTGCGCCAAAAATCTGGAACTTGAATTTGGAGAGTTTCCGGTACATAACTGGGTAAGGGATCCAGTTCCATAGTTCCTTTCCAGAAGCCAGTGCAGGACACAGTTGGCA